>NC_044040.1:43750817-44980817 GCF_901765095.1 Microcaecilia unicolor | reverse complement strand
GGGAGCTTGGTATCAAGAATTTATAGGATCCAGACTTTAGAGAAGCAAAAGATTTTTTGACAAGTCTGAACTCAGCTTTAGTGAAGTATAACATCAAAATTTGGTAATTAGAAGAATACCAATGGCAGGCAATACAAGTGATTGCAAGCAAAATGTATGTAGGTATTAGAATATTGGCAAATGGTAACAAAATTCTGAACTAGTGGAATCTTGTTTATTTATTGAGAATTATTAATGGCCTTTATGAAGCTATTCACCTTGAAGCATATTTATCCACAAAGCAGAGGGGTATTGTGGCAGCAATGTTGTTTAGAGAGCTCCATGGGGCATATATGGTGACCTTGTACTAGAGTCGCTGCCTTTTGGACTAATATCCAAGAGACTATCAAAGACATACTAAAAGTGGATATTCCTTGGCAACCTAGTATCTTTAATCCTGGGTGCCATTATTCCTATGTTTTTTATTGCACATTCAAAAACTGATCAAACTCTTTCAGTTTGCAGATAAGTGCTCTGTAGCTGTAAAATAGAAAGAGCCTCAGGTTCCCTCATACTCAGAGTGGATCAAAATGGTTCAGGAGGTATATGATATGGAGCAATCTGCAACCTTTGAGAGATTAGTGATGCCTAGCTCTTAGTCACTTACCCCCATATTCTATATATGGCACCCAGATTTGGGCACCCAAATTTGGGTGCGATCCCAAGATGCACGCACAACTTAATTGGATAATGAGCCATTAATGAGCAACAGCTGGATGCTAATAATCTATTATTGACATTAATTGGCATTAATTGGGATTTGCACATGCATCTGGCTGCATGCTATTCTATAATACCAAGCGCCCAAAACCCATAGTGTGCAACTCAAAAGGGTGTAGCCATGATAGGGGCATAGGCATCAAGGGCATTCCCAAATGTTGCATGCATTATTGCAGAATAATGGGTCAGCACACCTAGCTTGGATGCCAGCAATTATACCAGGTTTCAGCAGGCATAAGTGTGGCACTGAAAGTTAGGGCAAGTGAATAGGTTCTATGTGTTATTCTATAAAGGACTTATGCCCTTTATAGAGTCATGCTTATTGCAGATATTTTATGGCACTCATTTATAGACTCCATCCCTTAACCCTCCATTACAACAGGTGCAAAACTTAAGTTGTGAGCCCACTAGAGACAGACAAAATACCTAGATATAATATATGTAAACTACTTTGGTTGTACCACAGAAAGGAGATATATCGAATCCATGACCCTATTGTGCTATTTTGGAATAATCTCAAAAAATAAGCTGCAACTGGAAGTTTCATAGGTAAAACGTTTAGAAGCATAATATAAAAGCAGGACTGTTGATGATTGATGTAAGACAAATTGGGGAAACTGCAAATTTCTGTGTTGCTTTCTTTAATTTCACTTTCCTGTTGAACGTCTTGATATTATTGGTTGTTCTGTGAAAAAAAGTGATTTTGAAAATACCCCAAAGATATCTTAACATTATAACTTTGTCTCTCTAAAAAGCTCCTAAACCAATTCAATACTGCCCCCCCCCCGGCCCCCAAAGATATCAAACATCAAAAGAAAAGAAATAGCAGTTGACAGAAACTTGTGAACTTCTAACTCAACATATACCCAAGATAAGTATGTTGCTCAGACTTAATTTATACTTGCACCCTGCTAAGGCCCATGAGCTAATTTAAATGAAATCTGTAGGTGGCCTGGTCTTAGCAAAGCATAGACATTTAAAAGTAACAGTTTTTAAAAGAATGAAATAGAAAACTAGTCAATAAATCATTAAACTATTCTGTGCCTAAGGATTTAATTCTTTATGGTACTTTCTAACTGATAAAATAAAACTTTATCACCAAAATATAAAAATTAAAGGAGTCAAGGCTCCTGCCAGGTTAAAAAGTGTTGTGTCGCTCGGGTGCTGATGTTCAACACCATTTAGCTGGTTAGACTAGTGCAAAACATGCATCTCATTACTGTGCAAGTACACTAATGCAACTTGCAGTGATACACTGCAAGTTGTGTTAGGGCTAAAAAATGATGTAAAAATAGCCCCCGATTTTTGCTGGGTTATTTCACTACCCCAGAGCATCAGGCTGTGAAACCACAGCCTGGGATGGCCCCAGGCTGGTAGAGCATAAGGAAACATGACCCCTAGCGATAGTCACATGAGCCTATTGCTAGGGGCACCATTTTGCAGCCAGCACTGGATTGGGCAGGAGTGACTGTGCATCACTGCTATCCAAAGACTTCCCTGGACCACCACTGTTCTAAAAGTTACCCTTTAGAAGAGGGGTAATGGGTACTGTGGGGGTGGGGGTGGGAGTGGGGGTGGCCAAGGCTCGACCCAAGGGAGTTTCTGCTATGGGGAGCATGGAAGCTGGGGGGGGGGGGGGGGGATCTGCTCAGTCAGCCTAGGAGCATCAGGCCGTAGATTGAGATTCTGCAGGTTGCTGAATCCCCCAGGAAATCAAGATGCTGCAAAAGGTGATCTTTTACCATGATGAGGCTTCATCATGGTTGAGTCAACAGGAGAAGAGTCAGAAGGCTCTCTGTTGCCCTATAGCTGTGCCTTCATCTAGTTCTACATCCTTTAATCCCTTAAAGACAGGACAAGAATTACAGGGAAATCAATGTGAAATGGAGGAGTGGTTAGGGTGGTGGACTTTGGTCCTGAGGAACTGAGTTCAATTCCCACTTCAGGCACAGGCAACTCCTTGTGACTTTGGGCAAGTCACTTAATCCTCCATTGCCCCATGTAAGCTGCATTGAGCCTGCCATGAGTGGGAAAGCATAGGGTACAAATGTAATAAATAAATATGCAGGATTGGCCCAGTCATGGCTGAGTCTCATCCCCAGTCCATAGATACACTGTAAGAAATCTATGATCTAGATGTCTTCACATTGTTTAATTTGTAATTGCTTTTCGTGGGAACATTTCATGCATTTTTGTACTTATAAATGTATTTGATGTCTTTTTGTAATTATAATTCATGCTCTTATAGATGTCTTCTACATTAATATATCTAGAGTATTCTTTTATGATCATTGTTGTTTACAGTTTACAGTCATATTTATGTTTTATATTTGGCTTTATAGACTCCTGAAGAAGGTGCTACGTCGCCGAAACATGGCTGTGTCGAGTCGACCTGTTATAATAAACATAATACTTTTTTCAAATATATGTCTCCCTTATTGATTGGAAAGAGCCTATCTTCCCCCACTCTTCTCTTTTTTCTTCCTGTATTTTTCGTGGGGATTAAGTGCACCTCCACACTTTGTGTGGCTTCCTTTTTTAGACAACCCACATAGGCCACATTGCAGTAATCTGTTTTAAAAGTAGTAATGATTAAACCACAAGCTTGATAGGCCCAATGTTCAACACTCTCAATACACAATTGAATTCCTTGCACTATTTTAAATTCTTTAGGAACAAGCATTAATGTCATCGACATAAATGAAGGAGGATACCTGCAAACCATCAAGTGCCTCTCCCATGAGTTGCATTAAAAGGTTAAATAAAATGGGTAAGCCCTGTGGGACCCCATAAACAGGAGTCCATTAGAATGGGCGAGAGTGGGGAGCCCTGCGGGACCCCACAAACAGGAGTCCACGCCTCCGACAAGACTTAACATTATAATTTCATCTCTCTAAAAAGCTCCTACACCAATTCAATACTGCCCCCCCAATACCAAAACTATCTAACAGATATAGTAATATCCCATGATCCACAAGATCAAATGCACTTGATAAGTAAAATTGAATTATGACAGCACATTGAGCACAGCTCAAAAGGTACCTCCTATGTGCAATTAAACTGTACCTGCTGAACACTGCTTTGGATGAATCTCTTCATAAAGGTGGTTAATAAATCCCAATAAATAAATAAATAAATAAAATTAAGGCACCCAGAACAATCTCGGTGCTATATCCCTTGCAGAATCCTGATTGAGAGCTATTTAATACAAGTGGTCTTAGAGTGATTGATTTGAAAAGTATATACTTTCATTTTAACCAAGCATTGTTTATACAAACTGCTGGTTGACATAATTTTCTTTAAGAGGTAGAAAAACAAGCTGAATACTATAATTAGAGACACTGAAAAAAGTGCAAAAACTTTCTTTTCAGGATTACAAAGAATTCTTGCTGTGTCTCAGTTTATGTGGATGTGTGGGAGTAAGGAAAAAACCTCATTTATAGAACCTCAGAAAGGTGGTATATCAAGTCCCATTTCCCTTTCCCTTCCCTTTATTGCATTTGTATCCCACATTTTCCCACCGTATGGCAAGTTCAATGTGGCTTACATATTGCTAAAAAGGCAGTCACAAAATTTTGATTTGTAGAAGTCTAGTACATAATACAGAAGTACAATAAACGCTTAGATTGATATATTAGCATAGTGTGAGAGAGGTTAATATTATTGTTTTCCATTTCTGAACTTTTCGTGATGTATTTTGGTGTGGGATTAGGCAGATCCAGGGGGGGGGGGGGGGGGAAGACTTCTTGAAAAGATGTGTTTTCAGGTTTTTTTTCGGAATTGTAGGTAGTTTTCTGTGAGTTTCAGGTCTTTGGGTAGTGAGTTCCAAAGTTGTGTGCCTATAAAGGAGAGGCTGGTGGCAAGTGAAGATTTGTATTTTTTACCTTTGCAATTGGGGTAGTGAAGGGTTAGGTAGCTTCTTGCTGGTATTGTCACGTTTCTTAATGGTAGATCGATAAGTTCCATCATGTAATCTGGTGTGAGTCCGTAGATGATTCTGTGGACTACTATGCATATTTTGAATGTTATGCGAGCGCTAATAGGAAGCCAATTTGGATGCTAAAGTGTTAATTTAATAGAAAGTGTTAATAAAGTGTTAAGGGCACTGCAGAGTCACATCAGCAATGCATTGTGGTGGGTGTAGGGTATTGGACTCCGTGATTCCTCTAGCTTGTGTTAAATGCTCACAATGTTGGTAGTTGGTAGGCTCTACTCCAATGGTGCTTTTCCCTCTGCTTACTGGGTCAGAGTGTGCCCTGTTTTGTTTCCGGTAGTCCATGAGATAGTGGCCATTTGTGTAAGACACTTTTAGATCCCTTTCATGTGTTAGCCACGTTACAGCACTTAGTTCTTACCTTGAATGTTGCTGAAAGAGGGCATTGTACACCATTCTGCCAGCTGGGACCTACTGATAATCTCAGTACCAGCGAGACTCGTTGCCAGTGGGGCACAACCTCTGATCTGCAGTTAACTGTGAGTAAAGGTGCTTATTCAAATAAAGGACGTTTTCAGCTAGATTAGTCTTCAGGTGTGAACTGCTGTGCCAAGGTTATACAGCAGCAACAAGTCCTGTCCCTGGAGCACTTTTAGTGGGTACTGCAGTGCACTTCAGGCAGGCAGACCCAGGCCCATCCCCCCCCCCACCCGTAACACTTGTGGTGGTAAATGGGAGGCCTCTAAAACCCACTGTACCCACATGTAGTTGCCCCCTTCACCCCTAAGAGCTATGGTAGTGTTGTACATTTGTCCCTCCCACGACCAAATGGCTTGGATTAGGACGTTTCTGAGCTGGGCGTTTTTAGTTTCCATTATCGCAAAAAAAAAAAAAAAAATCGCCCATCTCAGAAGGGACCAAATCCATGGCATTTGGTCCGTCCAAACCGTATTTTCGAAACGAAAGATGGACGCCCATCTTTTTCGATAATACAGTCTCTCCCGCCTATTCACATACCCATTTTCGGACATAGACGCCCATGGAGAAGGGTGTTCGCGTTCGATTATGCCCCTCATTGTAGAATACACCTTGAAAGTTGTGCACGTAAAGTCTAATTAAAGCCAATTAGTGATGCTAATCGGTTGTTATGTACCAATTATCGTCTCTGATTTGCTTGTTAATCAATAAAGTTGTGCACGCACTTTGGTTGTGTGGTCAAGTTAGTGCACACAACTTTAAGGCATCGTATATAGAATTTGGGGGAATGTGTATTGTGGAGCTCAATGACTTGTCACATTTGTTGGTTTCCCAGGACATTTTCCATACTTTTAAAAACTAAAGTCAAATACATTTTAATACAGGTATACCATATAAGCTATCAAACACTGCTTAATCAATTGTATAATTAAAAAAAATTAATTCATATCCTTACTAGAAGATCTCAAATAAAACTGCAATTTTAATTCCAAAATGCTTGTTTTAAAAGGAAACACAGTCTATAAAAGATGGCATTGGATATTTGCATGTTCATACCCCAACTAACAGCTTACATTGACTTTCGTTGCCCTTGCTATTTCAATCTTGGGACTCTTTGAGCATGGTCTATAAATTGAGTGATGACAGTTTTATGATGAAGGATACATAAATATAAGAGCTTAGGCTGAGACCACTAAACTGAAAAAAAAATGTCAATGTATTTCCAAGAACCCTCCAAGAACCTTTAATATATGGATGCCACATGTACAAACAATAATGAAGATTTATTTCTAAGACAACATGCAAAGGCTTCTAAATCGTGCTATGTTTTCTGTATATTAATGAAAAATACAGAGATTTTCTATTTATAGTAGATGCTAGAGTATACACACACACACACACACACACACACACACACACACACACACACACACACACACACACACAACATGATTACTCTGATTTATGGAGCCCTTTGCTCTCTTTTTAGTGAGGAAATATATTGTACCTAAGCATGAACTTGCACAATAGTACTATTTTGGTGAAAAAATATTCTCCAATCTCGAGGCTTTTCAGGTTGCTATGAAAACAGGACATTGGACACTGGAATTTGTGAAGAAGGAGAATAAAGCATTCTAATCATTCACTAAGAAATTCTGAGATAATCATAAAATTAACAGATAAGGAAAGAGGGGAGATCTATCATTGTGCTTAACCTACTGACTAGATTGAAGGAATTCAACATCAGCTTAATGCCAGAGTTCTATTCATCATGGAGGAAGGACCCTACTCTCTTACTTCAAAGTAAAATATGTACTCTCTTCATCACTGGTAAATCAATAAGGTTTCTTATTTGAAAAAAAAAAAAAAAAGAAATTGTTCCTTAATGTAAAGTATCCTTTTATTTCCATCATTACTTCCTAAGATACATAAAACTTTAACAATCCACCAGGCAGTATTTGGTATTAACACCATTTTTAAGCCCTTATGAAGGAAATTCTATAACTGTATGCCTATAAATAGGTGCCTAGAGGCGGGACTGTGGAGTCAGAATCAGAGTCGGAAGCAATGTTCGGTGGCATTAGAGTCAGAATTGGAGTTGGTAAATATGGTACAGTTTTATATATATATATATATATATGTACTGGATCTAAAGTACTGGTAAATGTAACAATTTACCAGTACTTTAGATCGAGAAGAAAATAAATGAAAGGTTAATATCAGTAGGAGTTAGACAGTAGAAAAATAGAGAAGTCAGACTCAAAGGTTTGGTGTACTGACTCCAAAGCCCTGCCTAAAAGGTGCCTGGTAATATCCAATTCCACAACAGAAAGTAGGCTCCTTCTTTCTTTTATAGAATACTAGCATAACCAGCAAACATATGTGCCTATGATTTATGTTATATGGGGGTAGGTCTATAAAGTATGTGGTAACTAGATTCTATATATCACTCCTAAAAAATCAGTGTTGAAACGAAATAAGCCTAAATTTCTGCACAGTTTATAGAATATGCCGAGCGACCATCCGCGAGACAAAATTTAGTCACAGGCAGTTATGCCAAGTAAACCTTGGTGTAAATGCTGACACCTAGATTACGCATAGATTTTACAATTGCCTACAATCCACCCATTCCATGCCCATGGCCATACCCCTTCTCAACTATACGACTTACAATTTACGTGCATCATGTTATAGAAAATGCTTAGACAGTTCAGTGTGTAAATTCAAATTTATTTATTTATTTGTGACATTTATAATCCACATTATCCCAAACAAATTTGTGTTCAATGTGACTTACGATAAACAGTATAGGATACATAACAAAGGATAATGCATAAGAAAGTAATTTGTTGTAAGAATCCAATTCTACAATACAGTATCATAAACATATATAATGCCAATTAGAGGGGCATAATCGAACGGGGGCACCCATCTCTAAGGGCACCCATCTCTAAGAGCTCCCTTGTGTAGTACAGGTTCTCAGGTAGGTGGGGGAGAGGGTAAGATGGCATACCAGAGAACATGCGGAAAGGCTGGTTATCAGGTGCCATGTCCCAACAATTCAACAGGGAGTACTGGTCTGTGGGCAGTGAAAGGCTCCTGTGTCTGTAATTTTTTAGGTAACATAGTAACATAGTAAATGATGGCAGAAAAAGACCTGCATGGTCCATCCAGTCTGCCCAACTACTACTACTACTACTACTTAGCATTTCTATAGCGCTGCCAGGGTTACGCAGCGCTGTACAAGTTTAAACACGGGGAGGGACAGTCCCTGCTCAAGAGAGCTTACAATCTAACGGTAACAGACTATGTAGTCAGTGTAGGTAACAGGAATGGGGAAGGTGGTTAGGCGCCAAAAGTCTGCCCAACAAGATAAACTCATATGTGCTACTTTTTGTGTATACCCTACTTTGATTTGTACCTGTCCTCTTCAGGGCACAGACCGTATAAGTCTGCCCAGCACTATCCCCGCCTCCCGCCATCGGCTCCGCCACCCAATCTCGGCTAAGCTCCTTAGGATCCATTCCTTCTGAACAGGATTCCTTTATGTTTATCCCACGCGTGTTTGAATTCTGTTACCGTTTTCATTTCCACCACCTCCCGCAGGAGGGCATTCCAAGCATCCACTACTCTCTCCGTGAAAAAATACTTCCTGACATTTTTCTTGAGTCTGCCCCCCTTCAATCTCATTTCATGTCCTCTCGTTCTACCGCCTTCGCACCTCCGGAAAAGGATTAATACATTTCAAATATTTGAACGTCTGTATCATATCACCCCTGTTTCTCCTTTCCTCCAGAGTATACATGTTCAGGTCATCAAGTATCTCCTCATACGTCTTGTAACGCAAATCCCTTACCATTCTCGTAGCTTTTCTTTGCACCACTTCAATTCTTTTTACATCCTTCGCAAGGTACGGCCTCCAAAACTGAACACAATAGGTGGGGCCTCACCAACGACTTATACAGGGGCATCAACACCTCCTTTCTTCTGCTGGTCACACCTCTCTCTATACAGCCTAACAACCTTCTAGCTACGGCCACCGCCTTGTCACACTGTTTCGTCACCTTCAGATCCTCAGATACTATCACCCCAAGATCCCTCTCTCCGTCCGTACCTATCAGATTCTCCCTGCCTAACACATACATCTCCCGAGGATTTCTATTCCCTAAGTGCATCACTTTGCATTTCTTCGCATTGAATTTTAATTGCCAAACCTTAGACCATTCTTCTAGCTTCCTCAGATCCTTTTTCATGTTTTCCACTCCCTCCCGGGTGTCCACTCTGTTACAGATCTTAGTATCATCCGCAAATAGGCAAACTTTACCTTCTAACCCTTCGGCAATGTCACTCACAAATATATTGAACAGAATCGGTCCCAGCACCGATCCCTGAGGCACACCACTACTCACCTTTCCCTCCTCCGAGCGAATTCCATTCACCACCACCCTCTGGCTTCTGTCCGTCAACCAGTTCCTAATCCAATTCACCACTTTGGGTCCTATCTTCAGCCCATCCAGTTTATTTAAGAGCCTCCTGTGGGGAGGTGCCTTCTTCTCCCCCCCCTCCCTTCGCCGCCTAGGCCCATCACCAACCAGTGTCTATTCCTGCTTTCTACTCCTCTGTGTTCTTCTCACTGTGCCCTCCAAACCACTTCTACAATCCTTCCTTCAGTACCCACCTAGCTATGTGGCTGTTTGGCACCCTGCCCTCTGAGGTCCACAGTGCACCATACCCCTTGGCTCCTGCAGTGTTGGATGTAGAGGCATACATCTTTGGGTTGCATGACAATGCCATTTCACATTGTAATGGTAGCTCATGTTGATAACTTCCCTGGCAATAATTTTGGAATCCAAAGATCTCTCTTAAAATACACCATTTGGAAAATGCAACGTATCTAGAGCAAGACTATTGTAAAACATAGTATATGCAAGTTTTACAGAAATATGTAAGTATCATCTCTTAGAGTGCAAACTTGTAGGCATTAATGGCCTCTGGCTTTTAGAATTAACAGATGCCTCAAACTTTAGTCATTGTGGGTGTTTCATAATAACTCTGGGAACCTGATGTGAAGCATCATTAAACTCCTGGAGAAGCAATGTGTACCTGCTGCTCATATCATTTCTTATTACATAAACACATGTAGGCACACAGCATTTCCAGCACTGGTGTTTGTCAAGTCTACCTGTTTTAAGTCATTAATGTATGGCTCTTCTCTTGTAATTAGCAAACATAAACAGAATCACATGCACCAGCTGACAACCGAGATTAACAATAGAGATAATCTCTTATGCACACCATCCTATATTGATCTTATTATAAATAATTAAATTTGAATTACAATTCTCCCTAGGAGATCAGGTTTAGAAATAGAGAGCCCGAATATTTCGTGCAATGCAGTTGAGGTGGTCACTGACTCATAAATAGGGTTTTCTGTGACACATTATCGCATATGGAAGAATATTACTGGTCTCAAAAATCTACTAGATATAGGGAAGATATGAGAGTAATAATTATACTTTAGGGAAAAGGTCAGTCTAGGGATCCCTGGGATACACATTAAATTCTCATTATTATTGATCCTGTTTGACTGTGAAGAAGTCACATCATCCCCTAAGCTTCATTTTATTTAATGGAAATAGAATATTATTTTTGCCATTTTTCCAATATAGCTACATGTCTTACAGCTATTTAAGAATGTGCACAAAGTAACAAACTGTCTGTACCTGAATAAAACAGATTTGGTGGGAGCAAAATATAAGTGGGCAGGTTCCCAACTTTAAAATTCCATTCAAAAACTTTGAATTCCTTTAAAGATTGCAAGCGTAGACCCTCAAGATTCTGATGTATTCTCCAAATATAGTAAGTGTTTAGAAGCTGCTTCTTCCAGTTCTGCCCAATTGTTCAGAAGATGAGCTTGACCATAGTAGTCCATGCTGTGACAACTCCATGTAGGGATGGAGCCAGGCAGTGGCGTAGCCACAGGTGGGCCGGGGAGGGCCAGGGCCCATCCACTTAGGGCTCAGGCCCACCCAACAGTAGCACATGTTTAGCAGTAGCCGGTGGAGATCCCAAGCTCTACCAGCTGAAGACTTCCCCCTGATGGTAATGAAAACGCTACTCTCCACGATACTGGCACCTGCGCATGTTCAGTTTTCAGCGCATGCCTGCTGCAGACTGCCAAGGTGGAAAGAAGCATTTTCCTGTCAGCTGAGATGTCTGTTGGTGGTGGTAGGGGAGAACATTTGGTGCCCACCCACTTCTTGCCTAGGCCCACCCAAAATCTGTTGTCTGGCTACGCCCCTGGAGCCAGGGTTTCTGGTGCCTCCTTTGGCAAACTAGAATCAGAGCTCCCTCAGGGCCTCCACTGCTGCTGCCACTTTTCTTTCATTGCCGCTTGGTGTAGGAAGGAACTTTGACCTATGTCTGGCAGTCTCCAGTTGCAAGACTAGCACCGAAGGTAAAGAGCAGAGCCATGCTTGCGGACAGGGACAGTGCAACTGAGGTAACAAGATCAAGAGTAGTGTTTGCAGCAGATTTTGGTGCCCCTACTGTGCTTACTGCACTTATTGAGTTGTCCTGGCCCTGACCTCATGGTTGGAATACTGTAATATGTTGCATAATAAACTGACAATGAAAGGCTTACAGCAATTTCAGTTCATTCAGAATGCCAAATAGCATAGATATCAGAGGGCTGCAAGTGACAGGATCCAGCAATGATTTTCCACGTGGTCAGTCTCAGTTGCTGACCAAAGACATTTGTACCCTATGACAATTTTTAAGATACTTCAAGCCTATTTAAAACTTACTTTCCTACAATTTCTGGCTGCCAACCTCACACAATTGGCAGTGAATGGAAAGTAGGCATTGGAGTTTTAAAAATACTTTCAGATCTTGCAGGAAAGGGGCAGCTGACAGTGGAGGAGTGGCCTAGTGGTTAGGGTGGTGGACTTTGGTCCTGAGGAACTGAGTTCAATTCCCGGCACAGGTAGCTCCTTGTGACTCTGGGCAAGTCACTTAACCCTCCATTGCCTGCTGCATTGAGCCTGCCATGAGTGGGAAAAAGTGTGGGGTACAAATGTAACAAAAAAAAAAATTTCCTACTGGCAGGTCATAAAAAAAGAAAACGCAAGGCCTGCACCATTTGTGAAGGATGGGTGGAAAGAAACAAAGTTAGTAAGGGTGGTGGTAGTAGTACAGAGAGAAGCTCCATGCAGACTCTCCTTACACCACACCCTAATCCACTCTGATCACTCTCCTAAGTCCTCCTTTTACCCTCTGACCCGGTAACTGTTCTTTTTTTTTTTTAATTACCCCTGGTAGGATCAAATGAAACAAAACCATATTGACTTCTAGTTTTTTTTACAGGGCTACATTTAAAACCTTGGCCCTAATCTTCAAGATCCCAAGAAGAAATAGATCAAGTTAGCTGAAAAGGAAAACTATGAGGCTCATATAAAAAAAAAAAAAAAAAAACGCCCAAAAAGTGGCAAAGCAACTTTAGGACGAATTTCTTCTCAAAACGTCCAAATCAGTATTTTCAAAACCTATTTTGCAGACATTTATCTATGCAATTTGTCTGTGGTGCATCCAAATCACGAGGGGACGAGTTGGGAGCATTTCAAGATGGGCTTACGGTGTTCCTAATGGCAGCCATAATGGACAAAACAGAAATGTCTAGGGCTGAAACTTCAACGTTTTAGTCTAGACCTGTTTTTAGAAGAAATAAGGCAAAAAAGGTGCCCTAAATGAGCAGATGGCCACTGGAGGGAATCAAGGATGATTGCCCTTTCTCTCCCAGTGGTCACTGAACCCCTCCCACCCCTCAAAGATGTGATTAAAAATATTACTCACCAGCCTCTATGACAGCTTCAGATGTTATAGTCAGGTTTATTAGAACAGCAAGCGGGTCCCTGGAGTAATGCTGTGGGCTGTGGAGTGCATGTTAGAGAGGAGAACCAAAGCCCATATCCCACTCTACCTGTTACACTTGTGGTGGGAAGTGTGAATCCTCCCACACTACCCCAAAACCTACTGTACCCACATGTAGGTGATTCCTACACCCAAAGGGCTATTGTAGTACTGTACAGTTGGATACAGTACATTTTTGGTGGATTTTGGAGGGCTCAGAAAACAGTATAAGGGGGGTAACGGTGAGATGTATATCTGGGAGCTTTTATATGAAGTCCACTGCAGTGCCCCCTAGGGAGCCCCAGTGCTCTTCTGGGGTGTCTGTGTGGCCAGTCTACTAAAAATGCTGGCTTCTTCTACCTCCCAATGGCTTGATTTTCTATATTTTTCATTTGGACATTTTTTTTTAATGGGCCAAAAAGATAAATGCACAGAGCATGAACATATCTTGCAAGTGTCCATTTATGAAAAAAAAAAAAAAAAAAAAAAGGATAAACGTTTTGCTGTTTTGAAAATAGCCATATTTCCTATTCGAATTTGGAACATTTAGCTCAAAATGTCCAAAGTCAGACTTAGAAGTCATATCTAAAATGCCCCTCCACGATCCTGCTAGACCTTTCAGAGCCTTCCAAAGAACATCCTTAATTTTGTCATCACCAAAATTAATCAAAATGTTTAGTATCTCTTAGTTCGCCTTCTTGAGAGCAATACTCCAAATCTCCCTCCCAAAAGTCCTTTGCTTACCTTAGGAAGGCCTCCAAATCAAGAAACAGGTGAAAACCTGGCTTTTCTAGCAGACTTTTATTGGGCAATGCTTTTGATGGCTGGACTAGAATTGTTAAACTCAGGGCTTCTCCTGATGTTGAAATGTCTCTGTTTTTCATGTCTAATAAACTGTTACTTGGTTCTCCACAAACAACCGGGATCCTTACTTTCGCCCACTTCACTCGACAGAAACAGCACTCTCTAAAGTCTGCAATGACCTGTTCCTTGCCAAATCCAAAGGTCACTATTCCATCCTCATCCTCCTCGACCTATCCGCCGCCTTTGACACCATCAATCATAATCTACTTCTCGACACACTGTCCTCATTCGGGTTCCAGGGCTCCGTCCTCTCCTGGTTCTCTTCGTATCTTTCCCAACGCACCTTCAGAGTATTTTCTAATGGCTCTTCTTCCACCCCTGTCCCGCTCTCTGTTGGGGTTCCTCAAGGATCTGTCCTTGGACCACATCTTTTCTCGATTTACACCTCTTCCCTGGGCTCGCTGATCTCATCACATGGTTTCCAGTACCATCTCTATGCTGATGACACCCAGCTTTATCTCTCCACTCCCGACATCACAGTCGAAACCCAGGCCAAAGTTTCGGCTTGCCTTTCAGACATCGCTGCCTGGATGTCCAACCGGTATCTGAAACTGAACATGGCAAAGACTGAGCTCCTTGTCTTTCCACCCAAACCCTCTTCTCCTCTTCCCCCACTTTCCGTCTCTGTTGACAACGCCCTCATCCTCCCCGTCTCTTCAGCCCGCAATCTCGGAGTCATTTTTGACTCCTCCCTCTCCTTCTCTGCCCATATCCAGCAGACAGCTAAGACCTGTCGCTTCTTCCTCTATAATATTAGCAAAATTCGCCCATTCCTCTCTGAACAGACCACCCGAACCCTCGTCCACTCGCTCATTACCTCTCGTCTTGACTATTGCAACCTTCTCCTCGCTGGCCTCCCGCTTAGCCACCTATCCCCCCTTCAATCTGTCCAAAATTCCGCCGCACGTCTCATCTACCGCGTGAACCGTTACTCTCATATCACCCCTCTCCTCAAGTCGCTTCACTGGCTCCCGATTCGCTATCGTATACAGTTCAAGCTTCTCCTATTGACCTTCAAGTGCACTCAATCTGCAGCCCCCCATTACCTCTCTACCCTCCTCTCCCCGTATGTTCCCACCCGTAACCTCCGCTCTCAGAACTCTGTACCCTTCTCCACCACCGCTAACTCCAGACTCCGCCCCTTCTGCCTCGCATCACCTTATGCCTGGAACAGACTTCCCGAGCCCATACGCCATGCGCCCTCCCTGACCATTTTCAAGTCCTTACTCAAAGCCCATCTCTTCTCCCTTGCTTTTGGCGCATAACCACCTTCTCCATTCATGATACCTACACTTACTACATAGTTTGTTACCTTTAGATTGTAAGCTCTCTTGAGCAGGGACTGTCCTTCCCCATCTTTAAACTTGTACAGCGCTGTGTAACCCTGGCAGCGCTATAGAAATGCTAAGTAGTAGTAGTAGTAGTAGTAATCCTTACATAATAAAAAAGCATAAGCCAAGAACACTGAGCATTTGAAAAGACCCAACACTGGGCACGGTCACTCAAGCCCATCTCCCCAGTTGATAGTTTTTCTTAAATAACCTGACCTCATCCTGTAATAAACCTCTGCACCCATAGCATTTTCGGAAGAAACAACCAACTTGCTGATCCTAAAAGCCCACTAAACTGCAAAAGAAAGCCACTTAAAACAAAGCTATTTCATAACCAGAACACATTTTCAGTAGCACCCCAACCATAGTACCATGATCTATGGGCAGACGGATCATCCAATGTACATCTGGCTGCTGACAGTGAACAAAACTATGTAATAACATCTTGCTCAGAAAAGATCACGTCAGCTCACTGTAGCTGTGCAGTTTTGAGACAAAGTCTGTACTAGCCATAACTGAGGAGACAGATGACACAGAAAGATTCATTTGCATGGTATAGGCAATAAACTGCATTATTTGGTCAATAGAAATAGGCTTACCCATGTCTTGTCAATACAGTTCTACAAAACTCTTCCAGCACCTGTTATATGTTCTCCAGATATTCTTCAACAGTGAATGTTTCAACAAGTCTTGCGTTAAACTAGAATCAAGTCAGAAGGCTGTCTGGCTTCTTTGTAGAGAATCTGTCTGTATCTAGCACAAGTGACCAAAACCAGGACTGCTAAAAATGAGACAAAGCATCTGCAATCCATACCTGCCACATGTTTAGCAGTAAGCATCACATTCAAATGCAAACAATGCAAAAATCATCAATCTCATCAATTCAATAGTTAAAGGGCATTTCACAGACTGCCTATTAATTGTCTGAATAATAGCCATGTTGTCAGAGCTTATTGGCACCCTGTTATTCGATATTCAGTCTCCAGAAAGGCCAGGACTACTGAAAAAATTTCTAACAATTTATATTTCTGATCCAGCCCTTCATATGTTTTGAAAAAAGGCCAAGCTGGAACACGCTAACACCCTCCATAAAATATCCCACAACCTAACTCTGCTGATGTGTCCAAACACAATTACAAATGCCAAATCAAGATTGCTTGGGCCTGCCACATGCTCACCCTTACAAAAAGGACTTCTAAAGATGCAAATGAACTTTTTCCTGATGCAGTATTCTGACAACCGCTTCATGAAAACTTTGAGTTGATTCTACAGGTGGCATTAATCTGGCTAATCAATGAGTGTACCTTGTGAAGCATTAACATTATGGATTACATACACATATTGTCAACAGCTCCAACTAATTTATGGATTTTGTTTAATAGTAACTGGGACTGCATGAGCTCAGAGTTGTGTTCCATCCCTAAAGAAGTTCCATCCCTAAAAAAGTACTAAAAATTTAGAAGAGTACAAGGTCCAGTTGACTTGTCAGTCATCAGTGGAATCCCTAACTCCACTGCCATATGCTCAAATGTGACTACAAAATGCTGATAAACCTAAGTATCTGTCACAGCTATAAAAATGAAATGACCCAAAAATTCAATTATATTCCTACACCCTGAGGCCTCATCTGCTACCAAATGGAAAAGACCCAAAATGCTTCAGAATGAGTACATACAACTGCACATCCTGTAGGTATACATTTGTTGAAAAACTAATGAGATTTAAACTTATATCCAAGAAATAAAAGAATCTAGATGAATAAGCAGCAGTCCAAAAATAATTCAGAGTCATCTTTCACTATTAAAGCCCCAGGTCCACAGTTCCTGAACAAGGCAATGGTTAGATCCAAAGATACGTGGAGGGGCATAATCGAATGGCGCCGGCCATCTATATGGCCGGCCATCTTCGGGACCGGCCCCGCAAAGGGGCGGAGCCAACTGTATTATCGGAAAAGATGGCTGGCCATCTTTTCTTTCGATAATACAGTTGGGGCCGGCTAAATCTCAACATTTAGGACAAATGTTGAGATCACTGGGTTTAGAGATGGCAGGCTTCGGTTTTCGGCCATAATGGAAACTGGACCCGGCCATCTCAAACCCGGCGAAATGCAAGCCCTTTGGTCATGGGAGGAGCCAGCATTTGTAGTGCACTAGTCCCCCTGACATGCCAGGACGCCAACCGGGCACCCTAAGGGGCACTGCAGTGGACTTAACAAATTGCTCCCAGGTGCATACCTCCCTTCCCTTGGGTGCTGAGCCCTGCAAATCTCCCCAAAACCCACTCCCAACAATTCTACACCACTACCATAGCCCTTAGGGATGAAGGGGGGCACCTACATGTGGGTACAATGGGTTTTGGGTGGTTTTGGAGGGCTCACATTTACCACCACAAGTGTAACAAGTAGGAGGGGATAGGCCTGGGTCTGCCTACCTGAAGTGCACTGCACCCACTAAAACTGCTCCAGGGACCTGCATACTGCTGTCATGGACCTGGGTATGACATTTCAGGCTGTCATACAGGCTGGCAAAAAAATGTTTTAAATTTTTTTAGGGTGGGGGGGGGGGGATTGGTGACCACTGGGGGAGTACGAGGAGGTCATCCCCGATTCCCTCCAGTGGTCATCTGGTCAGTTTGGACACCTTTTTGAGGCTTGGTCCTGAAAATAAATGGACCAAGTAAAGTCAGCCAAATGCTTGTCAGGGCTGTCCTTCTTTTTTCCATTATTGGCCGAGGACACCCATGTGTTAACCACGCCACCGCCCCACCTTTGCTATGCCTCCGACACGCCCCCTTAAACTTTCGCTACTCCTGCGATGGACTGCAGTTGAGGACGGCCAAAATCGGCTTTTGATTATGCTGATCTGGCCACCCTTAGGAGAAGAGCACCCATCTCCCGATTTGTGTCAGAAGATGGGTGCCCTTCTCCTTCGAAAATAATCAGGATAGTATCTGTAAAATAGCCCCCTTAAATGCTAGCCTACGGAACTGTAACAAAGGAAAAGCTATTCCTTAAACTCCTTTGCTAAGTGAGCAGAGTAATTTAAAATAAAGTCCCCAAGGTTACCTATTTAATTCTAAGTCTACCTTTCCCCAAGTTAAAAACAATTTCCCAGCAAATTCTTACCAATGAAATCCCCCCCCCCCCCCCCCTCTCTCTGAAAGTCTTTCTGAGTAAGGGTTCTTTCAAGTAGATTCAGAGAATAGGGATGCAGCCCAGGTTGTAGTCTCAGAAAACTGCAGCCTGAATAAATGTGTGTAATTTGATGAAGGTTTGGATTTTAGGTTTGAAGAGTTTTGTGTGAAGTTTGTTAAAAGTTCTAAAATTTGTAAAGATAACAGTCTGAATATTTAGCAGTATGAGCCTAGTGGTAGTTCTGCTAGATTACTGCTGGGGGAGAGGAGCTGACAGCACTATTTTTGGAGATTTAGCAGCAGGAGCAATAATGACTAGGTATTGTCCCTGCTCTTTATTATACACCAAGAGTATCCTAGTAGGTGTTGGCCTCTGCTACCTTCTTGTTGCTGTGATCAGGAATGCGCAACATTCCTGGCCAAATAATGAAAAAATGTTAAAATTTTTAAAAAAATCATGGTAATCACTAAATTATGGTACTACATGTATTATAGAATTCCGTGCTAAATTTTCTAGCAGTAAAATTGCAAGCAAGCTACAGCAGATTAGTAAGTTGTGGGCCTAGGTTTGATGCAGTTTCCATTCACTGCTCCAGTGTAGCATTTGTCATCGAAGGGAAAAATGCTATTTTAGCTATAAGCTCAGGAATGTAATTATAAGAATGGAAACATAAATGTTCACATGTGGATTTAATGGAATCATTCACTGTGCATCCTGTTGTACTTTGAGGCATAGGGGGAAATTGCATTAAAGTCTTTTCTGCGGTTGGGCTTTAATGTGAATGTTTTCAGTTTCAAGGGAATATTACTCTATGCACGGTGCAATGACAACTAATCTCCTTATTGAAAAACAGAAGGCAGTCATAAACCAATGGTATTATGAACAGTTTACATGGTAGTTAATATAATAGGATCAAGATATTGCCTTTCCAGGGATGGATTACTGCAATTAGTAATCTTAGAGCATCTCTGGATATAACAATTTCATGGTTTCATGGGTTTTCTTGACCATTTTTGGTAGTGCAGTATAATCAGATGGCAGAGTGACTTTCACAGGCTTCTTGCAAAGCTATCAAGGAAGAAAGCATTATAGCACTATAGATGAAAGCGTGCACGCTTTCAAGTGGCATATTGTACATAAAAGTATCCATGGTTTTGTGCAGAGCATAGCATTTCATAAGCTTTTATATTTTTCCCAGTTAATATTCTTCAGCTATGTAGAAGAAATAATGGAGAGATTGATTGATTGAAGATCATTTCATGCTCTTCAATTAAATTTGCTGTTATTCCTTCTTAATGCTTTCCCTTGCATATTTTTTGATGTCATTGATGCTATTACTAATGATGACCTAAAGTGCATTCAATATATGTACAGCTCCAACAGCATGATTGGAAAGTGCCATTTTTATCTCAAGTGTCTTGATAAATAATGCAGGTTGCCAAAATACTGAAAAATATGAATAAATGGCAAGAGGATTTGATGTCTTTAACCCTCGTTTGTTAACGGCTATAATAACATAAGAGTAAAAACTATTAGAGGAATAACGCAAACTGTATTTGGATGCATTAAAGGTGCATTGTAACATGTCTATAAAAGTATTTGTTCTTGATAAAATGGTTTATGTGGTTAACTGACAGTACAAACAGGAAAAGTTTGTCTTCCACAAGAAAAAGCAGCACACCACAAGAGTGGAAGAAGCCAAACTACTGTTCTCAAGTGCATCAACAAATTATTTATTCATCCAAAGTCTGAGGACTGAAAATTTCCCAATTCTGGCAAACAGAATCCAACACGAGCTGTGTTTCGGCACCCAAAGCCTTCATCAGGGGTTCTTGGTAGCCAGTAGGATACTGTAAAATGTGCATAACTAGTATACAACTTATGTTGTTAACTGCCATTTAGGGGGAATTTTATAAAGGTCATTCAAATTTGGGTGCCAAAATGAAGGGTGCTAAACACAATTCTATAGCAGCATCTTTGTGCCCAGATTCCATTATAGAATTTGTGGACCAATGATGCAAAGAACAACTCATAAAGAAACTTCAGACTGCTCAAAACACGGCAGCCAGGCTTATATTTGGAAAAACGCGATTCGAAAGCACCAAACCCCTCCGAGAAAAATTGCACTGGCTCCCAATCAAAGAAAGTATTGCTTTCAAAATCTGCACCCTGGTTCATAAAATTATCTATGGCGAGGCCCCGGGATACATGACAGACCTCATCGACCTACCAATCAGAAATACAACTGGATCAACACGAACGTATCTAAACCTCCACTACCCAAGCTGCAAAGGACTGAAATACAAATCAGCTCATGCATCCAGCTTTTCACAACTATGGAACGCATTACCAAAAGCTGTGAAAACAAAGTATAACCACCTAAACTTCCAGAAATCACTAAAAACTTACCTGTTCAAAAAGGCATACCCTACCAACCCAACTTAAATGCCTGAACCCTGCAACACTACGAAACCAAAGCACATAATGGACATAATGTAACTCTTCCTCTATATGATTCCCTAATATGTCTGTTCCACATGAACCTCATTCTACCACAACATCACTGTGTAACTGTTTATACCGGAACTGGCGAACGCCTTTATGGTACTATCCTGCTTATAATCGAACGAGAAAAACGCCCAAGTTCCGACCTAAATCGGGAGATGGACGTTTATCTCACAAAAACGAATAACATGGTATAATCGAAAGCCGAACTTGGACGTTTTCAACTGCACTCCATTGCGGAAGCGTACAAAGTTGACGGGGGCGTGTCGGAGGCATGGTGAAGGCGGGACTGGGGCATGGTTATCACCCGAACAGAGATGGGGGCCTTTCACCGATAATGGAAAAAAAGTATGCGTTTGTAGCTAGAATTTAGGGCACTTTTCCTGGACCCTGTTTTTTCACGAATAAGGCCCCAAAAAGTGCCCTAAATGACCAGATTACCACAAGAGGGAATCGGGGATGACCTCCCCTGACTCCCCCAGTGGTCACTAACCCCCTCCAACCAAAAAAATGATGTTTCACAACTTTTTATTTTCACCCTCAAATGTCATACCCACCTCCCTGGCAGCAGTATGCAGGTCCCTGGAGCAGTTGTTAGGGGGTGCAGTGGACTTCAGGCAGGTGGACCCAGGCCCATGCCCCCCTACCTGTTACAATTGTGCTGCTTAATGCTTAGTCGTCCAACCCCCCCAAACCCACTGTACTCACATGTAGGTGCCCCCCTTCACCCCTTAGGGCTATAGTAATGGTGTAGACTTGTGGGCAGTGGGTTTTGAGGGGGATTTGGGGGGCTCAACACACAAGGGAAGGGTGCTATGCACCTGGGAGCTCTTTTACCTTTTTTTTTGTTTTTGTAAAAGTGCCTCCTAGGGTGCCTGGTTGGTGTCCTGGCATGTGAGGGGGACCAGTGCACTACGAATCCTGGCCCCTCCCACAAACAAATGCCTTGGATTTATTCGTTTTTGAGCTGGGCGCTTTCATTTTCCATTATCGCTGAAAAGCAAAAACGCCCAGCTCACAAATTGTCGAATAAAACATGGACGTCTATTTTTTTTGAAAATATGGTTCGGTCCGCCCCTTCACGGACCAGTTCTCGGAGATAAACGCCCATGGAGATAGATGTTTTCGTTCGATTATGCCCCTGTAAGCCACATTGAGCCTGCAAATAGATGGGAAAATGTGGGATACAAATGTAACAAACAAATAAATAAATAAATAAACAATCAGGGCATGCATAAATGTGCATGGAAATGTTGCACTAAAGCACATTGGGCTAGATTCTATATATGACACCTAAAAAAATCAGTGTCAAATGATACCCGCTTAAACGGTATTCTATAAGCTGCATCCAAAGTTCAGCATGACTCCTCCATGGTTGATTCTTGAACGAGAATTAGGAAAGCCTGCTACACTTGAATTATTCTTGAAGCATCTTTCAATGTTTAAGTTGACCCTTAAAACCTGGCTTTTTCGCCTTGCCTTTGATCCTATCTAGGAGGGCTGCGGTTGTGTCATTGGCATTGCAGTACCTAATTCTAACCTTTTTCCTATCCTTTAATTTTTCCGCCTTACTCTCCCTGCTTTATCTCACTCCCCTAACTTTCCCCTTTTGTCCTTTCTTAACTTATTTATCCCTACTAATCGCTCACGGTGAGTTTGTTCTTGTATGTGCGACTGTTCTTTCCTATCTTGAATTTGTAGTTTCTTTCCAATTACCAAGGGGCCTTTTTACTAAGACAAATAGGAGCTTACACACGTCCAACATGTGCCAAATTGGAACTACCGCCTGCCTATCGCGTGCCCCAGGCAGTAATTCCATTTTTGATGTGCGTCCAAAACATGCAGTAGAAAATGTTTTCTATTTTCTACCACGTGGCGCTTACCTGGTGGTAATCGGCAGTTTACATACATTGACAACTTACTGCCCGGTTAGAGAGTGAGACCTTACCGCTAAGTCAATTGGTGGCGGTAAGGTCTCAGGCCGAAAATGAACGTGCGCTGGTTTTAATTTTGCCGCAAGTCTATTTTCGGCTACGAAAGGAAAACGTTTTTTTTCCAGGCGCGCTGAAAAATGGACCTGCACGCATCCAAAACACGCGCCTACACCAGCGCAGGCCACTTTTAGGCACACCTTAGTAAAAGGGCCCCCAAGCGTTTTAGATTTTAAACTGCTTTGACCTGCTAGTTAGCAAAGGCAATTTAGCAAATACAAATAAACTAAACTCACAATTTAAGTTTTGTAGTTGGGGTAACGGAAGGTTAAGGTCTTACCTATTTATTTTATTTTATTTACATTTTGCTCACATCTTTTTCAGTAGTAGCTCAAGGTGAGTTACATTCAGGCACATTGGATAGTAGCCAGAGTTTAATTTTTAGATGGACCTGGAGGTGGACTGGGTGGGCACAGGCCTCGCATTTCCTCTCCACCCGCTACCACCCCCACCCCCCCGCCCGCCTGCCCACCGCTGCCGTCGCATTTCCTCGCCATCCGCCTGCCGCCGCATTTCCTCTCCACCCGCTACCCCCCCCCCCCACGACAGCCCCCTGCACATGGTCAGTTCTGGCCATTTTTACTGACCTGAAGCGCCGTTCTCCCTCCAGCACCGGCGATTCCCATAGCCAGCCTTCTGCCAGCGCGCGTCGTCGGAGCCTCTTCTCAGGTGCATCCCGCCTACTCTGCAACTTCCTGTTTTCCACAAAGGTGGGACGCAGGAAGTTGCAGAGTAGGCGAGGCGTGCCTAAGAAGAGGCCCTGACGACGTGTGCTGGCAGAAGGCTGGCTATGAGAATCGCCGGTGCTGAAGGGAGAACGGCGCTTCAGGGCAGTGAAAGTGAGCAGACCACGCAGATGGGGAGAGCGGGCAGAAGAGGCTGGGCGGGCCTGGAGTAAAAGTGTCTGGGCCTGGGCCCATCCAGGCCCACCCGTGGCTACGCCCCGGCTCACAATCTTGGTTTGTACCTGAGGCAATGGAGGGTTAAGTGACTTGCCCAAGATCACAAGGATCAGCAGTGGCCCCTCCCTAGTCCCACCCAAAACATGCCCAGACCATGCCCCCCTTGCCCTGTAGATGTACTACAGTGTTAGATGTCCATATCCTAGCTTTATTTAATTGGAATTTGGATATCCATGCATTATGTATGTCTAAATGCCAGTTTTCAGACATCCAAAACAAGAATAGAGCATCTAAAATAACCACCAATATTCCCAAGTCCCCCAGAACTAAGAAATGAAAAAAAAAATCAAGGCATTTTTTTCCTATTTCTAGGTTATTACCTTGACCTATTCATTGGTAAATATTTATACCACTCTCTCAGCTGCACAAGTGCAGCGAGTTATAACTGCGCAGTTAAGATGTAAATGCCTGCTTTACTAAAGCGGCAAACTATTACAGTTTCCCTATAGCTGTAGTTTCGCTGCTTCTTTCGGTTAGCCTTTTCATAGCAGCAGGGTAAGATTTGTGATGGCATTTGTCATGAGCAATTGAAGAGTCAGCAGGAATACAGCCCTGGTGTTGATAGCAGCTTTGATTTCTGTAATGGCATCAGGAGAGCTCCTGCTGGTCTTGTGAGACTTTATTTCAAATATTACCATAAAATATTGAAAATACCATATGGATGCTAACTGAGTGTACTTGCTGAGAAGCTTGCAAAACCGTGTTACCCTCACACAAAATTTATTCATAAATCAATATGACTTGTGCAAATAATTTTCATTTTTTTAAAAAGAGTATTGTCAAGTTAGTCCTGTGACAAAGCATCAACAGACTGCTAAGACTCAAGAAAGCAGAAACAGGAGCTTGGTTCATTTTTCTGGTTAAAACAAATTCATAGAATGCGATGAAAATTTAGCATACCTAGGGAAGAATGGTGCTTGATTTTACACATACTTATATTTGGATGTTGGATTTTATTACCTTGGTTAAAATCAAGCTCTAGGCAAATTATATTCAGGTATGTGAGTGACTTCTCTGCCCAAATGTCACAATCTAAATTAAATCTAAGGCAACAGAGGATGTAGTGACTTGCCCCAGGTACTGAAAGAGTCAGTGTAAGAAGTGAAATTTGAACCCTGACTTACCTGCTTTTTAACCTGCTTCTCTGACCACAAAGCTCCTTCTGGACACATTTCAGGGAGGGATGTAGGGAGAGATTAAAATTTGAAGGAATAGTCCCTCGGCTTCTATATAGCTTGACTGAAATTACATGTGCAAATTTGGTCATATTCTGAATTTGCGCGCACAATTCAATTAGGGGATCTTTTACATAGGAGCGTTGGCATTTTTAGAATGCATTAAAAATAGGTGCACAGCCAAGCGTCGCCTTCTCTGAAATATAAAGTAGGCGATGCTTGGCTGTCGATCCTGCACAGCATTTTTCTTAGAGCTTCACGTGATACATTTTGGCGATTTCTTGTCCATCCCGCCAAAAGAGAGGATTTCGCATAGCGGTTTCATTATACCAGCTTTCAAACTTTGTTTTATATCAAAAGATACATTGTCCTTTTTTATTTACACATCTCTGAGAGACTGCAAAGACTTCTGAGGCAGGCCGGTTGGCCGAAACATGGCCGTGTCGCGTATTTAAAGTTACACAATAAAACTGGAGACCTATTTTTTGTATCATCTTTGCTGTGTCTTGTGTGGTTAGAATTTATTTGCACATGCAAATTCTAATTAATGCCAATTAGTATCAATAATTGCCTGTTAAGTTGTAGTTATCAGCACTGATTGGCTTGTTAAGTAATTAAATTGCACACACAAATCCAGAATGCAACTGGAATTGTGCGTGCAATTTATGTCATGCTATATAGAATCTGGGGGTAATAGCTTAGTACAGCTACATTGGCACTTGCCTACTGATTAGCCCTTTCTGCTTACTAAATAACATCAATAATCGGTTCTTAGCACCCAATTAATGTCATTGATCTGATTAAGCAATTGCTTTGCAGCTCATCTCGGGTGCGCGCACAAATTTGGACACGCAGATCTGTTCGCTGTATAGAGAATCCATGGGCTTCTGCCTTTATCCTCCCTGCTAGATGTTTATATCCTAAGATGAGTATCATGATTTAACCACTGTAAGAATGAAAAGCCAGCAAAATCATAGCAAAATATTTGAAAAAAGAAGGACTCAAATACAAATCAACGTATGCATCCAGCTTCTCCTACTTAAGCGCTCAACTATGGAACGCACTGCCAAAAATAGTAAAAACAACATACGACCACCTACATTTCCGGAAAGTACTAAGAACAAACCTGTTCAGAAAGGCATATCCCACTGACCCAACATAAGAACCTAAGTTACCTGCAACACAACTAAACCAAAGATCGTAATGGACACACCCCAATTCTCCCTCTTCCTCTCTAATGTTCCCCCAATGTATTTACAATAGATGAACCTTATTCTACCACTATTACACCTTGTATTTGTTCATATCGGAACTGGCGAACGCCATTACGGTACTATGTAAGCCACAGGTGGGAAAATGTGGGGTACAAATGTAACAAATAAAATTAAAAATAAATAATAAAATAAATAGGTGTCAGTAAAGGTCACACACTAATGCCATGTGTACACTAAAAATTCAAGTATACCTTAGTAAAAGACCCACCAAGTAAGGCACACAAACTACATGTGCAAATTTTCAGAATGCCCCTGACACGCCCATGCTCCTCCCATGGCCACGTGTTATGGGAATTAGGCGCATTGCCTTATAAAATAGCATGCAGCCAGATGCAGGTGCAAATTTTAGTGAGTGTCAATTAACATCAATAATCGGTTGTTAGCACCCAATTAATGATGTCATTGATTTGATTAAGCAATTGTTTTGCAGCTCATCTCAGGTGCATGCACAAATTTGGACATGCAGATCTGTTCGCCGTATAGAGAATCCAAGGGCTTCTGCCTTTAACCTCCCTGCTAGATGTTTATATCCTAAAATGAGTATCATGATTTAACCACTGTAAGAATGAAAAGCCAGCAAAATTATAGCAAAATACTTGAAAAAAGGATATAAAACAATTTCTTCAGTTAAAATCTACAACTCTGGCCCTAGGGGCTACTTTTTTCTTGAAATTTCCTTCTAAGTGTTTAATTATTTAGCTGGTGTTAATTATGTCTTCTTTGAACAAGACCAGTTAGAAAGACTGTTATTAGATAGGGGAGCTAAGTAAATATCATGAGTGGTTTATTTTTGTTATCATCATAGCAAAATCTCCAGATAGGTAGAGATACATTGTTATTGCTCTCTTGATTTCTTTTGGTTTAATTATAAGATGAAACTCTTCTCCTCTTTCTCCTGTAATGTAGGCTATTGGTTGTTTGTAAATAATACTATGCATTTATTTTGCGAACCTTTCAATTAAAAAAACAACAACAATCGGTTTAGCTTCACCCAAAAGGGCAGCAAAAATATTGAAACCAAAAATCCAATTATGAATGTATTTGAGCACTTAATAACTTTATTCTTCTTAACCTCATCCTTCCCCTCTTCACCTTTCCTCACCTTACCAAATTCTTGCTCCAAAAAATATTCATTTACTTACCAAGCAAGACTTTCTGCTTCATTTTAAAGGAACATGAGTCCCCAGTAGGGTCAAAGTATGTGAGGGACTATTCTATAAGGGGTGCTCTCTTCAATGGGGGCAGCAGCAAAATCTACGCATTTATTCTATAAAGGGTATGTAGGCGGTCATGCCCTTTATAGAATAGATGTATTTACTGTTCCAAATGTAAGTATTTGAATTTTTTGTGGACCCTAGTGATTGGTGCACTACTATATGTCTGTTCATGCATATGTGACATGTGCATTCAAGTTGCAAGCATGGAAACACAAAATGGATGTAGTCATGATTATTGAACTTGGTGCTGCAGACAACCTCCTCCTGGCTAGGCACACAGTGAGACCACCTCTAGTGCCTTCCTGTTGAAAGCACACATGGACAGCAGGGACTACACACCACTCTATGTTGTCACCACAAGCCACAGCTCCCTCTAGGGTTTCCTCAACACAGTTCCTCTCGGGGTTATGGAAACTGCTGATGCTCTGCCTTGCCCCAATGCACTGCCATCTCTGAAACTGTGATTAGCAATATATTTGAGAGAGTCATGGTCTCTATGCCCAATACTATTCCAGATCAGGCCCTCATTTTCAAACATTAGCCCTACTACCCAGCAAATCTCATGGAAAACCCATTTGCTCATCATTGTGGGATAAACACAAAGGAATCCTGTTTAGAAGAAATGGATCCACGGAATCTTAGCGGAGATTGGGTGGCAACACCTGTAATTGGGAAGCAAAACCAGTGCTGGGGGACTGTGCACTGATTGTAACTGAACAGATATGGAGTGTAAATTTTAAGAGGCTTCGACATTAACTTCAGAAGTTTTAGTACAAGAACAGTGCTGGGCAAACTTCTACGGTCTGTGCCCTGAGAATGGCAAGGACAAATCAAACTTGGGTATACATATAAAGTATCACACACCATGTAAAATGGGTTTATCTTGTTGGGCAGACTGGATGGACCATGCAGGTCTTTATTTGCTGTCATTTACTATGCTACTATGTTACCATGTTACACAGCTCACCATATCTTTCAGGTAGGCTCCACAGCAAGTTAACATTCTATAGCTGCTCTACATCCACACCCTATCCTATCCCTAGCCCCCATACTTTCAGACATCTCCAGAAACATCTCTATCCAAACATCCTGAGTGTTCAGAGAATTTATATCCTATGACTGCTCATAACATATCAGACTCCCCATGTTTCTGTCCATGAAATGCATACATTACCCTGTTAGGCTGCTACCACCTGTACAGCAGCCTTTACAAGGGGAGTCAATGACACCATTCTAATTGTATATTCCATCGGCTGATATTCAGCACTATTTAACCAGCCAGGAATGGTTATTTCTGCTGAATATTAGCGATGGAGGTAGAGGTGCCATTTTGTTTTCTCTGCTTATGACAGCAGCCTTTGACATGGTGAATCACTCTAATTTGCTTCAACGTCTTGTAGATCTTCATATTTCACATGTTGCCCTCCATTGGTTTCATGCTTATCTGATAGGGTGCTCTTTTGTGGTTCATCATTCAGGGTCTACCTCTTTGTCTCAATCTTTATTCTCTGGTGTCCCAAAGGGCTTCATTCTCAGGCCCATACTGTTTAACTTCTTTTTGGCACCGTTGACTCTTCTTCTCCAGTCATTTGGGTTTATATTTTTTATTTACACTGATGATATTCAGCTCCTCTTGCCTCTTGAATCACTTTCCTCTAAAGTTAGTTCTGTACTTCTGTTTCTAAGAAGCTTGATCTGATGGCAGATTGGCTTTCTAAAAATAAATTGCACTTGAATCCTTCCAAATCTGTTGCAATGCTGTTTTCTACAAATTAGTCTCCTATCATTCCTCCAGTTTTTTCTTTTAAAGGTACGCTTCATACATATTATGCTTCCACTAAGATTATCTGTGTCATTTTTGATAACAATCTATCTTTTCATGTTAACATTTCTAAGATTGTTTCTTCTTGTTTTTGTTTTCACTGTTAGGCAGATACATTTCATCCATTCTCTTCTAAATCCTTCTTCTTTATGTATCCTCCTCCATGCTTTGGCCTTTAAGTTAGATTATTGTAATTCCCTTTTGGCTGGTCTTCAAACATCGCAATTACATAGACTCCAATTTGTACAGAATACTGCTATTAAACTCTTTTATAATAAAAAGAAATGTGATCATATTACTCCACTTTTCAGTGCAGAACTTTGGCTTCCAATTTCTTACAGAATCCCCTTTAAGATTCTTATCCTTGCTCATCAAATTCAGTCCCGTGGCTGTCCCTCTTTTTCATTTATCTCATTCCTTATTCAACTAATAGGATTCTTCGACCATCACAACATCTTCTTTCCATACTTTCTTTTTATCAGGTGTATCTGGATACCAACAGGATCTCTTGTTTCAGTGTAATGGCACCTACCCTTCTGAATGACCTTCTCCTTTACCTTAGCATGGAAACCTCTTTTGCTGTGTTTAAATCTTGATTAAAGACCTATTATTTTTCTCTTGCTTTTTCTATATTTGTTTAATCTTTTTTAGTGCTGCTGATTTAGGGTGGTACCCTTTTGTTTCCCTTCTCTTATGTTTTTTCCTCCTCCCCTTCTTTCCTATTTGTAGATTTTATCTTCCCTTCCCTTTTATTTTTCCTTTTGTGGATTGTTTGTCTGTTTTATGTATCTGTTACTTGTTTGACTTCCCCAGTTCCCATATTATTTTTATATTATATAAATCACTTAGATTTTCAATATATTTGCGGTATAACAAATAAATTGTAACTTGAACTTGAACTACACTCTCCTCCACCTCCTGACTCCTCTCCACCTGGCAGTCTTTGATAGTGCAGCGGGCCCAGGTGTGAGCAGTATCCCTCTGTTCCTGCTTAGGACTAAGTCAGGATTCAAAATGGCCACCATAACCTTTAGTGGAGGCCTTGCAGTGCCACCACTAGGGGGGTCAACCTTCCATATAGGGAGGGAAGTAACCTGCATGGAATGGCAGGTTGAACTCTGGCTACATGTGACATGTAGCAGGTTGAACTCTGGCTACATTTCTGGGCAGACTGGATGGACCATGCTTGTTTTTATCTGCTGTCATTTACTATGTTACTGTTTTCATGTTCTGTGATTAACACTCCTGAAATCTTGAAGGGACAAATTCCCTTCTCCTCTTTCACTCTCACTGCTATTTAGCTAAGGACAATTCCTCCTTTATTTGGCTTCTTATTAGAGAGTGTCATGTTAATGGCTACCATGGTGATACCATGGAAACCATGGTAATTATGGGTAATATTTTAAAAATTATATGGTAATATTGTGGTGACAGTTAAATATTATGCAACAGTGCTATGGTTATGGGGAGAAAAATAATTCTGTGGTAGTGGGGGCGGCTGCAAGCAGGGGTGTAGCTACAGGAGGGACCACATCTGCTCTTCTCTAGTCCTCCAAGACCATTCCCAACTCTAAAGAAGCATTAAAAGGTCAGCCAGTAGAGCTGCTAGAACTTCCCTAAGTTCCTTCAGTACCCTTGGATATATGCCATCTGGCCTCATCACTTTGTCCACCTTTAGTTTAGGCAGCTCCTCATGAACACAGTCCTCTGAATACTATCACCCCTCCATTCCTCTTTGTGTTTGTCTTCTGCAGTCCTGCTCCAGGCCCTTCAGTTATGAACACAGAACAGAAATGTAAGCAATTCTACCTTATTGTTATCAGATTCCTCATATTCTTCCCCTTCACCTTTGAGTCTCACAATGCCACTTTTGCACTTCCTCCTATCACTAACATATCTAAAAAAAAAAAATGCCTTGTCCCCATTTTATCGTATTGGCTATGTTTTCTTCTGTTTGCATTTTTGCTTTCCTGACTATTGTACCAGAGTCTCTCAGATTTGCCTGATATTGTTGCCTGTCTTCCTATTTCTGTGATCTCTTGTAGTTTATAAAGGTTAACCTCTTTTTCCTTACCTTTTCAGATTCTGCTGTTGAGAACCAAAATGGCCTCCTTTCCCCTCTTACTTTTATTTACTTTTCTTACAAAAAGGTTTGTTGCTCTTTCAGTTGCACCCACACCAATGGGGTCACTAACAGTAGTTGTGATTTTTCTTAATTGTACCCACACCACTGTCATCTGGTAGAACAACCCAAAGTTGCATCAGCATCACTTCATCTCCCAGTGGTTTTTGCTGCCAGTCAGGCAAGGCTGGTTCACATTGCCTTGAGCCCAGTAATGGCTTGACTACCCTACTTTCCTTTCTAGGTGAGATATAAGAAGCAAAATATAGATTATAACTGTACAGCAAAAAATCAGAGGGTGGGAGGAAGGGAGGCTTACTTGTTCTAGTGAGGATGGCATAGGAAGGAGAATGTTGCACTCTCCTTCCTTTTCTCTCTATCTACTTCTCTCCACACATAACCAGCAGCCAGCTAGTAATAGGAATTTTCCTATTGATTGACTTTGCCTAGAAGGGACATTTAGCCTCACTACATCCCCACCCCACTAGGAGTAGCCTACTGGTTAGTGCAGCGGACTTTGATCCTGGGGAACTGGGTTCAATTCCCACTGCAGCTCTTTGTGACTCTGGGCAAGTCACTTAACCCTCCATTGCCCCAGGTACAAAATAAGTACCTGTATATATGTAAACCGCTTTGAATGTAGTTGCAAAATACCACAGACAGGCGGTATATGGAATCAGTTAACGCCGATTACGGTACTATGTAAGCCACCTTGAGCCTGCAAAGAGGTGGGAAAATGTGGGATACAAATGAAACAAATAAAAATAAATATATCAAGTCCCATTTCCCTTTCCCCTTTCCAATCTCAGTATCACTCCATTGGATAGTGAAGCAGTTGAAGGACTAGCACAAGCGTTAACCAAGGCAATCTGGATTAGCCAAGCTGCCTTTCCATTACTGCCAACTAGTTTTAAAATAAAGTTAAAATTTCATCAAAAGATTTAGGTGACTCCAAAAATATCTTATGTGAACAGTAATGCCAAAATAAAAAACTTTAAAAAAATGAATGATTTAGGGATCCTTTTACCAAACTGTGGTAAAAAGTGGCCTTAGTGATTGCTTATGTGGTGATAAAGCCTATTTTTGTCCCATGGGTAAAATGGCTATTTAAAAGAAAATTATTGACAATGTGCTAATTTTCCCATTAGCACATGACTAATCTCTATGTTGGGACTTACCTATGTATGTTTTTTTCAAATAGTACTCTGGAATGCAAGTTATTCTCTCTTAGGAAACTTTCACTTTCTAACGGAGGAAAAGACTTCAGAAATTCTGCACAGTGCTCTCGAACTATTTCTATTTGCAGACTGCTTCCTTTCCTTTGCCAGTGATTAGTCACTCTATTTAGGATAAAGTGCAGAGTTGTCATCAGTCTAAAAAATCTCCTTGTAAATTTAAAGATATGCTGTATAAATTGTTTTTCATTTAATCATCACATTTTTAGTTTTTTGTTCTTTTACACTTATCTGAGTTGTGGCATATGCAGTCGGGAAAGCTCAACAGAGAGCCTCCGTTTCTCTATCTGCTTCCTCAGGAGTTGTGTCCTCAACCACCACACTCTGCCCTGCAGTTAAAGTGTAAATACATGGTACTAGAGAGTGGACCACGGAGGACTGCTTAATTCAACAGGTAAAAAGTTCTGGAGCTTAACTTCTGTGGGTCCTGCTAATTTCTTCTGCAGGACTCCACTTGATCAAAATGGCGTCGGGGTATTTAACTGTTCACCCCTATCATCTGATGCAACTCCATTGGACTCTCTCTTAAAGGGTTTCTTTGTCATACCTTCTCTATCCCCTTACAGAAAAGCTTTCCACTCGATAAGTACATTAGCACATGGCAATTAGCGCGTGAGCCACTACAGCCACCTATTTTGTAGGCAGTAAGGGCTCATATGCTAACCATGTGCTAATTGGTTAGCACATAGGATGTAGCTGCATTAACCAATTAGTGCAGTACACACCTACTCTCCACCCCCAATGCTAAAAAATAAAATGTATTTTTTAGCATATGGGAAGCACGCGCAGATCCCAAAATTACCACGGGATGCCTAAGCATGCCCTGCAGTAAGGCACAATAAGCTGTGGTAAGCACCTGTTAGTGCTGACCGTAGCTTAGTAAAAGGACCCCTTAGGCTTTTATTATGTTATGTTATATTATGTTTTAAAGGGCTTGTCTCCTGCCGACTCCCTCAATTGAGATTCAAGGCAAGCTACAATAGAGAAAAGAATACTGATGCACACATGAGGAATTACAAAAATAAAAATAACATGAATGATAATAACATCCTAACTTACTAACAATTTATACATAAATGGGTTTTCAAAGCTTTACGAAACAAAAAATAGCATCTCATCAATCGTAATTCAAAAGAAAGAGTATTCCACAATTGAACAGCTAAAACCAAAAATGAATGAGAAAAAAAGCTTTGAATCTTACAGTAGGAAAACAGTCAGTTGAGAGAGGGTAAGAAAGGACACTAAAAGGTCAATACAGAAAAAGAAGCACACATCAACCTCCAGAACCAGGACAATGAAGAGTTCTTTATTAGAGAGTTAAGTTTCTTGGCGTTTTTCTTTACTGACAGCAGCATCAGTGACATGAAGGACATTACATTCTTTTTATCTTCACGATTTGAAGTGGGACAGTGTTTAAAGTAGACTTTCTATTTTTCCAACTAAAAGCGGGACAATGTCTACTGTGTGTCATTCAGTGGAATATACAGAAGACTTCTTTTATCACTATCATTTAAGAGTTCTGCAATTTTAGTGACCCCGATGCAGGTGCTTGGTCACCGAAACACAGTTTGTGTCGGGTCTCTCTAATAAAGAACTCTTCATTGTCCTGTTTCTGGAGGTTGATGTGTGCTTCTTTTTCTGTACTAACAGTAGGAAAAGCCAGAATTGAAAAATTACAACTCCTAGAAGATGTATTGGAACATAATGTTTTCACCAATAGAGACAAACCTTCCAGACAAGTTCCTTCTAAAATTTAAAAAACTAAACACCTTGAAATGTACCTAGGCCTGCAACAGCAGCCAATGCAACTCCCTTAATAAAGGCGTAACATGATCCATTAGAATTTTATAAAGTATCAATTTGGTAGACGAATGTTGAATCCTTTGAAATCAGCTTTGAAGTTATTCCTAGATATAATGAATTACAATAATCCAATAAAACCAAAATTGTAAATTGTACAATAACTCTAAAATGATCTAGAAGAAAATAAGAACTCAATAAAAACATCTGTTTCAACTTACAATAGGCTTTCCAAACTAAACGATTAATCTGAGGATCCATAGATAATGAGGAGCCAAAAAATATACCTAAAACTTTAGATACCTTCTCAACTTTTAATTGGATTCCATTATTATTAGAAATAAACTGAGGAATACTTGGCAGATGTAAAGCGAATCACAAAAGTCTAGTCTTATCAGCGTTTAATTTAAGTCATACAGAAGTGGACCAATCCTTAATTCTACCAATAGAATTACTGATTGTAGAAGGGGCAGAATCAACATTCCAACTAAAAGGAATCAGAACAAAAATGTCATCCGCATAGACAAAAAAATGCTCTCCTCAATTCAGTAAAACTCTTCCAAGCGTGCTCATGAATAACCTATATAGAAGAGGGAGATGGGAGAGTCCTGGGGAACCCCACATGGAGGCATCCATGGAGGTGAATAACTACCATTCTTTACTACTAGAAACTGTCTATGGACAGAGCCTGCTATTCCAAATGTAGAAAGTAATCCTAATAAAATGTTGAGTAACGGTGCCATTGCTTGTTTGCTGTTTTAGAAATATTAATAGTGGTAATACTATCATAGCTGGATTGTCTTAGATATCAGGCTATTTTACTCATAAAAGTTACTCAAAGTTGCATCTGTCACTACCTTCTTGGCTTTGCTGCCCTGTTCGCCTGCCTTAATGAGTCTCAGTGAGTCAAGACCTGATTTTGGACTTTTCCTTCCTTCCTCCTCTTTTTTGCTTTCATTTCCTTGCCTACTTATTTATTTGTGTTAAGATTGTATTTATATTCCCTTCCCTTCCTTCCTTTCTCTGTTCCTTCTACCCTCTCAATTCTCATTGTCATTAGTTCATTGCAATCTGCTTTGGGGCTGCTAAACTGCGGCAAAAGGCGGGGTATAAATGACCTAAATAAATAAATAAATACTTTTGTTGCATTTATATTGATTACAGGCAAGCATGCAAAATATTTGTTTTCCTGGCAATCTGTGTTCTGTTGCTTAGATGATAATATGTCATTTTGTCAGCTCACAAATTTCTATTATCTGTGTCCTATGAAGCTGCATCAATCGTTTTTGACCTTTCAGTCTTCAGCTATTACAAAGCTATTAAGTTGTAGTTTAGATATAGGAAATTTCTATAAATCAAAGGACATCACATACATACTTTGCCATGTAGCCACATGGCCAATCCATGAATCAAAGGCATAGGAGTTAGTTTCCCTTTTCTTTATAATTATTCTATTTATAATCCTTGAAATAAAGAAATGACTATGATGATAAACCTTAAGGATATGTTAGTGTCTTTGGGGGTTTTCATTATAAGTCCATTTGGCTTCTCAGTATACCAGACACCAGACCCACAGATGTGATGCCTGTAGACATTGCTTATCTCCTACACAATTCATATACCCCAAATCACTCAATGAGTATCTGTTGTGTTTTTCATCAAACTGTACTATGTCTTGTGCAGTTTATTGGGGACAATTCTATAAATTGACATCTAGAAATAAGGGCTACTTAGGCATGTTATAGGTACCATTAATCAATAGGTACCTATGTATAATAGGCACTATTCTATAAGGTAGCACATAAGTGCCAATAGGGCCTAACTATAAGGGGGTGGAGCAAGGGCACTACTGTTGGAGGTCACGGTGGCCATTTTTATCATGGAACTGCTAGAGGTAGGAGCTGGGTTTGCTCCTGCCCCCACTGCCCAGCTTGACCACCAGGAAGTTCAGGTAGGCCTGGGGAGGAGGGGCTATCCTGATTGTGGGAGGGTAGGAGAAGGGTCTTGACTTGTCAGGGGATCTGGGAGGGCAAGCTTGACTTGTCAGAGGGTGTTCACTTGTCTGGGGGCTGATAAGGGAGTGTTTTCTTGTTTAGGAGGGGGTGATTGGACCTTGACAGTGGGGGGAGGGATTGGAGGATATTCGAATCATGTGCCAGCCTATACCTGAAGTTATACAAGTGCTGGCCAATATTTAGTGTCCACATATATATGCCTAACTGGACAAAGTTAGGAAAGCTTTTTATGCGATCCTATATTTCTGGTTAGCTATATGGGTGCTGGCACTGAATATTGCTGGCACTCACATAACTCTCAGCTCCTTCTTGGCTCTACCATAATGTCCCTGATCTGCCCACTTGGGACATAGCTGGTGAGTGTCGATATTCAGTGGCACTGTCTGGTTAAGTGTCACTGAACTTCAGTGGCTGGGTGGGCACAAGGAATATAAGCAATTTTTTGTGGGAAAAAGCTTGTATAGCATTGTGCAAATTGAAGTGTTCAAAGGGTAAGGGTGGGGTGAAGTTCCAGGATTTCAGAAGCTATCATCTAGCATATTTAGAAAGCATGGGTGTCTGTTGGTTGTACTGGTCTCCGTATCTCAAAAAAGATATAGTAGAATTGGAAAAGGTACAGCGAAGGGCGACGAAAATGATAGTGGGGATGGGACGACTTTCCTATGAAGAGAGGCTGAGAAGGCTAGGGCTTTTCAGCTTGGAGAAGAGACGGCTGAGGGGAGATATGATAGAAGTGTATAAAATAATGAGTGGAATGGATCGGGTGGATGTGAAGCGACTGTTCACGCTATCCAAAAATACTAGGACTAGAGGGCATGAGTTGAAGCTACAGTGTGGTAAATTTAAAACGAATCGGAGAAAATTTTTCTTCACCCAACGTGTAATTAGACTCTGGAATTCATTGCCGGAGAACGTGGTACGGGCGGTTAGCTTGACGGAGTTTAAAAAGGGGTTAGATAGATTCCTAAAGGACAAGTCCATAGACCGCTATTAAATGGACTGGAAAAATTCCTCATTTTTAGGTACAACTTGTCTGGAATGTTTTTACGTTTGGGGAGCGTGCCAGGTGCCCTTGACCTGGATTGGCCACTGTCGGTGACAGGATGCTGGGCTAGATGGACCTTTGGTCTTTCCCAGTATGGCACTACTTATGTACTTATGTACTTATGTACTCTGTTCCTTCAGATAAAAGGCCTATATGGCTGCATATGGAGAAAAAGATATTCCGGCCTTTTCCAATAGTGGTTGCCCTGAGAATTACTAGTCTTAAAAGGTTTGCTAACCTTCCTGTAGTGCATTTAACATTTTTGGCCTTTGGATTATTGCAGAGGAAATTAAATCAGGGAGATATGATAGAGGTCTTTAAAATACTGAGTGGAATGAAATGGGTAGACATGAATTGCTTGTTTACTCGTTCCAAAAAATACTAGGACTAAGGGGGTACTAAGTAATAAATTTAAAACAAATAAGAGAAAATATTTCTTCACTCAACATGTAATTAAACGCTAGAATTTGTTGCCAGAGAATGTGGTAAAAGCAGTTAGCTTAGCAGGGTTTAAAAATGTTTGGATAATTTCCTAAAAGAAAAGTCTAAAAGGATGGCACCAAGAACCCGCTGCATAGAAAGAAGAACACAAATGATTATAAGGCATTAAAGTGGACACAGGATTGTGAGGGGGTTTATAGAACACTGACCCTTACCCTTAAGAATAATCTCTCAGACAGCCTGAGCCACCTTAAGAACACTAGTCCCGCCCAGGGAGAATGTGAGTTGGGAAGGATGGAGTCAGAACCAGGGAGTATAAAAGACAGGGCCAGACCGAGGTTAAGGAGGCCTGGATAATGGTGTTAGTGCTAGGTTGATGATTTCCATGACAAGGAGGCAATTGTATAAGCATGCATCTATATTTGGGGCCTCAGTGAAAGCACCCAGATACTGTTATAGAATACTAGTATAACCTGGTATTGGCATGCCTAGTTTATCTTGTTAGGCAGACTGGATAGGCTGTACTGGTCTTTATCTGCCATCATCTACTATATTACCACGTTAGTTACATCAACCATGGATCTGGTGTAACTGCAGTTACATAAATGTGGCAGGGATGCATATAACTGACAACATATGCATAAGAAGGACCCCCACTCATGACCTGCCTGTGCACCACCCCCCTTACATTTTCACGCACTATTGTAAAATAGCACTTAGTCGCCTTATTGTCACTTTGCGGGTTAGTGTACATTTATGCCTGTAAGTGACAGCATTCTGTACATTTAGGTGCTCAAGTAGCGTATAAATACAGGCACCCATTACAGAATTGCCCTTCACAAGAGTAGGACCACCACCTATACTGTAAAAAGATGAAAGGCAGTACAGCCATGCCCTCTGTTGCTAACTAGGAAGTTTGAAAGTAGATGATTGATGTTAGCATGCATATACCACTAACGACAAATTGTGGACAATTAATTTCAGCACTAAATACTGTAAACTGCAAAAAAATGGAGGAAAAGACCTCAGCAGTCTGTGGTTTTTAACAATTCTTCTATAAGATTGTGTAATACCCAGGGGCGTATCTGGACTCTGGCGGTAGGGGGGGCCAGAGCCAGAGAGAGGGGGCACATTTTAGCCCCCCCCCCCAACGACCCCCCCCGCCGCCACTGCCGCCATTGCCAGAACCTCTCCACCAATGACTCTCCACCCTCCCCCCCGCCGTCAACCCTCCCCTGCTGCCGTTGTTTACCTTTGCTGGCGGGGGACCCCAACCCCCCGCCAGCTGAGGTCCGCTTGCCGCCTTTTAAGATATTTCTTCAGCTGGCGGGGGACCCCAACCCCGCCAGCTGACCCGACATCTTTATTCTTCTTCAGCCTCCGTGGCCGTGCTGTAGTTGACTGTTCAATCCAGTTCGGAGTCTGATGTCCCAGCACGTTGTCCTGCACGTACAACGTGCTGGGACATCAGACTCCAAACTGGATTGAACAGTCAACTACAGCACGGCCACGGAGGCCGAAGAAGAACTTTAAAGACGTCGGGTCGGCTGGCGGGGGTTGGGGTCCCCCGCCAGCTGAAGAAATATCTTAAAAGGCGGCAAGCGGACCTCAGCTGGCGGGGGGTTGGGGTCCCCCGCCAGTAAAGGTAAACAACGGCAGTGGGGAGGGTTGACGGCGGTAGGGGGGTCCAGGGCAAAATCTGCGGGGGCCCAGGCCCCTGTGGCCCCACGCAGATACGCCCCTGGTAATACCCCTGACCTGAACACTTCTGGTAGGAGTCTTCCAAAGGCAGTCTCCATGGACTCTTCACTTGTTTGGTGTTCGGTGCCTCCACCTGGGGAAAGAAGCATTACCAGGTGGGATTACCCTTCTCTCCCCCAGGAACTCCAAAAAAGAAGTTCAAATGATGCTGTAGAAAATAAGGTTGGTTGTTAAGTTCGTCAGGCTTAAAAGACACTTATATTCTCTCAAGTCCAAAAACCACTTTATAGTCAGCAGTTCCTGCAAACTCAAACTGTTCATTCTTCAACTCTGAAAAATTAGAAAAATCAACCAGGATCAACTCTCCAACAGTTAAAACCACAATCCTTCTGGTATTCCTCAATGGAACTCCAGTAATCTCCTTCCTTGTATTTATGTAAAGAGTCTTTTCAGCAGGACTATTTACACTTTGTACAAACTCCTGTTCTTGCCTATCCCAGAGAATGATGTCCCAAAGGCCGTGCTCCTCTCACTTTTTCAGGTCCAGACCCTCCTGGCCTGTCCTCCCTCCAAGGTGACCTTTGCATTGGCTCACCCTGGTCCTGGAATGGGCACTCCCTGGCTCCCTAGGTTGAGTCTCTCCTCTGCCCGCCCGTAGCTCTCCTCTTCCATAATTGTTGCTTTGCTAAGCCACAACTTCTCTTTACAGCCAATGATTTTACTTCTCTTAAATGGGATTCCCCTTACTCCTCCAGGTCAGAGGCACGGAACCATCAGGCAACCAAAGACCCCCCTAAAGGTTAAACACTTCTCTTTATCATCTTCTAATCTCCTCCCCCCATCACTCTTCAGTCTCAGGGCACTATCTCTCTGCATTTTATTCCAAACTACTCCCCTTGCACTGGGCTTCCTTCTACCCAGGGACCTCCCAGTCACCCCCCCCCCCCCCAGTGACCGTCAATAAGGGACTTACTCTTCAAGTAATCCTAATCTAATAAGGGATTACAATTGTTTCCAACAGACAAAAGACTAATCATTGGCCAAAAACCTACAAAATTTATTGTGCAAAATATAACGTGCAAACCTTTTGTACAAACACTTTTATAAGACACTGACTTCTCTTCATTCCTTGTAGAAGAGCAAAAAAAGCACTTACCTTTTAACAGAATCCCAACAGGGACCAGTTTCACCCATGGCCTCATCAGGGGATTTTAACATGCTTTGGCATTATTGCTTTCCACCATAACAGACTTCTCCATCGCTTCTGCTATGGTGGAAAGCAATTATTCCCGAACACGTTATAATCCCCTGATGAAGCCTTGGGTGAAAAGAGTCCCCGTTGGGATTCTGTTAAAAGCTAAGTGCTTTGTTGCTTTTCTATAAGAAATGAAGAGAAGTCAGTGCCATAAATGTGTTGGCACATTATATTTTTGCACAATAAATTTTGGAGGTTTTTGGCAGATGATTAGTCTTTCATCTGTTGGTAACAATGATAAAGGGGAATTGTTAAAAAACACAGACTGCTGAGAGTTTTCCTCCAATTTTGAACTTAAATATTTGTCATTAGTAGTTTATATAGAGTGGAATTTTTTTGGTGGGGGAGGTGGTGAATCCCTTTTTCCATTGAAGTGAATGCATATACTTACATTGCAGGAGCTTAACAAAGCACTGAATATTTTACTTGGATTTTGCTCATACCTTTTTCAGTAGTAGCTCAAGGTGAGTTACATTTGGGTACAGTGGGTATTTCCCTGTCCCTGGAGGGTTCACAGTCTAAGTTTGTACCTGAGGCAATGGAGGGTTAAGTGATTTGCCCAAGATCATAAGGTGCAGTGGTAGGATTTGAACTGGGCACTTTTGGATGGCAAGGCTGGTGCTCTAACCACTAGGCCGCTCCTCCACTACACAGCAATAGAATGCCACCGACATTGCACTTAGGCCTACATACACTACAATCCCTTAAAAGAAGCTAGTATAAGACACTACTCTGTATTTACATACAAGGTACTCCATATTCAGAAATGAAATCTTACCTTGTGCAACTGCTGGCTGTTCTAGTAGATATTATAGCAGTACTGGATGTGCATGGCATAGTGCCAGAAATTTCTCCTTCAGAGCTTCTATATCCCAGTATCTAGGGAAAAGTCTTTAAGAAAGAAAATATGTTGAGTCAGGCAATAAAAACTTCTAAACAGCTGCATTAGGGTTCCCATCTCTCCACTCAAACATCCATAACAATGAACATCTTCTCCATAGCTGATCCTTTGTATCTGATATGCATGCTATGCTATCTTTCCTTTGCTTTTCTCTTCTCATAATTTGACCAGGAGGTTTTATGACAGGAGGCAGAATGAGCCTATTTGGTCCATTCTGTGGGCTGAAGCCAGTGGGCAGAGCTTGCTGCCATATTGTGTAACCTCAAACATTCGAAGACACTATTGAAAACAATGGCATGCTTGTGAGGTTTATGACTGCCTATGTGTGTTTTTTTAATTTGACAGCTTTTTTTTGAAAGCTTCCCAGTTGTAACTGAAGGGTTGTTTTTTAACCTCGGGGGAGGGGGTCCTGGGGGTGAGCCACAGTTCTGCTGAAGGTGTGGCACTCCGGAGTGGTAGACTTGTTTTTGGAACCTCAGGAATTCCCACAACTCAGCCCCAAGGCTCCAGCAGAGCCGAGGCCTTTCTTAAAGCTGCCCCCTACAAACATTGAGCCTCCCCCAGCTCCAAAAACAAGTTGGATCCAGCAGTATCTGTCATTTACCCTTTACCCACTCCAGAGCATCTGCACCCGCAGCGGGACCGTGGCTCACACCCCAGCCCCCCCCCCCCCCCCGAGGTTAACCCCCCTCTGGTTACATATGGGAAGTTTTTAAATAAATAAAAAACCATATAGGCAGTGATAAACCTCAGAAGTCTGCTACTGTTTTCAATTGCATCTGCAAATGTTTGGTGTCATACAATATGGTGGCTGTGTGGGGGAGACGGCTTCAATTTTTGACATCATGCTGTCTCCTTACATAAAATCTCCTTGATTGCCCCCAGGAGAGCAGAAGGTGTGAGGGATAATCAGATTCCTATTTGACATAATCCTATATTTCTCATTATAGAGAAACCAGTTATCTGGAAGATGTGGCAAACCAAGAATATTTGGCAGTTGGGACAGTTAGGGGGATATTCAGTAAAGATCACTCACAATTAGACACCTGGACGATGTGCACTAAGCACACAATTTTAAAGGAACTGTCTTTATAGAATACTAACAGTGTATAATTTTGCACATAACTTTGGGCTTGCTCTAATAGTAAAGTGTCAATATTTCTAAATGTTATAAACACAGGACTCAATCAACAAAATCAGTCAAATAAAATGTGAAAAGAGGAAGATGTTTCAGTAATCTTAAGGAAGAGAGCGAATCTCTGAAACATCTTTCTCCTTACATAGTTTATTTGACTGATTTTGTTGACTGAGTCCTGTGTTTATAACATTTAGAAATATTGACACTTTACTATTAGAGTATTTATTAGTGTCTCTTTTTTGTGGAATGTTTCTTGATTGAAGCAATGTTGGGCTTGAGCACTAAAGCCAGCCAAAGGCTGGTGTAAATGCTTTCTCCTAATTCTGTCAGTTAGGCATGGAAATGCAAGTAATCTATAATTGTGCACCTAAATCATCTGTACCTGTGGATCTGCAATTTGCACCCAACTTGGGGTGACTATACAGAATCCAGGGTTTAGTGGATTATAACCGTCTCAAGACATTCACACACTTATGGAAGGAATTTGGCCTTTTGAAGATCAAAATGATGCATGAACAGTGGGAAGAATCTATACATTCAATACAAAAAGTACTGCAGTTGTTGTATTTCCGACGCTCCTGATGAAGCCTTCTGTGAAACGGTGACGCACTGTAGAGCATAGCAGCACGCATACTCAGATAAGTACCCACTATAATATAGAAAAATGAAAATTGTTATGGAAAAAGAAGAAAAAAGAATGAATAAATGTATTAATAGTTTGAAAGACAATAAATATTTAAGGAGGATGTTTTAGGACTAGTGAAGAAGTTTGCTCAGTCATTAGTCCAAAGATCTACCGAGACATGACTTGAGCTTCTGAAGTCCTTTTTCCCCCTCTTTCAATTTTAGCAGAATTTATAGTTACTTCCAGTTACAACAGGAAATCTGGGTTGCTAAGACCAGGGCTTTTTTTGAGGGGGTACTTGGGGGTACTGAGTACCGGTACCTTTTCCATTGTCTGCTAAAACTGACCCATGGACCCCAAGCTTTAATGAAACAGCTCAGGCTCTACACAACAATTCTGCCTTGTCATAGATTCTGTGACTGGTTGCAGGAGGCCTGACTATTGTGGGTGGGTTCCTCAGTGATCACCCCCACCCTTGAAGGGTAGCCTGGCATTTGAGTACCAGCACCTTTTTTGCTAGAAAAGATGCACTGGCTAAGACTGACATTACGTAGACCTTGGACTCTCGGCTTTTAGAACAATGTTGTAGCAAACATGTCATGAATCCCAAGGCAGCTGTCCTGCTTTATGGGAGACAAAATTTAATGGGCCTATTGGAAACTAGATCTGTATGTTTTAACAAATGACTTGGTAACTATGCAATGCAATTAAAATGGCACAATTGTTATTGTTTGTGTTAGTGACAGTTTGTTAAAATGAATAAAGAAATTGGTATTTAAAAGAGATGTTGTAAGGGATGCAGTTGGGGGTATTGTTGAGAAACATAGGTTTCATAGTAATAACGGTTGCTACCCTCATTATCGTTTATCGTTTATTTATTTACTATACAGTTACTTATTGCATCAGCAAAACAGAATGATTTACATTGTAAAAAAATATACATTTAAAACACAAAATACAAACTAAGAAATCCAGTGTTTGATAGGAAAGCACAAAAAAACAGAAACATCCATACTGAAGAAGTAACTAAACAAATATGATGCCATTCATACTAAAAAACAAAAATTATAATGCTGCATTATGAAATTGAACATCCTTCTTCTATTTTATTTTCGTTCCCTTTGTCATGCGATGTTTTCAAACGTACTCTGGAAAAATACGTTTTTAAGGCTTTACGAAAGCAAGTATATGATTCTTCTAGTCTAATTACTTTTGGAAGGCAGTTCCATAGTGTAGGGGATAAAAACAAGAAAGCTGAAGCTCGCGTGGATTCCCATCTAGCCCTTAGGGGTGACGAAATTACTAATCTGTTACCTGTAAGTGACCGAAGTGTACATGTCGGTGAGTACGGTATGGTGAGATTTGCTAGATGTGATGGGGTTGATAAATGTAGTGCTTTATATGTCAAAATGAGGACCTTCAATTTTATCTCACTTTCATGAGTGGTCTTTGCTTTGGGTTATTCCTCAAATGAAGAGCCCTGGGAATGGGCCAGCTGCATTGAATGGGAGTCAAAATGCATTGTGGAATCTAGTGGAAACTCTCTGGTGATAGTGGAGCTATGGTCTTTTCTCAAAATAGCAGAAGCGCCCACTTGCATTCTTTTTGTGTGGACATAGGCATATTTATAAAAGATTCTATGTTTTCCGAGCCTTTTATACAGGCAGACTTGAAAGTTTATACTGATGTATATAGAATATATGCAAAGTTATCCCCCCCTGGATGTAACAGGACATGAGAAATGATTGAACAGCTTTCTCAATTCATCTAGCATTTGCTCTGCCTGATTTTGAAGACAGAGCCCATAAGCACATCTGCCACTCTATATTTCTGCTGCCAAAGCACTCATCCTCCCCCTGTGTTACTTTGAAAAGGGCACAGCACGTCTATAAGTATATCATTATCCCACTGAAGTTACAGTTCAAGCTGAAAGAAAAAAAATGCAAGTTCAGTAGGAACTGATTTGTCTTTCTTATATTATCTATTACAATATAGCTTTGAATAGCAGAATATGATAGGCTCTTAAATATCAAATGTGTCAATCAATGCTTAGTATTGGGCAGGGTTTGCAGGTTTAGGGTGTGGCAATGTAGTGTAACAATATAAGGATGTTTGTGCTGCATTTGTAACATAACGTGGAGGGGCATAATCGAATGGGGCGCCCACATTTCAAGAGGGTGTCCTCGCAGGACGGCCCCATAAAGGGGCGGGGCAACCCGTATTATCGAAACAAGATGGGCGTCCATCTTTCATTTCGATAATACGGTCAGGGATGCCCAAATCATGAAATTTAGGTCGAACTTAAAGATGGTCGTCCTTAGGTCGTTTTTGAGATGGTCGTACCTGGTTTTCGGCGATAATGGAAACAGAGGACACCCATCTCAGAAACAATCAAATCCAAGCCATTTGGTCATGGGAGGAGCTAGCATTCATAGTGCACTGGTCCCCTGACATGCCAGGACACCAACTGGGCACCCTAGGGGGCACTGCAGTGGACTTCAGAAAAAGGTCCCAGGGGCATAGCGTCCTTACCTTGGGTGCTGAGCCCCCTCCCCCCCAACCTCCCCAAAACCCAAAACCCACAACTGTACACCACTACCATAGCCCTAAGGGATGAAGGGGGCACCTAGATGTGGGTACAGTGAGTTTGTGGTGGGTTTTGAAGGGCTCACATTTACCACCACAAGTGTAACAGGTAGGGGGGATGGGCCTGAGTCCACCTGCCTGAAGTACACTGCACCCATTACAACTGCTCCAGGTACCTGCATACTGCTGCGATGGACCTGAGTATGGCATTTGAGGCTGGCAAAAAAAGTATTTTTAAAGATTTTTTTTGAGGGTGGGAGGGGAGTTAGTGACCACTGGGGGAGTAAGGGGAGGTGATCCCCGATTCCCTCCACTGGTCATCTGGTCAGTTCGAGCACCTTTTTGATGCTTGGTCGTGAAAAAAAATGGACCAAGTAAAGTCGGCCAAGTGTTCGTCAGGGACGCCCTTCTTTTTTCCATTATCAGCCAAGGACGCCCATCTCCTAAGCATGTCCCAGTCCCACCTTTGCTACACTGCCGACATGCCCCTGTGAACTTTGGTCATCCAAAATTGGCTTTGTGAGAAGGACGCCCATCTTCCGATTTGTGTCGGAAGATGGGCGCCCTTCGCTTTTGAAAATTCATCTGATAGTAACACAGTAGATGATGGTAGATAAAGACCTGTATGGTCAATCCAGTTTGCCGAACAATATAAACTCATTTCATACAGTATGAAGTGTTATAGCATATGTATACCTATTCTTGATTTATTCTTGCCATTTTTAGGGCATAGACTGTAGAAGTCTGCCCGGCACTGGCCTTGTTCTAAAATTTCTGAAGTTGTTGTCAAAGCACCCAAAAAGCTCCACTCTGGCCTATCCAAAACTACTCAGCATCCATCAGGGCACAGACCATTGTAGTCAGCCCAGCACTGGTTTTCCTACCTAATCTCCCCTAAGCATCTTTAGATCTTATCCTTTTAAACTGGATTCCTTTGTGTTTGTCCCACACATTTTCCGTTATCATTTTCATCTCCACCACCTCCAGCGGGAAGGCAATCCAGGTACCTACCACCCTCTCAGTGAAAAAATAGTTCCTGACATTATTCCTGAGTCTGCCCCCTTTAAATTTCAATTCATACTTTCTAGTTCTACCACCTTCCCGTTTCTGGAAAAGGTTTGTTTGCAAATTAATACCTTTCAAATATTTGAACATCTGCATCATATCACCCGTTTCTCCTTTCCTCCAGTGTATACATGTTTTTAGGTCAGCAAGTCTCTCCATGTGTCTTGCTGCCTAAACCCCCTACCATTTTTATCATTTTTCTATATACTGCTTCAAGCCTTTTTACATCCTTAGTGAGATAAGGCCTCCAAAACTGAACATGATATCCATATTTCTCATCAAAATGACAGATAAATAGCCCAATTCTACACAGAACGATATAGTCTTTTTTTTGTAAAATATACACAGGAGCTGTCATTTTACAAAGATATGAATTTAAAAAAATGAATGGCGATCTCACAACTTTCGTATGTAAATGGAATCACCCTCTCTTGTAGCTGTCCTATGTTAGAAGTGCTGCCTATTAAGTAGCAAGGTTTCATTTTTAGCTTAATTTCGGTTTGGAGGTAGCAATACGTGGGATTAAGGAGAATGACTCCTTAATCCCTCATGTAAAACCCTGACCAAAATTAACACTTTTTCAAAACCAATATGTGCTTCTGAGCAGATGTAAATCCCACGTTCTGCGGAATAGGGATGGACCTATGGGTTTCCACAAAATTAAGGACCAAAGTATTAGGAAAATGAATCACACATTTGATGCTAAATAAAATCCATAGTGAATGACCACCAGGAAAAACCACAATGGGATGAGTATCGGCTGAAAAATGAGAAATACGCGTGTAGATTTAGTCTCATTCAAGTCATGCCCTCTTGAAATTTCAATATGTTACAGAGCAGTCATCACAAAAATCTTTAAAGCAATGTGGAAACTAAAAAGAATCAGGCATCTCTTCCCTAATGATACATTTAGAAACTTAGTACAAACACTGGTATTATTTCACTTTGATTATTGCAATGCCATTTACGCTGGTTGCAAGAAATCTTCCTTGAAAAAACTGCAGATGGATCAAAATACAGCAGCCAGATTAGTCTACAAGGCTACTAGATTTGAAAGTACAGCCCCTTTGCTTATAAAGTTACACTGGCTCCCAATCAAAGCCACAATAACATTCATATGTACATTTGTTTTGAAAACTCTATATGGCTTAACCTCTGATTATATGCAACTTTTAATTGATCTCCCCCTTTGCAACACTCTCCCTGGTTCAAGAGATTATCTAACCCTCCACTGTCCCAGTTGCAAAAATGTGATCTACAAGTCAATCTACATGTCAACATTCTCTTAACTCTGTACCAAATGGTGGAATTCCCTCCTAAAATTAATCAGATGGGAACCTAATTATTTGATACTAGTAAAAAAGCCCCGTTTCTGATGCAAATGAAACGGGGGCTAGCAAGGTTTTCTTCTGTGTGCATGTGGGAGTGTGTGTCCCTGCCCTCTGCCCTCTCTCCCTTCCCCTGTGCTGTCTGTCCCCTCTGCTCTCTGTCCCCTCCCCCCTCGGAGTCGAGTCCTTCAGTGTTAAGTTTCCTGCTGTGCTGTGTTTGTGTTACAGAGATAGTGAGGGCTTCTGCCCTCTCTCCCCTCTGAGTCCTTCACTGTTACAGAGAGAGCGATTTGATTTCGTGCTTTGCTGTGTTTTCCTTCACTGTTTGTGTTACAGAGAGAGCGAGGGCGGGGCAGACACTCATGGGGAAACTGGATAGCTCTCCCCCTTCACGCTTCCGGCTGGAGGCTTCATTTAGAACGTTGGTGGTGCCTTTTAAATATAGAGATTCTGGAAAAACCTTAAAGCCTCTCTGTTTAAGCAATTTCTCAAGGATGATCATAATTAATTTATGCTGCTAATTGTACAATTATTCAATTTCTCAGTTGCATTCTAATTGTTATTATACATGTATGACTTTAAATTGTTATCTTCTTGGGTCTAGCATTCGTTTCCATGTTACATATTGAAATTACTCAATCCTCATTTTGTTATTACTGCTTAATATATACTATCCTGCATCACTTTTTCTACTGTTAATCACATCAGATCTTTTCAAGAAGGCATACTATCAACATCCATCTTAAATACTAAACAATAGCATTAAATATATGATCTATACAAAACTAAACTTTTATCACCTGACTGCTTAACCTCTTTGCTTTTAATGATCAAACACTACCACTTTAAATCTTATGTCGAATAGGGTCTCTCTATAGCTGATGACCTAATGCATGTTACAACCCAATTTATTACTCAGGAACCTTCTTGCAATACCATAATGTATTCTTCTTTACCATGTATGTACGCACATGGTATATATATATATATATATATATATATATATATATATATATATATATATATATATATATATATATATATATATATATATATATATACCATGATCTGTTCCATATATATTATGTTCCATGTATGTTACCATGAATGTATGCACATTAACGCAATACCATCTGTAATCATGTTAACCGGAAATGGCAACCGCCATTACGGCAAATGTAAGCTACATTGCGCCTGCAAATTGGTGGGAAAATGTGGGATACAAATGCTACAAATAAATAAAATAAATAAAAAATAAGTTGTTTGCCACATTGAATCTGATCTATTGGGATAATGTGGGATATAAATGAAATAAATAAATAAATACACATGTAAATACCAGCTTTCTAAAGTTGGTAATTACACGTGTATGAAATATACAGGTATATATGCCACTGCCAATACATGTGGATATATTTCAAAAATATTGGCCAAAGTTTAATATAGACTAGTGCAAAATATTGTATACAGGGAAAAATGATCCTAACTTTTGTGTATTAGGCAATGCTGTATCTTATACTATATTCATCATTCATGAAAAGAATCATGGAGTCATCCTGGCTAATACATTCAATATGTGGCAGAGATCAAAAAATGAAACAGAATATTGAGAATTATTTGGAAAGGAGTGGTGAGTGAAATGAATACCAAAACGCTTCATTCACCTTAAGTACTGTGCAATTCTGGGTGTCCAATCGCCAAAAATATACAGTGGAATTATAAAGGATACAGAGAATATAATAATGAGGAAGGAACAAGTCCCCTATGAGGAGAAGTTAAACAGGCTAGGGCTTTTCAGTTTGGAGAGGAAAAGACCAAGAAAGGTATAATGGAGATCCATAAAATCATGAATGGAATGGGATAGGTAAACATGGAATGGTTGTTTATTCATTTTTATACTGCATAATAGTACTAAGACTAAGAGACACTCTGTGAAACTAACAGCAGATTTAAAACAAATTGCAGATCACACACACACACACAAACACACACACACATTGAATTCATTGTTGAAGGTGGTTGTCAAGACATATCTCATACATGAATTTTAAAAGGTTTTTTTTTTTTTTTTTACAAATTTGAGTAGGAAAAGCCTATAAACCACTATTATTAGCAAAGTAGATTTGGGAAAGGTACGGCTTATCACTGGGAGTGAACAAAAAGGAATGTATCTACTGTTTGGGATCCAGCAAAGTTGTTGTGATCTGGATTGGCCACTGTTGGAGAAGGGATGTTAGGCTTGAAGATTTGTGATCTTTTGGATAGTAAATCTTGTATGTTATTTGATTGAATAAATTGAATACATTTCATTTATTTTGTATATAAATTCCCTCAAACCACAAGAGGTAATCTTAAATGTGATAGTAAATTATAATGTATGTTTTTACAATGTTTCTTTGTGCATGTTTTATTGTTCCCTGCTTAGCTGTAGGTGGGTTATAGATGTGGAAAAATATATAAACAAACAAATAACAGAAGGAAAGCATAGCCTTGTGGCTCCACTATGTAAAAAGAGTAGATAACAAACAGGTGACAGCAGAATTTTGCATGCCAAGCTGTTTTCATATACTTAAAAAAGAAAACTGAAGGGATTTTGGAGGATTATCTTTCTCTAGATTGCTGTCTTTCCTATTAATCAGACTTTATTGATTGCTTGGGCTTTTGTCTTTTCCAAGTTCCACTGAAAGTCTATAATATACTGCCCTTGAACAGCTAACAAGAAACAAACATAAATCCACTTAAATCAAACAAACTCAGATATACAGTCCAGTTGTGACATTTGAAAGACATGTCAACAGGTAATATCATTGGTTATGCTTTGAGAATACACAGTGACATTTACTCCAAAGCCGAGGATATCAACTGCCAGTTAAGGTAGAATGTATGATATCTGCAGTGATAGCAATGAAAGTAATGCAGCAACTGTGGTTCTCTCAAAGTCAACCTGAAGATTTTATTCAGTCATCTGCATCTTTTAAATTGAATGCACCATAACATACAACCTACCTCTTCCTTTGCAAGCCTAGGGCCCTTATTTTAGAAGCCCTGTTTGTGATTTACACCTGTAAATCCTAGCATTTATATAGAATAAATGTTGAAAAACAGCTGTTTTAGAAAGCCAGAATTTACATCTGCATCTGCAAGGGGGAATGCTTTGGACTAACGAAGGATCCAAAAATACACCTGTATTCCCCATTTCAGAAGAGGAATGTACATATATGATCACAGTGAACAACATCAGGATTTACAGATGCTCTGGCATACATATAGGTTTTGTAAAAGTGCTGGTTTTGGACAGCACATTACAGAAGGGGTAGGGGAGGTTGCCCTCTTAATCCCCTCCCCTACAGAATCACATCTGTGCCAAACGATTGTGAGCACATAGACATGTAAGTTTCCAGAATGGCACACATACACAGGTAAAAGGGAAAGGGGATTTGGTATACTGCCTTTCTGTGGTTACAATCAAAGTGGTTTACATACTGTGTACTAGTACTTATTTTGTATCTGGGACAGTGGAGGGTTAAGTGACTCAGCCACAGTCACAAGGAGCTGCAGTGGGAATCGAAACCCCAGGTTCTTAGACTGCTACACTAAATATTAGGCCGCTCCTCCACTCTTAGGCTATCCCTGAGAGCCTATATATTGCACCTTAATTTCTGCATGGAAATTGAAGTGTATTCTATAGCAGTGCGTGTAACTTAATTGGTTAACTAGCTAATCAGAGCTGTCAATTGGACATTAACAAGCAATTATCAGCACTAATTGGCATTAATTAAGATTTACATGCACAACTCGCTAAGCATATTCTGTAATGTGGTGTGCTTAAATTCTAAGTTGAATAGTTGAAAAGGGGGCATGGCCATGGGTGGGACGTGGGCATTTCTAAAATCTATGTGTGTTATTATAGAATACACCTGCTCTGTGCCTAATTTAGGCATTGGGATTTATGCCAAGTAAAACATGGCATAAATGACCGCCACTAAATTTGGTCATATGGAGAGGTGCTCGGCGTATTCTATATAACGCGTAGAAATTTAAGCTTATTCTAAAAATATAGGCACCCTTTAGAGAATACGCCTAGGTGTATTTTATTTCTGTGTGGAATTTTCAGGCACCATATATAGAATCTAGCACCATATGTCTAGTTTCTGAAATATCAACTGATATGTATAAGTACTGACACATAGATGTGTATGTTGCCAAGTGCCTCTGTTGAGGCACTTGGCAACATACACAAGGTCCTAGATGTAGGAGCATCTAAGTTGATGATACTTCTGTGATTGATGATTTTTCTTAACTTCCATTTACTGTCCTAGGGGTCCACAGGCCAGTCAGGTTTTCAGGATATTCCTAATGAATATGCATATCTACTACAATGTGATTCCTAAATTCTCAATCTAGTTACTAACATTAAATACCCCTCTTATAAAGTAACTGCCATAAGTAAGTGTCAATTCTTTATTAGTATCAAAAAGATAAACTTTTTCACAATGTTCCAATATTGTACACCAAGTTCTCCTACAATTCTATTTTACTCACTCACAACTCTAACATACCTTCTTTCACAACCTACCACATTCATCTTAACTCACACAGATTATTTGCAAAGGTACAGAAATGTGCAATACACACAATATTCCTGATTATTATATTATTAGATTGGAGCATTGTGAAAAATTGTATTATCTTATTTATGGTAGTTACTTTATAAGAGGGATATTTGATGAATATACATGAGAGAGATTTGCATACAACATTGGTAGTATTTACAGTGGGAATGTGGAATGAATGGTGAGAATGAGACAGAGTGTTGGGTTACTATTAATTAGGTGATTGAAAAAGGTTTTATATAATTATATAATTAAGAAGTTTTCAACAAAGAATCTGTTGGAATTATTTAATAAAGTGTGAGGTAGTTACTTGTTAGCTGATATTTTGTTTTGTAACTGGAGCTGGACTGCAAGAGCGATACTCAGATAAGAGATATGCATTTTCATTAGGGATATCCTTAAAACCCAAATAGCTTGTGGACCCCTAGGGCAGTTTTGAATACCCCTGTTTTATTACATCAATTCCCACAAATCTCTAGAATGCAGATGTAACTTTTACTCTATCAATGCAATAACACGTATATCATCTTCCACAGTATTTTTATCTTTATAAATTACAAAAGAACAAAGGATATGCAGCCCAAATCATGGATAAATTGCATTTAAGGAAAAAAAGTTTCCGAGAGAGAAACTACAAATAGGGCTAGATTTACTAAAGTGCACTACTGCATCAGTGTGTACTAATGCCATTAACATATACTATTGGTATATTTATTTATTATTACATTTATATCCCACATTTTCTCACTGATTGCAGGCTCAAAGTGGCTTACATAAATCTGTAGTAAGGCTACAGTGCAATAAAAAGCAATTATATAAATTGAGAATAAGATAGGAAGTAACTATTAAACAGCAATAGTCAAGAGATAATAACAGGTAATTAGTGTCCTTGGATCTTATTAATGGTAAATGTTAATTCAAATTAAGTTGAACCTGGGGAATAAGCCTTCTTAAACAATACTGATTTCAATAATTTTCTGAATTTTAGGTAGTTCTGGGTAGATTTTACTGATTTGGGTAGAGCATTCCACAGTTGAGTGCCTATGTATGCAAAGTTGGAGGTGTATATAGATCCCGCTGAATAAAATAGGATTTTAGGTAAATAACACATATGAATGTGTATTAGTGCATGCTAATGTGCTAGCATCTTTTAGTAAATCTAGCCCATAATTTGTAGAAGGCACCCTTTCTTATCCAAAGAAGGTAAAGGTCATAGACTAATGGTGCCACTTGACAGTAAAATATTTGAATTGCACACCCAGACTGTGTTTTATCCTTATCAGTGTCATAAAAATAACCAGCTTTTTGGAAAAATAGATATGAGAAAATAATGGACCTGGCAATGACTGTCCTTGGCAGTCTTTTAATGCATGCAACAACTTTTCAACCTACTGTGAGGACTCCACGTTGAAGACAAAGTCAAGGAGATGCATAAATCCTGCAACAGTTTGCTGCCCATGTAGCATAAAGCCACCCCAGGTGTGTTACTTTTTATATCCACTCTTTAACTATAGTTTATTATTTTGACAAAGACGGTTGGGGTCAATAGTTGCACAATGGGAATGCATCTGTTTGGATTCCTTATTAAATGTGCAGTCTAGGTTTACTTCTTGTTTATGACCTTTATCTTGTCTGAACTGCCAGAGACTGCATTAAGTGCTGTATATACTGAACTGTTAAATCAATTTTCAACCAGCAGAAACACCTCAAGGTACTGAGAGGGGGGCAATGCAGCACAAACAGTGGCATAAAGGCCCCAAGTTATCAGGAAAGGGGCAAATATACGTGAAATAGACCTCTCAGATCAGATACCTCCTCCCCTCCAGAGGCCAGTACATGATTGAATAGGATCTGCGGCTAAAACACTCAAATCTCTCAGTGCACCTAAACTATTAAAGGGTCCCATAATGGCAGGCTTAAAAGTTAATATACCCTGTGAGTTGCTGGACAAAAAAAATGTAAAGATTGTGAACCTTTTTCATGTGAAATTCATCTGTTGCTATCATGGGTCATGCACTTTATTTTTGATCACACAAATCAGCCCTTGTAAACTGGTTAGATGTTTTTAACTATATGTGGTATAGCAAATAAATTGAACTGTGAGCTAGTCCTTTCCAGTCCACAGTCTTTATATTTTTGGTCCAGAGTTGCATGGTACTCACATCAACAAAGTCATCACCATAAACAACCTGCAATTGGAGGGACTCATTCAAAAGTCAGAAGTTCTAACATGGTACGTTACTTAAATTGCACCAATGAGTGCTCGATACATGCTTCCATTTCACAAGCAATAGCAAAATGGTCTGTTCACACAGACATTTCTCAACAATTGATGTGAAAGAAGAGATTTCAAAGAACAAATGAACATATCTAGTACGTCAGTGCTGCCATCTGTTGATGAATTATGGAGGTGGAGGCATTACTTTTCATTCAATCCTTGTATTAGGTAGCCACAGTAAAATCAAAGGCAAAATATATGTCTGAGAGACTGTTTTAATTATAATAAAATTTCCATTTAATGGGTTCTCCAATACTGAACAAAGATACACGAGAGAAGGGATAGAAAAACCACGAGACATATAGGGGGAGAGTCTAAGAACAAAGTAAAATATTTACAAACATAGTGATTCTTTAACTGAGTGTGTGCCTTAATGGCATTTATATGTGCAAGTACACACGTGCTACTCTGTAAGAGAGCATGTGTTATAGCGCATAAGAGCAAGGGGGCATACACATGGGAAGAGCATGGGCATGCCATCTACTTACATACACAACCTATAGAAAACTATACATTATGCACACTGCATGGCACAGTTAGGTATACCAGCTTATACGGGCCATAGATCTGGTATAATTGGGTGGATTCATATAGGTGCATTGATGCCAACTTATGTTAGTTTTGTATAACAGAATCATGTCTTGTGGCATCAGCACATGAATTAGCAGTCGTCACTTGGCATTCAGGCACCTATCTTGAGGTGCCAATGATAGAATTGCTTCCAAAATGTTTTCTTGAATAGACCATCTCCTTTTCAGATTTGATTGACACCTTTCTAAAGCGAGGGCCCAGAATATTCTTCCTGTCACTGCGTAGGGGAGTAAGTGAGATAGAGAGAGAGTGAAATGACGTTAATTGTTTGCCTTTTTCTTAGAAGGTTTACGGCTCCTTGCTCTTAGGAGATATATGGCCTTTTCCCCTGAAGAACAGGGATTGGTCTAGACACGGACAGCGGATGACATCATAACTTCTTTATAAGAATAGCCCTGTTTCGGGGATGGGTGTCTCCTATGCTTCCGTTGGCTTTTCTGAACAGGTGTAAGCACACTTCTGATGCGCGGAAAGGATGTAAATAAAGAAGGACAGAGAAGCACTATGATTAATATTCCTGTGTTCCTGTTATAGATCCTTGCTGGCCTGTGATCCTAAAGCAGAAGCGAAACACTGGCCATCGTCAATCACAGTCGGGACCTTGGGAAGAACACGGAGACCAGTTAAACTAAGCTAAGTTCTTCTACTTTAACTAAATCTGTGCCTAGTGAACAGCTTAGTTATTCCCTAGAGGTTTTTGCCGATGATGAGTGAGTCCCGCTCCCATAAGATAGTATAAAGGTCTGGGAGCCTCTCAAGGCTTTTCCTTTACTAACACAGAGTGTGTATTCATTGTCTAAGAGAACCCCATTAATTGGTTGTGCCTATTAGCAGTTCTGGGTATCTCAACAGCGATTTATAGTTTAGTTTATAACTGCATAGTAAAGCACATTTTGGAAGCCTGATACATAAGTTATTCATTTCAAGTTATGTGTACATTCAAGGATCCAAAATGGCCTATCTTAGATCTACCTCTTTCCACCAGAAAGTTTTCCAGGAATCCAGGCCAAAATCTTAGTGTGCTTGTCTGACATTGCTGCCTGGATGTCCCACCTCTATTAGAAAGTGAACATGGCCAATACTGAGCTTCTTGTCTTTCCTTCTAAACCCAGTTCTCCTCTTCTTTCAACTTCACTATCTCAGTTTGTAATCTTGGGGACATCTGTGACTCCTCTCTTTCTTACTCTGCACATATCCAATATACTTGTCACATAACCCCTCTCTTCAAGGTACTTCATTGGTTCCCTGTCTGTTTCCATATACAGTTGGCGTCAGAGACAAAATTGTTAAATAAGACAATCAAATTAAAATCATACAAAATTAAATTCATTGGCTCTCTATCTGTTTCCATATACTGTTCAAATTCCTCTGTCTGACTTTTAAGTGCATTCATTCTGCAGCTCCTCAGTATCTTTCTTAACTCCCCCTATACCCCTGCTTGGGAACTTTGCTCATCAGGGAAGTCACTCTTATCTGTACCCTTCTCCTCCACTGCTAACTCTAGACCACATTTCTTCTGTTTTGTTGCACTGTATGAAATAGACTTCTTTAGTCAGTACATCCTGCTCTGTCTCTAGCCCTCTTAAAACTCCACCTTTTTGAGACTGCTTTTAACTCTCAACCCCTTATTCACCTGTTCAGCACTCATGTTTTAGTTACATTTTTCTACCAGCCAAGATGGACGTAAGAGTTATATGAAGTTTATGTAACTTTTGGTGGTTTATGCAATCTTCCTGGTCACATACATTTAATAAACTGCAGTGTTGAGTGACTTCCTCTATTCCCCTCATCCTCCCACCAAACTCTGAGTCCTCCATGGTAGGATGAGAGGCTCTTACCTCCTCCTGAAGTTGAATACTAAGTGCTGATATTGTTTCAGTCACTACTCTTGAGCAATGATTGACCCTTTCACTGAGACCTGCTGCTGCAACTAATTTGTTTTTCACTTGGATGAGGGTCTTAAGATCTTATATTTTCAAGTTAGGCCTGCTGTTTCTTCAACAGGGGCGTAGCCAGACAGCAGATTTTGGGTGGGCCTAGTCAAGCAGTGGGTGGGCGCCAAGTGTTCTCCTCCCCCCCCCCCCAATGCGATGAGGCCAGTATCAGCAGCTTAGGAAGCTTAGACTGCTGAAGTGGAGAGCAGTGTTTTCAGCACCATCAGGTGGAGGTCTTCAGCTGGCGGAGCTTGGGATCCCCACTAGCTAGCACTAAATATGTGCTGCTATTGGGTGGGCCTGAACCCTAAGTGGATGGGCCCCGGCCCACCCAGGCCCACCTGTGGCTACGCCACTGTTCTGCAAGCACCAAAGAATAAACAGTAGAAACCCAAATAGTTCAAATAGTAGAAATAGTCCAAATAGTAGAAATTGTCCAAATAGTAGAAACAAGGATTTTAGTGACACCATACAAAACAATGGCTGACATGGCCACATTTCACCCAAAATTATTCCCTTCTTTTCTGAATAAAGCTGTTATCCATACACTCAACACTTCCAACAGACTATTGGCTTCTTACGGGAACGCCCACTAAACCATCTCTCTCCCCTTCAATGTGTTTAAAATTCTGTTGCATAACTTACCTTTTACCAGTGTCGCTACAGTCACATAACTCCTGTCTTCAAGACACTTCATTGGTTCCCTGTTTCCATATACAGTTGGCGTCAGAGGCAAAACTGTTAAATAAAACAATCAAATTAAAATCAAACAAAATTAAATTAATATAAACACACAAAAATCATAAATATATGTAACTATTTAAAAAGTCTAAATAATATCAAAACAAATAATATTAGAAAACCATGCAAAATACTGACATAAAATTAAATCCACCAACAGACATAAATGGGCCGATATTCAGAGCATGGAAGACAGCCTACCATATCTAGCTTTTACCACAGTCGGTGGTGAAGCTGGATATTCAATGCTGGGCCATTTCCAGTGACTGGCATTAAATAATCAGTTTATTTTTGACGGTTTAAACTTTACTGGTCAAGCCAATATTCATTGCTATCCAGTTAAGTTTATAGCAGCCAAAGATAGGCCTGCTATTTGGGCGATGCAATTTGGCTACCAAAATTAGCCAGTTATGCACTGAATATCCATGGCTAGCTGGACATACCATGAGATATAGACGGTTAGCCATTATCACCTGGATTCTATATAGCGTACCTAGAGATCTGTGCTGAAATCCAGGTGGATTCTATAACAACACGTGTAACTTATTTGGCTTAACAAGCTAATTAGCATTGATAACAGCACCTAACAAGCAATAATGAACACTAATTAGCAATAATTAGAATTTATGCATACAACTCACCAAGTGTATTCTATAACACACTGCGCCTAACTTCTAATGTGCACAGACAAATAGGACTGTGGTTATGGGCAGGGAAATGGGCATTTCGTGGGCGTTCCAACATTTACACGTGTACCTAAATCTATGCACTGGGATTTATGCCACATTTTTGTTGATGTAAATGGATGCATGTAGCATTAGGTGCTGGGATATCAACTAAGCATATTCTATATACCGTGCCTAAACATGGGCACTGCTTATAGAATGCACTTAGGTGAAAATATTTTCCATGTGGATTTTTTTAGCCACCATATATAGAATCCCCCCCCCCCCCATGTGTTGGCTGCGAATATTCAGCAGGAGATAACCAGCTATTCCCTGCTGAATATTCATGGATAGCTACTTAAGTACTATTTTACCGGCCAGGGGCCTTTCTGACTAGTTAATATTGCTGAATATCAGGGGGAAAGTGCTGTAATGTGCATATTATCCAAATAGTTAAGGGCAGGGTAAAAGTGAATATGATGCAACACTAGACTTGTGCTTCATAGTACTAACTTGTGAAACAAGCATCAAAGGAAGCTCTGTCTCAGTCATTGAAAGTGCACTACATATTCAGGCATTTGGCGCAGCCAACTCAGGCAAAACATGGACACGTCAGGCATTGTTTTGTGCCGTGTTATTAAAATCCTTGCTTCTACTATTTGGACTTGGGTGTTTGTTTGTTCTGCGGTGCTTGCACTGCAGATTCTTTGCTTCTTGTTCCCTGCTGTTTCTGCTGCCAGTCTTGAATGCATAAGTTATACAGGAAACAGCTGAATTCTGCTACGCTCCATATAACTTGGAGGTTTGATCCTGGCATGGCTCTAATTCTGCTCCATATTGGATACATAATACTTCTAGAACATTCCTAATTCTGCACCGTACTGGATATATAACTTCTGGTCTTATTGCCAGGAAATTGAAAACAGCACTTATGCATTCAGCACCCACTGCTGACTGAATAAGTAGTTCTGAAAATTGACCTGTATATATTTATCTTTTTGATTCCACACTTCTTGAGGTATTATTTCCAATGATTATACTTGTAGGGCTATGAAAGGGATTTTCACCTTTCAACTTTATATGCCTCACAGCTCAAGTGATATTTTGCAATTGAAGTGCAATCCATGTCTTATACCATCTTACTGCCCTAGAGGTGACTGCTGGATTTGGTGGTGTTTTATTTATAGTCAGATATTTTTTTATGTTATAACCTTGAATTTGCCAGGAAGACTACTTACAGCTACTCTGTCAATAAAGAAAAATTTTAGTTGTGCTCAGAATAATTTCTTCACTTAATCTACAAGGTTATATAGTCTGTTCATTAGAACACTTTGAATGAATATGGCCGTAGGTTAAAACAATTTCTTCTGTTGACAACTCTGGCAGGACTTTTTGTCAGGTACAAAGCTGTAGTTAATTTGGATAATAAATTCTCAGGCTTGGTCTGCAGGCAGGTGGCATTGAAAGTTAAGCACATCTGACTCAAATTCAGCAAGCCTTGCTAAATATATAACTTTTTTCCAATAGCAGGCCTTTGCTCTGTCAACAACTTTAAACTTAGTTTTGCCTAGAAGATGGCTTCTCTTCTGAGTACATGTGGCTTATAGATGTAACAGATTCACGATGCAATAATGTTCACTAAAGATAGATAGAAACTTAATACAAATATCCTAATTCCTTTTACTACATAGGATTCCAACACTTGGCAAGCAGAAATGTTATGCACTTTGTCCAAATTTTCAAAGGGAGGACCGATGCAGAGTTTTCCTTTGAAAATTGCCCAACTGATACAATTATCTCATTAATTTTGTATCTGTTTTTTTTATGCAGGCTAAATCTGATTGGGGAATATTATATGATATTTTTTGAAAATGCAACATAGCATGCACTGTCTCCTAATCCTGCTTAAAATGTGGTGCTAGGAACACCTTCCCTTACCTGGATGAAAATATGCATGCTCTGAAACCCCCATCAGTATTTTTTTGCAGGTTAAGTATGAGCAATTTTCATGCAGCTCTATAATTGAGGTAAATTGATACCTACTGGGTTAAGTGGTATGTGAAAATTGTATGCCCCATGGCATTATTGCCAATGAGGCATAATCTTTTCTGTAATATTTTCATATACCAGTTTGCAAAAGGAAACAAAATCATAAATAATGAGCTGATTTACATGCTTTTACATTGCAAGAGATCGTTATTTATGAATTTGCATAAACTGTCATGCATAGAAGACTATGGAGTTCATTTTCGAAAGAGAAAAATGTCTAAAAAGTGGCAAAAAGCAAGCATTTGGACGTTTTTCTCACCAAAATGTTCAAATTATTTTTCCAGACGATTTTCTATGCGGTTCATCTGCAGTGCATCCAAATCTAAAGGGGGGCATGTTGGGGGGTGTGTTAATGGCGGGATTTGGGTGCTCCTAAGACCTGGATGTTTTTCAGCCATAATGAAACAAAACGAAAACATCCAGGACTAAAACTAAAATGTTTTGAGCTAAGCCCTGTATTAATAAAGACTAAGCCCCCCCAAAAGTGCCCTAAATCTCCAGATGACCACTGGAAGAATAAAGGAATGATCCCCTTCTTACTCCCCCAGTGGTCACTGACCCCCTCCTACACCCCACAAATGTAAAAGAAACAGTACATACCAGCCTCTATGACAACCTCTGATGTCATAGCCAGTCCTATTAGAGCAGCAAGCAGGTCCCTGTAGTACCCTAGTGGTCAGTGCAGTGAACTATGGAGAAGGGGACCAAGGCCCATAACCCACTCTAACTGTTACACTTGTGGTAGAAATTGTGAGCCCCTCAAAACCCACCAAAAACCTTTGTACCCACTTATAGCTGACACCTGCCATAAGGGCTACAGTAGTGGTGAATAGTTGAGTACAGTATGGTTTTGGCGGGTTTTGGAAGGCTCATCATACAATTTAGGGGGTAAGGGTGAGATGTGTACTTGGGACCTTTTATGTGAAGTCCAATGCAGTGTCCCCTAGGGTGCCCCACTGTTCCCCCTGATGTCTGTGTGGCCAGTCTACTAAAAATGCTGGCTCCTACATCCCAGTGGCTCGATTTTGTGCGTTATTCACTTGGACTTTTTTTTTTTTTTTTTTCCGAAAATGGACCAAAATGATAAATGTATTAAGCAGAACAATGTCTGGGAAATGAACATTTTTGAAAAATAAAAATGAAAATGGTCACGTTTGCTACTCAATTTTTGGACGTTTTATGCAAAAGGTCCAAAGTCGGATTTAGACATTATATCCTTTCAAAACAGCTGTGAGAAACTTGCTATTTCATGCAATGTTTTTTCCAATATTTGGAAAGGACAAGCTACATTACTACCACTGTTTTGTGTGGTGGTACTACATGCTGACACAAAGAATAGGGGGCAGTACTCTGACTGTGTCAGTGATTAATGACCCCTGACACAGGCGTCCTGCCGAAATACGGCCTGTGTTAGGCCACACCTTAAACCAGTACAAAGGACTTATTTGTTAAACACCTGGATGCTTTCCCCTCCTTTTTTCTCTTCTTTCCTTTCTCTTTTTTTTTTCCTTTCCCACCTGTTGTGTTTCTTGCTTCCTAGGTTTTTCCATCATTGTTTTCCTGTTATTTGTATTCTTTGAAAATTAATAAAATATTTGGAAAATAGGTCCCTCATTACTAAATAGCGAACCCAATATTTGTTATTTATGTATTTGGTTTTACAGAGTGGGAGTTTGCGTGAAACAATGCAAAAACATTGAAACTTTAACATTTATTAATGTTTCCTGGTCTTTTGTGAATTTTTTCATGCAAACACTCCTTCTGTGAAAAAATCTCTCAGTAAATGCATCTGCCTTGAAGTGAGTAGGGGAGCCAAGTGCAAGAAGAACCCAAAGTAATATCCTTTCTAATGAATTTATTTTTTTCATTTTAATTTCAACAGCTTATGTATGAGGAGGGCAATTTTCAATTTTGAAAATGGGTTAAGACAGGAGAGGACAGTGCCCTCTACTACATTTTCATATTAAATATGGCTCATTTGTCACTCAGGATATATAGAAAAGTTGGCAAACTTACTCTTTATATTATTATTTGTCATTGAGGCTGATTCAAGCTGTTCTTGTCAGCATATAGCAATTGTTAAAAAATACTTCATGCCACTGATAATCTGATATGGGAAGCAATGCTCAACCCTCAAAATTTACAGACAAATTTGTTTACAGGATATCTGCAGTGAATATTTATCAGGCATATTTGGATTCAATTATTTTCTTTTTTTTTTGAGTTTGGATATGAAGCCTTCTTTATGAGTAATCTGTCAAGTAAAAAGGCTGGATAAAACCTTGCAGAAAACAAAAACGATCACCATCTTGAATCAATTCCCTGTGAAGTAATTGAGTGCTCTCTTTCTTTATCATTACCTTAGACTACATATTTTAGTTCTTCAGTGCTCAGTGAAAAATCTTTAAGCAAAATCCTTTAGAAATAAGAACCCAGGAGCTTGCTGTTTACTCATACTGGAATCTACTTTGTTAAACAGAAGCCAGAGCTTAATGACCCCGAAGACTGAAAAATCTTCCCAATCATTTTAGATTAATGATAGGCATAAAATTAAGAACCTTCCATTCTGTCTGCATACTCCATGCTTCATGCATAAAAGACGTTATCTTCTATGTTACAGCATTCAGAACACCTTAAGCACTAAAATCAGCAGTGTTTTGTGATACCAGCTCTCTTACTGTCTGTTGAAAACATGAATTTCTGTAAACGTGCATGTCTTTCCACATCGTAGATTTTAGGTAGATAAATTACTGAGGGGTCCTATTACAAAGGCGTGCTGAAAATGGCCTGCGGTAGGGTAGGTGTGGGGTTTGGGCACGCGCCGATCCATTTTTTAGTGTGCCTGTAAAAAAGGCCTTTTAACAATTTTTTGCCGAAATGGACTTGTGGCAAAATGAAAATTGCCGCTTGTCCATTTTGGGTCTGAGACCTTACCGTCAGCCATTGACCTAGCAGTAAAGACTCACGTAGTAACTGGGTGGAAATGACCTATGTGCGCCAAATGCCACTTGGCGCACGTCCGTTACGCGTGCCGAAAAATACAAAAATATTTTAAAGGTGCACATATTGGACGCGCGCCAAAAATGAAATTACCGCAAGAGCCATGTGGTAGCCGGGCAGTAACTGCATTTTGGTGCACATTGGGTGCGTGTAGACGCTTACGTGGCTTAGTAAAAGGACCCCTGAATGTGGCTTATAAAGCACAGATCTTTTCGCATCTACTGTTACGTTATTCATGAACATATCAATATTTTTCTACTAATATAAGAGCCCTACATTTAATAATAAAATATAGTTTAAAAAAATATAACCCCTACTCCTACCATCTATGGCTAAAGGCAATGTGCTGACTTAAGGTGGTTTCCTATAATAGCGTGCAGTCTCTGCTAGGTTTGTTTTAAAATTAGTCTGGGGTTTTTGCTCTGCAGCTGAATACTTTATTGATTCTCATTACCATAGATATCAAAGATTGATGGCCATATTGATGAATATTAAAGTGATTTATAGTGGTATCTGTTTAACATTTTTATGGCACTTTCATGACGTCCTTTGTGAATATGTTTAGATTTTATGGAGGCAGATGTGCAGCACCATGAATATGTAACAGGAAAATATTTGTGAAAGATTTTGAAATTTGGTTGATGGCAGTGTAGTAGTTACTGCTCTCTTATTTGAAGTTTTAGAAATAAATATAAAAATAGCAATTTTTTTTCTGTGAAGGGACAAGATAATTAACTTTAATGTTAACCCCCTGATTCTATAAAGGTCACCAAAAACTTGCATGTGCAAATATAGGCATATTCTCGATTTCTGTGCGCAATTTAATTGAACAACAAGTCAATTAGTGCCGATAACTGGAATTTTAACAAGCAATTATTGGCACTAATTAAATTTAACTGGGACCAACACGTTAAAGTTTGGTGCAGGATTCATGCCTAAAATTTACACACGTTCCAAAGAAAGGGGCTTGAAAATGGGAGGGTCATGGGCATTTCAGAGTAGAATATGGATGTTCCTTCATGTTACACATATAATTACAGAATAATAGTGCTCCACGTGTAAATTTAGGCATGGGCATTTGCACCACATTTTCATTGATACAAATGGCCGTGCCTAAATTTTCACGCTACTTTCCACTTAAGCGTGTATTCTATAAACTGCACTGAATTTTAGGTGCGGCTTTTAGAATACCGATTAAATGGGGGGTTTTTCAGTGCCAATTTTTTTTAGGTGCCATTTATAGAATTTACCCCTATGGGGCAATTCTATAATGATGCACCTATAGTTAGGCATCCAGAAGGTGCCTGATTGGTGCATCTTCTATAAACAAATATAGATACCTACTTTCTTTTTTTATGTAACTGGATAGATACAGTTGTATGCACTCAGGCATGATCATTTACACCAACTATCGAGCTGGCGTGTATGCACCTATTTTCCAGAGATATACGTGCAACTTATAATGTGCCCTATTCATGCACTACTCATAGTTTATCTCCGTGTATGCCCATGAACATGCACTGAGATATGCGTATAATTACAGAATAGTGTTTAGGCACTATATCAGCATATATATGCATAAGTGCATTTTTATAGAGCCGCATTTTTATAGAGGGGCATTTTTATAGAGACACATAGGTGCATATGTTGCCTTTGTAAGTGCTTATGTGCCTTCCCTGCCTAGGCACTCCATATACATATGCATATTTCATATCTACTATAATAAAACGCACCCTCAACGTTCTGAGGACACTGACGTCACTGCAGGCACTCATACACCAGTTCGTAAGTTCATGGTGGTGAAGCCACAACACTCACCATGTCTTCAAGCCCCGCCCTCATGTCACACGTGATGACATCGAGGGCGGAACAAGAAAACAAGGCAAATGAACGCACGCGGAGCGTGTTTCCCTACTCCTCCCCTTCCAAGAAATCCCATCCGCCGACGACGTGCCCATCACCCCGGCCCCTTTCGCCCCATCGCCCCACCCCTTTCAAGGTACCGCCCCGCACCCGGTAGCACACTCTTCCCCTCATCACCTCCCCTCCCCTTACGCCACTATCCCTGGTGGCCTAGCGGTACCTGTTCGCTCGGGCAGGAACGAACGAACCCCCACTTTCCTGCCCGGAGCGCTGCTGCTAGCTGCCCGGCTGCATCGTGTCTGAGTCTGGCTCTCGGTGATTCAAAATGGCTGCCGAGAGTTGAAGCTGCCTCGCGAGACTTCAACTCTTGGCGGCCATTTTGAAACGCCGAGAGCCGGAATCCCACACGATGCAGCAAGGCAGCTAGCAGCACTGCTACAGGCAGGAAAGAGGGGGCTCTTTCTTTCCTGCCCCGACCAAACAGGTACCTCTAGACCACCAGGAAGACTAGCGTAAGGGGAGGGGAAGGGACTCCCATGCCCGCTAGCGCCCGTTTCATCAGAGGCAGAAACGGGCCTTTTTTACTAGTAGTAAATACATGCCATTAAGGGGCCCTTTTACTACGCTGTGATAAATGCTAATGCGTGCTTAATGCAGGAAAAATGACCAAATGCAGGATATGCTAAAGCTTTCTGTGTTGGTTTTACCAATAGTTCATGCTATGGTGCGGGATTTATTTACTTATTTTTTTAATTTTGAAGGGGGCATGTCAGGGACAGAGAATGGGTGTGGAAACGCCGTTCAGCTAGTGCATTGACATTGGCAACATGCTAATTCATTAGGGTGTCCATAATGTGGGAGCCGATTTACAAAAAGGGTTTCCGCGCAGCAACAGGTTTACCACTTTGAAACCCGGAACTACCGCTGACCCAATGTGGCCACTGGTGGTAGTTCCGCCTTGAGCATGTGCCATTTCCAGCACGGCAGAAAATACTTTTATTTTTACCATGGTGCTAACCAGGTGTTATGGTTACCACTGGGATACCGCTGGGTTACCGCGGAAGCTCTTACTGCACCTCAGTGGGTGACAGTAAGTGCTTCCCACCACATGATCACATGGTAAGAGTAATCTTACTGCACGGCCATTTTTATTTTTATGGGCTTTTGACGGCTGTGGTAAATAGAGCCCTGGCACACAGGAAAAATGGAACCCACCACTACCGCAGGACCCTTTTTACCGCAGCTTGGTTAAAAGACCCCTAAATTTTAAAAATGACCAAGCACTAATGCTAACATTAGTACATGCTATTCACAATATAGCAAACCAGTAGAGAAGCTAATGCAGTGATGGCTAACAATGGCCCTCAATTATATGCAAATAATTTATTTTTTGATTTTTAAAAAAATTTTGTGAAATGTCCTCAGATAGTTGATTCACATATATAGAGCCAGATTCTGTAAACGGTGTATAAAATTTAGATATGGCGTTATTCTCTATATTGTTCTTAAAGTTAGGCGAGGTGTATAGAATAGCACATAGGGCCAGGGAACATGTCTACCTTTAGGCATGGCCATTTACACCACAGAAAACCTAGTATAGATAACTATGCCTAAATATAGGCACATCCACCCAAAATCTAGTCTTTAGTGCAACCTAATGATTAGCATGTGCTAAAAATGCTAGCGCGCCTTTGTAAAAGGAATCCTTATTTATTTATTTTACAATATTTGATATACTGCATAGGTCAAAACATAGCTTCATTCCCTCATTCAGTATGAAGAAGTATTCCCACTCCTTTTATGCTCCCTCACTGTTCTATCTGTGCAAATGTGGAAGAGGTACCAATGTGTACATGCCAAGAACAGCCAGCCAATAACATATACCCTCAGTCACGGCCACTATCTATGCTGTATGCAATCCCTTGGTTTACCAAATAGAAGATGCAAAAAACAGATGTAAACTTCTGCAGAAACAGGCGGAGCAATAAAAACAGCAAAGGTGGTTTAAAGAAGGAGGAACAGTCAGGAATTAATCAAAACAAACTTTATTAAAGATTGACCCTTCTTCTTCTTGATTAAAGTATCCACATAAGGGATCTGATGGTAATCAAATTGCATATTAAAACTTAAGGTTGACATATCTTGTGTTCAACCATTGTAAGAACGCCCATAACGGTTCTTGCCAAAACAAAAGGGCATCATCTATGTACTATTGCCAAAGCTTAATACTCTGATTAAAAGGGTGGTTGTTCAGAAAGGTGGCCTCAAACATGGCAACATATAAATTAGCCAAATCAAGGCAATGGATGCGCCCATTGCCGTACCCTTTATTTGTAAGTAAAATTGATTCCGAAAATAGAAATAATTTTCTGTCAAAGCAAAATTTGCTAATTCAACAAAAGAGGCAGGTATTCTCAAGTTGGTCTACATGTCATTAGTATCTGTTGTACAATTTTCAAGGCCTCTTTTTGTGGAATATCAGTATAAAGCAATTCTACATCCAAAGTAACTAAGATCAGATTCATAACATCACCCCGGTGCTAGAAAATACAAAAATATTTTGTAGAGCCGTGAATGGTGCAGAGTAGGGGCTGGAAATACCGCCGGGCCCCTCTGGGAGTCAAACCATAGAGCCAAATTACTGCTCAGTAAGCTGGCAGTAGGGCCACCGTGTATCTATTAAAGGGCCTCTAAATAAAATATATATGTTTAAAAAAATCTCTGGTTACAGTACCTTCCAGCTTATCATTACTCACATAATTTAAATGCAGTAGAACCACATGGGTTATACAAGGATGTACAGTGGATGAACCTTATCTAGCATGGGAGTGTGATTGGTTTAAAAAAAAAACCACAGACATTTTGAATAAGCATTGAAGGGTGTGAGCAATAAGTTGGAAGATACTGTGACCATGGCTTTTCCTACCATCTCTATGCTGATGACTCCCAAATCTACCTTTCTACCCCTGATATCTCACCTTGCATCCAAACCAAAGTTTCAGCGTGCTTGTCTGACATTGCTGTCTGGATGTCTCAACGCCACCTGAAATTATATATGACCAAAACCGAGCTTCTCATTTTCCCCTCCAAACCCACCTCCCCGCTCCCTCCATTTTCTATTTCTGTTGATGGCTCTCTCATTCTCCCTGTCTCCTCAGCTCGAAACCTTGGGGTCATCTTTGACTCTTCTCTCTCCTTCTCTGCTCATATCCAGCAGATTGCCAAGACCTGTCGTTTCTTTCTTTACAACATCCGTAAAATCCGCCCCTTTCTTTCCGAGCACTCTACCAAAACCCTCATCCACACCCTTGTCACCTCTCGTTTAGACTACTGCAATCTGCTTCTTGCTGGCCTCCCACTTAGTCACCTCTCCCCTCTCCAGTTGGTTCAAAACTCTGCTGCCCGTCTCGTCTTCCGCCAGGGTCGCTTTACTCATACTACCCCTCTCCTCAAGACCCTTCACTGGCTCCCTATCCGTTTTCGCATCCTGTTCAAACTTCTTCTACTAACCTATAAATGTACTCACTCTGCTGCTCCACAGTATCTCTCCACACTCGTCCTTCCCTACACCCCTTCCCGTGCACTCCGCTCCATGGATAAATCCTTCTTATCTGTTCCCTTCTCCACTACTGCCAACTCCAGACTTCGCGCCTTCTTTCTCGCTGCACCCTACGCCTGGAATAAACTTCCTGAGCCCCTACGTCTTGCCTCATCCTTGGCCACCTTTAAATCTAGACTGAAAGCCCACCTCTTTAACATTGCTTTTGACTCGTAACCACTTGTGACCACTCGCCTCCACCTACCCTCCTCTCTTCCTTCCCGTTCACATTAATTGATTTGATTTGCTTACTTTATTTATTTTTTGTCTATTAGATTGTAAGCTCTTTGAGCAGGGACTGTCTTTCTTCTATGTTTGTGCAGCACTGCGTACGCCTTGTAGCGCTATAGATATGCTAAATAGTAGTAGTAGTAGTAGTATATATAATTAAATTTGCTAGAGGGGATTCATTAGAATGGCTTTTTTTTAAGGGGACTGAGCCCTGAAAGATCCTTGGGAAAAACATGAATTCATGTTGGCTAGATGTTTCCTAAGTGGTATGTCGATTTATGCACAGAAGAACAACAACCTTGCAGACTTTCAAACACACAGGAAACAGCAAAGATGAGGGCTGGACAATGCTCTTGTATTGATCAATCTACAGATTTGACACAGTCGTGTTTCGGCCACAAGGCCTGCCTCAGGAGTCTTTAATTGCTGCAATTATTGCTTATATCTCAACTTGGTATAATTAAGTTGAAATCAGTGAATGCTGAAAGTGAGTTTTGGCAGGAAGATGAAACACCGCCATCCCTATAAAGTCTGGAATGCTCAGGAGTGATGCATGTTTGGAACTCTGGACTAACACTACTTGCGTCTCTGGTACGAAAGGAAAAACCAAGTGGTATGTTCATTATTTCACAAATACAATAGCTTATGAAGATAAGTAATATTATATTATAAATTGAAAAAATAATAATGCAAGATACACTAAAAATGTGTATGTAAGAGATGGACTGATGAAGATATAAGGTGATTATAGCCCTCATATGAATGAGTAAGCTTGCACCACTGATGGTCCAATATCTTCACTTTATGAGTGAATAGATTTAAGAGTGGAATATTAGCAGTGATTAATAATAACTGAATAATTCATATACAGCTACCTTTGGATAAAGAATAGTTATAGAAATAGCCAGCAGTGACATTTTTAATAAAACACATGAACATTTTGTAGTTTCTATCAGAACCCAAGATAGTCAATCATGCTATAAGAAAGTACTTCCTATTTCTAGTTCAGGCAGAACCAAGAAAGCTACCCTCTGAATTCCCAAGGGGGTCATTTATTAAGCTGCAGTAGCGTTTTTAGTTCATGGTAGAAATCAGCTGATGGTAAATGCTGAGACGCCCATAGGAATATAAAGAGTGTCTCAGCATTTACTGTAAGTTAAGATACTACCGTGGACTAGTAAAAAAACTCCCTGAATTAGGCATACAGGTAATTGGATATGAACCCACATATTTATTAATTGAAAACTGTGTACAAACCTCATGAACTGAATAAAAAAATATACATGTACAGTGGGGGAAATAAGTATTTGATCCCTTGCTGATTTTGTAAGTTTGCCCACTGACAAAGACATGAGCAGCCCATAATTGAAGGGTAGGTTATTGGTAACAGTGAGAGATAGCACATCACAAATTAAATCCGGAAAATCACATTGTGGAAAGTATATGAATTTATTTGCATTCTGCAGAGGGAAATAAGTATTTGATCCCCCACCAACCAGTAAGAGATCTGGCCCCTACAGACCAGGTAGATGCTCCAAATCAACTCGTTACCTGCATGACAGACAGCTGTCGGCAATGGTCACCTGTATGAAAGACACCTGTCCACAGACTCAGTGAATCAGTCAGACTCTAACCTCTACAAAATGGCCAAGAGCAAGGAGCTGTCTAAGGATGTCAGGGACAAGATCATACACCTGCACAAGGCTGGAATGGGCTACAAAACCATCAGTAAGACGCTGGGCGAGAAGGAGACAACTGTTGGTGCCATAGTAAGAAAATGGAAGAAGTACAAAATGACTGTCAATCGACAAAGATCTGGGGCTCCACGCAAAATCTCACCTCATGGGGTATCCTTGATCATGAGGAAGGTTAGAAATCAGCCTACAACTACAAGGGGGGAACTTGTCAATGATCTCAAGGCAGCTGGGACCACTGTCACCACGAAAACCATTGGTAACACATTACGACATAACGGATTGCAATCCTGCAGTGCCCGCAAGGTCCCCCTGCTCCGGAAGGCACATGTGACGGCCCGTCTGAAGTTTGCCAGTGAACACCTGGATGATGCGGAGAGTGATTGGGAGAAGGTGCTGTGGTCAGATGAGACAAAAATTGAGCTCTTTGGCATGAACTCAACTCGCCGTGTTTGGAGGAAGAGAAATGCTGCCTATGACCCAAAGAACACCGTCCCCACTGTCAAGCATGGAGGTGGAAATGTTATGTTTTGGGGGTGTTTCTCTGCTAAGGGCACAGGACTACTTCACCGCATCAATGGGAGAATGGATGGGGCCATGTACCGTACAATTCTGAGTGACAACCTCCTTCCCTCCGCCAGGGCCTTAAAAATGGGTCATGGCTGGGTCTTCCAGCACGACAATGACCCAAAACATACAGCCAAGGCAACAAAGGAGTGGCTCAGGAAGAAGCACATTAGGGTCATGGAGTGGCCTAGCCAGTCACCAGACCTTAATCCCATTGAAACTTATGGAGGGAGCTGAAGCTGCGAGTTGCCAAGCGACAGCCCAGAACTCTTAATGATTTAGAGATGATCTGCAAAGAGGAGTGGACCAAAATTCCTCCTGACATGTGTGCAAACCTCATCATCAACTACAGAAGACGTCTGACCGCTGTGCTTGCCAACAAGGGTTTTGCCACCAAGTATTAGGTCTTGTTTGCCAGAGGGATTAAATACTTATTTCCCTCTGCAGAATGCAAATAAATTCATATACTTTCCACAATGTGATTTTCCAGATTTAATTTGTGATGTGCTATCTCTCACTGTTACCAATAACCTACCCTTCAATTATGGGCTGCTCATGTCTTTGTCAGTGGGCAAACTTACAAAATCAGCAAGGGATCAAATACTTATTTCCCCCACTGTATATACAGCTTTTCGTAGCCTTTGCATTACAATTGAAGTGTTTTCTTGGTGTAGATGTACTAAAACCCAAAAATGATGGGAATATTTTCATTTTGATTTGCATTGAAACAAAAATCAAGGTACACTGTTCATCCTTGAAGACAGAGAAAAGAATCTAGAGGGCCAAAAAGAACATTTCTGCAGTGAAATGATATTTTTACATGGTTCTGTGCATCTCATGCTAAATTATTGATAATATTGGGTAGACACGCCATTCAAAACTGTAGAAGGGTATCAAATTATTTGATCAAAAGGTTCAGGCAGAGAAAGCTATATTGATCTCTTAAAGTGGTAATATCTAAAAGAAGAACAAATAAAGACAATCAATTGAAACCTTGTTGAGCTGAGATAAGAAGGCGCTGGCTCATTGCATTGACCCTGCCTTTGATCTGTCTTTGTTTTCAGCTGATAAGGTTCAACTCTAGCTGAAAATTTGCATTCTCATAGGGCGATATTGTCTAACATGCTTTTGAAATTGACAGGGATCTCTATGAGCCTACAAATAAAAGAATTGCCGAGTGTTTTTTTTCATTTGCTGATAAAGCAGTCAGCAAAGTGAATGGTGGCCCACAGGGAATGTTTCAGATGGTATCTGTTATACAGTGTAATTGATAAAATAATTGCATTTTTGTACAAGCGTTAAACTTGAAGATCTGCCTTCTTTAAAATTCACTGTATTCATGATAAATTTTAGGACAAAAGTGATCTTCACTTCACTGACTCAGTCATCAATACATGTGGTAGATATATAATAACTGGCCTGAATAGTAAATTAAAGCAACACTCTATGGTATCAGACAATAAAATAGGAATAATTTCTCATATTTCTTTCATCCTTCATCCCATTCTTGTCTGGTTCTCAGGGCATAATAACCTTTCACCAAAACACCATAGAGGCCTGATATTTATGGATTTATTACAATAGAATAACACTGAAAAAGCAAACCTGGCATAGTCCTGAAACCAGCTTACAACCCACATTTGTGCCAATTCAATCATTATTAGTTACCTGTATCCCAAATTTCTTAAAGGATTAAATTAACATATGTTTTGTTAAGATGACAGCAATTGACAGTCTTGCTTTCTTCCATGAAATTTACATTGACCTGATGAGAAGAGGGCAAAAATATTTCCACATTCGATCAAGTTAATGCTGGATTACCAAATGAATCCAGGACAAGATGAGCTTAGCCATATATTTATGTATTTACCTACACATTTTTTTCACACAATTTAATTATACACCTGGTGAAAAACACTCCAGGTGTGGTATAAGATAAGCAATCAAAAATATGAAAGAATACACCAAAAACAAGTTGCAAAAACACAAAGACCAAATGACAAAAACAACAGAACTATTTATACAAACAATATAGTCATAAATGATTTTAAAATGTCAATCAAAAAAATCTTCTCTTCAAGCCGTTAAGAAAGGACAAAATTCTTCAGGGGCTGAACTTCACAAGTAATTGATTTCAGTTGGTAGGGCTAATTCAACTAAGGTTACTGTTTACTAATGCTTGGAAAGTGGTAACAGTATTATAGTATATTATCTGCTGCAAAGGACATTATATAAATCCCTGGATTACATATAGAGCGAATTAAGTTGCGCTTGTAAATCCAGTCATATTCTGGATTAGCACATGCAACTTAATTAGTTAAATGGCAATTATCGACACTGATTGGCTTGTTAACAATCAATTATTGACACTAATTGGCATTAGTTAGAATTTGCACGCAGAACTGTCTAAACATATTCTATAATGTGATGTGTGCAAATTCCAATTAGCACAGTTGAAAAGGGGGTGTGGCTATGGGTGTGGAATGGGCAGGTTGTAGGCGTTTCTAAAATCTTTGTGTGTGATTATAGAACAACCTAGTCCATGCATAATTTAGGCGCTGGCATTTATACCAATCTTTACTTGGCATAACTGCCTATGACTAAATTTAGTTGCGCAGACAGGCACTCGGCATATTCTATACACTGCTTGGAAATTTAGCTTGTGATGATCAAAGAGTTTGTGTTAATTAATTTAAAAGATGTGACTGCAAGAAACTAACTTCAGAGTCTTGAAAATGAGACAAAGAATTGTAAACAGTTTCCAATAGCAACTATAAGCTGTTGGTTTCTTGCTGGACATAGCTAAGAGAAGTACATAAGTACATAAGTAATGTCACACTGGGAAAAGACCAAGGGTCCATTGAGCCCAGCATCCTGTCCACGAAAGCGGACAATCCAGGCCAGGGGCACCTGGCAAGCTTCCCAAACGTACAAACATTCTATACATGTTATTCCTGGAATTTTTCCCAAGTCCATTTAGTAGTGGTTTATGGACTTGTCCTTTAGGAAACCGTCTAACCCCTTTTTAAACTCTATCAAGCTAACCGCCTTCACCACATTCTCTGGCAACGAGTTCCAGAGTTTATGCATTGGGTGAAGAAAAATTTTCTCTTATTTGTTTTAAATTTACTACACTGTAGTTTCATCGCATGCCCCTTAGTCCTAGTATTTTTGGAAAGCGTGAACAGATGCTTCACATCCACCTGTTCCACTCCACTCATTATTTTATAAACCTCTATCATGTCTCCCCTCAGCCATCTCTTCTCCAAGCTGAAAAGCTCTAGCCTCCTTAGTCTTTCTTCATAGGGAAGTCGTCCCATCCCCGCTATCATTTTAGTCGCCCTTCGCTGCACCTTTTCCAATTCTGCTATATCTTTCTTAAGATGCGGTGACCACAATTGAACAAGTCTAAGTATATTGATTGTCTACCCCAGTTCTAAAGGTTCTATGCATAAGCATTTGACTATAGCAGTAGCTCCTATAGAAAGTGCTCAATTGTCTTTATCTCAAGATGGAGCTTTTTTGTGTTTCCACTGAAATATCTCTACCCTATCCACCTGGATCCTCCTTGATTTTCTCCATAACTGCTTGAGTGATGTAGCAACCCTTGTGGTAGGGAATCTGGGTATTCCATTTTCTTCTGAAACTCCTGTTAGGCAGTGGTGTAGCAAGGGTGGGGCAGTGGGGGCGGTCCGCCCCGGGTGTCAACGGGTGGGGGGGACTGTTGGGGGGGAGTGAGAGGCGCTGCGCCGGGGGGTCCACGCCAGGGGGGGGTGCCATTCCACGCTGGGGGGGGGGGGTGCCATGTTGCACTGCACCTGGGAAGGGTGCACGCAGCGGCGATCCGCCCCGGGTGTCAGCCAAGCACGGAACGCCACTGCTGTTAGGACTACGCCTAAAGTAGTTTCTGTCCCTGTATCCATGGATATAGTGTCCAAACTATCCTCAGATTCCGTGGATGTGTCTCTTTGCATTTCCTTGAAGCACTCTCCAAATATTAATTTTACTCAGAATATGGTACTCAAGATACCATATACGTCTAGGGCAATAACTGCTAAAAATGGAGCTTCAGCTTCTTACATTACAAGCATCAGGAGTCCCTGCTATTAAGGACAATTTTTCAACTCATTATAAAATGGAGGTATTAGAGACTTCTAAGACAGCTAGGAACCTACAGGTCTTAAATTTCAGAATGACTCATTTACTTTCTTCAGATATACTGTTGTCTAAGTATTTCAAGGAGATATTGATTATCCCCAAGCATGAAGACACTTTCCCCCTATTTCACAATAGCAAGAGAGTTCAAAAAGATAGCTATGAGAAAACCATGTTTGAGGAATGTTCTAGAAAGCCTGTCAGATTTAGTCTTTCTTCCACCAGATCATCTACCCTATCCTTGGCCTCATTCACAACAAGAGTTTTAGTGGGATTATAGTAACAGTTTAAAATCACTCCCTCCCCCCCCCCCCCCCCCCCCCCCCCCCGCCTATTTACTAAACCAGTTTAGCAGCTGCTGGGCACTAATGCTGACACAGCCCATTCACTTTTATAATTGCATCTGTACATCAAGATGCCATCATAGAATGCTAGCATAGGTCAGCAAGGGCCTGCCTCAGTTTAGGTATGACCATTTATGCCATGTCAATGGCAGGGGAAATATTCATGCTTACATGTGCCAAGTGACATGTTTAACTCATAGTATTCTATAAGTTACATATATCACTTGTATACTTACCCATGGCCTGCCCATGCTCCACCTATGTAAAAGCCCCCCCTTGCAGTTACGTGCTATACATGTAGGAGGAAATTCTATATATTGTGCCTTAAAAATCAGTGCTGTAAAACCACACAGTTAGTATGATTCTATAAACTACACTTAAAGTTATATGTAGTTTATAGAATATGCTCACACTCTATTCTTGTGACCTCCATTATCCTACTTACAACAGCTTCAAGTATAAATCTACTTACGCTACCTCCTTTTCCTTTAACAGCACCCAATTATGGAATGCTTTACCAAAAGCTGTCAAAACAACCCAAAATCATCTTAACTTTAGGAGATTACTCAAGACCAGCTTATTCAAGAAAGCCTACTCCCAGGATCCAACATAAATCCTAAAGTCCTCCAAAGCAATACATTAATGGACTATTTTGGACTCTTTTTCCTTTCCCTTTTCCCTCCTTTCAACTTGTTCTTCTATACTCTCTGTTTACCGCACACTCAAAGGGTCCTTACCTAGGGGTCTTTCTTCCACCCTTGCACCAAGCTAGAGAGCAGGGACGCTATGAAACCTTTCAGCTTCACTCCTTTTACCTTAGACAGGGCAGCTTCACCTCCTTGGGAAATCCCCTGAACTCCCTCTATGTGCTGCCAGTCCATCTGTTCTTCCCCCTGCTCCTCCCCCCAGCTGCTTCCAATCCCCCTGAGCCAGTCATCACCCTCTCCTCTGGGAGCCTGGTAATCATAGTGCCTGCTACCTTCCTGGTCTGGGTCAGGTGTTCTATCCTAGAGCAGCTGGGAACTCTAGTCCTCCTGGCAATCAGAGGAAATTGAAGGTCTATTCTCCCAGTGAAGGGCGGGTAATCTACCTCGGGGAAGCTGGGATTTGTAGTCCCTTAAGGTTTCAGGGTAAAACTTGCTGTTTCGGCACTTGGGATCCCCACTAGCTAGCACTAAATATGTGCTGCTGTTGGGTGGGCCTGAGCCCTAAGTGGATGGGCCCCGGCCCACCCCGGCCCACCTGTGGCTACGCCACTGGAGGAGTGGCCTAATAGACAGAGCAGCAGACTGAGAACCAGGGGAAGCTGGCTTAAATACTACCACAGCTCCTTCTGATCATGGGCAATCACTTAACCCTCCATTTACTCTGGTACAAACCCAGACTGTGACCCCCTCCAAGGGCAGAAAAATATCTACTGTTTCTGAAGGTACATTACTTTAATTGCTTTGGGGCTTACAGGCAGTATATAAGAAATAAAAAAAACCAGCCTTTAATGACTGTGGCAACTGACTATTCATTCACAAAACACACTCTTGTTTACTAAGCCGCACTAGTGGCTGCCATGTGGCAATGCTGACACAGCCCACTCAAAGTAAATGGGCTGTGTCAGCATTAGAGCAAGGCAGCCGCTAGTGTGGCATAATAAACAGGGGGGGGGGGGGGGGGGGGTTAGACAAGCTTACCTCACACCCTGTAATTGAGACCAGTCTCACATACCTTATTCAACTGTAAATATAATTTGCTTTTTATCTAGACATCTACTTATTTATCCAAAAGCATTTGTTTTACCCATTTTGTCTGTCTATAAGTCCCAACTGCTTTTGTCACCTCTGCTGGCTATTAAGATGTTTCATTGTATTGTGCTGACATTATAAATATCATATCAATGTTACATGAATGCCCTACAATGCTACCTCCTATCTCCAACTTTATCTGACTATTCTAATTGGGTATTATGCTGACATTTGGTCATTCTACAATGGTTTTACTGATAATGCAAATCAAGTTGTTTATTTCAAGCTATCCTTTTTGTACACCACTTTGGGTGAATCTCTTTATAAAGACAGTTAATAAATCTTAATAAATAAATAACATATAATTGAAGCTAAGAATAGAATTTACACACTTGAAATGATATATTCTAAGTAGAAATAATGATGTTCATTTATGTGCAAGGATTGCTATGCTTTATAGAATAAATAGTTTTAGATCTGATACTTATCAAAATTTGTAACATTATTTAAAAAGTAACTTAATGAGAAAAAAAAACATAAAATGTGACCCATTCTAAGTATAATTATAAATTAATGCCACTTTCCCTAAATTATCTGCATAACGTCTCCTTACTGTAAATATATATTTTTTGCATATATCGCTTTCTATTTTTAGGGGCCCTTTTAGAAAGGCACGCCGAAAAGTGGCCTGTGGTAGTGTAGGCGCATGTTGTCAGTGCACCTGTAAAAAATGCCTTTTTAAACTTTTTGCCGAAAATAGACGTGCGGCAAAAATGAAAATTGCTGCGCATCTATTTTGGGTCTCAGATCTTACCGCCAGCCATTGACCTAGTGGTAAAGTCTCACACAGCAACTGTCTGGTAATGACCTACACACGTCAAATGCCACTTGGCACGCGCTCAATACGTGCATCTGAAAATAAAAATTATTTTTCGGCCGCGCTTATCAGACGCGCACCAAAAATGAAATTACCGCAACAGCCATATGGTAGCTGGGTGGTAACTCCATTTTGGCACACATTGGGCATGCATAGACACTTATGCGGCTTAGTAAAATGACCCCAAAATTTGTAACATTAGTTAAAAAGTAACTTAAAGAGAAAAAAAATGTAAATGTGATCCATACTATTATAAATTAATGCCACTTTCCTCAAACTATCTGAATACTGTATCCTTATTGTATATATATTTTTTGCATATATTGCTAGTAATGAGATATTTCTTTTCCATTTTTAAGGCGTAAATAAAATCATAAAGCAAACAGTATGACATTTATCTTTTCCTGTATTTCTACAGAGTTTGTTTTCTACTGTAACAATTGCCTCATTAATTCAAACTACTACAAGAAACTAAACAACGAGACTCATTTTCCACCAGAGGTTATGATGGTAACTATATAAATGGGTTTTTTTTCCTATCATCTCCAAGTAAAAATGGGATACTGCATACTGAAATACAGTATTTGAAACTGTAGTTCAATTATTTTCTCTGTGAGTAAATAGTCCATTGACCTTCTCTGTCTTTAGCAATAGCTTAATCACCAATGATCATAATCTGCCTAGAGATCTCTGTTACACCACAACTCAATGCATGGATTTAATTATGGAAACTCATTTTTGCAAATTAATTGCTCCATCCACTATTTCGGCATTTCATTATTGCACCAGTAGAAAAAAAAGTACATTTCGAAGGAAACAGTTAATTACTTATCGTAATGTTAATAGAGGATTATTATTGAAAGAGTTTAATAGAGGTACCTTTAAGTTGAGTGATGGTGAAAGAATATGATACGATGGGGTTCATTTTTGAAAAAGAAAAAGCAAGACATCTAAAAATGGCACAAAGCAGCAGATAGACATTTTTTTCCATAAAAACATCCAATTCTCTATTTTTGAAACTCATTTTTAAGATGATTTTCTATGCAGTTTGTCTGAATCTCAAGGGGAGATGCTGGAGGTGTGTTTTGGGTGAGACTAGGGCGGGCTTATGATTTGGATGCTTTTCTGCAATAATGGAATGCTGAAAAAAATATCCAGGGCAAAAAATAGTATGTTTTTGGCTAGATCTGTTTCAATCATATCTAAGAGCCAAAAAGATGACTGAACTGAGCAGATGACCACTGGAGGGATAAACGCACGCCCCCCTTAAATCCCCCAGTAGTGACTAACCTCCACCCACCCCCTAAGAAGTAAAATTGACATTACATACCAGGCTCTATGACAGCTGCAGATATAATGGCCATTCCTCTTAGAGCAGCAAGCAGGTGCTTGGAGTAGCCTAGTGGTTGTTGCAGTGGACTGTAGAGAAGGAGACCCAGGCTCATATCCCACTCTAAATAGTACACTTGTGGTGGAAATATGAGCACTCCAAAACCCACAAAATATCTACTGAACCCACATATAGGTGACACCTGCAGGCATAAAGGCTATTGTAATGGTGCAGGTACAGTACATTTTTTGCTATTCCTGGAAGGCTCACCATACAATACAAGAGGGTTATGATGTGATTTATACCTGAGAGCTTTTATGTGAAGTTCACTGTAGTGCCGAATAGGCTGCCCCACTGCTCTGCTGGGATGTCTAAGCAGCAAGCGTATTCTATAACAACATACATAACTTAATTGGCTTAACAAGCCAATCAGCGTGGTTAACAGAACTTAACAAGCAATAATGAGCACTAATTGGCAATAATTAGAATTTACGCGCATAACTCTGTAAGCATATTCTGTAATGCACTGCGCCTAAATTTTAATGCATGCAGGCAAAAAAGGATGTGGTTATGGGTGGGGAAATGGGCATTTTGTGGGCATTCCAAAATTCATGTGTATTGTAGAATATGGCCCTCTGTGCAGAACGTCAGACAGAAACAGAATGAAGCCTTGCGCTGGAAGAAGAGGACCTCGGCTGGTGGGGGTTGGGGTCCCCCGCCAGGAAAGGTAGGCGATGGCGGGGGTGGGGGAGGGATGACGGCGGGAGGGGGGGGTCGAGAGGGTTGTCGGCAGGGGGGTCAAAGTTGGTGGTGGTGGTGGCGGCGGTGGGGAAGTGGCAATGGCTGGGGGGTCGGCAATGGCAGGGGGGGTCGGCGGTGCCGGGGCGGCTAAAATGTGCCCCCTCACCTCGGGCTCTGGACCCTCCTTCCCGCCGAAGTCTGGCTATGCCCCTGGTCTCATTGTGGGCATCCCAAAAGGTGGGGGTAAAAGACAACCCTAGGGCCAGAAGGGGGCACCCCAATGGGATATATCACAATGCACAAATTGGGTGTGCACCCAAATTTGTATGCACAATTTTTGGTGACTTTATAGAGTTAGTGGGTTAGTAGACAATCCTGCTTATAATCGAATGAGAAAAACGCCCAAGTTCCGACCTAAATCGGGAGATGGACGTTTATCTCACAAAAACGAATAAAGCGGTATAATCGAAAGCCGATTTTTGGACGTTTTCAACTGCAATCCGTCGCGGATGCGGACAAAGTTGATGGGGGCGTGTCAGAGCTGTGGCGAAGGCGGAACTGGGGCATGGTTATCTGCCGAACAGAGATGGGCGCATTTCACCGATAATGGGAAAAAAGTATGCGTTTTTAGCTAGAATTTAGGACACTTTTCCTGGACCCTGTTTTTTCACGAATAAGGCCCCAAAAAGTGCCCTAAATGACCAGATTACCCCCAGAGGGAATCGGGGATGACCTCCCCTGACTCCCCCAGTGGTCACTAACCCCCTCCCAGCACAAAAAATGAAGTTTCTCAACTTTTTATTTTCACCCTCAAATGTCATACCGAGCTCCCTGACAGCAGTATGCAGGTCACTGGAGGAGTTGTTAGGGGGTGCAGTGGACTTCAGGCAGGTGGACCCAGGCCCATCCCCCCTACCTGTTACAATTGTGCTGCTTAATGCTTATTAGTCATCCAACCCCCCCAAACCCACTGTACCCACATGTAGGTGCCCCCCTTCACCCCTTAGGGCTATAGTAATGGTGTAGACTTGTGGGCAGTGGGTTTTGAGGGGGATTTGGGGGGCTCAACACACAAGGGAAGGGTGCTATGCACCTGGGAGCTCTTTTACCTTTTTTTTTGTTCTTGTAAAAGTGCCCCCTAGGGTGCCCGGTTGGTGTCCTGGCATGTGAGGGGGACCAGTGCACTACGAATCCTGGCCCCTCCCACGAACAAATGCCTTGGATTTATTCGTTTTTGAGCTGGGCGCTTTCATTTTCCATTATCGCTGAAAAACAAAAACGCCCAGCTCACACATTGTTGAATAAAACATGGGCGTCTATTTTTTTTCGAAAATACGGTTCGGTCCGCCCCTTCACGGACCCGTTCTTGGAGATAAACGCCCATGGAGATAGGCGTTTTCGTTCAATTATGCCCCTCAATGAGTCTAGCCTTATCAGTATTATATTACAGTATTTCATTTATTTCTTAATGAACTATTTATATAGTGTGTAGACATTATTTCATGCATTACTTTATGTAAAATGTATCAATAAATAATTTAAAAAAAAGAAATAAAAGCCTTTTCTCCATAAACTCTGTGAGTTACTTCATATGTTTGATAACTGTAGTAACAGCAAGGGCATTATTTTTCCATATCCACTTTATACATAATTGTAAAATGTAGGTGCCAGAAATAATTCAATGGGCAATTCATGCCACAAGTGTCTACATATTTGATCTTGAACTGCTGTAATTGAAAAGGTCACGGTCCTCTGTAGAGGAAAAGAGCCATATAAACTAAAATTTAGTAATTATTAAATGATGTTGAATTATCGCCTGGGACCTTAGCCCTCTAGATTATTAACAAACAGGAAAAGACTTGATTTGATGGCTATTATTATGATTCCAAGGCTTGAAATCATAAAAAAATGAGCTAAAACATGTAATCATCATCATCACTTTTCCAACAACAATATTACAGGTTACTGTGAGTAAGTGACATTTGCTGGTTATTAATATCCTGGTTTCTAGGTTACTTAGCCAGTTTCTATGACAGTGTTTTGACTGAACTTCCTTCTCCTTGAATTTGCAATATGCAAAAGGCACAAGTCATTAGTTCCAAAACACCTCTATACAATGTTTAAACTTTCTGTTTATACCAAGGGACTGTGAAATGCTTTTAAAGGAGCAGTAGCACTAGCATCACATGTTAAAAATTCAATTAGCAATTAAATATAACAAAAAAACTAAAATACCCATTCTTTATTCTAAGAATCCAGAAATCTTACTAGTGTTTACAGTATTCAAAAGACCCTCCTATTTAGTGACTCCCACAAAGAAGGAAATGTTGCTATACTTATACCTAGCAATAGGTGTGTAACTGCAGACTTATGCTAGTATTCTCTAATGCCCTTATGCATGTAATGGTTAGTATAGGGTAGAATCCATGTCTAGTGTTCATCATCTTGGCACCTATTTTAGGCTACTTGTAGAGAACTATACCATAAAGGGCAATTCTATGACTGTGTGTGTGTGTTTGTATGTGTGTAGTTGTACATGCTATACACATGTAAGTGTCAAGATAATTGACACATTTATGCACATTTGGGCACTACCCCTGGATTCTATATAGTGCACCTAGTGTCCCATGCCAAATTCCAAGCGTATTCTATAACAACATGCATAACTTAAATGGCTTAACAAGCCAATCAATGTGGTTAACAGCACTTGACAAGCAATAATGAGCACTAATTGGCAATAATTAGAATTTAAGCGCATAACTCTAAGCATATTCTGTAACACACTGCACCTAAATTTTAATGCATGCAGGCAAAAAAGGATGTGGTTATGGGTGGGGAAATGGGCATTTTGTGGGCATTCCAAAATTCATGCGTATTATAGAATATGGCCCTCTGTGCTTAAATCTATGTGTCAGGACTTATGCCATGTTTTCGTTGGTGTAAATGGATGTTCGTAGATTTAGGTGGTAGGATATTGACTAAGCGTATTCCATATACTGTGCCTAAATCTAGGTTTCACTTATATAATACAGTTAGGCAGAAATGTTTTCTGCACAGATTTTTTTAAGCGCCATATGTAGAATCCCCCCCCCCCCCCATGTGCTATTCTATAAATACAGGACATACACATAAGTGGAGTAAGGGAGAAGCATGGGCATGTAACTTATGCATGTAACTTATAGAACTTATAGAAAACAATAAGTTATATGCAAAACATAGAATATTTAGATGCAAACATTTACACTTGCCATTGACCTGGCATATATACTGACGCCTTCACTAACTATTGATGTGTCAAAGCTGACTTCTGTTAGTATTCTATCATGGCACCTTGGTGAACAGATGTCATTATAGAATTGGAAATCTCCAGAGAACTGACAATATTTCAGTTCTTTACACAAAATTATAGCTGCAAAATAGTGGGAGGCATGAGGGAGATGGCCATCTGAGTGAGTAGGTACCTGAGGAACATAACAAGCAGATATTAAATACCCACCCTTGACGCAGTAGAATGGTGTCATTTGGAGGTATTTTTGAGAACAATGAGCAGTAAAATGAAAAAAATCCAACCCTGTATCAGTGGTAATTCAGGCAGCAAGACCTCCAAAGCAGATCCCCCTTCACCTAATAAGATGGCTACTGCTAAACCTGATGAATCTTCTTTGAGCACAGTCTTACTGGAGATTTTGTCGCTTAAGGACATGCTTATTGACCCATGTTACAAAAGCTATAAAATCTGAAATCACTGTAAAGAGGAATTCAGGGTGTCATAGGCTTGAGTTCCTACTTTAGAAACCTGTACAGATGGAACAGCAGAGGAGGCAGAGGGCTCTCACAGTTCGGGAACATGGGCTGGAAGTATGACATCACATACAGACATTTTTTTTTGACATGATGTACAATGCTCTTCACATAGCCCGTGAAAGTTGGCTACAGCCAGATTTGTGAGGAGGGTGCTGAGGGGTTGGGTATGGGTATGCAGTACACATGCACTGGTGCTGTGTGAGCTGAGGTGGCCATGGGGACAGAGGATGGCATGGTGGCCTTCCTGTGGAGCATGTGTACTGTTGTTGGGAGGTGGGGATGGGCAGTGGGGTAAATGATGTTTATCTCAGAACATCTATGACGCTTGCAGTGCATCCTCTTTCTAAATATTTCTTTTTGTGTATTTTCGAAATGTTGGAATATGTTTATTTATTTCTTCCATTATGGACTTGTGTTTTTAAACATTTTCCGATAGATTTGATAGACGGTATATCAAGTTCTTTAAATTGCAAGTTCATTAAATTGCAATTGTAATTGTAATTTTTCAACCTAAGAACAGAGGCTACTCATTCTGCTCTCCACCTTAAAACTATCACTCTGTGTTAGATGTTATTTTTGCCAGTAGAAGTGCTATTCCTTTTGTGACAATGAACTCCATAGGCTTTTTGATATGATCAAATCATGTTCCGGTTCCATTAGTTAGTAAATTATTAGTGTGATTGTTCACAGCAGTTGAAAGCTAGACAACTGCTTTCAGAAAGAGGTGTATTTGTGAACAGATATCAGAATGTATAGAAGAATTATTATGAGATAAATCACACTGGAGAGGTGGCAATAGAGATATTATGGGATGCAGCTAAGGCAGTTAAATGAGGGGGAAATAATTGCTTTATATGCAGTTAGAAAGAAAGCTTGTGAAACTTCAGAAAGTAAAGTTAAAGAGAACTACCTGTGACCTGAACTTATCTCTGCTTCTCTAAGAAATGAAGACAGGGTTATTTAAATAATTATAAATCAACATGGGGCCATTTTACTAAACAGTGTTAAGCATTAATACATGCTTAATGCAGGAAAAAAAGACTTACTGCAAAATGTGTTAAAGTGTTTCACAGTAATTTGCTTGCAAGAATGAGCTAATCACATGTTGTTTGTTTTAAAATTATTTTGAAAGGGGGGTGGGTAAGGGGAGGGAATAAGTTGAAGAGTGTTAAAAGGCAAGCAGAAACTTATTGTTGATGTACTTGTTTGTATTAATTTAGAATTTTTGTTCACATGCGTTGATCTCTCTGCATTAATTTTAAGATTTGAACATAAGTTACAGAACAATAACATAATTATGAACATGGAATAAGAATGGAGGTTAAGCGGGAAGACGGAGGGGGAGAGGGAGAGGAGAAAACATAAAAATGTATAACGAACTGCAAGTGTATGATGACATTTTGTATCAGTGAAGTTCTTATTAATGAAAGTACATGTTATCTAATGTTGTTGCTAATAAAACAGATTTAAACATAAAATTATTTTGAGAGGGGATGTGTCATGGGTGGGGAATGGACATGGAAGCATTATTCAGCTAGTGCATTAACATTAGAGTGTGCTAACTGGGTAACACAGGGTTAACGCAGAAGCACTTAAGGCCAGATTCTATATAAGGTACCTAAAAGATCCACACGGTAAACATTTCTGCCTAAGTGTATTCTATAAGCGGCACCTAGATTTAGGAGCGGTATATAGAATAGGATTAGTTGATATCCTAACACCTACAACTACGCACCTCCATTAACACCAACGAAAACATGGCATAAATCCCCACGCATAGATTTAAATGCACTGGGCCATTCTATAATCATGCACGTAGATTTAGGAATGCCCACAGAATACCCATTTCTCCGCTCACAGCCACGCCTCTTTTGAATTGTACGTATTAAAATTTAGGCACAGTTGATTACAGAATATGCTTAACAAGTTTGGCAATTAGTGCTCATTATTCCTTGTTGTGTGCTGATATCAATGCTGATTAACTTGTTATGTGAATTACGTTATGTGCGTTGTTATAGAATATACCTGGATTTTGGCACAGATCTCTAGGTGCGCTATATAGAGTCTGGCAGTTAGCACCTCCAGCAGGGTTAAATTGCTTTGAATATTGACCCTGTTATGATTTGTTGTGTCATTAAATTGTAATTTTTGGTTTTAAATACATTTTTGTATTGTGATCCATCTTGTTCTCAGCTCCAGGTGTGTCCTTGAGTTGAACAGACCACACAGTGAGGGACCACGTTTTCTGGTTTTCTTGGCATGAAACAGATGTGGTTTGCCATTGTCTTCTTCTGCACAGTGTGAGGTACCATTAAGCTGCTACTGCCCTACATAGAGAACATGGCTCAGACTGGATGTGCACAACAAATTGAAACCAGCACATGTCCATTTACAGCCTGAGATCTTACTGTGACCCGTTGACCTAGTGGTAAGGTCTCATATGCTACCCTAGTGGTAAGCTTGAAGAGCACGCCAACTGTTGTTTACTGCCAGGTAAGTGGTCTGCAGTAGAAAATAGAAAATTATTTTCTTCCCTGGGATTCATTACACGCCAAATTCGGAATTAGCACCTGGATCATTTGCTAGCCGATTTAGCAGGTGCTGTACGCGCATAGTCATAGCTATCCCACTGACTGTCAAACTGATGGAGAGCATGGTAACTAAACAGATTACTGACTACATGAATAAGTAGAGGAGTGTGGTAGCCGTGTTAGTCCACTCTTAAGGTTATCAACAGAAATCAAACAAAATAAAACATGGAAAAGAAAATAAGATGATACCTTTTTTATTGGACATAACTTAATACATTTCTTGATTAGCTTTCGAAGGTTGCCCTTCTTCCTCAGATCGGAAATAAGCAAATGTGCTAGCTGACAGTGTATATAAGTGAAAACATTCAAGCATTACTATGACAGTCTGACAGGGTGAGAGGAGGGGGAGGGTAGGAAGTATGCATGGGGACATCAAAGCATATCATTGATATTCTAACAGGATGGGTGTGGATAGGTGAGGGGAGGGTGATCAACAGAGACATACAGCTTTATGGTTTATAATGGGCTAGGAACCCCAGATCCTTGTTAAGTCATTTCTGTTGGGTGTTAAAATATTCAATCATTCTGACTTCAAAGGTCTTACGTTCTTGTATGATTTTAAAGTTACCTTTCAGGATTCTCACTGTGAAGTCACTGGTACAGTGTCCTGGTCCTGTAAAATGTTGACCAACAGGCGTGGGAACCCTACTGGCACCAGTATTGTTCATATGATGTCTATGTAAATTGAATCTTGTCTTAAGCATCTGGCCTGTTTCTCCAATATAGCATCCTTCGTTACATTTTTTACACTGAATGATATATACCACATTGACTACATGAACAAATTCTCAATATTACATCAGTCACAATCAGGATTTCGCCCCCACCATAGTACCGAAACTGTGCTAATCACTCTCCTGGCCAAATTCAAACAGGAAATAGCCATAGGTAAAAGTATACTTCTCTTCCAATTCTATATGTCGAGTGCATTCGACATAATTAATCACAACATACTACTAAGACTCTTCAACTACTTCGGTATTGGCGAAAATGTACTTAACTGGATCAAGGGTTTTCTAACCATCAGAACATACCAAGTGAAATCAATCCTAAACATATCCCCACCTTGGAAAGCAGACTGTGGAGTACCTCAAGGATCACCATTATCACCAATACTTTTCAACATAATGATGATCCCACTGGCCAAGTCCTTATCAAAGCAAGGTCTCAACCCGTTCAACTATGCAGACAATGTCATAATGTACATTCCCTTTAGACATGATCTAACTGAAATCGCCAACGAAATCAAACTCGGTCTGAACATTATGGACTCATGGGCAAACTCTTTTCAACTGAAACTTAACACTGAAAAAACACACTGCCTTATCCTCTCATCCCAACACAATGCGTACAAACCCACAACCTCAATCACCCCAGAAAACTCCCTCCCTATCTCAGACAGTCTGAAAATACTCGGTGTCACTATCAACCGTAACCTCACACTCGAGAGCCAAGTGAACTCCACAACAAAGAATATGTTCTATGCATTATGGAAACTTAAACACGTAAAACCTTTCTTCCCGAGGGAAATATTTCGCAACCTAATACAATCAATGATACTAAGCCGTGTATATTACTGCAATGGAATCAATGCTGGATGGAAGGAACAACTCACAAAGAAACTCCAGATCGCTCAAAATACAGCAGCCAGGCTGATTTTTGGTAAATTGCGATTCGAAAGTGCCAAACCCCTCCGAGAAAAACTGCACTGGCTCCCAATCAAAGAATGCATCACCTTCAAAATCTGCACACTGGTCCACAAAATTATCTACAGCCAAGTCCCAGGATACATGATAGACCTCATAGACCTACCAATCAGAAACATTACCAAAACATCCCGCACATACCTAAACCTCCACTACCCAAATTGCAAAGGACTGAAATACAAAGCAAGCTATGCATCCAGCTTCTCCTATATAAGCATGCAACTCAAAAGCTGTGAAAACAACCTATGACCACCTAAACTTCAGGAAATTGCTAAAAGCCAACCTGTTCAAAAAGGCATACAGTATCTCACTGACCCAACATAAACACCTACACCCTGCAACACAGCAAACCCAAAGCTCGAAATGGACACTTCATAACCTTCCTCTCCTTGACCCCCACTGTACCTGCAACACAACAAAACCAAAACTCGAATTGGACACTTTACAACCTTTTCTCTCTTTGACCTCATTGTACCTGTAACATGTGTACCCTACTCAACAACAATATCACATTGTAACTGTTTCTACCGGATTGGCGAATGCCTTTACGGTACTGTATAAGCCACATTGAGCCTGCAAATAGGTGGGAAAATATGGGATACAAATGCAACAAATAAAAAAATAAATAAAATAAAAATAAGCCCTTCCGTGACTTTGTAAAAGGGCCCTAGATGCCTTAAATAGATCACCCTCTGTTATAAAGTAATGAGATGCAAAACATGAAATGCATGTAAGCAGCTCATTACTATGCAAATATAATAACGCTGTATGCAGTGTGCGCCCTTATATGGAAACATAGAATTGCAAGACTACCATTAGGGATAGCTGGCACTATTTGAGAAACAAACTCCAGCAAGGGCAGATGTGACTGGGGATTGATTCTGCCCAGACTACTTGTCAGCTTTGTGAGTCCTTGTACCAATAAGAGCGCTGCTGAGTCCGGTACGTGGACCTGGTTCTGCTTGGCAGTCGGACAACCCTGGGCTTCACCTGCGATGACCGCAGTTCCCCAGAGGTTGAGCCCCTAGGTGCGGGCAGCCGGCAGGATTTACGAGACGAAGCTGGAAGTGGGGTGTTGAATGTATCAGCCAGACAGGCCGCAGAAACAGAGAGTAATCTAGGTACAGGCAGCATCATGATGCAGGCAGCAGGCAAGGGAGTAATGCATGCACAGGCAGCGTCAAGAGGTAGGCAGCAGGCAAGAGAGTAACATAGTAACATAGTAGATGACGGCAGAAAAAGACCTGCACGGTCCATCCAGTCTGCCCAACAAGATAACTCATATTTGCTGCTTTTTGTGTATACCCTACTTTGATTTGTACCTGTGCTCTTCAGGGCACAGACCGTATAAGTCTGCCCAGCACTATCCTCACCTCCCAACCATCAGCCCTGCCTCCCAACCACCGGCTCTGGTACAGACCGTACAAGTCTGTCCAGCACTATCCCCGCCTCCCAACCACCAGTCCCGCTGCCCACCACCGGCTCTGGCACAGACCGTACAAGTCTGTCCAGCACTATCCCTGCCTCCCAACCACCAGCCCCGCCTCCCGATCCTGACTAAGCTCCTGAGGATCCATTCCTTCGGCACAGGATTCCTTTATGCTTATCCCACGCATGAGTAATCCAGGTACAGGCAGCGTCAAGAGGCAGACAGCAGACAAGAGAGTAATCCAGGTATAGGCAGCATCAAGAAGCAGGCAGCAGGCAAGAGAGTAATCCAGGTACAGGCAGCATCAAGAGGCAGACAGCAGGCAGCAGGCAAGAGAGTAATCCTTTGAGCAGGGACTGTCCTTCTTTGTTAGATTGTACAGCGTTGCGTAACCCTGGTAGCGCTTTAGAAATGTTAAATACTAGTAGTAGTAGTAATCCAGGTACAGGCAAGTTCAGCGACGAGGGACAAAGGAGATAAGAAGTAATCAACAGAGCAAAGTACCACCTACCGGAGTAGAAGTTGAAGCCCAGAAGCAGAGAAGAGTTCCACAGAAATAGTGCTGGTGTCAGCCAGTAACAGGAAACAGCTGGGAGGGAGACCGCCATTGGTTACAGGAAGACCAGAGGAACAACCAGTACCCAATAGGAGATTGCAGAAAGAGCAAGGGAGAGCCCATAGGACAACAGGGCAGAGAGCCAGGACACTACAATCAATCCATGTGGGGCTGGAAGGCAGGGCAGAGAACCCGGCATGCTGAGTGTGCCTAGCCAGCGACCGTCAGGGAGAGGAGAGATGTGCCAAATGGAGAGAGGGAGCAGCACGGGTGAAGGTGTCGGTAGAGGATGCACGCACGCTGGCAGGTCAGACGGTGAAGTGCGCGCGCCTGCCGGTGAACAGATGGGAGCAAGCGCTGCAGGAGGGAACCCCCTACCCAGAAGTAACGGCAGAGGGCCATGCCCCCGGGAGTGCCATCACCGGCAAGGTGAGGGGCGCGACACTGCTAAACACCAGGGATTTGACTCAGGTAAGCCCGAGGGGGGGTGGGGCAACAGGAATATGGTGAGAAGACTTGGAGTGGAATTGAAAATGCCCCTCCATACAGACAAGGGTTTGTTATGGTTTTAGTTGTTTGGTTCCTACTGATAGGAGATTTAGCCTAGCGCCATACCAAGGGCTGTGTGAGCAGCACAGACGTACATGGCACAATTATGGAAGGTATCCATTTTTCCTCTCATTGGTGGTGACAAAGTGAGTGGGGTGGAAATGCTAGTGGGTGAATCACATGGGGCACAACTATAGCATGCTTCAGAATCTTTAAAGATAATTAAGTCTCCAAGAAGCATGTGAAGCTACTCGTGACAAGGAATTGAATATTTCTTACTTACAAAGTTCCAGTGACACATGCTTGCTATAGAATTCCTTTGGATCTGAAGATTTTGAACCAAAGATTTTTATCCTCAGTTTTCTGCTTCTTCTTTGCTACGAAAAGTTATGTGCTGGTGATAAAGCCTTGTGAGCATCCACTTATCTCTTTCTGATTTAGAATCAATTTCCATTAGAGTATATGAAAACTAACACAATTTTACCCAAATCATATTTAATTTATGTCTCCAATGCTATGGCCTCACTATAATTATGAATTAAATTTGCTTTCTGATTGACATGTATTCTAAATATCTTTTATGCATTACTAGAAAACAGCCATTAAACTTACTTGTACCTTAATGCTCTTATGATGAGGATTGTATCTGTATGTTATGGATAATATATTCAGAATACCAGGATTTGCTAAGAACTGGGAATCACTCGTTAAAAACATTGTCTGGACTGGCTGGGACTGGTTTGTTGGCACTAGGAATGTGCATACACAGGTTCTTATACATATCTTGTGGAGATAGAGGATATTTCATGTTCATACATCCTGCAAAATTTACTGATCTTTCTCAGTCAGAAATTTTCAGTTTTACGAGTAACCTACAGTGCTGCTTCCTTACCTCATAAGCCCGGCAGCTCTGCAGCTTTATTATTTTACTAATAGCATCATCCTCCTCCCCTGACCTTCTGAACAGAGAAGAAGCTGCTGTAACTAGAGGGTCAGCCAAAAAAATAAAGAAAGTAACCCCCTATAGTTTTATGCAGTTTTCTCACCAACAGCTATGAATTTCAACGAGAAATTTTACATACTTATTTAGTCATCATACTTTCATATTACAATTAAACAACATTTCATTTTCTTAAGCTATGTTGATGTTAATGACATTTTAGCATTTCTAATTAGTGATTTTTGCTCATTAAAATGTTTGAGCTAAAACACAGTAAAATAACGTCATTCAAATGATACAATTAACAAATGTGTCAGAATTTCACAATCACTGTGAATGCTCAAAATGTCCACCCCCAGCTTTAACATAGTAAATGACGACAGATAAAGACCTGAATGGTCAATCCAGTCTGTCCAACAGTCACACTCATTATCAATTAATGAATGTGATATTATATATTTTATCATGAGTCTTTCTTTGGCGTTTGCCGCATGTCCATTTCTTTAAAAAAAAAACCCTGCCTTTTACCTGCTGCGGTAAAAGGAGGCCTTGGCGCGTGCATCAAAAACACACACTGACACCAGCACAGGCCCCCCCTTTTGCCGCAGCTTCATAAAAGGACCCCTAAGCTAGTATTCAGCAAAGGGCACTCTACATGAAATGACCTTTGCAGAATACTAACTTAGCGCTCATTTCATGACAAACTTTTGGCGCTATAATTGACACCTGCAAAAAGCTGGTGTAAATGCTTATGTCCTAGTGAAGACTGTTAAGCGTGCAAATGTAGGTATTCTATAACATGGTGCCTAATTTCTGGGAACACCTCTGACCTGCCCATGCCCCTCCCATGGCCACACCCCTTTGGAGTTGCATACTATGAAATTTAAGTGCATGTTATAAAATAAGGCATAGGGCAGATCCACGTGTAAATCTTAATTACTACCAATTAAGTGCTTGTTAACATGCTTAATTGGCTAATTAGTTTATGCGCAATCTGTGATCTGTGCCCAAAATTGCTCGTGCAACTTAGGGTGATCTATACAGAATCCAGCGGAAAGGGTGGGCAGCCAGCCCAGGGAAGGGACAGATGAAGCACAAAAAAAAAACAAAAAACTGAGCCTACCCCGCCTCTAAAAGAAAGGGCAGGACATCAAGCAGGAGGGAAATGGAAGAAATGCTTCCTTTGGATGAGCTGGTGGGGTTGGATTTTGGGGGTGGGGTGCTACTAAACCTTTGAGAAATTTGCAAGGAAGTCAGTTGGTCAAATAACATTATCATGGGAATTAAATTATAATTACTGAACTTCACTTGCTGACCCTATTATACTAGGGGGAAAATCTGTCTTTTTTCTGATGTACTCTAAACGCAATATACAGTGGTGGTGAGAGTAACGTTTGACACACTTATACCATAAATCACAACTCCCACTGCACTGTAAAAAGGGAATGATATGCTAACATGCAGTGTTAGCTAATTCTGTGTCCCTAATACATAGCAGCAATTCACATTAGGAGCTATAGGATCAATGAGGATGTTCCCCAATGACCATTTCTCCTTTTCTGTTCATTTGTAACTCTGGGGTGGTTTTTTGCCCATGATGACGAGTGGATCCTCTTAAGACCAAGTGATTGGTCTACGGGATCAACAGGTTGCTTGTGGTAGCGTTTTTGACCCAGGCACTTTGAGGTTTTTTCTGATTTATACATAACTTGCAAGTTAAACATGTGATTATTATATTTCTCTGATGTGTTGATGGGATGCATGTGATAGGAGATCTTTACTGTTATGGGCTGTCATAAAATATCTTGTCATATTAAGTCACTCAGGCAAATTAATGTGTTGTTGAAGGGTTGTCTGCAGATGAAATGTTTTTTTTTCATACCATCTATATCAAAGCTTCTTACACTGTAACTAACATGTACAAGAAATACTCACCATTGTTTCACCTTGGAGAATAATAACTATCAAAAGCATGAGATTTTTGTTTTGTTTTTGATTAAAGTGACAGCAGATTCTGCACAATAATAGAGAATAATTTATCCCCTGATCTTCAGAGCGATTTAAGTGGGCAGGAGAGGCTCTGGCTCACTTAAATCGCTTCTGGCAACCCACTCGCTGATTTCACTGTCATTTAACGGTCACGGTCGTCATCGTCCGTGCCTTGCTTGTCAGTGCCTTGTTCCTTCTAGACCCATTAGATTTACCTGCAGTTCTAGCCAGTTCCCCGGACTCAGGTGTCCGTTCTAGTAAATTTCTGGACGCCGTCTGGCTTGGCTTCCACCATAGCTTTAAGAGACTCAGGGTCTGCAGGGAATTTTATTGATGCCCAATTTGTTGCTGCCCACAAAATCCCTACTAGAGTCCTTGACCAGCCCATACCAATTACTTCCATCTATGGTACTCTCCAAGGGGTGGTTAAAGAAGTGACAGAAGGATTGTTAATGATTACAGGGGCATTAGACTAGGAGAGCATCACCTTGCACATTGTATACAAAGCCACCAAACCTGTAGTTCTACGACTGCCAGGGCCGGTCAAACCCAGTAAGCGGGGTAAGCACCGCAGGGGGGTGCATGGCCTTCAAGGGCGCCGCATGCGCCTCCCTCCTGTGCCCCACCCAGCTGTTCGACGGCGCTCTCGGTCCTCGGACTCATACCCTAGTGCCTTCCTGCTTTGGCGCTTCCCGCAACACTGTCGCTGGCCGCTGGCTCACGCTTTACACCTCCGCGGCGCTGCTCTTCTTGTCTCCTTCCAGCCTGGCCAGCCATCGGCTCCGCTCTGACGTCACGTGCGATGGCGACAAATCACAACGATGCCTCCTCCCCCTGCGGCACCCTGCGTGCGCGCCAGTGCGTCTTGCGGTTGCGGCCGAGCCTAAGTTGAAGAAGTTGACTGAGTAGAGTAACCCAAGCGGCTTGCTCCTCCGTCCCACTGAGGCTCCCAGCTGACTGCCTGGCCCTGATTGACTCACTGCTCTAAGCTTCCGTGACCCCTGCCCTGGCCTTTCCTGCACTGGCTTGAAGGTATGGGGGTTTACTGGGGGAAAGGTTTTTGGGTGGCTGCTGTGATGATAGGGATGGAAAGAATGTTGGTGCAGGCATACAAGTGCTTGCTTTTTCTGGGTAAACATTCTTGTGCTCCCTCTGCCTGCTGTTCTTCAACTTGTTCTTCACTTTTTAAGGCACTAGGCTGAAAAAGGGGGCAGGGTGGGAGAAGAGGGAGGGAGAAGAGAGAAAGAAGATGCTAGACGGGGCGGAGGGGGGCGCCAACTGATAGTCTGCAGGGGGGCGCCAGAGACCCTAGGACCGGCCCTGACGATTGCCCTGGATCCGCATCCATAATCCCCAGTTTTATTAGGGTTAAGGCCAACTCATAACTTGGGGGACGGAGTGTAGGAACAGATGTCTGGAACCGGTGCAGCATCTTCAACCACTATTGCCTAAGCTAAAGATAGTTCAAGTGACTTTGCCTCCAGCATTGCCGGAGGAGTATGTGTCCTTCGCAGAAGTACTACCACCACATAGACCTTGGGATTGCCCTATTGAGCTAGAGCCAGATACGACGCCACTCCGAGGTGTAATATACCCGCTGTCCAGGCCAGAGACCAAGGCGATGAGCAAGTAAATCCAGGAGAACCTGGCTAAAGGCTTCATTCGCCCATCCACATCACCAGCAGGGGCCGGCTTCTTCTTTGTGGAGAAGAAGGATGGGAGCCTCTGCCCATGCGTTGATTACCTCGGGCTTAATGCCATCACAGTGAAGAACCGCTATTCACTTCCCCTCATCACGGAACTGTTTGATCGCCTCCAGAGGGCCCAGATATTCTCCAAACTGGGCCTCCGGGGGGCATATAATCTTATCAGGATCCATGAGGGTGACGAGTGGAAGACAGCGTTCAACACGTGTGATGGCCACTACGAGTATCTGGTGATGCCGTTCGGGCTTACGAATGCCCCTGCAGTTTTCCAGGCATTTGTAAATTAAGTCTTTCAGAAGTTACTTCAAAAGTGCGTTCTCATTTATCTGGACGACAGTCTAATATTCTCCAAGTCCATTGAAGAGCATCGATCCCAAGTGAAAGTGGTACTGCAGAGGCTGTGGGAGAACCAGCTATATGCGAAGCTAGAAAATGCTTCTTTGAGACGAAGGAATTACCATTTCTGGAGTACAGAATCTCTGATGTAGGTCTTTGGATGGACCCTGGCAAAGTACAGCCGGTACTGGATTGGCCTCCTCCTACATCACGGAAGGCCAATTACTACTGCCAGTTTATACCCCACTACTCGACATTGGTTAACTCGCTGACCGCTCTAACTCGGAAGGGAGATGATTCCATCATTGGGAGGAAGAGGCTGTGAAGGCTTTTGATCGGCTCAAACAAGCGTTTACCAAAGTGCCACTGCAGCAACACCCCGACCCTACCCGACCATTTCTGGTGGAAGTGGGTGTGTCCTCGGTTGGGGTAGGAGCCGTCAGGAGGACAATGTCGACCCTATGCATACTACTCTCGCAAGTTTTATCCAGCGGAGTGCAACTACGCCATAGGTGACCAAGAGCTGCTTGCCGTCAAATTAGCACTCCAGGAGTGGAGGTATCTACTGAGTGGGCTGATCACCCCTTCATAGTACTCATCGATCACAAAAACCAACCCTACTTGAAGGAGGCCAAACAACTCAATGCCAGGCAGGCCTGGTGGGCTCTATTCTCAAACAATTCTGTTTTATCCTGAAGTTTCACCCAGCTGAATAGAACGGATGGGCAGATGTCCTTTCCAGGTTGTGGGAAGGAGAAATATGTGAGGAAGGACCACAATTTATTATTGACCCGGCGAAGATAGAAGTGGCTACTCTACAGGCTAGAATAGTTCCCCCAGGGAAAACTGTGGTGCCCAAAAGACTAAGAAATAAAGTATTGGTGTGGGGCCATGATTCTCGTTTTGCAGGCCATCCCAGAGTCAAGGGGACCTGGCAGATCATTTCGCGGAACTACTGGTGGTCCCATTTGAAAGCTGACATTCGCGAGTACATAACATCCTATTCAGTATGTGCCCAGCGGAAAAGTGGACATAGTAGACCATGTAGGGGTCATACAGTCATTGACTATTCCTGATCGACCTTGGACACACATAGCGATGGACTTTGTGACCGATTTGCCTGAGTCCAATGGTCACACAGTAGTTTGAGTGGTCATCGATCGCTTCTCCAAAATGGCACACTTTATAGCCTTGTCAAAATTACCTACAGCAGCTGAATTAGCCAGAATCTACTTACGAGAAGTGATCCGGCTCCACGGAGTTCCTGAATCTATTGGACTGGGGACCTCAATTCGTGTCATGATTTTGGAGGGGCTCCACACTCCGCCCTCCCAGTTTGCTCCTAAATTTATTGGGCCTTACCCCATCCTTAGACGAGTTAACGCCATTACCTATCAGCTAAATCTTTCCCGGTCCCTGCAGGTACACAACACCTTCCATATTTCTTTGCTTAAACCTGTAGTATTGAGAGCCGGCCAGAAGGGTTCTCTCGACCCAGGTACTGTCCAGTTAGACCCTGATGAAGAATTTGAGGTTTCCGCTATACTGGATTCTCAGGTCAGTAGGGGGCCCCTGCAATTTCTGGTAGCATGGAAGGGTTGTGGGCCGGAAGAAAACTCATGGGAGCCCGCTAGTAATGTACACACTACGGTGCTGGTATGAAAATATTTTGCTAGGTTTCCATGGAAGCCAGGAGCTCAGGGGAGGGGGCCTTTAAAGGGGGATGCGTCGTCAACGTCTGTGCCTTGCTCCTCAGTGCCTCGGTCCTTCTAGACCCATTAGATTTACCTGCAGTTCTAGCTAGTGACCTGTGGGGTCACTGTGGTGTGGTGAAAGCCAAGCAGGTGATGTCATCAGTGCTGAGCCCTTCTTAAGCTGGCTTCTGTGTGCACTCAGTGTTCTGGCAATAATTCTTGATTGAGCTCAGGCCTGCCTGAGGCTCTGCTGGTTCCATCTGCTGTTTCCTTGTCAGGCTGTGGCCTGAAGCATTGCTGCAGTTTTCTCCTTCTTGGTCTGTTCCAGTGAAGCCTGCTTCCAAGCCTTGGGAACATTCAGCTCAGGCACTTCAGAGACTGTTCTTGATTTGCATGCTTTGGGAGCATTCTGCTCAGGTGTTTCAGAGACTGTTTTCTTCTACAAGAGACTATTTTGAGTTCCTTTGCTTTGCTGCTGCTCATCTCCTGTTTCTGAGAGAGCTTGCCGCAGAGGTCCCGCGGCTTACATGAGAGTCCTGACAGAATGGACCTTTATCTGGCTGCCAGTGGTCTCACCGCTTCCAGTTAAGTGCTATTGCTTTCCGTTACCCTGCTAGGGCGGGCCTTTGGCTAGTAGCTTGTGCTCTTGTGTTTGATTTTCTGGTACAGCTAGGTTGTCTTATTATTTAACATTATATTTTGTATGCTTTATGTTTTGCTTTACTTTAGCTATTGTTAGGATGTGCAGCTAGGCTGCTTATTGTCCTCTCTTTTCTTTCGCTATTGCTGTACCATTTCTTTGCCTTTTTGCCTTGTGTTTCTTTTGCTGCCATTAAAAGCTACCTTAGTTCACCTCCACTTGCAATCCAGTCCAGTTCTTTGGGATACTCTTGGGATTCTGTCTACCCAGAGGTGGTTGAGTGATTCTCACGCAGCCACCTCTGGGCCAAGGGCTCACAAATGTCAAATTAACTGGGCAGTGCCACTGAATATCGGGTCTGACCACCCATAAAAGAATGAGCAACTCAGGAGTGGTACAGGGGGTGGCATTGAGGAGAAGTCGGCAGTTACACGGGTGCCGGCAGCTGCATAGCTAAGCGGGTGAATTTACGACAGCTTCAAAGCCATCTTAAATCCACCCAGTTAGTTATGCGGGCACTGTCTGGATATTGGGCTGGGACCTGCATAACTTTTTCAAATGCTCATGCCCTCCAATTTTCCCTCAGAAGAGATCCACTCCCACCCTTCCACCTGAAACAGCTCCTCCTCCTACAGATTCTCCATTCCCTGGCACAGGTGGCAACCCCCTCCCAACCCTGGTCCCAATAGCCCCCCCCCCCCCTGAGCCTACCTGGGATCCCTGGTGGTCCAGTGGTAGCAGTGGGAAGAGGAGCAAACCCCACTCTCTCCTGCCCCTAGTGACTGCCACAAGGGGTTGCAGCAACCATTTTCCTGAATATCGGCCGGGACCCGCATAAGCTCTGGTGGTCAGGCCACATAAAATTAGCAACAGATATTCAGTGCCAGTACCCACACATGTCCCAGCACTGAATATCCGGGGCTAATCTAACTGACGACTATGTGTTTAAAAAACACTATTCATTGCCAGCTGAATATTATTTCTTAATTTTTAATACTTCATAACCATACTGAAAATGTGCACAATTCTACATAATGAAATAATTTTATAAAGGTATTTCCCAATGTAAAGCTTGTTTTATATATTGAATAGGCCTTTTATAAAATTGCTTGGCTGTAATATGGCATAAAAATATTCTATATTCTATAAAGGCTAAACGCCTTATACAGAATTGTGCTCAGTGTCAAATTCCGCCAGTTTTATAGAATCTGCTTACATTTCTAAGGTTTTTTTTAACAGAATAAGCATAACTAGTTTGTGCCCCATGTGTAGGATTCACTTATCTGCGACCTGTATAAAATTGTACCAGATCGGCACTGAATATTTTCGACATTCAGATTTTTCAGACCTGGCCACAAATAGAATAAAGATATTTTATACAGACATCGAAAAAACATGCCACACTGTGAGACAGAGGTAGAGGCTAGGAGAGAGAGTGGTTGGGTGATGTGCCTCGGGGGGGGGGGGGGGGGGCGGAGTACGGGTGTGATGTGCCTTAGGGGGTGGGGGTGTGTTGTACCTCAGGGGGGCAGAGGGTGACATGCCTTGGGGGTGTGGGGTGTGATGCGCCTCGGGGGGGGGGGGTCCTGGGTGGCAAGTGAACTAGGTACATCACTGGGGGGGGGGGTTCTGTTGTTGTAATTCACAGGTGGGTGTGTTTGGAGCAGAAATTGGAAGAGACATAAAATCAGAGAGAGAGGATGCTGTATTACTTATATTGGCTTCAATGCAGTAACAGTTGTGTTAGAAATGCTGAGAGCTGGAGTATTTCAGTAAATACTCATTTGATAAAATATATCCTTAAAAAACTGATGGTGTGCCTTGACAATTTTTGTATCTTGTCAGTGTGCCACTAGATGAAAAAGGTTGAAATCACTGATGTATATTGTAATGAAGCTGATAATATATCTTGTAAATTAGAGTGGAAGCCTGTCTAAAATGCAAATATAAAAGGTTTATGCAGTTTTTCTGAGATATGGATGTTCTGTGTTTCACATTTATTTAAATAAGATGCAATTTTTATTAGTCCCTGAAGCTGTCAAATACCTTCCTGCTTAACATTCTCTGGGTCCTGGATTACACATGGAAAAGTTAGTCTTTATAATCTGTTTTTTTGTCTCTTCCAAATAAAGATTGTGTGTTATATATCCACAGATTATACAGATTAAATCAGACAGAAACTAATGGGCAATTGTTGATCTGAGCAGAATAAATGACATTGTTTTTTATCAAGAAAGTTTCATGAACACATTTGACAATGTTTATGATTTATGTTTTATCATGAAATTGAAAAATAATTATAATGGCAGAGTAATGAGATCCAATATAATAAATATTCTAAGCCTGCTCCGAAATATTTGCAGACCACATTTTTAAAACATGAACTATTTCTTATAAAGTTAAGGAGAAAACATGCTTCACCGAGGGAGAATTCTGCAGTGGATCTGAAAGGTTACAAATGTGATTAATTATGGCAGCTCTCATGTGCTTAGCTCTTAAATCTCACACCTGGTAATGCATTGGGGATGGCAGGTGTAAATATGATGAAAAAGTCCAATTCTATAATGTCATATGAGATTAAGATAAACAAATTAAATCCAGACTTGGAAACAAGCAAGCTATAGCTCTTTCAGATGAGTTTATTATAATTCATTTTCTCAGTCTTTATAACAATGTTTGGCACTAAATACTTCATCTTCTGTTTACCTTGAAGCCATAACTACTCTAATACCGTAAGGGTAAGCTTCTCAAATGATTTGATTATAGAAAAATGTCAGCCGCATTCCGAAAACATTTCTTAATAACAACTAACAGATCAGTTGTGCAGGGTTCATTGCTCCTTTAGTACAGAATATACACTTTATGAGCTGTGGGAACAAAATATGTGATAAATACTATTAAAGATGTCACCTGAGTAAGAGAAACAACACGTAGATGAGTTAAGATCCTGATAAAAACATTAAGGTTAAATAAAACATATAGTAGAACATATATTTAATTTCTTTAGATCAGCCCTTCATGGATTACTGCCAACCTCAGATAGCAACAGAGACAAAAAAAAAATGTATGCTTTTTGAGGATGTTGAATCCAGCATGAGTAAATTAAGGATTTGGTTTTACAGAATAGTTATATATTTGGAAGAAACAGAGAAAACTAATCAGGGACAGCTCAGAAGATGCCTACCCTGATGAAATTCCATAATGAGACTAATTAAATAGCCATTTGAAGAAAGTCAAGCAAAAGGAAATGCACGTTAATAAAACAACAAAACAAAAACAAAACTAAATCGCATGCCATATTAAATAAAAACATCTATTAAAAATATAAAGATGAATATTTGATCACTATAACCTGACATGGCCATGTTTCAGCTTACTTCTGCATCAAGGGATGAGCATTAAAATATAAATAGAATGCAAAACATAAACAGATCTTCTTAGAGGAGCAAGATGGCATCATGAATGGCTGGCTGCAACCCACACAGATTTTCTTTTGCCTCATTGACCTAAGTTTTAGTATAGTTATGCCTTGGGAAAGGAAAGGTGTCTTGCGATATCTTTCAGTGTCTTCTTCTTCAGTTCTGCGACAATCCAAGGCTGAGGGTTTCCTGTAGCTGAAAGCATGTCTCCAGGTGAGCGCTAGAGGCCGACCGAATTTCAGTTTCAGTTACGATCCTGAAACCACCCCAAAATCTTTTTTCTGCCTGGTTTCAGTTTTGGCATGTTTCCATTTTTGGCCAAGAGGGAAGGGATTGCTCTCCCCCTTCTGAATTGCTCCAGAAGCAGCAGCTTGAGATAAGCTCTGGAGCAGCAGTGCTATAGGCACAAGCGAATGAGGCAAGGCCACCAAGACGGGGATGGGGGCAAAATTCTCCGGGTCTGGCCTCCAAGGGAGGTCCCAGGCCAGGTGCTGGTAAGCGTCTTCCTGCTGCCTGCTTCCAGATCTGTCCTCTCCTGCTCCTGCGTGCCACCCAGGTCCCGGATGATTGCATTAGTGCAATATCGCATTAATGCAATCACCCAGGTCCTGATTCCCGGCACAGATGGACAGGAGCAGGAGAAGACAGACAGTGAGAGCAGGCACATAGGGAGTGGCTTGCTGGCACCAGGCTTGGGCCCTCCTTGGAGACAAAGTCTGAAAGGTAAGGGGCAGGTGGGCAGGAGCCATGGTGCGTTTGGGGGGACTGTGTGAGTGGGAGAGTCTGGTTCTGCCCCGAGCCTGGCTATGTCTCTCAGTGGCCCTGGAATGAGGTCATTTGTTGTGCCCAATCGGTAGGATCAGCATCCAGTGGTAGAATTTGGGATGCCTGCCACTTGAGCTGGAGGTATGGCGGCATCAGAGATAGTCAAGTAGACCCCTATTGGCGGTAAAAGGTCCTGTAGAGAGCTTGGTTCACCCTCTCTGGTGTTGTGCCTCCTCCTGCCTATGCTGAAGCTGACAATTCCATTTAGACTGTTCCGGTGAGATTTCATGATTTCCTTAATGTATGCATTGACATATTACCTCAGTAGCTAAGAATGTGGAAATATTAGCCTAGCAAGCGAACTTCAATCTGTCCAAGGTGAACTCTCGGATTGAGACCCTTGAAAAACACTTAGGGAAAGAGAAACAAGTACAGTCAACTTGATAAAAGATAAAGAATTAGAACACTGTAAATTGGAGCAAATAGAGAATTGCTCAAAGGAACCTTAATATTAGGTCTCTTAATTTTCCTAAGGTCTATGATCAAACAGCTAAGGAGACTCTTAAGTATTTTATGGAGAGATTAAATCTTCCAGAGAGTAGTGTATCACCTCTTAAAGAAAGTGTACTATCTATCAGGGTAGAGCAGAGATAGAGTTACACGCAATAGTAATTCCATCATCTTGTGATAATTTAGATGCAACGGTATTACTATAATGGACTGACTCAGAACAGATTAATAGATCCACCTTATTGGTCTTTATTTTTTGCTCAAGACTTGGACATAATCCTGAGGCTTTATCTGCAAAATTCCTTTTCTGGGACAGAGGATCTGGGTTTACCCATATATCACAAACCCCTGATATTCAGCGCTATTTAACCGGCCAGAACGGCTGCTGACCAGTTATATAGCACTTACCGGCTATCTGCCAATATTCAATGGGGGATAATAGGCTACCCCCCACTGAATATCCCTGGCTAGCAGATAGCTGGTTATATTGCCCGATATAACCGGCTAGCTACCTATTTTTAAAGCCGGTTTAGCGGTCATATATGGCTACGTGAAAATGTAGGATATCTTTGACTGGTTTAAAGATAACCAGCTAAGTCTGAATATCGATGTAGCCGGTTATCTTTAAACTGGCCAAATATAAACCAGATATTCAATGCCGGTAACCGGAAACGGCCAAGCATTGAATATCCAGACTCAGCGCCGACAGCAGGAGTTAGCTGGTCTATCTCCCACGGTCCGAATATCAACCTAAAAGAAACTAAACAACATCATAATTTTTTTCTTTCTTTGCACCAAGAGACTCAAGCTCTTGGTGATTCTTTCACTTTGTTTCCCCTGTAAATACTTCATGAATTATGCCAATCTTAGCTATATTGTCTTTGTCCCAGGATTCCTAGCACAGGTGAACAGAGTTGATGATGTAGTGCAATCAATAGAAGCAAAATAAGTTATTTGGTGAAGTACTATGTTACGCTTTGCAGTTTTCTATGCTCTCCTCTCCCCTCTTTTTCTTTGAGGTCTTATGCCAGCATCATAGGATTTCTCCTGTTAATTAGTTACCTCTTAGTTTCTTGGATATTTTGGTGCCAACATTTATTTGTTTTTACAAGTGCTTTTCCGTAAATGAATTATTTGTGTTGATATAAAAATAAAAAATAATAGGAAGTTTTCTTCATACACAAATAGGTATGTATAGTCCCATAAGATGGCAGAAGGGTTACCCTATTATTCAATAGACATCTCATTCCACATTAATGGATCCACAAATAACACCGGTGAAATTGTTGTGAAAATCAGCTCAACCAAGCTATTGCTGACAGCTGCTCCTGCTACAGCCACTCTGCTGCTATCTGAAAAAAAGTCTACTTCCTTCTATCTCATAAATTTATCTACTCTGCCCTTTAGATCACATTTCTGTTCTGCAAGTGCTATCCTGTTTAGCTGTGCAAAGCTATATACTTGCATCAGTGTTTTTAATTGTGTGCTTGCATTTCTCTGCCAATAATTGTAATGATAGTTGCGGTGTAGTTCCTAAGGCGTGGTAGAAGTTGGTGTTGTACTGTACCTTAGTTTACCCAGTGTGTTTTTTCTAGTAAAAAAAGGTGCCGGTACTCAAATGCCAGGCCACTCTTCAGGGGTGGGGTGATCACTGAGATACCCACCCCACAATATCCAGACCCCCTGCAACCAGTCACAGAATCTATGACAAGGCAGAATTGGTGTGTAGAGCCTGAGCTCTTTCATTATAACTTGAGGACCATGGGTCAATTTTTGCAGACAATGGAAAAGGTGCTGGTACTCAGTACCCCCTCAAAAAAAGCCCTGAGTTTACCACAGAAGTCACTAAACTTTGGGATCTCAGTGCTGCAAGTTGGTGATTTCCACAGAACATGAATAATGCAACTTGCAATGAACCCCATAAGCTGTGTTATTCATTGACCTGCTAGCCTGTGGCCTAATGCTCCTGTGAAGCCTTCAAATAGACAGAAAAGGTGTGATTATATCAGGCCTCTAGAATTTATAAGAAATGAATTATAATTTTGTACTTTCACTTGTTTCCACTGGTTTTCTCTCCTCACAGTTAAGCTCAATAAATTTATTTTCCATGCTGTATCTTTTGCATCCCTTCTGTCCTGTTTCTCTTTATTGTTTGAAGGATATAGTAGCCTTTCTAGATTTAACATCTATGAGATAGTTTAAGAATAGATTATGCCATTATTTTTCAACTGAAACATAAAACCCTTTTAATTCAAAAAAGAATTGTGTCACGCACCATAGCACACTGAAGGTAAGGTTAAAACTATTTTCAAAACAATTTATTTATTTTTATTTATGTATTCATTAGGATTTATTTACCGCCTTTTTGAAGGAATTCACTCAAGGCGGTGTACAGTAAGAATAAATCAAACATGAGCAATAGACAATTACAGCAGTAAAAATATTCAAAAACAATACAAAGCATGGCATAGTATACTACTTACAATGTCAACACAATACATAATAGAACATTATAATTGATAGCGAAGAGTAAAGCAAAGATGTAACATATAGAAGGGTAAGAACGTAGGAAGAGTTAGAAAGTAAGGTGATTGATTTAAAGAAATTTGCACATGTGGTCAGAGATATGGTTAAATATTATCTCAGCTAGGGTAGGAGTGGATAAACATAAACCAATCTCAGCTTTGCCTTTGTAAGACTAAACTCTTGATTGCAGCCCCATCAAAACATTCCTTTAGGAGCTGGGTGGGATATGTTTTCTTTCATACATGCTAGTTATTTTAAGAGGAATCTATGCATGATTCAGTAGAAAAAAATAAATAGTTTAGGAAATGTAATTTCATTTTCTTGTCGCTTTTCTTTGAACCACTTCAAGTCTTCCTACATTGTTAGTCCATTTTATATCCAGTTTATCCTTACATCCATTTTATCTAGAATCACGCTGATTCCATCCTTTGACATTATTGTCTATTCATGTTTTGGCAGAACATGAATTACTAAGCCGCGTTATAGACGCATTAATCATGCACATGCGTTAACCATGTAGGCGCCTACAATATCCTTATGGGTGCCTACATGGTTAGCGAGCACGTGCGCTAAGTGTAGGTACACTAAACACACTAATGCACCTTAGTACCCTTAGATTGCAAACACAAGGATGACTGCCACTAGTACATTTTGAAGGAATTATTTAGCTAGCAAAAATAAGTGACATATCTATGTGTCGCGTGAAGTGTATGTTGGCACTCACTGCAATTCTCAAAATACTGTATAACATTTAGAGAGCAATATTAACAATGAGCTTTTTTTTGATGAGCAAAATATCAAGTTTTGTTTTTGGTTACAAATTAATAAGCTACTTCTATGCTTTTAGGGGATAAATTTGTAAAAAGCTGACTCTGGAATGTCCAAAAAGGAACATATTTTAAAAAGGCACTCAAAGCATTCCCCGGTGGTGCACAAATTTACTCTTGCTCCCAAAGAGATGTAAATTACTACTACTATTACTACTATTGATCATTTCTAAAGCGCTACTAGACGTACGCAGCGCTGTACACTTGAACATGAAGAGACAGTCCCTGCTCGACAGAGCTTACAATCTAATTAGGACAGACAAACAGGACAAACAAGCGATAAGGGAATATTAAAGTGAGGATGATAAAATAAGGGTTCTGGAAAAAGTGAATAAGGGTTAGGAGTTAAAAGCTGCATCAAAAAGGTGGGCTTTTAGCTTAGATTTGAAGACTCCCAGAGATGGAGCTTGACGTACCGGCTCAGGAAGTCTATTCCAGGCATATGGTGCAGCAAGATAAAAGGAACGGAGTCTGGAGTTAGCAGTGGAGGAGAAGGGTGAAGATAAGAGAGATTTACCCAGTGAACGGAGATCCCTGGGAGGAATGTAGGGAGAGATGAGAGTGGAGAGGTACTGAGGAGTTGCAGAGTGCATGTGGTCTTTATTGCATATAAACATAGCAACAACTACTTTTGTTTGAAAAGAATATTGGTACCCAGTCTGCCTATCTATATAACCATTTCGATTGCAGTAATCAATAGTATCACATTGAGTAGTCATAGGGCTCATTTTCAAAAGAGAGGAACATCCAAAAAGTGTCATAAAGCAGTATTTGGACGAGTTTCTTCTCAAAACATCCAAATTGGTATTTTCAAAGCATGTTTTGCAGACGTTTATCTATTCAATTCGTCGGCAGTGTACCAAATCATAAGGGGGAGTGTCAAGGGCATTTCATGGGTTGGATTAGGATGGGCTTGGGGTATTCCTAACACTTAGGCTTGGACGTTTTATAGCCATAATGGAACACAATTAAAATGTCTAGGGCTAAAACTTCAATGTTTTGATTTAGACCTCTTTTTAGAATAAATAAGGCACAAAAAGGTGCCCTAAATTACCAGATAACCACTGGAGGGAATCAGGGATGACTCCCTTACTCCTCCAGTGGTCACTAACCCCCTCTCACTCCCCCCCCCCCCAAAGATGTGAATAAAATAGCGCTTTTCAGCTTCTATGACAGCTTCAGATGTTATAGCCAGTTCTATTAGAGCAACATGCAGGTCCTTGGAGTAGAGTAGTGTTTGGTGCAATGTACTGTAGAGAAGGAGATCCAGGACCTCACTCTACCTGTCACACTTATGGTGGAAACTGTGAGCCCTCCAAAACTCACCAAAAACCTACTGTACCCACATATAGGTGATTCCTTCACCCATAAGGGCTATTGTAGTGGGTTTTAGTTGGGTTTTAGAGGGCTCAGCAGACAAGGTAAGGAGGGAAAGGTGAGATATGTACCTGGGAGCTTTTATAGAAAGTCCATGGCAGTGCCCCCTAGGGTGCCCTATTGCTCTCCTGGGATGTCTGTGGCTTCTCCTACATCCCAATGGCTTAATGTTGTGCATTTTGCACTTGGAGGTTTTTTTTTCAAAAATGGACGAAAAAGATAAATGCACAGAGCACAAAACCAACTAGCATGTGGCCATTTAAAAAAAAAAAATACATTTTGCTGTTTTGAAAATGACTATCCTGCATATTTTCAAAGGAGAAGGGCGCCCATCTTTCGACACAAATCGGGAGATAGGCGCCCTTCTCCTAAGGGTGGCCAAATCGGCATAATTGAAAGCCGATTTTGGCCACCCTCAACTGCAGTCCGTTGCAGGAGCGGCGAAAGTTTAAGGGGCATGTCGGAGGCATAGCGAAGGTGGGACGGGGGCGTGGTTAACACATGGGTGCCCTCGGCCGATAATGGAAAAAAGAAGGGTGGCCCTGACGAGCATTTGGCCGACTACTTGGTCCATTTATTTTCAGGACCAAGCTTCAAAAAGGTGTTCGAACTGATCAGATGACCACCGAAGGGAATCGGCGATGACCTCCCCATACTCCCCCAGTGGTCACCAACCCCCTCCCACCCTAAAAAATAAATTAAAAACATTTTTTTGCCAGCCTCTATGCCAGCTTGAAATGTCATACCCAGCTCCATGACAGCAGTATGCAGGTCTCTGGAGTAGTTTTAGTGGGTGCAGTGCACTTCAGGTAGGCGGACCAGGCCCATCCCCCCCCACCTGTTACACTTGTGGTGGTAAATGGGAGCCCTCCAAAACTCACCTGAAACCCACTGTACCCACATTTAGGTGCCCCCTTTCACCCATATGGGCTATGGTAGTGGTGTACAGTTGTGGGGAATGGGTTTGGGGGGATTTGGGGGGCTCAGGACCCAAGGTAAGGGAGCTATGCACCTGGGATCAATTTGTGAAGTCCACTGCAGTGCCCCCTAGGGTGCCCGATTGGTGTCCTGGCATGTGAGGGGGGCCAGTGCACTACAAATGCTGGCTCCTTCCACGACCAAATGGCTTGGGTTTGGCCGGGTTTGAGATGGTCGCCATTAGTTTCCAATATCGGCGAAAACCAATGGCGGTGGTCTCTAAGTCCGGCCCAAATGTTGAGATTTGGCCGGCCCTGATCATATTATTGAAACGAAAGATGGCCAGCCATCTTATTTCAATAATACGGTTGGGTACGCCGCTTTACGGGGCCGTCATTAGAAATGGCCACCCTTATAGATGGCCGGCCCCGTTCGATTATGCCCCTCCACATTAGACGCAGAGTGGGTATATTCTGTAATAATGCGCATACACCTTCTTTTCAACTGTGCGGCTTGGAATTTACACACACCACATTACAAAATACACTTAGTGATTTGGGCACATAAATTGTAAGTAATGCCAATTAGTGCTAATAATTGCTTGTTAATATCCAATTGACAGCACTGATTAGCTAACCAATTAAGTTATGCGCATTGTTATAGAATGTGCTTCCACACGGAAATTAAGGCGAGATATATAGAATTTGGGGGTAAGCCCCTTTCTAATGGAGCAATATTTTAGACATTTTTCATTACCTGAAAAATGTAAACTCTGCATTCAACCAATGTTTTTGATTCCTTTAAAAGCTAGCTATTGAAGAACCAGAGTTTGTGGACTTTTCTTAGATTTTGAGTGCTTATTTATGTGGACTTGATATCGTACCTGATGGGGCAGGACTGTTGACAGCCAGTGCTGGTACAAACTGTGATTTACAACAATTGATTTCAGTAACTCCAGTGACCCAGATTTCACAACAAAGGTTCTATAAAATATGTATTTGCACATGTGAAAGATAATATAGTAAAAGTGTACTTATTTGAAAAGTTCTAACATTTATTTATTTATGTTACATTTGTATCCCACATTTTTCCACCTGTTTGTAGGCTCAATGTGGCTTACATAGTACCGGAGCGGTGTTTGCAGACTCCGGTGTAAACAAATACAAAGTGATATTGTGGTTAGATAAAGTTCATGTGCCACAGCCACATTATGGAATTGTACAACGGAAGAGTTGGGTTATGTCCATTACGTACTTTAGTTTTGTTGTGTTGCTGAGATCAGGCATTTTTGTTGGATTGGTAGGGTATGACTGTTTAAACAGGTTAGTTTTTATTTTTTTCCAGAAGTTTAGGTGGTCGTACATAGTTTTCACGACTTTTGGTAATGCGTTCCACAGTTGTGTGCTTATGTAGGAGAAACTGGATGCATAGGTTGATTTGTATTTGAGTCCCTTGTAGCTTGGGTAGTGCAGATTTAGGCACGTTCGTGTTGATTTGTGTGGTTTTTTTTGCAAAAACAACATAAACACCTAAGGGCCATAGGGACCCTTTTACTAAGGCGTGTAGGCACCTATGTGCGTCAAATGGGTGTGTCGAATTGGAACTACTGCCCAGCTACTGCGTGCCCTGGGCGGTAATTCCATTTTTTACGCATTTCCAAAACACGCGGTAAAAAATATTTTCTATTTTCTACCCCGTGGGGCTTACCCGGCAGTAATCGTCAGTTTACGCGCGCTGACGCTTAAAGCCTGGTTAGTGCATGAGACCTTACTGCTAAGTCAACGGGTGGCAGTAAGATCTCAGGCCAAAAATGGATGTACGCTGCTTTTAATTTTGCCACAAGTCCATTTTCGGCCACAAAAAAAGGCCTTTTTTCCAGGTGTGCTGAGAAATGGACCTCCACACATCCAAAACAGGTGCCGACACCAGCGCAGGCCACTTTTCGGCGTGACTTAGTAGTAGAACCCCATAGTTACTAAGAGTTGTATGGAAAATTAAATTCCACAAAGGCGCTTCCTAGTGGTCTCCTATTGATTATTTAAGTATCTGGCAGTCTTGTATTCTGGGTATTTGCATGCTGATTGACAGATCCCATTACTTTACTTGCGGAGGGAGTCAGAGTCTTTTTAAGTTATGAAAAACAGCACTGTGTATGACTCATCAATCTTGCTTCACTGGCAACACCTAGATGCAATTGAGCTGGCTGATGTTTTGTCGACACATTGCACTATCTCCCCCCAAAAATTTTCAGACATATCAGATGGAAAATTAATTGCATAGAAAATGATTTGCCATTTTAAGGATGTTCCAGTTAGCACGGAAGTACCAGAAACACTGGGGGCGGGGACTTTACAAAGCTTTTTCCATGTGCAAAGCATGTTTAACAATCTGAAATTGCCTCTTATAAAATTGTGCATGGGTATATATGCACACAAAGTAAGCACATTGCAAGATAGCACCTACTTTTTTACGTCTGTTGCCATTTCCAGGGCAATAATTTGGTTGATGCAGGGGCCAACGATGTGATGCATGTGCTTATAATATCAAAATAGTGAGAAATACACACTCATGAAATCTTTATGCAACCTTCTTAGTGGTCAACGTGTACGTTATAATGCTTTATGACTTTTCCTCACTTTTTTTCCATTTATAATTAAAACATGGAGGAAAAAAGACTTCAGTTTTAAAAGGTTTCAAGCAGCAACGGCAAAAGCTCTATGTGTTGATATCACCATGCATTTCAACCAATGCAGCACCTTTTAACTTGTACCAATCATTGGCCAAAAACCTCCCAATTGATCTTTATTCTCGCATTACCAAAATCACTTTTCTTGCACTGTCAACAACCTTTTAACATTGTCCACATCATTTATCAATTTTCAAAAGTTGCCACTAGCATTGCGAAATATATAATATTGCCTTCAAAATAAACATGGAGCGAACAAAGGAAGTATCTGATATAAACTTAGGTCAATTGGGAGGTTTTTGGCCAATAATTTATTTATTGATTTGATACTTGTATCCCATATTATCCGAATACAATGATTCAGCTTTATGTGCCTCACATAAGTAATAAATAGTACAAGTTAATGTATAAGATGTGCTATGAAAACTAAGAATTAAAGGAACATTCTTGAAAAAGTAGTGGCGAGGAGAATGATGTTGGCTATAGCTGATTTCAACAGGTACAAATCAAAGTAGGGTATACACAAAAAGCAGCAAATATGAATTATCTTGTTGGGCAGACTGGATGGACCGTGCAGGTCTTTTTCTGCCGTCATCTACTATGTTACTATGTAACTGAAAGAATTTATTGAAAAGAAAAGTTTTCAAGAATTTGCAAACAGTCAGATAATTATTGAGTTGTCTTGTTTCCCTTGGATTAGAATTCCACCATTTAGTGTCTAAATGAGAGAAATCTCGAGTTAGAGTGGATTTATATTTGATATTTTTGTAATTAGGGAGGTATGGAATGAGATAATCCCTTGCAGTTAAAGTTGAGATTCGAGTTGGGATATCTATTATGTCAACCATTTAGTCTGGAGTCATCCCGTAAATGATTTTGTAAATAAAAGTACATGTTTTGAAAATATGCATACTGTTTAAATAGGCCAATTAAAGCTCTATATATAACCCAAATACCCATTCATAATTCCATTGTATATTCCTTGTTCTGTTGGACAGCCCATGGGAGAAGAGGGATGGGTAATCCCATAATAGGGTGCCTATAAGAAAACTCCAAAAAGGTGCCTGTTTAATGCCTATTTTATAAAGACCACGTGGAGGGGCATAATTGAATGAAAACGTCTATCTCCATGGGCGTTTATCTCCGAGAAAGGGTCCGTGAAGGGGCGGACCGAACCGTATTTTCGAAAAAAATAGACGTCCATGTTTTATTCGACAATTTGTGAGCTGGACGTTTTTGTTTTTCAGTGATAATGGAAAATGAAAGCGCTCAGCTCAAAAACAAATAAATCCAAGGCATTTGTTTGTGGGAGGGGCCAGGATTCATAGTGCACTGGTCCCCCTCACATGCCAGGACACCAACCGGGCACCCTAGGGGGCACTTTTACAAAAACAAAAAAAAGGTAAGAGCTCCCAGGTGCATAGCACCCTTCCCTTGTGTGTTGAGCCCCCCAAATCCCCCTCAAAACCCACTGCCCACAAGTCTACACCATTACTATAGCCCTAAGGGGTGAAGGGGGGCACCTACATGTGGGTACAGTGGGTTTGGAGGGGTTGGACGACTAAGCATTAAGCAGCACAATTGTAACAGGTAGGGGGGATGGGCCTGGATCCACCTGCCTGAAGTCCACTGCACCCCCTAACAACTGCTCCAGGGACCTGCATACTGCTGCCAGGGAGGTGGGTATGACATTTGAGGGTGAAAATAAAAAGTTGTGAAACATCATTTTTTTGTGGTGGGAGGGGGTTAGTGACCACTGGGGGAGTCAGGGGAGGTCATCCCTGATTCCCTCTGGGGGTAATCTGGTCATTTAGGGCACTTTTTGGGGCCTTATTCGTGAAAAAACAGGGTCCAGGAAAAGTGCCCTAAATTCTAGCTACAAACGCATACTTTTTTTCCATTATCGGCGAAAGGCGCCCATCTCTGTTCGGCCGATAACCACGCCTCAGTTCCACCTTCGCCACGCCTCCGACACGCCCCCATCAACTTTGTACGCTTCCCGCGATGGAGTGCAGTTGAAAATGTCCAAAATCGGCTTTCCATTATACCGATTTATTCGTTTTTGTGAGATAAACGTCTATCTCCCGATTTGGGTCGAAATCTAGGCGTTTTTCTCTTTCAATTATAAGGTGGATAGGTGCCTATTTACCTTTATATAGTAAACTCACACAACCCCCCCAGGAGCATATACGGGGGGAAGTTATCAACTTGGACTATTGTTAATTTGGGTTATTTTACTACGTGTTGGGCTATTTCAGCACTTAGCCTTATTGCATAAAGTGGGATTCTGTACTAAAATAACTCTCCTTTGGTAGCTCAGCTGGTAGAGCGGAGGACTGTAGGGTAAGACTTTAGATATCCTTAGGCTGTTGGTTCAATTCTGGCTCAAAGGAGCCTGTTTTTTTTTAGGCTGCTATTGAGGCAGACATGGGAAGCAACTGCTTGCCCTGGGATTTGTAGTATGGAGTGTTGCCACGATTTGGGTTTCCGCCAGGTATTTGTGACCTGGCTTGGCCATTGTTTAGAAAACAGGATACTGGTCTAGATGGACCATTGGTCTGACCCAGTATGGCTACTCTTATGTTCTAATCCGATGTGGTAAAATAACCCCTACTTAGCAACACCCTCCATTGATAACTTTCCCCATATAGGCAGGTGTAAATGTGTATAGGTACTCTTGAGGGTAAACGCGTATTTTATAATATAAACACAAAGCTAATCACAAAAAAAGAAGAACCAAGTCCCACAAAAATAGCCTCGCTAATCACCAAACTAGTGAAAATAGACACTGATGAAAAATCTTCATGCAACCTTCTTAGTGGTCAATGTATACATGATCATGCTTTGTGACTTTTCCTCCCTTTTTTTTTCTATTTATAATAAAACATGGAGGAAGAAAAGGCCTCAGTAGTAAAAGGTTTCAAGCTGCAATGTCAATAAGCACTACGGCTACGTGCTGATACCACCGTGCATTTCAACCAATGCAGCACCTTTTAACTTGCACCAATCATACAATAAACAAGAAATCTTTTTATCCTTAAGATGGCAGTAGTGTCCTTTGGAAGCAAGGAACCAAACCACTGTACTTGAGAGTTATAGGCAACTGGATGAATATGTTTTTGCATAAAAGATTTTGGTGGAACAATATAAAATCTATAAAAAAGAAGCTTTCATATATTAACACTTGATATAATACAATGGCTTTCCCCAGAAATATACTAAGCAAAGGCTAAACAGAGTTAGAACATTGGGTATTAAAGTAAATAGGATTAATGCCAAAACTGCTGTAAAGTTCTGTTGTAGTATGTGGTTTTTTTTTAAATCACGTAAACACAGAAACACAAAATATGATGGTAGGTAAACCCTATCTAATCTGATCAGTTTTCCTTGCTGTTCAAATAATTGTAGTCCACTTGAACTTTGCATTCACTTTCATTTCCACACAACTGAGGAAAATCTGTGACATTCCCATGCTGACCTACTTCATATAACTCTGCTTCCACTGGGAGACTCTAACATGAATCTACCAATCCTTCTATGAAGAAGTATTTCCTCTTATTACTCCTGTCTACTCCCGTTCAGCCTCATGTCACGGTGTCATACTAATACAGAAAATGATAGCAGAGAAAGACCAAAATGGTCAATTTAGTTTGCCCAGGTAGGGGTTGTCCACCTGAGTTTATATGCATACATATTCCCATATGGAACCCAGCCCCTAGATCCCTTTTCCCCTCTGTCTTTCACCTAATCTATTGAAGTAGGGCTTGCAACTGCCACTCTCTGCAGGTTGGTACCACTCAGTGCTTTCTTTCTTTCTTTTTATTTTTTTGATCCACTAGTTTCACGATTGCATGTCCTCTTCTCCTTGAACTTCCTTTCTGATGAAAACAATGCTCAGTTTTTGTGCATTATCTATACCTTTGAGCAGTATTCCTTTTAAATTGTGTGCATGGAGATGGATAGTGAACCCACAGCAAAACATATGCACAAGAAAATATGATACTGCAAATTTTATTTTATTTAGGAGTTGTAAAGCAGCATATAGAAATGAAACTATTCACAACTGTCTGATCTTAACAGCTGAGTATAACAACTTACCTTAAATTAAATTCTGTTTAGTTGGTGACTCGGATCCCATCCATAGGATGGTGCTAAAGTATTAAGGGCTCCTCATTAAGTTGTGGTAGTGATTCCCGGCATGGCAAATGCGACAAAGCCTATTCAGTTCCTATGGGCTTCATCGCATTTGCTGTGCAGGAATCACTACTGCGGCTTAGTAGAAGAAGCAACTAGGAAGAGATTGCTAAAATTTAATAATGACAGAGTTGCTAGTTGTATTTAGAAAATCTATGGTCTAAATCTTACCTTTGAAAGACTTCTGAATCTTCCTTGTCCAGAATAGCATGCAAGAAATAGCACTGAAGAGGAGGAGTAGCCTAGTGGTTAGTACAGTGGACTTTGATCCTGGGGAACTGCGTTCAATTCCCACTGCAGCTCCTTGTGACTCTGGGTAAGCAACTTCACCCTCCATTTCCCCAGGTACAAATAAGTACCTGTATAACCACTTTGAATGTAGTTGCAAAACTCACGGAAAGGCAGCATTCCCTTTCCCTTCCCATTGTCCATGTTTCACAGTTTAGATGTTGATAGAAGCACCAATATATCTGTTGGCAAATGTTTGGACAAGTACCTTAAATGTTGACCCATGTTATTTGCAGTATACTTGTTAAGGCACACTTGGCTTGCAGCGTACATGTGAAGATTTTTGTGCCCATAGCCCGCTGAAAATTAGACTGAACATTGCTTTGAGTACTGGAATATCTCTATTGCATTTATCTCTCTTTCCTTTTCTGTACAAGTTTTCATTGATGCAGTAGAAATAACATGTAATATTTTTCAAATAATTCAGAAGACGGTTAAAACAAGGAAACCTACATTCCTTTACATTTTAGTTCTATGTAGGGCCACCGAGAGGCAGAGCTCAGCCAGGGGCAGGGCCGCCGCTCCTCCACTCAGGCTGTCCCCTACCATCACTCGGGCCATCACCTCTAACGCTCCCCCCCACTTGAGAAGCCACTGCCCCCTACCCCCTTACCTTCCTGCGTCTGCTCCTCCTTCGGTGTGTCACTCTCCTGCTTCTGTGTGCCGGGACCCAGCTTATCGCATTAACACAGTCACCCAGGTCCTGAAACACAGGAGCAGGAGAGAGATAGACCCCGGTGCCAGGACCCCCCTTGGAGGCCGGGCCCGGGGAATCTTGCCCCCCAGCCCCCTTTCTCGGCAGCCCTGATTCTATGCACATATTTACACAATCCACCCACGTAGCAGCTCCTGTAAGCTGTCTTCTGTCAGAAGATCTGAAGCCCATATGGGCATCTTACTGATAGCTGAAAAGAATGGCGATAGCATGAAAAGATGCCAGATAGACTAGCAAATGTGGCCTGAGCACAAGGAGGTTATTTTATGAGCATTTACTACATGGAAAGCCTGTTTTACACATGGAAATGGCTCTTATAAAATTATGCAGCTGAATGGACATGTATGAGCAGTGGTGGCCCTACCGTTAGGCTAACTTAGGCAGGGCCTCAGGCTGCACTCTCCATGGAGCGGCATCTCCCCCTTTCCTTCCTCAACCCCATGTTTACCTTCTTTTTTCTTTTCCAAAAGGCAATAGTGGCAGCAATTCCCATAGGGTGACCTTCCGCCGGCATCAGCCTCTTCTCCCTACTGTGGCTCACCTCCATAAGTTCCTTTTTCCTCAGAGCAGGAAACAGTAGAGCGAAGAGGCCAGTGCAGGCAGCAGGGCAGCCTATGGGAATCGCTGCTGCTGCCACTGCCACCTTTTGGAAAAGAAAAAAAAGAAGGTAAACGCATGGAAGAAGGTTGAGGAGGAGGGAAGGGGGGAGATGCCAGACAATGGCCAGGTGGGATGTCATCTCATCTCTGCCTTAGGTGGCAGGTTGCCTTGGGTTGCCCGCGTATGTGCTCACAAGATGGAACATACTTTCATATACGCTCCATGTGTAGGCATTCCTGGGGGTATAGTCAGGGGTGTGCTGATAAATTGTTAACAGGGGGCTCTCTCTCGCCAGCAAAGTAAAAGAGAATTCAGGAGGGGCCCAAGCCCACATTTTGAGATCCATTTGTTAAAGTAGCCATGGAGAACCGACTCCCAAAATTCTTAAAAACTTAACAAACGGCTCTCGAGAGTCTGTGAGAGCCTGCTCCAGCACACCACTGGGTATAGTTATGGCTAAGCAGGGGTGTATTGTAATATAAATTTGTGTGTTACTAGAAATGGTTCTGGGTGCCTATTTTACCCAGGCAAAAATATGTACCTTTCTGGAACTTGGACATAAATGCCCTGTTATATAATGATTCCTTAAATGTGCACTATTTTACTTCTATAAAGAGCAATGATATAGAAATCAACTAACCCAAAACTGCGACTCAAACACTTTCTGGCAAAAAAGCTATTTCCTTGCATTGGGGAATAAAAATGATCACGTTCTCTGTGAAAACTATTGCTCAGAGGTGCTGCATTTCAAGGATTGTGAAATGAAATCCCCCCTCATTATGGACAGCTGCACATACGATACCCATGCCACCTCCCAAAAATCCTTTTTCACAGATTTCCTCTGGTATAAATTAGGCACATCACACCCCGTCCCCCAGCATAATAGCATAGTGGTAAAGAGGTGTCCCAAACTATATTATCGAAACAAGATGGCTGGCCATCTTTCGTTTCGATAATACGGTTGGGGCCAGCCAAATGACAGAGATGGCCGGGTTTGAGATGGCTGGCATCGGTTTTCACTGATAATGGAAACCGATGCCGGCCATCTCAAACCTGGCCAAATCCAAGCCATTTGGTCATGGGACGAGCCAGCATTTGTAGTGCACTTGTCCCCCTGACATGCCAGAACACCAACCGGGCACTCTAGGGAGCACTGTAGTGGACTTCATAAATTGATCCCAGGTGCATAGCTCCCTTACCTTGTGTGCTGAGCCCCCAAAACCCACTACCCCCAAATGTACACCACTACAATAGCCCTTACGGGTGAAGGGGGGCACCTAGATGTGGGTACAGTGGGTTTGTGGTGGGTTTTGGAGGGCTCACTGTTTCCTCCACAAATGTAACAGGTAGGGGGGTATGGGCCTGGGTCCGCCTGTCTGAAGTGCACAACACCCACTAAAACTGCTCCAGGGACCTGCATACTACTGTGATGGAGCTGAGTATGACATCTGAGGCTGGCAATCAATATTTTTAAAGATATTTTTTGAGGGTGGGAGGGGGTTAGTGACCACTGGGGGAGTAAGGGGAGGTCATCCCCGATTCCCTCCGGTGGCCATCTGGTCATTTCGGGCACCTTTTTGTGCCTTGGTCGTAAGAAAAACATGACCAGGTGAAAACGTTCGTCAGGGATGTTCTTCTTTTTTTCCATTATGGGTGAAAGACGTCCAAGTGTTAGGCACGCCCAAGCCCCACCTTTGCTACACTTTTGACACGCCCCCTTGAACTTTGGCTGTCCCTGCAACAGAAAGCAGTTGGGGATGTCCAAAATCAGCTTTCGATTATACCGATTTGGACGTTTCTGTGAGAAGGACGTCCATCTTCCGATTTGTGTCGAAAGACAGGCGTCCTTCTCTTTTGAAAATGAGCCCAATTAGAGTAAATTTATGAGTTGTTATAAAATTTTGTAACACATCTACTTCTAAAAAACATCTATTTAATGCTTTTACTATGTCACAATAAATCATTATATACACAGAATTTATATCTCTCAGCCTTCTCAGTGATTGCCAGTGAATTATGAACCAAAGGTAGGGACAGGTATAAATATCCCCTAGGCATAGCCACACCTCCCCATACCCCTACCACAAACACACATCAACCACCTATTAGTATCAGCAGCAACCCAGCTTTATTCATAGGGATAAAGCCCTGCATGCAATAGGGAACACCCAGGACTGAATCAGCCCTGTTGAGTGAATCTGGATCCATGTGGCACCTTAGTACTCTTCCAGTGCAGGATTGATCATGATGAGTCTTGAGAATATCTCTCCTAACTACTTTTTGCACTATGAACCCTAATAAGCTTGCTGAACAACACTGCAGGATCTCCACCTGCCCCCAACCATTCATTAAGAAGTGGCTTAACCTTAGTCTGGTCAAACCTCATCCCAGTCTTGGGAAACTGAGAATAGCCTGAGAATAGCCTGACACCCATATCTCAGTACTAAATATCCACATTGGGAGGCACGAACTCATTTACCACAGTTCCAATATGTTTCTCAAGCAGAGTTGAGAAATCAGCTTCAGATTTTCAGTAACTCTGAAACAGATTGACCTGTATGACAAAATCATTTTCAAAATTGTTTTTAAGATCAGAATCAAATTTTCACATTTGTCTGGGATGTTCCTTTTAAAAAATAGTTTAAGCCAACCTGCTGAAACTTCAGATATTACCCAGATTTATTGTTCTATTTGATGAACCTATTTTAAAGCAGTTTGCACATCCTTAGGGTGCAGGGAGAGGTTGTAAGATAGCTCTTGGCCTTGTGTTATGGAAAATCTACCAATCATGCTGTAAGTGAGCAGTAAGATAAATCTACAGTGTTTCACAAAATTAGTTCTCTTTATGTCTTCAGACTGTATTTTTCTGTTCGTAGCTGGATTACTTTGTTGTTGACAATCAACTTTTACACTACCTGCCTTGTTCTCTAGCATGCTTCTTCTAGAGCCTATAATTTTAATCTCCCCATACCCTTAATTTGCTAATTTAGATGAGTCAATGTATCTTCCTCTCATCTCCATTCTTCTTTTCTCTTGGGCCGATGATCAGAAGCAAACACAGGTGCTGGAGACTATTAGTGCCATATTAGCGCCATACTAGCACCTGCGTTAGCTACTGCCCCATGATCAGAGCCCCTGAGTGCCTGAAACAATGCGCTTGTGGGCTCTGACTGCAACTAACATGCAAATGCATGCTAAACAGGGCTCTTACTGCAAGTAGCATGCAAATGCATGCTAAACAGGGCTCAATGCAAGTAGCATGCAAATGCATGCTAAACATATTCCTTCCCAATGATCAGCGGGCAGTGCGCCAAGCATTGGCATGCTGTCCGCTGCAAACCCTGAATGGTGAGTCCCATCCAGCATGCATTTGTATGCTAGTAGGCCTCCCATTCTCCCCAATAGAACCCCCCCCTTAGGAGCAGGAGCAGGAACCCCAACCCCCCAAACCAAGCCAACAACATGGGGGCTGGAGATCCGTCAGACCTCCAGTCCCATCGACCCTCAACACAAGCCCCCTAACCCCCTCTAAAAAGCCCTGTTTGCCCAGTGGGCCGCCAGCCAAGCCCTCTCCTAACCTAGTGGTCTAGCAGCCCTCTTCCCCGCCCCCCCCCCCCGTACCTTTGTTGGAGGAGGAAGTAGTATACTCCCTCCTCTTCCAGTACCACCTTGATGCACTGGGCAGGGCTGGACACCACCATTTTCAAGGTGGCGGTGGAAGAGGAGGGAGTATACTACTCCCTCCTCCAACAAAGGTATGGGGGGCAGAGAAGGGGGCCACTAGACCACTAGGTTGAGGGGGCTTGATTTGCAGCCCACTAGGCCACCAGGCTTTTTTTGGGGGGGGGTGAGAGAGGAGGTTAGGGGGATCGGGTTGGGACGAGACAGACAGAGCTGAGTTCCGGACGGAGAGAGTCAGTCGGGGTCGGTCACACAGGCGACCAATACAGTGCCATAGAGGTTTTTGAAGTAATGACGATTCTCGCCAGCGTGAGTTCTAAATTTAGCCCACGCAGAGCAAAGCGGTCAGCTGTTTCATTAAACTAATATCAGCTGTTACCGAGTCTCTGAAGTCTTTTCCTCTATATCCCTAAAGATGATCAGCGTAATAGAGAGTTTATCTTGCCTTAGGTGGAAATTTTGGGTTACATAGATAAATGTCTGCAAAATAGGTTTTGAAAATAGCGATGTGAACGTCTTGGCAAGCAAAACATCCAAACGCTGCTTTATGCCACTTTTTAGACATTTTTCTTTTTCAAAAATGAGCCCCGTAGTATTTTCCTGAATAGCAGTTAGGCATACGTTTGAGATTTTTGTTTTTTGTATGTGAGCCCATACATGCATATTAATCATTCACACTTGCAATCAGTGCTTAAGTTTAGCCCCTACTGGAAAGAATTACCTTGTCAATTGAACCATCAACATTAGTGTTACTCTGACACCAACTTTTAAACGTAGACTTGAGATGCTTTTCGTGTACCATCTGAGGCTTCAGCAGAACAGTTATTATCAGACTTTCTTCTCTCTGCTCCTACATCCTTCAACTAAGAGAGCAACCTGGGATCTGCAACTTTAATATTTCTTACTGCCAATTCTGTCTCTAGGATTTATTGGGTAAAATATATATTAATAAAACAGTCAGCAGCACTGCAGAATTATAGGAAACCCTCTCACAAGGACAGGCCAGTTAACAGACTGATGATACTATTAGTCCTGATAAACATTTTCCATCCAATATTTTTAATGGTGAAATGTAATGGATATTGGAATTATATCATTTGTGCAATTTTAGATCATGTGTTCACTGGAATGGAAAAACATTGATTCAACAGATGCATTCCAAACAGAAACCTATATAAATCTTTAGAAATCCAGAAAAAGAGAAAAAACGATAGATTCTATTAAAGATTAGAAACCTAAGAATGGAAAATCTGGTGGGCCAGTATTCAGAAGCATTTATCTGGATAGCAACATCTACACTCCAGACAACTGCCGCTGGCTAGAACTATCCAGCAATTTTCAGCAGTACTAGCCAGATAAGGTGCAACTGCATAAAGAGTGCCAAACGTTAGTTGCCAAAATGCACCACGTGGAGAGTAAACTCTAAAGGGTATCTGACCCAGATTCTGTTACAGAACGTAAGCATAATTCAGCAATTACTTGCTAACATGTAGGCATGCCCACTCACTCCGTGCCTACAGCAGGCATAAATGAATGATGAAATGCAACAGTTTAGCGTGAAAATGGCAGTATTCTATAACCTAAGCATGTGACTGACACACCCATGACCCGTCCATGTGCCTTGGCTCAGAACACTCCTTTGTGGATATGGTATGCAATTTTTGTGCTCACATTAGAGAATACCTCTGTGCGGGAATATAACATGAGCGTGAATGTGACATTCACATGAGTAAGTGCTAACATTCTATAATCTTAGCATACTTAACATTTAGGCACTAACTGCTGGATTCTATATATATCGCGCCTAGCATTCTGCGCCTAAATCTAAGCATATTCTATAATAGTGCGCATAACCTAACTGGCTTCACAAGCCAATCAGCATTGTTAAAAGCACTTAACAAGCAATAATGAGCACTAATTGGCAATAATTAGAATTTACATGCGTAACTCGCTAAGCATATACTGTAACTCACTGCGCCTAAATTCTAATGCGCACATCCAAAAAAGGGGCATGGTTACTGGTGGGGAAATGGGTGTTTCATGGGCATTCCCAAATTTATGTGTGTTGTTACAGTATACGGCCCAGTCTGCGTAAATCTATGTGCAAGGATTATGCCACATTTTCATTGGTGCAAATGGATGCATGTAGTTTCAGGCGCCGGGATATCAACTAAGTGCATTCTATATACCACATCTAAATTTTATAGAACAGGCTTAGGTGAAAATGATTTCTGTGCGGATTTTCCAAGCGTCATATATAGAATCTCCCTCTAAGGGTTGGATTTAGTAAATAGTGCTCAAAATTTGCAACAACAAAAAAAAAATCAGTGCTGAACGGTATTCTATAATGGGCGTTCTGAGGTCGGCGCCCTTTATAGAATAGCATGCAGCGCTGGGATCCGCGCTTAACTAGGTATAAATCCCAGCACAGAAGCTTGGTACAGATCTGCAATATTCTATAACACTACATATTTTTAAGGAAAGCCCCTAACCCACTCGTGCTCCTTCCATGGCCATGCCCCCTTTGCACATGCAACCAGAAACATTTACTATAAATGGATGCCTAAATGTGTTTTTGTGCGGATATGCTGTTTCTGCCATATTTCGGTGCCTTGCATCCATTAGAATGCTTTTTGGCATCACTAAGGAGAGGGTATATCAAACACTTAATATATACTGAGGGGGCGCTAAGTGAACCAGTGCTAACTGCAAAATTGACGGTTAGTGTGTGGCAAGTACATCATACTGCCTGTAGTATGCAGTCCTCTTGATTTTCCACCCATGACCAGCCTAGTTCTCACCCCCTAACACAACATGGAGATAATTTTTGAATTAGTCCCTTGCCACCATGATAAAAGTTGGCACGCTGGTGTGGAAGAAGTTAGAATAAGCTAATCTGCATATTAACTGCTTAGTGCAATTTAATAAAATACCCCAGTTACGCTGTTTAGCATTTAAAGCAGGGCTTCTCAATTCAGTCCTCGGGACATGCACAGGCAGTCTGCTTTTCAAGACATCCACAATAAATATGTATATCACAATGTTGTCTAAGGTATCATTCAATAAATAGTTGCACTAAATTCATACAATATATGAATATATGATATATGGGGATTTTAGACAACAATTGTTTAGTTTATGAGATTAATTGATGTAATAAAGATAAATATAAGTGCAATAGTTGTTGAGTATATTGTTGCAATAAATATGTATGAGATAAAGTTGCATGTCCTACCTTACCTGCATGCAAATCTATCTCAAACAAATTCAAGAGTATCCTGAAAACCTGACTGGATGGGAATGTCCCGAGAACCGAGTTGAGAACCTCTGATTTAACATTGCTAATATTGGGATAATGTAGTATCAGCTTAAGTGTATAAATATCACCATACTGGGACAGACTGAGGGTTCATCAAGCCTAGTATCCTATTTCCAACAGTGGCCAATCCAGGTCATAAGCACCTGAGAAGATCCAAAAAAAAATTTTTTAAACAGATTTTATACTGCTTAAGCCAGGAATAAGCAGTGGATTTTCCCAAGTTCACCTTAATAATGGCTTATGGACTTTTCTTTCAGGAACTCTTCCAAGTCTTTTTTTAAACCCTGATATGCTAATCACTTTTACCACATTCTCTGGCAATAAATACCCAGTTTCATCATACTAGATGGACGGGGAAGATATGATGATTTTTCTGGGAGCAATGACCCAAATAATTCCTTGACTTTCCATTTTTAATTTTCTACTGCCACAGAATGGATACATTTTGGCTCAATAACTTGCTGTCTGGCTAAAATTTACCCTGTTAAGTGTTGATGAAAATAAGCATTCTGCGGCTGGATCTCAAAGTTAATCAGATAGCAGAAAAATTTAGTTGCCATTCACTTAACTTTATCCTGATGTTGGCCACAGATACAAAATGCCTAAGATAGAGATAACTGCATACCTTTGTATAATTCTAAGGAATGAAGATAAAACAGATATTTAGCAACATATCTACTTAAGATAATCTGATAAATTAGCTAGTTATCTGTAAAAGGATATAAAGCCACTGAACATTGGCCCTGCAAAGCATGTATTATATTTCTTTCCATTCACTTTTACATAAAAATATGTATTTGCACTTCATTTGTGCAATTAAGATCTCCAATATGCTTAATGCTACACAAATTGTACAAAATGATTTTTTACAACAGGACTTATTGATTACAGGCATCAAGAATTTAGCCAATCCAAAGTACTGCAAAATTATGGCTTGATTACCAGTTGATTCATTAACTAGCACTGTACCAAGGGCTGTTGGCCGTACAGTGCAAAAATATAGAGGGTGCAAAAATTGTTCCTAGCCCGCACCTCCTCTCATTGGCAGTGGCAAAGTGGGTGAGGCACCAATGGACAAATTACATAGGACACAGCAATAACCCGAACTCTCATCCACTCTCTCATTACCTCTCGCCTTGACTACTGAAACCTACTCCTCACTGGCCTTCCACTTAGCCATCTATCCCCCTTTCAGTCCGTTCAGAACTCTGCTGCACGTCTTATCTTCCGCCTGGACCGATATACTCCTATCACCCCTCTTCTCAAGTCACTTCACTGGCTTCCGATCAGGTACCGCATACAGTTCAAGCTTCTCCTACTAACCTACAAATGCACTTGATCTGCAGCATCTCCTTACCTCTCTACCCTCATCTCCCCTTACGTTCCTACCCGTAACCTCCGCTCTCAAGACAAATCCCTCCTCTCAGTACCCTTCTCCACCACCGCCAACTCCAGGCTCCACCCTTTCTGCCTTGCCTCACCCCCATGCTTGGAATAAACTCCCTGAGCCCATACGCCAGGCCCCCTCCCGCCCATCTTTATATCCTTGCTCAAAGCCCACTTCTTCAATGTCGCCTTTCGCTCCTAACCACTATACCTCTATTCAGAAATATAGACTGCCCCCAACTTGACATTTCGTCCTTTAGATTGTATGCTCCTTTGAGCAGGGGCTGTCCTTCGTTGTTAAACTATACAGCACTGCGTAACCCTAGTAGTGCTCTAGAAATGTTAAGTAGTAGTAGTAGTAGTATAACTCAGTATGGTTAGCTTTAACTAATAAAAATGGAACTCCTTGTTTTGAATGGTTAATAGGTGCTATGCCTTCATGTTATAACGCAACATTAATGCATAAATAAATCTCTAATCTGAGTTGACATTTCTGGAATCTGAAACTAATTTTTGCTAGCAAATTAATACAGAAATGTATAAATTGAGGGACAAATAAGTCAGCCTTTGTAATGCTATAAACAGACCGCAACCTAAAACATTTGTTCAGCACTCTATTCTGTTAACGACATCAGATTCAGATCATTGATTCATATTACCTGGAGACAGAAAGAAAATTGGTTGAACTAATTAGGAAATTTGCAAGACAGGTAATGCATGTTTAAGATAGCAGAAAGTACATACTACGCTTCAGAGTATCTGAACAGCATAGCTGCCCTAGTACAGAGTTTCTAGCTATAGACTTTCAGCTATAAGGGCAGGACTCAACCGAAAATCTGAATAAAAAGCAATCACTTGATTTGATGATTTCAGATTCATTCACTTCGACTCAGTACAATTTGCACGTAAAGAAATTTGTTGTATTAGAATGGGCTCCTGTACATTATTCCAGCAAAAAGCTTTTTAGAAAAAGGGGAGAATCTAAAAGAAGTTAAAACAGAATTATTCAATTAAATTCTTCAATTTATATGTTGCATCATAAGAATTCAAAGTGTCATACAAATGATCAAACTACATAAAATGCACCCCTCCCCCCGATAATAACCACAAAGGAAAACACTAATTTATACAAACAAAACCATCATCAAAAGCCAAGCCTCCCTCTCTCACAACCAAAAACAAACAACCTAAAAAAGGGCTGTCTTGAGGGCTGTGGAAGCAATGTGGTGGCACAGGGTGCAAAGAAGACAGAGACACAAAAATTGCTCCCCATCCATTGTCTCTTCTGCAGTGGTAGGGGTTGTGGTGCTGTGGATGGGGAAGGGGTGCAAAGGGGCATGTTGCACAGTGCAGGAGTGCAAGCGAGCAATACCATCTCCTCCCCCATCATCACTAAACATACTAATTGTCGATCATCGCTCCCTGGGTCCCGCTGCTCCAACTACGAACCAGTTCACGATCCATCTCAATGCTGCTCTTTGTACTCCTTCAGTGTCACTTTTCATACCAGGTCTCTGTCCTCTAGGCAGCAATCCTGACTCCATAATCTCCATCCAGATATAGAAAAACTTGTCTTAAATTCCTTTCCCACCCACTGGAAGACCTTTCTTTTGTCCCCTCCACATGGTCACAGTAAGTCTTTACTTTCAACAGGGGCTCTTTTACAGAGTGGTGATAAGCCCAATGCGGGCTTACCGCTCACGCTTCCAGGTCTACCGCCAGCCCAATGTGGCTGCCGGCAGTAGTCCTGCCCCCAGCATGCATCATTTCTGGGGGAAAAAGAAACCCCCCAGAAATGGCTTGTGTGGCGGTAACCCGGTGGTAATCGGGCATCACCACGTGCTGCCCAGTTACTGCCAGGTTAGCGCGGGAGCCCTTATCGCCACCTCAGTGGGTGGCAGTCAGGGCTCCCTATTGCATGGCCACAAGGTAAGAGTTCTCTTACCGTGTGGCCATGTATGTCTGGAATCTTTTTACCTGCTGTGATAAAAAGGGCCCTGACACATGGGGAAAACATTCCCCGCCACTAACATAGGGCCCTTTCGCCTGCAGCTTGGTAAAAGGGCCCCACAGTCAGTTATCCCTTTGTCCTCCTCAGCTCTAAGGATTGAGCAGTTGTCCCCTTTTCAGCTGAATGGGGGATTCCTCCTCCTCTCTCTCTTTTCTTAGTGGTCAGTGTTCATAGTTCAATTCCAGTATGCAAATGAGATGCAAATCCCTCTCATCTCCCACCAGTCAACAGTTCTTGGTTTACTGTTTTGGCAGTGAGGGGAGCGAAGCTTGTCCAGAGTCTGTCCGCTGGGTATTCCCCAGGGGTTGGGTCCAGATACTCGATGAAATTTTCAATACCAGTGATGTTTTGAGGTAGCGTGTTACGTAGGTTTACAATCTTTTTGTTGAAGTATTTGGCAAGTTTGTCTGCAGGTGGGATATCTATGTTGGTTGCGTATTTGTATTTTCTTTGAGTTTGTTTCCATGCATTGAGTGTTTGTGTATCTTTTGCTTTTTTCTATGCTCGTTCGAGTTTCCTGGATTGTGTTTTTAGTTTTTTCATATATATATAGGAATCATTTATGTATGTTGTATCATTACCTTTTATTCTTAAGTTTTTAAATATATTTTACATTTATGTTAGTTATTTGTGTTTCTGTTTTTACTTGTAAACTCCTGAGGCAGGCACTTTTTATGCCAAAACATAGTGCTGTGTTGAGTCTTGACATTTGTTTTTACGCAGTAAATTTTATCTGTTGAACCTGTGGTTTGTCCAGCCTTCCCTCATTTCCCACTTCTTGGTTCATTGCAATTTTTCATGGGACTTTTTTGTGTTCAGTTACCATTGGAAAAAATGACCACATCATCTAAAAAAGCTTGGGCATATGCCTAGTGTGATCTTAATATCCGATTAATATTCTTTCATAACATGGCAGGGGCTCCATAGAGCCCGAATGGTAGCACCCTAAACTGATACAGTCCCTGCTGAGTAATAAAGGCAGCATAGGCGGTTGGTGGACCAACTGTTTGGGGAGGCTAAAGGGGGTTTATGGTAAACAAACCATAAACCAATTTCTACAACTGCTAGAGGGCTTTCACTACAGTTCCTGCTGTGAGGATGGAGGTAAATCAACAATTTAATCCCCTCAGAGCAGCTGGACTCCACAGCTGATCCATTCTGCTGCAGCAGGGGGGAGGCTTAGCCTCTCCAAGCCTCTTATACCGGGCGCCTATGAAAGGCAGTTTTTTCTTTATATTTTTCCTCACCCCCAACTGATCTACTAGCTCATCCACCTGGGGCATGAGATATGCGTCAAGTTGGGAGATACTATTGACTCCACAAAAATATACACAAAAACTGAATGGATCCATCAGGTTTTGGAACCAGCACAATAGGTCTGGCCCACTCACTATTTGATTCTTCAATTATTTCTAACTGCAACATCTGTACCACCTCCCTTTCCACTTCCTTCTTTTTTGCTTCTGGGAGCTGATAAGGTTTCTGTCTGATTCCTTTCCCTGGTATGGTCTCTATTCGTGTGCAACTCAGTTTTGAAGAAAACACATACTGAAAATGATGTATTAGTGAGCATAATTGCACCTAGGGACTCCCCGATTTTAATGGGGTGATTCTCCACTATGTGCAGACTCAGTTCTTTACCCTCTACTACTGACTAGTTCTTCTCGTTCCAACCAGGGTTTTAAGAGGTTTATGTGAATTATCAGAGTTTTCCCCTGACCCTGATTAATTTCATATGTCACTGGACCTAGCCATCATGTTATTGAAAAAACACTTAGCCAATAACCTGTTGGCTGACACAGGTAACAGTACTAATACCTTGTCCTGAGGTTGGAAACCTCTATATTTTGTTCCCCAATGAACGGTAGTATTTTTACAAGCTGTAAAGTGATTGAGTCATACATCTGAGGTCTCTGTTTTTTTCACATTATTATATTCATATTTATATTTGGTATTTTGGTAGCTTTGTTGTCCCTGTTGTTTTGGTTTTGAGTGAGATTTATCTGGCATGATCTTCTGATAAAAACCATGTTCCTTCCAATCTTGCAGCCGAAAAGAATAAACTACCTAGAACATAGTGGGTTGCATGTCGTGCCAAATAAATCTGATTTCTTTGACAGAGGGACTAGAGAACTAGATTGAAGGAAGGTGCTAGATATGATTTTCTAGGATTTCAGCAAAGCCTTTCAAATGATTCCTCATGGAAGACTTAAGAATAAACTGAATAGCCTGGGGGTGGATTAAGAAACAGCTGTCAGGCATCATTGAGTGATGATAAATAGAGTTTATTCAGAAAAAAAGAAAGGTTAGTAGTAGAATCCCTTAAAAGTCAGTCCTGGGGTGGATTCTGTTCAATATCCAAAGTTATCTGTATGAAATTATACACTCATCAAATTTACTGCTTGAACAACAACAAAAAAATCAACATGCTGTCGATAGTATTTACTATTACTACTATTTAGCATTTCTATAGCGCTACAAGGCGTACGCAGCGCTGCACAAACATAGAAGAAAGACAGTCCGTCCTTGCTCAAAGAGCTTACAATCTAATAGACAAAAAATAAAGCAAGCAAATCAAATAAATTAATGTGTACAGGAAGGAGGAGAGGAGGGTAGGTGGAGGCGAGTGGTTACAAGTGGTTACGAGTCAAAAGCAATGTTAAAGAGGTGGGCTTTCAGTCTAGATTTAAAGGTGGCCAAGGATGGGGCAAGACGTAGGGGCTCAGGAAGTTTATTCCAGGCGTAGGGTGCAGCGAGACAGAAGGCACAAAGTCTGGAGTTGGCAGTAGTGAGGAAGGGAACAGATATGAAGGATTTATCCATGGAGCGGAGTGCACGGGAAGGGGTGTAGGGAAGGACGAGTGTGGAGAGATACTGGGGAGCAGCAGAGTGAGTAAATTTATAGGTTAGTAGAAGAAGTATAGTGTTTCAGTATGAAAACACAGCTATTAGCATAAGCAATAGTATCTGAATTACTTGCTGAAGATACCACCCATGAATCTCTCCTGTTAACAAACAAAAGCATATTTTCATCAAGAGTCTTAGTGCAATTCAATTTGATGATTATTGTGATGCCAGAAGAGAATGGAAGTTGAGTAAATACAACATAACAACTTCTCTATACATACAGGTTGACATGCTGACAAAGAAAAGAAAAATCTATAGGAATATATAATAGAAAAGCACATTTTGGATAAGCAAACAAATTACTGGGATAATGATATTGTACTTCTAGTGGCTTTATCTGGTAATTTTTCAAGGCCTTTAAAGCAAGGATTGAGCCTAAGCCACTGCAGTAAAAGCCATACTAGGTAGCCTGACAGCTGTTTTAGAAAGATTGCCTGTATTAAAGATGTGCAATCTCCTCAGAGGTTTAAATGGTTTTAGGTGCAGGTTTGAGCTGAAAATCTCATTTGTCCAGAGTTCAGAGCTCTCAACCACTGTCTAGGCATGTCAAAAATATTTTCTTGGAAACGGTGCACTTTTTTTTGCTGATCTGACATCATCATCATTACATGTCATGGATAGTCCTAAAAAAGAAATAAAAAAGAAAGAAATGCACACAATTGATCTATATTTGCCCTCATTTTACAAGCCCTATTGGCATTTGATATGTGCGTAAACTGACTCGTAAATGTTTGATGCATAAATGCCTTGGTCCCCATTTTACAAAGCCGGGATATGCACTTATCAGTCTCAAGTTTGTGCAAATGACAAGGGGGTGTAGTCTTGGCATGGCAAGTTAATAGATGTTTATTTCCCCAATTCAGAAGGTGACTAACCCCAGATTCGATAAATGGTGTGCACATTTATGCGCACTGTCCTGAGATGTGCGTGCAATTAACTTGGCTAACGAGCCAATTAGCAGCAATAATTGGGTGCTAACAATTACAAGTCAGAGTCTGCTATACCTCTCTCCATTGATGCAGTGAGGCGATATATGAGCTTCAGTGTTTGTTCCAGCTGGAATTTCTTTACGTAGGGGGTCTTTTACAAAGCACTGGTAAGCCCAACGAGGCCTTACTAAACACTAAATCAGGACTACCGCCGGCCCAACACGGCCTCTGGTGGTAGTTCCACCCTGAGCGTGTGCCATTTCCGGGGGAAAAAGAAAACGCCTGGAAGTGGCTTGCACAGTGGTAACTCGGATTATCACGGAAACCTTTATTACCACTTCAAAGGGTAGCGGTAAGGGCTCCCCGTCGTATGGCCATGCGGTAAGAGTTCTCTTACCGCATGGCCATGTTAGTCTGAGGACTTTTTACCCACTACGGTAAAAAGGGCCCTGGCACATGGGGAAAATTGACCCCTTCTGCTAGCAGAGGGCCCTTTTTCCCACAGCTTGGTAAAAAGGACCCCTCAATGAGCTATCTGGCCAGCTTTGGCATTGCTTTTATTTATACAGTTCAGAAGACCTTTGAAAATACAATTATTTGCAACCGCATTCTTGTAACTGTATATGGACATGTTATTTCAAGCTGGATAATGTTATTATGTTTTGTTTTACCTTTTTTAGTATTATTTTATTGATTATGAGTGTATTTTATGGAAACCACCTAGTTATAGGTGGTATGTAAGTTTTTAAAATAAATAAATTTGCACATGCATCTCTTAGGTGCAATTCTATAAAGATCAGTGTGAAAATCTTATAGCGCACATTTTAAAAAGGGGCATGGCTAGAGGAGGGGCATGGGTGGGATTTTCACCTAAATTATGCACCAGGATTTACACCAAGTTTCAGTTTATGTAAATCTTCACACCCAAACTTTGGCGCAGAAATTGGTACTATTCTATCAATAATGTACAACTTGGAGCACCATTTATAGAATAGTGCTTCACGGATTTTTTTCAGCACTGTTTTTGAGCGCCATTTACTGAACCTAGTTCTAAATGTCTATGGGGTCATTTTACTAAGTTGTGATGGCACAGCTTAAAATGCTGTACTGCAGGGTGTGCTCAGGCATCCTACAATAATTTTGGCATCAGTACATGTTTCCAACACACTAAAAAATGGATGTTATTTTTAGAGTTGGGGCAGGTCAGGGCGGAGAGTAGGCGTATTCTGCGCAAATCAGTTAGCGTAGTTACATTGCTGTGTGCTAACCAATTAGTATGTGGTTAGTGCCTGAGCCCTTACTGCCTTCATAATGTGTGGTGGTAGGGGCTCATGCGCTAATGGCCATGCGCTAATGGGAAAATTAGCACATGACCATTAATAAAAAAAGAGCGAAAATTCAGCTATTTTACCCAGTGGTGATCCTAGGTCCCCCCAGGGTGCAGCACGACACCCTCCCCGGCACAATGACACCCCCTCCCCGGTGCATCAAGCCCCCCCCCCCCCCGGCACATCAGGCCCCCCCGGGTGCATTCTTGGCTGCTGGAGGGTACAGAGAGCAGCCACGCGCCTGTCGGCTCCACTGGCTCCCTGCTCCCTCTGCCCCGGAACAGGAAGCAACCTGTTCCGGGGCAGAGGGAGCAGGGAACCAGCAGAGCCGACAGGCGCACGGCTGCTCTCTGCACCCTCCAGCAGTGTGCACCCAGGGCGGACCGCCCCCAACGCCCCGCCCTTGCTACGCCACTGATTTTACCCATACGGTAAAAGTGGCCTTAGTGCATGGGAATGACCTGTGTTCGCATGTGCTAAGGCCACGTTTTGCTGCTGTTTGGTAAAAGGGCCTCTGAAAGTGTAATTCTTGTTATGTAGAACAGTGAACCAAAATCCTACCTTAAAACATTTTGACCTATATTTCTTAGACAGCAGAATGTGAAAAGTATACAAAAATATGAGGATCTTTGCAAGGGACTTATAATGTATTAAATTCTAGCCAATTTAATCCAGTTCATGCACTCATTCCACAACAATTATGGGATGATTTTTATGCATTGCGAGGCATAGCAAGAGTAATTAGTTAACTACTAGCGCATATTTTTGTTTTTGTGATCTGATTTGTACTTTGCTGTGGGGTAGAACATTCAACCAGAATAAATAATAACAAAAATAAACAATGCATTTCATATGCACAATACATCACATAAACAATTGGTAGCTTGCAGACCCAGTACAAAACCTTAAGCCTCTGTAAGATGATGGGATTTAGATAAATCCAACTGTGATAGTCAGTTTTGGATTTCACATTAAAGAGTGGATTATGCCAGTGTCAAATGTCAAAGACAAAAGTCCACATCCAGACACTGTGTACACGTTTTCCAAAAGGCATTATTTGCTAACTCCCAGAATACATTTTGAATGCAAATCACCATCATATTAGAAAAAGCTTCTCAGAATAAGCCAATAGATTGCCAGTGATAGTGATTTTTTTTATTTTAAATAAACACTTTCATTTACATGAGGCCTAAGTATTTTGGCTTTATGTCCTTTCTGACTTTGTAGGCTGTTTTTTTTAAATGTATTTGGTAAGATTGTGTGCTTTCACAATTAACTGAACTAGGTTTAATTTAATTACTATTAATTATAGAAGAACTATGGTGAGTGATCTGTTAATTTTTGTATGCCAATAATATAAGTATATATTTCATAACTCCTTCATTCTAATATTTCAAATTTTTCATTATTGGTTACTGTATAATAAATCTGATACAATTCTGTTAAAAGTAATAAATTACCATGATTACATCATGCTCTTATTGAACATAATGGTGCTTATTTTCAAAGACGGACATCTTAAAATATCCAAATCACAATTTTCAAAAGGCAGAATTTGGATGCTGTACATTGTAACTCATCCAAATAGCAAGGGAGCATGCTGGAGGTTTGTTTTGGACAGGACTAAGGTGGGCCTAGAATTAGGATGTCTTTCAGCAATAATGGAATAGGAAGAAACATCTAAGGAAAAAAAGATGGTGAACTGGATTAGGAACTGGTTGACGGACAGACGCCAGAGGGTGGTGGTGAATGGAGTTTGCTCAGAGGAGGGAAAGGTGAGTAGTGGAGTGCCTCAGGGATCGGTGCTGGGGCCGATTCTGTTCAATATATTTGTGAGTGACATTGCCGAAGGGTTAGAAGGTAAAGTTTGCCTATTTGCGGATGATACTAAGATTTGTAACACAGTGGACACCCCGGAGGGAGTGGAAAACATGAAAAAGGATCTGAAAAAGCTAGAAGAATGGTCTAAGGTTTGGCAATTAAAATTCAATGCGAAGAAATGCAAAGTGATGCACTTAGGGAGTAGAAATCCACGAGAGGCGTATGTGTTAGGCGGTGAGAGTCTGCTAGGTACGGACGGGGAGAGGGATCTTGGGGTGATAGTATCTGAGGATCTGAAGGCGATGAAACAGTGCGACAAGGCGGTGGCCGTAGCTAGAAGGTTGCTAGGCTGTATAGAGAGAGGTGTGATCAGCAGAAGAAAAGAGGTGTTGATGCCCTTGTACAAGTCGTTGGTGAGGCCCCACCTGGAGTATTGTGTTCAGTTTTGGAGGCCGTATCTTGCTAAGGATGTAAAAAGAATTGAAGCGGTGCCAAGAAAAGCTACGAGGATGGTATGGGATTTGCGTTACAAGACGTATGAGGAGAGACTTGCTGACCTGAACATGTGTACCCTGGAGGAAAGGAGAAACAGGGGTGATATGATACAGACGTTCAAATATTTGAAAGGTATTAATCCGCAAACGAACCTTTTCCGGAGATGGGAAGGCGGTAGAACGAGAGGGCATGAAATGAGATTGAAGGGGGGCAGACTCAAGAAAAATGTCAGGAAGTATTTTTTCACGGAGAGGGTGGTGAATGCTTGGAATGCCCTCCCGCGGGAGGTGGTGATGAAAACGGTAACGGAATTCAAACATGCGTGGGATAAACATAAAGGAATCCTGTTCAGAAGGAAGGGATCCTCAGGAGCTTAGCCTAGAATGGGTGGCAGAGCCGGTGGTTGGGAGGCGGGGCTAGTGCTGGGCAGACTTATACGGTCTGTGCTGGGGCTGGTGAGTGGGAGGCGGGGCTAGTGCTGGGCAGATTTATACGGTCTGTGCCAGAGCTGGTGGTGGGAGGCGGGGATAGTACTGGGCGGACTTATAGGGTCTGTGCCCTGAAAAAGACAGGTGCAAATCAAGGTAAAGTATACACAAAAACTAGCACATATGAGTTTATCTTCTTGGGCAGACTGGATGGACCGTGCAGGTCTTTTTCTGCCGTCATCTACTATGTTACTATATCTAGACCTGTTTCAATCATGTCCAGGGTACAAATAGTTGCCTTGATTGAGCATTTGCCTACTGGAGGGATGAAGACATAACCCCTCCTTAATCTCCCAGTGGTTACTGACCCCCTCCCACTTGCTATGAAGTGAAAGTGACAGTGGATACCAGGCTCTATGACAGCTTAAGGTATTATGGCCATTCCTAACAGAGCAGCAAGTATAAGGATTAGGCTAGAGGCCAATGCAGTGGACTTTGAGCAATGAGACCCAGGGGTAACTCCCTCTTTAATACTTTTATTTCTACACAAATATGTGAGCCCTCCTGGAACATAGAAATACCTACTGTACCTGAATTTATATGACATCTGTAATCATGGTGGCTATTGTAGTGGTGTACCTTTCGGTACAATAGGTTTTTATCTGTTCCCAGAGGGCTCATCCTATATAATAATTCTCACTCCAACATTCTGAGGCTGCCTGGAACCGTGGTTTCCGGCCAGAGCTGCTCAGGAAAGTGGAGTAGATAAAAGTAATGTCATTCCTGAAGTGCCACTGATTGGCTGCTATGACATGCTGCAGGACGTTCAATAGACAGAAGTGGAAGTGAATAAAGCAAGTCTATGATAAGCAAGGAAGCCCATTGGTTAATCTCTGATTCCACTCCCCAAAGCAGCCGTCATTCCTATACACTCAAAAAAAAAAAAAAAGAAACCTAGGAGCTGTGCTTCTCATTGCCGTTTTTACAGCTGTTTCCACTGGACAAAAGGAGGGGGGAGACACACAGACCCTGCAACTGGGAGGGGGGAGGGAGGACCCTGCAACTGTGAAAAAAGGAGGAAGGGATGGAGAGGGGGACCTGCAACTGGGAGGAAGGAAGGGATGGAGAGGGAGGGAGGGGGGACACCCCTGCAAATGGGAGACATACCGGGGGGGGGGGGCGACCCTGGAACTGGGAGAGAGGGGGGACCCTGGCACATACTCTCATTCTCACACACACACTCGCACCCAGTCTCACTCTCTCTCTGTCACACACACACACACTCGCACATTCACACTCTCTCAAACATACACACTCCGAGGAAAACCTTGCTAGCGCCCGTTTCCTTTAAAACAGAAACGGGCCTTTTTTTTTACTAGTAATAACATATAAGGGAATTAAGGTGAGATTTGTACCTGGGTCCCATTGTTAAAAGTCTACTGCACTGACCACTAGGCTGCTCCTCTGCTTTGCAGAGATGGCTGTGTGGCTATTTTTGTTCAAATGATGCCAGACAGATGTTTTTGTGCCTGCTTTTTGGTGTTCCTGTTTTGGATGTTTCATTTTGGAGAATGACAGTTCATTTTGGACATTTTCAACACAAGAATATTTTTTTTGTGTTGAAAATGACTGTGAGATGGACTTTCTTTTGGACGTTATGAGCAAGATGTCTCAATTCTGACTTGAACGTTTGCCTAAAGTTAGGCATTGGGAATGCTGTACACTAACTCCCAAATTCTATAAATGACACCTTAAGTGGTGCGCAATAATTTGGTCGCATAGCCGAATTGCAAGCACAACTTAATTGACTAACAAGCTAGTCAGCGCTGATAATTAGCACTAAACGAGCAATTAACAGCACTAATTGACTTTAATTGGAATTTACGTGCATAACGTTGTAGGCGTATTCTATAACATGTTGCGCATAAATTCAGTCAAAAAAGGGCATTGCCAGGGGCATGGAATGGGTTGGTCGTGAGCATTTCAAAATACACGTGCACTATTATGGAATACACCCGATCTGCGCCTAAGTTAGGTCTAAATGGGTTCACCTAAATTTTAGTCACAAGAATGGCACATTCCTGGTGGGCAGAGTGCATCACAATTTCAGTTTTACTTGTATACATTATAAAAGTGAAAGTATATCTACTACTACTACTACTACTTAACATTTTTAGAGCGCTACTAGGGTTACGCAAATATCTATATATATTTGTGTGTGTGTGTGTGTGATCTGGAACTGGAACAAATATATGTGTTACACATTTTCCATTGGTTGCACAAAGAAGCAGTGATACTGTAAGGGAAAGCATACGTTGCCATTTTTTCTGCATCCATTTTTGCAACAGGTAATAAAATGATCCTTTATGTGTCACTAGTAAAAAAGGCCGGTTTCCGAAACAAATGAAACGGGCGCTAGCATGTAGTTTTTTTTTTCTCCTGTAGTTTTTCCTTTGAAGAGAAAAGCACTGTATGAAGCGGCGCTGTCTTTTCCCGGGGTGATTGAGGTCGGGGAATCCTTGAGGTGGGTTAGGGGTTGCCTTATGCCGGGGATGTTTTTTGTTGGTTGGCGGGAGAGCAGCACTGTCTGGGGCCGTCGGTTTTAACGGTATTTTTGGTCCTTGTGGCAAGCAGCGGCGTCTTGTTTTGGGTGGTGTGGTTTGCAGAAGGGAGAGTACGCCACTCTTTCGGTTCGTTATAGGGCAGCAGCGTAGGAATGATGCAGGAGGAATGCAGGACGAATGCGCAGCGGGAAGCAGCACGGTGTATGCATCCTCGAGGTGGGTGACGGGTTTTTTGAGGCGGGGGATGGTTTTGCACGTCCTGGGTTGCTTGGTTTGTGAGAAGGTGAAGGGGGGGGGGGGTGTTCCAGTTATGTGCACGTGCGTGATAATGTTTTGTTTCTTTGTTGCCTCCGGTTTTGTATATTGAAGGAGTTAGCGGTTTTGTATATTCAAGCAGTTTGCCAGCCAGTCTGTACCGTATCCTAGGCTGGGGAGGAGTAGGAAAGTTTCCCTACTCCTCCCCCCGCCTGGGTCAGTCTGTGATGCAGGCTAGGTCGGGTTTAATTTTTGCAGGTGGCGGCACACGTCGCAGATGGCGAGGGGCATGCTTCTTTTTTTTTTCTTTGTTGCCTCCGGTTTTGTATATTGAAGGAGTTAGCGGTTTTGTATATTCAAGCAGTTTGCCAGCCAGTCTCTACCGAATCCTAGGCTGGGGAGGAGTAGTGAAGTTTCCCTACTCCTCTCCCCGCCTGGGTCAGTCTGTGATGCAGGCTAGGTTGGGTTTAATTTTTGCAGGTGGCGGCGCACGTTGCAGATGGCGAGGGGCACGCTGTACTCCTGTTTTCCCGAGTCCAACAACAATATTTGTGTACCTACCCAGTGCTGGGATATTCTCTGTTTCCAGCGGCGTTCGTCTGCTCTCTGTGCTGCTCAGACAATGAGGCATTCTACAGCTGAATGCTCCTCCCTTCTTCTGTTTTTTTCTTCTGATAGGTGAGTTCTATGTCGCATTCCGTTGCCTGGTAACAGTTCTGCTTTGTTAGTGGGAAAGCCGCTTCTGATAGGTCCCTTCTGATAGGTCCGTGTTATGTCGGATGGCTTCACCACCATGAAACCATGAACCCTTTATCGTGTGCTGTGACTTCAGAATCTTTGTCCTCAGAATGTTCACGGTGCGTTTTATTATATTAGATTATGCTGTGTGGAAATTCTGCAATCAACAGTAACTTGCAGCTCCTTGTTACATTGGACAAGTCACTTAACCCTCCGTTGCCCCAGGTATAAAAACATAGATTGTGAGCCCTCTAGGGATAGAGAAGGTACCTGCATATAATGTGTACAGCGCTGTGTACATCTAGTAGTGCTATAGAAATAATTATTACTAGTAGTAATTTTATAAAGTGGGCAAAGCAATTTATACACCGATTATGTGCAAAAATATTTAGAATAATGATATATTTATTTATTTGTTACATTTGTATCCCACATTTTCCCACCTATTTGCAGGCTCAATGTGGCTTACATAATACCGTAAAGGCGATCGCCAAGTCTGGGATGGAAATAAATACAATTTGATATTAGGGTCAGGTAAAGATAGTATTTTCAGGTACATAGGGATAGAAAATAGGAAGGAATATGTAATGTCCAGTACAATCTATGGTTTTGCTGTGTTGCAGGGTTGAGGCATCTAAGTTAGGTCGGTGGGGAATGCTTTTCTGAATAAGTAGGTCTTTAATGATCTCCCGAAGTTTAGGTGGTCATAGATTGTTTTCACAGTCTTTGGCAGTGCATTCCACAATTGTGTGCCTATGTAGGAGAAGTTGGATGCATATGTTAATTTGTATCTGAGTCTTTTGCAGCTTGGGTAGTGGAGATACATGTGTATCCCCCCTTTTACAACGCCGTGCTGCTGGTGAGGTAATGCCAACACAGCCCATTCAAAGTAAACATAAGAACGTAAGCATTACCATACTGAGACAGACCAAATAATTTATTACTTAAAAGGACTGTACTTTAAATATGTGCATATCTTGCTTAGTGTATTTTTCAGGTAGGCATACATATGGTCAGAGTCTTGGCGAGACTTACATTCATGTACATAAATTATAGAATACTACAAGTTATCCTCCGGATTCTATACATGGCACCCAGATTTGTGCACGGGCCCAAGATGTGTGCTCAAATTAATTGACTAATGAGTCCTTAACTATCAATAATTAGGTGCTAACAACTAATTATTGATGTTAATTGGCACTCATTAAAATTTGTGCGTGCATCTGGATGCGCATTATTCAATAAGGCATGACGCCTAACTCTACTAGTATGTAACTCAAAAGGGGGTGTGGCCATGGGCATGTCAGGGGCTTTCTGAAAAGTTGTGTGTACAATTATAGAATACAGCCTCAGCATTCACAGCAGATTTCAGCTGGCACCTAAAGCTAGGCACAGGAATCTGCACTAAGGGGTGAATTCTATCAATTGTGCCTAAAATATTCTTCTGCCTAAAAAATACTTAAATATTATTCTATAAGCTACATCTAAAGTTAGGCACAGTTTATAGAATAGTGCTTAAGTGCAGGGGTTGCATGTAAATTTAGGCACATCCATATGCACCAATAAAAACGTGATGCAAATGCCCTCACTGAAATTTACACATGAAATCTCTTTATTCTATAATTGCATGCGTAATTCAAATCCACGCCCATGCTCTGCCCCGAAACACCCATGGCTCCCATTTCTGTGCCCCCTTTTCTAGAACGCACATAAAATTTAGGCATGGATCACGCACCTAAATTTACATTCATACATCATTGCTTGTTAAAAAGCCAATTATTGTGACAAATTGGCTTGTTATTCAATTAAACTGTGTGTGCCCAAATCTACACACACAAATTTTGGTGGCTTTTATAGAATTAGGGGGTAAGCGCAATTCTATAAAGGCCATGCATCCTTTATAGAATCATGCTTAGCGCTGATATTTTTTTCTTTCACCAAATTTTGAGCACCATTTACTGAATCCAGTCCTACGAGTACATCTCTAGCACTTGGGTGCAAACTCTTTTACCAACTCCATGGCTGGTGTGGGTACTTGAGCCTAAATTCTAGGCGTGTATTTCACTGGTTATGCTAGTATTTTATATATAGGAAAGTAGGCACCTAAATTCACTCTGAGTACATATATATTTGTACTGTTATAGAATTACCCACAACTGACTAGATTCTATATATCAGTCTTAAAAATTTGGCACCAAAATTAAATTAGCTTAAGCATATTCTATAAAGTATGCCTTAATTTAGGCGTACTTTATAGAATAAGCCTAAATTTCCTTTTGGTTTGTGCAACACGCTGAGCACCGGTCAACGTGACTAAATTTAGTCGTGGTCAATTATGTGAAGTAAGCCTTGGTGTAAATCCTTATGCCTAAATTAGGTGCGGAGCAGGTATATTCTAGAACAATGCACATAGACTTTAGATACGCCCATGTCCCACCCATTCCATGCCCATAACACGCCCCCTTTTCAACTATATGATTTCGATTTTACACACAGATGTTACAGAATACGTTTAGCAAGTAGTGCGGGTAAATTCTAATTAAAGCAAATTAGTGGTGATAATTGGTTGCTAACATCCAGTTATCAGCGCTGATTCGCTTGTTAACCAATCAGCTTATGCGTATTGTTACGGAATACGCTTCGATTTCCATGCACAAATCTCGGCGCGCTATATAGAATCCCAGGGAACATGATTTTCTGCACAACTTTCAAATCATTTTTATATACTGGAGGCTTTTTCATGAGTGCATTAAAAATAATTCTATCCATCTTTCATAGTTAACACATGCAGTACAAAGTAAGGCAGCTTTCACTAGTGCCCAGTCATCCTTCAGCAATATTTTATACCACTGCTGTGAAGATGATTAAAAGTATGAAACATGATGTCTGTGATGCAGACTCTAATGAGTGATGATGACCGAGGTAGGTGGTTAGGCAGGTCAGACTGCTGAATTTAAAACCAGCAGTTTGGAATTGCTATAATTTTGATTTCATGTAATTTCTGCATCTTCTGGAGCATGTGAACATTTGCTTCCTTTCCTCTTGCTTCTTGGCATCACATATCATAGTTCTTTACACAATCATTTAGAACATTGACACCACGCAAACTTTATTTTCAAAGATACAGGCAGCTAACTGAGTTCAGCAAGGAATGTACATGCTAGAAGCTAATGTAAATTGGATGTTCCTTCAGATTTCTACAGGCACAGCTTGTAACAGTTTATATTCAGCAGGTAGTTTTAGCTGCAAAATGACAGAATCTTTCATCAGGTGGAAAACAGGATTTGGACTTTCAAATCCATGAAATTCAATATTCAGCTGAGTTCAATGCATTGTCAAACTTGCATTGTTTTGCAGGAATCTCTCAGTGTATTCTGCCTAATAGAAATTTCGATGCCATTTCTAGAAGGTAAAACTATTTAAAGATTTGTCTTTAATTCGCAGAAACACAGAACAGGATAGAGGTTAGAGACTGCAAAGCCCATCTAGTGCATCCATCCTTGTCTCAAATTTCACCTTTACAACCTTCTTTTTAAAAAGTCCTCTGCTTTTCCAATGTTTTCTTCAAGTCTGAAGCTATTTTTGCCTCCACCAAATCCACTGCAAGACAATACTTTGAGGGGCATAATCGAACGCGAACGCCCATCTCCATGGGCGTCTATGTCCGAACAGGGCCGCCGAGAGACTGGGCCAGGCCCGGGACAAGGTCACCCCCCGGGCCCCCCCCCCCCCCGAGGTCGCCACTGCTCCCCCACCACCCGTCCCCCCTCTGCGCACCAGCGGGCCCCTGCATTGAAATCACAGTGCCTCTCACCTCCATGTGAAGGTACTGCAGGCAGCAGCAGATTGCCTCCCTCCTTCGGGCCTCCTTCCCTCCCTGTGTCCCGCCCTCATCTGACGTAACTTCCGTGAGGGCGGGACACAGAGAGGGAAGGAAGCCCGAAGGGAGGTGATCTGCTGCTGCCTGCAGCGCTTTCACATGGAGGTTAGAGGCGCTGTGATTTCAATGCAGGGGGCCGGTCTTAGCAACTGCAGGGAGCTGTGCAGACCAGTTCTCAGAGCCCACCCACCCCTCCCCAGTATACGCAAAATGACAGAAACCAAATTAGCATACAGATTCTGCATGCAGCACAATACCAGAAAAACAGAACATTGCTAAACATTGCAAAATAAGACAGCAGATGTAAATTCTCAAGTTGGAAATATTCCAAACACTAAAATGAAAATAAAATGATTTTTTCTACCTTTGTTGTCTTGTGACTGTATTTCAGATCATGTTGGTCCCAGTTTCTGATTCTGTTGCTCTCTATCTGCTCCCTTAACTCCACTTCCAGGGTTTCCTTTCCATTTATTTCTTTACTTTCTTTCTTCCTCATTTCTTGCCCTACATCCATAGGTAAAAGCTGGGTCCTCCGCGGACTTGACCGGAAGAGGTATAGAGTGAATCCAGCTTTTGCCTATTTTCTCCAGCCATGTGCAGTTTTTCTCCTCTTTTCCCTTTCCCTCATCTCCGTCAGGATGCATCTCCTTCCTCTCTCTTCCCTCTCCTCCATCCATGTCCAGCATTTATCCTCTCTCACCTCCCCTCCATCCATGTTCATCTCATGTCCTCTCTTCCCTCCCCTGCATCCATATCCAGTATTTCAACTCTCCCCTCTCCTCCATCCATATCCAGAATTTCTCCTCTCCCCTCCATCCGTGTGCATCTCCTTCCTGTCTTCCCTCACTTCCATGTCCAGCATTTCTCCTCCCCTCCCCTCCATCCATCGCAACTCTCCTCGCTCCCCTGCCCTCCCTACTCATCCCCAGTGATTCTCCTTTGCTCCCTGTCCTCCCTCCCTTCCCCTCCATGTCCAGTGACTTGCCCCAACTTACCCCCCTTTTCACCCCCCTCCCCCAAGTTTCAGTTCCCAGCCCCAGCTGTGCCCTCACGTTTCCAGCACATAAGTATCATAAGTAAATAAATAAGCAGATAAAAACTCTAAGTGTTCAGCACCTGAATCTCATAAATGATGTCTGTTTTAGTGACCCTTTACCAGGAGAAAAAAAATGCCTGCACGAATACAACATGTGCTAGGGAGTCCCTATAAACAGTCCCTCCAAATGACACATTACTACAAAAAGTTGTTCCGTTATTATACTTCCTCTGTGTACATTCCTATGCTGCACAAGCCGGCACGTTTGAAAATATAAGTGAGAATAAATAAAAATGCTACCCACAAATGAAGACAACGAGGGACAGCCCTTCCTTCCTTCCAGGCCAGCCGCCCTGCATTTAAAAAGTTGCAGCGGCGGCAAAAACGCAGGCTCGCCTCTTCTTTAAGCCCTTCCCCTTCTCTCTCAGCGTGCACTGTGCCGCCTTCGCGGAAACCGGAAATTGCATCAGTGCACGCTGAAAGAGAAGGGGAAGGGCTTAAAGAAGAGGCGAGCCTGCGTTTTCGCTGCCGCCGCTGCAACTTTTTAAATGGAGGGCGGCTGGAAAAAATGAAGCTGAGAGCATCGCAACGAGGGAGGGAGCGACAGGAAGCGCCGCAGGGCCCCAGGAGGTGCGAGGTCCTGATGACGGAGGGTGGGGTGGGACTCCGGCGCCGGGCCCCCCTGGAGGCCCTGGCCCGGGGAATTTTGTCCCCCCTGTCCCCCCCCCTCTCGGCGGCCCTGTGTCCGAAAACGGGTATTTGAAGAGGCGGGACAGACCGTATTATCGAAAAAAATGGGCGTCCATCTTTCTTTCGAAAATACGGTTTGGACGGACCAAATGCCATGGATTTGGTCCTTTCTGAGATGGGCGTTTTTTTAAAGCGATAATGGAAACTAAAAATGCCCAGCTCAGAAACGTTCCAATCCAAGCCATGTGGTCGTGGGAGGGACAAATGTACAACACTACCATAGCTCTTAGGGGTGAAGGGGGCAACTAAATGTGGGTACAGTGGGTTTTAGAGGCCTCCCCTTTACCACCACAAGTGTTATAGGTGGAGGGGGATGGGCCTGGGTCTGCCTGCCTGAAGTGCACTGCAGTACCCACTAAAAGTGCTCATGGGACAGGACTTGTTGCTGCTGTATAACCTTGGCACAGCAGTTCACATCTGAAGACTTATGTCGCTGAAAACGTCCTTTATTTGAACAAGCACGTTTACTCACAGTTAACTGCAGACCAGAGGTTGTGCCCCACTGGCAATGAGTCTCGCTGGTACTTGAGATTAGCAGTAGGTCCAGGGATTTTTTTGTGGGGGTACTTGGGGGTTCTGAGTACCGGCACCTTTTCCATTGTCTGCTAAAATTGACCCATGGTTCCCAAGTTTTAATGAAAGAGCTCAGACTCTACACACCAATTCTGCCTTGTCATAGATTGTGTGACTGGTTGCAGGGGGCCTGGCTATTGTAGGATGTGTCCCTCAGTGATCACCCCACCCCAAAGGGTGGCCCTGGCATTTGAGTACCGGCACCTTTTTCACTAGAAAAAACACACTGAGTAGGTCTGAGCTGGCAGAATGGTGTACAATGCCCTCTTTCAGCAACATTCAAGATAAAAACTAAGTGCTGTAACGTGGCTAACACATGAAAGGAATCTAAAAGTGTCTTACACAAATGGCCACTACCTCATGGACTACCGGAAACAAAACAGGGCACACTCTGACCCAGTAAGCAGAGGGAAAAGCACCATGGGAGTAGAGCCTACCAACTACCAACATCGTGAGCATGTAACACAAGCTAGTGGAATCACGGAGCCCAATATTCTACACCCACCACAATGCATTGCTGATGTGACTCTGCAGTGCCCTTAACAGAAAAGGTGTCACATGCACCCGAGAGCCACATCAGAACCAGGGAAAGGCTGTCAGAGGATAGAACACATTCTGCTGTCATGGAGGTGGGTATGACATTTGAGGCTGGCATACAGGCTGGGAAAAAAGTTTGTAAAGTGTTTTTTTTTTTGTGGGAGGGGGTTAGTGACCACTGGGGGAGTCAGGGGAGGTGATCCCCGATTCCCTCCGGTGGTCATCTGGTCAGTTGGGGCACTTTTTTAGGACTTGGACCTGAAAAAAAAGGGTCCAAATAAAGCGGACCAAATTCTCGTCAAAAACGCCCTTCTTGTTTCGATTATCAGCTAAAGATGCCCATATCTCCTCGGCCGATAACCACGCCCCAGTCCCACCTTCGCCACACCTCCGATATGCCCCCGTGATCTTTGTTTGTTTTACTAAGCCGTGTAAGCGTCTACATGCACCCAACGCATGCCAAAATGGAGTTACTGCCTGGCTACCGTGTGGATCTTGCAGTAATTTCATTTTTGGCGCGCATTCCAAAAAATAATTTTTATTTTTGGATGTTTGCATTGGACGTGCGCGCCAAGTGGCATTTGATGCGCATAGGTCATTACCGCCCGTTTACCGCGTGAGACTTTACCGCTAGGTCAATGGCTGACGGTAAGGTCTCAGACCCAAAATGGATGCATGGCAATTTTCATTTTGCCACACATCCATTTTTGGCAAAAACTTTAAAAAGGCATTTTTTTACAGGAGCACTGAAAAACACTGTGCACACCCAAAACACGCGTCTTCACTACCGCAGGCCATTTTTCAGTGTGACTTTGTTAAAGGGCCCCTTACCGTCGTAGACTGAATATTACCCCCAAAGTGATAAAAACTCTCCAGTATGCAAGCCTTTTATTGTCATTTGTAAGATGTGAACACGCTTTTCATGATAGGAGGTCTTATTCAAATTCATTTGTATTGAAGAAAAGGATCAAAATAAATCTTTTTTTCTATTCAGTTAGTTTTCAATTCAATTGAATTCTTGTTCATCCTTCCGTAGTAAGTGACTATGGTAACGGTGCACTTGGTTGAACAGTTCATTACATCTCGACTGCCATCTCCTTTTCTTGCCATGGTATTTTCAGTCAAGATATATTCAGCAACATGTCTAATCAGACCTGAAGACCCTGAAAAATGTAGTTGAAAAAAAAAATCAAAGTTTTGGCAGCAGAAATTCCAAATAGACAAAAAAAAAAGTAACACAATGTAAAATTACTTATCTGTACAACCAGAGTATTTTTAGTATAAATCTGGTATTCTTCCCAGTATATTTGTTATCATAAAATTACCATAATTTTATGTTAAAAAACATGCATGAAATTGCTAAAGTATGTTAAGTCAAAGCATTTTAATACAGGAGGAATCAATGGCAAAGTAAGTGAAAAATACTAATTGTACTTGGGGTAAAAAATAAATATCTAAGCTTCATGTTTTTATTTGTTTGTTTCCAACACGAACATTTCTAAATCTGCACTACCCGAGCTGCAAAGGTCTTAAATACAAATCAACCTACGAATCCAGTTTCTCCTACATAAGCACGCAACTGTGGAATGCATTACCAAAAGCCTTGAAAACGACGTACGGCCACCTAAACTTCCGGAAATCACTAAAGACTAACCTGTTTCAAAAGGCATACTCGGTCGATCCAACTTAAATTGCCTGAACTCTGCAACACAACAAAACTAAAGAACGTAATGGACATAACTCAATTCTTCCGTTGTATGATTCCCTAATGTGGCTCTGCTACATGAACTTTATCTTACCACAACATCACTTTGTATTTGTTCACCGGAGTCTGCAAATGCCTCTCCGGTACTATGTAAGCCACATTTAGACTGCAAATAGGTGGGGAAATGTGGGATACAAATGTAACAAACAAACAAATAAATAACCAATTTCCATGAAAGAACAGCCATCTTCATAGATAATAGCTCTGAGGCATTCAGGGGCCCTTTTACTGAGACACGTGGAGGGGCATAATCGAACGTCGCCGGTGAAATAGATCGCCAGCGATCTATTTTGGCGGCAGTGCAACAGCTGGCCGGAACCGTATTATCGAACAAGATGGCCGGCCATCTTTTTTTTCGATAATACGGTTTAGCCCGGCCAAATGCCAGAGTTCGCCGGATTTGAGATCGCTGGTTTTGTTTTTCAGTGATAATGGAAAAAAATGCCGGCCATCTCGAACCCGGCAAAATCCAAGGCATTTGGTCATGGGAGGAGCCAGCATTTGTAGAGCACTGGTCCCCCTGACATGCCACGACACTAACCGGGCACCCTAGGGGGCACTTCTAAAAATGTTTAAAAATACACAAATAGCTCCCAGATGCATAGCTCCCTTACCTTGGGTGTTGAGCCCCCAAAATCCTCCCCCAAACCCATTCCCCACAACTCTACACCATTACCATAGCCCTTTTGGGTGAAGGGGGGCACCTACATGTGGGTACAGTGGGTTTTGGGGGGGTCTGGAGGGATCAACACTTAGCACTACAAGTGTAACAGGTATGGGGGCGATGGGCCTGGGTCCGCCTGCCTGAAGTCCACTGCAACCAACAAAAACTGTTCCAGGGACCTGCATACTGCTGTCAGGGAGCTGGGTATGACATTTGAGGCTGGCATACAGACTGGTAAAAAAAGGTTTTTATTTTTAATTTTTTAGTGTGGGAGGGGTTGGTGACCACTGGGGGACTACGGGGAGGTCATCCCCCATTCCCTCCGGTGGTCATCTGGTCAGTTGGAGCACCTTTTTGAGGCTTGGTCATGAAAATAAATGGACCAAGTAAGCCTGGCGAAATACTGATTAACACTGCTTTTTTTTTTCCATTATCCGCGAAAGCCGTCCATCTGGTAGCCATGCCCATGCCCCACCTTCGCTATGCTGCTGACACGCCCCTTGAACTTTCGCCGGCGCGGTGACAGGAAAGCGGCGCTGGTGTCAAAAAAGCCGCTTTCAATTATACCAATTTCGTTGCTTTTGAGAGATCGCCGGCCATCTCCCGATTTATGTCGGAAGATTGCTGGTGATCACTTTCGAAAATAAGTCTGATAGGTGCCTATACACGTACAACGTGCAGGAAGTTAGAACTACCACCTGGCTACCATGTGCCACGGGTGGTAATTCTAATTTTGATACACGCTCAAAACGCACGGCAGAAAATAATTTCTATTTTCTACCATATGGCACTAACCAGGTGGTATTTGCCAGTGTATACGCACTGATGATTACCGCCAGTTAACGTTTGAGACCTTGCCGATTAGTCAATGGGTGGCAGTAAGGTCTCAGGCCCAAAATGGGCACGTGCTTATTTTTATTTTGCCGCACATCCATTTTCAAAAAACGGCCTTTTTACCAGGTACACTGAAAAATGGACCTACGTACATTCAATACACGTGCCTACACCAGCACAGGCCATTTTTCAGCATGCCTTAGTAAAACAGCCCCTCAGTCACTGTAAGCAAAAAGAGATTGACCTAAAACAGGGACTTTCCTCCGAGTCCTCGGGACACACCAAGCCAGTTTGGTTTAAGATATCCACAATCAATTTGCATAAGGTAAATCTGCAAGCCCTGCCTCCATTATATGCAAATTCATCTCATGCATATTCACAGTGGGCATCCTGAAAGCCTGTCTTGGTGTGCCTCAAGGTCTGAGTTGAAAATCCTGTCCCTGGAGAGATGTGACTATCTTCAAATATTTTATAAATGTATAGCTCACATTCAGGTTATAAATTGAAAAATGAAGTCATCTTAAAAACAGCACAGAAAGAAGGATAAAACCTTGCAAAGGATGAAATAAATGTTTGTCCAAACCTTACATACTCCTGTTAAAATAAATATTTCTGTTTTTGACTTGCTCTATTCAGTAGGATTACATCTACCACATAGAATGCATTTTACACAATTTATTTCACTGATAAAAAGGGAAAGTGCATTTGAAATGAACAGATGGAAATACACAGCAAGGTCACCTCATAGTGGGCCATGGAGGGACTGTGTAAATGCTAACATCTCCCTCTGCAATAAACTTGCATAAATCTAGCTTTGCACAGTATAACAGCCTTCACGTTCCTATTTTGGGGGGGATGTGATGTCTTGTCCTTTGGAATGGTTTGTGCTGACAAGATTAGCTGTTAGTCTGTGGGATTTTTCAGATTCTCCCTGTATGCCGTGACAGGCACCATATAAAACACTCTAACTGATAGAAGACCTCTGGAGTTGATTTATGAGAGCTTTGTACAAAGCAAATTCACTGCAGCTCCAAATTCTACATAAACCAGTGTTTTCTCCATCTCAGAAACAAATCTTGAGCTTTAATGAAACTCTGGTGTGTCTCCTGCTGCTGCTAAAAATTGTGCCATTGATGGGTTTAACCCTAAGGCAATTCGAAGCACATCCACATTTGCTAGAGAATTTCCTAGCACTAGCACATTGGGCTAGTGTTCATGCAGGCAGGTCCCAGAGGGCCCTTTCAGTTTCTATTTCTATGTGTTAGTGGCACAGTTCTGGTTTTTGCTGCATTGGTAATATATAAACTTTGCTCTAAATTCTCAGTAGAAATAAGTGGTTCCGTGACTACAAAAGGCAAAGAAGAATAAAGATCTGCTAGCTTAGGTCCAAACTAATTTACCCACAGTTCTCTCTAGATTTTAGTGTTTTGTGTCAGTTAGATTTTGAAATTTAAGCAATCCTAATAATTAAAAAGGAAATTCAAAGTAAGTAATTTATTGTAAAAAAAAGAGAGAAAACGTAGTAAAGCTATATACTTCAGATAATAATTCACATCATGAAGAAAGAAAAGACATATTTAAAGATAATAAAATAAAGGTAAATCAGTAAGATTTAACCCCTGCCCCCCCAAATCTCACACTATGGGCTAGATTCTATATATCGTACCTAAAAAAAACTCTGTGCGGAAAAAAATACGCTTAGGTGTATTCTATAAAGTACGCCTAGATGAGCAGGTAGCTGGCAAAATCATATGTGCTTTGGAGCAGGTGAAAATGCTGGCATGGACACTTTTAAAATATATATATGTGTATTCCCATGCTAAAATGGAAAAATATTGAACAATTCTATGGGCTAGGTGCCAGCATTTATATGCATGTTATCTACGCAAATGTTTATAACACTAGCATCTAGGGGGCTGATATTCAGACCGTGGGATGTAGCCGGACTGACTCCCATGGTCAATACTGAGCTTGGATATTCAATGCCTGGGCGACTGGGTGTTTTTTGTCCGGTTTCAACTTTACCGGTCAAGCTGTTATGTTATTTTGAAACCGGCCAAAGGTAGGCCAGCTATTTTGGTGGCCTAATTTAGCCACCAAACTGGTGCCCAACCTTTGGTGCAGAAATAGGCTCTAAGTGCTATTCTATAAACAACACCCACTCCGCACCATTTACAGCAAGTTAAGCAGGTATTTGCAGAATAACACTTAGGTGATATGCTGATAGATAGATAGATAGATAGATAGATAGATAGATAGATAGATAGATAGATAGATAGATGTAAATGTGTATGTATGCACCAACTGGCCAGGCTGGTTAAATGGTACATAACTAGCTATCCAGCAATATTCAGATGGAGATAGCCAGCCATCTCCTGCTGAATATCAGTGGTTAGCGCTTAGCAGATAGTCGGTTATATCGTATGATATCTGCCAATATTCAGCACATCACCGGCTAAGGGGTCCTTTTATTTATTTATTTAAAGCATTTATATCCCACATTTTCTAACTGGTTGTAGGCTCAATGTGGCTTACATCAGCTATATCAGGACTACAGTACATTAGTATATTAAAACAGTACAGACAGTAACTTAAAGTTTGGCATTATATTAAACAGCAGAATAGTAAAGAAAATAAATGTAAGTGTTTCTGGATTATCTGAAACCAAAGAAATTGATCTGATTATGTTGTTTCTGGAGAGTAGACCTTTTTGAATAGGATGGATTTTAATAATTTTCTGAACTTTAGATAGTTCTGGGTTGATTTAACTAATTTAGGTCAGGCATTCCACAATCGAGTACCCAAGAAAGGAAAGTACCCAAGAAAGCCACATTAGGGCCTACGTGCACCCAACATGCGCCAATTCCGAGTTACCACCCGGCTACCGTGTGTGCCGGGCTGTAATTTCATTTTTGGCGCATGTCCACTATGCGTGACAGAAAATAATTTTTATTTTCTGGCGCCCGGCGCTACTGAGCGGTAATCGGAATTGTACGCGCACTGACGATGACCACCCGGTTAACACTTGAGACCTTACCACTAAGTCAGTGGGTGGCAGTAAGGTCTCAGACCCAAAATGGATGCGCGCTGGTTTTAATTTTGCTGCAGGTCCATTTTCGACCACAAAAAAAAGGCCTTTTTTGCAGGCGCGCTGAAAAATCGACCTGCGTGTGTTCAAAACATGCGCATACACCAGTGCAGGCCTTTTTCAGCATGCCTTAGTGCTATTTTATTTATTTATTTATTTATTGCATTTGTATCCCACATTTTCCCACCTATTTGCAGGTTCAATGTGGCTCATATTATACCGTAGTGGCGATCGCCATTATCGGAATGAGAAATACAGAGTGGTATTGCATTAAAGTTCATAAGTGACAGAGTACTTTAAGCAGTCAGGTATAGAGAGTTCATTTCCAGAATGAGAAATAAAGTGGTATTGCATTAAAGTTCAATGGTGATAGAGTAAATTAAGCAATCAAGTATCGAGGGTTCAGTTTTGTCCAGTTCTGGTATAAGTTTCGTTATCTGGAATTTAGGCTAGATCATTGTGGTATGCCTTTTTGAACAGGTTGGTTTTTAGTGATCAGACTGTTATGACTGTTGGAAGGGGTTGGGGGAACGGGCAGGGGATAGGGAAGCCTTGTGGGGCCCTTATCCAGGTATGGGCAGTCACCTAGGTGTGCCAAAATTCAGTGGCAGTATCCAAATAACTAAGCAGACATAGTTAAAACTACATTTTATGTGGTCCTTCTTGCCCAGCTGGTTACCTGGGTACCAGCATCAAAAATTGGCAGCACCCAGATACTTTCCGGGCTCACCCTGACTCTGGACTGCCTCACCACATATTATGCATATTATCTGCATTAATATGCACAATTAGGGCTAAATTCAGTAAATGGTGCCAACATCCACATGGAGCACTTCTAGAAATGGCATATTGGGGGGCTCTTTTACTAAGCTGCAGTAAAAAGTGTCCTGCGGTAGTGCGAGCGCGTCTTTTAGGCCTAGCGGTAAAGTCTCACGTGCTACCTGCGCGGTAAGCATGCAGAACATGCCAACAGCTCTTTACTGCCAGGTAAGGGCCCCTGATACAAAAATATTTTGTACGATTGGATTTGGTGTGTGCCAAATTCAGAATTACCGTCCGACTCATGCGCGAGCTGGGCAGTAGTGCTGATTTGGTGCATGCTGTATGTACGTAGGCCCTCATGCAGCTTAGTAAAAGGGCCCCTGAGTTGCATTCCATTTATAGAACAACACTTAGAGCCGATTTCCATGCCAAACGTTGGGCACAAGGATTTACACCGAAACCTGGTGTAACATCAGCACTTATGTGTCTTCATAACAGAAGCACACAACACTCTGCGTACATGTGCATATGTTATAAAGTACGTACATACACCACAATCCCAATTTCAACCCCTGAAATGTCTATACATGTATCTGTCAGCACTTAGACGGGAGTATATAGCCATGCTATTTTAGATAAATTTCCTTTTCCATGCGTAAAGCTTCTTTCTTAGATAAAGAATGAAAGGTACTATATTTAAAGAAGGTCTTCTATCATTATAGTCTCTGTTTCTGTGTATAATATAGGCTTTATACACAGATTTACAGAATATAACTGTTTCTCTTTGAAAGTATCAAGCAGAACATTATGAAAAGTGAACCTTTGACAGACTTTGCCACCCAAGTACATCGCAAACACAAAGGGATGAATTCTATACATGGTGCCGAAACAGCGCTATTCTATAAGCTACGCTTAAAGTTAGGCACGGTTCTAGAAATAGCACCTATGCCTGGGAATCACACCTAATTTTAGGCGTCGCCATTTGCACCAACTGAAATATGGTGCAAATGTACACACCTACATTAGGTATGCATCCTCCTTATTCTATAACAACTTGTGTATATGCTATGAAAGCCCCTGTTCTGCCCATGACTCTCCCATGTCCACCCCCTCTTTTTTTACTAGCATGTAAAATTTGGGCACGGATCCCATGGCTAAATTTATGCACGAAAATTTCAATTAAATTTAATTAGTGCAAATAATTGCTTGTTAGAAAGGTGCTAATTAGCTCACTATTTAATTAAATTGTGTGTGCAAATTGGGGGCGTACACAAATTTGAATGCATAGTTTTGGTGACTTTTATAGAATTGGGGAAAGGGGGTAATTCAATAAGGCTACCTATTTATACTTGTCCAGAAGATGCCTATCTGTATCAGATGACGTTTAATGTGAGCAAGTGCAAAGTGATGCATGTGGGAAAGAGGAACCCGAATTATAGCTACGTCATGCAAGGTTCCATGTTAGGAGTCACGAACCAAGAAAGGGATCTAGGTGTCGTTGTTGATGATACGTTGAAACTTTCTGCTCAGTGTACTGCTGTGGCTAAGAAAGCAAATAGAATGTTAGGTATTATTAGGAAAGGAATGGAAAACAAAAATGAGGATATTATAATGCCTTTGTATCGCTCCATGGTGCGACCGCACCTAGAATATTGTGTACAATTCTGGTCGCCGTATCTCAAAAAAGATGTGGAGGGGCATAATCGAACGAAAACGCCTATCTCAATGGACGTTTATCTCCAATAATGGGTACGTGAAGGGGTGGGACAAACCGTATTTTCGAAAAAAATGGACGTTCATATTTTTTCCCAAAAATACGGGTTGTGCGGGGCAAATGCCTTGGATGTGTTCATTTTTGAGCTGGGCGCTTTTGTTTTTCAGCGATAATGGAAACCGAAAGCGCCCAGCTCAAAAACGAATACATCCAAGGCATTTGTTCGTGGGAGGGGCCAGGAGTCGTAGTGCACTGGTCCCCCTCACATGCCAGGACACCAACCGGGCACCTTAGGGGGCACTTTTACAAATCAAAGAAAAACCGTAAATGAGCTCCCAAGGGCATAGCAGCTTTCCCTTGTGTACTGAGCCCCCCAAATCTCCCCCAAAACCCACTGCCCACAAGTCTACACCATTACCATAGCCCTATGGGGTGAAGGGGGGGCACCTACAGTGGGGGAAATAAGTATTTGATCCCTTGCTGATTTTGTAAGTTTGCCCACTGACAAAGACATGAGCAGCCCATAATTGAAGGGTAGGTTATTGGTAACAGTGAGAGATAGCACATCACAAATTAAATCCGGAAAATCACATTGTGGAAAGTATATGAATTTATTTGCATTCTGCAGAGGGAAATAAGTATTTGATCCCCCACCAACCAGTAAGAGATCTGGCCCCTACAGACCAGGTAGATGCTCCAAATCAACTCGTTACCTGCATGACAGACAGCTGTCGGCAATGGTCACCTGTATGAAAGACACCTGTCCACAGACTCAGTGAATCAGTCAGACTCTAACCTCTACAAAATGGCCAAGAGCAAGGAGCTGTCTAAGGATGTCAGGGACAAGATCATACACCTGCACAAGGCTGGAATGGGCTACAAAACCATCAGTAAGACGCTGGGCGAGAAGGAGACAACTGTTGGTGCCATAGTAAGAAAATGGAAGAAGTACAAAATGACTGTCAATCGACAAAGATCTGGGGCTCCACGCAAAATCTCACCTCGTGGGGTATCCTTGATCATGAGGAAGGTTAGAAATCAGCCTACAACTACAAGGGGGGAACTTGTCAATGATCTCAAGGCAGCTGGGACCACTGTCACCACGAAAACCATTGGTAACACATTACGACATAACGGATTGCAATCCTGCAGTGCCCGCAAGGTCCCCCTGCTCCGGAAGGCACATGTGACGGCCCGTCTGAAGTTTGCCAGTGAACACCTGGATGATGCCGAGAGTGATTGGGAGAAGGTGCTGTGGTCAGATGAGACAAAAATTGAGCTCTTTGGCATGAACTCAACTCGCCGTGTTTGGAGGAAGAGAAATGCTGCCTATGACCCAAAGAACACCGTCCCCACTGTCAAGCATGGAGGTGGAAATGTTATGTTTTGGGGGTGTTTCTCTGCTAAGGGCACAGGACTACTTCACCGCATCAATGGGAGAATGGATGGGGCCATGTACCGTACAATTCTGAGTGACAACCTCCTTCCCTCCGCCAGGGCCTTAAAAATGGGTCGTGGCTGGGTCTTCCAGCACGACAATGACCCAAAACATACAGCCAAGGCAACAAAGGAGTGGCTCAGGAAGAAGCACATTAGGGTCATGGAGTGGCCTAGCCAGTCACCAGACCTTAATCCCATTGAAAACTTATGGAGGGAGCTGAAGCTGCGAGTTGCCAAGCGACAGCCCAGAACTCTTAATGATTTAGAGATGATCTGCAAAGAGGAGTGGACCAAAATTCCTCCTGACATGTGTGCAAACCTCATCATCAACTACAGAAGATGTCTGACCGCTGTGCTTGCCAACAAGGGTTTTGCCACCAAGTATTAGGTCTTGTTTGCCAGAGGGATTAAATACTTATTTCCCTCTGCAGAATGCAAATAAATTCATATACTTTCCACAATGTGATTTTCCGGATTTAATTTGTGATGTGCTATCTCTCACTGTTACCAATAACCTACCCTTCAATTATGGGCTGCTCATGTCTTTGTCAGTGGGCAAACTTACAAAATCAGCAAGGGATCAAATACTTATTTCCCCCACTGTACATGTGGGTACAGTGGGTTTTGGGGGGGGGGGGTTTGGAGGGCTCAGTATTACGCATCACAAGTGTAACAGGTAGGGGGGGATGGGCCTGGGTCCACCTGCCTGAAGTCCACTGCACCCACTAACAACTGCTCCAGTGACCGGCATACTGCTGTGATGGAGCTGGGTATCACATTTGAGGCTCGCATACAGGCTGGAAAAAAAGTTTTTAAACTTCTTTTTTTTTGGTGGGAGGGGGTTAGTGCCCACTGGGGGAGTCAGGGGAGGTGATCCCCGATTCCCTGCAGTGGTCATCTGGTCATTTAGGGCACTTTTTTGGGACTTACTCGTGAAAAAAAAGGGTCCAGCAAAAGTGCCCTAAATTCTTGTTAAAAACGCCTTTCTTTTTTCGATTATCGGCCGAGGACGCCCATCTCTCCTTGGCTGATAACCAAGCCCCAGTCCCGCCTTCACCACGCCTACGACACGCCCCTGTCAACTTTGTCCGCATCCGCCACAGAGTGCAGTTGAAAACGTCTAAAATCGGTGTTTGATTATACCGATTTATTCGTTTTTGTGAGATAAATGTCTATCTCCCGATTTGGGTTGAAATATAGGTGTTTTTCTCTTTCGATTATAAGCAGGATAGTGGAATTAGAAAGGTGCAGAGAAGGGCGATGAAAATGATAAAGGGGATGGGACGACTTCCCTATGAGGAAAGGCTAAAGCGGCTAAGGCTCTTCAGCTTGGAGAAAAGGCGTCTGAGGGGAGATATGATAGAGGTCTATAAAATAATGAGTGGAGTTGAACGGGTAGATGTGAAGCGTCTGTTCACGTTTTTCAAAAATACTAGGACTAGGGGGCATGCGATGAAGCTACAATGTAGTAAATTTAAAACTAATCTTAGAAATGTTTCTTCATTCAACGTGTAATTAAACTCTGGAATATGTTGCCAGAGAATATGGTAAAGGCGGTTAGCTTAGCGGAGTTTAAAAAAGGTTTGGACGGCTTCCTAAAGGAAAAGTCCATAGACAGTTATTAAATGGACTTGGGGAAAATCCACTATTTCTGGGATAAGCAGTATAAAATGTTTTGTACTTTTTGGGATCTTGCCAGGTATTTGTGATCTGGATTGGCTACTGTTGGAAACAGGATGCTGGGCTTGATGGACCTTTGGTCTTTCCCAGTATGGCAATACTTATGTACTTATGTAAAGAAAAGTAAGCACCTACTTTTCTTTATAGATTGCCAGCATAACCAGATATATGCACACCTATAATGCAGGCATAAACACTTACCCCTGGATTCTACTATTAATAATCATTTCTATAGTGGTACTAGACATATGTAGTGCTTGCTGTACACATTATATGTAGGCACTTTCTCTGTCCCTAGAGGGCTCACAATCTAAGGGGCCCTTTTATAAAGGCGCGAAGGCACCTACATATATCCAACACGCATCAAATTGGCACCACCGCCTCGCTACAGCGTGCTCTGGATGTTAACTCCATTTTTGATGCACGCCCAAAACACGAAATAGAAAATATTTTCTATTTTCTACTGTGGGCCCCTTACCCGGCGGTAATCAGCTGTTGACACACACTGCATCCTTACCACCCAGTTAGGACGTGAGACCTTACCGCTAAGTCAGTGGGTGGCATTACGGTCCCAGGCAGAAAATGGATGCATGCTGGTTCTCATTTTGCCACACACCCATTTATCGGCACATTAAAAAGTCCCATTTTTTCCAGGTACGCTCAGGAAATGGACCAATACACGTCTAAAACATGCGCCAACACCAGCGCAGGCCACTTTTGGGAATGCCTTAGTTAAAGGGCCCCTAAGTTTTTGTACCTGGTACAATGGAGTGTTAAGTGACTTTCCCAAGGTCACAAAAAGCTGCAGTGGGAATCAAACCCAGGTTGCCTTCATCAAAGCCTGTTGCTCTCAACCATTAGGCTACTCCTACCATTAGGTACTTTGGGCATCTGTGCATACTTTCCTGGCATACAAAAAGCTGTATTTTTTAGCACCGGGGCATTTTGGGGGTGTGAAGAGTAGGCATGCCCAGTACTAATCGGTTAGCACAGCTATATTACCATATGCTAATTGATTAGCGCATGGTTAGCATGTGAGCCCTTTCTGCCTGTTGGTAAGGTGTCACGTGCTAATGGCCACACACTAATTTTGAAATTAATATATGGCCATTAATAGAAAAAAAAGGACACGGCTCCATTTTACAGCACACTAAAAGTGGCCTCAGTACGCGAGAAAACCCACATGCTAAACAGAGTGAACGGCCTTCTTTACTGCAGCTTAGTAAAAGGGCCCCTATATTCGCACTGCGATCCTTTTACCAAGCCACACTAAAAAAGTGGCCAGCTTTGGTGTCAGCGCGTGGGTTTTCCAAGTGTTGGTGCCACTTTTAGCGCTGCAGTAAAATAGTCTCCTTGCCATAGTTTCTGTAATAGCCACGCTCTAACTTTCCTATTAGCACGTGGCCATTACCACGGGAACCCTTACCTCCACCTATTTAGGAGGCAGTAAGGACTCCCATGCTTCTCCTATGCTAATTGGGTAGCACGCGGTAATGTGCCCATGCTACCCGATTAGTGTAGGCATTCCTAGAGTCCGCTCATGGGCACACCTCCTGTGCTGGAAAATAAAAAATATGTTCCAGTGCATAAATAGCATGCTCGGAGTGGAAAACTACTGTGGGACTCCTCAACATGTCCCATGGTAGTGCCCTTTAAGCACACGGTAGGCTGGCATTACGCCTACCATGACTTAGTATAAGGGACATAATCGAATGGGGGCGCCCATCTAAAAGGGTGCCCATCTCTAATGACGGCCCCGTAAAGCGGCATACCTGACCGTATTATCGAAACAAGATGGCCGGCCATCTTTCGTTTGGATAATATGGTCGGAGCCGGCCAAATCTCAGCATTTGGGCTGCCCTCTTAGAGAAGGCCGACATTGTTTTTCACCAATAATGGAAACTAATGGCGGCCATCTCAAAACCAGCCAAATCCAAGCCATTTGGTCGTGGGAGGAGCCAGCATTTGTAGTGCACTGGTCCCCCTGACATGCCAGGACACCAACCGAGCACCCTAGGGGGCACTGCAGTGGACTTCACAAATTGATCCCAGGTGCATAGCTCCCTTACCTTGTGTGCTGAGCCCCCCAACCCCCCCCCCCCAAAGCTCACTACCCACAACACTACCATAGCCCTTAACGGGTAACGGGGGGCACCTAGATGTGGGTACAGTGGTTTTTGGGTGGGTTTTGGAGGGCTCCCATTTACCACCTCAAGTGTAACAGGTAGGGGGGATGGGCCTGGGTCTGCCTGCCTGAAGTGTACTTCAGTACCCACTAAAAACTGCTACAGGGACCTGCATAATGCTGTGATAGAGCTGGGTATGACATTTGAGGCTGGCATAGAGGCTGGCAAAGAAATGTTTTTAAAATTTTTTTGGGGTGGGAGGGGGTTGGTGACCACTGGGGAAGTAAGGGGAGGTGATCCCCAATTTCCTCCGGTGGCCATCTGGTCAGTTCAGGCACCTTTTCAAGGCTTGGTCGTGAACAAAAAGGGACCAAGTAAAGTCGGCCAAATGCTTGTCAGGGCCGGCCTTCTTTATTCCATTATCGGCCGAGGATGGCCATCTGTTAACCACGCCCCATCCCGCCTTTGGTACACTGCTGACACACCCCCTTCAACTTTGGCCCGCCCTGCGACAGAAAGCAGTTGAAACCGGCCAAAATCGGCTTTCGATTATACCGATTTGGTCGGCCTTAGGAGAAGGCCGGACATCTCCCGATGTGTCAGAAGATGGCCGCCCTTCTCCTTCGAAAATAAGCTGGATAGGTATTTGTATACCTGTCTGAAAATCACCAGTACCTTGACAACGCAGGTATCTGGATACAGCCCAGCACTGAAAATCAGGGCATGAAAAGTCCATAGTGGCCAGCATTAAAAAAAAAAAAAAAAAAGAAGACACTGACTACCAAGGGCTGAATTTGTATCTGTTTACTACTTGCTTTCTCATAGTGTTTTTTTTTATAAACACAAGGTCAAATGATACAACCTTATAGCAGCTTCAAATATTTATATGCGTTAGTTATTTTTAGATTTTGCATGGTCAAAGTACTGAAGGTTTGGTATTCCTTACCCTTGTACTTTACCTTAAATCAGTCCCAAATATTTACTATGTAAATCAGGTCCCCTTGTGCTACTAGCACACCTGTACTTTCTGTAGTTCATGCAAAAGGAATGAATAAAAAATGTTTACAAATACAGTATGACACTCTTAGAATATATAAAAAGCATTAAATTGAGTTGTGTTTTTGTTACTGTAGTTATACACATATTTTCTAAGTTCCTCATTGTAATGATTGGAGTGAAATATTGTATATAGTTATATCCTAGACTGGTTTATTCCCAGCACCTTTGAAAATATAGCACAATTACTGAGAGGGATATAAATGTATAGATGTGCTCATTTTTTTTAAATTAAAAGTTACTCATGTGAATGAAACAATTTAATGTACTCAATGTACATATGCATACTAATGGTTATAATAACTCACAGACAGACAATCGAAAAGTAGCAATTCAATGTAAAAGAATTACTGTACATGCGTAATTCACATTAGATCACTGCTCATCTGTTACACATGGATTTGAACAAGCTGAAAGTAAAATGAAACATTCCATAAATTCAGCTTCAATTCCAGTACAATTACAGAGGTATGCATATAGGCATCCGACAGAATAGGTGACACAATCTGTGATTAGGGATGTGAGCTGAGCAATGTGGTGTTAAAGCCAGTAGTTTGCTTTGCTTAGAATAGAATGATATGAATCCTATAGATTTTTACAGTTGTGCTTACTTATATCATACCAGCCAGCCACAATTATTTACCAGTTTAGTTAAACATACATGCTATCTTATTTTATTAATTTTTATATTATTGCATCTTAATTTTTGTATCTTCTTAAACATTTTTATAATTTATAAATTGATTTGATGGGATATCTAATTGCAGTATATCAAATTTCAAATAAACTGTAAAATAATAAATTAGGATGGCAATTCTATAAATTGGCACCTCATTGTAGTCGCTACAAAGTGGTGTGCTTAGCATCAATTTTATAAAGTTTAAGGGAGCACCTAAGCTGTTATAGAATATTAGGGATAGATATTCAAAGCAATTTAAAGGGCCAGGAAAAGCTCATGGCCATTTAAATTGGTTGGTCAGGACTAAGCAGGGATAATGAGTGGCACTTAACCGGACAGAGCTGCTAAATATTTCTGCTAACTGGCCATCCCCTAACCAGCAAGGTTAGGGATGGACCAGGGGTGGAGTAGCAACCTAGCTGGGTAGTGATGATATTCAGTCCGCTAAGCATCTAGGTAGCCACATGAAGCTAGGACATCAAAAAGGCTGTCTTAACTTTATGTGGTGAGTCTGAATATCAGCTGGTATACGGTTAACTTGCAGGTAGCAGTTACATAAGTACATAAGTAATGCCACACTGGGAAAAGACCAAAGGTCCATCGAGCCCAGCATCCTGTCCACGACAGCGGCCAGTCCAGGCCAAGGGCACCTGGCAAGCTTCCCAAACGTACATCCATTTAGTAGCGGTTTATGGACTTGTCCTTTAGGAAACTGTCTAATCCCTTTTTAAACTCTGCTAAGCTAACCGCCTTCATCACGTTCTCCGGAAACAAATTCCAGAGTTTAATTACGCGTTGGGTGAAGAAAGATTTTCTCCGATTTGTTTTAAATTTACTACACTGTAGTTTTATCGCATAACCCCTAGTCCTAGTATTTTTGGAAAGCGTGAACAGATGCTTCACATTCACCTGTTCCACTCCACTCATTATTTTATATACCTCTATCATGTCTCCCCTCAGCCATCTCTTCTCCAAGCTGAAAAGCCCTAGCCTACATGGAGGGGCATAATCGAACAAAAACGTCTAACTCCATGGGCGTTTATCTCCGAGAACGGGTCCGTGAAGGGGCGGACCGAACCGTATTTTCGCAAAAAATAGTCGTCCATGTTTTATTCGACAATTTGTGAGCTGGGCGTTTTTGTTTTTCAGCGATAATGGAAAATGAAAGCGCCCAGCTCAAAAACAAATAAATCCAAGGCATTTGTTTGTGGGAGGGGCCAGGATTCGTAGTGCACTGGTCCCCCTCACATGCCAGGACACCAACCGGGCACCCTAGGGGGCACTTTTACAAAAACAAAAAAAAAGGTAAAAGAGCTCACAGGTGCATAGCACCCTTCCCTTGTGTGTTGAGCCCCCCAAATCCCCCTCAAAACCCACTGCCCACAAGTCTACACCATTACTATAGCCCTAAGGGGTGAAGGGGGGCACCTACATGTGGGTACAGTGGGTTTGGGGTGGGGGGGGTTGGACGACTAATAAGCATTAAGCAGCACAATTGTAACAGGTAGGGGGGGATGGGCCTGGGTCCACCTGCCTGAAGTCCACTGCACCCCCTAACAACTGCTCCAGGGACCTGCATACTGCTGCCAGGGAGGTGGGTATGACATTTGATGGTGAAAATAAAAATTTGTGAAACATTATTTTTTTGTGTTGGGAGGGGGTTAGTGACCACTGGGGGAGTCAGGGGAGGTCATCCCCGATTCCCTCTGGGGGTAATCTGGTCATTTAGGGCACTTTTTGTGGCCTTATTCGTGAAAAAACAGGGTCCAGGAAAAGTGCCCTAAATTCTAGCTACAAACGCATACTTTTTTCCATTATCGGCGAAAGGTGCCCAGCTCTGTTCAGGTGATAACCATGCCCCAGTCCCGCCTTCACCACACCTCTGACACGCCCCCGTCAACTTTGTACGCTTCCGCGATGGAGTGCAGTTGAAAACGTCCAAGTTTGGCTTTCGATTATACCGCGTTATTCGTTTTTGTGAGATAAACGTCCATCTCCCGATTTAGGTCGGAACTTGGGCGTTTTTCTCGTTCGATTATAAGCAGGTTAGTCTTTTTTCATAGGGAAGTCATCCCATCCCCGCTACCATTTTAGTTGCCCTTCGCTGCACCTTTTCCAATTCTACTATATAGTTGATAAGGTTCAGCAGCCCACCCTTCCAATCCCCTCTCCTACTCCCTGGAACTTTAGAATCCCCCCTTAAGATCTTTATTCCACCCATCCCTGAAGAAAATCTAAGTTGGCCCAGCCACTCCCTCGTCTATAGGTGCCCCCCCCTCGGGCCTACCTTTGCAGGTAGCATTGACATGCTACGGGCTTATTTTACAAAGACATGCTACTAATTTCCATGTGTCAAATGAGAGGAAACCCATAGAAACTGAATGGGCTTTCTTTCATTTGCCACACCGAGAATCGGTAGCGCGGCTTTGTAGAAGAGGCCCTACATGCATTAACTTGTTCTTTGAAATCTCTTACTTCGCTTCAGTTGATAAGAAGTGTCTGTGTGTAGAAGCTGTTTTGCTATTGCTTGTGAAATGGAAGTTTGCAGTGAGCACTCATTGGTGCAATTTAAACAACATGCTGTGATCGAATTTTAGACTGGTGAAGGAGTCCTTCCAATTGAAATTCACCGACGCATGTAGGTTGTTTATGGTGATATCTGTGTTGATGTGAGTACTGTGTGTTGCTGGGCCCAAAAATATAAAGATTGTGAACTGAGAAGGGCTAATTTGTGTGATTAAAAATGAAGCAGATGACCTGTGACAGCAACAGGAGAGGTTGACAAATTCATAACACAATAGGAGGATCACTCATTCAGTGGTGTACTTATGTTGGTTGCCACCTGGGGCGGGTCACCGCTATACCTCCCCTGGCATATTATGCCCCCCTGGTGCATCACCCCCTCTCCCCCTGAAATGCATCACCCACTTTCCCCCCTGAAGCGCATCATGCTCACCACCTGGGAGTGCATGGAGTAGTCATACGGCTGTCGGCTCCGCCAGTCCCCTGCACTGGAACAGGAAGTAACATCAGAGGGGGGAGGGAACCGGCAGAACCAACAGCACTGCAACTGCTCTGTGAACCCCCTTGCTGCCTGCACCTGGGGCAGACCGCCCCTATAACCCTGCCCTTGGTTTGCTAGAGCATTCATTGGAACCTTGAAACATTTTGTGCTGTGTGAGGCCTAGTATTTTCATGTTGCAACAAAATTTCCTTCTTGTGCTTCCAAACTTTTCTCAACAATTGAGAAACGTTTGGAAGCACAACAAGGAAATTTTGTTGCAACATGAAAATACTAGGCCTCACACAGCACAAAACACCACAGAGACAATTGAGAAGATGGGTTTCACAGTCTTGCCCAAAACACACTCAGACCACGCCCCCTTGACATATGCACATTTTTTAGTTTCTAGATTTGTATATCTTGGCTTCATAACATAGGTAATATATATGCAATATACACATCTAAATGCTGGGTTATGCATGTCTAAAAACATGCATAGGGCTTCTAAAATAATTACCACACTGAAGATCTAGTGTATGTAAATATGTTTCATGCATATTCACTATGGATAACCTTAAAACCAGAATGCTGGTGAGAACCCAGCACCAATATGTGCAACATTGATCTACAGAAATAGATTAATATGCATATTACTTTGAACACAACAGAGGTTGGCATGGATTCCAAACCGTACAAGTGGAGGCTTATTTTCAAAGCACATAGTCTTACAAAGTTGTATAGGTTACTAGAACTTTGAAAATCTATATCTGGGGTATCCAACCTTGGCCCTCGCCAGGTCAGATGATCAGGATTTCTACAATGAATATACATGAGATCTATTTGTATACAGTGGAGGCAGTGCATGCAAATAGATTTCATGCAAATTCTTCGGGGAAATCCTGAAAATCCAACTAGTCTATGTGCTTTGAAAATGAGCACCATAATATACTGAATATCAATTCAGATTGGACAAGAAGGAGCGATGAAGGAAAGATCTGAAAAGATTATGGAGACCATGGTGGGTGAGTATGAATGACAGATTGCCACGAAACATGTGTTTTTGGTGGCCTATGCCAATGTGGTACCCCGGCTCTCGACACTATAATTTCCTGTTCGCCTGGGGACAATGCTATGTACAATAGTGTTATTGGGCTTCACTGCAGCAGATCTGGCCCAACATCATATTACTTAAAGTAAAAATGACCATTTAAAAATGCAAGGAACCTATACAAGTAATAATAAGTTAAATTCTAGCACCTTCCATGAACATACTTCATGCACAATAATTTTCCAGATGCTGCTTCTAGTCTGGTTTCTAGTTTATTTTGTCATGTTGAATACTGCTATTAATCCTGATGTGTCTGTTATGTTAATATAGTGTTAGAAAGAAATGGGTCAATTTATTTTTTTGATTAAATAAATGTAAGAATTTACAACAAAACTATTAAAACCTCCAAGACCTGAAGATGATGTTTTCCTTCAGGGCTAAACCAAATATATACAATGGATGTTGGCATCCCGTGGTGCGAGAATGAGGAGCTAGATTAGTACCAGATTTTTCTTAAGTGGTGTAAACCCCAGCGGAAACGACAAATCTTTTGCGAGTAATTCCCAACAGTAGTTTTAGGAGTCTTGCAGATAAAAATGTGATTTACATGAGAAAAAATGCAATTAGAAATCTCAGGTAAAAATTGCTTTCTAGGGTACAGCGTACCAAAAAGGAGAATCAGTCTCCATACATGGTTCAACTTCCTCCTTCACCAGATGTTAGTGTAATGGAAAGAGTTCACCTTTATATTTTTGTTTATTAAAGTTTATTATTCTATTTAAGTTGATAAAATACGAAGCCATATAGAGCATGGAAATCTCACTTTGAATATTGTAAGTAATGACACTAGAATAATGTTAAAAAAACAGCTCTATTTATTAATCCTGATACTCTCATTCTAAGTTTTGCTTTTTCATTTTTTCAGGTACAGCATTTGTGAAGATGTCTTTCTAAATAGCATGGATTAGAGAAAGTAATGGACCAATGATGATGATAATAATAATAATAATCCCATTAAGTGTATAGCACATTAGCTTTGATTTTGTAAAATGTGCAAAATATTATGTATCAGTACCGACCTGATATAAACTTCTGTGTGACATGAGAACAAATGTCAGTGGATGCCTATTTTCAAATATTGGTTTTCTTGTCATCAGCGTTTTGCAAAATTAAGTCCTTGAAGAGTTTATGGTGACACGTGAGGATCTTTTTCACCTAGGTTTTTCCCTGTTCTTTTGGAATCTGTAGGTATTTATGCATCCTGAAAAAATCTTCCTTTTAATGGGTCTCTAATAACTATCAAATATCAGATCTTCCCTTTTCAAACAAAGTAATAAAGAAAATAAACATTTTTACTTTGACCTCAACTATTTTCATTCCATTTTTTGTACGAGGGACACAGCAAATGTAATCTTCTCCTTTGCATTGATTGTAGCTATATGCCCTGCTAAGTCAATCTCTCATCTTTGAATAAAGCTAACCAAACAAATTTACTGGCTAACATTTTGACCACCTTTTGACTCTTGTTGAAGTGGGTGACTTATTTTTTAAACTAATATAGGACCATATTGTAAAGTGACAGGTGTCATATGTTTGGTCCAGGTAGGATGTTTCCTGCTCTCCTCCTTCCGCTACACACTACACTATACAGTAGCATTAATAAAGACAACATTATCACCCAGTTTTATGTTTTATTTTCTTTCTCCCTTTGTTTAATTAGATCAGCGGTTGTTTGCAATATTGCTGCAACCCTCATGATATTAACATGCTACTGCAAAAAATATTCCGGTACAATTCAGAATTAAAAGTGTGTAATAGCCAAAGATGTACAGAACTATCAAGGTAGCATCTATATATGCTGGCTGACTTATGTGTGTTGATTGTTGATATTGTTATTATTACAATTACAACATTTTCAAGTTACAAAATATTTATAATCACACAAACTAGAAAGGTGTGTCCCCATCATCAATAAGAACCATTACGGTGCATTGCAATACAAAGACTGCTAAGCATCCAATACAAACTGATCTATGGCCCCACCATGAAGGGGGAAGTATCTCAACATTACCATATCATACTTTTCTGGGAAGGAGCCCTGCACAAGGTGTAAGAAAGGCAGAAGAGGAGAGATATGATTTTGCGAGAAAGGTAGGAGAGGGGAGATATGATAGAGCCATTAATTACTTAACTGGCATAAATGCACAGGCGGCAAGTCTCTTTCAGTTGAAAGGAAGCTCTGGAATGAGGGGCATAGGATGAAGGTGAAAGGGGATAGACTCAGAAGTAACCTGAGGAAATACTTCTTCACGGAAAGGGCGGTGAATTTGTGGAGCAGCGTCCCGGTGGAAGTGGTGGAGATGAAAACAATATCTAAATTCAAGAGAGCTTGGGACAAGTACATAGGATCTTTAAGGGAGTGATAAAGGAGAGTAGATGGCATGGATGGGCACTTTGGATAGGCCATATGGTCTTTATCTGCCCACATTTTTCTGTTTTTCTATATAAGCAAGTTAATTAAGTGAATGAGTTAGAAGAACCCAAGACACTTAAAACTCGATATTCAGACCACGGGAGGTAGCCGGGCTGCCTCCTGTCGTTAGCGCTAAGCCTGGATATCCAATGCCAGGCCATTTCCAGTGACCGGCATTGAATATCTGGGTGTATTTTGACTGGTTTAAATTTAACTGGCCAAGCCAATATTCAGTGCTGGCCAGTTAAGTTTAAACTGGCCAAAGATATACCTGCTATTTTGGCAGCCAATGTTGGCGGATAGCCGGTTATATCACGTAATATAACCAGCTATCCACTAACCACTAAGTGGTGATATTCAGCAGGAGATAAACAGCTATCTCCCACTACATATCACCAGATAGCCAGTTAAGTACCATTTAACTGGCCAGGAGCCATTCCTGGTTCTTTAAATGGTTTTAAATATCGGCCATTTTAGACATACACAAAATACAACTCCACCAGTCTGAATGCATAGTAGAACCAATAGAAATAATACATCCATTGATTCTACTATGCATTCAGAAATGACATCCCTAATTAAGACCTAAATGATGAGACATGATCTGTCTTTTAGCATGCACTGTTTTATATTGGTATTTTTAATAAATGTTGCTTTTATTTATTTAGATTGATCTCGTATAGTTTTCAATAGGTAGCTCAAAGTGAGTTACATTCAGGTGCACCAGGTATTTCCTATCCCCAGAGGGCTTACAATATATGGGACCCTTTTACTTAAGTCTAGCAAGTGCTAACAGAAATTAGCACGTGCTACAAGCTGCATGTCCTGTTTCATACCTATGGGCCATTTGGCACTTAGCACACACTAAGCTTCAGTAAAAGGGTCCTTCAGTTTATACACGAGGCAATGGAGGGTTAAGTGACTTGCTCGAGATCACAAGAAGCAGTAGTGTATTTTGAGCTTGGCTTCCTTCGTTTTCAGCTCAATGCTCTAACATAGAAACATGATTGCAGATAAAGGCCAAATGGCCCATTCAATCTGCCCATCCACAGCATCTACTATCTCCTCCTCTCCTTAAGCGATCCCACGTGCCTGTCCCATGCTTCCTTGAATTCAGAGCGCATCCTTGTGGAGGAGTAGCCTAGTGGTTAGTGCAGTGGGTTTTGATCCTGGGGAACTGAGTTCAATTCCCACTGCAGCTCCTTGTGACTCTGGGCAAGTCACTTAACCCTCCATTGCCCCTGGTACAAAATAAGTACCTGAATATATGTAAACTGCTTTGAATGTAGTTGCAAAAACCTCAGAAAGGCAGTATATTAAGTCCCATTTCCTTTTCCCCTTCACCACCCTTTTCATAAAAAAAGTATTTCCTTAGATTACTCCTGAGCCTATAACCTCTTCACTTCATCTTATGCCCTCCCATCCTGAAATTTTCCTTCATTAATGCCATGGAGATATTTAAACATCTCTAGCATTAGGCTATTCCTCTACTGCATGGTACTCACAAAATCTGAAATTTCATTCATCCTTTTCATCACCAGAAAAAAATCCAATGACGAGAGGCATGATCACACAATTGTTGAAACTGACATTTCATCTTTCTTTTCTGTTTTTTTTTCCTGCTTCCTATTTATTCTCTGTCTGATCAGGATGTGCTTTTGACCATTACACCTTACTCTTCTCTTTCTCCATCTGTTTCTGTTTTCATTCTTATGTCAAGGAAAGATATTACAAACGTAAGCTATAACTCAAAATGTATTACTTCTCCATTTCATCATTGCTTTTACTTACAGCTAGTTCCTATCATTTTTCTTTTATAACTCATATTCTTAAAATTGAAAATAATGGGGTCAATTTTCAAAGTGAGTTTTGTGTTCGCCAGTAGGTGGCAAACATATAACTCACTTATCCTGACAGTTTGAAAGGTTATGTGGATAATAACAGACATTTAACACATTAAAGGGGTAATTCAATAACTGTGAGTCTATGTATGGGTGCCCAGAGGGTACCTGATAGATGCATATTCTATAATGGAAAGATGCCTGCTTTCCTTTATAGAATACTAGCATAACCAGGTATATACGTGCTTATGCACTCAGAAACGAGCACCTATATCATCCATAGAGCTAGCATGTGTGTGCCTAATTGCTGGTGATAATGCACGTAACATAGTATTCTATGTTACATGTGTAAATGTGCACCCTGCCCATACTCCTCCCACACTCTGTTTACATAAACACCTATCTATGAAATATGTACACCCATGCTATATAAGATATATGCATGTATTCACACCAAACATTTATGCATTCAACTGGCACATACATGTTAGTGCCTATTACATAGAATTACCCTCTAAGTAGTCAGATTAATCAGGGCTAGTGTTAGACATTCAGAGGCCCAGGGTAAAAAGTGGGGAGAGGGCCCCAAAGCTGGTCTTCAGCTTGAGGCTGGTTTGGGAGCCCCCTGTAATATGGGAGCCCAGGGCAATTGCCCTGATTGCTACCCCCTAATGCCTGTTCTGAGATTAATCCATGTAAAAAACAAGGTGGATTAAGGGAGGGATGGTACAAGAAACGATTCATTTAGAAGTGATATTCAACCACTGAACAGATTAGGTATTTTCCTTTGGCCTGCAGAATAGCAGGCCTAAATACATTGGATTGCTGTTCTGCATGATGAGTAGATGAAACCAGGACAGTACCATGGGTGTCCCTTTTATGATGTATAACATGTTCCTTAACGGGTGCAGAGTTATTGATGTTACGTAAAGAAGTACTTCATGCTGTCAAGCTGTGGCTTGGTCATTGATGGAGAGGGATTTAAGTTCTTCAGGAAAGGCTATACAACGGATGGTAAAAGCTTCAAGGAAGATTCAAGAAAGACTGTCGAAATTTAGGTGCCAGGAAGGGAGGGATTCTATATACGGCACCTAAAAAACCCAAGTGGAAAACATTTTCACCTAAGCGTATTCTATAAATAACGCCTAGATTTGAGTGCGGTATATAGAATACTCTTAGTTGATATTCCAGCACCTAAAACTACACACATCGATTTATGCCATTGAAAACATGGCATAAATCCTGGCACGTAGATTTAGGTGCAGAGGGCCATATTCTATAACTATTAATATAAATTTTAGAATGCCCACGAAACACCCATTTCCCCGCCCATAACCATGTCCCTTTTTGCCTTCATGCGTTAGAAGTTAGATATAGTGTTTTACAGAATACGTGTGAATTCTAATTATTGCAGATTAGTACTCATTATTACTTAAGTTCTGTTATGAATGCTGATTAGCTTGTTCAGCCAATTAAGTTAAGCGCGCTATCATAGAATATGCTTACATTTTGGCACACAACACTAGGCATGCTATATAGAATCCAAGGGTAAATGTGAATTCTACAATGGCAGTTCCAAGTACAACCTCCATTATGGAATGCTAGCCAAGTTCACAGTTGTGTGCTTAACTTTAGATGTGAGTACTTACGCCATGTCAAGACATTGGGTAAGTGCTCACACCTAACTGTAGGCAGTTAGACAAGTAATTCCTAGTATTCCATAACCTGCGGGCCTAACTCTTAGACATGCCCCTGATCCACCCATGCCCCTCTCATGTCCAGTCCAGAAGTTGTGCGTGGTGGAATTTGTGGGCAAAACTTCTAGAATAGCGACTATGGGCAGTTACGTGCACGCTGCTAATTGGTGCCGACTTGTACCAACTAACATGGATTAAAGCCAATAAATGGCTGTTAACTTCAAATAACAAATTGCATGCATGAATTTGTGCACTAAGCCTAAATTTGACCACACAAGTTTATAGAATTAGGAGGTCAGTTAGGTTCAGACATTTTGTTTAATAGTGCACCTCTAAAAGATGGTCATTATATTCAGGGTTCCTCTCTGGTCCCCCTCTCCCCCATGTCTAGACATATCCTATGGCACTGGACTTCCCACCCTACTAAGCTTTTAACTCTTATGAGTATTCAATTATAGGTTTATTTATTTCATATACCACTAACCATTTACATATTTAAGGTTTTTAATATTTTTAATGTTTTATGATTGTAAATCAATTTGATTGGCATTTTATTTATTTTGCAATGCCAAAGAAAGGGTATATACATTTATATAAGTAAATATATAAATAAATAAAATAAAGTACCAGAGTGATGCCCAGAGTCAGACACCCAGAGTGAGAAATAGCTAGTATTCCCTGCCAACCTTAAACTCTGTAAGGAGACACAGGTTTGTTATGCCAAAGTTGGGCTTTCATTTTGCTTATTTCCCCATCCGTAAGTATAAACCAGAAGGACAATAATTTATCATTTATAGGGTCAATATTCAGCAAGTGGGGTTATGCCTGGAAATTTAATGTCATGTCTGAGCTCTGGCATTGAATTTCTGAGATTATGGTGCCGGCTAAACTATAGCCGATCAAGTGTGATATTAAGCACTTAACCGGCTATGGAAACTGCATATAGATAGGACCGACTTTTATGCGGTTCTATTTATGCAGTTACCTTGGCCACTATGTGCTGAATGTCAGCCAAGTGCTGACTTCGCCCCCCACCCCCGGAATGCCCCCAAAATAGCTGGTTTTATATTAGGTGCTAACCGGACATTTTTAGTGGCACTAACCGGTTAAGTGCTGCTGAAAATAAGTGGTCAGCCATGAACAAGAAATTCAACTGGCCAGGAGCCATTTCTGGCCAATTAAATTTTATTTATTTATTTATTTGCTGCATTTGTATCCCACATTTTCCCACCTCTTTGCAGGCTTCATGTGGCTTACGTTATGCCGCAATGACAGTCGTCATAAACGGTATGAGAAGAACAAAGTATTGTTACAATTAAGGTATTTTAGATAACAAGAAAATTAGAAATAGAAGAAATAATACATATCGGATATACAAAATGTAAGGTAGAGTATATCATTAAATAATTACAGTGTGATTAAAGTAACCAAATTAAGAGTTCAATGTTGATTAGTTCTAATACAGATGTGATAGTGAGTCTATTATGAAGGATTCTTGTTGTAAGTCTCATTAAATAATTTAGTTTTCAGTGATCTCCAGAAGACTGTCAGATCTTATGTTTTTTTGTGTTCAAATCACTTTGAATCTCGACCCCTATGTGCATAAATCATTGGAATAACGGCATATATCTTTCGTGGATGCCAAAATTCTACCTAACTGCTATTCAGTAAGTATGCACAAAGATAGGTATACACATGGGCAGAATCTGGGCCAATATTGGCATGGTGCAAAGTTATGCACATGTCACCAGCACATAGGCACACACACGTGTTAGGTCTGTAGCTGGCATATGTTCATGCCTAACTTTTAGGCATCTATTTTTATTGTTACAGTAGTATTCTGTAAGGGAAAGAGGCACCTGTGTTCCTTTATAGAATAGGCTCCTACCAGGCACCCTGTGGGCACCTATTTATAGACCCCCAGTTATAGAATTGCTTTCATTGGGCCTGATATTGAGACCGCGGGAGGTAGCTGCTGAGTCCGGATATTCAATGCTGGACCATTTCTGGTGATCGGCATTGAATATCTGGGTGCATTTTTGCTGGTTTAAATTTAACTATACAAGCCAATATTCAACGCTGGCTGGTTAAGTTTAAACCAGCCAAAGATATACCTGTTATTTTGGCAGCCAAATTTGGCCACCAAACTTAGCCAGCGATAGTCGGTAATGGTGTGGGCTAACTGGTGATATTCAGTGGGAGATAGCCAGCTATCTCCTGCTGAATATCACCGGATAGCCAGTTAAGTACCATTTAACCTGCCAGGAGTACAAATGGATGTGCCCAAATATATATGTGTATATTCCTACAAGGGGACACATTTTGACAGTATATAGATATGCTGGGGTTAGCACTGGTTAAAACATTGGTGGCGTGGAGGGGCATAATCGAACGGGGCCAGCCATCTATAAGGGTGGCCATCTGTAATGACGACCCCGTCAAGTGGCGTACCCAACTGTATTATCTAAACAAGATGGCTGGCCATCTTTTGTTTCGATAATACGGTTGGGGTCGGCCAAATCTCAACATTTGGGCCGCCCTTAGAAATCGCCGGCGTTAGAGATGGCCGGCATTAGTTTTCACCAATAATGGAAAGGCCTTCTCATATGAAGTATGGAGAAATCTAAAATGAATTCTTTCCTCCTTCAAAAAACCTAATAATTAAAGGGCAGAAGTATGAAAGTATCCATCATTACCTTATAATGGGCAATGGAGTTTAGAACATTTAGCCTTTATAGGGACGTGCTGCACTAGTATTCAACATGTTACTCACTGGCAGTGTGAGCCTTGTTTTAAATGTTAATAATTCATTTTAAAGTCTCATGGACAATGGTATAATAAAAAAGCGACATCTGCATCTCTATTTAACTTGGCACATTTGCATGCTGTGATTATTCTGGTTTGTGTACACAATTTCACAACAGCTGTTGAAAGCCATTTATATTGTATTTGTCTCAGTTATTTCCATGTGTTGAACTTATATATCTGACCTTCAGTACAAGAGAGTAAACTTTGGCTTTATTATTCCCATGTATTTGTCTCACAGGGGGACATTTAATCATTCTCTTTGTTTTGTTAGTGACATCTTCCAAAATATTGGAGTAAGGTCTTTAAAATAAGTGAATCCTTCCAAATGATTTTAATTCTTTCTGTAGGACCTAAACTCCCCCTCACGCCAAGCTTTCATTTGCTTCTGTTTTCTTTGCATTACACCTGGGGATATTTTCCACTCTCTGGTTTGAATAGAGTGCTTTTGGAATCTTTTTCTATGCCTTTCTCTTCTGTTTGCTTTGGGCTGATTATTACGGTTATGTGAAACACTTTGATTCAGATTCACACCAAAGGGATTTCAGCCTGGCTCTTGATTCAAAGTATCTGAGGATTTCCTTGAGATCTATATGAAAAATCTGTCACATTTTTGGCTGGGCTTTCAGGTAATTCTGCTTGGATCTATAACAGATCTATCCAGATACAATAATTCATGGAGACCTATAGCAGATTTTGAATTAGCAATTGTCCTATTTTGTCAAAGAAGCTCTACACAGAAATAAAGAAGCCTAATTTCCTGGATGTGTATGCTCTCATCTATAATCTAAAGTCCCAGAACAGTGGAGGAACAAGGCCAAAGAGCCCAAACGTGTGTGTTATAGGATATTCTATTGAATCTGCACTGAAGAAAGATCAATGGGTCATACAACCACAATCTTGTGGTATAGAAATTTCAAATTAAGTGGCATAAGGGATTGGATTCAACATGGCCGTGTATCAGCAGTGATGCCTGCAAAACAAGTCATGCAATCTAATTAATAGTGTAACATGAGTAACATAGTAAATGACGGCAGATAAAGATCTGTATGGTCCATTTAGTCTGCCCAACAAGATAAACTTATTTTACATGGTATGCAATACTTTATATGTATACCCAAGTTTGACTTGTCCTTGCCATTCTCAGGGCACAGACAGTAGAAGTCTGCCCAGCACTGTTCTTGTACTAAAAGTTCTGAAGCTAACTTTGAAGCCCCTTAAAATTTACACTCCAGCCCATCCATTTGTATTCAGTCACAATAAGTGCACAGACCGTATGTCTGCCCAGCACTGGTTTTGCTTCTCAATTATTATTTTTTTTTGTTACATTTGTACCCTGTGCTTTCCCACTCATGGCAGGCTCAATGCGGCTTACATATACAGGTACTTATTTGTACCTGGGGCAATGGAGGGTTAAGTGACTTGCCCAGAGTCACAAGGAGCTGCCTGTGCTTGAAGTGGGAATTGAACTCAATTCCCCAGGACCAGAGTCCACCACCCTAACCACTAGGCCACTCCTGCCACTCAATCTCTGCTAAGATTCCGTGGATTTGTTCCTTCTAAACAGGATTCCTTTGTGTTTATCCCATGCATATTTGAATTCCATTACCATTTTCATCTCCACCACCTCCTGCGGGAGGGCATTCCATGTATCCACCACCCTTTCTGTGAAAAATACTTCTTGTCATGTTGTATTGAGCCTCTATCAGTGAAAAACATCAATTCAAACAAGGAATTATCCGTGGCGTGCAAGGACGGTGCCCATCAGCATCTATCAAGATTGTAGTAGTATGACCCATTGCCCTTTTGCAGTGTGAATTCAATAAAATATCCTATAACAGACAAGTTTGGGCTGTCTAGCTGTTTTTGACCTTGTTCCCTCACTATTCTAGGACTTCAGAAAACTCCATGGAGAGTTTTTCCTTCTACTTTTGTTGGACCAAATGTACAATCTGCATACCTTCTGGCATTAAAAAAAAACCCTATCAGAGAGCCCTTATGTACTTCCTACCATGGAAATTTGGTGTTGATAGGACACTGGGAGGGGCATAATTGAACGGGATGCCCAAGTTTTCCTGAGGACGTCCTTGCAGGACGTCCCACGAAGGGGCAGGGAAACCCGTATTATCGAAACAAGATGTGCGGCCATCTTTCGTTTTGATAATACGGTCGGGGATGCCCAAATCTCAACATTTAGGTCGACCTTAGAGATGGCCTTCCCTAAAGATGGTCGTCCCCGATTCTCGGCGATAATGGAAACCGAGGACGCCCATCTCAGAAACGACCAAATCCAAGCCATTTGGTCATGGGAGGAGCCAGCATTTGTAGTGCACTGGTCCCCCTGACATGCCAGGATACCAACCGTGCACCCTAGGGAGCACTGCAATGGACTTCAGAAAAAGCTCCCAGGTACATAGCTCCCTTACCTTGTGTGCTGAGCCCCCCCAAACCCCCCACAAGACCCACTCCCCACAACTGTACACCACTACCATAGCCCTTAGGGATGAAGGGGGGCACCTAGATGTGGGTACAGTGGGTTTGTGGTGGGTTTTGGAGGGCTCACATTTACCACCATAAGTATAACTGGTAGGGGGGGATGGGCCTGGGTCCACCTGCCTGAAGTGCACTGCAGTACCCACTAAAACAGCTCCAGGGACCTGCTGGGTATGATATTTGAGGCTGGCTTAGAGGCTGGAAAAAATATTTTAAAAATTTTCTTTTAGGGTGGGAGGGGGTTAATGACCACTGGGGGAGTAAGGGGAGGTCATCCCCTCATCTGGTCATTTAGGGCACATTTTTGTGGCTTGGTCGTAAAAAAAAAAGGACCAAGTAAAGTCGGTCAAGTGTTCGTCAGGGACGCCCTTTTTTTTCCATTATTGGTCAAGGACGTCCATGTGTTAGGCAAGCCCCAGTCCCGCCTTCACTATGCTTCCGACACGCCCCTATGAACTTTGGTCGTCCCTGCTGCTTTCACACGGAGGTGAGAGGCGCTGTCAGGTCAGTGCGGGGCGCCCGGTACGGAGGAGGGCGGGAGTGGCGGCGGGGATGGGGGGGGGGGTGGAGGTTGGTGCATGCGATGTTCATTTCCAGGCGGCAGCGTCCGACAGTGACTCCGACTCCGTTTCCCTCTCTGTTCCGCCCTCTGACGTCATCACGTCTTGACGCGCTTAACGGCTAGTATAATATATAGTATAGAACAGAGCTTTAATTTATAAGGGATTATAGTATACAAATCTGCATATAATAAATGTAAATTGCTTTGATTGTACCACCCCTTTATCCCCTTATTATGCATCTTTACTCATAGGGAGCTAAATTTAAAACTGAAAAATTCACGAGATAAGAAATTGTTCAGAAATTACTCAAACATCGATTTCTCATTCAAACTAAATACAAATTATATTTTTAATAATATTTAGAAATCACATGTTATCTTCAGATGTAGTAGAAACATTGACAGCTGTTTTGTTCCTCCATCCCCTAGGCTGACCCATTAAGATAGTACTGGATTCTCAGAACTTCTATTTCTAGCACCTAAAATATATTAGAACAGAATTTTCTTTTTCCAAAATGCAAGTCCCATTTTAAAACCTATTTTTTTTTAATTGGCGTACGGACCTCCCAAAATGAAATTTCCTGTCTTTTTCTTTGCATTGGTGAGACAGTGAACAGTCTAACCCATCTCTCCTTACCTTACCTGAGTTCAGCTCTACTACTACTACTACTACTATTTAGCATTTCTATAGCGCTACAAGGCATACGCAGCGCTGCACAAACATAGAAGAAAGACAGTCCCTGCTCAAAGAGCTTACAATCTAATAGACAAAAAATAAAGTAAGCAAATCAAATCAATTATTGTGTAACAGGAAGGAGGAGGGTAGGTGGAGGCAGGTGGTTACAAGTGGTTACGAGTCAAAAGCAATGTTAAAGAGGTGGGCTTTCAGTCTAGATTTAAAGGTGGCCAAGGAAGGGGCAAGACGTGGGGCTCAGGAAGTTTATTCCAGGCATAGGGTGCAGCGAGACAGAAGGCACGAAGTCTGGAGTTGGCAGTAGTGGAGAAGGGAACAGATAAGAAGGATTTATCCATGGAGCGGAGTGCACGGGAAGGGGTGTAGGGAAGGACGAGTGTGGAGAGATACTGAGGAGCAGCAGAGTGAGTACATTTATAGGTTAGTAGAAGAAGTTTGAACAGGATGCGAAAACGGATAGGGAGCCAGTGAAAACGACTTGAGGAGAGGGGTAGTATGAGTAAAGCGACCCTGGCGGAAGACGAGACGGGCAGCAGAGTTTTGAACCGATTGGAGAGGGGAGAGGTGACTAAGTGAGAGGCCAGCAAGAAGCAGATTGCAGTAGTCTAAACGAGAGGTGACAAGGGTGTGAATGAGGGTTTTGGTAGAGTGCTCAGAAAGAAAGGGGCGGATTTTACGGATGTTGTAAAGAAAGAAACGACAGGTCTTGGCAGTCTGCTGGATGTGAGCAGAGAAGGAGAGAGAAGAGTCAAAGATGACCCCAAGGTTTCGAGCTGAGGAGACAGGGAGAATGAGAGAGCCATCAACAGAAATAGAAAACGGGGGGAGTGGGGAGGTGGGTTTGGGGGGAAAATGAGAAGTTCGGTTTTGGTCATGTTTAATTTCAGGTGGCGTTGAGACATCCAGATAGCAATGTCAGACAAGCACGCTGAAACTTTGGTTTGGATGCAAGGTGAGATATCAGGGGTAGAAAGGTAGATTTGGGAGTCATCAGCATAGAGATGGTAGGAAAAGCCATGGGATGAGATTAATGAACCAAGGGAAGAAGTGTAGATAGAAAAGAGGAGGGGACCAAGAACAGAACCCTGAGGTACGCCGACAAGCAGAGGGATAGAAGTAGAAGAGGATCCAGCAGAGTGAACACTAAAGGTGCGGAGGGAGAGGTAGGAAGAGAACCAGGAAAGGACAGAGCCCTGGAATCCAAGTGAGGACAGGATATCAAGGAGTATGCTGTGATCGACAGTGTCAAAAGCAGCAGAAAGATCAAGAAGAATGAGGATGGAATAGAGACCTCTGGATTTAGCCAGTAATAGGTCATTGGAGACTTTAGTAAGAGCAGTTTCGGTTGAGTGGAGAGGGCGAAAACCAGATTGTAGTGGGTCAAGAATAGCATGTGAGGAGAAAAAATCAAGGCAGCGGCGGTGAACAGCACGCTCAAGTAATTTGGAGAGAAAAGGGAGGAGGGAGATGGGTCGGTAGTTAGAGGGACATGTAGGGTCGAGTGAAGGCTTCTTAAGGAGAGGTGTGACCACAGCATGTTTAAAGGCAGTAGGGACAGTTGCAGTGGAAAGTGAGAGGTTGAGAATGTGACAGATAAAAGGAATAAGAGCAGGTGATATGGCATTAAGAAGGTGGGTGGGAATGGGATCAGAGGAACAGGTGGTACATTTTGAGGAAGAAAGGAGAAGTGTAGTTTCCTCTATAGTAACTTCAGGAAAGGAGGAAAAAGAATGAAGGGAATGAGAGAGAGGGGAACGGACTAGTTCCTTGTTCCCTTCAAGATTTGCTTGTAAAATCATTCCTGTCATGAAGTGGCTTTCTTTTCCACAACTCGTGCACTCGGCACTTTCTCCGTCTCGCTCGCAAACACCACACCAAAAAGCATCTTAAAGAAAGATGGATTTATTTTGGCCTCAGCCAGGAACGTTTTACATTACAAATCAAAAACCACATTATAACATACTATAACATAATTTTTGTTACAACCACATAACTACATTTTATCATCTATTAATAACTTGGGGTACACAGCTTCGGGTCTCACAAATGCTTAGTATGACCCACAGGTTGCCACCCAAGCAGCCTGTGCGTCCCCTGTGCCAATTTACCAGCACCCGTAGACTCGTGGTGCATCCCGCTTAAGGATGCCCACCCATAAAATCAAAAACGGCGTTCTGGCCCCCACGCCGCCTAAGCCAGGAGACACGCTATCCACATTTTCCTGCTGCCACTATGCAGCAATACTGTTGCTTATGCTTATCACTTTGCAAGAGGTCTTTCTGACCCCATTATCAGCATCTCAGTTAGTACTGTTACTGCTATGTTGCTGTGTACCCCCTGGCGTCATTGCGTAAACCTTTCCTCTTACCGCCTGCCTGCGACAATTAGTGCCTGATGACTGGGTGGGCGGGTGGGTCAGTGCTGCTGTCCGGATTCCAAAGAAACTCCCTCTTTTCTTCCCTTCCTTCCCTTTCTTTTCTTTCCGCCCCTCCCCTCCCCTTCCTCGCATTAACCCTTTGCCTGCTTATCTCACCCTTCTATCCTTTCTATCCATCCCTGTGCCCTCCCCTCCCTGTCCTCGCAGGCCATCGGCCCGGTTGTGCCAGCCTCCCTTTAGGAGGTGTGGCTGGGTTCTTTCTTTTTAAGAATTTTATTATGTTGTAAACCACTTTGATTAGATTCTGTTTAGCAGTATATCAAGTTTGTGAATAAATATAAGTATAAACATGGACATAAGAATATAAGACTTGCCATACTGGGTCATATCAATGGTCCATTAGCCAGGATATTATTTCTAATATTGGTCAATCCAGAAAAGTACCTGGAAGAATCCTAAAAGTAGCAAACTTTGATGCTGTGTACCCCAAGGATAAGAAAAGGCTTTCCCCAGGTCCATCTTAATAAAGATTTATGGAGTTAATCTCCAGGAATTTGTCCAAATCTTTTTTTTTTTTTTTGCACACAGCTACATTAATTGCTTTTGCCATATCCTCTGGCAAAGAGTTCCAGAGTTTTACGATGCATTGAATTTTTACAAAAGTAAATAAATGATTTGCATTTACCTGTCCCACTCCTTTCAGCATTTTATAGACCTCTATCATATCCCCCTCAACCGTCTCTTCTCCAAGCTGAAGAGCCATAACTTCATAAGTCCATCCTCATATGAGAGTTGTTCCATCCCCCTTAATCACTTAGGGGTCTGTTTACTAAGCCGTGCCAGCGGCTGTCCCGGCACTAATGCCGGCAGAGCTCATTCACTTTGAATGGGATCTGTCGGCATTAGCGCTGGGAAAGCCACTAGTGTGGCTTAGTAAACAGGAGTGTTAGTTACTCTTCTCTGTACCTATTCTAATTCCACTATATCCTTTTTTTTTTTTTTAGATGTACAGACCGGAATTGCACACGATGGAGTGAATTCTATAAATCACACCTAGAAGATTGGCACTGAGAAAAGATGCTGGTTGTGTCTAAAGTTAGGTGCAGTTATAGAATAGCACTTAAGTGCAGGGGTTGAGCGTAAATTGAGGTGCATCCATTTGCACCAACAAAAAAGTGGTGCAAATGACCCCACCTAAATTTACACATGGAACTCCCTTATTTTATAATTGCATGTGTACCTCAAATCCATACCCACACTCTGCCCTGAAATGCCCATAACTCTCCCATTTCTGCACCTCCTTTTCTGGGACATGTGTAAAATTAAGGCATGGATCATGTGCTTAAATTTACACACATAAATATTAATTGATTTCAATTAGTGCCAATAATTGTTCGTTAAAAAGCCAATTATTGACGCTAATTGGATCATTATTCAGTTAAATTGGGTGTGCAATTTTTGGCAACTTTTATAAAATCAGGGGAATACTTAAGGTGCAATTCCACCATGGAGCAATACAGTGGCATTGCGATATTCTTTGTTTTATTCTCTTTTAGTTTTTGCTGTTTCCAGCAATTGTAGTGTGCGTGTATGTGTGTGTCGGGGCGGGGGAGGGAGGGCACTCTTACAACTCTGTGAAGCCTTAAGTATCATTATCTGTGTTAGAATAAAAGCAATAGATGCAATAGAGTGTACTGGAGTTAATTAGATTGCTGACATCTTATTAAAAACTTCAAACAATTCACTTACATCCAATTTCAATGTTAAATATAGTTCTTTTATTTTTTTCCCCTCCTGTCATTATAAGTGCTTTAAAAATTGAAAACTATTCTTCTGTGACAAATGTTCTCCAGTCATTTTTTTAACTTTCAATTATAATATTCACATTCATTTAAATCACAGTAGACCTACATATGTTTTATGTTTCAGTCTTCATAGTTTAGAAAATATATCACATCTTGTATTCAATAACATTTATTCGCTTTGCAAATGCAGAGATATTGAGAATGTTTCTGTGTTCAGTTCCTTTCTGCTGAGGGATAAGACACCTTGATACAAACATAAGAGTCACCATACTGGGTCTGGTCAAAGGTCCATCAAGCCCAGTATCCTATTTCCCATCAAGCCATCCAAGCAGTGTCCCAAAAGGTAGTTAGATTCCATGCTGATTACCCTCGAAGCTGTTCCCAAGTCCACTGTAAGAAAGGTTTATGTATATTTTTTTCAGGATTATCAATCTTGTCTTTGGCACACATACTTATGTCCAGGATTAATATGCATGTAATAAATTTCCATGCCTGTGTATGAATACTATAAAGCCTCTGTATCACTCCATGGTGTAACTTCACCTACAGTATTGCATTCAGTTCTGGTCGCCGTATCTCAAAAAAGATATAGCGGAACTAGAAAAGGTTCAAAGAAGAGTGATCAAAATGATAAAGTGGATGGAACTCATCTCATGTGAGGAAAGGCTAAAAGGCTAAAGAGGTTAGGGTTTTTCAGCTTGGAAAAGAGACAGCTGAGGGGAGAAACGATTGAGGTCTACAAAACCCTGAGTGGTGTAGAATGAGTAGGAGTGAATCAATTTTTTTACTTTTTTAAAAACTACAGAGACTAGGGGACACTCGATGAAGCTACACGGACATATTTCTAAAACAAATAGAAGGAAATATTTTTTTACTCAATGAGTAGCTAACCTCTGGAATTCATTGCGGAGGATGTGGTAACAGCGATTAGTGTATCTGGATTTTAAAAAGTTTTGCACAAGTTCCTGGAGGAAAAGTCCATAGTCTGCTATTGAGACAGATATGGGGATGCAACTGCTTGTCCTAGGATTGGTAGCATGGAATGTTGCTACTACTTGGGTTTCTGTCAGGTATTTGTGATTGGATTGGCCACTGTTGGAAACAGGATACTGGGCTATTTGGCCCGGTAGTCTGACCCAGTATTCCTATGTTCACTGCTTCCATAATATGCAGATCTATCTCATGCATATTCACTATGGATATACTGAAATCTAGATTAGCTTGGTGTGTCCCGAAGACTGGGTTGAGAATCCCTGGTTTAGGGGTGCAGTTATCAATGGAGGAGTGAGTGGCCTAGTGGTTAGCGTGGTGGACTTTGGTCCTGGGGAACTGGGTTTGATTCCCACTGCAGGCAGAGGCAGCTCCTTGTGACTCTGGGCAAGTCACTTAACCCTCCATTGCCCCAGGTACAAATAAGTACCTGTATATAATGTGTAAGCCACATTGAACCTGCTATAAGTGGGAAAGCGTGGGGTACAAATGTAATTTAAAAAATATGGTCTATTGTTAAAACAAGTTACCAGTGAATGTTGTAAAAGCAGTTAGCAGGATTTAAAAAAGGTTTGGACAGCTTCCTAAAGGAAAAGTCCATAGATCATTATTAAAATTGACTTGGGGAAAATCCACCGCTTATTTCTAGGATAAGCAGCATAAAATGCTTTGTATTTTTGGGGGGATCTTGCCAGGTATTTGTGACCTGGATTGGCCACTGTTGGAAACAGGATGCTGGGCTTGATGGACCTTTGGTCTGACCCAGTATGGCAATACTTATGTACTTATGTATTTAACTTGTGCTATTTTAGCACCGGTTCCATTTTATGCAATGAGACCTAGTTACTAATAACTGAGATTAACAATAAAATAACGTGCCTGAATGGTAGCCCACGTTGATAACTTCCCCCTTAATCTAAGTATGTGTAAGAAGCAGAGAAGCCTCAGTTTCTGCACTTGTGACTACTGGTTTTAAACGAGTCAAAAAGCCTTAGAATACTCAGGACCACGTTTACTTAGGGCCCCTATTACTAAACTACAGTAAAAACTGGCCTTAGCACGCCCTACACAGGTTTTTCCTGTATTTGAAGGTCACAGCAGTAACAATGGCTCTTTTCTACTTTCTGTATTAATGACCATGTACTAATGTTGCATTTAAGGGCTCATGTGCTATTCATGCACGAACCGGTTAGCACGCAGTAATGTAGCTGTGTTGATTTGGCAGGGACGCCTACTCTTCACCCCCCAAAGACTCTCCTTAAAAAAAAGTAAAATATTTTTAGAGCACAGAATGAGTAGGAGTGAATCATTTTTTTACTCTTTCAAAAACTACAGAGACTAGGGGACACTCGATGAAGCTACATGGACATACTTCTAAAACAAATAGGAGGAAATGTTTTTTCATTCAATGAGTAGTTAAGCTCTGGAATTCATTGTGGAGGATGTGGTAACAGCAATTAGTGTATCTGGATTTTAAAAAGTTTTGGCCTTTACCGCAGAATACCCAAGTGTCCCTTTTACTAAAGGGTTGTCACGTGGCAATGGGCTTGCCCCATGCCAATCCGGAACTACCGCCAGTCTACCGCAGGATCCCGGCAATAGTTTCCACCCCCAGCATACGCCAATTACAGCACTACAAAAATATTTCCTCTTTTTGTAGTGCCAGTGCTTACTTGTTAGTAAACAGGCAGTGTGCGCATGCTGCCCAGTTACCGCCGGGTTAGAGCGGGAGCCCATACCTTTACTTCAATGGGTGCACACTCGTAGAAAAAACACGCATGGTGTAGGAGTTAGATGTATATGATGCCCTTCTGAAGGGAAGGCTGTGTCACCAGCTTCTCTCACCCGGGTTATCGGCTCTCGCTCCCACACTTGTCCGTGCTGTTTGCTTCCAACTCCACGTCAGTGCTGTTCGCTCTCACCTCCACACAGTTCAGCTAGCCCGGCTCTTCAACACAGTTCAGCTAGCCAGGCTTTTTAACACAGTTCAGCTAGCCAGGCTTTTATCCACAGTTCAGCTAGCCAGGCTTTTATACTCAGTCCAGCCAGCCAGGCTTTTATACTCAGTCCAGCCAGCCAGGCTTTTATCCACAGTTCAGCCAGCCAGGTTTTCTACACAGTCCAGCAAGCCAGGCTTTGTAGCCCAATTCAACCAGCCAGGCTTTTATACACAGTTCAACCAGCCAGGCTTTTATACACAGTCCAGCAAGCCAGGCTTTGTAACCTAGTTCAATTACCCAGGCTTTTATACGCAGTTCAGTTAATAAGGCCTCAGAAATCAGCAAGGCCTCAAAACTCACTTCAGCCAGCCCAGCTTTAAACACAGTTCCACAAGCCAGGCTAAAAATGATCCACCACCCACAACTGTCAACAACTTATCTCTTGACTTCTACCCACCAGATCTCTCCTGACTATTATGCTTTCCTTGGTACTTTGGGCTCCTCCAGAAGTCACTCATCTTCTCCAGTCACTTCCTCCCCCACCTCCATCTCTTCTTCCACCTCTTCTCCTTCTAGGTGCTCCAACTCCTCCCATTCCATCCTCTCATTCTCCACTCCCTCACCCAGGTGTTCCAACCTCTCCTCAGCTGATTCCATTTCCCAATCAACCCCCTCTCTTTCCTTCTCCTGCAACTCAGGTTCTCGTTTGTCATGACCCCTCTTATTCTTCCAGGCAGTCTGAAATCTGTGTACTCTATGCTCCTGCCTCCTCCCCTCCCACAGTGCATTCTGGGTTCTTTAGTTGTTCTGGTATTGTCTTTCCCTCCCCCGCAATGCATTCTGGGATCTGTAGTTGTTCTGGTCGTGTCTTTCCCTCCCCCGCAATGCATTCTGGGATCTGTAGTTTCTCTGATTCTTACAGCTGGTATGTATTCAGTTTTCATGACTGAGAGCAGGGGCAGAGCTTAAAGGCTGCACAAACCCATTAAATGACACTGCTGCAAACGGCAATAGCCCTTGAAATCTATTTTCCTGAACTGATCATAAATCTAATTATTCTCTGGTCATCTTGAATATCCAGATGCATGATACCCCGCATCCCTGAACTTGGCAGAATTAAGTCTAACTGCTACATACAATTAGAAACACTCAGGGCAATATTTAAACTCCTTGGTTGGTGTTAATGACTGCTGGCAGCTATTCAGATATTGTCACTAAGAGCCCTGTTTACTAAGCTGCGCTAAGGGCATGCTAGCATTTTTAGCGTGCACTAAACATCAGTGTGCGCTAAACGCTAAAGACACCCATAGGAATATATGAGTGTCTCAATTGTTTAGCACGTGCTAATTTTAGCACACGTTAAAAAGGCAAGCACGTCTTAGATAACTGGGCCCTAAATATGCAAATATGATGTTGACCACTGCCATTGTTTGGATAGTGGTGATATTCAGCACCATTTTCTAGAAAGAAATTTGGACAGCTTAGGACAGCCCTTTATCTGTGAATACTGGCAGTTAATATCACTGGCCTTTGGATAAAGCCATACTTCACCCAGGCTCTGCGCTGGAGCTACACCGATAGCACCAGGGAAGTCTGTAGTGATTTTCAGTGCATAATAACACTGAAAATCTGTGAATGGCCTGCTACAAAGATAATTAACTTTGAATATTGGACCCACTGATATTAGCTCAATAGCATAGCTATTTTCTTGACTTACAGAGCAAAAACAGAGAACAATTTTGTAACTCTACTGTTCTCTAAATAGCAGTTTAATAAAATAGAGATATTCTCTGTTGTATGAGAATAAAGTAGATTTTACATGTTATGATTGCAAATCACCACAAGTGATCCTTGGGGAGGTTATGAATTGGGAATTTCTTACAAAAGGTCATTTGTTTGGTTGTCTTTTATCCATTCCTTCTTTGAAAACAAGCAAACAAAAAAAGAATGCAAAATATTACTGGTCTGCAGTTTCCCCAGAGGTTAAATGTCCCTTGGGCCAAATCGTCTGGATAGGACTTGACTACTGAGAAAAAGTGGTGCAGGTTTGTTTTAGAACAAACACTTGAAAGATATAATTTGAAATGTTTAGGTAACAGTTTTTCATTGTTACCACATAGTTCCCAAAGTTCATGAATAAATTCAATTTTTTCATTTCTGTAGAGAGGTGTGGTAGCCGTGTTAGTCCACTCTTAAAGGTTATCATTATAAAACATAAAGCTGTATTTCTCTGTTTATTACCCTCCTCTCACCTACCAACACCCATTCTGTTAGAATATCAATGAAATGCTTTGATGTCCCCATGCATACCCCCACCCTCCCACTCTGTCAGACTGTCAAAGTAATGCTTTGATGTTTCTCTCATATATACTATCTGCTACCACATTTGCTTATTTCCGATCTGAGGAAGAAGGGCAACCTTCGAAAGCTAATCAAGAAATGTATTAAGTTATGTCCAATAAAAAAGGTATCATCTTATTTTCTTTTCCATGTTTTATTTTGTTTGATTTCTATTGATAACCTTCATTTCTGTACAATTTCACGTTATCGCACTGTCTCATCCAGAGACATACAGGCTTATTAGAGATGGGTTGTGGAGGGGAGAATTGAGATATCAAGGTTGGGATGTACACAACCCCCCCCCCCCCTATATTTTACAAAAGGCTCTGTTGAATATGGAATCTTTTGTAAAATACTGGGAAGGTTGCCGAAAATATACGGGTATTTGCCAGCATGTCCCGCACAGTGATTTTATTTTATTTTTTAATTTAAAACAGTGTCCTGATTTTACAGATTGTGCATTGCTGTAGCTTGGAACATCATGGATTTCTGGCTGAAACAATGAAGACAGTATGCCCCAAGTCAGGCCTACAATCTGTAAAGGGACTAAAGTGTTGTTTTTTTAAACTTCAGCAACTGTGTTGTATTTGTCATTACTTTGAAAGCAAACATTTTGCTAATCTGGTGCAAGCTGTTGCTTTAGTGAATATAGATTACTGTAACATCCTCTGTCTGTCCTTAACGGTGAAACTTCACTCTGAGCTTCAGATTTTACAGAACACAGCTGCTAAACTTATTTTTAGTCTTAAAAATCTGATAATGCTACCGTAGCTCTTCATTCTCTTAGAAAAAAAAGAAGTTAACCAAACATTTATTTAAAAGATAATTTTATTTAAAAGATAATTTAAAAGATTATCATAGCGTTTTTTATGGCGTCCTTGTGCAGACTCTAATTCTTCTAATCTGTCTAGATCTCGCAACACCAGGGCTTTTAAGAATGAAGAATTTTCACAAATTCTTGTGAAAAGAGAAGTAAGAAAAAGATGACCAGAGAACAAAAGGAAGGGACAGCCAAAAATGAGGAGCCTGATAGCAAAAGGAATCCTCCAAGAATTTTTTAAACTTAACACCTGAAAAAGAAGGCACAAATAAACGAAATAAATCTCTCCGGCCCGAGAAATGCCACAAGTAGGGAGAAATGACAAAAAAATGAAAAAGTATTTCTTTTCAGAAAAGGGTGATAGATGTATGAAACAGTCTCCTAGTGGAGTTGGTGAAGACAATGACAGTATTTGAATTCAGTATTTGAAATTTATTGTGTAACGTGATGACAGATAAAGACCTCTACGGTCCATCCAGTCTGCTCAACAAGATAAACTCATTTTACATGGTATGTGATACTTTATATGTATACCTGAGTTTGATTTGCCCTTGCCATTCTCAGGATACAGACCGTAGAAGTCTGCCCAGCACTGGTTTTGCTTCCCAATTACCGGCGTTTCCACCCAATCTTCGCTAAGATTCCGTAGATCCATTCCTTCTAAACAGGATTCCTTTATGTTTATCCCACATATAATGCCATTACCATTTTCATCTCCACCACCTCCCGTGGGAGGGCATTCCACGTACCTACCACCCTTTCTGTGAAAAAATACTTCCTGACATTACTCCTGAGTCTGCCCCCCTTCAACCTCAATTCATGTCCTCTAGTTCTACCACCTTCCTGTTTCCGGAAAAGGTTTGTTTGCGGATTAATACCTTTCAAATATTTGAATGTCTGTATTATGTCACCCCTGTTTCTTCTTTCCTCCAAGGTGTACATGTTCAAGTCGGCAAGTCTTTCCTCGTATGGTTTGCAATGCAAATCCCATACCATTTTTTAATGGGACAAGCACAGTGAATCTCCGAGACAGACCTAAAATGTTGGAGGTCTGCATTTGGGAGACTATTAAACATTGGTGGAAGTCCAGAGTGGTTTTGATTTGTCATTTGTGGAGATAGATTATGTATAGTTTTATTGTGAACTGCATTAGATGAACTATCCCCGCTGTTTAATAAGCCGCGCTCTAATGCCGACACAGCCCATTCACTTTGAATGGGCTGTGTCTGCATTGCCGTGCGGCAGCCGCTACTGCAGCTTAGTAAACAGGGGAGTATGTTTGTAGTTGCAATATATACATTTTTAAAAAATAAATAAATAAAAAGATATTGTAGAGTTGACCAGTTGGTAAGGATAGACTGGCTAGAAAAGCTGCATGTTTGTTCTTTTGCTCTCTTTCTTTCTCTGTTTCCATTTTAACTCCTTGAGGTTTGTCTGTATTACTGCTCTTTTTCTCTCTCCACTAGTTTCATGTCCAGTTTTTTTTTACACATTTCCTGCTTCTTTGCTTTGTTTACTGTGCTCTTTATCCTGCAGCCCTTGATTGCCTGTAGTCACTCACTTTTCCACATGCATCAGGCTGTTCTTTCTGATTCACATTTTAGCATCTTCTGGTATTCCAAAACCATTCAATCATATTTAAAGGCTTTCATCTTTCCGGCTTTTATTCCACTGATGAAGCATCTACCTGGGTTTTGTATTACTCTGTCCCTTTATCTGTAGCCATCAGTATTTCTTGCTTTCGAACTCACCTTTTCTTATTTCCCTCTCTATAAGTCCCATTTTCTTTTCTCTTTTCAACACCCTAGTTCTTGACCCTTGCTTTTTCAGGACTTTGATTTTGCTTTCTAAGCAACATTATAAAATGGACGACTCAGCTATAGACTTAGGATTGACACACAAATAATGTGTCTGTTTCACTTTTTTGTACCATATGCACATCATTAAAACAAAATAATAATAATAATTATATATATATATATATATATATATATATTTTTTTTTTTATATATATATAAACATTAGAATTGGTAGGTGTTTTGCTAATCACAGCTTAAGTAGGACTATATATTGAACTAGAAAATTATAAGACATTCATGAAGTAATATGGCTGAAGCCCACCCAGTATGTCATGATAATTAGAGCAAACCCCAAATCATAGTCATGAAAGCAATATTTTGGAGATAGCAAAAAATGTAACATTTTTGAATAAATAAATAAAACACTATTATAGCCTCTGTTCTGCCCACATGTATACAAATAAATACCAGTTTGCCCAAATATATACATAGCTTTTGACTTGCTCCTGAGAAGCAACAGGCATGCATTTATGTAGCTTCAAAAAGAATTTCACATCTAAAACAAAACAAACCAACAAAAAGAATACCAAATTCTCCTGCTTGAAAAGGCTATAAAAACATGCACAATTCTATTTATTGAAACTGTTTCATATTAGTGCTTTTCTCCAAAAGTGGCTGAAAAAGAACGCAAAACTAGCCAAAGTATGGTGTACTTTAGACTTTAAATCGATCATCAGTGGTCACCATCCAGTTTGCCACATTTGAAACATCCAATCAATTAAGTGTTCAAAACACTTGTTTCAATTAAAAAAAACTTTTTCCAATAACTTATCTTATTAAGTTTTGGCACACTAAAGCTCATGCCCAATAGTAGCCATTATTTTTCTCCCTGATCAAGGTGCTTCAGAGGTATATCTCAGTGCTCTTCCAATTCTCATTCTTGTAGTACATGCAAAATGAATACCTCTCAGTTTATAGCACTTCCAGGAAGTTTGAAGACATCCTGAATCCCCTTGGAAATCCCATGCTGTGTTTTGCATACTTTATGCTTTCATCTAGCGAGTTTGAATACTAATCAAGGTCCTTTTCAAATGATTCAACATAATTCCACAGCACCTATTATGCCATCTTCCTCCACTTTTTTAAGTACACAAGGACCAGTGACGCGATCCAGTCATTCCAGAAATCAAATGTGATCAATATATCTCAGAGAGTTCTTACTCCTACACAAATCCAAGTGTTGGAAAGGGGACTTTCGTTCGTCCCCACTACACAATATAATGCTTTTTCAACAAGAATTGATTTAGCTAAAATTTTTAGGAATTTACAGGTGAAATTATTTTTTTCTCAACAAACACACCAGGTGGCAGACAGGTCTTTGTTCCGTCCAAAATCACGATGGATTCCTCCTGGTCCCAGGGATTCACACATAGCGATGTTTAAAGCCCTGGTGTTGCGAGATCTAGACAGATTAGAAGAATTAGAGTCTGCACAAGGACGCCATAAAAAACGCTATGATAATCTGACTAGACTGGAACGCAGGGAATTGCATGTACTATCTAATGATCCCACTATTATAATACGACCCGCTGATAAGGACGGGTCGGTAGTGATTCAGAATAGGGACTCGTATGTGAGGGAAATCCATCGGCAGATCTTTGACAACAGATATTACCAACCTTTATTGGAGGATCCATGTCCAGCATTGCAAATATCCATTTCAGAAATAGTGGATGGAGCTATTGAAAGTGGCTATCTTACAAAAGCTGAAGCACGCTTTTTCAAAGTTAACAATGCTAGGAATCCAGTGTTCTTCACAGTCCCTAAGGTTCATAAAGATTTTTCTAAACCCCCAGGATGCCCTATAGTGTCCTTATGTGGCACTATTTTGGAACCGCTGTCTAAATTTTTAGATCATTTTTTTACAGCCATATGTTATAACAGCTAGGTCGTACATCCGTGATACTGCACATTTTTTGAGACAATTGTCTGTCATAGAGGAGGTCCCAGAAGGAGCTTTATTAGTTACTTTGGATATCAAATCTTTGTATTCGAATATCCCCCAGCACCTCGCTCTAAATATTGTAGAAAGTACTTTAACTAATCGTTCATCTAGTGAGCGTATACCATCTGCTTTTTGGTTGACACTTGTGAAGCTTGTATTGAAACATAATTATTTTGAAATTGAATCTGCTTTTTTCTTGCAAGTTACTGGGGTGGCTATGGGTACAGCAGCTGCCCCTAGTATCGCTAATTTGTACATCAGCGCTTTTGAGGAAGCTAATTTATACAATTCTACATGGTTTAGCCATATTAAATATTGGTGCAGATTTATAGATGATATCTTTTTTATATGGCTTTCCACGGAAGAACATCTGTGCCAGTTTTTTGACTGGCTTAATAGTAGAGATGTACATCTTAAATTCACTATGGATAAGAGTAGTCAGCAAGCTACATTTCTCGATACGAAAATTTACAAATGCAATGGTAGTTTATATACCACGGTTTATCAAAAACCCATGGATAGAAATACATTATTGCAGTTTAATAGTCATCACCCTTATAGACTCAAATGGTCTTTACCGATTGGGCAATTTTTAAGACTGCGGAGAATATGTGCCACAGATGCAGCATTTAAACATCAAGCTACACTATTAACATATAAATTACGGGAACGGGGATACCCAGAGAGGTGTATTTGGCAAGCGTTTAAGCATGCGTGGTTTGCTCAGAGGTCAGTTTTATTAATTGAGAAGCCTAAAGAATCCATGAATAGGATGGTTTGTGTTTTAGGTTTTTCTACAATGGCTTCCCAAGTCGCTCAAATTATAAATAGACATTGGCAAGTCTTAACTTTCCAACCGATCTTTTCAGATCAGCCATGTATTGCATATACTCGGGGGCAGAACCTTAGGGACTGGTTGACACATGAGAACCAGATCAGAGAAGATGGATTACATCAACCATGTGGTGCCTGTCAATTCTGTAACCAGACTTCCATTATGACACAATGGACTCATCAAAAATCTTTACAGATGCTTAAATTGAGATACAGGACAACATGTAAAACACCTTTTGTTATCTATATTATTGAATGCCCTTGCCATTTATATTACGTGGGACGTACTATCAGACATATGAAAGTGAGATTGACGGAACATAAAAGCAGATTAACTACAAAAACCATAACTGCTCCTATGGTTACGCATTGTGAACAATTTAATCATATGTTTGCAGATTTACATTGGTTTATTATTGATCACATTCCAACATCTTTCAAGGGAGAGGATCGGACTACTATGCTGGCCCGTCATGAACAGTGGTGGATTTTTACTTTAAAAACGGTGACTCCTCAAGGACTCAATGAAAATGTGGAATGGAACACTATAATTTAAGCCTCCACGTTTTTGTTCATACTCATGGAGGTTAATTGCAGTTTTTTTTTTTTGTCTTTAAGTTTTGTTTGTATAAAGCTAGTTGTTATCCTGACGTCACTTTAAAGACATTTCCGGCCATTACGTGGATGCAGGTGCCTTTATAAGCCACATTTAGCAATTGAGAATGAAGTCTCACATTTTCTTTTTGTGCCTAAGGAAGAAGAGAACTCCTTAGCCTTAACCCTCGTCCCTGAAGAAAGCAATTGAAACCCGCGGAGTCGGGTGGTTCCAGGGGAAGGTGTGTGATGAATAAAGAAAACCAGTATTCTTTCAGCGAGGCGAGATAAGTGCACAGCTTTTCACCAAGTATATATATTTTTAAAAGTTAATTTGATTAACCTAGCACTGTGGTGTTGGGAAGCAAATAAAAATGAGAAAGAGTCTCCCAAAAATTTCCTTAGAGTAACCCGATGAAAGAAGTGCTATACCACTTTATAGCAGCATTATTGTCTGCATGAATAGTGGAAGATATCTGAGGGTACTCTATAAGAAAAAAATATATATGTATGAGGTTATATTGGTGTGAGCTGTGACACTAAGAGGGGCATAATTGAACAAAAACGTCTATCTCCATGGGCGTTTATCTCTGAGAATGGGTCCGTGAAGGGGCGGACCGAACCGTATTTTGGAAAAAAATAGACGTCCATGTTTTATTCGACAATTTGTGAGCTGGGCGTTTTTGTTTTTCAGTGATAATGGAAAATGAAAGCGCCCAGCTCAAAAACGAATAAATCCAAGGCATTTGTTCGTGGGAGGGGCCAGGAGTCGTAGTGCACTGGTCCCCCTCACATGCCAGGACACCAACCGGGCACCCTAGGGGGCACTTTTACAAAAACAAAAAAAAAGGTAAAAGAGCTCCCAGGTGCATAGCACCCTTCCCTTGGGTGTTGAGCCCCCAAATGCCCCTCAAAACCCACCGCCCACAAGTCTACACCATTACTATAGCACTAAGGGGTGAAGGGGGGCACCTACATGTGGGTACAGTGGGTTTGGGGGGCGCTTTGGAGGGCTCCCATTTACCAGCACAAGTGTAACATGTGGGGGGGGGATGGGCCTGGGTCCACCTGCCTGAAGTCCACTGCACCCCCTAATAACTGCTCCAGTGATCTGCATACTGCTGCCAGGGAGGTGGGTATGACATTTGAGGGTGAAAATAAAAAGTTGTGAAACGGCATATTTTGTGGTGGGAGGGGGTTTGTGACCACTGGGGGAGTCAGGGGAAGTCATCCCCGATTCCCTCCAGTGGTCATCTGGTCATTTAGGGCACTTTTTGGGGCCTTATTCGTGGAAAAACAGGGTCCAGGAAAAGTGCCCTAAATTCTCGCTAAAAACGCATATTTTTCTTCCATTATCGGCGAAAGGTGCCCATCTCTGATCGCCCGATAACCACGCCCCAGTTCCGCCTTCACCACGCCTTTGACACGCCCCCATCAACTTTGTCCGCATCCGCGACGGAGTGCAGTTGAAAACGTCCAAATTCGGCTTTCGATTATACCGCTTTATTCGTTTTTGTGAGATAAACATCTATCTCCCGATTTGGGTCGCAATATAGACGTTTTTCTTTTTCAATTATAAGCTGGTAAGTATTTCATAGAACTTTGGTGCTTTTAGTCCTGGTTTGTATGTAATTCATCTAGAGAGTTGGCATTACATGATCAATTTATCCCATCCTATACCAAACTAGTACATCAAGCAGCTAAAGAAGGCATATTGCTTACTGCATGGACTACAGGCCTGAGAAGAAAGCAAATGCGATCACAGAAGATACAATATACTATCAAAGAGGGTTTAAAGGCAGAAAGTTCAACTGACCTGCACTCTACACTGTATCAGAACTCTTGACTGCAAATACCTTATCTTCCATTTACAGTGAAAGCAAGGTATCCAGATACAGCATTCTGTTTAAAAAGAAAGCAGCTAGGAAACTCTATCAAAATTACCAAGAAAAATACGTGGGGCTCTAGTCTGTGTACACCACTAAAAAAAAAAACCCTTCAGAATCAAATACCCTTCTGATTTTTACTACATCCACAGACCCTTTCCAGTGAAATTATTTCCGAAGGACATATTGAAAAATTAAACGCAGAAAGACACAGGACAAGGAGGGATGGAGGACAAAACTGAGCAAATCATTATGCCTCTGCACCTTGAGCACTGTATACAACTCTGGTTGCCCCAAATCCAAAAGGATATAGTGAGACTAGAAAATGTTCAAACAAGGGTGAAAAAAAATGATAAGGGGGATTTCACACCTCTATTGTCAAGGCAGACTAAACAGGTTAAGGCTTTTTTGGGTTCTTTTACTAAGCCGCGGTAGGGCTAACACACAGGTAGTGCATGCTAAATTGACACTACTGCCAGGATAGCATGGGTGCCCTGCAGCAGAGGCGTAGCCAGACTTCGGTGGGAGGGGGGTCCAGAGCCCGAGGTGAGGGGGCACATTTTAGCCCCCCCCGGTGACACTGACCCCCCCCCGCGCCATTGCTGACACCCCCCTCCGCCGCCGCCGCCACCAACTTTGACCCCCCCCCACCGATGACCCTCTCGACCCCCCCTCCCGCCGTCAACCCTCCACCGCCACCGCCATCACCTGCCTTTGCTGGCGGGGGACCCCAACCCCCACCAGCCGAGGTACTCTTCTTCCTTCGTTCTGTTTCTGAGTCTGATGTCCTGCACGCAGCCATTTATCGCCCCATTAAAAAAAGGCCTTTTTACCTGCCTTAGTAAAAAAATGGCTTAGCGCATGCTAGTTTAATGCATCCAAACTAGTGCAGGACATTTTTTTTACCACAGCTTAGTAAAAGAGCCTCTATAAGCTTAGAAAAGACAACCAAGAGAAAATATGATAGATGTTTATAAAATTCGGAGTGAAGTGGAACAGATAAATAGAGAACAATTGTTTAGTGTTAAGTATGAACATGTGTTTGTGTGTGTGTGTGTGTATGTATGTATCTGGAATGTGTGTGTTTGGGGTATGTGCATTTTTAGAGTATCAGGGAGTAATGGTGTCATGAGGCTATCTGTGTGTGCCTATGTATGTGTGGCTGTGGGAAGGTATGCTTCTTTCTCCCTTGCATGCTCCCTTTTCCTCCTGTGCTCACTCCCTGTTTTGCCCACTCTCCTTCTCTATTTTCCCCTATATGCCCTTCAATACCCTCCTGAAAGCTCTCTTCCCCATCTTTCAATACCTTCCTTTCACTATCCCTTTTTTATTCTCTATTCCTTTTCTAACCCCTCCCCTCATGTTCTGCCTCTCTTCTTCTCTAAAATATCTCCTGCTTTATGCTCTGCCCCCATGATGCTACACTACTCCCCTGCCTCTTCCCTGCTCTGTCACAGATCATATTTTTCTGCCAGTGGGATATGGTCACTCCTGCCAGCACTCACCACTGCAGCCATCCTTTTTATGTTGGTGGGATTTGGACACTTCTCCTGGCACTTTACCACTGTAGCCTCACTCTTCATGCTGCTCTGTTCTGGGGGTGGGGGGGGGGGGCAGTGTGAAGTCCTATGCAACTGTTTGTACATGTACAAACAGATATGCTCTGACAGACAAACAGATGGATGGATCTACAGAAAGTAAGAAGATGAGGAGGTCATTGAGGTTACCATAGAAGTGATTTCAGAGGGAAGCTTGAATAAATGAATGCCACAGTGTTCTGTTCTAAGATATTGCTTTTTCAACATATTTATAAATAATCTGGAAATGGAAATGATGAGTGAGGTGATCAAATTTGCAGAAGTCTTACCTGGGCTGCTATGGATCAAATCAGGTGTTTAAGTCATGGATTTCCAGAAGAATGGATGATCCATCATTTAGTAGAAGGATTTAATATCATCTCTAATGTTATCAAACAGGTTTTTAAGAAGCACGTTTTCTGTACCACCAGCATGAAGATTGATGCAAAACGCAAAAGTGGAATCCAGACTCAAACTAGAGAGCTTCCACAGTATGCCTCCTGAGATACTGTGCAGCTGAAAATCCAAGCTGGTTACCAAACACATACCTGCCTGCCATCAGGGAAACCATAATCAACAGCAGAAACAAATATGTGATGATCAGACCACATTACAAGTGCACCCCAGTACTTAAACCAATGAAAAATTGGAGGACCTTACAAGACCAGAAGACTGAGTATCCAAATAGCAGATGAAAATTAAAGTAGACAAGGACAAAGCGATACTCATTGGGAAGAGTAACCCAAATTATAGCTACATGATGCTAGGTTCCACTTTGAGAGTCACCTCCCTGGAAGAGGTCTAGGTGTCATATGTTTGGGCTCTTCAGGTTGAAGAGGAGATAGCTGAGGGGGAGGGAGTGATTAGGGATATGATAGAGGTCTACATAATTTTCATAGGAGTGGAATGGGTAAATGTGAATCAATTGTTGATTCTTTCAAAAAGTACAAGGACTAGATGTGCCATGAAATTAAATAGCATTACTTTTAAAACAAAGAGGAGTTAATATTTTTTTCACAGAGTGCATAGTTAAGTGCTGCAATTCATTGCCAGAGGACATTGTAAAAATTGCTAGCATAACTGAGTTTAAGGAAGGGTTAGATAAGTTTCTGGAGGTGAAGTCCATAAACCATTATTAATGGTAGACCTTGGGAAGCCACTGCTTATCTCTGAGACTTGCTAACATGGAATCTTGCTACTTTCTGAAACTCTGAATTATCTTGACCTGGTTTGACCACTGTTGGAAGGAAGATTCTGGGTTAGATGGTCCTTTGGTCTGACCCAGTATAAGATTTCTTGTGAGTTATGACTTAAATGCAGGAGAGTCAAGGCATGCACTATGATGGAGGAAAACATTGGCGAAGATGAGTAACAGTATTTGAGATAGACTGCTGATGAAAGGGAAATGGAAATGGGATTTGATATACCACCTTTCTAAGGTTTTTGCAACTACAATCAAAGCGGTTTACATATATTCAGGTACTTATTTTGTACCAGGGGTATGACGAGTGGGGGTATATTGGAGGGGAGGACTTTCAGCAAGTGTTTAGATATATTATAGGAGTTTTAGCATCAACTTGGATATGTGACAGATTGGGGGAATTTTGAATCAGAATCATTCTCTGGGTTCAAGGAACACTAGTAGAGAGACACGTACTTGAAAATATTTTTTCAGGTTCAAGAGTTATGCTGGCCATAAATCTGGTAGACAGAAGCAGAAGTTTTGCTAGAGGATCCTGAGAGTCCTAGGAAGAGCGGAGGAGTCCAGAAGGAGCATCCAGAAAGTTGTCTCTTCCTGTGTATCTCAGTGAAGCTCAATAAATGAATTGTTTTAATTTTCTTGATTTACTAAGTAAATTCATATCTTTATATAGTATCTGGAGTAGACCATGGACTTTTTATATTGACTGAGAGTCTGTGAGGAAAGTGTGACAGACAATGGAAGTGAGTGTCCAGCAAACTATGGCCTTGAAATGTGATCTGTCCCCAACTTCTGGATGCCCAAGAGGAGATAAAAGGAGGCCTCCCCTCCATAAATTGTAGGCCTTTGTAACTGCAGCACATAGTCCACTCAGGGACCAGCAACAAGCACAAGAATGAAGAAAGTAAATGAAAACATGCAATGGAAAGTAAAAATGGAAAGAATTCTTTAACATAAAAATAAATGACTGATTCTATTCAGATGATCTTTCCTACAGAAAAAAAATGATATTGGGTGAAAAGAAGAAAGTTCAGTTGAAAAGTTTAGCAACAGTAATTTGTAAGTATCTTTTTGGGATTTTAAGGTCACTTTTTATAATGAAATATGGCTTTAGAAATGATTCTATGATACTAGAATATTTACATTCTGTATCAGAGGATTTTAGTGTGGAATTTGAGCCCTGTCTACAATGGAGAATCTAAATTACAAGACTGATAAGGCCATTTCCCTGGTCTTCCTTTTGCCATGCATGAGAATACATTTTGCTAGGTAGGGGGATTGAATGCTATTCCCAGTGAGGAAACTGAAAATGATGCCAGTTCTTATGCAACCACTGGGGTCATCGACATGTAGTTATACAATTTACAGCTGAAAAGGAGACACTTACCAAGTTCAAAATCTGTAACCAGCCATGAAATTGTAAAAAGTCTTTGCTTTCTAGCAAAGTCATCATGGAACATGAAATGGTTTTTAAATTAGGTGATTGTCTTATTATGAGATACTAAATCATTAATATAAAACATTTTTACATTTATTATTGAGTTTTTAACATTATTCCTGGATTCTATATTTGGCGCCCATAGTTGCACATGCAAATTTGGGCTTGTGCCCAATTTGCATGCACACTTTGAGTAATGAGCCAATTAACACCAATAATTGGGTTCTAACAATCAATTATTGGTGTTAATTAGCAACAATTGGGATTAGTAGGCACATCTTGCTAAGCACTATTCTATAAAGATGAGCAAGCTAATTTTTTGCGTGTAACAGAAAAGGGGATGCAGCCATGGGAGGGGTATGGTGGGTCAGGAGTGTTCACTAAAGGTACCCACAATATTATAGAATGCGAAGGATCCACATTTAATTTATGCACAAGGAGTTACACCAGATTTCAGTTGGTGTGTAAATCCTCACACCCAATGTTCTGCGCAGATCTATTCTATAAATGGTACTCAACTTGGAGCTGTCCAACAAAGTAGGGAAGGGACATAGGTCAACCAAACACATGTGAGACTCCAGAAGTAAAATAAGTGAATATCTTTATTGTCAAAAACCAGATACAATGGACTAGACACAGCCCCATGTTTCGGCCATAATAAGCCTGCCTCAGGAGTCTAAGTATCTGTCAAGCTGTCTCAACAGGAGTGGCCTAATGGTTAGGGTGGTGGACTTTGGTCCTGGGGAACTGAGGAACTTAGTTCAATTCCTACTTTAGCCACTGGCAGCTCCTTGTGACTGGGCAAGTCACTTAACCCTCCATTGCCCCATGTAAGCCACATTGAGCCTGCCATGAGTGAGAAAGCACGAGGTACAAATGTAACAAAAATAAATAAAGGAACAATTGTAGAATAGTTGATCCAAACTGTCACATGACATGCCAAAGGAATGCTATAAAAGCGTTTCATATGAAAATTTGGATCAACTATTGTACAGTAGCTCCTTTATGGTATATTTATTTCTATGAAAGATGTTGAGACAGTACTCAGTAATTCCCTTATTTGTCCTGTTTGTTTGTCCTAATTAGATTGTAAGCTCTGTCAAGCAGGGGCTGTCTCTTCATGTTCAAGTGTACAGCGCTGCATATGTCTAGTAGCGCTACAGAAATGATAAGTAGTAGTAGTAGAAAACAAAGTTTTTGACTTTTTAAACCATTTTTATTTGTGGAAGGGCATTTTAGAAAGGACATCTAATTCAGAAATCAGATGTCCAAATCAGGACATCTGAAGTTCCAGTAGTATTTTAGAACAGGATCTGCTGATGTAGAGCCTGATCTAAAATTTAAGGTGCAATGGATGTCTATAGCCATCTATATGCAGCATGAATGTCCATTTTGGGAAAAAAGGTCCAAAATATGGCCAGTCAAAATGCTGGCATATAGACATTCCTTTCACAGCACATGAACATCTATGTTGTGAAAATAAATGCAGATGTTCATAATGCTCCAATCTATCACCTACCCCCTGCTCCCAACAACAATGCCTGATCCCACTCGCGACCTCCTCCAATGTGTTCCGATCACCCTCCTGAGCTTCAATCCCTCCTAGTTCCAATACTCCTCTCTCCCTCGAATTGAATGCCCATTGCTCAACACCAAATCTAGCCCCAGATAAGTGTGGCATTCCCAAGCCCTACCCTCACCTGCCCCACCCACCCAGGACCTTCTGAAGATGTAGATCAGGGATTCCAGTGGTCCCAGGCCTCAGCAGTTCTCCTCTGTGGCTGGCCAAGACAGCACCAGGATCAAAGATGGCACCTCTGCTTTCCAGCACTGCTAGAAGGCAGAGACACCAGGATCTGAGATGGTGCCGGATGCACTAACCAGTTAACATGTGCAAATCTCAACCAGCTAGCTAAATAGCTTGTCCATGCCTATTCTCTGTCCCAACACGTCCCCTACAAAAATAAATACAAACATGATCTTGTTATTAAATCTTTGTCTGAATGATTGGAAACTGTTGAAAAGAAACTTAACAAATATGGAAGGTGTTCAAACATCAATGATAAAAGATATTTCAAATTTAAGGTATAAATCGGAAATGTTTGAAAACTATATGAGAAATCACAATCTCAGGTTTATTAACTTTCCAAGGGTGGCAATGGTGAAACCAATGGAAATGTTAAAACGTGACCTACAAGAAATCCTGGGAATACCTGATGAAAATATACCCCCATTTACTCAAGTATATTATATTCCGAAGAAAGAATTAGTTCAACAACAACAAAATGCTACTGATGTTTCTGCTTTGTTGGAATCCTCGGAAACTGAACTAGCCACGACAGCAACTTTGGTAGCCACCGTAGCTTTGTTACCTGACAAACAGTGGCTCTTCCGAATGTTCTTTAAGAATAAAGAGAAATATTTTGCTTTATTCCTGTTTTTCATTAATCTTGGAATCTAATAATGTGGACCTGAGTGTCAAGTTATATGTATTATTTAATATTTCCTTAAACATTTTTGATTGTTATCACTTTCCTGAAGAAGTGTAAATCCTTGATATAATAATGATTTAAACTTATAAATAAAATTAAAAATATAAATAATGTGTACTTAACAAAAAAGAGTAACCAAAAAATGCTTTATCGTGTTTTGGAGCAAGCATCTTCACAAAAGCTAAGCATGCATTAGGGCTTAACTCCCTTTAGTAGACATACCCCAAAGGAGGGAAGTTATCAACATGGGCTTCAGTTAAAATGGGATATTTTAGCACAGGTCCCATTTTATACAATGATACCTAGTTACTAATAACCAAGGTTAACATTAAAATAACAATCTTAATGTCTGCATACTTTGATAACCTCCCCACTAAGGAAGGTGAATATGACTTCAAGGAAAACTCATTTAAGGAATATTTTGAATTAAATGAAGACACTGGAGTTTCTTATAGAAATGAGTGGGGCACAGGGAAGGCAGCAATAAGGAAGTAAATTATTACTCTGAAAAGGTACAATTACAAAAGAAAGCAGAAAGTAAACAAGCAACTTGATTAAACTGGAAGGCTAATGTATTGTACACAGAACTTTACTAAATACAATAATAGTCAGGAAAGTTGCAGATGCGATTAGAAAGAACTAGGAGAACTATTATGAGTTTGGCAACAAACCCAGCAAGCTGTTGGCTATAAATTACAGTCTCTCCAGTTGAATTAATGCATAGATAGAATTTGCTTGGGTGAAGGAAAAGAAATCAGGAACACTCAAGAGATAAATAATACCTCTGCCTCTTACTATCATAATTTGTATGATACTGCTCTGCTATGTTATTAATGGGAATTTAATGACTTCTTGGGGGAAATTTCCTTCCTGTCCCTCTCTAAGTGAGATTACATCACTGAATATTTAGAGTTAGAACCAGCCATCAAATCACTAAGCTCAGGTAAAAATCCATGGGGCTGATGGATTCACTCTGTTTAAAGTTTGCCCAGATCTTGGTTTCAAGGCTGGCTTGGTTATGTAGGGCTAAATTCAATATATAGTGCCTAATAAAAAAATCAGTGTTGAAAAAAGCCCACTTAAGTGGTATTCTATAAGCCACTCCTAAAGTCTGGCACAGTTCATAGAATTAACCCTTAAGTGGAGAGGTCACGAGTAAAGTTGGCTACTGCTATTTGCACCAACGGAAATGTGGTGCAAATGTCTGTGCTTAAATTTATGTGTGGAGCACCATTATTCTACAATTATGCACATAACTCAAAGCCACACCCCTGATCCACCCCAAAACTCCCATGACCCTCCTATTTCAGCACCTTTATTTCAGGTCACATGTAAATTTTAGGCGCAGATCCCGTGACTAACTTTACACATGTAAGTTCCAATTAAATCTAATTAATGCCAATAATTGCTTGTACAAAGTCAATTATTGACACTAATTGGCTCGTTATTCTATTAAATTGCATGCACAAATCGGGAACATGTCTAAATTTGCATGCACAATTTTTGACGATTTTTATAGAATCAGGGGAATAATGGCATTTTAGAGGGTGAATCTCTGCATGAAAGAGGGCAGGGATCTGAATAAATGTTGTTCTTCTACACCTTTCTCCTTGTGGAATTAATATATAAAGTGGTCAATATTCAATTGGTGGTCCATGGGCGGAGTCAAGGAGAAGCCACCAGTTATTCAGGCATTGACCCCTGAGTCTCTTGTCTCCCTTCTCCCATTACTAGTTGTTGGCTCCTGTTCCTATTGTGAGAAATTCCTTTCGTTTACCATTTCCCCCTTCTCCTCCTCCTCATTTCTAAATTGTCTCCTTTGTTTTAAGTAAGCTTTCCTGTCATGGTATTGCCTTCTTTTCTCTTGTTTTTAATATTGGTTTTAGTTATTGTACACCGTTCTGTTATTGTTTAAAGAAAGAGAGGTCTATTAAACAAAATAAATCATAAATCATAAACCATTCATTACCGGTGCTTGCATAGCTAAGCGTGCAGATAGAGCTGCACAAAAGGTAGTCCTATTTTTGTCTGCTTAGCTGTGTAGGTGCTGGCACTGAATATGGACGGCGACTGCAGCAGTTGACCTAGATATTCAATGCCAGTATCCAGACATGGCTTGATGTTGAATATTTGGGCTTAATTTTGCCCGTGGATGTCAGCAACTTAAAAACTGCTGACGGATGCAGGTTGAAAATAGGCCCAAATGTTTTAGTGAAAGTGCTTGCAAGCTGCCTGGATAGTTACCAACACAGGGCTAGTCCACTGTGATTAAGCTGAGAATTCATAACGTCAGAAGGACAGTTAAACATTGTAGAGCAAGCCAGCAGGGAGTTGTCTCCCTTGGTGTGGAAAAAGATACAAAGGCACAATTCAACCTTGAGGGTATTCCTACTTAAGAGGCGTACAAATTAGGGGCGCTTTCTATCCCCCTACTGTTTATACTTATCTTGGAGTAAGTGTAATAAGGTCACATCCAGAGTTATCAGAAATAAGAAGTGGGGGTGTTCAATATTCAATGATCATTTTATTTGATATATCATCAATTGAGCGAACCATCTAAGTGGCATGATGAGGAACATGAATTGCCCTATTTGCAGATGATATGTTACTATGGGGCAAATTTTTGAAAGAGAAAAATGTCTAAAAAGTGGCATAAAGCAGTATTTGGATGTTTTTCTCGCCAAAACATCCAAATCAGTATTTTCAGAACCCATTTTCCAGACGTCTTTTCTATGCTGTTCATCTGCAGTGTGCCCAAATCACAAGGGAGCATGTTGGGGGCAGGATTTGGGTGTTCCTAAGAACTGAATGTTTTTCAGCTATAATGGAACAAAACAAAAATGTCCAGGACTAAAACTAAGATATTTTGAGCTAGACCTGTTTTAATAATGACTAAGTCACAAAAAAAGTGCCCTAAATAATCAGATGACCACAGGAGGAATAAAGGAATGAACTCCCTTTACTCCCTAAGTGGTCACTGACCCTTCCCACCTCCAAAGATGTAAAAGAAACAGTACATAGAACAGCACAGAGAGGGTTTAGAGCGCAAAACAAAAGCCAAAACAGAAATACCAGATGTACTAGATTGAATCGTTGATGTACAAGATTGTTGTACACTGTGGAATAACAGGACTTGTCACATTTTTGAAGGCCTTTGGTACTTCTTTTGTATAAAGAAACAGTACATACCAGTCTCTATGATAGTCTCAGATGTTATAGCCAGTCCTATTAGTGCACCAAGCAGGTCCCTGGAGTACCCTAATGATTGGTGCAGTGCAATGTGGAGAAGGGGACCCAGGCCAATAATCCACTCTGTTATACTTGTGGTGGAATGTGTCAGCCCTCCATAACCCACCAAAATCCTGTACCCACATATAGGTGATACCTGCAGCCATAAGGGCTATTGTAGTGGTGTATAGTTGAGTACAGTAGGTTTCTGGTGGGTTTTAGAGGGCTCACTCTACAATATAAGGGTGCAATGGTGAGATGTGTACATGGGAGCTTTTATGTGAAGTCCACTTCAGTGTTCTGTAGGGTGCCCCACTGCTCTGCTGGGATGTCTATGTGGCCAGTCTACTAAGAATGCTGGCTCCTCCTACATCCCAATGGCTTGATTTTGGGCGTTTTTCACTTGGATTTTTTTTTTTAAACGGACCAAGAGATAATGCACAGAGAATAAAAACATCTAGCAAGTGGCCATTTTTGAAAAAATAAGATAAGATATTTTGCTGTTTGAAAATTGCTATATTTGCTATTTGGATTCTGGATTCTTAGGAGTCTTAATTCCCATAGAAGTGTGTAAAATCTTTGTTATTAATAAAACCAGTTTTTAAGATCTGACCAGTTGTGTCCTTGCCATCTATCCTAGGTGGGAATAATCTCTGGAATAAAGATGAACATTCATACCTAGAATTCAGTTTCTATTTGAAATGATCTCTATCAATATGCCACCTTTCTTTCTGATTTGCATAAATAAACAGGTTTCTAATTCTGTCTGGAAGGGAAAAAAACAGATTCTCTTCGTGCTGTTATTAGGGGTTTGAAATATAGAGGACATCTGGGTTTAGCAGACTTCATGTTCTACCAAAATGCTGCCCACCTACAGAACACAGTAATCTGGTGTAAGGCTTCCCCTGGCAAGCCTTGGGTTTTCATTGAAAGGGAGAGTTACCTACTAATAGTTTTATGGACTTTCTCTGATTACTGTGCAGCATAGGAAGCAAAATGATGAGGTAGTCAAGGTTAATTTCTGCTCCCCTCTGAACCTAGAACGACATTTTGTAGGGTAATCCTCAATTCGCCAAGCACTTCCTAGTGGCACCCATTCTCATTCAAGATGAGACCCACATTTTAAATATCACCTTTCATTTCATATAATTATTAGGCATATATATATATATAAACTAGGAGCTTCAAAAGATCACTGGAATCCCTCGCGTTCCAAATCTTTGTTGATGCCCTGTTAGGAAACCAAGTGGATATACTATAGGTAGGAAAGAATAACATTATCTAAGTGAAAACAGAGTCTTGGCACACAATATAAACCAGAGCTTCTCAACCCATTCATCAGGGCACACCCAGCCAGTTATTTATGATAAACAAGTCCACAGAAGAACAGGTCTTCGCAAGCAGTACAATCACACCAAAGAAACAGCAAAGACAAAATCGCATACAGCAAGATGATAAGGTGCTGATAAAAATCTTCAACACAAACAAGACTTGACACAGTTCATGTTTCAGCCACTAGGTCTGCATCAGGAATCAAACACCCAAATAATTATATCTCCCACTATTGCTTTTCCCAACAGTGGGAAGTATCACACTGAGAGTACAATGTCATTAAGATGATAATCAAAATCAAAAAATTATGACTCACTGGAAATGACAGATATAATTCTAAAGAAAGGAAAAAGCCTCAAAGACATCCAAATCAAAAGATTTATAGAGCTTAAGGTGATCCCATGGATCTACTCTTCATCATCGGCTTAAAAAAACCTTCCCATCCAATTCAGTCCACTATTTATAGATTTCTTTTAAGTTTTTTTTTTAATTTCATTCAACTCATAGAACTCTATTACTTTATAAATTTTTCTGTGTTGTTCAACACTAGTGCCAAACAGCTTCAAGCTTCAGTGCGATACACATTTATACGGTTCTAATTAGAACAATATTCCATTCTGTTTCAAAATAGACATTGCACAACACACACAAGTCCTGTGTTAATGCATTGAAAAGCAATACTTATCTCATCATGCATAAACTGAGCCACTCCTCCTAATGCTCTCCAATTCCCCCAGACCGACGATGGCCAGCGTTTCACTTAGCTCCAACCTGCTCAGCTGCTTCAGGGTCTGGAATATTGGGGCCATCAAAAGAAAAGAGAGGAGACATGCAGTCACATATTAGTGTCTCTTAAACATCTACAAACCAAACAACAATCTCTTACAAAAATATAGACAGCATTTCCACTCTAAACTGCTGTCCAATGGCTCTTTAGAACATACAAAGATGGTGAACCTATTTCAAAAGTGACGTCAGATGCTTTTCCAGGACTCTTCCATTCAGCTGTTTAATAGAAATTGCACCATTCAATTTGAGAATTAAGTCCTATAGGTTCCAAAGACTTTAGTGCAAAAATCCATCTCTGTTCTTTCTTATGGAAATGGTTTAAAAAATTGTCCTGTCTGTGACCATCATTGCTCCCTCACCCCCCCCCCCCCTTTTTTGCAGTAGAAATCAGGATTGTTCCCTTACACAAACTCCAACTGGCATTATCTGTCTCTGCAGCTTGCTCTGAAAAAATGGATTTGTGAGAGGATGATATTAGAACATACTAACAAAAACAATCAACCAACTTAGGATTCAAGACTGGTTTGAAAGAACGTACCAATAAGTACATAGATTTTAAGAGGTGTATTTCAGCAACAAGCTATACAAAAATATGTTCAGGCTATTTCCAAAGTATTTTTGAGTGGATGGACCATGTTTGATCTTCTGTTTTCTTCTATGTTGTTAAAATCTTTCTAATTTGGACTTTTTTCTTGTAGTGACATCTATCAAGTAACTTGTTGTTTGTTTACATTTGTACCTGGGCTTTCCCACTCATGGTAGGCTCAATGTGGCTTACATGGGGCAATGGAAGGTTAAGTGACTTGCCCAGAGTCACAAGGAGCTGCCTGTGCCTGAAGTGGGAATTGAACTCAGTTCCTCAGGACCAAAGTCCACCACCCTAACCACTAGGCCACTCCTCCACTTGCTATAAAAAAAGTAATAAAATAAGGAGTGGCCTAGTGGTTAGGGTGGTGGACTTTGGTCCTGGGGAACTTAGGAACTGAGTTCAATTCCCAGCACAGACAGCTCTTTGTGACTCTGGGCAAGTCACTTAACCCTCCATTGCCCATCGCATTGAGCCTGCCATGAGTGGGAAAGCATGGGGTACAAATGTAACAAAATACATTTTTCAATGATACATTAACCATCTTTTGTTGTTATTTTTTACGGGGAAGGTATTGTAGGTATTGAGAAGTCTAATCACACTAATCCAATTGGTCAAAGCTGAATGTAATATTTTTTCTATTTCTCCTTTTCTGTTAAACTAGCCGTTCAGCCCGTAAAAACAGGCTAGTATAGGAGGGGGGGGGGGGGTTGAAAGGCCCCCCACCCCACAGCCAAGTTCGCCGCTGCTGCTCCCCCTCCGAGTTTGTCCCCCCCCGGAGCCGTCACCACCCACCTTCCACCGGGCCCTCGCTCCGCTATTGAAACAGCGAGGGCACGCAGCACACAGCTCTACTGCTGAGCTGCCATGGCCTTCCTTCTTCTCTGCCTGTGTCCCGCCCTCGTGTGACGTAACGTCGTCGAGGGCGGGACACAGGCAGAGAAGAAGAAGGAAGGCCGACGGCAGCTCAGCAGAGCTGTGTGCTGCGTGCCCTCGCTGTTTCAATAGCGGAGCGAGGGCCCGACCGAGTGGAAGGTGGGTGGTGGCGTCGACTCCGGGTGGGGAGAGTGTTAGCGACGACGGTGTCCCTCGCAAATACGCAGTAGAGACCCTCTCTGTTCCGCCCTCGTCATCACATATTGACGGAGGGGTGGGGCAGAGAGGGTCTCTACTGCGCATTTGCGAGTGAGTACGACACTCGCCATTTATATATATTGATTGGACTGCCACCAAATAATTATCAGCATATTTGAAAATGTTTTTTATATAAATTAAAAATCTCATAGATGAAAATAGACTTTAATATTTCATTTTCATTCTTATTTGTTTTATTTTCCAGTGTGAAGAAGAAAATAATTCATCAGTACTGGATTTGTACACTAAAATGAAGTAGTCATGTAAATTCTTATAATCATCAAATTTCTTTTTGATTGCTGGGCATATATTTTAGAAAAACAAAATATTTCTTTCTGATATGCATTTCAATTTACAAAGCCAGTACATAGAATAAGCATTTAATTAGTACATAATGAGATAGCAATGGAAAGATAATTAAATATCCATTATTTGATAGAAATCACACTAACTGATATTTTGTAGGTATATAAAACTGAATTGGTTATGTAATTAAGCCAAATGTCACAGGCAATTAAGGCATAACTCATTTGTTCTAATAAATTTAAGCAGTTTAGTGTTTTCTTTTCAAAATCCATTTAAGTACAAATGAGCTGGTGGAACTGCTAAAATGCATTGGGCTAATTGGGTTATTAAGCACTTGTTATCTTGTTAATAAGCTCCTGTTATTACTCTTTTCTTATAGCTAACCATAGGAATTCATAAATATTCAAGGTAACATAATTGTCTTGAAAACAGAATTAACATGGAAATCAAATGGCAGAACTCACAGTAGGATTATGGGTAAATTTAGCTTCAATGTTGTATTGTTGAAGAACGCATTTATTTTCTTAATCCCAAAGACGTTCTACCTGATAAATAATTTGAATCAGTTTTAAGGGGGTTGTTTACTAAAGCTTAGCTTGAATTATCCGAAGTAGGGCTCATTTTATTCCTATGGTCCCTGCTGCAGATAACTTGAGGTAAGCTTTAGTAAACAACCCCCCAATTTTGTAAGGCAGATGTTACTTATTGTTATTTTTTGCTATGCATAAAAGTATGAAAGACATCAAACAAATAATAGCAAAGATAGAAATGGTAAGTATCAAACTGCCTAGGAGCAACTGCAGATGCATGATGGTGACAATTGTAATTAACCTGGATTGAATCATGAGTTCTTAGGGATAAAAATGAGATTTTAAAAATTCAGGTTCATTTACACAGTTGGTGGATTTTTAAAAAGATGTGTATCCTATGAGTATTTATTGAATTGGCAAATCTGTATCATAGTTTGACTAGATATGCCTAATTTGCAGGACCAAAGTGAGAAGACTTTATTTAGATTTGAGTAAATTAATGAATTTGTTGTGAATCTGAGTTGAATATGATGAAGCTGAGGGAAATCTCCAAATGTTTTTCAAACTTGAACCATGTTGAAAATTGCCAGATTTAAGTTTGAAATTAATTTGTTTGTACTTTTTCGCTTATTGGTGTCTAGATTTCATTGAATCATTTCTGAGAGACAGGGTTGTAGACAGATTGTTACTGTTCCTGGTGACCCTTTCAACTATGTGGTCCAAATATTTTCCAAGTCTTTGGTGACATTTGGGTTTTATACCAAATAGCTATTTTCTACAACAGTTGAACATGGTCAAAAACAAACAGTTGCTTATTTTTCATTCTGGACTATAATACAACAAATTCAAGACTTTGAAAATTTCCAACAGAAACAGATTCACCATCTTACAAAAATTAAAATAATCAGAACTTATAATTTTTTTAATGAGGCTTTCAGGCACTATTCCCTAAATTCTATAAAAGTTGTTAAAAATTACACACACAAATTTGGGCATGTGTCCAATTGCGCATGTAATTTAATTGTATAATGAGCTAATTAGTGCCAATAATTGGCTTGCTAACAACCAAATATTGGCACTAATTAGATTTAATTGAAATATCTGTGCCTAAATTTTACGTACATAAAAATGGGAGGGTCCTAGGCAGAATGGGGGGTATTTCTAAAATTTACACGTGTTGTTATAGAATGAGGGAGATGTGCGCCTAATTTAGGTACATATATTTGCACCATGTTTCAGTTGGTGCAAATGGCTGCACCTAAAGTTAGCACAAATGTTTGGACATAATCTCTATTCTATAAACCACGCCTAACTTTAAGCACAGTTTATAGGATAGTGCTTTTTGTCTGCACCAGTTTTGTTTGGCACCATACATAGAATTCACCTCTATATATCTTGGAGAAAAAACAGTCATCCTGCTTATTTGACTTTTACACTGCAATTAAGCAGCATATTATCATTGTCATTAGAATATTCAAAGCTCTCACAAATAAACTGCAATAGATTATGCAGGGCTACTTTTGTGACATCTCTGGAATTGTGTGGAGAAATGGTGCTGAATATGTTCAGACTGTGATGAAACCCTTGAAGTATCACACGGCCTCTTTAGGGAGCACAACATAAAATTCAGCAGCTGCAGCTTCTTTGAGGGGAAGAGAAAGATAACACTCCTGCTGCAGATCAAGGCCCCGGTGGACTTGTTCATGGACTCACTCCAGCAGGAGTAAACCCACAGAAATGAATGAAAATGTTAGGGGGATTAATTACAATTAAGTGGACTCCTGCAGATAAAGAGGAGAAATGTACTGCTATGTTTATGCTACAAACACAATGCTGTGTACTTAGGGCCAGATTCTATGTATGGTGCCTAAAAAAATCTATGCGGAACTAAGCGTATTCTATCAGATTTAGGTGCGGTTTATAGAATACGCTTAGTCGATACCATAGCACCTAAATCTGAGCGCACCCATTTATGCTAATAAAAACCTGGAGTAAAACCTTGCATGTAGATTTAGGCGCACTGACCTGTATTCTGTAATTACGTGTGCATAAACAAGCCTATAAATGTGTCCCTTTTAAACTATGCATGTTTATTTTGAACTGTGCGCTTTGCAATTTAGGTGCAGTTCTTTATAGAATACGCTTAGCGATTTCCGCACATGAATTGTGATAATTTCCAAATAGTGCTCATTATTACTTGTTAACTGCTGTGAAAAATGCTGATTGGCTTGTTACGCCAATTAAGTTGCGCACGTATTCTGTGCGGAAATGTAGGCGCCATATATAGAATCTGCTCCTTAGTGCCAATTCTATAATGGCTTCTTGGGGCCAAGTTCTATTATAGAATACTAGTATATGTCAGCATTGGTGCACCCGGTTTTGGCCGAAAATGGACGTGCGGCAAAATGAAAATTGGCACGTGTCCATTTTGGGCTTGAGACCTTACCACCACCCATTGACTTAGCAGTAAGGGCTCACGCATAAACCAGGCGGTAATCGTCAGCATGCGTACAATGCTGATCACCACCAGGTTAGCGCTGGGTGGTAGTTCCAAATTGGCATGCGTTGGACTCGTGTAGGTGCCTACGCGGCTTAGTAAAAGGGCCCCTAGGTGTTGGTAATGCTCGTGTGGTAATTATTTTTAATGGGCACATATTAATGGCAACATTTAGTGCATGATATACTGGTTGCGAGGGGTGAGATACCCACTTCTGCTAACATGCACAATCAATATATGGGATTCTCTTAATAAACAATGGACACATAGATTGTTACTGAAGGAAAAGCCTCGAGAAGCTCCTAGACTTTTAAAATTGTCTTCAAGGAGCAGGACTTCCTCATCATCGGCAAAAACCTCCGTGTAGCTTATTGCTTACTGCTATCTTAGTAAAGTACTTAGCTTGGTAATTAACTTAGCTTCAATTGGTAGGTCTCTGTATATTTCCCTAGGTCCCAACCGTGATCACCGTGGACCCAGGGAAATACACAAAGACCTACCAATTGAAGCTAAGTTTATTACCAAGCTAAGTTCTTTACTAAGATAGCAGTAAGCAGTAAGCAATAAGCTACACGGAGATTTTTGCCGATGATGAGGGGCTTCTCAAAGCTTTTCCTCCAGTAACAATCTGTGTGTCCATTGTTTGTTAAGAGAACCCCATATATTGATTGAACATTTAGTGCATGACCATTAATAGTAAAAAAAATAGAAAATCAGCCATTTTCTGGCTGTGGTAAAAAAAATGGCCTTAGCGCATGGTAAAAACTCATGTAAGGGCATACTAAGGCCACTTTTTACCACAGCTTAGTAAAAGTTCCCCTTAATCATTAGTGCAGCATATATTGTATCTCTTTGCATTATTTACCACAGATTTGTTTTGTTTATTTCAGTTTTATTTTTCCAAATATCTATTTTCTCTCTACTTTTATGACAGTTGATTGTCAACATCTTTCTGAAAATAACACTTCAAAGCCAAGGTACCTTGGATATCTTTGGAATTCTATAGTGAGTATGCATTCAAAACAACCATTCAGTTTTAAGTGCTTCTAAGTGACACACAACGTATCTGCTTTATACAAGCAAACAGTAATGTTAATATTTTTCCTATGATACAATATTTGCTTGTTTGAGTACCCAAGCATTTATTGAAGCTTGATGCTTATAATGTTCTGAAGTGGCAATTTTATGAGCTCAGCAAGGGATGGTGTGCATGGGTTTAGAATTCTAGATTTAACCGTTGTCATCTGGATAGCCGATGCATCCCGTTCCAATTATATTATAGTGCTGATATTTAAAACATATTCAAAATACATATGAAATATGTTTGCATGTAAAAACTCCAGCTAATGACAGATGCTTTTGTTTATATTTTGGTGATCATGAAAAACCATTCGTTTCTAGCCCTAAAGAGCCAGAGTTATTATCTTGGTAATACAGAAGAAATTTATCTCTTCCTCTAAGTTTTCAAACCAGGTGCACACATCTGTGCTCCTTGCTACTTAGCACGACTGAACAAAGCCTTTATGTAAATGTATGGGATCATTTTATTATTGAAAAGTAGCCTAGAGCCAACGCTCTGTTTCCAAATGTTTCCCCAATAAAACCTGCTGTGTTGCTAATCTGCTGAAGATGTAATACCATTTTTACATTTCACTAGATCCGTGGCTTAATTTAATGGTCTCCTAAGTATTTTTTAATTGCACCTGAAATAGTTATTATAAATAGGGCCATTTCCTTCTTCATATGCTCTACAAATGTTGGTACACATTTACTGCACAGCTGAAGAGCAGGAGAGAATTGCCTAATGACTTCAATATTTTTTTAGTAATCCCTAGCCTAGCTACAATTGTAAATGTGCATCGTCATATTTTCTTATACAGAATATCTATTTATGGCAGGAAAATGTAAATAACCCATTGCAGATAGCCCATGCTCTCAGTTTTATTTTCAACCTGATTTATTCGATTCATATGATCAGTTGAAGTTTCTCATATAAATCTTGCATTTTCATGTTCTTGATTATTCTTGCAGTTACACTTTCTAAAGATAATAGATTCTTCTCTGTTGTACAAGACAAGATCTGCAAAAAGCAGTACTGTGTAAGGGGGGTAAGGGTAATTGGGATTTGATATACCTCCTTTCTGTGGTGTACCTAGAGTAATATGCTTTGTTCTTTTTGACTTGCTCAGGTGACTATTCTGAACCAATATTAGATTTAACCATGCAGTTGGATTACTCTCCTGTATTACTTCTGGAGTTTGATAAACAGATCTTTCAATCTCACCCCTGACTTTTCAGCCTGATCAAGATTCGGCTGGAGCATGTAAAATAAATAAAAGACAGCAGAGAGAGATGTAAAACAAACACATTTATTCCAATACATTTTACTCTGTATGGATTTTTGCATTCATATATACATTTTGAAATATGATGTTCTTTAGACAGAGTTAGATATTGAGAGACACTGGAGAGCAGTGTTGCCACTCTAATTTTTAGGAAAAACCTAGACCTCGCTTTCAAAAAATGTAGAAAAATATAGGGGCCCTTTTACTAAGCCACGTAAGTGTCTACACATGCCCAATTCATGCCAAAATGGAGTTACCGCACGGCTACCACATGGCCCTTGTGGTAATTTCATTTTTGGCGTGCATCCGCTATGCACGCCATAAAAATATTTTTTATTTTCTGGCACGTATCAGCTACGCGCAGCAAGTGGCATTTGGCATGCATAGGTCATTACCGCCCAGTTACCGCATGAGACTTTACCACTAGGTCAACGGCTGGCGGTAAGGTCTCAGACCCAAAATGGACGAGCAGCAATTTTCATTTTGCTGTACGTTCATTTTCGGCAAAAATAAAAAACAAAAATCATTTTTTTTCCATGTATGCTGAAAAATGATTCTGCGTGTGCCCATAACATGTGTCTATACTACCGCAGGCCATTTTCCAGCGCACCTTAGTAAAAGGACCCCATAGACATTTATTTCTTATAAGTATAGTGCAATCCGCTTAAGTGCAAGGGTCTGGGACCAAAGAAATACATGCAGTTAACCAGAGCGTGCACTTAACTGCTGTGACCCAAAGAAGCTTGACATCTGATAAACATATGTACAGTACTGTTTATTATACGTACAGAATACAGTCTCTGTTAACTGGCGTTATACAGTCTCCGTTAACTGACGTTAGGTTTATTTGAAGTAATCAGTCATAGTCCTCTGTACACTCTTGGGTCTGTGAGTTCCATAGACTACGTCTGCCAGACGGTAAAAACTGTCATAGCACTGACATCCAGTGGCCTCCAGATAGGCCCGCACGGTGTTGAGACTCTCCAGCGCTCTTGCAAAAGTGACAGGAGGTTGTTGAGTTTCGTCAGCATGTGCCTCACTGCTCATTTCATCATCTGTTTCATCATCAACCATTGCCTGCGTGTAGGCGCATATCTCAGCATCAGTGCTGTCGTCAACTGTTTGTAGATCGTAATCAACAGCTACGTAGTGATGAAACTCCTCTTCAGTAACATCGGCTGGGATGTCAATAGCCTGTTCATCTGACGCGTTTGCAACAGCTGCATCTGTTTCATCCCTCTCCACATCCCTAACAAAGCTTGCCCGCTTGTAGCAGTTCACAATGGTTGCTTGTGTAACATGATTCCAGACTTCTTTCTGCATATGTAGGGAATCCAACAGTGATAGATTACAAGCCAGTTCAACAGCATGTTTATCCTTGCCAGTCTGGTCATCAGACGACGTAGCACAAGAGCCCGATAATGTTGTTTGAAATTGACTCTTATGCCCTGATCAATAGGTTGGATCAGAGAGGTAGTGTTTGGTGGCAGGAAGACCACTTTTTGATGTTAGACAGCCTGATATCATCACTGTGTGAAGCACAATTATCACAAAGCAACAAAATCTGATGCTTTTGTGCCCGCATTCTAGTGTCTAACTTCTTTAGCCACTGCTTCCAAATTTTCACAGTCATCCATGAATTTGCGTTAGCCTCGTTTGACACAGGAAGTCGCTTAACATTCTTGAGGCAACAGGGCTGTTTGTTCTTTCCAATGACGAGTGGTTCCAACTTCTCACTCCCATCCATATTGCAGCAAAGGAGGATCGTCAGTCGGTCCTTCGATGATTTACTTCCTGTAGTTTTGGCTTGTTTGAATGCAAGTGTTCCATCAGGAATCGCTCGCCAGTAGAGACCGTTTTCATCTGCATTGAAAATATCACGACGTGCAAACTTGTTCAAGATGATAGGAAGAACTGAAACATCCCAATTTTCAGCTCCAAAGTCATCAGCGTCTTGTTTTTCACGATGCTGTTTCTTGAATTTTATGTTGTTCCTCTCCTTCCATCTTTCCAACCATGCAACAGTGGCTTTTGAATTCAGTTAGTCCAGACTTTCAGCTAGCTGATTAGCTTTCTCCATAAGCAGTGGACCACTGACAGGAAACTGTCTGCTCCTGACTTGAGAAAACCACCGAAGAAGAGCATCATCTACATCCTCAGCTTTTCCCGCCCATTTACGTTTCCGGTGTGGATTTGTATTATTTTGCCAGTCTTCCAGAAGCTGGTCTTTCTGCTTCAAGATACATGAAATTTGACTGGGATTGACACCATATTCTTTAGCAATAGATGCTTGACTTTGTTTTCTAATTTTTTAAGAACTTCTATTTGTTCAGCCAGTGTTAAAGCAGTGGCGTAGCAGGGGGGGCTGCCACCCGGGGCGGGGCGGTTCGCCGTTGCACCCCCCCCCGACGACCAGCTCCCGCACCCTACCTTTAAAAAGAATACCGGGAGTCGTGCCTGCCCTGCACGTAAGAAATGTGGACCGTCGGCTCTTCCCTTGCTCTGTCCCGCCCTCCGCTGACGCAACTTCCTATTTCCGCAAGGGCGGGACAGAGCGAGAGAAGAGCCGACGGTCCACATTTCTTGTACATGCAGGGCAGGCGCGATTCCCGATATTCTTTTTAAAGGTGGGGGGTGTCGATTCGCCGGGGGAGGGAGCTGGCAGGGAGCACTCCCTCCCGAGCTGACACCCGGGGCGGACCACCCCTCCCGCCCCCCCTTGCTACGCCACTGTGTTAAAGTCTTACAGTTACGCAACGACGACTCCAGTGTACACTCTAACAATATTCTTTCGCTTATTCTGCCTGTGGCAGTTAGCCAACGAGATTTCAAATTTACCGCCCCTTTGTCATGCGCCAATTGGCTTACATATTCCGTGCGTGCGCTTATGCGGAGTCTTTCCTGCAGAGGAGCGGTCTTAAACCATATATATAAGCAAATCTTGCACTTATCAGTGGTGCGCTAAACCGAAGTTTGTCCCCATAGAAATTGATGGCGACAAAAACAGGACCGAAGTACGGCATGCAGTTAAACAGAGCATGCGCTTATCCGACGTGCACTTAAATGTAGTGCACTGTATATGCAAAAATTAATAATTAAACATAGCAGTAGCACGTTCCAATATTCCTATATGTAAATTCAGACTTAAGAACATTACCAGGAGAAAGTTCAACAAAATACTGAAGAACATTGGCTCTTAGACGCATGCCATTGAAATAGACTGTTGCCTTGCCTCTCTTTGCCTCTGTAAATCTCTATGCTTAAATTTTCCACTTTGCTAATGGCAAATTGGTGTGAAGTTTGTCATATTTCAGCAATGAGTCAGGATAGCAAGTTTCATCTAATGCTTTATTTTTTAATTTGGGCACATCACATAGAGATATGATTCAAATGAATGTAAATATAATACGTCATGTAAAATATATATATCTAGATGGAAAAATAGGAGTGACAACACTGCTGGAGAGAACAAAAAGTACTGGTTACTAGTTAATCTTTCTGGATATCCAATCACATTGAGAGGCATTTTCGATATGACATCTAAATCTGATTTTGAATGTTTTGCGGAAAATGTCCAAAAATCAAGTGGTGAACATAGTGATTTTTGAACGAGAAAAATGCCTATCACTTTGTTTCTAAAATGGCCATTTGCTAGATGTTTTTGTGCACAGTCCATTTATCTTTTTTGAACCATTAAAAAAAAAGACATCCAAGGGGAGCCAGCTTTCTTAGTAGAATGGCAAAACAGACATCCCAGCAGAGCAGTGGGCCACCCTAGGGGGCACTTCACTGGATTTCAGATAAAACATCCCAGGTGCACATCTCATCATTACCTTCTTATATTGTATGGTGAGCTCTCCAAAACCTACCTGTACCCAACTGTGCACCACTACAATAGCCCTTATGGTTGCAGGCATCACCTAAATGTGGGTACAGCAGATGTTTGGTGGGTTTTGGATGGCTCACATTTTCCTCCACAAGTGTAGCAGAGTGAGATATGGGCCTGAATTTCCTTTTCTATAGTGCACTGCACTTACAACTAGGCTACTCCAGAGATCTGCTTGTGGCTCTAATAGGCCTGGCCATAACATCTGAGGCAGCTCTTGGGGGGGGGGGGGGTAAGGGATCAGTGACCACTGGGGGAGTAAGGGGGGGACATGCCTTAATCCCTCCAGTTGTCATTTAGAATATTTTGTTGTGACTTAGTCATGATTGAAACAGGTCTAGACCAAAGCATCCAATTTATATCCCTGGATGTTTTTGCTTTGATTCATTATGTCAGAGAAACATCCAAGTTTTGGTAACAACCAAATCCCACCCCCAACATGTCCCCTTGTGATTTAGATGCACTGCATACAAACTGCAAAGAAAAATGTCTTAAAATGGGTTTTGAAAATAGTGATGTGGACATTTTGGCAAAAAAGTCCATTTGCCACTTTGTGCCACTTGGATATTTTTCTGTTTCGAAAATGAGCCCCTTAATGAGGCAATTCTATAGCTGTGTATCTCCATTTAGGTGCCCCAAGGATGCGAAATGAGAGTCTATTCTATAACAGAATCTGGGCACCCAATGAAACTAATGACATTACAAAAATTAAGCGATTACATGTGGTCTCAAATTTGCTCACAGTTCAGGTGTTGCTTACTTTGTTGTACTTGGTCACTCCTGCTCTACTGCATCTCTCTCTCTCTCACCCTCTCTCACTCTCTATCCTTTCATTGCTGGAACAAGTCCTAAGAATATAAGAATTGTCATACTGGGTCAAACCAAAGATCCATCTAGCCCAGAATTCTGTTTCTAATAGTAGCCAATCCAGGTCACATGAACGCATGCTAAAAATGCTAGTGTGCCTATAGCACAGGTTAGTAAACAGGGCCTGAAGGGAGTTGTGTGTGGAAATTCTAATTATTGCCGATTAGTGCCCATTATTGCTTGTTAAGTGCTGTTAAAAATGCTGATTGGCTTGTTAAGCCAATTAAGTTACACACGATGCTAACTAATACACTTAATTTTGGTGCCGAAAGCTAGGCTCGTTATATAGAATCTGGGGGGAAATGTGTACTTTTATATTATTCACATGGTGGTCATCCTCTGAACCATTTAAACACCTTCCCTCTGATTCCTGTTTTGTCCAGTATTCTTTGAAGGATGATGTGGTTGACCATGTCGAATGCACTGGACAAGTCAAACTGTAGTAGAAGGATGTCTTTTCCTGTTGAGATTTCTTATTTGAATTTTGCTAATAGCGTAGCCAGTACCGTTTCTGTGCTGTGGTGGGGTTTAAACCCTGATTGGGATTCATGCAGAATAGAAAATTTATTGATGAAGTTGGTTATCTGGTTGACTGCAATGCCTTCCATTATTTTGGTCATTAGAGGTATGGATGCCACTGGTCTGTAATTTGAGTTGTTCTATGAAGTGGTTAGGGGATGTCTGCATAATGTAGTTGGGACATGTGTCTAGCCTGCAGTATATGGTGGAGACTTTTCTTATCACCTGCGCTACTGTTTCGTTGGTGAGTTGAGTGAAGGTTGTCCATGTCCTGTCCGCTGGTGATCTCTCTGGGGATGGTCAAGTTCATCCATTAGAGGTTCTAGGCTGGTGTCATCCTGTGGTAAATTCTTCATTAGGTTGAGGATTTTCTCTTTGAAGTGTCTGGCCATTTCCTGTGCTGTTGGATCTTATTTCACTTTTGACAATGGTTTGGTACTTAGTAGGTTATCTACAAGCTTGTAAAGTTTCTTTGTGTCTGGACCTACTTGCAGTACTTCTTAGCTTGTCTTATTTTGATCTTGTAGTAATTTCATGCTACCCTCCATGCGACTATGGTGGATTCATTGTTGCCTTCTGCATTGGGTTTTAAGCTCTTTCAATTCCTCATCGTACCATGGGACTACAATTCTTTTTTGTATGAGTTTGGTTCGTACAAGAGCTATTTCATCTAGTACGGAAGTGCATCTTTTGTCCCATTCTGTTAGGAAATGTGCAGACTCCGTTAGTGGTGACCACCGATTTTCATACATAGAGGACCAAAATGTAGTTGCATCTGCTTTTCCTCACAATTCATATAGGGTTCATGTTTCTGTTGGAGATGTCCCTTGCTCTTTCCAATAGAGGGTCATGTCTAGCCTGAAGTGGTCAGACCAGGGAGTTCCTGTCCATCTCTGGTTTTGTATTGTAAATACCTGGTTTGGTGAGAATCTGTGTGCTTGACGGTCGAATGCGAGGCCTTTGGTGTGCACTGAGGTCACTGCTGGTCATTGGAAGTCCCAAAGGTAGAGGAATTCGATGCAGTCTCTGGTGTTATCCATACTCTGGTCTCCTAGGTGTAGATTAATGTCTCCTATTAACAGTATGTTGGAATTGGCCACACAGGTGTTGAGATGAAATCCATGAAGTTTGTTTGGGTCACTCTCCAGTTTCCTGGGGGCCTGTAGAATAATATGCAGCACAGGTGGTTGGGTAAGATTTTGTCCTCTATTCCAATCGAGGCAATTTCCAGTTGTGGTGTTATGGATTCCACAGTGGGTTCTACTGTGAGAAAGGATATGTGAATTAGTGCAATACCCCCTCCTTTTCCCCCTATTTCTGGTCCAGTGCAGAATTTTGTAGCCTGGAGGGCATAGGTCTGGATTATAAGATCTTCTTTGTCGTGGATCCAGGTTTTGGTGAGGAAGACCAGTCCAAGGTTTTCATCCAATATCCAGTTTTTGATTGTTTTGGTTTTGTTTACCACTGATCTGGCGTTGATGTATTCCACTGGTATTGGTAGGTAAGTGTCTTCTGTTATCGGGAAATTTACACTAGGTGATGCTCGTTTCAAATTCTGAGTTGGTTGGTTCCCTTTTTTGCCGTTCATTGTGTTTGGGCTATTGTTGGTGTGTTCCTTTGTCTATGTTTTTGGTAGTGTCATTTCGTCGGTTTGTTTGAACTCTTCCTTGATGAAAGGTGGTGTTTCTAGTTAGGTGATTCAAGATGCAAAGTATTGGTATTATGTTGTCTCCTTGTGTTAGGGCTCCTGAGGTGGATAGTAGCATTAAGATAGATATGCCTACTAGAAGTCTTGTGATGTACCAGGGATGTAGCCAGACTTTGGCGGGAGGGGGGGTCCAGAGCCCATGGTGAGGGGGCACATTTTAGCCCCCCGGTGCTGCCAACCCCCCACCATTGCCGCCCCTCTCCCATTGCCGCCGACACCGCCCGCCAGCCATTGTCGACCCCCCTCCCCGACGACCCGCTTGACCCTCCTCCTGCCGCCAACCCGCCTACCTTTGCTGGTGGGGACCCCAACCCCCCGCCAGCCAAGGTCTTCCTCGCAAAAGGCTTCCAAGTCCTTCCGTTTCTGACGTCCTGCACGTACAACGTTCAGGATGTCAGAAACAGAAGGACTAGGAAGCTGTTTGCGAGGAGGACCTCAGCTGGCGGGGGGTTGGGGTCCCCCACCAGCAAAGATAGGCGGGTTGGCGGCGGGAGGGGGGGGGTCGAGCAGGTCATCAGCAGGGGGTCCAGGGCCTAATCTACGGGGGCCCAGGCCCCCCAGGCCCCACGTGGCTATGCCACTATGATATACATTTTGCCTATGTCGGTGCACAGCAATGCCGACAAAGTCCATTCAAAGTGAATGGGCTTTGTCAGCATCATTTCACAGGGAGCTGCTAGTGTGCCTTGATAAAAGAAGCCCTAGCTCAAACAGCAATTTACCTTGAAGAGAGAAATGCCTCTATAGGAAGTCTGTATAGTAGATTTCTACTTCTATTATTATTACTCTTCACTTGACAATGATTCCAGCTCAGCTCAATTTGTAGACCACCTAGAATTGTAAAATAGTATGGTTTGTAAAGTTTTAAAATAAATAATAAATACGTTGAAAAGTAGTTTTTGAGTGACTTTGAATTTCTTGTAAAAGAATTCAGTGTACAATAAGTGTAGCAGAGAATTCAAAAAGAAGGGAACTAAGTACAAGAAAGCAGAACATATAGTAGAGTGAAGTTGTGAGTAGGCCACAGTGAGGACGTTAGATGATTGGAGAAGATGTGGGGGCAAGTAGAGGATAAGAGACAGGGCCAAGTGAAGTGATTTTCCAGTATAGAAAGCCTTATGAATAAGAAAGAAGATCTTAAACCACATTCTAAAAGAAGTAAAACCAATGATTGCTGGATAATAAAAGAGTAACACGATAGCAGTGTTCTGAATGCTTTGGAGGCATTTAAGATTGGCAACTTTGTCCATAGTACATAGAATTAAAGTAATTGAATTGTTAGGTGACAAATGTATATGTATGGTTGTGCTGAGTCGGAGGATCAAGTAATGTTTGATAGAGTAAACCTGCCTCGAAGCAGTATTCAGATCCACCATTTTGAGCTCAATGCAGGACTGGGACATGACCGAAGGGGGACTACTCTTGTCCTAGATCACTACACTACCAGAGTGACCCCTAGTAATACCTAGGGGTTGGAAGTAGGGGGAAGGTTGGGGCATTGGGAGTTGGCTTTTGGTGGGGTCTGCTGTGTGAGTATCCTTATGACGGGATCACATTGGGAGGTTTTTATCAGGGGAGTTAGTGGAGATGATGAACTGGAAGGAGAGGGTCAGGTTTCACCTCTGTAGTGGATCTTTATTTTATTTAACTTTAGGCCAGCACTGCATTACTCACTTTGGCCAATAACATGGATACTTCTGTGTTATCTACTAATGCATATAACATGGTACCTGTGCAGTAACTATCTGCCCTTTGTGCTAAATGCAGGGTAAGTGCTTGGCAGGCTCCCTACATTTTGCAGATAAGGTGTGGTAAATGCAAAAATGTATCATACTTTAGTAAAAAAAAAAAAAAAAAAAGCCCTATATAAATAAGCAAATCAAAGATTTCATTTTGCATTTTATATTAGTGAGACTAAATAAAATAAAATATTTATAGTAATTAAATCAGTTTACCTTTGGGGCAATTCTTTAGTAGATTTAATTTCCAATTTCATTTTATAAAGAAGGTATCATCCTATTGTAGTAATATAATAAGTTTTTCATTTCCTGTCATATATAATTATTTTTTTAAAGAAATGACAAGATTTGATTATTATTCATTACTTCTAACAGCCTGGTTGTTTATTTACTGTCAGTATTATAGTAAATAGAGTTAATAAATAAAACTATCTCATAGCACGCATACTGTAATACCAGACACAAGCTACATAGTGATAAATATGTACACTTTGAGGTACTATTAGACATTTTTTTCCACATGCAAAGCATGGAGAAAATAACTGTTGCAAAAGTGTGCATGGGTACATATGCAAAAAATCTGCAAGTAGGCACTTCCAGGAGCATAGTTTGGCCAGTGATCAGGGAGAAGTTTACAATTTACGCCTCTTTAAAAAAAAAAAATAAAATATGCTTGTGGATGCTAAGTGTAATTCTATAGGGCAGCAAGATTTAGGCACCAAGAATGTGCATAAATAACCTAAATGCCAGGATTTATGTATCTATATGCTCACATGTGTGCTAAATGCCATTTATGTGCTGGTTTTCAATCCATTTACTTTTCTAAAATGGATATTTATACTGCACATACCCAGCACATAAACACCCATTTTGCCTGTGTTTTAGAACAAGCTTTATGTCAGCAGATCCTGAACTAGACATCTCAATTTTGACTTCTATGTCCTTTCTAATATGGGACAGTATATGTAATACTTGTGCAACTACACACAGTAACACACACACACACAGAGTAAATGACGGCAGATAAAGACCCGCATGGCTCATCCAGTCTACCCAACAAGATAGCCAGAGTTGCGCCTGTCACTCTGTGCAGGCCCCAGTCACCTATGCTTAAAAACTGGTTGTCAAGTCTCCACCATGCCAACCATGTAGGCAACCAAACATGATGAGGATGATATGTGGTTACAACCAAGACTCTAAGTATTGCTGACAATATTCAACTTACCAGTCAAGATGTCTTCCCCTCCCCTCTAAGCTGCACAGCACCCTCACTTACAGCATGTGATAATAAAGTGATCTACAGCTTCACCTGTCTTTTGCCATTTGTGGGACACAGACTGTAGAAGTCAGTCTAGCATCAGCCTCAGTTCCCATTAATCTTTGTCCAAGATAACACCTCAACGGCCATGTTGTTTTTCCATCTTCATTCTATTTAGAAATTCCCTGTGTCTATCCCATGTATTTTTGAATTCACTTACCATTTTTGACAACGCCACCTCTCCTGGAAGGGCATTCCAGGCGTCTACTACCCTCTTTGTGAAAAAGTATTTCCTGACATTAATCCAAAGTCTAACTCCCTGCAACTTCCATTAATGTCCTCTAGTTCTACCTATGGAAATACCATCCTGAATTAAGTAAAATTCTGGATGGCACCTCTTTAATAAGCTGTGATGACATGTTAATGCATTTTAAAATAATAAATTGGCTTGATCTGTGTTAAAATATTATCATTAACTAAATAGTTCACCCTGTAGAAACATAGAAGGTGCTATCTTTAACTGACATGAAGCACCACTTGCATAGATCATTCAGATGAGAATTGATGTATTCAGGTTTGGATACATTCAGTTTTTACATTATTTTTCAAGAGGCTCTGCTGAAAGTGGAGCCTTTTATAAAATACCCATCTGTGTGCCACTAAATTTGCTGGGGTGCTAAATGAGAAAAGTGATTTTACTCAGCGATTTATGCATACAGATGCCTGTACATACATATGTGCTGATTTTACAACATACACATGTACTTGTATGGTACCTACACATATGTTAAGTGTCATCGAGTTGATGTTGACTCATGGTGATTCTGTGGATAGTTGCCCTGAACTGGGTTCAGGATAGATTGGCATTCATAGCTGCTGTTATTGTATCAATCCATCACATTGATGGTTTTCTTCTTTTATGTTGATCTTCAATCTTGCCAAGCATGATGTCTTTCTGTAATAATATTTCTCTTTACATGATATGTATGAAATATGATAATCAAAGTCTTATTATTTAAGAATTAAAGGAAAGCTTAAGTTTGATCTCTGCCAATACCAGTTGATTTGTTCTTCAGGCAGGCAACAATATACACAGTATACTTCTCCAGTATATTGCTTCTTCAGTGTCCAACTTTTTCCTGAAAATGCCATGGCTTGGACAAGTCAATTTTTTATATGAAGGTATACATCTCTGCACTTGAAGATCTCTTCTAGCACCTTCATAGCTGTTCGGCTAAGAGTGTCATTGGATTTCTTGACTGCTTGTTGTTTCATTGATTATTGATCCAAGCAGGTTGAAGTTGTCTACTGTTTCCAGTACTTCTCCATCAAGGATGAAATTATTGATTTTACCAGCAATAATGATCTTTATCTTCCTTGTATTAAGGTGCAGACCCATTTTGGGATTACCACCCCCTTTTAAAAAGCCACGCTAGTGGCTGCCACATAGTAATGCTGACACAGTCCATTCATTGAATGGGCTGTGTTGGCATTACTGCACCGGCAGCTGCTTGCAAGGCTTTGCAGGGTGGGGCGGTATGTTTCTTGATATTAATAATAATCAGATGTTTCAGATCATCTTACATTTCAGTCAGAAACATGGTATCATCAGCAAAGCGAAAGATGTTGGGAAATCTTCCACCAGTATGCACACCTCAGGATTCTTAATACAGTCCTGCTTCTTTGATGGCTTGTTCTACATACAAATTAAACAGGTAAGGGGAAAGTATGCTGCCTTGTTGTACACCTTTGCTGCTTTTGAACCATTTTCCCCCTTGTTCTATGTGAACTGTTGCTTCTCGCTCGATGTAAAGGCTGTTCATAAGAACTAGCAGGTGTTCTTCTATAGTCATGCCTCTTAATGTGTCCCAGTATTTTTCATGATTTCAGCAGTCAATGATACAGGTAGACATCCTTTCAGTATTCTTTTATCTTTTAAAGAATTTATCTCACATCTGTGATGTCTCTTGTTCCTCACCCTTTCCTGAATCCTGCTTGAACTTCAGGCAGTTTTTGTTACAGGTATGATCACAGTCTCCACTGAATGCACTTAAATATAGTCTTGCTTGTATATGGGATTAAAGAGATTGTGTAGTAATTTCCACAGTAAGCTGGATCACCTTTCTTCAGCATTGGTTTTAAATCAGATCTTTTCTAGTCAGTCAGCCATGATGTGTTCCAAATCTCCTGACAGAGCCGTGCGAGTATTCTAACAATTGCATCTGATTGTTATAATTCTTCAATGCCATCAATGCCCAGTGCTTTGTTCTTTGATAAAGCTTTCAATGTTGCTTCTTTCATCAGCAATGGTTCCAGATTGTAAAGTACAGGCTGAAAGGACTGTTGAAACACTTGATCTTTATAGAATAATTACTCAGGGTATTCTTTCCATCTAATCTTGATCTTCTCAGTGTTCTTAAACATGGACCCTTGAGCATCTTTTAGCATTCCAAATCTAGGCTGGACTTTTCTCTTTAATTCTCATAGATTTAGGAAAACGGATCTTCTTCCTTCTATACTTTCTGATTCTATTTCCTTATATGCCTATATACATGTGGTGGATTTTAGACACGTGAATGTCCAAGCAGGGTCAGTTAAGAAGAGGTGTGCACCTATATTTAGTCACTGATTATAGAATATGCTTAGTTGATATTTCAGCACATAAATCTATGCGTATCCATTTACACCAAGTAAAACATGGCATAAATCTGAGCGTGTAGATTTAGACACATTGAGCCATATTCTATAACTAGGTGCCTAAATTTCAAAACACCCACGAAACGCCCATTTCCCTGCCCATAACCATGCCACTTTTTGCCTGCACACATTAGAAGTGCGGCACATATCATTACAGAATACGCTTAGCGAGTTGTGTACCTAAATTCTAATCAGCGTCAATTAGTGCTCATTATTGCTTGTTAAGTGCTGATATCAGCACTCATTAGCTTGTTAAGCCAATTAAGTTATGCACGGTGTTACAGAATCCGCACCAATTTCAGCAGCTAAATCTAAGCGCACTATATAGAATCTAAGGGTTAGCACATGGGAAAGCCTTGTGTAAGAACATGCTAAGCCCATTTCTTAGTGCACCTTAGCAAAAGGGCCCTGTATTGAAGAGAAAGTATTGTCTTTTCACTGACCTAATGAAGGTAGCACTGCTCTTGAAAGCAAATCATAGATGTATTGGGTTAGTCTGATATATATATAATTATACATTAACAATTCTCATCTTCTGAGTTAAGTTTTAAGTGACAGAATACCTGGGAACAGCAGCCAAACTAATTATCTTGAATTTTTACCTTAGTATTTGGCAGAATTCTAAAGAGGCAGGAGCTGAACAATGGTCAGTTAACTGCTTCATTAGATTCTCTGACTATATTTTATTCCCACAATATACTGTAGGTGGTGCCAATTATTCAAAAATCTAATTTTTGTTCTAGATGAAATATTAAATCAGATATGAAATGCTACAGCTGGAAGAAGACTAGACATTCACTGTGCAATGAAACAATAATTTGATGAATAATTGTTTTACTCAGATTGTCATGAAACAGCTAGAGGGTTCAATTAGGAGCAGAAGAGTTGACATAATTCTAAAATCATCATTTATCAGTTTCATAAACTGTAAATAACAATGCTGAATTCCAAAATAGTACTAGAACTGATTATACTGTCCTCTTAGCTGATCATTTTTGGCCATTTCCCCCCTATTATAGATAAATAGATGATGTCAATTAGGTGACCAGCAAACCTTCAGGCAATAGCAAACCCATCATACTTGCAACCTGAAAACCTGCAAGTTCCTGCAGTTAGCACTCCTAAAAAAAAGGTCTGGAACTGTAGAAACCTATAGTAAATGTAATTTAAGATATTTTCTACATTAACATTTTACTTTATTTGGCATGGTGCACTTAGGGAGTAATTCTATGCAGTGCACTCTAATATTTAAGAACCAGTTATGTAATGAAAAAGAATAAAGATATAAACAGGATACAGCCTGTCCAGAGGGCGGCTACAAAATTAGTAAGCGGTCTTGAATGCAAAAATTATAGGGACAGGCTTATGAACCTCAACATGTATACGCTGGAAGAGAGGAGGGAGAGAGGAGACATGATAGAAACGTTTAAATATCTCAAGGGCATTTATGTACAGGAAGAGAGCCTTTTTCAAATGAAGGAGAGCTCTGGAATAAGGGGGCATATGACAAAGTTAAGAGGGAATAGGCTTAGGAGTAACCTAAGGAAGTACTATTTCACAGAAAGGGTGGTGGGGGTGTGGAATGGCATCCCGGTGGAGGTGGTGGAGTCTAAGTCTGTTCCAGAAATTAAAAAGGCATGGGATAAGCAGTGGCGTACCAAGGGGGGGGGGGGGGGGGGGCGGTGGGGGCGGTCCGCCCCGGGTGCACGCCGCTGGGGGGTGCTGCGGCGTGCGCCTGGCTGTGAGTTCGCTATCTTCGCTTGTTCACTGCAGCTCCCTTTGCCCCGGAACAGGTTACTTCCTGTTCTGGGGCAGAGGGAGCTGCAGCGAACGAGCGAAGTTAGCGAACTTTTCGGAGCCGACAGGCACACGCCGCGCCACCCTCCCCAGTGGCGTGCACCCGGGGGGGGGGTGTCATTTCGCCCGGGGGGGGGGAGATGTCATTTCGCCGGGGGTGGGGGGGCGCATCGGGTGCTAGGAACGCCACTGGGGATGAGCACGTGGGATCGCTTAGGAAAAGGAAGAGTTAAGGGTTACAGAGGATGGGCAGACTGGATGGGTCATATGGCCCTTATCTGCCTTCATGTTTCTAAGTGTGCACATAAACACAGAACTGCCAAAATTCCACCTAAGCACTATTCTGTAAATACCTGCTTAACTTACACAGCATGCATTTGCAAGAGGGTGCATACATAGGCAGCACATGCTACAAGTTATGTGGGTATCCTCAGCACCTAAGTGCTACACACCATCCCAGTTGCTGATGTAAGTGATCATGCCTAAACATTAACTCCCAAATTCTGGGGTCCTTTTATCAAGCTGCGGGAAAAGGGGCCCTGTGGTAGCAGGCCCCCATGCGCCAGGGCCCTTTTTACCGCAGCCAGTAAAAAACCCCAAAAACAAAATGGCCATGCGGTAAGAAAATTCTTACCACATGGCAATGCGGCAGGGCATCCTTACCGCCATCCATTGAGGTGGCAGTAAGGGCCCCCATGGTAACTCGGTGGTAACCGGGCAGCACATGGCGATGCTCGATTACTGCCAGAAATGGTGCACGCTCGACCCATGTTGGGCCAGCAGTAGTAGTCCCGGAATTGTGATTGGTAATTCCGCATTGGGCTTGCCGCCACTCTGTAAAAAAGGGCCCCTCTGTGGGTATAAAATAATTGGCTAAATTGCTGATAATTATTAACTGGCCTAAACAAGTGCTAATTGACAGTAATTACTGCTTACACGCATATCTGCTCTGCACCCTTATGATATAGCCTGCATGCCTAATTCATCTCATGTGCCACTGCAAAGGGGGCGTGACCAAGGGAGGGGCATAGAGGTATGGTATGGAGTTATAGAATACTTCTATTTCCATGCATAGCTGACTATAACTGGGTGTGAGTATTTACACCAGCCTTTGACAGGCATAAATACATCTAAAAATGACATGCACTTTGTCTTTACAGAGTTTGTAGCTGCTGATTTAAATATACAGTGCTGTTTCTTCATAGAATTTATAGAATTCACACTTAGGGGGAAATTCTATATATGACGCCTAGAAAATCCATGCGGAAAACATTTCCATCTAAGCGTATTCTATAAGGGGCACCTATATTTAGGCACAATATATAGAATATGCTTAATTGATATCCTAGTGCCTCTATTAGATTGTAAGCTCTTTGAGCAGGGACTGTCTTTCTTCTATGTTTGTGCAGCGCTGCGTACGCCTTGTAGCACTATAGAAATGCTAAATAGTAGTAGTAGTAGTAGTAAAATTACACGCCTCCATTTACACCAATGAAAATGTGGTGTAAATCCTAGCGCTTAGATTTAGACTAGGTGCATACATTTTGGAACACCCATAAACATGCTCTTTTTGCCTGCGTGCATTAGAATTTAGGTGCAGTGCATTACAGAATATGCTTATCAAGTTATGCACATAAATTCTAATTATTGCCAATTAGTGGTCATTATTGCTTGTTAAGTGCTGTTAACGCTGATTGGATTGTTAAGCCAATTAATTTATGCGTGTTGTTACACAATATGCTTGGATTTTGGTGCAGAACGCTAGGTGCGCTATATAGAATCCAGGGGTTAGCGTGCATCATCCCAGTGCCTAAATTTGGGCACCCTATGCAGAATTCCCCTCTAAGTATCTCTCTATATAAAACACACCTCCAACGTTCTAATAAAGCCGGAAGCCTGAAGCAAAGCCGGAAGCAGTAGTTGTGTACATCGCTGTTTGCCCATGAGTGTCTGCCCCACCCTCGCAACACAACTTGATGACGTCAAGTGCGGAGCACTGACACTCAACGAATCGCATCGCTCACCCATTGCTACGACATGAAACGTTACATCAGACGCATCACGGACCTATGTGAACGACGGCCATGAAAAAAGTAAGGAGTATCAGCAGCTGCTGGAACTCGGAGGGAGGCGGGGAGGACCGTGGAACTCGGAGGAAGTGGGGACCCTGGAACTGGGAGGGGGGACCCTTAAACTGGGAGGGAGGGACGAAGAAAGAGGGGGCACCCTGGAACTTGCAGGGAGGGAGGGGGATCCTGGAACTTGCAGGGAGGGAGACCCTGGAACAAGGAGGGAGGGGGACCCTGGAACTTGGAGGGAAGGGGGACCCTGGAACTTGGAGGGAGGGGAGACCCTGGAACTGGGAGGGAGGGGATGACCCTCGAACTTGGACGGAGGGAGGGGGGACATGGCCCTGCAACTCGGAGGGAGGGAAGGAGGGAGGGAGGGAGGGTGAGAGCACATTTAGCCTTACAATCCCTTTCAAAACATTAATTGCTCAAAGGCAATACCTTGCTAGCACCGTTTCATTGGTTTCTGAAACGGGCCTTTTATCCTAGTAGTATTATATAAAGAAAAATAGACTGCTACTTCCTTTACATAGAATGGACCCCTATCAGTTGCTCTCCTATAGAATTGCCCTCTTAGAGTGCAATATTTTGAAGTGAAAGCCATTGGTTGTTACTGGATATTTTAGCAATGACTGAAGGCATTTAAAATGATCTTGCTATTTAGAAGGTCTAAAACACTAGGAATGTGCTGTTCTTTTTTTGGATGAATGGTAAAGCATGACAAATGAGGACATTTTTTATTCATACGTCTTGAAATGAACCAAATGGACAAGGAGGCTAGTTTGATCTAAATCTTCACTTGTTCCCTTCATTTTCAATGGCAAATCATGCCTGAAGGATGGAAGATAGCCAACTGTCACTTAGGGAGGAAAAGAAAGAAAAAGAATGAGCCACTACACCAATCATTTTGAAGCTTTTTGACAAGCAGCTAAATATGCCTATACCTGCACCCCTTTCCAAAACGGAAAAGGAAAAAGACATGGATGTTCATTTCTCATGTATTTTAGAATAGGATCTGCTGACATACAGCCTGTTCTAAAATACATGTGAAATGGATATCCAAGTGCTGGCTTTGTCCAACATGAACATCCATTGAAATGTCCAAACTATGAATATGGCAAAACAAGGGACATGGATGACAGTGTGGCAGTATAGGAATGTCCATATTATATAGTGATCAAACATTATAACTGCCAATCTCAGCGGTGCAACTTGTCGATATGTAATTTTGAACCACAAGATTTACAGCACCCATCTCCTCATCGATCAGGCACTATATGAACTAACCCACTCATTACTTTTACCTCACCCATTTCTATTCTTCTATCACCTTCTCCCACTACTCCAACCAGAGTTACACCTAATCACACTGACCACCCTTCAACATCTTCAGTCCTTCTGTGACTGTTCTCTTGTGCTTGACTGCTTAAATATTAAATGCTTTACTTTTTGTCTATTTAGATTGTAAGCTCTTTGAGCAGGGACTGTCTTTCTTCTGTGTTTGTACAGCGCTGTGTACACTTTGTAGCACTCTAGAAATGTTAAATAGTAGTAGTAGCATTTATCTCTATTTAAATTTGTATTTCTATTTATGTTCATTGTAAGGATTAACTCAAAAGCTTAAAACAGTACTCATCTTATATATTATCACCTCTCATACTGCTCTCCCTTGCCAAAAAAATCATTATGACCTACGAAAATATTTAAGCGTCAACTCACTGGTTACAAAATGGCACCCACATCCTTTACCACTAGTTTTAAAACTCCCACTTTCTGACACCATTTCCTAAACTCCACCCCTCATAGCCAGAATTAGACTAACATCATCCATTCAACTTTTAAATTAAGTCCTGTGGTGCAACAGACTGTAGTTGAAAATCCACCTCTGCTCGTTGTAATTTAACATCTTCTGAACTGAACCAGTCCCCCACCCTTCACTAATCTGATCTATTACTCTCCAATGTATATCTGAAATGATATGGGCTTGGGCTTTAGACAGCCAGTGCTGGACTAATGGAGTTTGCAAATTTTGAGTAACTATCCTCAATTTATGTTCCGTCAATCTTATTCGTATCGGTCGACTACTCCGACCTATATAAACTTGATCACATGGACCAATAATAACATAAATCACAGTATAACTAGTACAAGATGCATTAGATTTTGCTATTATGTGATATTGTATATGCAGATCTGTCCACTCTATTTCCACAATCGCATATTGACACCAGTGGCAGTGTCCATAGGACATATGCATATAAGTAGTTTCTTTTGGCCTTCCAAACTTCAAATTGCCCAACAATTCACCAATAGTCTTCCCCCATTCATATGATATAGTAGGAAATTCTGAAAATATAGCATATAATTGCATAACTTGCCAATGTTTATGTATACTTTGAACTAACGACAGATCATATCCTAAAATATGACATGGGAAATGGGACTTATAAGCTGCTTTAACTTTCATTGGTTAACACAGTAATTAACATATGCAAAGAGTTAAAGGTGTTCCACACTAGGGGCCCTGTTTACAAAGGTGTGCTAGTGTTTTTAGCGTATGCTAACCATGTAGACACCCATAGGAATATTATGGGCATCTACCTGGCTAGCATGTGCTAATTTTTAGCACACGCAAAAACTGCTAGTGCACCTTTGAAAACAGGGTCCTAGGAGTTAATATGGTGCCTTAGCACGGTAATTTCTATGTTAACAGCTGGCGTGGAAGGAGCCATAGAATAAGTGGAAAATGGGAAAAGAATAGATGGGGGTTGAGCCTTTTAGTTAAAGTATGGTAGGCTACCACACATTAAATGTTAATGTGGCCTTGGATGTATGCTGGATATATCCAGTCCAGGTGATTTACTACTTTTTAATTTGTCAATTTGGCTCAGTACATCTTTCAGGTTCACCAAGACTTCTTTCGGTTCCTCTGCATCATCACCCTTGAAAACTATTTCCGGTACAGGCAGATCTCTTATATCTTCTTCCGTAAAGACTGAAGCAAGGAATTCATTCAGTTTCTCCGCTATGGCCTTGTCATCCCTGAGTGCCCCTATTGCTCCCTCTTGATCTAATGGTCCCACAGATTGATGTGAATACGAGCATCATAACATTTGAAAGAGGTAATGTAACAAGTGAGAAGTGAGTGAAAGAAAGAAAGAATATATTTTTGGGTGAGATGTGGGGGGGGGGGGGGGGGGGACTGATTATCCATTCCTTTCAGTGGGTATCCAGATTCACAAACAGAAGATTGCAAGAAAATTACATACTAAAAGAGTTTCACATACCGGGGAGAAAAGTTCTCTTGTTTATTTATTAACTAGTAAAAAAGGCCCGGTTCTGTTTTAAATGAAACGGGCGCTAGCAAGGTTTTCCTCGGAGTATGTATGTTTGAGAGAGTGTGTGTGAGTGTGACTGTGTGAGACAGAGTGAATGTGCGAGTGTGTGTGTGTGACAGAGAGAGAGTGAGACTGGGTGCGAGTGTCATATTGTCTTTATTGAAACTTGCAACAAGACAAACCAAGCATACAAACAAGCGATAAAACAAGCAATAAAACCCGCTAACTAATACATAAATAAAACCTTACTGGCCAATACCCCCGCCCCTCAACAAACCCTCCCACTCAGGGAGGCTGAAACGAAAAACCCCTCCAATGCCTTGCCCACTGTAGTCCAGAACAATGCTCCTTCTCCCTCACTGCCAGCTGCTGGACAAAATGTACCACATCCCCTGCCACCTCCTGTACAGACAGCCACTTCCGATATAATGAAGCTTGGCAGCGTGCCTGCCACAGGAAGTAACAAAGGGCTGCAGCGATGATATACAGTGTCTCCCTACACCACCCCTTTCCTTTTGGAAACCCTCCATAGGCCCATTCTGCATAAGATAGCTGGTGGAAGAAAGGAATCCCTAATTGGCGGGCTACTGCCTGACAGACTTGTTGATTGAACGGGCACTTGAGGAGGAAGTGGTCCATTGTTTCATCCTCCGTCACGCACTCCCCCCTCGGGCACTTACGATCATTGCTGTTTCTATTTTTCATGTTAGCTCGAACATAAAGCCGGCTGTGGAAAGTCAGCCAGGCCATGTCCGCAATCTTCCGGGGGAGGCGTGATGAATTGAGGAAAGCCAGACCTTCCTCCTGTAGTGGACCTGGGCAGTCCCTCAAGGCTAGACGTGTTGAAAAGTGTGTCTGAATAATGCGGTGTTGTAGCTGCCTCCTGTCCTCCTTCTGGATTTCCTGTACTGTGATACCCCATCTCTTCACCAATCTCAACAGAGGTGAGATGTACTGTGGCAAGTATCCCGCCTTCCCTCGCAGGGGCATTGCCTGACCTCCCCTCACCCAATCCCTCAAGTACCGCTGAAGCCAGGAGGCCATGCAGTCTGCCCAAGCCGGCCTCCCTTCCCGCAAGACCCCTCCCAGATTTTGTTGGAAAAAGAAACAACTAAAATGTACCACAGGGTTGACCATTCCCAACCCCCCCTCCCTTTTGGGCAAATAGGTCACCTCCCTCCGGATAATATTCATCCTGTTCCCCCATAGCTGTTGGAAAAAACAAGCTGTATACTCTGGCATGTAACGATATAGGCAGTAAACAGACCTTGGATATGAACAGGAGAAGGGGTATCAGATAGGTCTTAATGATATGCAGTTTTTCCACAAACCGCAACTTATATGATTTCCACTGGGCCACCCTTTCCTCGACTCTCCCCAGCCCCTTCTCCCAGTTGATCGTATCATAGTCCTGTCTGCCTACCCAGAGACCCAGGATCCGTACTTCATCCCTTGCTACTGGGTACTGACTGGGAAGTTTGAAAGCTGGTCTGCCCTGTCCTACCCAAATTGCGGAGCTCTTATCCTGGTTTATCTGGGCCCCCGCAGCCTGTGTGTATTCTGCCATCCAGGTCTGAACTCGCTCGGCTTCCTCCTTGCTACTGATTACTACTGTGACATCATCTGCGTAGGCGACACATCGCCATGTGTGTGAACCCAAAGAGATGCCCTCTAGTTGACCGCTAAACCCTCCACTCAACCTTCTGAGGAAAGGATCTAAGGAAAGGACGTACAGCAAGGGGCTGAGGGGACACCCCTGCCGTACCCCTGACCTCACTGCAAAGCTCTTGCCCACCCAACCATTTATTAGAGTGCTACTCCTTGCATTGCGATACAAAGTCTGGATCCACCCTATAAACTGGTCGGGTATCCCATAGCACCGAAGCACTAGCCATAGGTACTCCTGGGACACCCTGTCAAAAGCCTTAGACTGATCAAGGGTCAGCAAATACTTTCCCTTTGTCCCACCTTGACTCCTTTCCACTATTTCACGGATGGTACAAACTGCTTCCACTGCCCCTTTCCCCTTCACCGAGCAAAACTGTGCTGAGGACAAGAGACCACCCACTGCCCCAGCCAGGCGGTTGTAAATAATCCTGGCCATTATTTTCCTATCTACATTCAGAAGACTTATGGGTCTCCAGTTCTCGATAAGTTCCAGATTTCCCTTCTTTGCGAGGAGAACCAAAATAGAACACTGCTGTGAAGGGGCCAAACGCCCGTTCTGCAAACAATTATTAAAAATTGCAGCTAACACTGGAATCAGGACCACACGGAATTTTTTGTAGAACTCTGGGGTCAGCCCATCGGGACCCGGAGTTGTACGTGCTGATAGCGTATCAATAGCATCATCTACCTCTCCTGTGGTAATGGGCCTAAGCAGTTGTTCCATCTCCCCCTCCGAAACCTTTTCCAAGCCTGGGGCACTCTGCACGTATGATAGCATGAAGTTAGAAACCAAGCTCTCTTTCCCCCACAATTTGGTGTAAAACCGAATGACCCTGGCCTCGATTGAACGTTGGTTCGTCAATCGCTGCCCTGCTTCATCTCTCATAGCATAAATGACCTTGTGTCCTACTGCTACCTTGCAATTCTGGAAAGGATCCGGGGAATACCGATGCCCATATTCCCTTTCCAGAAGCAAAGCAGCGTATCGATCATATTGCAACAGCCTCAACTGGGCCTGCAAAGCTTCTATCTCTCCCTTCTCTAGATGGTTGGAGACCGCGTGGTCCAATTGCTTACGAAGACGACAGCACTGTGCCTGTAACCCCAGACTCTGCTTCCTGGCTAGGGACCGGAAAAGGGCCTTGACTCGCCCCTTTACCATGTCCCACCAGGCTCCCTTATCATCCATCACCTCCCATAGTGTTTCTTGGTCTGCTAAAAAACCCTCAAATATTTGTCTGTTTTCCTCTACTTCTAATAACTTTGCACTCAGTTTCCAAAATCCTGGGCCTTTCTGCGCCCCTTCGCATATTGTTAAGACTGTGGAAACTAAGGCATGATCTGAATATTCCGTCCATCTATTCGGCTGCCCCTGAAACTTAGCCAACCCGCCTACAAAGAGCCAGTCAATACGGCTCTCCGTGTCTCCCCTTCTAAAAGTGAACCCCTTCCCTCCCGCCACCTCCAGTCTTGCCTGTTTTACAATTGCTGCCAGCTGGAGACTGTCATAACCCACCTGACGCCTGGACCCCTTTCTATCTGCTTGCTGTAAGACCATATTAAAGTCTCCTCCAAATACCACCAATTTGCTTGTATATAAATACGGTTTCACCCGGAGCAACAGCTGCTTGCGTTCCCAACTAATCTGGGGCCCATAAAAGTTAATGATTCGCACTGCTACCCCTCTAATGAAAACGTCTAAGACAACACACCTCCCTATCTCCACCTCTATTTCCCTCGTAATCTCCACTTCTCGGGTGGCAAAAAGAATAGCCACCCCTGCGCATCTTTCTTTGGCCAGAGACCAGAATGAGGGCCCCCCTTTCCAATCTCTCTTGGCCCGGTGCAGGAGCTGCAAAGAATCCAAATGAGTCTCCTGCAACAGGATGCAGTCTACCTTGCACTGGGTCAAATCGCTAAAGGCGACAAATCTAGTTCTCTCTGCCTTTATGCTGGCTACATTCAGAGTTGCAAAGATTAAGGACAAGGCAGCCATGGTTTATTTCTTAAATTTCTTACCCCTCCTCATCTCTTCACCGCAATCCCTCTTCACAGATATTCCTGCCCCCATCATTTCTTCAGGATCCTCTATAATTTCTTCTAATTCCAAATCCTCCCACTCTGAGTCATCTTCCCCGGCTTTCTTTCTACCCTTTTTTTTCTTGGTTTCCTCTGGACCAGCCCTTTCCCCTTTCATCCCTTCCTTACCCTCCTCTATTTCCTGCATGAGGCCCTTCATTAAACTAGTAGGATGTGATGTTAGACTTGGGGGTAACACTGCTGGCTCCTCTCTGTTAAGTCTTTCAGATGATTCATTCCTTGCTCCCCTCCCCTCCCTCCTCTTCTCCTCCAAAACCTCCCTTTGGGGTGGATTCATCTCAAGATCACCCTCTCCTTCACCTGAAACCTGAAACACTGCATATCGATTACTCTGGCTCTTCTCCAGAATATCTGTTCTCCCCGCTCGGGCTAGCCCCCTCCCCTCCTTCCTCCGACCCCCCTTCCCTCCATGTTTCCCTACCAGGGTCCATGCTTCCCCTTCTTCTCCCCCCTTCTCCCCACCTCCTTCTTCCATCCTTTCACAAATACCCCTTCTTTGAATGTGATCCAAACCTGATGCCCTTTTCTCCCCCTTTCCCTTTCCCTTAGTGCCTGCCTCTGTATGAATAGTGGTATTTGATTTATCCATTAATCCCTTTAATGCTTCCCGCTTCTGTCCTTGTATCCTTGTAGTTTCTGCTTGTGCCCCTTCCTCCCCCCTCCTCTCTTCCTCTACCTGATTGTGCGATGCTTGTGGGCACTTGCTAAAAGGGTGCCCCAAGCCTCCACACAGGTTACAGCGTATGGTAGTGCAGTCGCTGGTGTCATGATCTGTACTACCACATCGCGAGCACTTTAACACTGTACATGACATGCTTAAGTGACGGAAAGATCCGCACCTGTAGCACTGTCTGGGTTGTCCTGCATAAAAGCATTGAATTCGATCCCTTCCAATGTATGCGGCTGAAGGTATATGTTGGGTGACATAGCCTGCCTGTTTTAATTTTACAAGGGCACTCCACCCCCCCGCCCACACACGACTCTGGTCTGGTATTTTGCTTAATGGGGTCCTAATTTCGGCATACCGTCCCAACCAGTATGACAGGTCTGCAGCCATAAGAGATTCATTACGTACCAAAATGGTAATCTGGACTGCGTCCTGTCTACTGATGGGGACAGCCTTAAAATCCACCCATCTACCCTGATGCTGCACCTCTGTGTACTTTTCCCAAAACAGGTCCAAACCTCGCCCTGTTAAGAAACTAATATCATATTCAGGGATTCCCACAGGGTGTATGCATGCATACAAATCTTCAGGGATAAAGCCAAGGGAGAATACCATTCTTAAAACAACCTCTCTAGGTGGTGCTACCCCTGTGCCCACCCAACGCAGCTGGACAACATTTCGACGTTTTGGGGTAACACCGCTCCCGGGACCCCGCAACGGACCAGAAAATGGATTTCCCCTTGTCTCCATGTCTGACTCCTGCCTCCCCTCCTCCTTCCCTGTCTCTGCCCCTCCTCCCCGTACTACTGCTGCAAAGGATAAAGGGGCTGATACCAGTATGCTCCCCCCTTCCCCACTCCCTTCCTGCCTTCCTCCCCTCCCCCTCTCTTCCCCTCCCTCCTCTCCCATGTCCACTAACCCCACTATGTTCAGTTCACTTGTGCTGTTTCTGTCTCTTCCCCCTCTGCAATATTCTACTTCCAGTCCTTTGCCAGTTGCTGCTGTTCCCAACCAGCACTCGTTCCCTTGCTCTGCAACTGTCCCACTCAGACCAGGTCTGGGATCTGTCTCCTCTTGTAGCTGACACTCTCCTCCATGCACTTTCTCTGTTTCTGACACTGTCATACTCAGTCTGAGTCTTGGCTCCGCCTCCTGGTGCAGCTGACACTCTCCTTCATGTACTCTCTCTGTATCTGGCACTGTCTTACTCAGTCTGGGTCTTGGCTCTGCCTCCTGGTGCAGCTGACACTCTCCTCCATGCTCTGTCTTACTGGGTCTGGGACTTGGCTCCGCCCCCTGGTGCAACTGACACTCTCCTTCATGTACTCTCTCTGTATCTGGCAATGTCTTACTCAGTCTGGGTCTTGGCTCCACCTCCTGGTGCAGCTGACACTCTCCTCCATGCCCTGTCTCACTCGATCTGGGTCTTGGCTCCGCCTCCTGGTGCAGCTGACACTCTCCACAATTCTCTCTCTCCTTTCTGGGACTCCTGCTTTGATGGGCATGAGTTTCTGAGAAGCTCCCTTCTGCTCTTTCTTCTTGTTTCTGAGTGGCAGAATCTATTGGGAGCCCCTGCCTGTCACTGAGCTTCCCCCATGATGTCATCAGCACTTCTGATTGAGATTGGATGGCAGCTCTTGGACAGCCCTGCTCAGAGGTCTGCCCTATCAATTCTGTCCATGAGTGACTGTGGTGTTCCCACGATGTTCCCGCCCTCTGTCCACCATATTTGCTCTCAGCTTCTTCCATCTCTTGTAGTACTCCACTACTCCATTCCTGTACTTTCCCATCCTCTTTAGTCTCTGTCTCCATCTGCAAAACCCCTTGTTTTTGCTCTACTTTCCCTCCCGTTGTTCCTGGTAACTTCTGTACTTGCTCAGTGTGTAGTGATTCTTCTCCTACCTCAGCATTCAAACTGTTCTGATTCTCCTCAGCATTCAAACTGTTCTGATTCTCCAGGCTGTCTTTCTTCTCTGTCTCTCCCAGCAAACCTGAGCTCTTCTCTGTGGGTTCGGCTATGCCCTGCCAGCTCTCTAAGTATAAGGGACGTTTTTGAATTTTTTTCAGTTTCATAGCTCTTTTGTGTTCCAAACTTGCCAGGCTCTCTTGCTGCATGCAGTGCTGGAGCCCCTCCTTATCCACAGTACCTGCCACAACTGGACTAGGAGCCTCTGTTCTACAAGGCTGGTAAGTGGATGGAGCACCTAGCTCTTGGGAATCCTGTAGGAAATAAAATACTGGTGATAACTGGGAATTATTTGTGTCAGTCTTGTCTTTCCCTCCTTCTGGCTGCTGCTGTTTCTCTTCCCCTGCTGTCCCTTCCAGCATAGCCTCTGGGGTGTCTGGAACCACGGAGTCCTGTGTGTCTCTGGGTTCTGCTTCCTGCTGGATCTGGGACTGCGTCTGGGTCTGCTGCATGCGTTCCCTGTTCAGGAAAACCTCACGAAGGGGATTATCTCTGCAGTTCTTTAGTTTTTGCAGCTGCCTTTGTTTTGCTGTAAGCCGCTTCTGGAGTGCTTCAACTCCCTTAACATACTTGTCTCGTGGGCCAGTGGAAGCCAGGTTACACATAGTTTTTGCTAGCTTCAGCCGCTTCCTCAGTACCTCTATTTCACCTTCTACTCGATTCATTTTCTTCACTGATCTAATTACCTCTTCAGGAGTCATATGCTGGGCCTCTTTCTTCTGCCAGGCCCTAGGCCTGGATTCCTTCTCCTCCTCTTCTTCCTCACTAACGTCCTCTTCAGACTCTCCGCTATTCTCTTCCACCACCTCTCCTCTGATACTGGATGCAGAGAACCCTGCTCTGGAACCCGGGCCCTGCCTTCTTGCCCCCTGTTCTTCACCCAGCTTACGAATGTTATGGCCAGGACTTACAGTCAGGGTGAGCTGGCTCCTCAGCAAGCGCTGCTGGGCTCTGGTCCTTCCTCCGTCCACAGGCCTGGGCTCTCCTGGTTCTCCTGGTTGCATGCTTGGGGCTTGGGTGGAGGAAGCCTCCCCTTCATAGTGTTTCTCAGCTCCAAGTGTGCTAGGCCTTTCAGCCTGGGGCCCTCCTGCAGGGGGGCCCCCTCCCCTCTGCATTGTTCAGCAGCCACAGGGTACAGCAGCTCTCCTTTCAGCACCTCTTCACCACAGGTCTGTACTCTGTGTGTGTGTGTGTGTGTGTGTGAGAATGAGAGTATGTGCCAGGGTCCCCCCTCCCTGTATCCACCCAGCGATGCTCTTCTCTCCCCTGCCCCGACTCCCACCACCCAGCGATTCCCCTCTCTCTATGGCCCCCCCCTTTTTTGGTACTGTCTATCTAGTTAAAACTGCTTCTGCAGCAGCTCCTAGGTTTGCTTGCATTGTTTTGAGTGTATGGCAATGATGGCTGCGTGGGGGAGTGGAAACAGAGATTAACCAACGTGCTTCCTTGCTTACAGTGGACTTGATTGGTTCACTTCCACTCCTGTCTATTAAACGTCTGCTTGCACGGCTGGGGGCGGCGTGGTATTGCGGCGAGGGCTCCTCCACCTTTTAAGGCACTATGCGGCTGTCAGCTGATGATCCCCCTTCCATCAGTGATGGGATCGTGAAACCGGCGCTAGCAGTACAGAGGGAGAGTGGGCGGTCGGCCTCCGCCAGTCCACTTAAGCCTTTTGTTTTTACCTCAGCAGGGAAGGTGTTCAAAAAAAAGGCATAAGTGGACTGGCGGAGACCACCCGCTCTCCCTGCCTACTGCTAGTGTAACCCTATGGGTTAAATGTTAAAATATTACCTGGCTCATTCTAGATCTGGTGTGGAGACAGTGAGCAGTACAGTGAGACTGAGTGGTCTGTGTGCGTGCGCTGAGTGTTCCGCATGCTGATGGAACTCTCAGGAGAGTGACAAACAGCTCAGGCTGGCAGTTGGGAGAGAGCTCTATTGGTGAGAACATGTTACTAGGGAAAGACTGGAAGAAAGTTGATGCTGGAGATCATCATCTGAAAGAAAAGGCGCCCACCGTTCAAGAGAGCCAGAGAGAGAAAACCAAGAGAGCAGCTAAGTGACTGAAACTATTTTAAAAAGTGCATATAAGAGAAAATAGTAAAGGAAACCTGAACAATAAGTGAGAGATAACTAAAAGAAGAAAAAAAGAGTAGAGGAAAACTTACATGTTGGGATCCTTGGGGGTCTCCGGGGGTCTGAGGGACAGGAGAGGGGAGACTTTGAAGAGTCTGGTGTTTTGCGGAATTGAATGTACCTAAATGATTTATGTAACTAATATTTATACTTATCTGAGGATGCTCTCAATGTTTCTAGAGACTAAACTGATTTGTGTTGCAAACCTGTAATTGAAATACATATGTTAAATTTGCAAGTTGGTAAAATTTCATTAGCATTTAAATATAATTCAACTAATAAAAAAATATTTTCTTTTTATTGTTAAACTCCCTGGTTGGTGTTGAGTCATTTTGGGGAAACAATGTGACATATTTGGTACCATCATTTAATACCTTGCTCTGCCACCAGGGGGTTTCCACTAGCACCGGTTTCACGATCCCATCAGGAGAGGAGAGGGAGGGTGGGGCGGGGCGGGGGGGGGGGGGTTTGAGGGCGGTTAGTGTGCGTGGGTGGTTCGGGAAGTTGGCAGCCAGTCTGGAGCGATTCCTAGGTCGCTGTTTGTTGCTGTGCGTCGGGCTGGTGACTTCACCCGAGGCGCAGCCAATCAGTGGGATGATGTACAGCAGGAATCAGACCACCTCCGACTCGGGGAGCCACGGTTCCAGGCAACTGTAGAACGTTGGAGGTGAGAATTATTATATAGGAAGTCTGAATAGTAGGGTGAAGTACTAAAGAAGAAAGAGCGACTACTCTCCTAATGTGCTGGAGTGACATCATCCTGAAGATCTCACTAGCACTCACCAGTTCAAGAGAGTCCTAGGAAGAAAAAGTGAACTAAGTGACTGAGATAATTTAGAAGTGTGCACACTAAGAAACAGACATATATACTGAAAGATAGATAGATAGAAAGAAAGACAGACAAGATAGAGACATATGAACAGAATACTTACTTGATTCCAGATCCTGAAGATAGGAGTGAGTCTGTAGAGTAAATCCTGACAAAAAAAAAAAACAAGTAAAAGAAATGTAAAGTGTAGAGTACTTAACTGAATTGGTTTAGTTGAACAATTTTGTGAAATAGATTTAAAGGTGTAAATGTTTTGTGGTAATATGAGTATTTGTCTTTTTGAGTTGAATCCAAGTTGACAGTGGTGATGCAGTTTATTTCTGAAGGAACAAAAAATTGTGATTTTAGTGAATCATTTTGTCATTATTATTGTGTAAACTGCTAATACCTCATTTATGCAGCTAATTACATCTTTAACAAAATTGAATAAATATATAATACTAGCCGTTGAGCCCATTAAAACGGGCTAGTATGGGGTTTTTCCAAGGCCCCCTCCCCTCGCCGCTGCAGGGCCCCCCCAAGGTCACCGCTACCGGTCCCCCGGTCCCCCCCGGAGGCGCCGCCGCCACCCCTCCACCCGGCCCGGGCCCTCTCTTTGGTATTGAACTTACATCGCCAAAACGCAGCACGCAGATCAGCAGAGCTCCCATCGGCCTTCCTTCTCTGCCTGTGTCCCGCCCTCATGTGACGTAACATCGGCGAGGGCAGGACACAGGCAGGGAAAGGAAGGCCGACGGGAACTCAGCTGATCTGCCTGCTGCGTGTTGGCGATGCAAGTTCAATACCGAAGAGAATGCTCGGGCCAGGTGGAGGGGGGGGCAGCGGCAGCGACTCTGGGTGGGGGGAGTGGTAGCGGCGACTTCGGGGGGGGGGGCATTAGCGACGTCGGTGGTTCCCTCCCTCCCCTTCATGCAGTTTCCCTCTCTGTCCTGCCCCCGTCATCACGTATTGATGCAGGGGCGGGACAGAGAGGGAAGTCTCTATTGCGCATTTACGGGTGAGTATGGTCACTCGCCATTTATATGTTTGATAGGTTTAATGCTCAATTCTCTGGTTTAGAGCTGAGATTAAATCAAGAACCACCAATTTCAAAATAACAAAAATTTCCTAAAATGTAACACCTTGCTCCATCACCAGGAGGTTTACATTACACATATATTTCCAGCACCTAAGCATACTTAGCCTTCTCTTTGGCAGGCATACGCGCTTTTACCTAAATTAAAGGTGTGTATTTTCACTGCTATGCTATTCAAAAATGTGTGGAAGAAACATAAAAGAATCCTGTTCAGAAGGATAGGATCCAAAGAAGCTTTGCAGAGATTAGGTAGGGAAGCCAGTACTGGGTAGACTTCAATGGTCTGTGCCCTGATCAAGGCTGAATAGATTTGGATGGGCTAGAGTGGAGCTTTTCAGGGGCTCTGACAACAGCTTCAGAAAGTTTAGAACAAGGCCAGTGCCGGGCAGACTTCTACGGTCTATGCTCTAAAAATGGCAAAGATAAATGGAGATCAGGTATACATATGATGTATCACTTCATACCATATGTAATAAATTTATCTTGTTGGACATACTGGATGGATCATACTGGTTGTTATCAGCCATCATCTACTATGTTATTATGTTAATACGAAAGTAGACACCTATGTTCCTTTATAGGTCCCCCCTAATGCACATTAGGTGCAAAACTTTCATGCAAGTTAATAAATAGGCTCTGACAATTCCCGTGAGTGACTTATACGATCAAAAGTTGTGCATTGTGCCATCTTGAGAACTAGAAACATATCTGCTTTTACTAGTACCCCTTGAGGAAGCTGATAATTGCGAAACTTGGATCCATCTCGGAGAACTGAAGATATGGACGCTGTATCTATCTGCACAAGAGAGTTTTGTAATCATCAATATGGTGTCTTACCAGCATGATTGAGGTTATCTAGAAGCACTTGGATTACTGTACAAGCACTGGGATTACTCAAGTTTGATCCCTGCACATATCGATGTTATAGAAAAAGATATTTCAACAGGTAAGTGCTTTTTAATATCATGTACATTTGACTATAACATCAGAGAACTATTGTACGATGATAGATAACAGTGACCAATACTTTGGCTAAGGTCATGATTGTTTTTCTGAGTACATTTATATTTAAATGGTTACATTGGTGTTTATAAATATATAAATAATTTATTTTGAAGAAGGAATCTTTCGAAGAACAATTTGGTAGAACATGGATTATTTGTTATAATAACAGTGTGCATACTGTCAGATTCAAGCAAAGCAACTTATATGACCAGTAGCTGATGGTGGCTATATATGTGATTTTCAATTATTTTGTTAGGCTCAATTCTTGAGTTAGATTTTTATAGTCAGACAGAACAGGAATCATTAAGTCAGGTATGGCAAAAAGATTTGACCTTTCCATAGCCTTAACCTTTTTCTTTGCTGTAATTTGCTGAATAAAGAAGAGTAAAACATTTTATTTTGTCAGAGTGTACCTGTGTTGTCTAGAGGTAGGGTAACATGCTCATTAGGTTGTATATTTAATAGGTCTGTAATATTTCTGCTCAATTTCAAACTAATGGCTGGAGGACAATTATGTATCAATTGAGACGTGCAGCATACCAATTTGCTACCTACAATAGATATAGGAATCCTTGATATTCAGATGTCAATCATTGTTAGCAAGTTTGGAAATGCAAGATTTCTGCAGTGGTTATGTTAATAACCAGCAGTACGTTATACCCGGGACTCAATTTACCACCAAAGATTTGGGCACTAACTTGGTGAACAGTGGACAAATATCAGAGTTTTTCAAATATCTACTATTCAAGAAAAGGATATTTTACAGCCATCCAATGGCCCAGCCCTTAAACATCATTTACCTACCTAAATAACTATCATCTTCTCATCCTTAAGGTGTGAACTAATTTTTTTTTTGTTACATTTGTACCCCACGCTTTCCCACTCATGGCAGGCTCAATGCGGCTTACATGGGGCAATGGAGGGTTAAGTGACTTGCCCAGAGTCACAAGGAGCTGCCTGTGCCTGAAGTGGGACTTGACCTCAGTTCCTCAGTTCCCCAGGACCAAAGTCCACCACCCTAACCACTAGCTAGTTCAGGGGTATATTTGCATAAAATGGAAACAGTACATGCAATCAATCTCATACATATTCATTGTAGAAATCTTGAAAACCCAACTATGTTGTGGCCTCTCATGGACCATGGTTGCCCACCCCAGAGCTAGCTATTTATCAAGGGCACCTTGATGGTTTCAAGTTGAGTGAGTTTGCCACACAGTATTTTCTGCAACTTAAAGGTCTTTTTGATAAGATGTGATAAGTAGTAACTATTAGTGCATGGCTATAGTAAGTTATCACACTGGTATGATAGACAGTGCATGCTAATCCATATGTTAACTGCATATCATAGAAGAAGGTGAAAAATGGTTAGATTATGAACAGGGAAAGAATATTCAGCACTTACAGCTGAAGCAGACAGTATGGATGCACTGCCTCCTATTTAGGCAATAATTGCACCTGCACAGTAATTATACTGGCTATATCAGCTTCATGGGTAGATGTTGGGATTACCCCTGTGGAGCTGCTGCCTACCTGTAGAAGAATTCCCTATTCCATCACCTATCTGAAAATGGAGACCAAATCAGCAATCCATCTGCTGCTTACCTGATGAAACAGGCTAAATCACCAGTCTATTCACCACAAGATCTCTTAATTTCATAAAAGAGATTCATCTACACTCTACTGTGGTCCCCCCAGGTCCTGTTTAATGTTCCCCTCTTTGCTTAGGGTGAAATTCCCAGTTCTAAGACACCACCCAGTTTTATTCTCACTTTAGTCTGGTGGGGTCTGAGTCTTGATTCCCTTCTCTTAGAGCTTGTAATAAGTCAAGTTGTTACCTTGCAATGCTATTGGAGGTAATGCTTTTGCTTTGGGAATCTCATTTTTTTGTGATGGGACATTTGTTTATAAAAAAAAAAAAAAAACCTGCATACCACCTATTACTAGGTGGTTTTCATAATGCACTTTGCAATAAAAGGTTTTAAGTCTATATATAATAAAAAAAAACATAGTCACAAAACAGATATGTTTTCAAAGGTTTTCTAAACTGTACAAAATTTGGCTAATGATGAAGGTGGCCAGACAATTCATTTCACAAAGAGATTCCAACTAGGACAAACACTGACACCCGTGTACCTGCATAGTGCAACTGCTTCGCCACATCAGTAGAAAGCTGCATAGCTGTCTCTGACCTTAGTGCATGTCTTGGCTGATAGATCTTCAATGCTTGCTTTAAAAAAGTGGCATGGCAACAAATAGTGCCTGATATATAATTGTCAGCACCTTAAACTGTATTCTCTGTACAATAGGAAGCCAATACAGTTGTTTTAGTACAGGTGTTACATGGGAAAACTTCAATAACTCTACTATTATTCTAGCAGCCTCATTCTGGATGACTTGCCTTAACATATACCCTATCACAACCCCCAACAGTTACCATCTTCAAAAGTTTACCACACTTGGAGGGGTATTTTCAATATGAAATCCAAATTGGATTTTGGGTGTTTTGTAAAAAAAAGTCCAAAAATCCAGTGGTCATTTTTTGACCCAGAAAGACGACTATCTTTTTAGTTCAAAAATCACCCTATTGTAGATATTTTTGTGTTCAGTATGTCTTTCTTTTAGGGCTATTTTCAAAAAAAAAACTTCCAAAAACAAGCCATTGGGATGTCTGGGGAGCCTAGGGGGCACTGCAGTGAACTTCACATAAAAGGTCCCAGGTACACATCACATCATAACCCTTATATCGTGTGGTGAACCCTTCAGGAATAGCAAAAAAAAAAAAAAAAAGTACTATACCCAACTGTACTACAATAGCCCTTATGCCTGAAGGTGTCACCTGTATGTGGGTTCAGTAGGCACTCACACTTTCCACCAGCAGTGTACCAGTTAGAATGGGATATGGGTCCGGGTCCCCTTCTGTACAGTCTATTACACTGACTACTAGGCTACTCAAGGGACCTGCTTGCTGCTCTAAGAGGACTGGCCACTGTATCTGCAGCTAACATAGGGCCCTGTTTAATAAGCTGTGTTGTAGGCAAAAACATTTTAGCGTGTGCTAATGCTACAGACCTACCATAGCAGGTAAAAGGCTGTGTTTTTTTTTAAAGAAATGGCCATGTGGCAAGTGAAACACTTGCCATGCAGCCATTTTTTTGGGGGGGGAGGGGGAGCACTTACCACCACCTGTTGAGGTGGCAGTAAAGGCTCCCTCGCTAACCCAGCATTATTTTTATAGCATCAGAAATGGCGCACACTGGGGGTGGGAACTACTGTCGTGCTGCTGCGGTAACCTGGTGGTACTTCTGGTTTAGTGAGTGGTAAGCCCACAGTAGGCTTACCACCACTTAGTAAAGGACCTCCTTAGTCTCTTCTTATCCTTAGGTGAAGGAACAGAAAGCAAATGATTACAAATAGTCTTTCTAGATATAATAGAGGCTGCAAACTGAAAGTGCAAGTATAGGTAACTAGGGACTAGGCCATGTGAAATTTTATACAGAAAACAGGCCAATTTATACAAGATTTGAGCCTCAAAGGGCAACCAATGAAATTTAACATAATAAGGTGAAATATGATCGTATTTGGTTAAACCAAATATCAAACATACCGTAGTATTCTGAACAGTTTGAATTCTTTTAAATTGAGATTTAGAGCATCCCAAATAAGCTAGTTACAATAATCTAATTGTTAAAAAAGAACTTGTATCAATAGACTAAATGAATCTGTCTCAAAATAACTACAAACACAATGCAATTTTCTCAAAAGAAAGAAAGATTTTGTTCACTCACTGCCCGATGATCAGAAGCAAATGCAGGTGCTAGAGGCTGTTAGCGCCATATTAGTACCTGCGTTTGCTACCGCCCCATGATCAGAACCCCCGAGCACGTGAAACAACATGCTCGCAGGCTCTGAATGCAACTAGCATGCAAATGCATGCAAAATGGGGCTCTTAGCGCAAATAGCATGCAAATGCATACTAAACCTATTCATCCCCAATGATCAGCGACCATCGATCCAAAGATTGGCATGCTGGCCGCTGCAAACCCTTTGCCAGCAGGCCCCCGTTCCCCCCAATGAAGCAGCCCCTCCCAGGAACCGACATCCCCCCCCCCCACGACAGGGGGTCCGGCCGAACTCCGTTTCCCCCGACACCCCCTTGACACAGGCTCAGGGAGGGATGGAGATATGGTGGGTCTCCAGCCCTGCCTAACCCTTCTCAGCATTTCTAACAAGTTCCTGGTGGCTCAGTGGGCAACCGATGACCCCTACTAATGACGGGACTGGAAATCCGACAAACCTCCCCCCCCCCCGACACAGGTTCAGGGAGGGCTGGAGATCCGGTGGGTCTTCAGCCCCCTCTAAACCCCCACAGCATTAGCAAGAAGTAAGTTCCTGGTGGTCCAGTGGGCTGCTGTCAATCTCCTACCCCTTCCCCTACCCCTACCCATACCCCTACCTTGAGCTGGACGAGGGAGGTGGCCTGCCTCCCTCCTTTTCCTTCGCCGCCGCCTGCACAATGGCTGTGCCCAGCCCTGCCCAGTATATCCTGGGATGCGCTGGGCGGGGCTTCACACCATATAAGGAAGTTTCTCAAGGTAGGGGTAGGGCAGGGGTAGTTGGGGTCTGATGGTCCCATGGACTTCCAGCCTCTGTATTTGACAGGTCTGGGGTTTTGACAGCCCAGACCTGTCAAACAAGTATGGAAGGATTGTTTTTGATCATCTGCTTGTAAGGAAGTATGTGCAGTTTCCTGCAGTAGAAAATAACTTTCTATGCTGGGGGAGGGGGGGGGGGGAGAGGGGCATTCCCAATGGTAATTAGCAGCATAGACACATTGGCGTACACTGCCTGATCACTGCGCGAGTAGTGTATGAGCCCTTACTGCTAGGTCTATGGGTGGTGGTAAGGACTCAGGCAGTATATAGCTGTGCACTACCTTGAAATTTAGCACATGGGCATTTACTGCCCCATTAAAAATACCCCTTTTCCCAGCCACAATAAAAAAAAAAAATAGCCTAGTATATGCCAAAACCACACATGCCCACAGACTGCTTTTTACTGTAGCTTAATAAAAAGAAATCTGAGTTAGTTTGAGACTTGGACTAAGAGATGTGTGGTCGAGGACAGGACCATAAGGTCACAGTGAGATATAGTCCTGTCGAAGGGGAGGTGGCTGTTAGACTGAGACCCCAGCAGCCTACTAGGAAGGGCTCAGTTCAATATTGTTTGATGAAAGAAAGCTGTATTCATGGGTGAGGTACCCCAAAATCTTGGTTGGAAGGGGGCTATGTTGGCTGATTTTGCACAGGTCTGTGCCCAGGAGATGGCCTAATTTGCATATCACCAAGAGCCTCTTAGATAAGGTTGTATTGTCACCCGAATGGCCTTAGGGGTTAAAAGGTACCAGAGCTCATAATGGCTTAAGGAAAGGAGAATCTTGCCCAAAGGAGAGCCTGAGACAGGGGTTGTTGGATGAGGCCACCCTAAGCAAGAGGGGGCCCAGTATTCAAGACTCCAGGAGTAAGAAGCAGAGTTGAAAGAATTGGTCTCTGAGCTATCTTTCTTATATGCAAATTCTAAAGTATGTGTCAGAGAGCTATTGACTGACATCCTGGTTATAACTGAGGTCAAGTTTTATTGCTGTTTATCAGAGTCTCTGTGTTTTTATTCTGAAAAACTGATTGCCTAAGTGTGTTTTAAGGGCTGGGTTATGGAGGACTTATTTAACCAATACTCTCTTCTGGGTCCAAAAGCTGAAAGAATGCCTGTATATCTTTATATCCAAGGCAGAGAACAACAACAGAATTATGATGGCAAGAATATGAATTGACACTGCTCATAACACTCAGATTATGTGCATAGTTGATCATATTGCAAGCACCATCTGCCTTTTATCATAGCCATTGTCACTGTGCTACATAAATAATCATCAAGGCATTATGGCTGATAATCTATTGTTAGGCCCCATGTAAACAGAAAAATGAGAGAAAAAAATAAAAACAAATACAACCCCCCTTAGAAATCAGTGAACCATTCTTTTGTGAATAAGTCTTGCTTTTATTTGAAATTTCCAAGTTCCTTGTATTTGAAATCAGACATATATCTGGGACCAAAGAAATGCATGCAGTTAACCAGAGCGTGCACTTAACATCTGATAAGCATATGTACAGTACTGTTTATTATTATACGTACAGTATACAGTCTCAGTTAACTGACGTTAGGCTTACTTGAAGTAATCAGTTATAGTCCTCTGTACACTCTTGGGTCTGTGAGTTCCATAGACTATGTCTGCCAGATGGTAAAAACTGTCATAGCACTGACATCCACTGGCCTCCAGATAGGCCCGCATGGTGTTCAGACTCACCAGCGCTCTTGCAAAAGTGACAGGAGGAGGTTGTTGAATTTCGTCAGCATGTGCCTCGCTGCTCATTTCTTCATCTGTTCCATCATCAGCCGTTGTTGCCTGCGTGTAGGCGCATATCTGGACATCAGTGCTGTCTTCTGCTGTTTGTAGAACGTAATCAACAGTTACGTAGCAATGGAACTCCTCTTCAGTAACACCGGCTGGGATGTCAATAACCTCGAAAGAAAAACAACCACAGAAGGTGATCTCTCCACGGGAGAAATGAAGAACACCAGGTACACACAGTGGATCCAAAAAAGAGTCCTCTCTCATCTGACGCGTTTGCAACAGCTGCATCTGTTTCGATCCTCTCCACATCCTTAACAAAGCTTGCCCGCTTGTAGCAGTTCACAATGGTTGCCTGTGTAACATGATTCCAGGCTTCTTTCTTCATATGTAGGGAATCCAACAGTGATAGATTACGAACCAGTTCAACAGCACGTTTAATCTTGCCAGTCTGGTCATCCATAACGCTCATCAGATGACGTAGCACAAGAGCCCGATAATGATGTTTGAAATTGGCTATTATGCCCTGATCAATAGGTTGGATCAGAGAGGTAGTGTTTTGTGGCAGGAAGATCACCTTGACATTAGACAACCTGACATTATCCCTGTGTGCAGCACAATTATCACAATGCAGCAAAATCTGACGCTTTTGTGCCTGCATTCTAGTGTCTAACTTCTTTAGCCACTGCTTCCAAATTTCCTCAGTCATGCATGAATTTATGTTAGCCTCGTATGGCACAGGAAGTCGCTTAACTTTTCGCTCTTTCCAATGACGAGGGTTTCTGACTTCTCACTCCCATCCATACTGCAGCAAAGGAGGATCGTCAGTCGGTTTTACCTTCAGTAGTTTCGGCATGTTTGAATGCAAGTGTTCCATCAGGAATCACTCGCCAGTAGAGACCATTTTCGTCAGCATTGAAAATGTCATGAGGTGCAAACTCGTTCACGATGGTAGGAAGAACTGAAACAATCCAATTTTCAGCACCAAAGTCATCAGCGTCTTGTTTCTCACCATGCTGTTTCTTAAATTTTATGCTGTTCCTCTCCTTCCATCTTTCCAACCATCCAACAGTGGCTTTGAATTCAGTTAGTCCAAGACTTTTATCTAGCTGGTTAGCTTTCTCCATAAGCAGTGGACCACTGACAGGAAACTGTCTGCTCCTGACTCAAGAAAACCACCGAAGAAGAGCATCTTCTACCTCCTCAGCTTTTCTTGCTCGTTTTCGTTTCCGTTGTGGATTTGTATTGTTTTGCCAGTCTTCCAGAAGCTGGTCTTTCTGCTTCAAGACACGTGAAATTTGACTGGGATTGACACCATATTCTTTAGCAATAGATGCTTGACTTTGTTTTTTTTCTAATTTTTTAAGAAGTTCTATTCGTTCAGCCAGTGTTAAAGTCTTACAGTTCCGCCGTGACGATGACCCCAGTGTACGCTCTAACAACATTGTTTTGCTTATTCTGCCTGTGGCAGTTAAAGAGGCAGTAAATTTGAAATCTCATTGGTTGTCACGCACCAATCGGCTTCCATATTCCATGCATGCGCTTATGTGGAGTCTTTCCTACAGAGGAGTAGTCTTGAACCATGTATATATTTATTGCGAATCTTGCACTTATCAGTGGTGTGCTAAACCAAAGTTTGTCCCCATAGAAATTGATGGTGCCAAAAACGGGACTGAAGTATGGCATGCAGTTAAACAGAGCATGCGCTTATCCGACGTGCACTTAAATGGAGTGCGCTGTATATATATATATATATATATATATATATATATATATATATAATTTCTCATTTTGAACCTACCTATTAACTAGGGAGGTCTTTTACTAAAGCTTAGCTCGAGTTATCTGCAGCAGGGCCCATAGGAATAAAATGAGATAAAGCTTAGTAAAAGACCCCCTAGGTGGGTTATAATAAAGCATATACAATTCCACTCATAACTAGATAGAATGAGGTCTCTGAAGGCAACTTAATGTGAAATGGGTCTGCATGCTCCCTTATCTGTCTTGGATCTGCAAAAATGAACAGTTACTTTCCTCTTGGAAAAGAGTAAATTCTGATGCAAGAGCCTGATGATTGCTATCATATGTACTGAATGGGGCACTAACTCATGTATTCAAAAATCCCTAAAGAAAGTCATAAAAGACAACTGAGATCATACTGAAATCAAACTTTTTGCAAAGACTTGAGTATGTAACCTAGACATATTTGTGTTACGAGATGCCTTTTATCTACTTTCTTTCTGTGAGAATTAACCAGCCTCTTACTCTATTAGGGATGTACATTCATTACTGCACATTCAGTTCATTAGTGTGTCTTTAAATAATTTTGTGCACGCTAAATTAATTTAATATGCATTAACTTACGAATTAATATGTGCAAAGTTGATTAGCACATGTTGAAAATTTTAATGGGCATTAAACTTTTTTTTTATTGAAATGAATGTGTGAGAGAAAACAAAAAACATCCAAATAATGCGAAAAAGGCCTAATAGACAGAAAGATTTTGCCCTGGGCACATCCCTACACTTTACGCTTCTGAGACTACATAACTGGAGATGGGATCCTTACTGAGTGATAAATTTTCTTCAAGAAATGAAAAAAAAAAGGCCTAGATTGGGATATCTATCTATCTATCTATCTATCTATCTAGATATAGAGATAGATATATAGATATACTGTATATATATGCACAGCACTGGAAAAAAAGTCCTATTTTGAATTCTTTCTCATTGCTTTTTAAAGCACATCATCATATCTGCTCAAACAATCATTATCTACCTCACAAAGTAGATATAATAATTCTCACCTCCAACATTCTGAGGCTGCCTGGAACCATTGTTTCCGCTGGAGGTGGTGTCCGTCATGTAGTAGATAATAGTGACGTCACATAACCCACACCAGATTGGCCAGTAGAAGGGAGAGGGGCGGAGCCACGATACAGGGAGCAGCGAATCAGCACAACACTGGGAATGCACAGCAGCAGGAACAGAAGCCTCTCTCACACAGTTACTCTCACATACACTCTCTCAAACATACACACTCAGAGGAAAACCGTGCTAGCGCCCGTTTCCTTTCAAACAAAAACGGGCCTTTTTTACTAGTTATACATAAATTGTAAGCTTTATGTCAGGTTCTACCTACTGTACACCGTTTTGGGTCAGTCTCTTCATAAAGGTGGTTAAAAAATCCCAGAACATCAATAAATGCTTCCATACTTTTGAAATTCATATATCCTCAAGTTCATTTTCACCAACATATTAGGGACTGTATTACACACATACTCTAGCACTTAAATCCATCACTGGGAGCCAGTGGCGTAGCTAGGTAGAGCCACGGGAGTCTGGGCCCCAGCAAATTTCATCCAGGTCCCCAGTTTTGCTGGCGTGGGTCCCCATCCCCCGCCAGCCGCAGCCTTCTTCAGCACCAGTCTCCGGTGCAGCCACATTCGCTGCCCTGCTCTTTCTTCTTGCTGATGTGCCCCTGTGCATGCTCCTTTACGTTGTGATAAGGCTAAGCACACCGATCAATGTCAAGGGCAGGCAGGTCCGGAACTACCCTACTCAGAGTTCTCCAGGAGGCCTAAAGAAAAGGGTATATCGGAAATCCCGGTGCGGATTCCTGAGAATAACTGGAAGGGAGGCAGCTCAGGAAAAGAAATGCCATTGAAGTCAGTCACCAGTAGGGGGCTAATAAAAGATGAAGCCCAATTCCCTTGGGTTCCTAATCAATACTGAATACCTCCCAACTGTGAAAGGGGGGGGAGGAGTGGGATTCCCTGAGAATGGTGAGCAGTGAGAGGGAGAGGGCAGAGCCCATAGACTGTGTGGAAGAAGGGAGGGAGGCCCCTTTTGAATAGCCCTGCTCAGAGGATCCATCACATATGGACTGGGAGAAAAACAACTAAAAGGTAACCTTTTTCCAGCACTAAGCAGCAGAGTGTGGGTGGTCACAGAGGTGCAAACTGTGAAGAGGGTGGTGCTCTGCTAGGCCTGCATTGTGCGGGTCTCTTCCACTGCTATTGGAAAAGACTGAAAGACTTTAGTTTGAACTTTTTGGTATCAGTGTTTTGGTGAAGTAAGGGAACTGAACTCCTTGGCTTATTTTTTTTTCCTTTTTTTTTGTCTGGAGGTTTTGTGGATTGCACTTCAGCTGACTGGTGGAACTGTGCTGAGCTGAAGTGATAAACTGAGTGGTTTTTTTTTTCCTTCCTGTTGAATCTAAGCAGGCCAGCACCTTGCTCAGGAGGAGCTGATAACCGAGTGGGTTGGAGTTTTGTTTCCTTTTTGTGTGTTGCTTTAAAACTGAGTTGGATTACAGTGTGGTGTTCAACTAGATCCGGAGGAGAGAACTGGACTGCAAGAAGCCATTCCCTGACCTGTGAGGCCGAGGTGGTTACAACGTGAAACTGAGCAGTTTCAAGAGCAAAGGTATTTGCTTTTACAGGGGGAGCTTAAAGACGAGGAGGTGAGGGGGAGCAAGGTGGTGGAGTGGCAGACTAAAATGTGCCCCCCACCTTGGACTCTGGCCCCCTCCCACCACAAGGTCTGGCTACTCCCCTGCTGGAAGCACAGATTGAAGATATTTTCTCAGGCAGATTAGGTCTATGTATACACTCATTTGGATTGAAAACAATGCAACCAGATGGTATCCCTATATTTAAATACTGCATGACACCTTAAAGCAACCCTGTTGTACAGTGTATTTGGGTATAAAATCTAAGAAAACAAATCACCAATGAACTATTAACAAATTGTCTTGTGTTTACAGATTTCTAGCTCATTAATATCACATTACAGGGCTATATCATCAGACATCTCCTTTGAGTCACATCAGGCTGCATTGGTTATTTTCTACATAATGGTTTCATTCTGAGGAGATCCAGAATGAGAATTATTCATTGGTCCAGGTGTGATTGCTGGTACTTTTGAGCAGATGTGGCTGTCTTTATTTTTCTAATCTATTTTTTGAAGGTAGGTTTCAGCAAAATTATTGGCAGGTGAAAGAGAATATGTGCAGGCACCATTTTAGATAGGTTGTGGATGTGCAAAAATCTATGTATTTGCGAAAACGTGCAGAATATGGGACATACTTTTTTAAAAAACCAAAACATAGAGGGCACCCCAACCTTACAAAAAACAATCCAGGAAGAAAAAAGTAGGGATGGATGACGAATGGTCTTCCAGTAGCTGAACGCTTAAAAGGCATTGTGGAGTGGAGGAGTAGCCTAGTGGTTAGTGCAGTGGACTTTGATCCTGGGGCTGAGTTCAATTCCCACTACAGCTCCTTGTGACTCTGGGCAAGTCACTTAACTCTCCATTGCACCTGGTACAAAAAAAATACAGGAATATATGTAAACCGCTTTGAATGTTGTTGCAAAAACCTCAGAAAGGCAGTATATCAAGTCCCATTTCCCTTTCCCCTTTCCCATTGTGCACTGCTGCATGTCAAGCAATAAGGGTTTTACTGTATATGTGTCTCACACATTTGTTGCTGCATTTTGATGCTGTAGTTTGGCATCCGTTATGACATCCATCACCAAAGCAGGATTCTCATAAGACTGTGACTCCTGACGCAGGCTCAGTTCCGACTTAACATGGGTCGATGAGTGTCTTGATCATCTGTTCTAATATAATTCTGATGCAGTTGATATTTGCCAATAAGGATATTTGTTATTTACTTTTTAGTGTGTCCCTTGCATCCTACTGGAAGACCATGGGTCCATCCTTACATATTTTATAAGACCAGGGCTGTGCGTGTACGTGCCAAGTAAAATCGATGTACCTCCATCCCCCCCCCCCCCCAGCAAAGACATATTAAAAGCATAATAAACGTATAAAAGATAGATATAGATCTCACAAAATACAGCTACAATTCATGTGGAAATCCAGATGGGGCATAGAAGGGGTCAAAGATACAGAAAGCAGGTCCACATAGGCAAACATGTGCATATCCAGCCCATACATGTACAGTATTCAGTGGTCAGTAGGACCCCTGGCCTTGGAAGCGGCATGTTTGACACCTGCAGGTAAAAACATGGATCGGGGATCTGGCAGCAGCAATAAATGTGCAGCGCTAGCCATACTGAGGTTATTAAAATGCAGTGCTATTTTTACAGAAGCCATACACGTGAAATGCTAGCCATATTGCATTGTCTATCCTGGCTATAGCAGCAGTAAACATCTAGGTATGTGCAGCATATAGACAGCTTTTCCCAGCAATACCCAGGGTAGCCATAAGATGATGGCCACAGTCATGTGCAAATGAACTAATGCCACAATATATATGGTGCCCACTATTGGGACCTGACACATATGGTCTGGAGAGAGCAGAATTTCTCAGAGAAGGAAAGTGACCTCCCGGTGCTCCTCAGGCTATAGCATGATGAACACCTCTTCAGCGAGGGCAGGTGGCTGGTCTCCCAAGCATCAGAAAGAAGGGTTTGGGAGGAGACTCTGCAAAGTACAAAACTAACAAGATGTTAACAACCTATATACCCAACTGCAGACCTCAGAGGTCAGGGTAGTCAGTACACATTCACATTGCTTACATGTAGCCCAGAGCAACTGCCACGTACATTGCCACATCCAAGACCACAACAATACCACACACACCTTGCATTGCCACCTACTTGGAACTGCTCTGGGTGGCCTGACCACAATGGGCAGACCAACATGCTACACTCATCATATCCCCAGACCCAAAAAGTAAACATTATGTACAAAGGGTTAAAAACATTCCTTCCCCCTATGTACACAGACCCACATGTAGAGGGGGAACCCTTCTGCAAATAAATAATGTGTAAAAGGGCTAAAAATATTTCCCACCCCAACTCTATTCCCATCCCCAGCCCACCTCGTCAAATGCCTTTCCAGAAATCCTCTGCTGTGTGTGGTCTGAGGGACAGAGAAACTGAATATGATGGACACTATTATTAAAACACATACATACTTCCTTTTGGCCCAACAATGCCCATTAAGTCACAGACAGGAATTGGTGACGTGCGCATGATCTTGCTCAGAAAAGGGACATCATGGTGCAAACTAATCTTAAAAGAGTGTGAGCTATTGATGATGGAGTGACAGAGAGTGCAGGTTGATGAGCAAATGCAGATGAATCAAGCAATGGTGCAGGTGATGTGCACACTGACCTGCAGAATGGAAATACTGTATGAGAGGATGGAGTGGATGATGGTGGTCTGAGAGGGACATCCCTATAGCCATCCAACTGTGTCCACCACCAGCCATGAAAGCATCAGGTACATGAACTGCCTCCAAGAGGCCTATGACCATGAGTTCCAGGAGGCAGGCATGCCACCCCATCCCACAATGCAGCAGGAAATGGCACAATGTCATGCCCCACTTTCACCCTTGGTGTTTTCAGAATTTGCTGCAGTGGCTTGAAAGGCTGGAATGAATTCTGAGAAATCATTATCCAGTTCTGAGATGAGTGACAGCTCCCCCCAGAGTCTGGAACCTGGTGGCAACAAAGATGTGTCTAAAAGGGAGGGAAAGTGGAGCCCAGAAGGGAAGGAAGTAGAAGAGGAGGAAAGGGGAGCGAGAAAAGTAGTTAGATAGCAGGAAGCTGGGGAAGGGAGGGAGGGAGTGGTAGCATATGGTAGGGAGGGGAAGTGGGGTTGGGGGAAAGAGGAGGGTGAGAGGGGATTTTATTGTAGAAGTGAGTGTGGGGGAGTGCTTGTGGGGGTAGAGGGGTAGGGAATAGGTGATGGTGTTGTGATCATGGTTAGCATGGAAGGGTGGTGGTAGGACAAGCACTGAGCTAATGGTGGGGTGGGGAGGGGGAGGTGGTGAAATCAGTGAGTGAGAGGGAGATGGTGGGCTTTGGGGTTGAGATGGGGATGAATCTGTGCAGCTTAGGGAATGGGTAGATTGTGGGGTGGTGGGGAGGGGGAGGGGCAGGTGATAGTGGAGTGGTCATAGGTGGCATGCAAGGGTGGCGGTGGTGGGGGCTAGTAGTGATGGGAAATCAGAAAGACGTGTAGTTGTCATATCCTCAACCTCTCTCTCTCCACTGCAACTGTCCCCGACACCTTCAAGCATGCTGTAGTCACGCCACTCCTCAAAAAACCATCACTAGACCCTACCTGTCCCTCCAACTACCGCCCCATCTCCCTCCTACCCTTCCTCTCCAAGACACTTGAGCGCGCAGTCCACAGCCGCTGCCTTGATTTTCTCTCCTCTCATGCCATCCTTGATCCGCTTCAATCCGGTTTTCGCCCTCTTCACTCGACAGAAACAGCACTTTCTAAAGTCTGTAATGACCTGTTCCTTGCCAAATCCAGAGGCCACTACTCCATCCTCATCCTCCTGGATCTATCCGCCGCTTTTGACACTGTCAATCATGACTTACTTCTTGCCACACTGTCCTCATTTGGGTTCCAGGGCTCTGTCCTCTCCTGGTTCTCCTCCTATCTCTCCCACCGCACCTTCAAAGTTCACTCTCATGAATCTTCCTCCACCCCCATCCCCTTATCTGTTGGTGTTCCCCAGGGATCGGTCCTTGGACCCCTTCTCTTCTCAATCTACACCTCTTCCCTGGGCTCCCTGATCTCATCTCATGGTTTCCAGTATCATCTCTATGCTGATGACACCCAACTGTATCTCTCCACACCAGACATCACCGCGGAGACCCAGGCAAAGGTATCGGCCTGCTTATCCGACATTGCTGCCTAGATGTCCAACCGCCACCTGAAACTGAACATGTCCAAGACCGAGCTTATCGTCTTTCCACCAAAACCCACTTCTCCTCTTCCTCCACTTTCTATCTCAGTTGATAACACCCTCATCCTCCCCGTCTCATCTGCCCGCAACCTCGGAGTCATCTTTGACTCCTCTCTCTCCTTCTCTGCGCATATCCAGCAGATAGCCAAGACCTGTCGCTTCTTCCTCTTTAACATCAGCAAAATTCGCCCTTTCCTCTCTGAACACACCACCCGAACTCTCGTCCACGCTCTCATTACCTCTTGCCTGGACTACTGCAACTTACTCCTCACCGGCCTCCCACTTAGCCATCTATCCCCCCTTCAGTCTGTTCAGAACTCTGCTGCACGTCTCATATTCCGCCAGAACCGATATACTCATATCACCCCTCTCCTCAGGTCACTTCACTGGCTTCCGATCAGATACCGCATTCAATTCAAGCTTCTCCTTCTTACCTACAAATGCACTCAGTCTGCTGCCCCTCACTACCTCTCTACCCTCATCTCCCCTTACGTTCCCGCCCGTAACCTCCGTTCACAGGATAAATCCCTCCTCTCAGTACCCTTCTCCACCACCGCCAACTCCAGGCTCCGCTCATTCTGCCTCGCCTCACCCTATGCTTGGAACAACCTTCCTGAACCCTTACGCCAAGCCCCCTCCCTGCCCGTCTTCAAGTCTTTGCTTAAAGCCCACCTCTTCAATGCTGCGTTCGGCACCTAACCCTTACCGTTCAGTGAATCCAGACTGCCCCTATCGGACCGACCGTTCACTTGTCTATTAGATTGTAAGCTCTTTGAGCAGGGACTGTCTCTCTTTGTTAAATTGTACAGCGCTGCGTAACCCTAGTAGCGCTCTAGAAATGTTAAGTAGTAGTAGTAGTAGTTGATGTGAGATACATTTTGTAAGTATGCCTCACTTGTTCAGATATTGAAAATATACCTTCTGCAATGGAGTACCTGGAGAAAACTCGAGTTTTCTTAACTTCACTCTTGTGGGCAGGACCAGAGAGCTTAGAGAGAGAAGGCTGAGTGAAGAGCGACGTGCACGCTGATGTGCTGCTGCTACCGCGAGTCACACCGACGAGGTGAGGCGTTTTAAAATTCCAATGGAGGGAGAGAGGGGTGCCTGTAATGGAGGGAGATGCCTGTAATGGGCAGGGGGGGGGCTACATTCGGACTATAAGACGCACCAACATTTTCCTCCCAAATTTGGGAGGAAAAAAGTGTGTCTTATAGTCTGAAAAATACGGTAAGTAGTTATGATCATCACAATTTATAATACTGTTCCTACATTTCCTTGTTTTTACTGTATTCCTTACCATGTAAGATGCTTTCTTTTACTATGTAAGCCGCACTGGACCTGCTGTATGTGGGAATGTTTATTACAAATGTAAAAAATAAATAAATATACAGAATCCATCACTTTACGATCATCGTAAATGACCAACATGAGATTCCACTGTTCACTTGTGTATAGATGAACTCTGACTATACTGCACTACTCCTTTTGGTTTTTTTCAGTCTAATGAATAACCCTGCATTTTGTTATGTTATATCATACCTGCTAACTTCAGACCATTTGTCAAGCTTAAATAGATCCCTCCCCGTGTATTCTGTGCCTTCCAGAATGTCTTTGTGCAGATTGGTATCATCCACAAAAAGGCAGGTCTTTTCCAATACATCATTGGGAATCTGGCAATCGCACTTTCTCTCTTAACACCTTTATAGATGTCTTCAATCCATTTTTCTGCCTGCAAAGGAAGTCAGCGTGTCACATGAATCTATCTATCTATCTTCAAGTGTTATATATTTAAATTTAAAACTCTATATCTGATCTTCAAGGCCCTGAAAGGAAATGGCCCTGAGTACCTGAAAAATAGGATGATCCTCCACATACCACCAAGGACACTAAGGTCCTCCCAAGGACTTTCACTAACCACACCCTCTCCAAAAGACATTACACGATGTGATACCCACATGCAAGCCTTCTCCAGAGTAGCCCCCACACTCTGGAATGCACTGCCTGAAAGGCTTTGCTTAACACAAGACTATTTCTACTTCAGGATGCAGGTTGTTATGACTTTAGGGGTCCCGAGCCCCCCAAGAAGGCTAGAGTGACCTCAATCTGATGTAGCAAAAGCATTTGTACTTACAGCCTTTCATCATTAAGTGAAGCCCACAAATCATCATTTGGAATGAGGAGTTTATTTACAAATCAGATTTTAATCAGATACATTCATCAGACCAATTCTGGATTCAGCTGACCGGAGCTCTGCTGCTTCCGAGGCGTTGGAGAAAAGTTCTCCCGAGGGCTTGCATGCACCCTGCTTTTATACAATTTGGTCACTATACAAGTCTATGGAGAGGGATTTTTTTCTCTAATATTGCTTAATCTATGAGTCATGACCTCCGGCCAGGTGCTCTTCCGTTTTAGTATTGCAACTTGTTGTGCAACTTCCCTTTTTGTAAACACTTCCTTAGATACGGACATCCAAACATCAAAACATGAACAAAACAACTTTTTTATGAAGATATCTAAATTTGGATATATTAGGTTCATATCATTTTGTGATCTGGGTTAGGATTTTAGCCATCAATTCCTTGATCTTGGCTTTTGCACTGCTTTTGAATGTCACACCAAATTCTAATGAGGCCTAGTCAGTGCCTTTTAGCAGTTTAAGCTGTTTAAGGTATGTAAATTGACCCCCCACTATTCCAGTGGATGGATCCCAAGCGGGGACACATATTAACTTACAGGAAAAGCAAGTCCTTGCTCAGCCAGTCATAGATTTTTAAACCTAGCTGGTATTTTTAGAGCCTGAGTCCTAAAATCTGGCCTTCCACCCTTCCGGTGGGCATCCAGTGAGGGCCTCTTGCTGTAGTATAATTATACAAGGTGAAACCTTGGCTCTTCAACCAGGCCTTTACTGGAAGAAGTAACTAACTTGCTAGTCTCACTCACACACACAAGGAGTGACTCGGGCTGCATATACTGCAGCAGGACATGTTTATCTACCCCTACCCTTGTTGAGATAATATTTAACCATCTCTCCATACTTATGTGCAACTTTCTTTAAATCAGTCTTCCTACTGTCTTACCTACTGTCTTACCTATCTATATGTTACATCTTTGCTTTACAATTCACTATTAATTATAATGCTCTATTAATTACGCATTGTGTTGACATTGTAAGTAGTATACCATACCATACTTTGTATTGTTGTTTGAATATTTTTACTGCTGTAATTGGCTATTGCTCATGTTTGACCTATTCTTACTGTACACTGCCTTGAGGGAATTCCTACAAAAAGGCATTTAATAAATCCTAATAAATTAAAAAATATATATATAGATGTTTTATTCTCTCTTTCCAAATTAACACATAATAACTCTTCCTTACCTGGAAAGCCCTGTAGTTCTCTTCTTTTAATAATATTTTTTATATATAACTTCTCCTTTCTTTCTTCCTACCCTACCCTTCAGGAATAGATTGTTGTACTCTATTTTCACAGATAACAAATCTAAATTACTTTCTTATTCTTCCTTTCCAACCAATGTAAAATAATTCTGTCTAATCCAACCCCTTAATTAATGAATCATTCTATGTAGCTATATTGAAATACAGGCTGGATGGAATTTTGATTTAACTCAGTAGTTCAAAACAGAGTTACCTTAAGGTAAAGTATGTATTTTCTTGTCTCCGGAAGGTTTATAATCTAAGGGGCCCTTTTACTAAGCTACACTATTACTAGTGTGTGACTTTCCCATATGCTGAGGCCAAGTTTAGCACGGCTGTAAAATGTCGGCATTTTCCATTTTCACTATTAATGGCCACATACTAATTTCCCCATTAGCACTTAGCCATTAATGCATGAGCCCTTACTGCCACCTATTTTCTAGGTGGTAAGGACTCTCTCGTTAACCATGTGCTAATCGGTTAGCGCACAGTGATGTAGCTCCATTAACCGATTAGTGGTGGGCATGTTTACTCTTTGCCCCTAGACCCGCTTCCAGTGCTGAAAAATGTTTTCTATTTTTTAACGTATGGGTAGTGTGCGCCGAACACAAAACTATCGTAGGACTCCTGATCATACCCTACAGTAGTGGTTTTCTTACCTTTGGTAAGCATGCATTAGTGCGAGTGGAGTAGCCTAGTGGTTAGAGCACCTGCCTTGACATCCAGAGGTGGCCGACTTAAATCCCACTGTTGCTCCTTGTGATCTTGAGCAAGTCTCTTAAACCTCCATTGCCCCGGGTTCAAAATTAGATTGTGTGCCTTCCAGGAACAGAGAAATACCAGAATGTAACTCGCACTGAAAAAGGCATGAGCAAAATCCAAATAAATAGTGTTTACCACAATTTAGTAAAATGTCCCTTAAGTTTGTACCTAAGGCAATGATAAGCTAAGAGGGCAATTCCGTAAATGGGCACCACTGTTTACATGCCCCAAGTGCGTACGATAGGCGCTGAGTTCTCTTAGTTACGGACCAAGAAAAGGGATCTGGGTGTCGCCGATAATACACTGAAACCTTCTGCTCAGTGTGCTGCTGCGGCTAGGAAAGTGAATAGAATGTTGAGTATTAGGAAAGGTATGGAAAACAGGTGTGAGGATGTTATAATGCCGTTGTATCGCTCCATGGTGTGACCGCACTTTGAGTATTGTGTTCAATTCTGGTCGCCGCATCTCAAGAAAGATATAGTAGAATTGGAAAAGGTGCAGCGAAGGGTGACTAAAATGATAGCGGGGATGGGACGACTTCCATATGAAGAAAGACTAAGGAAGCTAGGGCTTTTCAGCTTGTAGAAGAGACAGCTGAGGGGAGACATGATAGAGGTATATAAAATAATGAGTGGAGTGGAACAGGTGGATGTGAAGCGTCTGTTCACGCTTTCCAAAAAATACTAGGACTAGGAGGCATGCGATGAAACTACAGGGTAGTAAATTTAAAACAAATCGGAGAAAATGTTTCTTCACCCAACACATAATTAAACTCTGGAATTCGTTGCCAGAGAACGTGGTGAAGGCGGTTATTTTGGCAGAGTTTAAAAAGGGGTTAGACGGTTTCCTAAAGGACAAGTCCATAAACCACTACTAAATGGACTTGGGAAAAATCCACAATTCCAGGAATAACATGTATAGAATGTTTGTATGTTTGGGAAGCTTGCCAGGTGCCCTTGGCCTGGATTGGCCGCTGTCGTGGACAGGATGCTGGGCTCGATGGGCCCTTGGTCTTTTCCTAGTGTGGCATTACTTATGTACTTATGTTTATAGAATACTAGCATACCAGGTAAAATATGTGTCTATAACTTAAGCATGAGGCTTTAGACCAGCCATAGAGCTGGTGTAAGTGTTTGTGCCTAAATGCCTGAAGCGCACATGTAACTTAGGGGCTCTGTTACAAAAGGGTTGCCACGTAGCAACCTGGAACTACCTCTGGCTGACTGCCAGTGGTAGTTTTGCCTTGTGTGCACAATTTCAGGCACTAAGAAAATGTTTTCCAAAATTATTATGGCGCTAACCCGGCAGTATGGAGCTGCCCAGTCACCTCTGGGTTCCATGGGAGCCCTTACTGGCACCTCAATAGGTGTCGATAAGTGCTCCCCTTCCCGCATGGTCACTTTGGGCTTACCAACATTTTGTAAAAGACCTCTTAAGTATTTAATTACATCTGTTCCTAACTCAAGTTTTATTGGTCTGATATTATAGGATGGAGTTTTACTTTCTGTTAATATATTTTGAACACGTTCATGCTTCTCCAATTGTTATGTAAGCCACATTGAACCTGAGTTCTACTTAGGCGTATGTAGGATATAAATGTCATAAATAAATAAATAAATGGCTGCATGCTAATGCTAACATTAACACATGGCCAGAAACTCAACAAACAGAAAAGTTTCTCTTTTATGGCCATGCTAGAAATGGACTTACTGCACAAGAAGGTCCTGTGTTAGGGTGCGCTAAGAATTTATTTACGCAGCATAGTAAAGGGCCCTTTTTCTTTTTTTCACACCATCTTTCTGAAATAATACATAATTTTTGGAGCACAAAATTTATGGACCCACCTAGCCACTTTCTATAAGCCCTCTTCAGTTGAAGCTAATATGTAGAATAAGAGTCGTTTTATGCAATACAACTTCAATTCAAGGTGGATCACTGATGACATACTATTGTGGAGGAAATAACTGCCACTCTGAAATCCTTATTTTGTCTAGTTTGAGAAAATATGGCTTGTGTTGGAGTGTCGTATTCTACCAGAGAAATAGGCACTGAACGATAGATTTAATGCATGGTTTTGTCCAATTTGTTTCTTCTCTGTGAATACAGTATTTGAACAATAAATTATTCAAGCACACCTTACATTTTCTGAAGCAGCATAAAACTGTAATTCAAGAGCATAATCCCTCTTGAATAGAAGGAAAAGGGAGAACTTACTGTGCTTTAATACATATGTTCAAAGTTTGTAATGAATACACTACTGCCACTACTACACCTGTCAGCCTTTCACGAATTGCTAAAAGACACACACAACCAGTTCTATTGGAAACTTGCAATCTAGTCCAAATTGACAGCCAAGATAAATAAGAGTATTTGGCAACAGCCATGATCTAAGATTTAGAGCTTCTTGGAGGCAGGAGGATAGGAAGAATGTTATCTAATTGAGGGGCCCTTGTACTAAGCCGTGTAAGTGTCTGCGTACGCCCAACCTGCGCCAGAATGGAGTTACCGCCCAATTACTGTGTGGCCCCTGCGGTAATTTCATTTTTGGCACGCGCCCGATACGCGCATCTGAAAAATATTTTTTTATTTTCGGGCACGTGTAACAGATGTGCGCCAAGTGGCATTTGACATGCGTAGGTCATTACCGCCTAGATTCTTTGCCGCTAGGTCAATGGTTGACGGTAAGGTCTCAGACCCAAAATGGACGCACAGCAATTTTGATTTTGCCACATGTCCATTATTTGGCAAAAAAGGCCTTTTTTACAGGCGCGCTAAAAAATGCATCCGCGCATGCTCAAAACCCGTGCCTACACTATCGCAAGCCATTTTTGAGTGCGTCTTTGTAAAAGGATCCCTGAGTAAAGCTGCCCCAGTAGGAATAAGATAAGCAGGAAGTCAGGGAGTTTGTGACAATAAGGAAGAGGTTTCTAAGTAGGGGATGAACATTTTTTTAATGCCCCCTTCAAACACCATAGATGAACAATAATGATACAAAGAGAAACTATGGCAATGTGTTCTAAAAACTGGAAACAACATGATGAGCATTGCAACGAAAACTATATAATATAGCTATTCTGTTTTCAGTCAAACCTGAGCCTGATAGGCAAAGCTACTTATTTAGGGAACTGTACCTGCTACCTGGGTAAGTAGCACTGACCAAGGGGCATACCTAGATTTTCAGCTGCCTTATTTGAGTAATGTAAAACCTTGCAGACCATCCCAGTGCTAGTCAGATAGTGCTGAAGCAGTTCAGGGCAGAGGCTGAATGTATCCGTGGACCAATGATTTTGAGCATGGGTATCTGGATTGCACTCTGGGCAAGTTAGGGCAGCAAAAAGCTTTAAGTTACCATGAGAGCCAACTGAATACTAGCTGAGTATCACAAGTATATGCATAATGCCAGTGGCTACCGCTATATCTGATATTCAGCTCCAATATCCAGATATCAGCTAATATTTAATATTCTGGTATATCTAAATGCTGCAGGAGGCATTTAAAAGGAATGCTGATCTTAGAGTTTAAATATAGGTCAAAATAGTTTTCAATGTTTTTCAGTTTACAGGTAAAAAAGTACTTCTCTGACTGTTGAGAAACCCAATATAGTGTAGGTATTTTCTTGAAGTACTGCCTCAGGTCCACAGTTAGCACATCAGAAACAAAAGACTTTGCCATTTCTGAAATATAAATACTTGTTGTTCTTGCAGCAAATATATGGAAGCCTGACTCCTAGTGGTAATATCATATTACTGCTAGAGGACTTGAAAACCATTTTGAGAGACCTAATCATCAAGTTAGGAGTGAGCATCATTCCCACTCCACTAGACCCCAGGGATCCCCAGTATTCATGGAGAGTGCTGCAGGGAGTGGAGGGTAGGGCATCTGCCAGGGAGGGAGGTTCTCATCTTGTCAGCTCGGACCCTCAGGGGAGGGGGGGTTGGGCCTCAAAAAGAGAGTAATATACGGTGGGTTATTATCCACATGGTAGAGTTGCCATGGGGGGGGGGGGGGGGTGGTGGTATTGTGGAGGATTTGGGATTTATGAACAGAGTGTTGCTACATCTTAGCTATGGCTTTAGTGGAGGGGTATGGATAGGGTTACCATATAGCTCCAGAAAAAGGAGGACAGATTAAGCCAGTCTGGGTTTTACTTCCATTGCTTTCAAAACAGAAGCAAAGCCCGGACTGGATCAATGTGTCTTCCTTTTCTGGAGCCATATGGTTGTCTTAGGGAGCCAGGGGGGAATGAATGTTGGGGAAGAGGTGATCATGGGTAAATATCAGGCATGATAGGGTGCAGACGTTGGGATTTACAGTTGTTTCTTACAGCAGGCACCTATAAGTGGCAAATACTCAAACTGCTGTATCTGGTGCTTTCAAAACAAATTAGTTCCTCAATAGTTATTGCATCCAAATGCAGCACAAAAGTCAAAATTTAAGCTTATACACAGTCGTGTCTATTTGCGGTTGTCTCCGCACTCAGTCATACTTCACGCTGCTGTAAAATAGCAATCCTCAGTCGCGTTACTCCGCTGGATCAATGTCTTACCCCAGACGAACGGTGACCAGCGTTTTGCTCCAATCAAAATTGGGCTTTGCTGCATCAGGGTCCTGACGGGGGTCAAATGACAGCATTCCAGCTACACACTGCTGTCGGACGTAGGTAGGAGGCAGTATGGGCTCTCACGCTAACCTGTCAGTAAGCCCCCAGCACTGAAAAAATAAAATTATTTTCTGAGCACTGTAAATGCTGCACGGCACACATTGGCACTACTGTTGGGCTCCTGCCGTAGCCTGGCAGTATGGCCAATTTGCCGTGCGCCATTGCCGCGGTAGCCCTACTGTGGCTTTGTAAAAAGGCCCCTTAGTTTGGAGTTTGCTCTGTATGGCTGTAGGGCACAGAAAGATAAGGGAAGTGAGGCAAGAGGCATGTTTTTAAAAACTTTGCACAGGTGAAAGAAACATCTAGTTATGACCTACTTTCTCTTCACTATGACATGACAGACAGATGCACATTTCCACAATACTTCACTCCTTTTTCTGCTTTCCATTCCTTTAACCACCTGCAGTCTCCTCTTATTTGAATGCTAAAATTAGCATATGGCAATTTGTCTCAGGTGAATTTCTCAAACCATTATAATTGTAATTAGTCATGCATAAAGTATCATCTTCTTACCTTATAACACAGGATATCTGTTTGGTACAGTTGTTATTACAGTCCACTGTCCTGTTTGTGTGTGTGTGTGTGTGTGTGTGTGTGTGTGTGTGTATGTCTTTTAGCAATATTTATGGGTTACATGCATATAAAAATTGCCATACTTGTTACAAGATGGAATACTTGTATTTTTTATTTTTTTAAATAGATTTTTGCTTACAAAGAAGCAAACCTAGATCAGAAAAGTTAAAATTTTATTGAATCTCAACATATATATATATGTCTGAATTTATTTTTCCAAAAATATAAAATTGTTCTTGACCCCATGTTTACTAAGCCGTGTTAGCGACTGCCGTGCGCTAATGCTGACATAGCCCTTTCACTTTGAATGGGCTGTCAGCACTGCTAAGTGGCTTAGTAAACAGGGGGGAAGGTGTTGGGTGTTTGTTCAACTTTATCCTGGACTTTTCATCTATTTATTTCTTTACTGTTGAAGGTAATCAATAGAAATAAAACAAAATAAAACATGGAAAAGAAAATGATACCCTTTTTATTGCACATAATACATTTCTTGATTAGCTTTCGAAGGTTGCCCTTCTTCGTCAGATTGGAAATAAGCAAATGTTGGTAGATGACAGTATATATAAGTGAACCATCAAAGCATTCCAGTGACAGTCTAACAGGATGGGGGTGGATAGGTGAGAGACAGGAAGAGTCGGGTGGATGAGGGACAAGGAGATATGCATGGAGACAGGAGGGTGACAAAGCAGTACAATTTTATGGTTTATAATGGGCTAGAAAACCCAGATCTTTATTAAGTCCTGTCTGGTGGGTGTCAAAATATTTAATCATTCTGACTTCAAAGGTCTTATGTTCCTGTATTAAGTTATGTCCAATAAAAAAGGTATCATCTTATTTTCTTTTCCATGTTTTATTTCTATTGAGTCCACTTTTAAAGGTAATAACACGCCTACCACACCTTTACTGTTGAAGTACTTGATCACATGAAAATTTATACAGTGCAATCAACAAAACTATTTTCATGGGTAAACCAGTGCTATACTCATGTTGGACGTTTTTGGAGCAGACAGTGAAAAAGCGAGGAAATAACAAGTTAAGATACGTTTGCTCCTTTCTGCTCTTCAACATTCTGGTGGACAGCTTCAGGAGTTATGGGCATTCATATTATAAAATGATTCACACTCAGATCCCCTCACAGTTACATTTTTAAATGGACCATCAGAAGGTCGGTATATATGGATTCAAAATGCATCCAATACCTGCACCATTTTTCTCCACAGATCCTTTTTAAACTTTATATATTGCATTTTATACAGATTTTATAAAATCACAATATAATCTATCATTCAGTATTTGTGTCCATGCACTACTTGGTCTCCGTGTTTGATGTGTGTGTGTCTGTGTGGGTTCTTTGGGGAAAGGGGGGATGAGTGCGTGCGAGTGTCTATGTCAAGCTATACCTGTTGTATACTACCTTGATCTCTTAATAAATATGGTTAATAAATCCCAATAAATAAAAAATAAATTAAATAAAATTGATGGACACGTGGAGGGGCATAATCAAACAGGGCGCCTGAGTTTTCCTAAGGGCATCCTTGCAGGATGTCCCGTGAAGGGGTGGGGAAACCCGTATTATCGAAACAAGATGGGCAGCCATCTTTCGTTTCAATAATATGGTTGGGGATGCCCAAATGTCAACATTTAGGTCAACCTTAGAGATGGTCGACCTTCCTTCCCCGGTTTTCAGCGATAATGGCAACCGAGGACACCCAGAGTGTCCTAGTGGTTAGGGTGGTGGACTTTGGTCCTGAGGAACTGAGTTCGATTCCCGGCACAGGCAGCTCCTTGTGACTCTGGGCAAGTCACTTAATCCTCCATTGCCCACCGCATTGAGCCTGCCATGAGTGGGAAAGCGCGGGGTACAAATGTAACAAAAAAATAACGACCAAATCCAACTCATTTGGTCATGGGAGGAGCCAGTATTCATAGTGCACTGGTCCCCCTGACATGCCAGGACACCAACTGGGCACCCTAGGGGGCACTGCAGTGGACTAACTGATGCACTAACTGAATGGAAAAAGCCCTTCCCTTACCGATCCCTTAGCGATTTAGAAAGGAACGGGCATGCATGAAGGAAATTGCATGCAAATGAGCTGCTCGATGTTTAGCTCATTTGCACACAATTTCCTTCCTAAGGAGGGGAAGCCAGTGCAGAGCAGGCACGCGTTATGTGTGGCTGCTCTGCGTATGGCAAAGATGGCTTCATACACGCAGACAAGCTGAGTGTATAATAGCTGTCTACAACCTTAAAAAGACACAAGTCCAGATGCTCGTCAGGGACCTTTTCTTTTTTGAGTATGGGTGAAGGACGTCCAAGTGTTAGGCTCCTTTGCACAGGCAGTTGAGGACGTCCAAAATGTGAGATAAATGTCCAAACCTTTGCTATACCTCTGACACCCCCTTTATTTATTTAGATTTTGGATCACAAGTAGCAGCAGTGGGATTTGAACTGGCCACCTCTGGATTGCAAAACCAGCGCTCTAACCACTAGGCTACTCCTCCATTCCACTCCCTTGAAATTTGGCCATCCCGGGGGGGGGGGGGGGGCAGTTCAGCACATCCAAAATGTTTGAAAGAAGGACGTCCACACCTTCGCTATGCCTCCGCTGACACACACACACACCTCTACCCCCCCCCAGGGACCTGCATACTGCTGCGATGGACCCGAGTATGATATTTGAGGCTGGCAAAAAAAGTTTTTAAAGTTGTTTTTTTTCAGGGAGGGAGGGGGTTAGTCACCACTGGGGGAGTCAGGGGAGTTCATCCTCGATTCCTTCCAGTGGTCATCTGGTCAGTTTGGGCACCTTTTTGAGGCTTGGCCATAAGAAAAAAATGGACCAAGTAAAGTCGCCCAAGTGCTCGTCAGGGACGCCCTTCTTTTTTTCCATTATCGCTCGAGGACGCCCATCTGTTAGGCACACCCCAGTCCCGCCTTCGCTACTCCTCTGACACCCCCCCGGGAACTTAGGTCATCCCTGCGACAGGAAGCAGTTGAGGATACCCAAAATCGGCTTTCGATTATGCTGATTTGGGCGACCCTGAGAGAAGGATACCTATCTCCCAATTTGTGTCGAAAGATGGGTGCCCTTCTCTTTCGAAAATACGCCTGAAAGAGAGACAAATGTGTTGACCTTTGACATAGGTGCTAAAAACAAAACGGAGAAAATGCTTTATAGGCTAGATCAGAAAAATATAGCAACACAAGTCAAAATGACTTCAGTAATATACTGTGATCATGGAAATGCAAATGCTAAAATTAATTACCTGGTTCAGTTATTACTATGTCCATGATAAATGGGAATTATATTAATATTCTATTTATGCATGACAGAAATTTTCCAAAGGCATAACTCAAATACAGTAGATTAACTTATTTTCTCTCAAATTAATTTGAAATCTATTTCAACTGAGTTTCAAAACCAGTACCATAAATTTGATTGCAATACAAATGGAATACGTTCCAGACTTACTTAAGGAAAAGTAAAAAATTGTTTTGAACCTTGTTAACATAACTGAAGTGTAAATATTACCACTTCCTCTTTTTTTTAAATTTATTTAGAAAATAATTGAGGGATTTTTTTTTTGCTTTGTCTTTTAATTGGGAAAATGGGTTATTTATATGTTTTTTTTTATTGATAACTGCATCTCATTTTGAGCTTAAGATGTTTCTGAATTTAAATTTAGGAAACCCAGGGGTCTATTTTATCTGTAACTTCATTTAACATGTATTTGTTATCATTGCATATGGTATCTGAGTACTGCAGATTTGTGACTCCCATGGTACGTGAATAACATACCGTGAATGGATCCCCATGGGTTACATCTTAAAGGGTCTAGGCATTAACATATGCATTTCTTTCTCCCCCAAGACCCTCCAAGAAAATGACCTCCCACTCTCCTGTACACCCACCCAGGCCTATCTATAAAAATTCCTATGAAAAATCCCTTATATGGCAGCTTGACCCCTAACTGTAGTGTCATGAAACTATCGTTGAGTCATGTGTGCCATTTTGAACCCAGTGCCAGCAGGAGTGACTAGGGATCACACCTGTCCTGTACCCCTAGACACTAGGAATTTGTACAGTAAAGCCCGGGGGGGGGGGGGCTACAGGAGTGTGAGAGGTCTTTGGAGATAAGGGGAGCTCTTCAGGGAGGAAAATGTGATGAGGGCCTTTTTGGAAGGAAATTGTGATAAGGGGCTTTGGGAGGGAGTGTTGTGTTTGGGCAATGCTCAGGGGAAAGGGAGACATGCCCCTGGGCAGGAAAAATAATAATGCCAGCTTTTAGCTTGTCTTCTTCCCTTCGCTAAGTGTCCCGCTTTCTTCTGACATCATTTCTGACGTCAGAAGAAGGTGGAACACAGCGAAGGGAAGACTAGTAGACACGTCGGGGCGGGGGAGCGCTGCCTCCTTCTCACTGATGGTACGCCGCCGGACAGAGGTAAATTTAAAAGGATCTGGGGAGAAGAGGGCGAGGTAAGCATGGTGCGGCGGGGCGCCCTCCTGCCATGCTTACCTCGCTTACCGTGTTGGCACAGCCCTGCAACTTAGCCATGGACTGACTGGTTAATGCAGAATGCAGTAGGAGTCAAAAATACAGGAATCACATGGCTTGAAAATGTGCAAATAGAGGACTTGGATTTTGCAGATGATATGGCCCTGTTGGCGAATTCTCTTCAGGCAATGCAGACAGGACAGAATAATGCATTTTGGTGAATAAGTGTGTTCACTATATCTAGAAAAAACGATGGAGTTATGAAATGCCAGAATTTCCCTATTTAGGAAGTCTGCTAACAGAAGACAACACTGAAAACAAAATGAAAATTTAGAATTGGCAAAGCAGTATCAGTTGTGAACAGATTATGTAAGATCTGGGACAATAAGAAGCTAACCTCGAATGAAGTAGTGCTGTGATATCCAAACAGGTCTATAAAATAATGAGTGGAAGGGAACAAGTAGACGTAAATCGCTTGATTACTCTTTCCAAAAATACTAGGACTAGGGGGCACACAATGAAGCTACAAAGTAGTAAATTTAAAATGAATTGGAGAAAATATTTCTTCACTCAATGCGTAAATAAACTCTGGAATTCAGAGAATGTAGTAAAAGCAGTTAGCTTAGCGGGGTTTAAAAAGGTTTGATTAGCTTCCTAAAAGAAAAGTCCATAAGCCATTATTAAAATGACTTAGGGAAAATCCACTGCTTATTTCTAGGGTAAGCAACATAAAATGTATTGTACTGTTTTGGGATCTTGCCAGGTACTTGTGACCTGGATTGGCCACTGTTGGAAACAGGATGCTGGGCTTAACAGACCTTCGGTTTGTCCCAGTATGGCAATATTATGCACTCTGTTATACAGTGCAGAATCCTGGCCAGTAGCTAAAGATAAATATTTAAACAGTTGAAAGTTGGAGTGTGCAGCCCAAAAATGTTCATTTCGTATCATTTCCTGTCTCATTTAAGAAAACCTTTTTCAATGTTTTCATTACAGAAGCTATGTTGTATATAGTGCATACTCTTTCAGAATGAGTGCGCTTTCTTTCAGAAGAGTAGTCCCTTTTTCCAAAAAGTATGCTCTTTACACAAATTGGACGGAATTCAGTAAATGGTGCTCAAAATTCCATGCTCAAAAGAATTAGTGCTAAGCATGATTTTATAAAGGGTACGCATGTTTTACAGAATCTCACTTAGGCATGGATCCATGCCTAAATGTTGGGCACAGGATTTACATCTGCTAAAGCAGGTGTAAATGCTGGTGCTTAACTTAGAATTGATCTAATTTTATAATTCCATGCACAACCTTTGGAAACGCATCTGATTTACCCCTGGCCATGCCCCCTTTTCAGATATGTACTATAAAAGTTGTGTGCTGATCTTTATAGAATAGTGCCAGCAAGAGGTACGCGCAACTGCCAATCAAAGCCAATTAACTGCGATAATTAGTGGCTAGCATGTAAGGAGTGGCCAAGTGGTTAGAGCACTAATCTTGACATCCAGAAGTGCCCAGTTCAATTCCCACTGCTGCTTTTTATGATCTTGGGCAAGTCACTTAATCCTCTATTGCCTCAGGTACAAATTTATGCCTATGTTTACTAAGGTGCGCTATGGGCGTGTTAGCATTTTAACATGCGTAAATGGTTTACACGCATTAAACGCTAACACGCCCATAGAAATGTATAGGTGCAATAGCGTTTAACGTGCCTTTAATTTAAAGGTTCATTAGAAACGCTAATGCATCTTAGTAAACATATCCCTTAGATTGTGAGCCCACGAGGAACAGGGAAATATCCAGTGTACCTGAATATAACTCACCTTGAGCTACTACTGAAAAAGGTGTGAGTAAAATCCAAATAAATTATTGCTAGTTAAGGGCTCATTCATCAATTCAGTTGCACACACATCTAGGGCACATGCCCATAATTTGGCATACATCTTTTGGTATGATATAGAGAATCCAGGGGATCGTGCACATATATGTACTCTATTAAGAAAGAATGCACAGCTTTTCTGAAAGCGAGCACACTGTAGGCAAAAGTGCACACTATTAATTACTCATGGAAAAAACCCAACAAGAGTCTTCTTTTCTTTTTGGTCATTGACATTTCCCATGTCATTTCCAATGAATACCCATCCCTAGTATAAAGAGGAATAAGCCTTGAGGAATTCCTTGAATGGGAGGCCAAAGATTAGAAAAGAGCTCTCCTATCATAACCCTTTGAGATATTACGAAAGAAAAATTGAGCCATCAGAGCATGAGACCTCTCTAATGCAACCAAACCAATCTATTTAACAATATACAAAGGTCAACAGTATCAAAGGCAGCTGATAAATCAAGTAGTGTTAAAAGTAATGACCCAATCTGAGTTGCAAAGATGGCCAACAGTGCCACTAAAGAAGCTTTGATCCAGTGACCTAGCCTGAATTAAGCTGAAAATGATCCAAACTCAAAGCTCACTATAAAAATCCGGAGCTTATATTTCAGAAGTGCTGTCCTCAAACATTATTATTAACTTTCCTCCTGCTCTCCTTTGAACTTTTAGTATTAAAGGTAGGAAGAAAAGAAATGCAAAAATGGTTCTTAAAATTGTCCTTCTATAAAAGGTACAATAACAACCCTGCAATGTAGGTGACAATACAAAAATATAAGAAAAATGTCCTATTTAATGAGGAATTCTGAATCTTAAAATACAATTACCTTTATTTAAATTTTAAAAAAATCAACTCCTGTTTCAAATATTCATCAAAGAGCAAATTTCTCAATAGAATCAATTTCACAGTCTATAATTGCTACAATAAAAATATCTGGCTCACTTCTCCCTCAAAAACAGACCCATATGAGACCATCAATACATTATAAGAAAAGTTGTCAGTGACAAATCTGCTACTAATCATTTCTATAGTGTGGTACACATTATATACAGGTACTTTGTCCATAGAGGGCTCACAATCAAAGTTTTTTTTTTTGTACTTGGAACAATGGAAGGTTAAGTGACTTGCCCAAGGTCACAAGGAGCTGTAGTGAGAATTGAACCCAGGTTGCCACGATCAAAACTTGCTGCACTAACCATTAGGTGACTCCTCCACTCCTAATAAGATGAGGTTAATTTTAAAAGGCATTTCTACACCCCATCACTCTAACTTCATCTATCCATTTACATACCAAGAGCGTGTATAAGTTATGGGATACTAATACTTACTTTCATGACTGTTACAGTTATGCTCATTTATGTTTGCAGGGCATTAAGCTGATTCTATCCACCCGACATTCAAACCAATATAAGTGGACCACTTAAATTGCTCTTGGCCACTCAAGCACCGATATTCAGTGGCATATAACTGGGTAATGCTACTGAATACTGGCTTTGGGAAGGAGCTGGCAGTTATGGGGATGCTAGCAATATTGGGTGCTGGCACCCGCATAGCTAAACAGGTGAATTTAGGACAGTTTAAAAGCTGTCCTTAATTTCACCAGTTAGCTATGTGAGCCATGGCTGAAATTTGGCCGGGACCTGCACAAACGCCCTTGGCTCCTCCCAATCCCCCTTGTGCACCCCTCACCCCCCCTTATAAGGATAGCTCCCTGCAATGCCTGTCCTCTCCTCCTGACCCCCCGCCACTCAGGATAGGTCCCCCTGGGCGTATCTAAAGTCCATGATGGTTCTGTGAGGCGATGAGGACAGGAGTAAAAACCTTCTCGCTCCTGCCCCTATCATCTTCAGCTCCAAAATGGCTAATAAATCAGGCAAGGATGCTGAAATCATGGCAACTGACCAAGTACATTGCTGTATGATATCCACGAATATGAATAGGTCCTTGGGTATGTAACATGTAGAGATTTATGTGCATGCCTCCCTTTTCTGTTTGAAACTCCAATAACTGACTTATTATGTGGAAAATCCAGCATATTACTAAGCTGGAAGCCATTGGCATGCACACTTTAATTTTCCATAAAAATCAGTTTAGGTGAAGTAACTCCATCCTTGACTCTAAGCTTTCAGGGCACCCTTGTTACATTAGTTTGGAAATGTAAATATATTGGGGTAATTATCAACCAGGAACTTTCTTTTCCTCCACACTTTTGTCTTGCATCACTGTTGGATTGGCCAGTCATCTTGATGATGTGTCTCAAAAGATACTTCTTTTATACATTATTAACCTCTTGACTAGATTGATACAACATTGTATACTCTAGTTTGACTTAGTTTCTTCTTGAGTGTTTGGTGTTGGTTCAGAATACTGCTATTAGGATTCTTTCATGTTCTAAAAAGTTTGGCTATGTTTCTCCTCTGTTTATCTAGCAACACTGGCTTCTAGGACATTATTGGATTAATTATAAGATCTTTTCCCTTATGCACAAAGTTTTTAACACATCAATCCCTTCCTATCTCTTCTACTCTGCTATTCTCTAGGCATCTTCCAGGTCTTTATGCTCACTTTACGCCCATGTTTTATTTATTGTAAGCCACATTGAACTCGAGTATGTTCAGGATAATGTGGGGTATAAATGTCAAAATAAATAAAATGCCTGCCATGTTTGTGTGATTAGTTAACTTAGAGGGGCATTTTCAATATGTCTAAATCCGATTTTGGATGTTTTGCGGAAAACATCCAACAATCCGGTAGTGAAGATGGCTATTTTCAAAACCAGAAAAACATTCAACTTTTTGTTTCAAAAATGGCCATTTGCTAGATGTTTTTGTGCTCAGTGGCTTTTTGGATAATTTTTGAAAAGAAATCGAAGGGAAAAATGCACAAAACAAGGTATTGGGATGTATGGGGACCAGCATTCTTAGTAGACTGGCCCACACAGACGTCCTAGCAGAGCACTGGAGAACTCTAGGGGGCACTTCAGTGAACTTCACATAAAAGGTCCCATGTACATATCTCACTGTTACCCCCTTATGGTGAGCTCTCCAAAACCCTACTATACAACACTACAATCTCCTTAAGTCTGCAGATATCACCTATATGTGGGTACAATAGGTTTTTGGACAGCTCACACTTTCCACCACAAGTGTAACAGTTAGAGTGGGACAGTGGCATAGGAAGGGGGGGCGGGGTGGGTCCGCCCCAGGTGCACGCCACTGGGGGGTGTCGGCTCCGCGCTGGTGCACTGCCCTCTCTGCCCCAGAACAGGTTACTTCCTGTTCTGGGACAGAGAGAGCAGTGAACCAGCGTGGAGCCTACACACCCCAGCAACGTGCAGTCGGGGCGGATCGGCCCTCCCGCCCGTCCCTCGCCGCAGGTATGCGCTCCGGAGGGGGGAGGTATGCGCTCGGGGGGGGGGGGGGGCGCTCCAGCGGGAGGAGGGTGCGCCGTGCTGCACCGGGGGGGGGGGGTGCGCAGCGGCGACCCGCCCCAGGTGTCAGCTCCCCTCGCTATGGCTCTGGAGTGGGATATGGGCTTGGGTCCCCTTCTCTACGGTGCATTGCACTAGGCTACTTCAGGGACCTACTTGCTACCCTAATATTTCTTTTATTTAGACTTTGCTCACCTTTATCAGTAGTAGCGCAAGGTGAATTACATTCAGATACACTGGAGAGTTCACAATTTAATTTTGGACCTGAGGCAATGGAGGATTAAGTGACTTGTCCAAGATCACAAGGATCAGCAGAGGGATGTGAACCAGGCACCTCTGAATGTCAAGGCTGCTGCTCTAACTACTAGGATACTCCTCCACTTCTGGCTGTAACATTTGAAGCTGTCATATGTTTGGCCAGTGGGAAGGAGTCAGTGACCACTAGGGGAGTAAGGGGGGGTCATTATGCCATAATTAGTCCAGTGGTCATCTGGTTATTTAGGGCACCTTTTTGTGACTTAGGCGTGATTGAAACAAGTCTAGACCAAACCGTCTTTTAGCTCTAGATATTTTTGTTTTGTTCATTATGGCAGAAAACATCCAAGTTTTGGGAACACCCAAATACCAACCCCAACACGCTCCCTTGTGATTTAGATCCACTTCATATGAACTGCATAGAAAACCATCTTAAAAATGGGTTTCAAAAATAACGATTTGCCACTTTTTAGATGTTTTTCTGTTTTGAAAATGAGTCCCTTATTGATCTTTAAGGCCCCTTTTACAAAGCAGTGGTCGCTAAAAGGGAAGTACCCCCAGCGCGCGTCATATCTGGTGCAAAAAAATAATTTTATTTTTGTAGTGTTGGTGTGTATCAGGCGGTAATCAGGCAGTGCCGCAGGCTACATGATTATCGCCGGGTTAGTGCAGGAGCCCTTACTGCCACCTCAATGGGTGGCGGTATGTGCTTCCCCCAAAATGGCCACGCGGTAAGTGCTTCACTTGCCGCGCGGCCATTTCCTGAAAAAAAAGAAAGACCTGCCTTTTACCTGCTGCAGTAAAAGGGGGCCTTGGCGAGAATCAAGGACACCAGCACAGGCCCCCTTTTGCCGCAGCGTTCGTAAAAAGGGGCCCTATGTTTGTAAGATACATTTCTGTGAGATGGATTATCCTTAGGATGCTTGATTTTTTTTAAATTCTTTTCACTCTTTCCTATCAAACAGTGGCATTCCATTCCATTTCTAAATTTTATGATATGTGAATGGCTCATGAAAAGCAGTATATCAAGTGAAATAAATCATAAACCACATCATATCTTGTATTTTCTGAGACAGGGATGAGCAACCTGCCACCCATGGCCCAAATTGAGCCTACCATTGAATTTTATATGGCTTGCAAGACCATAGGAAGGTTATAAAGATGTTATAATTTTTCCTATTATATTTTTTTATATAATTTTGTGAGTGATTTGATTCTGTATAATATTTTTTGTGCATGAAAATTGCAGGTAATCTACTCAGAATTAGCTGATTTAGCAGAATAGAAATGTATGAAATTAAACTAAATTTAAATTAAGTATACACAGAAAATGTAGAGTTTTGCCAATTTTAAATACTGTATTTGACAAATATTTTCAGAATGGCAGTTCTAGCAGTTTGTTTCCATTGTTTTAAATAAAATTTTACTTATTAATCACAGAAGGTCTATGGAGCTATGTGCATTTCTGGCTTCAATGTTGCAGCCCAATAGGGATAGTACTAACATGCATGTGACCCTCTGTATATAAATTTGCCCTCTCCTGTTCTATGATGTTCATTGTCACTAGGACAATAATCTAGCATAATACCTAACTACAGTAGAGCACCAAGAGCAGGGCAGTGGGGCGGTGCATGGAGCAGTTGTGCAGCTGTTGGTTATGTCAGTCCTTGCCCCTCTGACATTACTTCCTGTTTCTGGGCAGGGGACTGGCAGAGCCGACAGCCACGTGTCTGCCCCATGCACCCCCTTGATAGAAGGAAGGGTGATGGGGGTGATGTGTCTCAGGGGGGGGGGGGGTGGGGGTGGGGGGGGGGTGACATGCCTCAGGGGTCTGTGTGTGATATGACTTGGCAGGGTGGGGGTTCAGTATCGACCTTCCCCAAGTGGCAAGCAAGCTAGGTATACCTTTGCCTAAATGATCATAACTTGCCAGCCTCATAAACAATGGTGACCTTTTTAAAAGGTTCTAACTTATTACCAGGATCATCTTTTCATCAAAGGACATCAACACATGATCATTAGCAACCAATATATAATGTAAAGGTTTATCAGACCCAGAACCTAGAGTTCATGGCCAACTATACCAGAGATTTAAAAAAAAGATATTTATTTCTTTTCAGGCTTCTTACTTCATCAAAATGAACGCAAACCAAAGGGATAATGAAAGAAAATGCAAACATTTAATTGGTGCTGAAAAATGAAATTGAATATCTGTATGGAAGGTTACCATCATGGTAAACATTATTTAGAGCCCTGTTTACAAAGGTGCACTAGCGTTTTTAGCGCATACTAACCGTTTAGATGCCCATAGGAATATTATGGGCATCCAAACGCTAATGCTCCTTTGTAAATAGGGCCCTTTGGACAGACAGACCCCCCCCCCCCCCCCCCCCCCCGAATTTCAAAAGCATTTAACCACTTAAATGCCCCATAACTGGCTATCCGGTGATTATCAATGGGGATAGCCAGCAATCTCCCGCAGATACAACTGGTTAGCATAGCTGGTTATATATTGGCCGACTTAACTGGCTATCCACCTATTTTTCAGCCCCACTTTAGCGGCTATATTTGGCTTCGTGAATATGTGGGATACTTTTGGCTGGTTAGAAGATAACCAGTTATGTCTGAATATTGACTTAGCCGGTTATTATCTAACTAGTCAAAAATTAACCAGATATTCAATGCCAGTCACCGGAAACAGCCAGGCATTGAATATCCGGCTTTAGCAGTGACTGCGGGAGTTAGCCGAACTAACTCCCGCAGTCTGAATATCGACCCCACAGTACTGAGGAAAAAACCCAAAGATGTTTATTTTAGATTATATGACTTTTACAAGTAAGATCAAATAGTCTATATAAACTGTGTGTGTGTATGTATATATATATATATATATATATATATATATATATATATATGTATGTATGTGTATATATGTATAATAAGGCTGCCAAGTTGATCCAGGTTCACACGGCAGGGTTGATCCAGTCCTAGGTTTACCCCAGTGTCTGCTAGGACTTGTAGTCATACAATGGGGAAATCAGAACTACAAGTCCCTGCATGCAATGGGGGTAAACCCAAGACTGGATAAATTCTATTCTGGATCCATTTGGCAGCCTTAATATCTAATAATTTATATTCCTTTACTAACCACTATCTGTGTAGCTACTTTAGGCCTGCACAGACCATGTTGTCAAAGCAGTTCCAGCTGAACTCTAATACTACTACAGTCTCTCTGACCAGTTTATAATTTAGCTACCTGGCTCAGAGAGAGATTCTGGTGGGGGGCTGACATAGAGATAGGAGGCCGAAATAAAGCTGTTGGAGATCTACTTGTAAAATTCAATATGGGGCCCTTTTACAAAGGCGTGTTAGGCTCTATGCACATGCCGTGCAAGCCAAAACGAGACTACCGCCAGGCTACTGTGCCCTCCTGGTGGTAATTTTAGATTTGCTGCACGCCCACAATGCCTGGATGATTTATTTCATCCTACACGTGGTATTTCCGGCGGTAGTTGTCAGTTGGCGTGCTCTGACCAGTCGCCGCATGTGTAGCACATGAGCCCTTACTGCTACATCAACGGGTGGCGTTAAGGGCTTAGGACGGTTTTAGACACACGCTGGTTTCAGCTTTACAGCATGCCCTTTTCCCGTCCCATTAAAAAAAGACCTTTTTTGCAGATGTGGTAAAAACTGGCCCAGCATGCCCAAACCACACGCTTACACTACCGCAGGACACTTTTTACTGCGGCTTAGTAAAATGACCCCTATATTTTCTCAGTATTAGAAGTGGACAGCAACTCTTTGTGATTGCATTGACATCAAAGAAGCTGATCTAGACTTAACGTGCAGTGAAACTATATGACATGGAGGGGCATATTCGAAAGGGGCGCCCACGTTTTGCTGAGGACGTCCTCATAGGACGTCCCAGCAAGGTGCGGGGAAACCAGTATTATCGAAACCAGATGGGCGTCCATCTTTCATTTTGATAATACGGTCAGGGACGCCCAAATCGTGAAATTTAGGTCGACCTTAGAGATGGTCATCCCCGATTTTGGCGATAATGGAAACCGAGGACGCCCATCTCAGAAATGACCAAATCCAAGCCCTTTGGTTGTGGGAGGATCCAGCATTCGTAGTGCACTGGCCCCCCTAACATGCCAGGACACCAGCTGGGCACCCTAGGGGGCACTGCAGTGGACTTCAGAAATTGCTCCCAGGTGCATAGCTCCATTACCTTGTGTGCTGAGCCCCCCCAACCCCCCCCCCCCCCCAAAACCCACTCCCACAACTGTACACCACTACCATAGCCCTTATGGGTGAAGGGGGGCACCTACATGTGGGAACAGTGGGTTTCGGGTTGGTTTTGAAGGGCTTACATTTACCATCACAAGTGTAACAGGTAGGGGTGGTGGCCCTGGGTCTGTCTGCCTGAAGTGCACTGCACCCACTAAAACTGCTCCAGGGACCTGCATACTGCTGTCAAGGAGCTGGGTATGATATTTGAGGCTGGCATAGAGGCTGGAGGGTGTTAGTGACCACTGGGTGAGTAAGGGGAGGTCATCCCCGATTCCCTCTGGTGGTCATCTGGTCATTAGGGCACATTTTTGTGGCTTGGTCATAAGAAAAAAGGACCAGGTAAAGTCATGCAAGTGTTCATCAGGGTTGCCCATCTTTTTTCCATTATCAGTCAATGACGCCCATGTGTTAGGCATACCCCAATCCCGCCTTTACTATGCCTCAGACATGCTCCCGTGAACTTTGGCCATCCCGGCGACGGAAAGAAGTTGAGGACACCCAAAATTGGCTTTCGATTATGCCGATCTGGGCGACCCTGTGAGAAGGACGCATATCTTCCGATTTGTGTCGAAAGATGAGCGCCCTTCTCTTTTGAAAATAAGCCTGCTGGTGTATCAAGATCTTAAAGTTTGGTACTGATAAGTTTAATAAAAATGATCTTGGATCTTGGCTTCATAGTTTCCAGCTTTATTTGTGGGGAGGGGGAGAAGATCCTATTTCTTTGCTGAATTGATTTTTCTAATATATTACATTTTCTGTAATATGTTTTTTCCACATATTAGTAGGGTACCTGTATTAGATTTTTATGACAATGTACACTCAAGATTTCTAATGCAAATAGATCCACCATGGTATAATAAAGGAAGACCTTTCAGAACATATAAGCATGAATATGATGCTTTGGAGTATAAAAAAAACCAAACCACAACAAGGAAACAATGGTTTTATTTGAACTGACAACTGAGATCTGTGACTTTTTTTTTTTTTGTTATTACTATTTTATGCTAATAATGTTTGCTTGTGCTTTTTTGAAGTTAAATAATAAAATACTACTTGAGAATTTGTTATGAAACTTCTCCCAGGCACATAACATTTATTTATTCAGAAATCTGTCATTTTCCAGTTTTCACTGGGTGCGCTACGAAAAGCTTGAGTATCTCCAACATTAATATTGTCAAACAGGATATGAACTGATCTAATTTTTAACACATCATAAACATTTGCAGATACAGACTTTTAGAAAGAAGGAATTTGGTTAAAAATGTATTATTTACTGTGCTTGGATTCACTCCAATGTGTTCATTCCAATGTGCCAGTGAGCATCAACAGTAACTTATACCAGATCTGCCCAATGAAATCGAATATATAAATCCAAAAATTCCTTTCTTCTCTGGTGGTCAAATACCAGCCACTATCAATATATGTTGATACCTTTCTACGTCCCTTTGTTCAGGAAACTAGGTCTTATATTAAAGACACCACAGATTTTCTGAGTCGGATGCAAATGCTGGAAGATATACAAGACCACTGGAGATTAGTCACAATGGATGTAGTAAGCCTTTATACCATCATCCCTCAGGAAGAGGCTTTAGAAGTAATAACTCAGTCTCTTGAAACACGTGAAACGATCCATGTTCCTACGGAATTTATAACTGAACTGGCAGAAATAGCCTTGAAAAACAACTATTTTCAATTCGAAGGACGGTTATTTAAACAAAAAACAGGGGTAGCCATGGGCGTGACAATCGCCCCCTCGGTAGCAAATTTATTTGTTGCCAGATTTGAAGAAAAGCATGTATACACGTCTGTATGGTTTACGAAAATGAAAATCTGGTTAAGATTTATAGACGATGTATTCTGCATTTGGACAGGCACCGAACATGAATTGAAGATGGCGCTTGAATATTTGAATGCCTGCCATCCAACATTGCGCTTTACTTGTGAGCAAGATCTCCACAGTATGTCATTTTTGGATGTATTAATCACCAAAAGTGACAATAAACTGGAGACCACGGTTTTTCGTAAATCAACTAATAGGAATACATTCTTGGAATATAGTAGCTGTCATCTGCAGAAATTGAAAGACAGCTTACCTATATCTCAGTTTTTACGTTATAGACGCATATGTTCGAGTGAGATGGAATTTAAAGAGAAATCTAAAATCCTCAGAGAACGATTACATGATAGAGGCTATCCAATGAAAGTAATCAAGAATGCGTACAGAAAAGCGAAATTTAACAATCGTGAGTATTTACTTCTTCCCAGACAAAAAGAGACAGATGAGGGAAAAGATAATGTTACCTGTGTACTAAAATACACAAGTGAAGCAACTCAGGTCTCTAAAATACTAAAGAGGAATTGGCATATAATCCAAACTTTACCGGAGTTACAAAATACTAATCTGAGACTGGCATATAGTCGTGGCAGGAACCTTAAAGAGATTTTGGCACCAGCTATTCTTAAAAAACCTTATACACCAGATTCCCAGCTAATGGGACATAGAAGCTGTGGACAATGTAATATGTGTGGAATTATGATGAATACGCAGGAATTCATAGATCCGAGGACGAAGAAGCATTATATCCTTCATCAGAATACTACCTGCAGTTCAGAATGGGTAGTTTATGCCATCATATGCCCATGCCAGAAAGTCTATGTGGGTCAAACTTCACGCAAATTTACTATTAGACTCACAGAACACAAGAGTAATATCAACACACAGAAGAAGACTGCTCCTTTAGCCATGCATTGCATCGAATTAAATCATACTTTTGACACTCTGAAAGGTGTCATTCTACAACAAATCAAGTGGGACATACGAGGAGGTGATAGAAGATTAATTTTATTACAACAAGAGCAAAGATGGATATACCGTTTACATTCTTTACAACCGGACGGTTTAAATATGAGAATTGAATGGAATCAGTTCTTTTAATTAGTTCCGCCTGACGCTAACCATTATAAATATATAATCTATAGAGGATATGGTGTACGTAAGTTAGCTCCGCCCAGCAGGATGTTAGGTGGAGCTTGAAACAACGCGTCTGATGTCATCTATTATAAATATCGACGCCATCTTGAAATTCTCACATTGAAGAAAGCGATAAGCCGATTGAAGTAAGGAACATCAAGTTAAGGTTGGAGGTGATACTGTTTATATTAAGGAGCGCCAAATATATGATATATATGATATATATGATACATATTTTTCAATAGATACAGTTGATTGACCCGCGGACCCTGAGGAAGAAGGCGAAACTTGGGCTGAGTCGGGCCGTGGATTGGGTTCAGACGACTGTGTTCCGGTTAACTGCTTAGGATTTTTTTCAGCAGTGAGCTAAGTAACCATTAATTTCAGATTTCTTTAAAAATTGAAAAACAGAAGTGGGTTACTTGAATAGGGGTTTTTCAGCCAGTGATGATCGGGCGGTGCTCCCTTACATTGTTTCACAACACAAGGAGCTTGCGCCGGGATTGAGGGTTTTCCCCTATAAATTAAACATATATTTGACGCTATTTCTATGTAGGAGTTTATATTTTTATATGATAGTTGATTGATTTGACTGCCTATAGCTCCAATATTGATTATTGGTCAAATACATAACCCATGGAGGGGCATAATCGAATGGGGTGCCCAAGTTTTCCTGAGGGCGTCCCCGCAGGACAGCCCCGTGAAGGGGTGGGGAAACCGTTATTATCGAAACAAGGTGGGTGTCCATCTTTCGTTTCGGTAATACGGTCGGGGACGCCCAAATCTCAACATTTAGGTTGACCTAAATGTTGAGATGGTCGTCCCCGGATTTCAGCGATAATGGAAACCGAGGACGCCCATCTCAAAAACGACCAAATCCAAGCCATTTGGTCATGGGAGGAGCCAGCAATCATAGTGCACTGGTCTCCCTCACATGCCAGGACACCAACAGGGCACCCTAGGGGGCACTGCAGTGGACTTCACAAATTGCTCCCAGGTGCATAGATCCCTTACCTTTGGTGCTGAGCCCCCCCCCCCCATAACCCACTCCCCACAACTGTACACCACTACCATAGTCCTAAGGGGTGAAGGGGAGCACCTAGATGTGAGTACAGTGGGTTTCTGGTAGGTTTTGAAGGGCTCACATTTACCAGAACAAGTATAACAGGTAGGGGGGATGGGCCTGGGTCCGCCTGCCTGAAGTGCATTGCACCCACTAAAACTGCTCCATGGATCTGCATACTTCTATTCATCTTATCTTTTCATGGTTATACATTTGTTACTGTGCTTGAAGTTCTAAGGTGGCTCAGTTGGTTTATTTTAGTGCATTGGATTAATATTTTAAGGAGCGCACGATTGGACTTAGCACAAATTTATGCACATTATTGCACATAAACACTACAGGAGTGAGCTACCCTATGAATGAGGTGCAATATTTCACCCGTTAGTGGTCTTAGTAGACTATCATGTGGGTGTACAAGTTTCTGAGGGTGCTCCTCTTTTAGTATTTAATATATATTGTAGCTTGTGCATTCTCCTGGTTTTTACTAGCAATGAAATCTAATAACATGGGCTAGTACACAGTAGTATAATCTTTTGTAAAATGTGTTAAACTCTTCATTACAAAAAGAACACTTAATTTGAACCACTGTAAAGCACAGAAACTGGAATAAGAACATAAACAAGATTTTGTACCAATACACAGTGATGCACACACTAAATAGATGGCAGAACGTCTAGGTACATGTGGACCTCTGATCTTGATGGAGAATTGAGAATAGCATGATCCATTATTTAAATATGTGCAGCAGGTACAGCGACAAATTGTCCTGGAAAACATCTAATTTTGCTGAGAATCATTAGAAACCCAATATAGCACCTGGCATTCCTTTCCATCAGGCCTGGTAGCCCTCCACCTGCCCTTGAAGTCATTTCAGTTACACAGCCCACTGGTTCTTAAATTTTAAAGGATCAATCACTGAGGTATTGGTTTGAGAGAGGTATAAAATCAAAGCTGAATGAACACATCTGACTTGTTCATAATGCATGGTCAGCTTTGGGGGAAGAGAAATAGTGAAACAACATGGCTGTGGAGAAACGGTTGGACTGTGACTAGAATAAAGCAGATTACTCTGGCAACAAATCAATGAGAGACCAGAGTGTTCCATTTCATGCCTTTTTGCACTAGACAGATTGAGAAAACAAGTATGTGAGATTCTGTACCAATAACATTCTGTTCTTCAAGCCATACCTCCCCCCTCCCCCCAATGTTAAATGTCAGGGTTGCAGTTGTTAAAATTCTCAAAAATTAAGTTTATTTCAAAAGTATAAAGAACTGCAGAGCTAAACGTTCTGAGGACACTTTGGGGAATGTTTACTAAACTGTGTGGTAAGCTGCTAAGGGTGGATTTTACAGCACAATAGCCATTAGTGCAGATCCATACTTAAAACCAGCCAGCATTTTACAATGCTAGCTGCTGAGTCCGGGTAGGAAAAAGATCTGGATGGCTCAAGAACATGGCCAGCACTGACATCTAGCAAGCAGAATGCTGTTAAAACCGTAAATAATGTAGCTGCACTTAAGACATCTCTTCAGGTGCAGCCAAGTTACTGGCAGTCAAGTAGCAGGGTCAAATTATTGCAGTGAAACACCTCCATTCCTCCCCTGATCAGCACCTCCCAACATAAGGCCCCTCCTCCAAGAAACCTTCCCATATTCAACCCTCCCCACCCCAAATCAGCAACATACCCCAATAAATCCCCTCCCCCAACAATGAAGCCCTCTTCTTACAGGAAGCCCGCCCCCCCAAGCCAAAGAGCTCCAAAAATCTGTTTACTGAGATTCATCAGGTATTCCAGTAGCCTAGAGCAGGTGCAATCCCCCTCTGCTCTCTCTCCCTTGCACTATTCTAGACTGAAAATGGCACCTCTGACTTCTAGTGCTGTGTATCCATAGCCTAAGAAAACTTATCTTTAGGAATCTGTAGCGTGCAGCTATACTGTCTGAATAAGGGTGATAGGGATGTGCATTTGTTTCTGTGTCCATAGGAATAAACTCGCCCTGAAATTACAAGTTTTTCCAATGTCTTTTAAATTTCAGTCCTTTTCAGCTATTAGGCACCAGACAGGATTGAACCATTGACTGGATTAGAAGGCAACCTAGTTGTGTCATATATTTCTGGTAATCTTAATTCTTGTTTCCTAATTTGCCAGGCAGGAATATGCTGAGGTTTGGCGTGAGCATTTTTACCCTCCCTCTGAGCTTGTTTTCTTTTGCTTCAGTGTGGTTCTTATCCAGTTGTACCCTAAAATAAATTATAAAAACAAAATAAAAATTTATAAACACAAAGTGAAAAAAGCCTGCAAATGATACAGGAAACCTAAATAAAATGAGTATTTTTTTTTCTTGCACATTCTCAAAGGAAGGTGTACAATGCTAACACATCTAATGTGACATGAAGAGTATCAGGTGGTAGCTGCTCCATGTCCTTTAAAACTTGTAGTATTTTTATGAAGCTGTTTGTCTTTTTCACTAAGGACTTGAGCATCACTTTTGTTATTGCAGATATTTTCTCAGCAAATGTGCAAATACTTCATATACCCCCTGCCGTGCGCTAATGCCAACACAGCCCATTCATTGTGGCTTAGTAAACAGGGGGGGTAATCGGTCTGCCAGGGTTCTCAGGTTTATGGATTTTAATATATAAAAGGTGTCAATAAACAGACTGTTGCTGCTTTGGATATCAGCAGATGACATGCATTAATGACTATGCGCTAATGTTGCCATTAGCATGCAGACATTGTGTAAAATTAGCATGAGAGCATTAATGTACAGTGAAACTTCGGTTATCATCGGTTTTGGTCTTCGTTGATTTTTTTCAGTGAAAAATTTGTCTCGGATTTCATCGGTTGCCTCGGTTTTCGTTGGTGTGCCCATGTGACCTTGCTGCTAATTTTGCGAAAACAAAGGGCGACCCACGCGTTCTCCTGCTCATTGTGGCGTTGTTTCTTGTTGTGTGAGCATCACCCCGTGCATCTAACGCAACGCACGCAAGATAAAATCACATGTGCTCTAATCTCATTTTCCCTGTTAAGTGTTTCCCTTGCTAATAAGTTAACCCTTTCCCTTTAGCTCCATCATGGGACTATATTTATTCTCTATAAAATGTGTTTTTGGTATGTATTTTGGAGTGTCTAGAACGAATTAATTGGATTTACATTGATTCATATGAAAATAATTGCCTCGGTTTTCGTCTGTTTCGGTTTTTGTTGATTGTTTTCGGACGGATTATCAACGAAAACTGAGGTATCACTGTAGTTGCTACAACTGATTAGTGCAGAAACACACACTGTCCACCCCCAGACATGCCCTCTCCATGATAAAATAAAAATTATTTTTATTGCATGATTTGCGCACACAGATCACAAGATTACTGCAGGGCGCCTGAGTCTTCTCTGTGGGAAGCCATTTTAAGCTGTGGTAAGCACATACTAGCTTAGTAAATGGACCCCCGTGTTTTAAATTATAGATAACAGGGACTAAATTTAAAATAACATCTCTGAATATTAAAGGTTTAAAAGATCCATCTAGAAGGAAAAAACTTATCAAATGATGTGAAAATAAAGAAACCAAATGATTTTCTTTAGGACAGAACTAAATTAAATTAATTTAGCACTTATATTCTGCTTTTTTTTCTAAAATATTCTGGTTCAAAGTGGATTATAACGCAAATGAAGCATTAATAATCCAATAACATAGTAGTTCAAACATATCCAACTAGACAGTACAGCCTAAAATCAATTGTGCCCATATTCATTTCTTACTCACCCTGACCATCCCTACAACAGCATCTGCAGCAAGATAATTTAAACTTTTTGGAAATCTATACTAGCTCTGTACTGATAACAGGTTCCAACTGCTTTATAGTATCCAATGGGGTTAGCTGTAATCCGAGTATTCCTGACATTTTTCAAGGAAAACCCAACTAAAAAGCCAGGTTTTCAGCTCCTTCATGTGCTGTGGTTTTCTTGGGACAATTTTATTATATCAAGTTCATGAAACTAGGGTCGAGGGTATATTTATTTCTATTAACCACCTAGGGTAAAGCCATCAAAATGGTTTACATTATAACAATAATGCAGAGGAAGAAAAGAAATACAACATAAAAGAAAAGATTCGGTAAGCCTGCTATGCTGTACAGGACCTTAGGATCAAAGCAGTCCATCATATCAGCAAAATCGGTCATGTATTAAAAGCTACCTGAAACAAGTGTGTTTTTAGCAGCACTTTAAGGGGTTCTTTTACTAAGACGCGGTAGCGTTTTTAGCTCGCCTTAGAAATCAGCTGGCAGTAAAGGCTGAGACGCCACATTAAGAAATACACAGTAACTACAGGACATCTGGCAAGCTAGCTTAGGGGTCCTTTTACTAAGGTGTGCCGAAAATTTCCTGCTCTGTTGTAGGTGCATGTATTGGATGCACACAGGTCCATTTTTCAGCGCTCCTGCAAAAGAGGTCTTTTTTTTTGGCCAAAAATGGATGTGTGGCAAAATAAAAATTGGCACATGTCCATTTTGGTCCTGAGACCGTACCGCCACCCTTTGACTTAGCGGTAAGGTCTCACACAGTAGCCGGGTGGTAATCATCAGTGCACATACACTGCCGATTACCGCCCGGTTAGCACCATGCGGTAGAATATAAAAAAAATATTTTCTGCCCCGTGTATTGGACACATGTTAAAAATGGAATTACCGCCCGGGGCATGCGGTAATCAGGTGCTAGTTCTAAATTGATGCACGTTGGATGCGCATAGGTGCCTACATTATTATTATTATTATTAGCATTTGTATAGCGCTACCAGACGCACGCAGCGCTGAACACCTGACACAGAGAGACAGTCCCTGCTCAATAGAGCTTACAATCTAAAAAAAAAAATATATATATATATATATATATACAGACAGACAAGACAATTAAGGGCAAGGGAAGTACTGGGTGAGAAGGAACAAGGGGAGGGCAATTGAGTAGTGGCTAGGAGCCAAAAGCAGCGGTGAAAAGGTGGGTTTTCAGCATAGATATGAAAACAGGTAGAGATGGAGTTAGACGTACAGGCTTACATGCCTTTGTAAAAAGGCTACTTAGTTTTGACAGAAATCTGAGTTAACTGTGTTCTGGCTTTACGGGGCAGAATAGGGTGGCTGGATGGGAATAGGGCTTTTCTTGTGCCCTAGGGAAGAAAAAACAGAGTTGCTATACTTATTATATAGCTGAAGGCTCTAAATCTGATTTCACAATATACTGGGGATGATGATTTAAAGTTCTATTAGAAATGGGAATGGAAAAAAATGGGTCTAATGAATATGTATGCGCCTACAAATGAGTCTCCTGAATTCTACTGTAACCTTGCTAAACAAATTGCAAGAACTGGGGACACTCGTATGGTTATTGGAGGTGACTTTAATCAACCCCTGAACCTAATTTTAGATCAACAATCACATCGCAAGATTAGGCTTGCTAAGTCACTGTGAATTCTTCAATCTGTTTTAAAGGAGGAAGCACTTAGTAACCACTGGAAATTGTTACATCGAATAAGTAAATAAATGTAAGTCACATATTTTTCACGTCCAGATTCAGAGTAGTGTGATGTCAGATCATACTGGTATTTCTCTGTAATGTTGATAGCACAGTTCTGTTATAAAGTACTTTAAAATATATGACTTATGAATATTGTTTTATTTGAATAATATTCCACGTCATCAATGTAATGTGTGAAAATTTATAAAGGTTTTCTACGTATTGAAAAAGGCATTTATAAAATTTTGCAATTTGGCAAAGTAACTTCCATGCTACAGGGGCAGTTATGTTGCAAAAAGGGTAGTGAAATGGCTCTTTAGCGCACATGGGGGTACTTTTACAAAGGTGCACTAGTGGTTTTAGTGCACGCTAATGATTAGCACATGCTAAACACTAGAGATGCCCATAAAAATATGGGCATCTCTAATGTTTGCCAAAAACAGCGACGGTGACACCAAAAAAGGAAAAAATAATAGTAAAAATAAAAAAGGAAAAAACTAAATAAAACAAATAGAATCCAAAAATAAAATCAAAAACAGACGACACAAAAATAATAATAAAACTTCGAATTTATTAAGGTGATATGACTCGACACTTTGATCCAGAGCAGTGTCTGTTAACAAGCACAGCTTTTTTTTGAAGGGGTACGTTGATCACCCCTGATTTTTAGACTCCTAACGCAGGCCAGTTGGGCCAAAACACAGCTGTGTCGAGTCATATCACCTTAATAAATTCGAAGTTTTATTATTATTTTGGATTCTATTTGTTTTTGTTTAGTTTTTTCCTTTTTTATTTTTATTTTTACTATTATTTTTTTCCTTTTTTGGTGTCATCTTCGCTGTTTTTGGCAATTGTTGTTTTTTTGCGAAGACTGGTTTCTTCTGTGTTTTGGACATCTCTAATGTTTGGCATGTGCTAATTTTTAGCATGCGCTAAAAATGCTAGTATGCCGTTGTAAAAGGACCCCTTAGGTGTTATTCTATAACTTGGTGCCTAAGTGCTCTAGTTTTTAACTGCAAGGGGGCATTCATGTGGGAGGGGTATGGGCGGGGCGTGGACGTTGCAACCATTCCAGCATGTGCTTTATAGAATACTGTCAGTTGCACGGGTATGGTGCTGTATTTAGTCGAGAACATTTATGCCTGTCACAGAGCAAGCACAAGCATTTGTGCCAGAATTCAGATGCAACATTGCTGATTTATACTAGCATTTTATAACAGATTTGGGGGCTCATTTTCAAACCACTTAGACATACAAAGTACCATAGAGGGAGGATAATCGAACAGGGGTGCCCATCTCTAAGGACGGCCCTGTAAAGGGGCGGGGCAACCCGTATTATCAAAACAAGATGGACGTCCATCTTTTGTTTCAATAATACGGTCGGGGATGCCCAAATCATGAAATTTAGGTCGACCTTAGAGATGGTTGTCCCCGGTTTTCGGCGATAATGGAAAGTGAGGATGCCCATCTCAGAAACGACCAAATCCAAGTCATTTGGTTGTGGGAGGAGCCAGCATTTGTAGTGCACTGGTCCCACTAACTAAATGTAAAAAGGCCTTCCTTTACCGATTCAGAAAGGAACGGGCATGCATGAAGGACATTGCATGCAAATGAGCTGCTCGCTCATTTGTACAGGATTTCCTTCCTAAGGAGGGGAAGCGATGCCAGTTGAGGACGTCCTTCCCTGTGACAGCAGTTGAGGATGTCCAAAATGTGGATGTTTCTGTGAAAGAGACATCCATGCTTTTGCTATGTCTCTGATACCCTCTTTATTTATTTATTTGGGTCACAAATAGCAGCAGTGGGATTTGAACTGGCCACCTCTGGATTGCAAGACTCTGCCACTCCTCCACTCTATTCCACTCCCTTGAAATTTGACCATCCCTGTGGGGGGGGGGGGGGGGCTGTTGAGGACGTCTAAAATGTTTGAAAGAAAGACGTACACACCTTCATTATGCCTCTGCTGACACATGCATACTGCCCCCCCCCCCCCCACAGAGATGGCCACATTTCAAGGGAGTGGAGGAGTGGCAGAGTGGCCTATTGGTTAGAGCGCTGGTCTTGCAATCCAGAGGTGGCCAGTTCAAATCTCGCTACTGTGGCAGTCAGCATTTTGCACACTGCCACTAGAGTTAAGCCTGGAAATTCAATGCCAGGACATGTCCAGGTACCAGCATTGAATTTCCAGGTTTCTGGAGCCTGGTAACGCAAAGCCGGTTAAATGTGATATTCAGCACATAACTGGTTATGGGTTACCGCATAAAGGGCCCTGTTTACTAAGGCGCATTAGCACTTTTAACATACCTACATCTAGCACACGGGCTAACCATGTAGGTACCTATAGGGATATTGTAGGCACATACACGGTTAACGCACGTGCATGGTTAACACGCCTTAAAAACGTTAATAACGCAGCTTAGTAAACAGGGCCCAAAGATAGGACTGACTTTATGCAGTCCTATTTATGCGGTTAACCTAGCTGGTTAAGTGTTGAATATCGGCACTTTAAGCCAAGTGCCGACTCTGCACCGGAGCACCCCTGTAATAGCTGCTTTTCCGTTTTGTCACTAATCATTTATTTTCAGTGGCACTAACTGGTGAAGTGCACCTAAAAATTAGAGGTTAGCCCTGAACAGGTGATTTAACCAGCCAGGAGCCATTTCTGACTGGTTAAATTGCTTTATGAGTAAAAAAATGATTATGGTTAGATCACAACATAGATACTTTTACCTGAGCCACAAAGCATGTGGTAAGGCAGGGAAAGGGAAAGTGGGCATTAGACTTTTATTTTTGAAAGTCCTCTGTATGCTGTTGAAGAGTATATTTGTATCTAAAATAATGTATGCATGAACGTTCAAGCCCCGTTCTCTTGATCATAAATGGGTTTCCCCTTTAAAATTAGCATCACAGGTGCACAGGGTCTCAAAATTACTTCCTTGAATGTATACACATTCACTATAGTGCTATTTGCTAAAATGATGCAGGTCAAGTTTTATCGTGCATTATTTTTCTCATGAGAAAAGATGAATTCACACCTGCAATTATGAAAATATAACTATCTGGTTTCAGCTGCTTTCTTGTATAGTCTTGTTGCCAAATTTGGCATAGCTACTGTGAATGTCTGACAGAACATACTGAACGATTTGTGCCATCTACATGATAACTATGAACGTCAGATGCTTTATGCTTGTTGAACTGAGAAACACTCAGTGGCTAGTAACCAGATTTCTGGCAGAAGTAAAAAAAAATGCATTCATAGGATATGTTGTAAAACAGTGGCTGACTGTCAAGTTATAAATTTTTTTCAATTTACTCTTTTATTGAATCCTTTTTTTTTCTGAATGTCTGCCTCTATTGTTTGTTCCTTGATATACCTAATTTCTTGGTTTTTGTCATGACAGAGAACATAAGAATAGCCATACTGGGTCAGATCAATGGTCCATCTAGCCCAGTATCCTGTTTCCAACAGTGGGTCACAAGTACCTGACAGAAACCCAAATAGTGGCAACATTGCATGTTACCAAACCCAGGGCAAGCAGCAGCTTCCCCATGGCTGTCTCAATAGCAGATTATAGAGTTTTCCTCCAGGAACTTGTACAAACCTTTTTTAAACCCAGATACGCTAACTGCTGTTACTACATGTTCTGGCAAAGAGTTCCAGAGCTTAACTATTCATTGAGTGAAAAATATTCCCTCCTATTTGTTTTAAAATGATTCCCATGTAACTTCATTGAGTTTCCCCTGATCTCTGCACTTTTTGAAAGAGTAAAAAAAAAATCAATTCACTTCTACTTGTTCTACACCACTCAGGATTTGTGTGGAGTGGAGGTGTGGCTTAGTGGTTAGGGTGGTGGGCTTTGGTCCTGAGGAACTGAGTTCAATTCCCACTTCAGGCACAGGCAGCTTCTTGTGACTCTGGGCAAGTCACTTAACCCTCCATTGCCCCCTGTAAGCCACATTGAGTCTGCCATGAGTGGGAAAGCACAGGGTACAAATGTCATAAAAAAAAATTTGTATACCTCAATCATATCATATCCTCTATCATTTGTTTTCCAAGCTGAAGAGCCCTAACCTCTTTAACATTTCCTCATACGAGAGGAGTTCCCCTTTCCCTTTACAATTTTGGTTGCTCTTCTTTGAACCCTTTCCAATTCCACTATATCTTTTCTAAAATATGGTGACCAGAACTGAACACAATACTCTAGGTGAGGTTGCATCATGAAGTGATACAGAGGCATTATAGTATTCTCAGTCTTATTTACCATCCCTTTCCTAATAATTCCTAGCATCTTGTTTGCTTTTTTCGATGCCACAGTACACTGGACTGAAGATGTCAGTGTATGATCTACAACAAGACCTATATCTTTTTCTTGGATACTGACCCCCAAGGTGGACCCTAGCATCAGGTAACTCTTATTTGGATTGTTTTCCCCAATGTGCATCACTTTGCATTTGTCCACCTTAAATTTCATATGCTATTTGGATGCCCAGTCCTCCCAGAGAAAATGCAGCTCCCAAATGAACTGGAGATCTTATCAAGTGATGCAATCCTTGGCCTAGTTTTGCATATAATATGCAGCAGTATTTCATGCCAATCTTCTACCCTAAGCGCTATTCTGTAATATGTACCTATCTCACATAGCATGTATTTGCAAGGGGGGCATTCACAGGGGTGGAGCCTGGTCTGGACATAGGAGGGAATCCCATTTATGTACGTAACATACAGAATACTATGTTACATGCATTGCTGCCACATTTAGGTGCTCACGCTTAATGGCTGGTGTAAGTGCGGGTTGTTAAGCGTACCAATATTGGGTTACACTTTTATTCTGTAATGAAACCTAGCTGCCTTGCGACCACTATAATATACAGTCCTACTGCACAGCCTAAGGGCATCTACATAGAGATGTCCAGTTATGGAACTGTCCCATAGTTTCAAAAGTGGAACGGGTCCCGTTAGCATTGATTTTTTTTCTGTCAGTTATAGAATTGCCCCATAGTTTCAAAAGTACGTACACATGCGTCCCTAATTTTATAAAGTAACCAAAAATTGTGCGTGCAACAAGAAGCTAATTGTACCAATAATTTCTTCTTGCTCCTCCTGTCCTGTGCACGCTGATGCTCCTTCTCAGTTTCACGTAAGGGAGCGTCAGCATGCACAGGACAGGAGGAGCAAGGAGAAAGAAGATCAGGGCAGGAACGCGGCTGCGCCGGAGATCAGCACTTAAGAAGGCTTTGGTTGGTGGGGGTTGGGGACCCCTGCCAGCAAAGGTATTTGTTTGCAAGGCAAGGGGGTGCGAGGAGGCGCGAGGCGGTGGCGGGGGGGGGGAGGTGAGGCAAAACGTGGTGGTGGGGGGACGGTGGGGTGGCACTCAAAATGTACCCCCAGCCTCAGGTTCTGGCCCCCTCCCACCGTAAGGTCTGGCTACGCCCCTGGGGGGAACATGGCTGTTGTAGAGTGGGTCCTTTAGCAATTATTTCACCCCTGAAAGATGGCTTGGTATTTGAGAACTGGCATCATTTTTTACTAGAAAAAACACACTGTATAACATGTATAGGGAATGCTTTGTGCGCTTAGAAACTTTTTGATCAAGCCTGTGGCACCCAAAATGATAGAAAATATTTCTGTGTCATGGATTTGGGGATAGCGAGCCCTTGGACCGCAGCCGGAGCTGAGACAGACAAGTTAACAGGGCTGGCACAAGGCGGGAGTCAGAACAAGATAGGACAAGGCAAGACAGGACTAGAATAAACCAGGAAACTAGACAAAGCAAGGCAGGGACAACAAAGCACAATAGTCAAGACAAGGACCAGATCCAGATGAGGCAAGGAAAGTAAGGCAAAGGGGCTAGAATTGGAACCCAGAAGGACAAGGCAATACTCAGAACTAGATTAAAACTGGGACTGGGACCCAGGCAATACAAGGCAAGGCAGAACAAGGCAAGACACAGAACTGGATTAAAACTGGGTCCAGAAAAGGCAAGACAAGGATAAGGCAAGGACAGGATCCGGACAGGACTGGACTGGATGAAACGAGCAGGGCTATAACAGGCATGGCAGAATAGAAGCAGGGCAGGGACTGAAGCTAAAAACAAGTAGGGCTGGAACAGACAGGACTGGAACTGGAGCAGAAGACAAAGCAGGAGCAGGCTGGAAATGCAACAAGAACAAACAGAAGCAAGACTATAAACAAGGCAGGAACAGGACTTGGCTTGGCAGGATCAGGAATCAGAAATGGAGCTTAACTGTAGCAGAAGCTAGGAATCAGGGTTTGGCAATAGCAGAAAGCAAGAACAAGGTTTAACTGTGGTGAGGAACAGAGCTTTGGCAGAAAGTAGGAACAGGGTTTAACTGTAGCAAGAGTCAAGAGCGGGGCTAGACTAAAGCGGGAGCCAGAAGCAGAGTAGCAGTAACAAAAATCAGGAGCAGGGTTTGGCTACAGCAAAAGCCAAGCTTACAGAGACAAGGTTCAGAAGCAAGACACACAGGAACAAGAATTCAGGGACAAGACTGACAGGAACAATGCCAGGCAGGAATCAAGTCATACAAGGAAAAAGTATTTAAAAACAAGGTTTGCAGAAACAAGGCTTTCGGGTACAAGACTCATAGAAACAGATAGGCAGGAACAAGACTACACAGGAGTAAAGCTTCAGAAACCAGGTACACAGAAGCAAGGCTTTTAGGTACAAGAATCATAGAAACAAAGGGACAAGACTCACAGGAACAAAGCCATGCAGAAAACAAGGCATACAGGAATAAAGCCAAGCAAGAATTGGATCCAAACAGGAAACACAAAGACAGGGTAAAGAGACCTCTTGCAAAGGCAAGGCATGGAAGTTCCAAGGTGCTTTATAAAGGACTTTGCTGATGATGTCACAACTTGAAATGAGACTTGAATAGACTGAAACGAGGCTTGGATAGCAGGAACACCAAAGCAAGGCTTGGATAGCTAGAACACCAGACAGCAGATGCATCAATGAAGGAACAAGGCAGTCCGGAGAAGCCACAAAGCCAGATCACTAGAAAAAAGGTGAGTCTGGACGCAGGGGCATGGGCATGGGCATGGCCACAGCCATGACATTCTGTATCTTTATGCCACATTTTCTTGGTCTACGACTACATTTCATGGTACTTAAGATCTTCTCTCTGTCTTTGTGACTTGCACCTCTGTTATCAATGCCATTCTGGTGTTTTGCTCTTTAACCACTATATCCGTTTTTCTTGCATCCAACTTTTTATCAGTTGGGATAGGGTATACCAGTCCTAAGTGGTTACTGGTATACCCCATTTGGTAATTTCAGGAAGCCTAGGTGAAAGCAGTGTTGACCCCAATCATATTTTCAATGAATTATCGATGCAAGGAGAAGAACCTGCGTCCCTCTTGTGCTATTAAAATAAGATGGTAAACTTAAAATCTTAAAATATGGTATAGCTACCTGGTGGCTATAAGATAGGGGGAAAAGCTACTGGCCTGCTTCCATCCTCCATTAGTCTTTCAGTAGTATCCATTGTTTAAACCATATCTATCACACATTGTTCAAAGAATGGCAAAACTAGAAAGTTCAAGATTTTCATTCAAGTAGACACAATCTCTCATTATTTCACTATTTTGTTACTTAAGAACTACTGAAAATCTATAGAAAAATTTATCTTTAACGCAATGATGTATTTTGTTTATATTTCTAACTCAAACATGTCCATTGGAAAAGCATGTGTTATTGCATTGCTTAGCAAGCAAAAGATCCCTTATATGAAAAACAAATGATTTTTTATTAAATATATACTTATATTTGTTAAAAGGCAATAACTAGACATGGTATCTATCTAAGACCATCTTAAAAGGTTTCAACTGTTTACATGACATTTTCACCTCCAATAGATGCATCTTTGCTGGCGGTAATGGTGATACTATCTTACTTCAGGCAATTTGTGATACAGTCATGTGTCACAAATAGGTGTCAACTCTCATTACATTTTCAAGTATAAATCCTTGTTATCAGGGTCCACATAGTTGCAGATGTTCTCAAAATCCCATTTCACCAAGATTGCACTACAGTTCCCCCCCCCCCCCCCCCCCAATGCCTTGCAAGATGTATACTAGCATTAAAGTACTACAGAACCTATATGTATGCCTACCAATCACATAACCCTTCATTGTTTTCCTATAAAGTTTAAATCTGTATCTTGAAATATTGACATTTCTTTGGTTTATACAAAGCAGAAGAACCTCTGTAAGATCTAGCCCAACAAATTGTAACATTCCTTGAAAGGGAAATGTTTATAAATAGAGAAGTACGATTCTTTTTCTTTTCTGCACCATGAGCAAAAACCTTAAGCGTTACATAGAGGGGCATTTTCGATATGACATCTAAGTCCAACTTTGGACGTTTTGCTAAAAATGGCCAAATTTCAGGTGGGGGAATATAGCCATTTTCAAAACAGAAAAAATGTGTATCTTTTTTTTTCTTTTGAAAATTGCTATTTGCTAGATGTTTTTATGCTCTGTGCATTTATCTTTTTAATCCATTTTCTAAAAAAAACCCAAAACATCCAAGTGAAAACGCACAAAATCAAGCCATTGGGATGTAGGAGGGGCCAGTATTCTTAGCAGACTGACCACACAGACATCCTAGGAGAACAATGAGATACCCTAGGAGGCACTGCAGTGGACGACAAATAAATGCTCCCAGGTACACATCTCAGTGTTGCTTCCTTATCTTGTATGCTGAGCCCTCTAACACCCCCAAAACCCTTCACCCCCAACTATACACCACTACAATAGCCCTTATGGGTGAAGGGGGCACATATATGTGGGTACAGTGGGTTTCTTGTGAGTTTTGGAGGGCTCACAGTTTCCACCACAAATTTAACAGGTAGGGGGAGGTATGGGCCTGGGTCCAACTGTCTGCAGTTTCACTAGAATACTCCAGGGACCTGCATGCTGCTCTAATAGGATCTGAATATAACACCTGACGGTGGCATAGAGGCTGGTAATGGTTTTTAATCACATTTTTCGTGGGGGTGTGAGGAGGTTAGTGACCACTGGGGGAGTAAGGGAAGGTCATCCCTGATTCCCTCCAGTGTTCATCTGGTTGTTTAGGGCACCTTTATGTGCCTTATTCATTATAAAAACAGGTCTAGCTCAAAACGTCTTAGTTTTAGTCCTGGACAGTTTTGTTTTGTTCCATTATGACTTCAAAATGTCCAAGTGTTGGGGACTCCCAGATCTTGCCCTTAACATGCCCCTGACCACACCCCTTTGTGATTTGAACGCACTTCTGACGGACTTCATAGAAAAACGTCTAAAAATTGGTTTTGAAAATACCAATTTGGACGTTTTTATGAGAAAAACGTCCAAATGCAGATTTATGCCACTTTTTGGACATTTTTCTCTTTTGAAAATGAGCTCCATGGTTTCCCACGCTACAGCCCTCTGAGCATTCTGTGCTCATTAACACTGGTGCTAGCCCGGCGCTAATCATCTCTAGTGCTGGTGTGTTATGTCTTGAACATCAGCTTGTCAGCTCCTAACTCTCACCCCCTCCCCCCACCAAACACAATTTTGCCCCTGTTGCCATCCACTTTTTTATTTAAGGGTTTAAATAACTATTGTGCATAAAAATAGGTGATCATCCCTAGTAAATATTCAAAAAGTCCAATTATGGCTAACTTTTGCAATGATGACATTGAAATGATGACATTGAAATGATGCATTGAAATGATGACATAGTTGCCACATAAATGTACATTTAGTAGTGCTACTTAAATGTCTAAATGGCAATTCTAGAATCTATGTGCCTGCATTTATATGCCCATTTGAGCATGCAAATGCCTAGAATACTATCACTTGTGTGGGTGCATGTGCCCATGATAGTGTTAGGAGGGAGCCTAAAGGCTAGTTTCTATATATGGTGCCTGAAAAATCTGCACAGTAAAAACATAGCCTAGGCGATTCTCTAAAGTATGCCTAAATTTTATAGAATTGGCTTAAATTTCCACGTGCTACATAGAATATGCCAAGCACCTCTCCATGAGACCAAATTTGGTCGCATCCATTTAGGCCATGTTTTACTTGGCCTAAATCCCAATGCCTAAATTAGGCACAGAGGGCCTTATTCTATAAAGGTTATGCTCCTAAAATTTATGCTACAAATTTATGCTTCTAAATTTATGCTCCTAAATTACGAGCATAATCTATTTTGGAGCGTAAAGTATTCTTGTAATTTAGGTGCATAAATGTAGGAGCATAAATTTTAGGAGTGTAAATTTAGGAGCATAATCTTTATAGAATAAGGTCTAGAGTGGATGCATTCTTTAATAATGTGCAACCTGGGTGCTCAGGTTCTATTATAAAATATTAAGGGCCCCTTTTACAAAGCAGCGGTAAGCCCAATGCGGCCTTGCCGTTCACTAAAAAGGAAGTACTGCCGGCCTACCACAGCAGCCTAGTTGTAGTCCACACCCCCAGCATGCAGTCATATCTGGTGCTACAAAAATATATTTATTTTTGTAGTGCCGGTGTCTACCCGGCGGTAATCGGGTAGTGCCACGTACTGCCCAGTTACCGCCGGGTTAGTGCGGGAGCCCTTACTGCCACTTCAATGGGTCGCAGTAAGGGATCCTTCCCAAAATGGCCACATAGCAAGTGCCTCACTTGCCATACAGCCATTTCCTTAAAAAAAGGAAGACCTACCATTTATCTGCTGCGGTAAAAGGGGGCCTCAGCGTGCGTCAAAAATGATATGCCGATGCCAGCGCTGGCCCCCTTTTGAAGCAGCTTGGTAAAAGGGGCCCTAGCTTAATATTTTATAATAGAACCTGAGCACTCAGGTTCCATTATAAAATAATGTACTTTGAAAAAGTATAAAGACAAGGGACACTCAATGAAATTACATGGAAATACTTTTAAAACAAATAGGAGGAAATATTTTTTCATGTAATGAATAGTTGCTCTGGAACTCTTTACCGGAGGATGTGGTAACAGCAGTTAGCATATCTGGGTTTAAAAAAGGTTTGAACAAATTCCTGGAGGAAATGTCCGTAGTCTGTTATTGAGATAGACATGGGAAAAGCCATTGCTTGCCCTGGGATTGGTAGTATGGAATGTTGCTACTATTTGGGTTTCTGTCGGATGCTTGTGACATGGATTGGCCACTGTTGGAAAGAGGATACTGTGCTAGATGGACCATTGGTCTGACCCAGTATGGCTATTTTTATGTTCTTAAGATCCTACTGTACAACCTCAGGATGCCTAAATGGAGGCACCGTCTTATAGAATTACCCTCTATAGTGTCACTGAATATGCAGATCAAGTAAAGAACCACTGCCGAACCTTTATATTATCTGGCAGTATCTGCTGCTGAGTAACAGGTCCATGAAATAGATCAATGATAAAATTGATTCCTGGGGAGCATTACTGCTGATCTGTAATTATACAAGCTGACGCCATGTTCTATTGGATAAAAATGAAGACAATTACTTAAAAACTGAACCACATAACCTAACAGCATTTAATTAGACTTGGAAAATAGCACAATTAACTATATCAAAAGCAGCACTAAAATAAAATACAAGCAGTACAGAATCAGCTCCTTTGTCCAAATGATCATGGGAAATTAATTACTTTGTGTTAGTCAAACCTACACATGATGACAAGGAGTTTAATACTTATACAAAGAAGTTTGAGGAGTAGGTGGTTTTCAGCATGTTCTCATTGAAAACTTTAAACTGACCTCAAATAAAGCTTGGAAATGACAACTAATGTATAGCTTTCTTTGATAAGCTTTTTATGGTAAGGAACAGCTGTATAAAATCAATAACAATGGGAATGCTATAAAAAATGAAGTCCAATGCAGTGAAAAACTGTATCCTACTTTAATTATAAAGGTGAAGAGCCATAACTTACAATTGAGAATGAAAAGATTATTGTTCAGCTTGTTGTCAACTCAATATTTCCCAGGTTATTTTTAAAGATTTGGTCATTTCTTCCTCCCCTGTTGGGTTTCAACTCATTCAGAATAAAGCCTGATTTGGGGCTATGGTATTATGATCGTTCTTTCAAACCTGAGTTTTCTATTTCTCTTCATTCTTCCTGACTTTCTAGCTATTGCAGGAACTCTCCTTACCTAGAGGCCAGAGATTGTGAATTCATCTGGAATCTGATATATATAAACCCTAAAGGACAGTCATCACTATTTGCTGACAGAGACTTTCTGCCTTCAGGGATTCAAAAACTTCCTTGAGAGCATACTAGGGATAGACAGCCAGAAAATGTCTTGTTTAGTGTTGTTAATAGGATGTTTTCTTTTATTTAGGGTTTTCTGACCATTTTTTTCAGTTTTTGATAATAGTACACAGTCGTTGGAAATAATGTACTATCCCCTAGATTCTATAAAGTTTAAAAAAAAAAAAGGTCCCAGGAAAAAAAAGAGAAAATCAAGCCATACAGACATCCGTCTCAGAATAGCAAGCCATATGGACATCTGTCTGGTAGCATTCCTAGTAAATTGACATCTCAACAGTGCAGAAAGGCAGCCTAGTAGGGCTCAGAGCTATGGACTTCACATTAAGGGACCCAGGTATAAATCCCAGCTAAACCCCTTCATTTTGTATGGTAAGCCCTCTAGGGACAAAGAAAACCTACTGCACCTAAAGGTCCACCACTATAACAGACCTCATGCTTACAGGTCACTTATATATTTAGGTACTGGAGGTATTTCTATGTTCCAGGAAGGCTTGCATATGTGTACTGATATTAAAGAGTTAAAGTGGGGATTGAACCCGGGCCCTGTTGTTCACTGTCCACTGCACTGACCACTAGGCTACTCCATCCACTTCTTGCTTTCTTAGGAATGGCCATCATATCTGGAACTGTCACATCTTTGTGGGATGGGGGTCAGTGACCACTGGGGGATTAAGAAGGGATCATGCCTTAATCTGTCCAGCTGGTCAGTTAGGGCACTTTTTTCTGACTTAATCATGACTGAAACAGATCTAGATTACTACTACTACTACTACTATTTAGCATTTCGATAGCGCTACAAGGCATACGCAGCGCTGCACAAACATAGATAAGAACATACTTCTTTTTTCCACTAGTTTTCTGTTCCATTATTGCTGAAAAACGACTAGATTTTAAGCCCACCCAAGTCCCGCCCCAAAATTCCTCCAACACAACACTTGCAATATACACAAACTGCAGTTAAACATCCCAATTCTGAGTTTTGAAAATCGTGACTTAGACATTTTTGCAAGAAAAACATCCATCTGCTGCTTTTGAGATGTTTATCTCTGTTGAAAATGAGCACCATAGGGTCTTCCAGCTGAGTTCTTAAGAAGTAATTATTTTTGCAATTTCTGAACTCTGGTTCTGCCCACAACGTTTTCCTTGTCCCAGTTTTGAGTAAAACACCTGTTGGAATTTGAATATTACATTTTGAGGAGTTAACCAAAGGTTAGAGCAGCAAGTTGAGAACCAGTGAGGTCAGGTTTAAACTCCACTGTGATCTTGACAAGTCACTTAAGCCTTTATTGCCTAAGGTATAAACTAAGGGACAATTCTATAACTTGGTGCCTCTAGTTAGGTGCCGATGGCAACAGCCAGATGGGAGGAAGGAGTTGAGGGGATGGGTATGTACTACACAGGCACAGATGCTATGAGAGCTAAAGTGACCATGGGGACAGAGGATGGCATGGTGGCCTTTTTGTCGAACATCTGCACTATTGCTGGGAGGTGGGGATGGGCAGTGGTTTAAAGCAGGTGTGCCTTTGGGTGGCTCAATGTAGTTTAGTGAGCTGCTGCCAACATTCCCATCAGTAGGTAGGCATGTGCAGGGTGCTGGGGGCTGGGTGTTCCAGATATGTGCAGCCAGTCCTTTTAGCATTTCATGGTTAGTGGAGGGGGGGGGGCAGAATTATTTGTCATTGGATATTCTGTTAATTCTGATTTGAGCGATATTTTTTTTATTCTTATTAAAAATCAATACTATACAGGCTTATTTTTGAAAGAGAAGGGCGCCCATCTTTCGACACAAATCGGAAGATGGGCATCCTTCTCACAGGGTCGCCCAAATCGGCATAATTGAAAGCCGATTTTGGGCATCCTCAACTGCTTTCCATCGCGGGGACGACCAGAGTTCACAGGGGCATGTCGGAAGCATAGCAAAGGCAGGACTGGGGCGTGCTTAACACATGGGCATCCTCGGCCGATAATGGAAAAAAGAAGGGTGTCCCTGACAAACACTTGGGCGACTTTACTTGGTCCTTTTTTTTTTTCATGATCAAGCCACAAAAATGTGCCCTAAATGACCAGATGACCACCGGAGGGAATCGGGAATGACCTCCCCTTACTCCCCCAGTGGTCATTAATCCCCACCCACCCTAAAAAATGTTTTAAATATTTTTTCCAGCCTCTATGCCAGCCTCAAATAATCATACCAGCACCATTACAGCAGTATGCAGGTCCCTGGAGCAGTTTTAGTGGGTACTGCAGTGCACTTCAGGCAGGCGGACCCAGGCCCACCCGCCCTCTACCTATTACACTGGAGGAAACAGTGAGCCCTCCAAAACCCACCACAAACACACTGTACCCACGTGTAGGTGCCCCCCTTCACCCCTAAGGGCTATGGTAGTGGTGTATAGTTGTGGGAAGTGGGGTTGGGGGGGGGGCTCAGCACACAAGGTAAGGGAGCTATGCACCTGGGAGCTTTTTCTGAAGTCCATTGCAGTGCCCCCTAGGGTGCCAAGTTGGTGTCCTGGCATGTGAGAAGGACCAGTGCACTACGAATTCTGTCTCCTCCCACGACCAAATGACTTGGATTTGGTTGTTTCTGAGCTGGGCGTCCATCTCTAAGGTCAACCTAAATGTTGAGATTTGGGCATCCCCGACCATATTATTGAAACGAAAGATGGACGCCCATCTTTGTTTTGATAATAGCAGTTTCCCCGCCCCTTCGTGGGGACGTCCTGCGAGGACGTCCTCAGGAAAACTTGGGCGCCCCGTTCGATTATGCCCCATGCAACAATAAGGACCTCACTGTATCTGATCCTGCCTATCTGTGGTGCTTGCACATAAGTAGTGCTGTGATCTTGGGGGGCAATGCTTCACACTCACCTTTCCAAGCAGCTCCTTATTGATCTCCGTGCCTTCATGGTGACATTGTTTTGGGGCAGGTGGCGGTGGTGCTTCAAGATTTGTCTCCTGTGCCTGAGGAACAGGAGGACCTGGGACTCTGACTCCTGCTTGGAGAAACTGGGCTCCATGTGCAGTGACATAACTGTGCACACTGAGGAACATTCCTCCATGAGCAGAGGTATATATGCACATTTTGCATATGGAGGGAATATCCTGCCATTGCCGCAGATGTTTTCTTGATGCGGGGACCAGTACCACCATTGCACATTTTACGCAGTGTATTTTCAACGTGGAAACGGTTATCTCTGAACATCTATGATAGTTGCAGTGCATCCTCTTTCTAAATGTTTTTTTATCAGTGTGTTTTTTTAATATCAGAAAAAGTTTGGCTCTTTCATCCATTATGGACTAGCGCTTTCAGATGTTTTCCGATAGACATTTATTTCACCATTTGAACGTCATATTGAAAATGCCCCTTCACGTCTCTGTTGTGTTCAGGAACTCCGTTTGACTCGTTTTATTTATGTTTCTGCTGATATGATATAAGACTGGAGTATCGCCCAAATATCTGCTTTTACGACAGCTGCTGTCTGCTGTTTTATTTAATTCCCCCTACAAGACTAAAAGAATTTAGGTGAATTGAATCCATTAGTACGGAGAGAGAGGATGACAAAAAATATTGCTAATAATCAGACCGCGGTCACCTTCCTGATTGTCAAACAGAGCTAAACAAATTTCTAGCAATCAGGGATTAGCAAAACATTGATTTGTGTTTCATGAATAGAAATACTCACGTGGATGTCATTTTATTTTCACACTTGGGGATTAAACAAATAGCATAAAGAAATCAAATATAGCTTTTTGCCTGAAAGAAAAGTAACAATGAAACCTTATTGATTTACTGTATATTGTTTATGTGCATGTGTAGTTAACTGACTTACTCATAGTCAACAAAGATAAAGTCCTAAAGGAAATCAATGTTTTTTCAGTTGTAAACAAACAAATTCTTGTACCTCTGGGTATACTATCTGCGAGAGGTAGAGGACAGTTATAATTTAGCTTACTGCTTTATTGCATAATCAAATTAAAGGTCTGTATTTTGTGCAATGAAATATGTGAAAGCTGTTTTAGGTGGTATTTTTCAAGATGCAATATAATAGTCTGGAATATTTATAATAAATCCAATTTTTCACACTTGTGAAGCTTGGTTGTTGCAGGGCTTTGGAGGATGGATGTCCTGACTAGAGGAATAATCCAAGAAAAAAAATCAAGTCACAAGAGGGATATCTTCAAGTATAACTTCCAAAACTCTAAACCCTGGAAAGCCAGATTGGTTGGAAAACCAGTCAAAAGGGGTTCTGGGAAGTAGGAAATATGCCTAGATACCCGAAGGACACTCAGGAGGGTTTGGTTTTTTTTTCTCCACAGAACTTTAATTCAGTGATTGAATCTGGTTTTGTTAATTTGTTTTGTTTTTTAAGTAAAGAAACAAAGGGGTATTTTTACTATGCTACGCTAAAAAGTGGCCAGCGCCATCCCTAGCTCAGGGCTTTCCCTTACACTGAGGCCACTTACAGGCAGATGATCAAAAGCCCCGCGCTGTTCCAAACAGCGCTCTAAAATAGCGCTGGAACAGCGCGGGGCGCTATTAAGCAGCGCAATTATCTCTGATGATGGGGTAGAAGTGCAGGAGAATTGTGCCTGAGCATGCGCTCAGCACAATCCTCCCGCACTTGTTTGACAGGTCTGGGCTGGAGACCAATGAAAAGAGAAGGATGCCCATCTTTAAATCGGAAGATGGACGTCCTCAACTGCCCTGTTGCAGGGACGGCCAAATTTCAAGGGGGTGTCGGAGGTATAGCGACGGGGCAGTTGAGGACGTCTTTATCATAGAAACATCCAATTTTGGACGTCCTTAACTGCACATTGCAGAAACATACAAATTTTGGACATCCTCTACTGCCCCATCACAGAAACGTCCAAATTTTGGACGTCCTCAATTGCCCTCGCTGGCAGGTTTGCTGTAGGTAGGAATGGGGGCCTGCTAGCATGCAAATGCATGCTAGACAGGGCTCACCATTCCTCCCCAATGACCTGCAAACCCTAATGCCAGCTCGGAGCTGGCGTAGGGTTTGTCACGGCCAGCGACCCAATCTCTGGTGCGCTGGTCGCTGATCATTGGGGATGAATGCATTAAGCGCTGATTAGCATGCATTTGTAAGCTACTTGTGCTAAGAGCCCTGTTTAGCATGCATTTGCATGCTACTTGCGCTAAGAGCCCTCCAGCGCATTGTTTCACGCGCTCGAGGGCTCTGATCATGGGGCAGTAGCAAATGCCGGCGCTAGTAAGGCGCTAACAGCCTCTAGCGCCGGCGTTTGCTTTTGATCATCTGCCTTTTAGTGTGGTAGTAAAATGGCCACATTTTCCATTTTTCCCATTAATGACCAAGTGCTGATTTCCCCATTAGCGCACGGCCACTAATGCATGAGCATTTACCAACACCTATTTTCTAGGTGGTAAGGGCTCACGTGCTAACCACACAATAAGCGGTTAGCATAAGGTGATGTAGCTGCACTAAACAGTTAGCACAGTACAAACCTACTCTCTGCCCCAAAACACGTCTCAAGCGCTAGAAAATAAAATCTATTTTTTAGAGCATGGGAAGCATGCGCTGATCCTGAAACTAACGCAGGATAACTGAGCGTGCCTCATAGTAGTGATTTTTAACCTGCAAGAAGCATGCATTACTGAATTTTTCAGGAACAATAAGCAATTATGTTAGAATTCTTTGTGTGCATACATTCACTCCCCTGTTTATAAAGCCGCAGTACCGCAACGCCAGATGCTAGCACGGCTTTGTAAACAGGGGCCTCAGTGTTTCCTGATTTAGACTATATAAATCAGCAAAATTACCTTATCTATCTCTTCTAAATGTGTGGGTTCAGGAGTTGAACTTTCATCCACATTGCCACACTCATGGGTTTGTAGGACCAATACCCTTACTAAAGTACAGCTTAAGAGGGATCCACAGCCACTCAAATGATTGCAATGTTCCTTTAACCCTGGATACAAGCTACTCCGTTTCCATTATTTGCCAGAGCTTTGTAGTCCACTCAATTGTTTTTGGAGTGGTTGGACGTTTCCATTTCGCTTCCATAGAAAGGAAATTTGTCAAAACACTTGTTCAACCAAGTGGATGTGGGTGTATCTAAGTACCCAATTACAAGAAATCAAAGGGATCTCTACATTTGTTATATTACTAACCCTTATAATTTCTTTTCAAAGGGCTTTACCTTAACACAGCCCCACCAGATGTGCCTCTGGGTCCCTCTCTCCCCCTCTTTCCCCAAACCCTCTCAACAAAGGTTATTTAATAACATGCATTCTGGCTGGTATTAAGTAAAGCCCAAGAAAGATTTTAGACTGCATGTCAAACTGAGTCATAAAACCCAAAGCATCTAAGTTTGGGAGTATTCCTCATTTTCTACTCATTGTTTATTCTCCCAAACCTTTTGGAAATCCAGCTGCCATTTCCACTGATAACAGTGGTTAACCTGCTGATTGCTAATTATTATACTGCACAGCTGTGCAATTAAACCCAAGCACATTTTGGACATGTAAAATAATTCTTCCAAAGGATGTAATTGCCTCAGGAGCACTCCTTTTTTTTTTTTTAACTTAAGAAATACTCTAACTGAAATAGAGAAAAGAAATGAGGTGGTGTTCTTCATTTCTTAATGACATGTGTCTTAGCTAGGAAGCTACCCTTCTCAATTAAATTGATCATTCTCTTTTCCTGCATTCACGTAAATCTTCCTTGATCTTGTAGGCTAAGCTTGAACTCAGGATGGTGAATCACTAAGGCTACAAGTACAACCACAGGGCTAAATTTAAAACTTTTTGTCTAATCTTCAAGGACCTTGAACGAAATGGCCCTGAGTACCTGAAGAATAGGATGATCCTCTACACACTGCCAAGGACACTAAGGTTCTCTCAAGGACTATCACTAACCACACCCTCTCCAAAAGACATTACATGATGTGATACATGCAAGCGAGCCTTCTCCGGAGTAGCCCCCACACTCTGGAATACACTGCCTGAAAGGCTCCGCTTAACACAAGACTATCTCTACTTCAGGAAGCAGGTGAAAGCTTGGCTCTTCAACCAGGTCTTTAATGGAAAAAGTAACTAACTTGTTAGTCTCACTCACACAACAAGGAGTGACACGGGCTGCACATACTGCAGGAGGACATGTTTATCCACTCCTATCCTATCAGAGACAATATTTAACCATCTCTCTGACCTCATGTGCACCTTTTGTTTAATTTCCCAAGTAGTCTCTCAAGAGAGATGATTTAAAACATCATGGAATGGTCAAACATTTTTTTCTATTTATACACCAATATATAAGCTGTACTTTTGTAAAATGAAATATTTTTCCCAGAATGATTTTGAAATGATTTGTTGAACCTTCTTAAACATTTTCAAAGCAAAAGTTAACTTTGAGCAAGGAGAAAATGGTATTTCATCGTACTATATTTCAGTCAATGGATAAGGTTTGCTGTTCTTCAACAATAAGATATGTCAGATCTCCAGTGTTTAGCAAGCACTGTACAAACAGAGCTGTAGTGATGAAAAGCCATGTCAATACTGCAGGTAATACCCAATCTTCAGATAATACAGAAAGCAAGCCCAATGGGTAATGAAGGATTTTTACCAATTTAGCAAACAAGAATCCCAAGTACTGTTTCACTCGATGGCAAGAAGACATCATGCGTATCCATAAACTAACATCAAAGTTAAATTTCCATCAAGTTCAAGAAAGCAGAGCTTTCAATTCTAATTTTTCATTTCTTATTTTCATTTCTGTGCTTTTTTTCTCTTCAGGAGTCCCGTGTGTTTTATGAAAAAAGCTTTACCTGAATTGCTATCAAACCATCATTTCTCGCAGGACTATGCAATTTAGGAGAAGTTTGTTCTGACAAATCATCTGCAGATTTAAAAGTCTATGGGGAATGGAATGCAAAAATTAATCTTCTGAGGAGCATCAGAGTGAAATGACTTATTATTTGTCAATGTCCACTAAATATTTCAGATTCAACTGCTTGAAAAAAGAACATCTATTTGTAGAAAAAGAAATCTCAAAACTGAATGTCTGTTAGAACTGCCTGCATGTATCTTCTATAGCATAAATGAATTATAAGGAACAACATATATCAAACTAACTGGAGTAATACAAGACCCTTCAGACTGAATCAGCAGTGACATGGCAAAGACACCTGCAGCTGGTTGATAATATACCAACTTGCCTGTTAAAGGGGAATGAACCCTGGGATTATGTTACCCAGTTAAGGTAGGCCTTATATTGGCTACCAGTAGAAGCATGGGTTGGGTTTGATTTAAGGTAGGGGACAAAACCTACCACAAAGTTTCTATCATTTTCTTAGCTATACTGCATGTATAATAATCAGTTAAACTTGTTTCTGTGAAAACTAACCCTCCACTCTCTGATTCAATTTATAGATGTGGGACCAAATAGTCTTTATTCCAACCAGTATACACAGTGAACAACTGATGACCCAATACGGCTGTGTTTCGACTAAAGGAATGCCTGCATCAGGGGTCTTATCACATAAACAGCTGGTGAAAAGGGACAGCATTCACACTTTGATAAGCAGCTACTAGAGAGCTATTTAAGTGTGAATGCTTCCTTTTTCACCAGCTGTTTATGTGATGAGACCCCTGATGCGTGTCGAGTCATCAGTTGTTCACTGTGTGTGCTGGTTGGAATAAAGACGGTTTGGTGCTACAAGGCAACTTCATCTCCTCACTGTGTTTTTTGTTCTGGATCTCCTTCATGAGGTTTTGGTCCTTCTCTTTTGCTTTCTTCAATTTATATAGTCCCATTTGCTGACCTGAATTTTCGGGTATGGAACAGTTTTGCTCCTTCAGGTTACAAAATATATTCATATATCTATGAGGTATGTATTCTAGGGTGATTTATATTGTAGAATTACCTTATATATATTTAATAAGATATTGATATTATGGCCCACAGAGGGTTTCTTGATAAGATGGTGGATTACAACTTACATAGAACGAGTAAGTATACAGTGCTCTTCCAAATTATGCATTTATCACATTCCATAGAGTTTAACAAACCATCCTTTGTTGCTTGCGTTAACAGCCAAGGTGGGTAGTGTTAAACTGGCAAGTAACGGGTTTTTCATTGGCTATAATCACATTACAATTTGTTAAATCAATTTCAACAAAAATATTCAGAGAATGGTAGATGGAGGAATTATTTTCATATCCATTTTTGAGATTAGCCAAACCTAATTCCATACTAATGGGCCGCCTTACTAATACGCACTAAGCAGTTAGCACATACATTAGAATGTAGCAATTGATAGCATATGGACACGGTGACTGTTACATACTAATATGAAAATGTATGCTAATTCATAAGCCAACTGCATACCCTGTTATGAGGCTGGAAATGTGCATTGCAGTTAGTTCATGCTGTAGATGAACTTACTGAGTCCTCTGTGGTAACTGTTTAGGGAGATGAATGGAACGGGTCGATGTGGAGCGTCTGTTTATGCTTTCCAAAAATACTAGGACAAGGGGGCATGCAATGAAGCTGCAGTGTGGTAAATTTAAAACGAATCGGAGGAAATGTTTTTTCACTCAACGCATAGTTAAACTCTGGAATTCGCTGCCGGAAAAGGTGGTTAAGGCGGTTAACTTAGCGGACTTCAATAAAGGGTTGGACGGCTTCCTGGAGGAAAAAAAACATAGAATGTTATTGAATGGACGAGGGAATACAGTATTTCTAGGATGGGCGGGACAAATTGCTTGTTCTTTTGGCTGCTGTCGGTGACAGGGTGCTGGGCTCGATGGACCCTTGGTCTGTCCCAGCATGGCGATGCTTATGTACTTATATACTTATGAGATGCTGGAATACAACTTACGGTTACTGCATAAGCTTTGTGCATACTACACAGTATTTTTAGCACTTACTGCACAGTAAACGTAAATGTTTACTACAGTTCATGAAAAGGATCCTTTTGGCAAAGCCTTTAACATGGTTCCTCACGGGATGCTCATGAACAAATTGAATGGACTGAACTGGATTAGAAGCTGGCGGACTGACAGATGACAGAGGGAGGGGGTGAATGGAATTCAGTCAGAAGAAAGAAAATCAGTATTGAGGCCAATTCTATTAAATATATTTGTGAGCGACATTGCTGAAGGGTTAGAAGGAAAAGTTTGACGTTTTGTGGATGATATCAAGATTTGCAACAGAGTGGACACTGGAGAAAATGGACGACATGTGATGTATTTTAAAATATTAGAAAACTGATCTAACGTTTGGCAGTTAAAATTTAATACAAAGAAGTGCAGAGTGATGCACGTGGGTTGTAGAAATCCAAAAGAGCTGTATTTGCTAGGAGCGAGTGGCTGATAAGCACAGACCGGGAAAAGAACTTTAGGGCTATAGTGTCTGAGGATCTTAAGACAACAAAACAATGTGACAAGGCAGTGGCCATAGTCAGAAGAATGCTAGACTGCATAGGTAGGCATATTCAGTAGAAGAAAGGAGGTGTTGATGCCCCTGTTCAAGTCATTGTTGAAGCCCCTGTTCAAGTCATTGTTGAAGCTCCATTTGGCATATTGTGTTCAGTTTTGGAGGCTGTATCTCACCCAGGACATCAAAAGACTTGAGGCTGTTAAGAGGATGTAACAAAAATTATATGGGGCTTGTGCCAAAAGACATATGAGAAGAGACTTGAAGACCTGACTATGTATAGCTTAGAGGGAAGGATGGATGGGATGTGGGGGGATATGATACAGATGTTAACATGCTTAAAAGGCATTAATATGCAAACTTATCTTTTTTTAGAGATGGGGAAGCAGTTGAACTAGAGGTCATGACTTAAGGTTGCAGGTTGGTAGATTTAGCATCAAAATCAGGAAACCATTTTCAGAGAATGTCCTCCTGGGGGAGGTTGTGAAGACAAAAACGGAACAGAATTCAAGAAATGCAGGGGGAAACATACATGTCCCAACCTGAACATCTCAATTCCCATCTCCATTTCCTTTCATAAACTGGGCTCAACATCATTTAACCAAGGATCTCTTACCAAACTGCACTAGTAATTCTCACACAGCAATGCCAATGAAGCTCATTCAAAGTGAATGGGCTTTGTTGGCATTACCGTGCTGGGATCGCTAGAGTGGTTTGGTTAAGGAGGCCCAAAATGAACTGCATATTCATTTTTCTTATAGCTTTTCTACAGAGATTCATTGATTCAGTAGTATAAAGTAGACCATTTTCATTTGGCATTTCTTACCTTAAAGTCTATTGGACTCTTAGGGCCCTGTTTACTAAGCTGCGCTATAGGCACGCAATTATTTTTAGCGCACGCTAACGCTAGCGACTCTCATAGGAATATATGAGTGTCTTTAGCATTAGCACGTGCTAATTTATAGCGCACGATAAAAACGCTAGTGCACCTTAGTAAACATTGCCCTTTGTTATTTTTACCCCAAAGCATATAGGAATCATTTGATTAAAAAATGCATTTTTTTAAATGTTACAAACTGTGCTGTATCGAACAGGCACAAATGCTAGAAAAGCTTAATGGAATTCTATTCATAACATAAATGATGAAGGAGTTTATAAGTAATTTACAGAGAAAAGGGAATAATCTACTGTAATATTTTTATGGAATCTTGTATATCTAAAAGTCTTTATACCAAAGAGTTCCATATTTAAAATGACTCTAATTATAGTATTAATTAAATAATGCACTCATGCCAAATGTGTGAATAGTGTTCACAGCTTCAGCGCTGGTAACCATGACAACAGTAAGTTACATTTACACTTTCTAGCCTGACTTTCTGTTTTTTTTTAAAACTAAAAGCCACATTTAACGCATTTATTTAACCTAAGCAGGTTTTATTCTTTCTAGCTTGATGATGTTATTCTGTATACTAATTGACTCAAAACTGGGCATTTCTGTAATGTTACATGGAATTTATGTGTAGTCTTGCATGGACAAAGTTCAACCCAAAGCTGTTTATAGCTAAGTTCAACTCAAAGAGGTTTAAAGAGGACTTCTATGTGTGAATTTCAAAAGCACTGGAACAAATACTCAAAAGTAAGTGCTGATAGGTTCAAATGTAGCTGTTCAAAATTGTAGAATATGGATTCCTGTGTTTTGAAGTTAAAAATCTCAGAAATAAATATGCATACTCTGGTACTAAAGTGTCCTTCAATAAGGTGTGGTGAAAAATGGCTTGCGGTAGTATAGGCACAGGTTTTGGGCACGCACCGATCCATTTTTCAGCACGCCTGTAAAATGGACGTGTGGCAAAATCAAAATGGCCACACATCCATTTTAGGTCTGCGACCTTACCGCCAGCCATTGACCTAGCGGTAAAGATTTAAGCAGTAACCGGGCAGTAATGACCTACGCAGGCCAAATGCCTCTTGGCACGTGTCCGAAAATAAAAATTATTTTTCAGACGTGCATATTGAACGCGTGCCAAAAACGAAATTACCGCAAGAGCCACACGGTAGCCGGGTGGTAACTCCATTTTGGTGCGCATTGGGCACACGTAGACGCTTAAATGGCTTAATAAAAGGGCCCCTAAATGCTATACATCTGAAAGCTTCTGTTTTGGGGGTACGGACTGGGGTGAAATAAGTGTAAAAGCTATGATGGATAACATCTCTCTCTTTGAAAGATATGATTCAGTCCTCGGGGGTGTGGTTAGGGTGTGGTGGAGTGGAAGAGCCTTAGATTGGGATTTTATAGCATCTTCACATAGTAACTTGGAGACATGATACTATGAACCAATTAAAGAGATGTCCTTAGAACAGTAGTCTTATATCTAGATGAACTAGTGGGCCCCGGAAGATTTTAAGTAAGGAACTTTTCCAGAGGAAATGAAATTATTAAAGCAGGACATAAACACAGCATATGACAAATAATTTTAAACTTACCAGATTTTGAAAACACAAAATAGTATGGTAAAAGCACAGTTTTATTACCATTGGCACTATTACCATTGGCACTTTCTCGCACTATCAGCCACAATTCAGAACCCCTTGCAAAAAAACAAGTACAACACAATATTAGGAAAACATTGACTGCAGCTTTATTGTTAACAGCAAACATCTTTTCATTATATATTGTTCATAAACCTCACCAAAAGTGACCTCCCTGACCCAAAGTGGCTAAATCCTTACCCTAGTCAACTAGGCATTAATAAAATAGCATTTCAGAATCACAACCATGGAATATATCACAACACATTTCAATTGTGTGACCTGCGGTGTCACTGAGCAGTGCCTCGGCTCAACGCAGTGAGGCACACAAACTACCAGCATCTCTTCATTCTCCTTATTCTTCCCCTTCCCTCCACTTCACAAGTTGCATCAAGGTCAAACTATCCATTTTCCCGCTAATTGTGACTGTCCCACACACCCAAAAAAAAAAACCTATCCAAAAATGGTAATATATACTTTCACTTTCACCTACATCAACAGCACCTCACAAACTACCTGAACAACCACACTTTCCAGTAACCCCCTCCAACAGCACACGCCCACAAAATGATAGCTCCCACCAGAACTCTATAATATATCCTCCACCAAACTACACTTCCCCTACTTATTTCACTAATCACGAGTCACCTGCAACCCTTCCAGAACCCATCCCTGGCAATCAAACCCCCAGGCACATGTGCACCATATACCCTCCTAGCTCAGATTGGTGGGCGTCGGTAATGTTTTCTGCCCTCAGGGCTAAATCACCCTTATTTATTGGGATTTATTAACCACCTTGATGAAGAGTCACCCAAGATGGAATTATGAAGCAGGGGCGGACTGACAGTGATCTGGGCCCTCAGGCAAAAGGGGCCACCTACCAAAAATGATTAAACTAGATAGGAGGTTAGGGCACAGTAGGCCCCTTACTGTTTTGGGCCCTCAGGCAATGATTGCCCTATTGGGTCAATGGTCAGTCCACCCCTGTTACGAAGCCTTACTTATTGCAACCAATGCTTTAATTTAAAGGAACAGATATGCAGTGTCTATATGGTAGAGTCTGTTCACGTGGCATTGGGGTAAACACATACATATTACTATCCTTGTATATAACGCTGACATTTATCTTTTCCCATTTTTGTGAGTGGTTCATCAGTGGCGTACCAAGGTGGGGGCGGTCCGCCCCAGGTGCACGCCGCTGGGGGGTGCCGCGCCTGTTGGCCGAGTCCACTCGTTCCCTCCCTGCTGCTCCCTCTGCGCGGAACAGGTTACTTCCTGTTCCGGGGAAGAGGGAGCAGCAGGGAACGAGCGGACTCGGAGCCGACAGGCACCCCCCCCAGCAGGTAAAAATGTACCCGGGGGGGGGGTAATTTCACCAGGGGGGGTCACGCTGCACCCGGGGGGGGTGTAATTTTGCCAGGGGGGGGCCGCACTGCACCCGGGTTGGCGCATCAGCGATCCGCTCTGGGTGTCAGCCAGCCTAGGAACGCCACTGTAGTTCATTCATCATCTTACTGTTTAAATTCTGTAAAAGTAACTCAGTTCACATACTTTGCTTTCACTTTTCTGCCTATCATATCTAAAAAAAAAAAAAAGTCTTTTATATCCAGGAACTGACACATCACTAGCAGATTTCAATTCTAGCCGTTTAAATCCTTAATTACCCTTTAGAAAGATCTGCCAGTGAATGTTTTGCCTTTACATCTAAACTGATATTACATGTTTCCTTCTTGCTAATGACAGACTCCTATATTGAAGGTGTTTTACTTCTTCTGCCGTGTATCAGTTTTTGGACACTTGAAATGCCACAAATCAAAAACAGTTTTATAGAGCAATAAATACGGGGGTAATTTAGCTAACAGACACAACCAACTAAAGCACTAAGATGCCTGTTTGTATTCACATTTTGTATGTTATTGTAAAGGGTTAAAAAATATAAATAAAAATGTGTGTCCCCTTTAATGGGGTTTTACCTGCCATCCGGTGGCCATTTGGCTATGCTGTGGGCTGCTGTGGGGCTTGGTGGGCTCATGGTGGCTTTTGGGATTCCTGGGCTGCCCCGGGGTCTGGTTCTGTCCTTTGGGGGGGGGTTGAATGTGCCCCGGGGTGTTTTCTGACCCTCTTGTGGGTCCGACGATCTTTGGGCCATTTTGGGCCCATCCAGTGCTCTCTCATTGGTGGGCAGTGCTTTTCGAGTGGCCCCAGGCTTGCTCCGATGGTCTTGGGTCCCATTTCGGGACCGGAGCAAGTCCTGGGGCAGAAGAGAGGCAGGAGACAGCAGGAGAGAGAAAAACGCGGTTGGCGCGAGTGGCGCGCCACCGCGATTTCAGCAGGAGCTGGGGAGAGGGAAAAACCGGCTGGTTCTGGTGCGCGCGCATGCGCGATCAGGGCCTAGAGCTCCCGGTAGGCCGCAAAATGAAGCCTGGGCCTCAATTTTGAATTTTGGCCCGAAGAAAAGCAGAGGAGGCGTCGGAGGACCGTCGGGGCTCGGGAAAGTTCAAAGGACCCCAGGATGGACGTTAGAGGGGTCAGGTAAGAGGTCCCATGGCCTTGTTTTGATTTAATTTAATTTAATTTTTAGCTTTTTAAGGTGTTTTGTTGTCGGGCCTTCCCTAAATTTTTTAAAATTATTATTTTAATGGTTGGGGGGGTCTGGGGGGTCTGTTTAGATAAGTTGTGTACTTTAAAATTTTTAAAAGTAATTTTAAAGGGATTTTTGAGGTTTTTCCAGTGCGGAGAGTCGTGCGCTGCTCTGGAAGTGTTTTTTAAAATTCCGACGACGGGGTTTGAGAGCGCACCTGTGACTTTATACATGTGGAAATTTTGGTAATTTTTGGTAAAACTTTTATGGGGTTTTTGGGTGAAAATATGTTAAAATGATGTATATTAATGGTTTAACAAAAAGAAAACATGGACTGGATTCAGAAAAATGTGACTGGGATGGTGGTACAATTTTTGTTAAAGTATAATGTGATTTATTATGTATTTTGTATGGAAATTCATTTTTCCCATATACTTTAATGGGAAAAATGTATTTCAAGATGGAGAATGTGCCTAGATTCTCAACTGAAAAAGTTAGCTGACATTCTGAAAGTTAGCAGCTGATTGGTCCGTTTGGGTCAGATGGCCAAGCTGTGATGCTGTTGCTAGGGGAGACGAGTCTGTAAGACAGTGAGAAGAGCTTGTGTCACTGAGAGAGTCAGACCTCTGTGCTAGGGGTGCTGCAGGTGTGTGAAAGGTTTGAGATTTAATGTGGGAGAAGAGTTTGTGGCACTGGAAGAGACAGACCTGTATGCTAGGGGTGCTTCAGGTGTGTGAGAGAATTAGGAGTTTAGAGTGTGAGAAGAGCTTGTGTCACTGGAAGAGACAGACCTGTATGCTAGGGGTGCTTCAGGTGTGTGGAGAATTGGTGTTTAGGGTGAGAGAAGAGCTTGTGTCACTGAGGGAGTCAGACCTGTATGACAGTGGTGCTGCAGGTGAGTGGAACTTGGGTGCTAGTGAGTGAGAGGGGTTAATGTATGGCAGGTGTGCTGCAGGGGTGTGGAAGATTTGAGTGTTAAAGGGTGAAAGAATCTGCAGACGTGGGTTGTGTAAGGGAGAGAAAGGTGTATGGTTTTGAGAGTGAGTGGATCTGGCTATGAGAGAGCAATTAAAGTCATCAATAGCCTTCTCATTATTAGTGAGGGAAAAACAGTGAGATCAGAGTAGAGAAAGGGAATAATACTTACCTGTTACTTTTAAATTAGTGAATTGGCCACCAGTTTTGACTTAAATTCCCAGAATTTCTGCTTATATTCATCAGGGAGCCAGGGTTTTTGTTCCTTTTTATTTAATTAAAGATCAGGTATCGTCCACTCCATAATCACCTGGACCGGGAAAACGAGCTCCAACGCAAGAAAGAGAAGAAGGCTGAGGAAGGCTTGCAGTTGTCTTGCAGCTAAGTACTTACCAACACGAGCTTTGGACAAAAGATTTAATTCAATTAAAAGATTACATACATACTTACCTTTGGGTTCTTGACTGTGAGACCTGAGAAAACAACACAAAGAATCAGTCCTTTACATAGAAAAAAATAATTTTAACATTATTGTTCAATATTTTAGATTAAAAAAAAATGAATACTTATCTGATGTATTGTGTGAAAGTAGTTCCAAGCTGTTATTGATTGCTATTAAAGAAAAGAAATAGAATTTCTGTTAACACCTGAAAGAAATTGAAATGCTGAAATAATTTGAAATTAGTTTAAATAAATTTTGATTTGTAACAATTTCCTTGGTTTGGCAAAGGCTCTGATCATTTTGCGGGGAAAACACTGTGACATCTTACAGAGCCTGTTCCTTCAAGTGAGCGCACTTATGACATCATAGTGCGGGTTTACAAAAATGGCGTCACGGGACAGGATCTTCTGCATTCCAACATTCTAAGCAGAGTTCCTAAAAATAAATTTTTTTTTTGTAAACCCCATTCCTTGAAGGAACAAGTCAAACTTGTATCTCTGAGGTTTAAAATATTTGTTGTTTAAAGTTTTTGGTATTTTGGGGAGAGGACTGTTTTCTCTTGGAAACTGCCAGGTTCTGCTTCGAATATGGAGGATTGGAAGCGGGAGATGGAAGAGTTAAGGAACCAGTTGAGAGAACAGGAGAAGTTTAACAGGGAACAAGCGGAGGTAATCAGAACATTCCAGGATGAACGAAAGGAATCCAGTACTTTGACCAGAGTGCTATTGGAAAAATTGGAAGAAGCTCCCAGATATCCTGCACTTTATATACCCAGGGATAAACGTATCTTGGATTTTTCTGGACAGAATTTGAAGACTGGTGAACCCACTGTAGAAGAGTGGATCAAAATGACGAAATCAGCTCTGAAGGTGTTGCGAGTGCCACCAGAGGATCAATGGGAAGTGGTGCAAGACCATTTAAAAGGACCAGCTAGTGACGTAATGAAAATGTACAAGGATGATAAAACTGATGTAGAAGATATGTTTAAACATTTGATGAAAGAGTTTGGGGATAGAGCTCCAATAAATTTGAGAAAACATGAATTCTATGGGCGAAAACAGTTACCAGGAGAATCAGTTAGATCATTTGGATGCGAGTTATTTGAAAGAATGAACAGGATACTGGCAAGAAAACCTCAGGCTATACCGGAGGTTGATGAAGTTCTGAAAGACCAGTTGATCCTAGGATTAAAAAGTGATAGTTTACATCGAGAAATGAAAAAGAAAAGTAAAGAGAATCCAGGAATCAGCTTCCAGGAGTTGCTGGCTGCAGCAATTGAAGGAGAGGAGGAAGAGGAGAGACTAGTCGGTGATGGAGAGAGGGACCGCTTGAGAATATTACCCCGAAGAAATGAAGGTTTCGTAAGAGCTACAGCAGTAGAAACAGACCTAACACTCCAAGCCATTCAGCAATTGGCGAGGGCAGTTGAAAAAATGGGCACTGACATGAATCAGAGGCAACAGGATCTCTATGAAGTGATTCAGAGGAGAGTGGAGGATACTGAAAGTTCCACTAGATGGAGGAACCAAAGAGAGGACGGAAGATATAGACCTGCTGAGTACAGAAGAGCTGCTGAAAGAAGTAATGGCCGAGACATAATTTGTTTCCGTTGCCAGGAACCAGGCCATATCAGTCGCTTTTGTAGAAGTGAAAGAGTAAGAGACACGGAAGTGAGAAATAAGGCAGTTCCGCTTGTGGATAAAAGAGAACCTCAAGTAGAAGAAACTGTGGAACCTAGGTCTGGCAAGAGAGAGACAAAAAGTAATGAAAGAGTAGAATCGCCCAAACCTTCAACATCTCGTGGAGGAGTGAGAGCAATGGTGTCAGAAGAACCATCTTCAATGACAGAGTTAAAGAAAAATGCTGTGGGTCCTAAACCAATCATGGAAGTACGCATCGGGGGTATGCCAGTTAAATGCCTGATTGATACAGGGTCAGAAGTGAGTACGCTAACTGCTTCCTTCTTTTATAAAAACTTGGCTGTAGGAAATCGTCTGAAAGAGGCAGCTTGGATTACGCTGACGGCAGCTAATGGACTTGAGATACCAGTCATTGGGTGCTTAGAAATTGACATAGAATGCTTCGGACAGAAGATTCCCAAAACCGGGTTCTTCATTGTCAGAGATGAACCATGGGATGTAGCGGCTGGAGAGGAACAAGATCCTGGGATTTTAGGAACAAATATATTGAAGAACGTCAAAGGATGGTTGCAAGATGTTCTTTGTTTAAACGGCAGTCCAGACAAAGCTCTAATTTCGAGAATTGCTGTGGAAGTTAAGAAGCAGCAGAACTTCTCACAACAAAATGTGACAGTAGGATCTGCAATAAAAAAGATAACCATGCCAAAAGGATTGTTGGAGGTGAAACAACAAGAGTGTAAAAGTTCTGATAAAGACTTTAATGAAGAAATGGGAGAGATTAAAAGAAGGTTCTGGCCTGAACTCAAGGCAAGACAACAGGTGGTGACAGCTACCAGGGAAGAGATATCTTCAGAAATGGAGTTAGAACTCTCATCAAATGTCATTAAACGTTTGCAAAGAAGGGACGAAGTGCTAGGTCCCGTAATAGAGGCTCTAACGATTAAAGCTGACAAGGTAACATTCACAGATAGGAGTAGTTGGAAATATTGGAAGCAGAAATTTCGCCTACAATTCAAACAAGGGATTCTATATAGAAGGATTACAAGTCCTAGAGATGGTGAAACTATTTTCCAACTCATTATACCCAAAGAATTACAAACTGAAATTCTAACTGCCTGTCATGATTTTGCTGGACATATCAGTAAAAGTGGAATGTTAAATGCCATGAGAAGAAAATATTATTGGTTGACCATGTCCAGTGATGTTGAAGCTTGGGTGAAGAAATGTAAAAGGTGTATACTAACCAAAGATACAATACCTAAAAACAAAGCTTGTCTCGTTTGTTTCCATGCAACAAGGCTGGGTGAAATTGTGGCCATGGACTTTACATTGATAGAGCCTAGTCGCACTGGTGAAGAAAATGTCTTAGTCATTACGGACATATTCACGAAATATACTATTGCAGTGGCTACCCATGATCAAACAGCCAGAACTACGGCTCAAGTGTTGTTGAAAAATTGGATTGCATTATTTGGAGCTCCAGAGCGTCTACATTCCGACCAAGGTCGAGCTTTTGAAGCCGAGACTATTAAGGAATTATGCCATTTATATGGGATCAGAAAAACGTGTACTGTGCCTTATCACCCGCAAGGCAATGGACAATGTGAGAGGTTCAATAGAACTTTACATAGTATGCTCAGAGTGTTGTCCACAGAGAGGAAAAGCAAGTGGTCTGAACATCTCACAGAAATCTGCATGATTTATAATAGTAACATACATGCTTCAACTACTTACTCACCATTTTATCTCATGTTTGGTAGAGAACCTAAACTGCCTCAGGATTTATATTTTCACCCTGAAGAAAATTCATTTAATTCCACATCTGAATGGGTTCAGGAACATTACCTAAAGCTGGAACAAGCCTGTAAGATTGCAGCAGGAGAAATGATCAAACATGGGCAAATCAGAAAAAGGCACTATGACAAAAATGCTTCAGGACCATTGATACGTTTAGGCGACAGAGTACTATTCAAAATACAACAACATAGAGGAAGACACAAGATTCAAGATCTCTGGGAAGAGACAATTTATAAAGTAATTAACATAAATGGAAATATGATCGAAATTGAAGCAGAAGTTAGTGGGAAAAAGAAAAGAGTATATCGGGATCAACTAAAACTCTTACAGGTTCCAATTGAAACTTTTGCACAGAATGATACTACTGAACCGTCCGAGGAAGAAACAGTGATGACAGAGGAACTGGATTGGTTATACCTGTTGGTGGAAGCTCCATTGAATCAACCTTGTGAAGCAGAAATAGCAGTGGACACTGAAGAGGAAGTCCAAAGTGAGGAACGACAATGGCAGTTTCCAAGGGAAAACAGGGGTATCCCATCTAAGTACCTCAGAGAGAATTACTACATGTGCTGACTGATGAAATCAAGGAAATTGAAGAAAACAGTGATTGTAACGGAATTGGGTTATTCTATTAAGGGATGTTGTGAATATTAAATGTCGGGACGACATTTGGAAAGGCCGGGTGATATGTAAAGGGTTAAAAAATATAAATAAAAATGTGTGTCCCCTTTAATGGGGTTTTACCTGCCATCCGGTGGCCATTTGGCTATGCTGTGGGCTGCTGTGGGGCTTGGTGGGCTCATGGTGGCTTTTGGGATTCCTGGGCTGCCCCGGGGTCTGGTTCTGTCCTTTGGGGGGGGGGTTGAATGTGCCCCGGGGTGTTTTCTGACCCTCTTGTGGGTCCGACGATCTTTGGGCCATTTTGGGCCCATCCAGTGCTCTCTCATTGGTGGGCAGTGCTTTTCGAGTGGCCCCAGGCTTGCTCCGATGGTCTTGGGTCCCATTTCGGGACCGGAGCAAGTCCTGGGGCAGAAGAGAGGCAGGAGACAGCAGGAGAGAGAAAAACGCGGTTGGCGCGAGTGGCGCGCCACCGCGATTTCAGCAGGAGCTGGGGAGAGGGAAAAACCGGCTGGTTCTGGTGCGCGCGCATGCGCGATCAGGGCCTAGAGCTCCCGGTAGGCCGCAAAATGAAGCCTGGGCCTCAATTTTGAATTTTGGCCCGAAGAAAAGCAGAGGAGGCGTCGGAGGACCGTCGGGGCTCGGGAAAGTTCAAAGGACCCCAGGATGGACGTTAGAGGGGTCAGGTAAGAGGTCCCATGGCCTTGTTTTGATTTAATTTAATTTAATTTTTAGCTTTTTAAGGTGTTTTGTTGTCGGGCCTTCCCTAAATTTTTTAAAATTATTATTTTAATGGTTGGGGGGGTCTGGGGGGTCTGTTTAGATAAGTTGTGTACTTTAAAATTTTTAAAAGTAATTTTAAAGGGATTTTTGAGGTTTTTCCAGTGCGGAGAGTCGTGCGCTGCTCTGGAAGTGTTTTTTAAAATTCCGACGACGGGGTTTGAGAGCGCACCTGTGACTTTATACATGTGGAAATTTTGGTAATTTTTGGTAAAACTTTTATGGGGTTTTTGGGTGAAAATATGTTAAAATGATGTATATTAATGGTTTAACAAAAAGAAAACATGGACTGGATTCAGAAAAATGTGACTGGGATGGTGGTACAATTTTTGTTAAAGTATAATGTGATTTATTATGTATTTTGTATGGAAATTCATTTTTCCCATATACTTTAATGGGAAAAATGTATTTCAAGATGGAGAATGTGCCTAGATTCTCAACTGAAAAAGTTAGCTGACATTCTGAAAGTTAGCAGCTGATTGGTCCGTTTGGGTCAGATGGCCAAGCTGTGATGCTGTTGCTAGGGGAGACGAGTCTGTAAGACAGTGAGAAGAGCTTGTGTCACTGAGAGAGTCAGACCTCTGTGCTAGGGGTGCTGCAGGTGTGTGAAAGGTTTGAGATTTAATGTGGGAGAAGAGTTTGTGGCACTGGAAGAGACAGACCTGTATGCTAGGGGTGCTTCAGGTGTGTGAGAGAATTAGGAGTTTAGAGTGTGAGAAGAGCTTGTGTCACTGGAAGAGACAGACCTGTATGCTAGGGGTGCTTCAGGTGTGTGGAGAATTGGTGTTTAGGGTGAGAGAAGAGCTTGTGTCACTGAGGGAGTCAGACCTGTATGACAGTGGTGCTGCAGGTGAGTGGAACTTGGGTGCTAGTGAGTGAGAGGGGTTAATGTATGGCAGGTGTGCTGCAGGGGTGTGGAAGATTTGAGTGTTAAAGGGTGAAAGAATCTGCAGACGTGGGTTGTGTAAGGGAGAGAAAGGTGTATGGTTTTGAGAGTGAGTGGATCTGGCTATGAGAGAGCAATTAAAGTCATCAATAGCCTTCTCATTATTAGTGAGGGAAAAACAGTGAGATCAGAGTAGAGAAAGGGAATAATACTTACCTGTTACTTTTAAATTAGTGAATTGGCCACCAGTTTTGACTTAAATTCCCAGAATTTCTGCTTATATTCATCAGGGAGCCAGGGTTTTTGTTCCTTTTTATTTAATTAAAGATCAGGTATCGTCCACTCCATAATCACCTGGACCGGGAAAACGAGCTCCAACGCAAGAAAGAGAAGAAGGCTGAGGAAGGCTTGCAGTTGTCTTGCAGCTAAGTACTTACCAACACGAGCTTTGGACAAAAGATTTAATTCAATTAAAAGATTACATACATACTTACCTTTGGGTTCTTGACTGTGAGACCTGAGAAAACAACACAAAGAATCAGTCCTTTACATAGAAAAAAATAATTTTAACATTATTGTTCAATATTTTAGATTAAAAAAAAATGAATACTTATCTGATGTATTGTGTGAAAGTAGTTCCAAGCTGTTATTGATTGCTATTAAAGAAAAGAAATAGAATTTCTGTTAACACCTGAAAGAAATTGAAATGCTGAAATAATTTGAAATTAGTTTAAATAAATTTTGATTTGTAACAATTTCCTTGGTTTGGCAAAGGCTCTGATCATTTTGCGGGGAAAACACTGTGACATCTTACAGAGCCTGTTCCTTCAAGTGAGCGCACTTATGACATCATAGTGCGGGTTTACAAAAATGGCGTCACGGGACAGGATCTTCTGCATTCCAACATTCTAAGCAGAGTTCCTAAAAATAAATTTTTTTTTTGTAAACCCCATTCCTTGAAGGAACAAGTCAAACTTGTATCTCTGAGGTTTAAAATATTTGTTGTTTAAAGTTTTTGGTATTTTGGGGAGAGGACTGTTTTCTCTTGGAAACTGCCAGGTTCTGCTTCGAATATGGAGGATTGGAAGCGGGAGATGGAAGAGTTAAGGAACCAGTTGAGAGAACAGGAGAAGTTTAACAGGGAACAAGCGGAGGTAATCAGAACATTCCAGGATGAACGAAAGGAATCCAGTACTTTGACCAGAGTGCTATTGGAAAAATTGGAAGAAGCTCCCAGATATCCTGCACTTTATATACCCAGGGATAAACGTATCTTGGATTTTTCTGGACAGAATTTGAAGACTGGTGAACCCACTGTAGAAGAGTGGATCAAAATGACGAAATCAGCTCTGAAGGTGTTGCGAGTGCCACCAGAGGATCAATGGGAAGTGGTGCAAGACCATTTAAAAGGACCAGCTAGTGACGTAATGAAAATGTACAAGGATGATAAAACTGATGTAGAAGATATGTTTAAACATTTGATGAAAGAGTTTGGGGATAGAGCTCCAATAAATTTGAGAAAACATGAATTCTATGGGCGAAAACAGTTACCAGGAGAATCAGTTAGATCATTTGGATGCGAGTTATTTGAAAGAATGAACAGGATACTGGCAAGAAAACCTCAGGCTATACCGGAGGTTGATGAAGTTCTGAAAGACCAGTTGATCCTAGGATTAAAAAGTGATAGTTTACATCGAGAAATGAAAAAGAAAAGTAAAGAGAATCCAGGAATCAGCTTCCAGGAGTTGCTGGCTGCAGCAATTGAAGGAGAGGAGGAAGAGGAGAGACTAGTCGGTGATGGAGAGAGGGACCGCTTGAGAATATTACCCCGAAGAAATGAAGGTTTCGTAAGAGCTACAGCAGTAGAAACAGACCTAACACTCCAAGCCATTCAGCAATTGGCGAGGGCAGTTGAAAAAATGGGCACTGACATGAATCAGAGGCAACAGGATCTCTATGAAGTGATTCAGAGGAGAGTGGAGGATACTGAAAGTTCCACTAGATGGAGGAACCAAAGAGAGGACGGAAGATATAGACCTGCTGAGTACAGAAGAGCTGCTGAAAGAAGTAATGGCCGAGACATAATTTGTTTCCGTTGCCAGGAACCAGGCCATATCAGTCGCTTTTGTAGAAGTGAAAGAGTAAGAGACACGGAAGTGAGAAATAAGGCAGTTCCGCTTGTGGATAAAAGAGAACCTCAAGTAGAAGAAACTGTGGAACCTAGGTCTGGCAAGAGAGAGACAAAAAGTAATGAAAGAGTAGAATCGCCCAAACCTTCAACATCTCGTGGAGGAGTGAGAGCAATGGTGTCAGAAGAACCATCTTCAATGACAGAGTTAAAGAAAAATGCTGTGGGTCCTAAACCAATCATGGAAGTACGCATCGGGGGTATGCCAGTTAAATGCCTGATTGATACAGGGTCAGAAGTGAGTACGCTAACTGCTTCCTTCTTTTATAAAAACTTGGCTGTAGGAAATCGTCTGAAAGAGGCAGCTTGGATTACGCTGACGGCAGCTAATGGACTTGAGATACCAGTCATTGGGTGCTTAGAAATTGACATAGAATGCTTCGGACAGAAGATTCCCAAAACCGGGTTCTTCATTGTCAGAGATGAACCATGGGATGTAGCGGCTGGAGAGGAACAAGATCCTGGGATTTTAGGAACAAATATATTGAAGAACGTCAAAGGATGGTTGCAAGATGTTCTTTGTTTAAACGGCAGTCCAGACAAAGCTCTAATTTCGAGAATTGCTGTGGAAGTTAAGAAGCAGCAGAACTTCTCACAACAAAATGTGACAGTAGGATCTGCAATAAAAAAGATAACCATGCCAAAAGGATTGTTGGAGGTGAAACAACAAGAGTGTAAAAGTTCTGATAAAGACTTTAATGAAGAAATGGGAGAGATTAAAAGAAGGTTCTGGCCTGAACTCAAGGCAAGACAACAGGTGGTGACAGCTACCAGGGAAGAGATATCTTCAGAAATGGAGTTAGAACTCTCATCAAATGTCATTAAACGTTTGCAAAGAAGGGACGAAGTGCTAGGTCCCGTAATAGAGGCTCTAACGATTAAAGCTGACAAGGTAACATTCACAGATAGGAGTAGTTGGAAATATTGGAAGCAGAAATTTCGCCTACAATTCAAACAAGGGATTCTATATAGAAGGATTACAAGTCCTAGAGATGGTGAAACTATTTTCCAACTCATTATACCCAAAGAATTACAAACTGAAATTCTAACTGCCTGTCATGATTTTGCTGGACATATCAGTAAAAGTGGAATGTTAAATGCCATGAGAAGAAAATATTATTGGTTGACCATGTCCAGTGATGTTGAAGCTTGGGTGAAGAAATGTAAAAGGTGTATACTAACCAAAGATACAATACCTAAAAACAAAGCTTGTCTCGTTTGTTTCCATGCAACAAGGCTGGGTGAAATTGTGGCCATGGACTTTACATTGATAGAGCCTAGTCGCACTGGTGAAGAAAATGTCTTAGTCATTACGGACATATTCACGAAATATACTATTGCAGTGGCTACCCATGATCAAACAGCCAGAACTACGGCTCAAGTGTTGTTGAAAAATTGGATTGCATTATTTGGAGCTCCAGAGCGTCTACATTCCGACCAAGGTCGAGCTTTTGAAGCCGAGACTATTAAGGAATTATGCCATTTATATGGGATCAGAAAAACGTGTACTGTGCCTTATCACCCGCAAGGCAATGGACAATGTGAGAGGTTCAATAGAACTTTACATAGTATGCTCAGAGTGTTGTCCACAGAGAGGAAAAGCAAGTGGTCTGAACATCTCACAGAAATCTGCATGATTTATAATAGTAACATACATGCTTCAACTACTTACTCACCATTTTATCTCATGTTTGGTAGAGAACCTAAACTGCCTCAGGATTTATATTTTCACCCTGAAGAAAATTCATTTAATTCCACATCTGAATGGGTTCAGGAACATTACCTAAAGCTGGAACAAGCCTGTAAGATTGCAGCAGGAGAAATGATCAAACATGGGCAAATCAGAAAAAGGCACTATGACAAAAATGCTTCAGGACCATTGATACGTTTAGGCGACAGAGTACTATTCAAAATACAACAACATAGAGGAAGACACAAGATTCAAGATCTCTGGGAACAGACAATTTATAAAGTAATTAACATAAATGGAAATATGATCGAAATTGAAGCAGAAGTTAGTGGGAAAAAGAAAAGAGTATATCGGGATCAACTAAAACTCTTACAGGTTCCAATTGAAACTTTTGCACAGAATGATACTACTGAACCGTCCGAGGAAGAAACAGTGATGACAGAGGAACTGGATTGGTTATACCTGTTGGTGGAAGCTCCATTGAATCAACCTTGTGAAGCAGAAATAGCAGTGGACACTGAAGAGGAAGTCCAAAGTGAGGAACGACAATGGCAGTTTCCAAGGGAAAACAGGGGTATCCCATCTAAGTACCTCAGAGAGAATTACTACATGTGCTGACTGATGAAATCAAGGAAATTGAAGAAAACAGTGATTGTAACGGAATTGGGTTATTCTATTAAGGGATGTTGTGAATATTAAATGTCGGGACGACATTTGGAAAGGCCGGGTGATATGTAAAGGGTTAAAAAATATAAATAAAAATGTGTGTCCCCTTTAATGGGGTTTTACCTGCCATCCGGTGGCCATTTGGCTATGCTGTGGGCTGCTGTGGGGCTTGGTGGGCTCATGGTGGCTTTTGGGATTCCTGGGCTGCCCCGGGGTCTGGTTCTGTCCTTTGGGGGGGGGTTGAATGTGCCCCGGGGTGTTTTCTGACCCTCTTGTGGGTCCGACGATCTTTGGGCCATTTTGGGCCCATCCAGTGCTCTCTCATTGGTGGGCAGTGCTTTTCGAGTGGCCCCAGGCTTGCTCCGATGGTCTTGGGTCCCATTTCGGGACCGGAGCAAGTCCTGGGGCAGAAGAGAGGCAGGAGACAGCAGGAGAGAGAAAAACGCGGTTGGCGCGAGTGGCGCGCCACCGCGATTTCAGCAGGAGCTGGGGAGAGGGAAAAACCGGCTGGTTCTGGTGCGCGCGCATGCGCGATCAGGGCCTAGAGCTCCCGGTAGGCCGCAAAATGAAGCCTGGGCCTCAATTTTGAATTTTGGCCCGAAGAAAAGCAGAGGAGGCGTCGGAGGACCGTCGGGGCTCGGGAAAGTTCAAAGGACCCCAGGATGGACGTTAGAGGGGTCAGGTAAGAGGTCCCATGGCCTTGTTTTGATTTAATTTAATTTAATTTTTAGCTTTTTAAGGTGTTTTGTTGTCGGGCCTTCCCTAAATTTTTTAAAATTATTATTTTAATGGTTGGGGGGTCTGGGGGGTCTGTTTAGATAAGTTGTGTACTTTAAAATTTTTAAAAGTAATTTTAAAGGGATTTTTGAGGTTTTTCCAGTGCGGAGAGTCGTGCGCTGCTCTGGAAGTGTTTTTTAAAATTCCGACGACGGGGTTTGAGAGCGCACCTGTGACTTTATACATGTGGAAATTTTGGTAATTTTTGGTAAAACTTTTATGGGGTTTTTGGGTGAAAATATGTTAAAATGATGTATATTAATGGTTTAACAAAAAGAAAACATGGACTGGATTCAGAAAAATGTGACTGGGATGGTGGTACAATTTTTGTTAAAGTATAATGTGATTTATTATGTATTTTGTATGGAAATTCATTTTTCCCATATACTTTAATGGGAAAAATGTATTTCAAGATGGAGAATGTGCCTAGATTCTCAACTGAAAAAGTTAGCTGACATTCTGAAAGTTAGCAGCTGATTGGTCCGTTTGGGTCAGATGGCCAAGCTGTGATGCTGTTGCTAGGGGAGACGAGTCTGTAAGACAGTGAGAAGAGCTTGTGTCACTGAGAGAGTCAGACCTCTGTGCTAGGGGTGCTGCAGGTGTGTGAAAGGTTTGAGATTTAATGTGGGAGAAGAGTTTGTGGCACTGGAAGAGACAGACCTGTATGCTAGGGGTGCTTCAGGTGTGTGAGAGAATTAGGAGTTTAGAGTGTGAGAAGAGCTTGTGTCACTGGAAGAGACAGACCTGTATGCTAGGGGTGCTTCAGGTGTGTGGAGAATTGGTGTTTAGGGTGAGAGAAGAGCTTGTGTCACTGAGGGAGTCAGACCTGTATGTCAGTGGTGCTGCAGGTGAGTGGAACTTGGGTGCTAGTGAGTGAGAGGGGTTAATGTATGGCAGGTGTGCTGCAGGGGTGTGGAAGATTTGAGTGTTAAAGGGTGAAAGAATCTGCAGACGTGGGTTGTGTAAGGGAGAGAAAGGTGTATGGTTTTGAGAGTGAGTGGATCTGGCTATGAGAGAGCAATTAAAGTCATCAATAGCCTTCTCATTATTAGTGAGGGAAAAACAGTGAGATCAGAGTAGAGAAAGGGAATAATACTTACCTGTTACTTTTAAATTAGTGAATTGGCCACCAGTTTTGACTTAAATTCCCAGAATTTCTGCTTATATTCATCAGGGAGCCAGGGTTTTTGTTCCTTTTTATTTAATTAAAGATCAGGTATCGTCCACTCCATAATCACCTGGACCGGGAAAACGAGCTCCAACGCAAGAAAGAGAAGAAGGCTGAGGAAGGCTTGCAGTTGTCTTGCAGCTAAGTACTTACCAACACGAGCTTTGGACAAAAGATTTAATTCAATTAAAAGATTACATACATACTTACCTTTGGGTTCTTGACTGTGAGACCTGAGAAAACAACACAAAGAATCAGTCCTTTACATAGAAAAAAATAATTTTAACATTATTGTTCAATATTTTAGATTAAAAAAAATGAATACTTATCTGATGTATTGTGTGAAAGTAGTTCCAAGCTGTTATTGATTGCTATTAAAGAAAAGAAATAGAATTTCTGTTAACACCTGAAAGAAATTGAAATGCTGAAATAATTTGAAATTAGTTTAAATAAATTTTGATTTGTAACAATTTCCTTGGTTTGGCAAAGGCTCTGATCATTTTGCGGGGAAAACACTGTGACATCTTACAGAGCCTGTTCCTTCAAGTGAGCGCACTTATGACATCATAGTGCGGGTTTACATTATCATCTATGTTACATTTATATATTTTTAAAATCTTTCCCTTAACATATCTACATGGAAGTAGTGTGGCTCCATTTCTCATCAGAATTCCATACAAACAGCCCAGTGTGCAAAACATGAATAAAAGTATAGGAAAGTGTGTGTTTGTGTGCACGCGCATGTGTTATGCTTACATTTTGGTGCTTGTATACTGCACTATCCTGAAGAGATGGTCGTCCTCGGTTTTCGGCGATAATGGAAACCAAAGACATCTATCTCAAAAACGTCCAAATCCAAACCCTTTGGTCGTGGGAGGAGCCAGCATTCGTAGTGCACTGGTCCCCCTCACATGCCAGGACACCAACCGGGCATCCTAGGGGGCACTGCAGTGGACTTCAGAAATTGCTCCCAGGTGCATAGCTCCCTTACCTTGGGTGCTGAGCCCCCCAGCCCCCCCCCAGGTCCGCCTGCCTGATGTGCACTGCAGTACCCACTCAAACTGCTCCAGGGACCTGCTGTGATGGATCTGGGTATGATATTTGAGGCTGGCATAGAGGCTGGAAAAAATATTTTTAAAAATGTTTTAGGGTGGGAGGGGGTTAGTGACCACTGGGGGAGTAAGGGGAGGTCATCTGGTCATTTCGGGCACATTTTTGTGGCTTGGTCATAAAAAAAAAGGAGCAAGTAAAGTCACCCAAGTGTTCGTCAGGGACACCCTTCTTTTTTCCATTATCGGCCGAGGACGCCCATGAGTTAAGCACGCCCCAGTCCTGCCTTCGCTATGCTTCCGACACGCCCCCGTGAACTTTGGTCAAGCCCCGCGATGGAAAGCAGTCGAGGGTGTCCAAAAATTGGCTTTCGATTATGCCGATTTGGACGACCTTGCGAGAAGGACGCCCATCTCCCGATTTGCGTCAAAAGATGGGTGTCCTTCTCTTTCGAAAATAAGCGTGATAATGGGTGTCTCATTAGCACACACTAAAAAGTCAGCTTGCCTACAGTGCAACTTAGTAAACAGGGCCCTCTGTTTACAATTTTATGTTTATGGTTATGTTTAGTGAGCAACCCCAGAAGCAGACGAGTGTTTCCTGTCGAAGCATGGCCCGTGTTGGGTCTCATGAATGAGAAATGCCTAATAGAGATTCACATCTTCGTCTGGCTGGAAGTGTTTTTTAGGTTTTCAGGATAGCCACAATGAATATTCATGAGAGAGATTTGCATACACTGCTTCCACTGTATGCAAATCTCTCTCATGAATATTCGTTGTGGATAGCCTGACTGGCTGGTGTGCCTGCAGGACCAGCTTTGGGAACTACTGAGTTAGTGCCTCTACATTACAGTGTGCTGATTAGCATGTGAGCCCTTACTGCCTACCAAATAGGTTATCGTATGTTCACACGTGCCATTTTTTTAAAAATTGCTGTACACTGACAACATTGGCAGATGGCCGTTAATTAGGAAAATGGAAAACCAGACATTTCCATCCAAAGAAAAGTGGCCTTAGCACGTGGGAAAGACTCGCGTAAGAGTGCACTAAGGTCACTTTTTGCTGCAGCTTAGTAAATGGACCTCTAAATGTGTTAGCATGTGTAATTGTCAAAAGTACTCAGTACAATGCCTCCAAAGGTCAAATAAGGTATATTTAAAGATAACAAACCCATTTTTTTCAAATATGCAAACTTAGACCAGAAACAGAAATAGATATTGATAGGATATTCACATGTTTTGACTGCCTATGTCAAGTGTCAGCCGACATTCGGTGAGAAACTGAGTGCCCATTTATTTTAGGACCTGTTTTGACCACACAGTTGATATAATTACTGCCTATTGTGGCGCAGTAATCACAACACCTGTCAATTATGAATCTTTCCAACATTAGCTTAGACAGTTGAGGATAATTCTACACCTACATCAGCACAGAACTATCAAATACAGATTGTGATTCTCTCTTGTAATATTGAACAGTAAGCCTGACACTGTCTTTTTTTCCACCAATATGCTTCCATTGCTTTCTTCTGTTTCTTCTCCTTCCACTTATGTGTCTTTATAATGTATTTCTTGGTGAACTCCAGATAGATATATTCCATGCCCAAAGAAGCAAAATATCAGATCTGATGCTTTTTATTTATTTGTTACATTTGTATCCCACATTTTCCCACCTATTTGCAGCCTCAATGTGGCTTGCATAGTACCGTATCAGCGTTCGTCAATTCCAGTATGAACAAATACAAGGTGATGTTGTGGTAGAATAAGGTTCATGTGTGACAGATACATTAGGGGATCTTAGAGAGGAAGAGTTAAGTTATGTCCATTACGAGCTTTGGTTTCGTTGTGTTGCAGATATTCAGGCTTTTATGTTGGGTCAGTGGGGTATGCCTTTTTGAACAGGTTTGTTTTTAGTGATTTCTGGAAATTTAGGTGGTCATGCGTTGTTTTTACGATTTTTTGCAGTGCGTTCCATAGTTGTGCGCTTAAATAGGAAAAGCTGGATGCATAAGTTGATTTGTATTTGATTCCTTTGCAGCTTGGGTAGTGGAGATTTAGGTATGTTCGAGCTGATTCTGTTGTGTTTCTGGTTGGCAGGTCTATAAGGTCTGTCATGTTTCCCTGGGCTTCGCCATAAATAATTTTATGAACCAGGGTGCAGATTTTGAAAGCAATACGTTCTTTGATTGGGAGCCAGTGCAGTTTTTCTCGGAGGGGTTTGGCGCTTTCAAACCACATTTTTCCAAATATAAACCTGGCTGCTGTGTTTTGAGCGGTCTGAAGTTTCTTTATGATTTGTTCTTTGCATCCCGCATAAATTCCATTACAGTAGTCTGCGTGGCTTAGTACCATTGATTGTATCAAGTTGCGGAATATTTCCCGCGGGAAGAATGGTTTCACGCATCTGAATTTCCACATTCACAAATAAGTGACAATTTCTATTGTTGTTTTTCTCACTTGTCACTTGAATTTCTAAAACAGGGGTACACAACTCTAGTCTTCAAGAACTGAAAGTCAGTTTTTCATAATATCTACACAGATATACACTGGATGTGCTGGGATACCCTCCCTCCGTCGTATGCAAGTGATTTACATTATAGTACTTATATTCTGTAATTACCTATGCAGTTCAATGTGGATCACAAAAGAAAGAGCAGTTAGGCCATTCCTAGAGAAAAGCAAGGCTCATAACACAAATTATTAAAAAAATCTAAAATAAAAAACTAATTCAATTAAATTTACATTAGAACAAACTTCTGAAAGATACATTTTCAATACTTTCCTAAATTGCAAATAATTTCTCATCATCCTAATAGTGATAGGTAATCCACACTAAAGGAACCTTGATGTAAAAAAAAAGAAAACCAACTGTTTTGTGATTTTTTGGCATTCATGACAGTTGGAAAATGAAATAATAACTGATTACGGAAAGAGTGAGACTTTTGACCAATTGATAGATGAATAAAGGCTAACATATAGGATGGAGAACTACCATACAAAAGTTTTTAAAACTCAGAGTTTAAATTGTACCTGGGCATCATTGGGAAGCCAGAGAATTTTGAGGAATAAAGGAGACATTCTATCAAATTTGTGAGCTGCATATATGAGGTATGTGGTTAACTTAAGGGTCCTTTTACCAAGCTGCGGGAAAAAGGGTCCTGCGCTGGTGGCGGGGGACGTTTTTCCTGTGCACCAGGGCCCTTTTTACTGCAGAGGGTAAAAAAGCCCCCAGCACATATGGCCATGTGGTAAAAGAACTCTTACCGCATGGCCATGCAACGGGGAGCTCTTACCGCCACCCACTGTGGTGGTGATAAGGGCTTCTGCCCTAACCCCGCGGTAACCGGACAGTGCATGGTGATGCCCAATTACCACCATGTTACTGCTGCGTAAGCCAATTCCAGAGGTTTTCTTTTTCCCCCAGAAATGGCATGTGCTGAGGGCGGGATCACTACTGGCGGCCATGTTGGGCCAGTGGCAGTCCCGAAAGAACAAGTAGTAAGCCCGCATTGGGCTTACCACCACTATGTAAAAGGGCCTCTTACAGAATATTGTAAGGTATGTGCATTTCTGCTGCATTTAGGTGCCCACACTTATGCCAGCTCTAAGACTGGTGTAACCTGCAGGTGCCTAAACTTGAGGTACACTGATGCTAGGGTAGACAAGTATTCTGTAAAAAAATACATAGGTGTCTCCATTATAGACTAGAGTCCTACTACATGGCCTCTGATTAGGTTTGCCTCCTAAAGGCCCACATATGTACAGTTTTAGGCAGCTACTCCCTCACCTTTGTTAAATTCTTGGAAGCAGGAAGAGGGAGAAAAGGAGGAGCTCTGAATCCCAGCTAGAAAAGTAAAAGCTATGAGTGAGGAGGGACGCTGGTGACATTATGAGGCAGCATGGCCAGGGTCATCAGAAGCTGTGATAACATCAATGATCATTCAGCCCCTATCACCATTCTTTTTCCTTGCTGCCTATGAGGAGAGATGGTGAACTAGCCTGAAGCACTTCCAGAATGACTGCTTGATTGCCCCTGCCTCCCTTTTGCCCACTGTATGGATGCCAATTTACACATTGGAGGGAATTCAGTAAAGGTCGCTCACAGTTAGGTGCCGAGATGATACACAGCACAACTTCTACAGAGGAAGTTCTGCATGGAACTGCTTTTATAGAGTACTAGTTTATTACATAATTTTGCACCTAATTTTGGGTGTGAGCATTTACACTAGCCAAAGGATGGTGTAAATTCTTGCACCCAACTACTGTCAATTAGGTATGAGAATACAAGCATTATATAACAGTTCATCTAAATCCTGGGAATGCCCCTGACTCTCCCATGCCCCTCCCCTGGCCACACCACTTTCTAGTTGCACACAAGATAGGTTATGCACACAGGTTATAGAATAGGGGTGTAGAGCTTAGCTTCAATAATTGATATAGCCTATTTAGCCAATTAATTTATGCATGGATATGTGATCTGTGCTCAAAATTGCACGTCCAACTTTGGGTGACCTATACAGAATCCAGGGGATTGTGTCTGTACCTGGTACATACCTTTATGATTTTCTGAAAACTTTAATACAATAATTTTAATATTGATATTACAAAGGATGTCATTAAGCCTCAGTATCTCACTTATATGGTCTCTATAGTACTTTATTTTCTTTGAACATGTGTCATATTCTTAAATAATAGCATTAATATATTTTCTTGGATTGCCATAGCTCAATCACTCATCACAGCTCTGTGGACATTAGGATATATTTGTCAAAAAATGCCTAGAGGAAGATTTGTGACAGGTCAGTGATTCTCATGAATGAAATGAGTTTGTTAATCTCTCAAAAGGTCTATGCTCACTGTTTTAACCTGCACGGGAGAATGACATTTTTTAAACAGAGAATTAAAAAATAATAGTCCTAGACATACTACACAAATGAAATATTCTAAACGAGTCTAGAGACAGGAGGATGGTGTTTGTCCATACGGAACATCATTCATTATTATTATACTTCATAATTAAGGTCTCTATTTACATGGTAGATATGCAGCTGTGGGTACACATCAACCAAATTAAGATCCTAACTCCATTATTCAATTAAATTAAATACTTATATACCACTAATATCCCCTTTACAGGGTTCAGTGCAGTTTACATTCTAGGTGAGACAAAAGCAGATAGTGTTAGTGTGAGGTATGAGAAACATTAGAGACCAGTGGTGTAATGCATGAGACTAAAAATATTAAAGGAAAGGATAATGGATATGTTTATTAGCAAAAGACAGATCAGCAATGGTGGCCAAATGGCCCATCCAGTCTGCCCATCCTCAGTAACCACAATCTCTTCCTTTCCCTAAGAGACCCCATATGCCTGTCCCACACTTTCTTAAATTCAGACACAGTCCTTCTCTACAACCTACTTTGGGAGGCTATTCCATGTGTCCACCACCCTTTCTGTGAAAAAGTATTTTCTTAGATTACTCCTGAGTCTATAACCTCCTAACTTCATCCTATGCCCTCTCATACTAGAGTTTTCCTTCATTTCAAAAAGGCTCACCTCCTGTACATGAATGCCACAGAGGTATTTAAACATCTATCATATCCCTTCTCTCCCGCCTTTCTTCCAGACTATACAGATTGAGGTCTACAAATCTGTCCCCATAAGCTTTATGACAGAGACCACTGACCAACTCTATCCTGTTTATATGTTTTTGTAGGTGTGGTCTCCAGAATTGCATACAGTAGTGGTTCCCAAACCTGCTCCTGGAGGCAACCCAGCCATTCAGGTTTTCAGGATATCCACAATGAATATTCATGAAAGAGATTTGCATGTAGTGAAGTTATAAAGTGGCCCCTCCTTTTGGGTGCCCCAGTGCAGGGAGTGCTAATTCTATCACAGAATCAAGGTGCCCTGATTGTTATAGAATACTACTGCAAACCCACATTGGAGCATCCAAAAGGAAGGTGTGCTATTTTATACCAAGTCAATGGCAGGCAAAGAGGGTACCTAAAAGTGCCACTCGTGTGCATCTATTAGCATTCTATAAGATGTATGTCCATGCCCGAGCCCACCCATGACCTGCCTACATGTTTGCCCCCAAGGTTTTTACCCACTACCTTATAGAACAGTGCCATCATGCGTTAGCATAAATAACTGCCAATATAGCCACCCCCTTGCATGCGTGAGATGTACATAACTGCTGCATGCCATTTCTGGAAATGCTTTTCATGATTACTGACTGCAATTGCTGGATATATATTTTTAGAATCTCTTCTGCACATCCTCTGCACTTCTCAAGCACATTTACTTTAATAAGAAGCCATATCTGAATTTTATAGTTTGTCTTTCACCTCAGTTGAAATGAAAAATAACTCAAAATAGTTGAGATAAAAACGGAAAATCTGAAAATGTACATCTGCTGGCTGTGAAGTTTTTAAATTGGAGTGGTGAAATTAAGTTTGATCTGCACTTCGAAGTGGTTCACTGCTTATTATAAATCTGCAGGTTTAAAAGCAGATGCTTACTGTATATGTTTTCTAAAAAGAATCCAATTAAGATCTAGCCATCTGTCAGAAATCTTTGCATTCACTTAGCTGTCAGTATAGGTGATATACAGCTGTGCCCAATGATCATCACATCACTACATCCATTCTTGTCAAATCATCTTACTTCATTTCACATTTGTTTCTTATATTGCACACATCTGGTTACTGACAGTTCTATGCAGATCACAAGCATAAAACAAGTAACATCAATGACAAACAACAAATAACACAACAAATAAAAAAACACTACATTACAAAGTTCACAAGACATGTTGAGGGTAATTTTGTAACACGGCATCTAGGATAAGGGCCTAAGAAGGTGCCTTCTTAGGTGCTATTTTATAGAGAAATACAGGTGTGGACATTTACACAAGAAGCCCTAGGGCGGGTATAAATATCCATGACAATATTTGTCATGTATGTGCATAAATTATAATCTACATACATACTTGAGTACTCTGCCCAAATTCTATCCTTATGTGCACCCACTGCTATGTGTGCCAACATGTCATGGTGTGTACTTTTCTTCTAGTTAGTATTCTGTAAAGTGTCATTCAAGAATGTATGTTGTCACATCATGTGTAAAATAATCCAAAGTGGGCACAAACTTGATCACTTAAAGTATGCGCCTGCTTGGAATCATTCTCCAAAACCGTGGCCTAAGCCACCAAGTCAAAGGCCTGAGCAACAAATAGATCTAAAGTTTCTTTAGAAATAAGACAGCCATTATTTATCTAAGTAAGACTAATAGCTTGCTCCACATTCTAGGGCTGGCTATCAAAACAGATGTGCAGTCTCTAGTGAAGTAATGGTCAGTTGAGGTGTACTCTCAAACCGAAAAGTGCGAGATAAGACATACAGGACTTGAAAAATAATGACAGTTTTTGGAATATAAAGGCACTTCTTCTGACTTCAGCTCAGTGTTATGTACGAAGTCTGTTCCTAAACTCAGTGTTATGTACCAAGTCTATTCAGAGACTTAAACCTGGGGCTGCTAGTTACCAAGAATAAATGCCAGTCCTTAATCCCATTCTTAATCCAATTGATGACAAGATAAAACAAATCACTTACAGATTAGGGATTCTGTATATACAGGGCTTTTTTGAGGGGGTACTTGGGGGTACTTAGTACCGGCACCTTTTCCATTATCTGCTAAAATTGACCCATGGACCCCAAGTTTTAATGGAAGAGCTCAGGCTCTACACACCAATTCTGCCTTGTCACAGATTCTGTGACTGGTTGAAGAGGGCCTGGCTGTTGTGGGGTGGGTCCCTCAGTGATCACCACATCCCTGAAGGGTGGCCTAGCATTGGAGTACTAGCACCTTTTTTGCTAGAAAAAACGCACTGTGTATATGCAAAGTGAGTCTGTGTCTGTGATTAGCCCATCTCCCAGAAAGAAGAAACTGTCAGTGCTGGTAATTTAAATACTGAAACACAAGACTAACAGAAATCACAGCTGCAGCAGCACTGGTAACTGCACAGGTAAGGCATCACTATGGCTTACTACCCTGAGAGGAAAAAACAAGCATCAGAATTGAGAGTTCAGGCCTTCTACACACTGGATCTCTAATCTAGAACAGCTATCATCTCTCTCAATTCTGTCACAGAAAACAATCAGAGGGAGGGGGAATTCTGCTCCTTCCAGCATGTCCAGAGCAAGCAGTAACAAGCTCCAAAAGACACAGAGTAGAACACAGGTTTTCATAAAGTCTAATGACAGAGGACTGCAGAAATACAGGGACTTGGTCCATGTTCACAGCTTAATAATATACAGACATGTAAGCTGTTACACACTTACAGCACAAGCTTCTGCCTGTAATGGGGGCAGAACAGCAATCATTTTCAGAAGAGAAAAACGTCTCAGAAGCGACATGAAACAGCAGATGGATATTTTTCATGGGAAAACGTCCAAATTGTGATTTTCAAAACGCAGAATTGGGGTGGGTTTCTCCACAGTTCATCTAAATCCCAAGGAGCCATGTTGGGAGAGTGGTGGTGGCATGTTTTAGGTGGGCCCAGAATTTGGACATATTCCCAGTATAATGGAACAAGATAAAAACGTTAAGGGTTAAAAATAGGAACGTTTTTAACTAGACCTGTTTTATGCACAGCTATGTAACAAAAAGGTGCCATAACTGACTAGCTGATCATTGGAGCGATTAAGGCATGACCCCGCTTAATCCTCCTGTGGTCACTGACCCCCCTCCCATCCCCCAAAGATGCGATAGTGACAGTACATACCAGGCTGTGTGATAGCTTCAGATATTATAGCCATTCCTATTAGAGCAGCAAGCTGGTCCCAGGAATAGCCATTCCTATTAGAGCAGCAAGCTGGTCCTAGGAATAGGCAAGTGGTCAGTTCAGTGGACTGTACAGCCAAGTTCATATCCCATTCTAAACTAGTACACTTGTGTGGTGTAAACTGTGAGCCTTCCAAAACCCCCAAAATACCAACTATACCTATAGTTAGGAAACACCTGAAGAGCTGAGTGCTTTTGTAGTGGTGTATAGTTAGGTACAGTAGATTTATAGGTGTTCCAGGAGGCTTCACAATACAAAATAAGGGTGTTAAGGTGGCATTTGTACCTGGGTAACTTTATGTGAAGTCCACCGCACGGACTACTAGGCTACCCTTTTGCTCTTCTGGGATATTTATGTGGCCAATTTACTAGGAAAGATGCCATGCAGCCATCCCTATGGCTTTTTTTTTTTTAGCACAAAAAGTCTGGAAATTAATGGGTTTCTTTGAAAGCAAATAAATGGATGTTTTTCTGGTTCGAAAATATTCAGAATGAGAATTTGATATGTTTTCACCAAAACATCTACAATTGGACTTGGACATCATATTGAAAATGTCCCTCTATGCCACGAACAAACAATTAAGAGTCTTCAGTTTAAGTACAATAGAATCAAAACACCTACAGCCAGTAAACAGATGATCCAAAGACTTCTGCAATAGGTATACAGGACTTACAAGTTGGCCAAAAGCCCTATGGGATCAGGTCCATTGAGCACTAAAGATTGTAGCACAGTCTTCAGGGTGCAGGGGACATTTCAAGCTCTTGTGGATTATTTATACTAAAGAGAAGGGGAAAAGATTTATCACAAAAGTGGAATTGTGAGACTCAAAGGTGAAGTAGAAGAATATGTAGAAGCTCATAAAGATGAGGCAGAATTGATTAATGAATATTTTTGTTCTGTGTTAACAGCAGAAGGGCCAGAAGCAAGACCACAGATGACAAACACAAATAGGAATAGAGGGGTGGTAGCCCCTGAACAATTTTAGAAGACTGTATTCATGAGGACCTGGCTAAGCTAAAGGTGGACAAAGCGATGGGGCTAGACAGCAAACATCTGAGGCTACTAAGGGAAGTTCTAGCGGCTCTGATCTTTTCAATGTTTCTGTGAGTCAGGAGTGGTCCCAGAGAACTGGAGATATGGTCTCTCTCCACAAAAGCAGAAGAAGAGGGTGGAAACTACAGGCCAAAAAGTCTGACTTTTGTGGTAATTAATGGAAACGCTTTTAAAACAGAGAATAATAAAGTTCTTGGAATCCATTTGATTACAGGACCCGAGGCAACATGGTTTCACTACAGGCAGGTCTTGTCAGACAAACCTGATTAATTTCTTTGACTGGGTGACCAGAGAGTTGAATCTAGGGAGAGCGTTAGATGTGGTGTATTAAGATTTTAGCAAAGCCTTTGAAACAGTTCTGCGTAGATGACATAAATAAACCGAGTGCTCTCAGTATGGGAACTAAAGTGACTGAGGCCCAGATGCACTAAACCTGAACGACCCTTTTAATGACCCTTAACGAAGAAATTTTCAAACGTACCATGCATCAAAGGCCATTTTCCGAGGAAGCTAGCAGCTAACGAAACTGGAATGCAAATGATAAACTACCATTGAAATGTAGACAATTCGGAATGCACTAACCATACCGACGATAGCAACGATTCAGTTACCGCCAGACATTTAACGTCCGCTCAGACCTGTCATTAAAGCCTGAGCTGTCATCTCCCTGCTGCCCTCTGCATGATGAAAAACCAAACTGCTGGCATGTTTAAAAAGAAAAGTGGCTCCCTGCTTCCCTGTGCCTAAAATAAAAAACGAAACTAAATTAAAAAAGGATCGGGAGGGGGCAAAGGCACTCATCAGCAGCGTCCTGTATGGACGGCCTTGCCTTGCCCCCCCTCCGAAGTCCCTGCTGCTCTCCGCTGCTCCGACTGTGAAATAAAAGCTGTTAAAAATGAAACCTTTGCAGTTGCTGGGCTCCCCCTCCCTTCCTGTCTCTCTCTTCTTCAGTCGGCAATGCTCCGCCTCCTGCCCTCCTCTACGTAGATAACTGATGTCAGAGGAGGGCGGGCACAGGAAGAAGAAGGAGACATCGGAGGAGACAGAAGAGATCAAGAACAGCTGATCCATCCCGTGCAGCGCCTTCAAACATAGGTGAGAGGCGCTGCACCGGCCATTATGGTGGAGGGGGGGTCCGGTGGAGGGGGGGGAGCGGCGGGGATGAACTCGGGGGGGGGGGGGGGGCATGGAGGTGGAGGAGGGCAGGAGGCGGAGCATTGCCGACTGAAGAAGAGAGAGACAGGAAGGGAGGGGGAGCCCAGCAACTGCAAAGGTTTCATTTTTAACAGCTTTTATTTCACAAACAGAGCAGCGGGGACTTCGGGGGGGGGGGGGGGGAGCAAGACAAGGCCGTCCATACAGGACGCTGCTGATGAGTGCCTTTGCCCCCTCCCGATCCTTTAATGTTTGTGGAGACATGCAGGGGAAAGTGGGGAGCCACGTGTTTGTGTTTTCTTTTTTTTCTTTTACGTTTCTGGATTGCGCAGAGCAGCCAGCATAACACTTGGCTGCTCTGTGCATGCTTTACGAGCCGATTACCGACGGGGATTACTGCATCATTCTTTACAATACCGCACCGAACTTGTGCGACATGTTTTTTTGGAGCATTGGTCGTTTTTTAAAATTCGGTAATGGCTTAACGATTTAGCTTTTTTTACGTTTGGTTGATGCATCTGGGCCTGACTGGATTAGGAACTGGTTGAGTGGAAGACGACAAATGGTAGTGGTAAATGGAGCTCATTCTGAGGATAAGGATATTTATCAGTGGTATGTCGCAAGGTTTGGTTCTTGGTCCGGGTTCTTTTAAACATTTTTGTAAGCGATATTGCTGAAGGACTGTCTGATAAGGTTTGCCTCTTTGTGGATAATACCGTAACCTGCATCAGAGTAGACACCCCTGGTGGTGTAGATAACATGAGGAAGGACTTAGCAAAGCTAAAGGAATGGTCTGGCAGTTAAGACTTAATGCTAAAAAATGCAGTCATGCATTTGGGCTACAAAATCCTGAGGGAATGGTACAGTTTAGGGGGTGAAGAACTTTTGTGTATGGAAGAAGGAGGGATTTGGGTGTGGTTGAATGTGATGATCTTAAGGTGGCCAAACAGGTAGAAAAAGCGATAGCGAAAGCTAGAGGGATTCTTGGGTGCATAGGGAGAGGAATGACCAGTAGAAAAACGGAGGTGATGTTGCCCCTGTATAAGATCCTGATTTAGAATATTGTGTACAGTTCTGGAGACAGCACCTTCAAAAACATAACAGGGTGGAGACGGTCCATAGGGCAGCTACTAAAATGGTCGGTGGTCTTCGTCATAAAGCATATGGGGACAGACTTAAAGATCTTGATATGTATACTTTGGAAGAAAGGTGGCAGAGGGAAGATATGATAGAGACATTTAAGTACTTATACAGTATAAATACAAAGGAGGTGAGTCACTTTCAATTGAAAGGAATCTCTGGAATGAGGGGACATAGGATGAAGGTGAAGGGGAAAGATTCGGAAGTAAACTGAGGAAATAACTTCATGAAAAAGGTGTTGAATTTGTGGGAACGACCTCCCTGTGGAAGTGGTGGAGACGTAAACTGAACTTAAAAGAGTTTGGGACATGTACAAAGGGAGTGATAGGGAGAGTAGATGGCATGGATGGGCAGACTGGATAGGCCATACAGTCCTTTTCTATTTTACATTAAAGAATAATATTTATTAAAAGTGACACATAAGACATCTGCCATCCAATGTCATAGAAGATAATACTGATCATCATCTTATTTTTTAGCTTATATAAAAGTGATAAATCAAATTTCAATCAATGTAAATACTGGCTGAAATAACAGCTTAATATTTATATTACTTGGATTTAGGACTCAGCAATGATAAATTAAATTATCCTTCTGGGAAAGATTTCTATTAAAAAAGGACCATATCACTGCCCAAATGTTCTCTGTGATTTGAAATTCTAAGAATTGTTTTCTTTTTTTGTTATTAGTGAAAATATTTTCTATTTTTATCAGGTACAAATAGGGATGTACATATGCTAATGCACTGAGATAAAAATTGGCATTAGCCAGTCTTTACGCGGGTCATTCCCACACTCTAAGGCCGTTTTTACAGTGGCCATAAACCCCCCAATTTTCTAATTTTTTTTCATTATGGCATGCAACCATTTAAAAAAATTAAAATGGGAGAACTTTCCACCCCCTATTTTATATGCGGTAAGGACTCTCACATTATCCGTGTGCTAATCACTTAGGGGTCCTTTAACAAAAGCACGCTAGCATTTTATCGTGTTCTAAAACTAATTGTGCGCTAAACACTAGAGATGCCCATATATTTCTATGGGCGTCTCTAGCGTTTAGCTCACTCTAATCATTAGTGTACACTAAGGGCCCTTTTTACCAAGCGGCAGCAAAAGGGGGGCCTGCGCTGGTGTCAGCGTGTGTTTTTGACATGCGTCAAGGCCCCCTTTTACTGCAGTGGGTAAAAGGTAAGTCTTTCTTCTTTCGAGGAAATGGCCATGTGGCAAGTGAAGCACTTGCCACGCGACCATTTCGGGGGAGTCCCTTACTGCCATCCATTGAGGTAGAGGTAAGGGTTTCCACGCTAACCTGGCGGTAACCGGGCAGCACGCTGCACTGCCCACTTACCGCCGGGTACACACCGGTGCTACAAAAATAAATATAGTCATGTAGTGCCGGATATGATGGCGTGCTGGGGGTGGGAACTACCGCTGGGCTGCTGTGGTACTTCCTTTTTAGCGAGCGGTAAGCCTGCGCCTTTGTAAAAGACCTCCTTAGTGCAAGATAATCTAGATGTGCTAACTAGTTAACACAAGAATGCCCACTCTTCACCCCTCTTTTGTAGTGCCAGTGTGTACCTTGAGCTAGTTGGGCAGTGTCGTGCGCTGCCTGGTTACTGCTGGGTTGGTGCGGGAGCCCTTACCGCCAACTCAATGGGTGGCCGTAAGGGCTCCCCCCTGAAATGGCTACACGGTAAGTGCTTCACTTGCTGCATGGCCATTTCCTGAAAAAAAATTCTACCTTTTACCCGCTGCGGTAAAAGGGGACCTCAGTGCACGCCAAAAATACACGCCGACGCCAGCGCAGGCCCCTTTTGCTGCAGCTTGGTGAAAGGGGCCTATAATTTGGTGGGAGAATGTTTCATGCTGTAGATCTTGGTTCCAGTCTCTTGTTTTGCCCGCCAGTATTACTGTGAATTTTTTTTTTATTTGTGTCAGTTGCATCACTAATAAAAAGATTGAACATAAAAACACTGACTGCCAGAAGCTGAAAATGAGCCTCAGAGGTTTTTCTTAGCTTGGGGCAATGATTTAAACAATAGTAATTTTGCCTGCTTTCAAAATGACTGCTATCACATCAGTACAATTTTTACCATTGGCAACTGGATGTAGATTGCTTAGCATTATTATTTGCATTTCCTTGCCAATAGCAATAAATTTCAAAAGCACGCATATGTGAATGATATAATGATTTGCTGACAACTTTGAAGCCTCACTTAAAGCAATTATTCCAATAACGTTTTCAACCTACCAGAAAAGAACATGGAGGTTTTTCTACATATGTGGCAAAACGTGTACTTCCAAAAGACTTTTAGTTAATGCTATAAAACACTAATTTAAAAAGTTACTTAGGGGCCCTTAAACCAGGGCCGCCGATAGCCTGGGCCGGGCCCGGAGCAAGGCCGCCCCCCCAAGGTCGCCGCCACTGCTTCCCCCCTCAAGAGGTCACCACCGCTCCCCCCCGAGATCGCCGCAGCCACGGCTCCCCCCTCCCCCCCCCCGAGGTCGCCACCGCTCCCCCTTCCGTCCTCCACCAGGCTGGGCCCCCTGCATTGAAATCACAGTCTCACCGCCGTGAAAGCAGCGCTGCAGGCAGCAGAACGCCTCCCTTAGGACCTCCTTCCCTCCTTGTGTCCCGCCCTCGTGGAAGTTACGTCAGACAAGGGCGGGACACAGGGAGGGAAGGAGGGCTGAAGGGAGGTGTTCTGCTGCCTGCAGCGCTGCTTTCACGGAGGTAAGACTGCGATTTCAATGCAGGGGGACAGATGGTCGACGACGGAGGGCAGGTGGGTCTGCGGCACCGGGCCCCCCTTGGAGGCCCAGGTTGGGGGAATTTTGTACCCCCTGCCCCCCCTCTTGGCGGCTATACCTTTAACTAAGTCACGGTAAAAAGTGGCCTGCGCTAGTTTTGGTGCATGAAATTGGTACGTACTGGGACACTTGTTACTGTGGTGGGAATTTAGATTGTAAGCTCTTTTGAGCAGGGACTGTCTTCTTTGTATCAGGTGTTCAGCGCTGCGTGCGTCTTGTAGCGCTATACAAATGCTAATAATAATAATAAGGCCTTTTTAAAATGGGGCGGTAAATGGCCATGCACTAATATAAAAATTAGCACATGGCTATTTACTGCCTGAACCCTTACTACCACCTATTTAGCAGGCAGTAAGGACTCAGGTGCTAACCCCACAGTAATCAGGCAGCATGCAGCATGCAGCAATGTGGCCACGCTACCCATTTACTGCCTGGAATACCCCTGCAGTAGAAACTAGAAAATTATTTTGTACCGCAGGAAACTGCACGTGCTAACTTCAGAACTACCACCAGGCTCTTGCGCTACCCCGGTGATAGGGCCGATTTAGCACACACTACCCATGCAGTAGCTCTACCATGCCTTTGTAAAAAGGCCCATTAGGGTTTTTTTAGCGTTTTTAGCATGCGTTCAATGCTATAGACGCCCATAGGAATATATGGGCACCTCTAACGTTTAGTGCACGCTTATTTTTAGCTCACACTAAAAACACTAACGCACCTTTATAAATGGGGACCCTTCGTGTATCTGGCCCTAAATAAATTTATTCTGTGACTAAATAATGATTATAGCTTAGTTGTACTTTACTGAATATGATTGGTGGTAAGCTATAAACAGTCTAAAAGAGGAACAGAAAATAGTGAAAACTTAGCTCTCACCTCTAATAGTTACAATTGCCAATTATATTTAAAATCAAACTATAACAATCTGCAACCATAAGGTAGAACCTGCACAAAGAAATATTGTTCTGTAATAAAGTTGCAGGGAGCAGAGCTAGGTTAAAATCATACAATTCTAAGTTGACCTTGCCACTTTTCATTTTTCTTTTTATAAAGTAACTTTCTCTTCTATTATTTCTACAGCCCTTAGGGCCCTGTTTACTAAGCAGCGTTACAGGCGCATTCATGTTTTTAACGCGCGTTAACCATATAGATGCCTACAATATCCCTATAGACGCCTACATGGTTAGCACGCGTGCTAAAAACACTAATGCACCTTCTTAACAGGGCCCTTAATTTTCCCATATGGCATATTGCTTTGCCATTTTTAGGAAAGCTTTACTCCGGCAAGGGTGCCTATTGAGGAAGGGCTGTCCTACTGTCTGTCTGTATTCGCTTTTTATCTGCATAAACATGTGCAAAGCAGCCCATGCATAAAGCAGAAATAGTGGGGCCCGTAGGTCATGCTCTTAACACCCAAATCCGAGCAAGGTCCTACCCATTTTTCCTGCAGTTAAAATTACACTGCTGAGAGGAAAACAGTTTACAGCCCAGGAAATTTATCCAGAAAACTATTTATTTCCCTGACAATGTCCTTTGAAAATTGCTCTCTTTTTATGAAAAAAAAAAGTTCTATTGAGCTAAAAGTTTTCCATCTAACTAGTGATACATGCTCTGCTATTGTACACTAGTTCAAAAATGTCACTATAAATTAGTAACTCTCTCTGCATAAAATAGAAGATTCTACCTGCAGGTGAACCATTAAATATGTATCTTCCAACTTTAAACCTGACATTTCGAAATGAAAAATTATTAAGTCCAACTTTTTTCAATTTCTGTGTTGTAGTAGGTGCCTGAAATGACTTTGAAAATGATAGCCTCTGGGTAAAATGGAGTGTATACAAACTGCTTCATTTTACATTTTCAATAGTCTAATATGACTGCATTAATCAATTGTAGGCACTCTTAACTGTGGTTTAGTAGTGACCTTCTTGTTGAACTTGTATTTTGGTATTCTATTTATATATATATTTCTTATCTTGAATGACAATGCTCCTCATTGAGAATTATGCATATTTTGTTGACCTGTATTAACCTTTTGCAAACCATTCTGGTTTGAAGCACTATATAATGAAAAAATAATGATTGTTAGATAAATTAATCTTGGAATGCAATTATATATTTTCTTGCATGCTTTAATCGTTTTGCAATCTAATGCTATGATGATAATGTACACATAGGAACCCGTTTTACAAAGCGGCGGAAAGCCCAATGTGGGCTCAAAAATATATATTTTTTTGTAGTACCGGTGTGTACCTGGCAATCATCAGGCAGTGTCACGTGCTGCCCGGTTACCGCTGGCTTAGTGGGGGAGACCTTACCGCCACCTCAATGGACGCGCGGTAAGTGCTTCACTTGCTACAAGGCCATTTCTTCAAAAAAAGAAAGACCTACCTTTTACCTGTTGCGGTAAAGGGGGGCCTCGACTTGCATCAAAAGCACACACTGACGCCAGCACAGGCCCCCTTTTGCCGCAGCTTGGTAAAAGGGGCCCAGAGAATGTAATCTGCATCAGTGTAAGAGGAAATCACAGAACCTTTCACCTTTGCATATCTCTACATTGTAATCTTTACTGTAGTTCAGAAAAAGATGAACTGAAAGCATATTTTAAGCTTTGTCTTATGGCTATATTCTTATTACCATATTGTCTTTACACTCATATTATGATGATGTCTTTATGTTCAGATGGTGATTCCGTTAATACAGTATTCTATGACCTCTAGACAAATTCTGTGCCTGCATTTTCACTGATAAAATGTTCTTTGTTTCTACTCTGATAGTATTACAGCTAGAACATCTACTGTAGCTCATCAAGATACATTATTATGAGAAACATATGTAGGTAAAGTGCAGAACGGAATAACTAGGAGCAAAATTCTTCATGTGCCTAAGTGCCATTTTCTATAGGATATGCTTTGAAACACTTCACACTCTGCCTTCTTTAAGTTCAAACTTAATATTCATGCATTGCTACTTTTGGTACATAATCCATTTTATCTTAAAAACCCAGGGGTCCTTTTACTATCGCGTGGGTAGCATGCACCAAATCGGCACTACCGCTGGGTTAGCATGTGCACCTGACAGTAATTGTTAGTTTGGCGCATGTCGAATCCCACAGTAGAAAATAAGTTTATATTTTCTACCCCGGGGGTGTTCCCAGCGGTAATCAGCAGTTGGCGCTCGCTGAATGGTTATCACACGTGTAGCTCGTGAGCCCTTTCTGCTAGGTCAGTGGGTGACAGCAAGGGCTTAGGCCATAAATAGGTGTGCACTAGTGCATGCCCATTTCACGACCCATTAGAAAAAAGCCCTTTTTTTTCACAGCTGCGATAAGAAAATGGCCCAGCACGTGCCCAAAACATGCGCCTACACTACAGCAGGCCACTTTTTACCACGGCTTAGTAAAAGGACCCCCCAATTATTTTATATTTTAAAACATAATATGGGGGGGGGGGGAATTCGATAAATGGTACCTAAAAAAAATTGCCACAGAAAAAAATAGCACTTAGCGCTATTCTATAAACAGCGCTTAAAGTTAGGCGCCATTTATAAAATAGCGCTGGGAACCATGACTATTCAGGTGTCACCATTTATATGAACAAAACTTTGGGGTATGTTTACTAAGGTGTGTTAGCGTTTTTAATGCACCTGTAAATTTAAGGCGTGTTAAACGCTAATGCGCCTATACATTTCTATGGGCACGTTAGTGTTTAATGTGCATAAACCATTTACGTGTGTTAAAAACGCGCCCATAGTGCTGCTGAGTAAACCTAGGCGATTGGTATAAATCCCTTTCCCTAAATTAGGCACAGGTCCCCTTTATTATATAACAATGTATGAAAATTAAAGGAACACCCCTAATCTGCCCATAGCTCTTCCATGGCCATGCCCCCTTTTTGGACTTACACCTAAATTTATTCATGTGCATAAGTACATAAGCATAGCCATGCCAGGAGAGACCAAGGGTCCATCGAGCCCAGCACCCTGTCTCCGACAGCGGCCAAAAGAACAATGTGTCCCGCCCATCCCAGAAATAGTGGGTTATTCCCACATCCATTCAATAACATTCTATGGCCATTTCCTCCAGGAAGCTGTCCAACCCTTTTTTAAAGTCCGCTAAGTCAACCGCTTTAACCACTTTTTCCGGCAACGAATTCCAGAGTCTAACTACGCGTTATGTGAAGAAAAATTTCCTCTGTTTCGTTTTAAATTTACTACACTGCAGCTTCATCGCATGCCCCCTTGACCTAGTATTTTTGGAAAGCGTAAACAGACGGTCCACATCGACCATTCCACTCATTATCTTATAGACCTCTATCATATCTCCCGTCAGCCGCCTTTTCTCCAAGCTGAAGAGCCCCAGCCTCTTCAGACTTTCCTCGTAGGGAAGTCGTCCCACCCCCTGTATCATCTTCGTTGCTCTTCTCTGCACCTTTTCTAATTCCACTATAAATTTTAATTAATTCCAAATAATTCCAATTAGCAATAATATATAAAAGTGGCCCCCAATAGCACTTCTCCTTTTCTTTACGAACAGTAGGACATTGAACATGTACCAGTGAAGATTCTCTCCTACCAATGCTCTCTCTGATCTTGCAGCACTAGTTGCTCTTAGTCACTCCACCCCTCTTCCAGGCTCAGCCTGCCACTGTTGCCCCTCTTGTTTGCACTGCACTGCACAAGGAGGTTTCTCCCTTCCTCTTCTCTGCATCCAGCATGTAGTGTTCTTAGGGGCCCTTTTACTAAGGCATGCTGAAAAATGACCCGCGCTGGTGTAGGCATGTGTATTGGATGCGTTGAGGTCCATTTTTCAGCCCCCCCCCCTGCAAAAAAGGCCTCTCTTTTTGGCCGAAAATGAACGCACGGCAAAATAGAAAACAATGCACGTCCATTTTGGGCCTGAGACCTTACCGCCACCCATTGACTTAGCGGTAAGGTCTCACACGTTAACCGGTCAGTAATTGTCAGTTCGCGTACACTGCTGATTTACTGACCAGTTAGCGTCACGCGGTACAAAATAGAAATTATTTTCTGCCAAGCACGTTAGACGTGCATCAAAATTAGAATTACTGCCCTTTAATTCTTAGCATTGCTGTCATCCTTCACCCTGGGGGCCTTTTACAAAGCCGTGTGCTGCGTGCGCATACTTTTATCCCATCTCCCTCCGTGATACCCCAGTGAGTTTACCATAGTTCACAGTTTAAGAAATATTGCCCTATATAAGAACTTCCATCTTTTTCAACTTGGATGTTTCTTCCCATTCCATTATTGCTGAAAGACATCCTAATTTTGGGCCCACCCTAGTCTCACCCAATTCATGCCTCCAACACTCCCCCCCCCCCCCCTTGGTGTTTGGATGAACTGCAGTGTAAAATGTCCAAAATCTGCCTTTTGAAAATCAAGGTTTGGACATTTTCGGCAGATGGATAATTTGTGTTGACTTTTTGTGACATCCATCTGCTTTGAATATGAGCACCATAAAATTGCAAATCCTGCATAGACCAAAAAATCCATCATCAGTTTGCTGGTTATTTTAAACGTTCTATTCATGATTTACATATATACCTCCATCTCACATTGACATATAAAACCTGATATTAGAAAGCTGGGATTTATACATACAGGGAGGCATGGTCAGGGTGTGTTTTGGATGTGAGTAGGGTAGGATCAAATAACGTACATGTATTTTCCATTTCGGAAGGAGAATGCATGTTTATGGCCATCAGAATCAATGTCGGAAATTACAGCTGCCTTGGGCATGTCTCTGTTTTGGAAAGTACTCGATTTGGGCAGCACTCTACTTGAGGGATTAGAGGCAACCAAACAAAGTGAAAATACTTGTTTGTATACCTCTAGTAAAAAGTACATACCATGCTGTATGTTGCCCAAATTAAACTCGCTTTATTTCAAAGGAAAGCACACTTTTGCAAGAAAATAACAAGAGTCATGCATTCATATTCATACACAGTAAATGGGGAAATATTTGAGAAGCATAGAGAATAGGTAAATCTTACAAAGATAGGAGACGAAGGTCTTTATTCCGAGAATGCTGCTTATTTGTCTAATGTTTTATGCATCCTTCCTTTTGGGGTTGTCTTTATCTGGTGGAGTCTTCAAGTTTATGGATGATTCTGTCGGTGTGTCTTCATTTATCTTGTCAGTCTTTTTTTTTTTTTAATCTTTGGGATGCTATAGCAGAGTATGGGCATTAGCAGTACAGAATGTAAAAGGGATTCTTCTGCAAACCTTCAATCACATATCTCGGTATGCATGAAAGACATGCTATGGAAGATTTGCCAGAGAAGAGAAAATAAGGAAGGACAAGTTTGATTTGGAGGATCAAGAGAAAGGAATGAGGAGAAGATGACTAGAAAAGTGAGAGCTTCTTGTCACTCTGAACTTTTGGGGTCGATTTTCATAACATTTATGCATTTGCTGGTAGGTGGCAAATACCTAAGTCATATATGGGAGTATTTTCAGCCTTTACATAGATAAAAGCAGATCGTTTAACTCATACAGCTAAATTTTATACATCAGTGAGGGATAAATATGGAACCAGTGTTTATAGGTTTACCCCCAAATTCTAAGTTGTGCGTGTTAATTGAGCCGCATGGCCAAATTGTGTACATAACTTAATTGAATGATAAGCTAATCAGCGCTGATAATTGGTACTGAACAACCAATTAGCAGCACTAATTGGCTGTAATTATGCGCACAATTTTCTAGGTGTATGCCATAACATGGTGCACATAAATTCTAATGTGCATAGTTGAAAAGGGGGCGTGGTCATAGAAGCGGAATGGGCAGGTCATAGGTGCTTCAAAACACTATGCACACTATTATTATAGAATACACCTGATCTGCGCCTAACTTAGGTGTAGGTATTTAGGTCTGGTTTTAGGTGGCCTAAATGGATGCACCTACATTTTAGGCACAAGAATGGCACATGAGTATAGTCTATTAAGTATGCCTAACTTTAGATAGGGTATATAGAATCATACTAACTATCCTGCTTATTTTCGAAGGAGATGGCCGGCCATATCGGTATAATCGAAAGCCGATTTTGGCCGGCTTCAACTGCTTTCCGTCGCAGGGCCGGTCAATCTTCAAGGGGGCATTTTGGCAGGGTACAGAAGGCGGAACGGGGGAGTGGTTACGAGATGGCCGGCTTCGGCCAATAATGGAAAAAAAAGGCCGGCTCTGACGAGCACTTGGCCGGCTTCACTTGGTCCATTAATATTTAGGACCAAGCCTCAAAAAAGTGCCCCAACTGACCAGATGACCACCGTAGGGAATCGGGGATCACCTCCCCTTACTCCCCCAGTGGTCACCAACCCCCTCCCACCCAAAAAGAATTTTTAAAATCATGTTTTTGCCAGCCTCTATGCCAGCCTCAAATGTCATACCCAGCTCCATGACAGCAGTATGCAGGTCCCTGGAGTAGTTTTTAGTGGGAGCAATTTTTGAAGTCCACTGCAGTGCCCGGTTGGTGTCCTGGCATTTGAGGGGGAACACTGCACTACAAATGCTGGCTCCTCCCATGACCAAATGCCCTGGATTTGGCTGTGTTTCAGATGGCCGCCATTAGTTTTCATTATCGGCAAAAACCAATGGCGGCGATCTCTAACGCCAGCCATCTCTAATGCCCGCCCAAATGTTGAGATTTGGCCGGCCCCGACCATATTATCGAAACGAAAAATGGCCAGCCATCTTGTTTCGATAATACGGTCGGGTATGCCGCTTTCCAGGACCGGCCTTAGAGATGGCCAGCCCCGTTCGATTATGTCCCTCCATGTGGTTTTACGGTGCCAATTTTTAAGGCACCATATTTAATATTACCCCGTTAAAGGAAATAATTAGCCACTAAACTGATGTTATACATGTACCCCTGGATTACATATATGGTACTAAAACTGCACAAGGGCTCACTGCTCTTGACTCCATGACAGAGGGTCAGGGGCATTCATGTAAGATGCACATAGTATTATAGAATTCAGGGGATCCGTGCAGGATTTACACCAGGGGCGGATCCCGGCCCTAAGCACTATTCTATAAATGGTGCCTGACTCAGAGCACCGTTTATAGAATAGCGCTCAGCGCACATTTTTTGGTGCACATTTGGATATCCTTTACAAAATCTAATCCTTAAAGTTAGGCCTGATACATAATAGACTTTAAATGGATAGTCACTGGAATGGTCACCAGTTGGAAATATTCAGCAGCTCTAGTTATTGTAGATGGTGTCACTGAATATACAAATAATGTTAACCACTGGTGCCAACACTTAATTTTGTATGCTGAATTAGGCCTTTAGTTATTATTCTCTTCTCTGCTATTCTGGCATTTTCTGGAATTTTTAACAGTGGATTTTTTTAGCAGATTGGCAGTTTGGAGTTTATCATTGATCTCCATCTCAAACTAGGACTAGGGGGCAAGCAATGAAGCCACAGACTAGTAAATTGAAAACAATATTTCTTCACACAACGTGTAATTAAACTTTAGAATTTGTTGCCAGAGAATGTGGTAAAAGCAGTTAGCTTAGAGGGGTTTAAAAAAGATTTGGATAGTTTCCTAAAAGTCCATAAGCCATTATTAAGATGGACTTGGGGAAAATCCACTGCTTATTTCTAGGAATTACAAGAAGATCCTTTGATGACCTTCATTATGAGATATGTGCAAGGTGGAGAAGCCGCTACACACATTATCAAACAACATTGGGACATTATGCGTGCCCATCCTATTTTTGAAAATTGTCGCTTGAGGATGGCTTTTTCTCGAGCACGCAACTTGAGTGAAATTTTAAGTCCAGCTGATTTGCCAGATCCCAGATTGACTGGGTTCAATACACAAGGCAGTCATAGTAGATGTAATAAAAATGGATGTAAAACATGCCCCCTGACCATCGAGACAGCAAGTTTCTACCATAACGGTCAGACAATTCAACTTAAACATCAAACGACCTGCCGTACTACCCATATCATTTACTACATCAAGTGTCCCTGTGGCAAGGCATACATCGGTAAATCAAATAGATCTTTGAATGCAAGAATGGTAGAGCATAGATCAAGAATTTCAGCCCGTATCATAGGAGCTCCTCTTGTCCAACACTGCATTTTGAACCAACATTCTATTGAATCTCTAAGATGTATGGTGATCGACTGCATTATACCCAATGCCCGTGGGGGCAACATCAATAGACTATTGTTACAAAAAGAAACACAATGGATTTTCCGTCTGAACACAGTTGAGCCTTATGGTCTGAATGCTCATCTTCAATGGAACTGTTTCTTTTAATTTCATTCATACATACGATCAGCTGCTTACGACGTAGCTTTAAGGGGTGGAGCCTCGTTGGCTATAACTAATAACGCTAGCGCCATTTTTTTAGTGGCGATACTCTGACTACAACCGTCGACACTGTGAGTCCAGAAGCCAGGTGTGCTCAGAAAATAAATGTTAACTAAGCTGTTTTCAATACTTACAATTTCATTTCCGTTTTTTAGAGATTTATGCCCTTGACAAAGCAAGAGACCGCGAAACAGGGTCCTGTCGGGCGTACAACGGTATCGGAGTTGCCAGCAGGGTTCCACAATGTTATGGTGAAACCTGAGAAGCTCCAACTTTAGAAGATAAACACGATGTAGTTTGGAGCTTGCAAGCTAAGTAGTCTTGGTGCATTATTTGCTTCTTTATTGCAATAATGTTTAATTTTTGAATTATTCGAGCAGTAGTACATATAAAGATTTATAGTGCCCGTATATCTGGGTTTGCATTCAATTAATGTTAATTAATGAGGCACCTGAGTTTGTTTTTATACGAGAGCACTATTCGATACTACTGGTTGGCTGGAGGCAATCGATGATTACAAACATACTCAGTCCCTTGAGCCACAATTACAATTGGCACATACGGACTTTTGGCAAGTTATGAGATAACCTCTGCAGTCAACAAGGGTCTTATTGCAATATAATTACTTTGTCTAAAGATTGTTGTGTAGCCATACAAAGTGTCTACGGACAAAGTTTAGCCATTTATCTTGTATTTCTAGGATAAGCAGCATAAAATGTGTTGTGCTGTTTTGGGATTTTGCCAGGTACTAGTAACCTGAATTGGCTACTATTGGAAATAGGATGATGGACCTTCAGTCTGTCCCACTATGGCAAGACTTATGTACTTACATACATATATTCCATCCTTGAATTAATTGATATCATTGACCACTGAGGAAGGCTTTACGCCAAAACATGGCCCGTGTTGGGTCAGGATCACCTATGCCTATGGTGAGTCAAGATTGTACATCTATTTGAACAACAATTGAAGAATAAAGACATTTGGACTCTATTCTCCATTTTTGTCTGGTTTACCCTGGAACACATTACTTCCACCCTTTTTGTCTCTCTTCCCATTTATTGTGGAAGATTTGTGTTCCACTTTTTTTTGCTATTCTTGCATTTGTACCTCACTTTTGTCAAAGCAGACTCTAACCACCTGATATTCAATGCTATTGAAGTACATAAGTACATACGAATTGTCATAAGTGCCATTTACAGCATTTTGGGTTATATGTGTGGGCACATTATTCCCAAGATTCTATAAAGTGCAACTGGAATTGCACATGCAAATCAGGTCGTAATCTGATTAGCACGCACAACTTAATTATATTAAACCAATTAGCACCGATAATTGGCAGTTAACAAGCAATTATTGACATTAGTTGGCTTTATTTAGAAATTACACGCACAACTTGATGTGTTTTTTGTAAAATGGTGCACATAAATTCTAATGCTTGCAGCCATAAAGGGGGCATAGTCATGGGCATTGAATGGCCAGTTCATGGGCATATCTACAAATTCTGTGCACTGTTATAGAATATACGTGGTTCATGCCTAAGTTAGTTACTGCATTTACACCAACTTTTACTTGGCATAAATTCCCATGACTAGATTTAGATGCACGGACAGGGCCTAGGCGTATTCTATAATCCACGCCTAACTTTAGGCGTAGTTTATAGAATACGCCTAGGTGGGGTTTTTTTATGGCCCCACATATAGAATCTAGCCCTATATGTGTAAAAGTACAGTAGTTATTGAATTTCCCCAAAGGGGGTAATTCTATAACAATGCACCTATGTGGCACTGTGGAAAGATGACTCCATGGCCAGAGCTGGAAAACTCAGGAACACATTCACACAAAATGGTTGTAAGTAAAACAATAGCTTCTTTAAATACAAAATAAGGACTTCATCCGCCTTATTTTCGAAAGAGAAAGATGCCCATATTTCTACCCAAATCGGGAGATGGGCGTCTTTCTCCTGTGGGCGCCCAAATCGGTATAATTGAAAGCCGATTTTGGGCATCTTCAACTGCAATCTGTCGCGGAAATGGCCAAACTTGACGGGGCGTGTCGGAGGCGTGGTGAAGGCGGGACTGGGGCGTGTTTATCGGCCGAGTAGAGATGGGCGTCCTCGGCCGATAATCGAAAAAAGAAAGGCATTTTTAGCGCGAATTTGGGTCACAGCTGGCAGGAATCCGGTATTGATTATGCAGCCATGGAAACTGAGCATCCTCATGGCTATTCCTCCCCCTGCTGGTAACTGGGGAAAGCTGCTCCCTATTCCCTGGGCTGCCTTCCCTGCCGCTTTTGCTGAGAATCCCTCCCAGGTTTTTGGGCCCACCCCCTTCTACCCGTCCCCTAGTGAATTCTGGACGTTGTAGTTCTGCGCTGCCCTGCTTTTTGCTATATCCCTGCCTACCTGCCTTATCACAATGTACATGTTAATGGAAAGTAATTAGTGCCAATAATTGATAAAAAGCCAATTATTGCTGCTAATTAGCTCATTCAATTAAAACGCACACACAAATTGGGCGCACACCCAAATTTGCTCATGCATTTTTTTAGCACTTTTTATAGAATGAGGGGGATGAGGCAGAGTTTTGGCATTTCTGCACACATATGCTATTATTCTACACATTTATACACATAACCAGCACTTAAGGTTTAGCATCCACTTTATAGTTTTACCCCCCAAAGTGAGCATCCAACCCTGTCTCCTGGAATGTCTCCATTTGGGTCAGGTACATTTATTAGTATTTATTACAAGCTGTGCACGGATACATTTTTGTGCCTATACTCTGTGCAATTTTGTATAAAAATATATTTCTGTGCTTAAAACTCCAGTCAAAATCATGCATCCTTTAACTAGAAAAATGTTCTACATTCAGAGCTCCTTTCATGAGCAGATAGCAGTGTGATCTAATGCTAAGCTGAAAGGAATTCATCGCTTAGTTTCTGCAGAGATAATTTTAGATGAACTTGACACCATAACAATATTTCATGATTGCAGAATACTTTCAAACCAGTGCGACTTGCTGCAGCCATTTTTTATGGATCAGTAATTCCTTCATAACCGGCCTTCTAATGGGCTATCACAGAGGATTCCACTTACTGCATTACAGTTTAATCAGACATGACATCTGCCAAAAGTGCCTGATTTACTTCTAGGCGATGTTGGGCTATGTGATAGTTTGTGATAAGTTAACCAGTAAACAACATAAAACAATCAGTGTAGACAAGAGCATCTTAACACCACGTTTTTTAATGTATAAAATATTAGCAAGGTGCTTGTTGCCTCACTTATTACATGAGCAGCAAAAAAAAAAAAAGCAAAAACTTATCCGGTCTTGGAGCTCACTGAGGTATATTAATAAAGCTATTAGCATTCTTACTTAAAAATAATTAAATACCAAGCTAGCTGTTAATGATTTTACACTTTTCCCCCAGCACAACCATAAGCAGTATAATGTGCAAACTACACAATTGCTATAATATTTAGAAGACATTTGCTATAGACACAATGAGGTCAATATTAAGATGCATGGTCTTTGGGGCAATTTCTCCAAGTGGGTTAGTTTTACACATACTACGACAGGAATGAACCTCAGTCTTAAACCAGGGCATGTGAAGTTTTGTTTATGTTTTTAATATTTATAGCCTGCCTTTATCGAAGGCGGGTAACACAGCACAATTTAAAATCAAATCAAGACACATCTAATAAACAAATACAGTAGAGCCATCAAGTCAAGAAAAATGAAGCGAGAATCATTGCAGGACGATGGTTAAGCCCAATAGATAACCCTTTAGCATCAGTTTCAAAGATACAATATTCTACTGTGATTTCTACTGTGAGGGGAGACATGATAGAGGTATATAAAATGAGTGGAATGGAACAGGTGGATGTGAAGCATCTGTTCACGCTTTCCAAAAATATTAGGACTAGGGGGCATGCGATGAAACTATAGTGTAGTAAATTTAAAACAAATAGGAGAAATATTTCTTCAACCAACGCATAATTAAACTCTGGAATTCATTGCCGGAGAACGTGGTGAAGGTGGTTAGCTTAGCAGAGTTTAAAAAGGGGTAAGATGGTTTCCTAAAGGACAAGTCCATAAATCACTACTAAATGGACTTGGGGAAAAATCCACAGTTCCAGGAATAACATGTATAGAATGCTTGTACGTTTGGGAAGCTTGCCAGGTGCCCTTGGCCTGGATTGGCCGCTGTCGTGGACAGGATGCTGGGCTCGATGGACCCTTGGTCTTTCCCAGTGTGGCATTACTTATGTACTTATTCCACTCCAATTGACCAATTACAGAAAAGGTACCAGTTCTTGTAATATTCAAATGCAGCTGCTTAAGATTTGGTACAGTCTCTCAAAGTTACTGCTAATGATCATCATAGTACTTGCATTGGGCAAAAGAGAGTTTCATAAGATGCAACATGTATAAGCAATTATCCAGGTGTACTTGGAAGGTCTTTTTTGGTGATGGGGAAATATTTCTGTAGCTTTCTGCCACATTTCCTTGGTCTCAGACTGCATTTCTTTGAATGCGAGGATCTTCCCTCTCTCCGAGTGATTCACCGAGTAATCGCTTGGGACCAACACTTCTATAATCAATGCCTTTCTGGTGTTTCTCTCTTTTACCACTATATCTAGTTTTTTTGCATCCAGCTTTTTATCAGTAAGGATGAGAATGTACCAGGTGATCGTAACCTTTTTGTTTTCCATAGTTCTTTTAGGGTCATGATCCCAATGCTTTTCTAGTACACTGATGCTGTAATGCTTTCAGAATTTCCAATGAATGAAAAGCACCATCATGTGCATTTCTGTATAAAACATTTCCACCATCAGCACTTTGCTGCCACCCACAAAATGCAGGAGAGTTGGTGTAGATGTGAGCACCTAAATGTGTCAGGGCTGCACCTAACCTACAGTGTTATGTATGTTTTGAATGTGAGTGGGTGTCCCACCTATGCCCTGTCTGTGCTTAATTCCTATATACACCCCCTTGCAAATATCTGCTATATAAATTATATGGGTATTCGCAGAATAGTGCTTAGGTGCCTTACTGGCATGGGGGGTAAGTGCTCATATATTTGCACATATATACAAGGACTAGGAATTAACTTTTACGTGGCCCCTTAATGGGCATTCATTAATGCACATTCATTAGTACCTGCTTAAGGGGCATAGTTATCACTGAGGGCTAGTGTTAAGATTTGTTTCTTTGATACTAATTCATGCTAATTTAGCACAGGTCCCATTTTATGCAATCAAATCAGACAATTACTGCACGGTTAACGCCTGAGACCTTAGCGCTAAGTCAATGGCTAGCGGTAGGGTCTCATACCTAAAACGGATGCATGCAAATTTTTATTTTGACGCACGTCCATTTTTGGGAAAAATTTTTAAAAGGCCTTTTTTTACAGGTGCACTGAAAAATGGATCTGTGCATGCCGAAAACACACCTATAGTAGCGAGCTCATTTTTCGGCGCACCTTAGTAAGAGGGCCCTTTAGTTGTGCGCATGAATTCTAATTGTCAATTGTCAATAATTGCTTAAGTGATAATTATTGGTGCTCATTGGCTTGTTAAGCCCCGTGAGCGTCTACGTGCACCCAATGTGCGCCAAAATGGAATTACCGCCCGGCTACTACGTGGCCAAATGGTATTGTTGCGCGCCAAGTGGCATTTCACGCATGTAGGTCATTACCGCACGGTTACCATGTGAGACTTTACCGCTAGGTGAATGGCTGGTGGTAAGGTCTCAGACCCAAAATGGACGCGCGTCAATTTTGATTTTGCTGCACATCCATTTTTGGCAAATATATTAAAAGGCCTTTTTTACAGGTGCACTGAAAAATGGACCTGCACGTGCCCAAAACCCATGCCTATACCGTTGACCGCTTTTCAGTGCACCTTGGTAAAAGGACCCCTAAGTAAATAAGTTGCGTGCACAGGGAAGAGGGGTTGGTGGTTGGGAGGCTAGGATAGGGGAGGGCAGACTTGTATGGTCTGTACCAGCGCCGGTGATGGGAGACGGGACTGGTGGTTGGGAGGCGGGAAATACTGCTGGGCAGACTTATACGGTCTGTGCCCTGAAAAAGACAGGTACAAATTCAAGATATGAGTTTATCTTGGGCAGACTAGATGGACCATGCAGGTCTTTTTCTGCCGTCATCTACTATGTTACTATGTTAAATCCAGAATACAACTGGATTTGTGTACGCAACTTAAGTCGCACTATATAGATTCCAGGGGAAAAACTATACTTTTAAAGTGGCATCACCTCTAAAATGTTCTCCCTCTTTTTCAATAAAATATTTTGGACTTATAATGATTTATACAGCCAAAAGTATCCATTAAAGCCAAAGGATTCTTTTTGAAGCACATATACAACAGATGTTGCTACTGGCCACACAAGTGCTTTAGGATATTGATCTGAATGTATTCTATATAAGAGAGAAAATAAGCCTGCAGGGGTTGTTTTCTTTAGTACAATTATGTTAAATTTCTAGTATCCCAGAAAGAAGAGTCAGTAATTCCATGTATTATATGGGTACATCATACTGAGATGCTCAATTTGAATTGTCTTTGATGTTGTCTCTGCTCTGTGTTTCTCTTGCAAAAATAAAGGATCATATTTCTTTCTGTTTCATTGCCAAAAAGGACACCATTAATTTATGCATACCTCCATGTTATTTTTAGGCAAGGCAATTACTGCTAGAAATGTCAAATGAAACAGCTTCAAAAGTGTGCTTGTCATAAAGACTCTATGATAATGTTGTTGATTCCAGTATTGTCTGAAGGTTGAATAATTTAAGAAGTTTATGTATCTATGAATGGAGTGAAATAAGAGTAAAAAAAAAAAAGACAAAACTTCTTAGACAACTGTGGCCCTTATTTTAGAAACCCTGTTCTTGTTTTCAATGTCTGAACAGCAGCATTTAAACATCCATATTGCATGGATGTCCAAATTGAGATTTTAAAAAGTTAGGAGCAAGGGAGAGTGGTCTGGGCACGTTTAGGGCGGGATTAGGGAGGGGGCCAAAACATGGGTATCCAACTCTGAATTTAGAAGAGGAAGGGATATCTATGTCCAAAAAGATGGATGTTGATATTTAGACCTGGCACCCACCCAGCATGTTCAGGTTACAGAAAGATGCTCCAATTGAGCAGCCATTGAGCAGCTCTCCATGGAAGGGATTAAGGGACATCACATCCTTAATTCCCTAGTGGTTTCTGCCCCCACCCCATGAATGGGAAACTGGCAAGGTATACTAGGTTCTGTGACAGCTTCCAATGCATCCATTTTGGGTATGAGACCTTACCGCAAGCCATTGACCTAGCAGTAAGGCCTTACGTGGTAACTGGGCGGTAATGGTCTACGCGTGTCAAATTGCTGACAGGCGTAGCTGCTGCATGTCAGAAAATAAAAAATATTTTTCAGATGCGCATAACAGACGCGCACCAAAATTGAAATTACCGCAAGGGCCATGCGGTAACCGGGCAGTAACTCCAATTTGGTGTGAAATTGGGCATGCTTAGGTGCCTACGCAGCTTAGTAAAATGGCCCCTATGTTTTCTAGTTCTCTCTTAGTTTTATTGTCTCTAAACTGTTTGATATAGCATTCCTTTGTTTGTGTTTTTAGATTGCTGAGATTTGGCTTGGCTATGAATCAACATTTAATCAAAAAATAAATATAAACATATCAAAAACTAAGCAGAATATGAATGAGATAAAAATAACCCCCCCCCCCCCCCCCCCCCCCGTTTACTGTGCCATGCGACTTAGTAAATGGGGTGGGGAATGGGATAAAGAAATAAAAATGACACCAAAACACGTCAAACTATAAAATAACACTAAACCATCCTTCCCCCAGAACCCTAGAAATTGGTCCAGCCAATGTTGCTCATACCAGATAGAATCACTGCCTGCCTCTAATATTATGAATGGATTAAAACAGCTTTTCAGTTTCCTCCCGAATAAGGCATTTTTTTCATCATCTGATTATCTAGATAATGTATTCCAGAGCCAGGGGGATACTATTGGAAAATGTTATCTCTTGCTTCATTTCATCTAAACTCATGTAATGAGATGATAGATAACAAGGCTTTGTCACTTCTTAGTAACCCAAACATTTCTTTTAATACATAGAACCATTTTCTTTCTGCGTTCTAAAAATAAAGCTACAATTTTAAAATTATTTCTGTATTGCAAGGCTTTGTAGTGGGACTAGTGAAGGGGAAATTGATAATGTGTTGGGGGAAAATGATATATAAAGTGCATATGATGTCAATTGGTGACAATGGTTCAAGATTACCGACATAGGCACAGCTCATCTTTTTTTATATATAGTTGGCGGGGAGGTCGGGGCTGCGGGAAGCTGTCATTTCAATACAGGGGGGAGGGGGGAGCGGCAGCGTTGTCGGAAGGGAAAAAAGAAAGCCAAGAGCTCGTCTGGGACGTCCTTGAAGGGCATCCATGTTAGGCACTTTAGAAGGATGTCCCTGACGAGCACTTGGGATGCACAGCTTGTTCGTTTTTTTTTTTTTACATGGGTGTTAAGCACTTTCCCACTGGTCTCCATGGGTCCGTTCACAGCCGCCCCAGCCTAACGAGAGGTGCAGACCTCACGTTAGGTTTTCCATGGTAAGGGGGAATCGGTAAACATTAGTGCATCTCATTATAATAGCCTTTGAATCATCTGCATTCCATTTTTGTTAGCTGCTACCATGATCGGAAAATGGCCTTTAGTGCATGCCAGGGTTTACTAGCTCGTTAATGGCTCGTTAATTGCTCGTTAAGTTTAGTGCATCTGGCCCACAAAATATCTGGTTTCTGTTTTCATGGTTAGAAGAGATATTCAGTGGCACTATCCAGGTAGGTGCTGCTTAATACCCCCTGATAGGCAGCTGAGTGCCATTTAACTAGTCAGGAGCCTCTCGGTTAATAATATCGGCCTCTCTATGCCTAGTTGGGCTGTGCAAATAGCAGATATAACTTGAAATATCTGATTTGGGCAGGTAGTTACTAATATGTGTTAAGGTGATAATGTGCAAGTATGCAAAAGATAAAGGCAGAATAAAATTCTAAGCCTTACTACAAATCAAGTTATCCATATAGAGAATAAAGACTCTTGCAACTAATGACTGAGATCATAAGACCTTTGAAAATTAAGTCCATCATCCTATCAAGATATATGCATTGTAATTCAAGGAAAGAAACAAACAGATCAAAATACTCAACCAAGCATCTTTCCTACTTTTTTCATATTTTTATTGAGGTTTTTAAACAGTAGAAATAACAGATAAAACAAAAGAATCTTAACAGCAAGTGGGTTTGGTATACATAAGCAAATATCAATGCATCAGATATAATAAGCAATATGACAAATATAGACATAGGATCGAGATATAAAGACATTATATTTAAGGACAATTCAAGTAAAATGAGTCTAAAAGAGCCCAGGTATTCATGCCAGATTTCTCAGAGTGTTCTTTATAAGCAAGTAATAGTTCATATTTCTTAATAATACAAACATGACTCCACCATTCTGAGAAATTTAGAAGTGTGTTGTCTTTTCATTTGCATATTATTAAATGTAAAGCAACAGTCAGTAGAATGTTACATACAGTGCTTTTTTTGTAGAAAAAAAGGTGCCGGTACTCATTATGGGCGGGGTCACCACATATGGCTCCACCCCTATGATAGCCACACCCACATTAACCACACCCCCTATACCAGCCATGGCGCATATAAACAGACATCATTGAAAATATTACAGTACTATAGGAGAAAAAAATAACGTGATTTGCTAAGTAGTAGTAGTAGTATACCCAGTGCAAAATAAGACAGCCAATGTAAATTCTCAAATTGGACATATTACAAACACTAAAATGAAAATAAAATGATTTTTTCTACCTTTGTTGTCTGGTGACTGTTTTTCTTTCCATATTGGTCCCAGTCTGTGATTCTCCTTTCCTTTGTTTTCGCTTAACTCTTCTGTGCCATTTGTCATTTTTGTCTCCTTTTTCATTGCTTTCTTCAATATTTTTCAGGCTCTCTCTCTGTCCAGATTTAATTCATTCTTACTATCCATTCTTTAATTTCCTTCATCTACCTGTGGCTTTTCATCTTTTCCTCACCCTTGTTCTCCCCATGCCCCTTCCTCTTATTCTCCAGTCTTTCTCTACTCCCCTTTTCCATCCAGCAGCTCTGCTTTCTCTCCCCATCCTTCCAGTGTCTCCCCTATTTCTTTCTGCATTCTTCCATCCAGCGTCTTCCCTCTTTCTTTCTGCATTCTTCCATCCAGCGTCTTCCCTCTTTCTCTCCCTATCCTTCCGTTTTCCCTCTCTCTCCCCATCCTTCCATCTGTTTTCCCTCTCTCTTTCCTTATCCTTCCATCTGTTTTCCCTCTCTCCCCAATCCTTCCATCTGTGTTTTTCCCTCTCTCTCCCCATCCTTCCATCTGTTTTTCCCCTCTCCCCAATCCTTCCATCTGTTTTTCTCCTCTCTCCCCAATCCTTCCATCTGTTTTCCCTCTCTCTCCCCAATCCTTCCATCTGTTTTTCTCCTCTCTCCCCAATCCTTCCATCTGTTTTTCCCTCTCTCTCCCCATCCTTCCATCTGTTTTCCCTCTCTCTCCCCAATCCTTCCATCTGTTTTTCCCTCTCTCTCCCCCCATCCTTCCATCTGTTTTCCCTCTCTCCCCAATCCTTCCATCTGTTTTTCTCCTCTCTCCCCAATCCTTCCATCTGTTTTTCCCTCTCTCTCCCCATCCTTCCATCTGTTTTCCCTCTCTCTCCCCAATCCTTCCCTCTGTTGTTTTCCCTCTTTCTCTCTCTCCCCATCCTTCCATCTGTTTTCCCCTCTCTCCCCAATCTTTCCCTCTGTTGGTTTCCCTCTTTCTCTCTCTCCCCAATCCTTCCCTCTGTTGTTTTCCCTCTTTATCTCTCTCCCCAATCCTTCCCTCTGTTGGATTCCCTCTTTATCTCTCTCCCCAATCCTTCCCTCTGTTGGTTTCCCTCTTTATCTCTCTCCCCAATCCTTCCCTCTGTTGGTTTCCCTCTTTCTCTCTCTCCCCAATCCTTCCCTCTGTTGGTTTCCCTCTTTATCTCTCTCCCCAATCCTTCCCTCTGTTGGTTTCCCTCTTTCTCTCTCTCCCCAATCCTTCCCTCTGTTGGTTTCCCTCTTTCTCTCTCTCCCCAATCCTTCCCTCTGTTGGTTTCCCTCTTTATCTCTCTCCCCAATCCTTCCCTCTGTTGGTTTCCCTCTTTCTCTCTCTCCCCAATCCTTCCCTCTGTTGGTTTCCCGCCTTCTCTCTCTCCCCAATCCTTCCCTCTGTTGGTTTCCCGCCTTCTCTCTCTCCCCAATCCTTCCCTCTGTTGGATTCCCTCTCCCTGCCAAGTTTGGCGCGAACGGCGCGAAGTCGCGACGCACGCGGCACCAGCCCCTATTTCCGGCCGCTGCTGCTTCTCCTGTTGAGCAGCAGCGGCCGCTACACAAAGAAAAAGAAGATTTTAAAAAAAAACTTCAAACCTGGCTGAAACGCGGCACCCCGGCACTGTAGACAGCCATTAGGCATTGGCTGTTGCCCCGCAGCCGCTACTCCTCTTGCCTCTACGTCACTGCCCCTGGAGGAAGACCCTGGAGGAGCGCAGTGACGTAAGGCAAGAGGAGGAGCGGCTGCGGGACAGCAGCCAATGCCTAATGGCTGTCTACAGTGCCGGGGTGCCGCGTTTCAGCCAGGTTTGAAGTTTTTTTTAAATCTTTTTCTTTGTGTAGCGGCCGCTGCTGCTCAACAGGAGAAGCAGCAGCGGCCGGAAATGGGGGCTGGCACTGCGTCCGTCACGGGCGAGGGGAACAAAAAAAAAAGGTGCCGGTACGCCGTACCGTTGCGTACCGGCACAAAAAAAGCACTGGTTACATAATTTATGTGATGATTCAGGTAAAGAAATTTCCAACCTGGAGGAATGAAGGATGACTATATTATAGGATATATGTAGATCTGAAGGTAACTTAAAGATGTCAGAGACCTTAGACCAAATATAATTCCAGTATGCTTGTACATTTGGACAATAAAAGATCATGTGTGACAGACACCCTTCAGCAGAGATGCACGACCAGCATGAAGTTGAGGAGAATTGTTTAGAGATCTTGGACAATTTTATTGGAGTCCAACATGCTCGGTGAAGTACAAAGAAGGAGGATTGAGAAATAACTGCTGATTTAGTTGGACATAAGGTTTTTGAATAAAATGTAGTCCAGTCTATTTCCAATGAATCTGAACTTATAATTCGGTCATTCTCCCACGAAGCTTCTATTTGTTGCACACATTGTACAAAGGAATCCATGAGGGTCTTTTAATATAATGCGGAAGCCCTTTTACAGGCACAATATAATTCAAGACAATATGATGAGAAATCTGATGAGTTCCAGGTGCGAGAGGAAATTGGGCATTCAGGAGCTAAAAGTGAGGAGACTTGTTTTCAGGGGAAAGAAGGAGTTAAAGTATCTTTCCTACTTTGACTATCAAACAGTCACAGTGGGTTTAGATTCAGCTCTCATATGTTAATGAAGGACAATAAATGGATGCTATTCTCCTCCTCACCCTCCCATTCCCCTTCTACCATCTGTCTCAAATCTTGGTTAATATAAAATTGCATAGCTCTACGGACAGACCTGACATACAGTGGGGGAAATAAGTATTTGATCCCTTGCTGATTTTGTAAGTGTGCCCACTGACAAAGACATGAGCAGCCCATAATTGAAGGGTAGGTTATTGGTAACAGTGAGAGATAGCACATCACAAATTAAATCCGGAAAATCACATTGTGGAAAGTATATGAATTTATTTGCATTCTGCAGAGGGAAATAAGTATTTGATCCCCCACCAACCAGTAAGAGATCTGGCCCCTACAGACCAGGTAGATGCTCCAAATCAACTCGTTACCTGCATGACAGACAGCTGTCGGCAATGGTCACCTGTATGAAAGACACCTGTCCACAGACTCAGTGAATCAGTCAGACTCTAACCTCTACAAAATGGCCAAGAGCAAGGAGCTGTCTAAGGATGTCAGGGACAAGATCATACACCTGCACAAGGCTGGAATGGGCTACAAAATCATCAGTAAGACGCTGGGCGAGAAGGAGACAACTGTTGGTGCCATAGTAAGAAAATGGAAGAAGTACAAAATGACTGTCAATCGACAAAGATCTGGGGCTCCACGCAAAATCTCACCTCGTGGGGTATCCTTGATCATGAGGAAGGTTAGAAATCAGCCTACAACTACAAGGGGGGAACTTGTCAATGATCTCAAGGCAGCTGGGACCACTGTCACCACGAAAACTATTGGTAACACATTACGACATAACGGATTGCAATCCTGCAGTGCCCGCAAGGTCCCCCTGCTCCGGAAGGCACATGTGACGGCCCGTCTGAAGTTTGCCAGTGAACACCTGGATGATGCCGAGAGTGATTGGGAGAAGGTGCTGTGGTCAGATGAGACAAAAATTGAGCTCTTTGGCATGAACTCAACTCGCCGTGTTTGGAGGAAGAGAAATGCTGCCTATGACCCAAAGAACACCGTCCCCACTGTCAAGCATGGAGGTGGAAATGTTATGTTTTGGGGGTGTTTCTCTGCTAAGGGCACAGGACTACTTCACCGCATCAATGGGAGAATGGATGGGGCCATGTACCGTACAATTCTGAGTGACAACCTCCTTCCCTCCGCCAGGGCCTTAAAAATGGGTCGTGGCTGGGTCTTCCAGCACGACAATGACCCAAAACATACAGCCAAGGCAACAAAGGAGTGGCTCAGGAAGAAGCACATTAGGGTCATGGAGTGGCCTAGCCAGTCACCAGACCTTAATCCCATTGAAAACTTATGGAGGGAGCTGAAGCTGCGAGTTGCCAAGCGACAGCCCAGAACTCTTAATGATTTAGAGATGATCTGCAAAGAGGAGTGGACCAAAATTCCTCCTGACATGTGTGCAAACCTCATCATCAACTACAGAAGACGTCTGACCGCTGTGCTTGCCAACAAGGGTTTTGCCACCAAGTATTAGGTCTTGTTTGCCAGAGGGATCAAATACTTATTTCCCTCTGCAGAATGCAAATAAATTCATATACTTTCCACAATGTGATTTTCCGGATTTAATTTGTGATGTGCTATCTCTCACTGTTACCAATAACCTACCCTTCAATTATGGGCTGCTCATGTCTTTGTCAGTGGGCAAACTTACAAAATCAGCAAGGGATCAAATACTTATTTCCCCCACTGTAGTACTGATCCCTCTGAAATTGATAAATTTAATTTTTACAAGCAATGTATTTGTTTTATGATATATAAAATCATAAATGATCAATGGCTGCTTATTTATTTATTGCATATGTATCCCACATTTTCCCACCTATTTGCGGGCTCAGTGTGGCTTACAATACATTGTAAATGATGGCAATACAATTTGTTACAGTTCGATTATGGGTTACATTATGAAGAGTTATGGGGAGACAAGGTCAAAATATCATTAGGGGAATAGAGCAGTGGAATGTAACAATGGGAAAATGATAGGACCACATGAAGGTCCCAGAAAACAGAGAGGCAAGCGATCTGCTAGTCCTAAAAGGATGGTGGACATTGAAGTGGACACGATGAAGATATAAAAAATCTTTATTATATAATCATAAATAAAAGAGTGCCCAGCACAGCTATATTTCACTGACCAGAGCCTGCTTTAGGGGCAATACATGTACTGGTAAAACAAACAAATAAATAAATAATAGTATAATAAATAATAATCATAAAATCTAAACCATAAATGACTCCCAATAGATGATAAAATGTGAAACATATGAATAAACATAAATACAATGTACAAATTAGCATATACATATAAATCATATATAAAATGTGGGATACAAGTGCAATAAATAAAAACACACTATCCTGCTTATTTTCGAAAGAGAAGGCCAGCCATCTTCCGACACAAATCGGGAGATGGCCAGCCATCTCCTAAACCCGGCCAAATCGGTATAATTGAAAGCCGATTTTGGCAGGCTTCAACTGCTTTCCGTCGTGGAGCCGGAGAAAGTTCAAGAGGGCGTGTCGGCAGTGTACCGAAGGCGGGATGGGGGCATGGTTAAGAGATGGCCACCTCCACCCAATAATGGAAAAGAGAAGGCCGGCCTTGATGAGCATTTGGATGGTTTTACTTGGTCGATTTATTTTTAGGACCAAGCCTCAAAAAAGTGCCTCAACTCACCAGATAACCACCGGAGGGAATCGGGGATGACCTCCCCGTACTCCCCCAGTGGTCACCAACCCCTTCTCCACCCTAAAAAAAACAAAAAAAAGTTTGCCAGCCTCTATGCCAGCCTCAAATGTCATACCTAGCTCCATGACAGCAGTATGCAGGTCCTTGGAGCAGTTTTAGGGGATACTGCAGTGCACTTCAGGCAGGATGACCCAGGCCCATCCCCCCCTACCTGTTACACTTGTGGTGGTAAATGTGACATATGGGTTTCCTGCACTCTGGCCACTTTTTAGCGTGGCTCTAAAATCGCCGAATTTCAATTTTTTCCATTAATTTCCAAATTAGCGTGCAGACATTACCGTCTGAGCCCTTACCATCTCCTATTTAGAAGACAGTAAGGGCTCATGCACTCCTTGTGCAGTAATCGGGCAATGCGTGACAATGTGCCTGCTCTGCCCGATTACCATTGGGAAAGCCTACTCCCTGCCCCCCACTCTATAAAATATATATCATTTTCCATCATTGGAAATGGCTCACGGCAAACTCGGAACTACCACAGGGTGCCTGGGACAGGGCCGCTCCTAGGGTCTCTGGTGCCCCCCTGCAGACTATCAGTTGCCCCCCCCCCCCCCCCCCCCCCGTCTAGCATCTCCTTTCTCTCTTCTCCCTCTTCTCCCACCCTGCCCCCTTTTTCAGCCCAGTGCCTTAAAAGGTGAAGAACAAGGTTCCAATCTAATTCATGATTAATGTGGGATAAAATGCCATAAATAAGTAAATAAATATAAACTTTTAACGTTGGGCACCTGATTCTCAAAGTGAACATATTCCAAACACTATAATGAAAATAAAATGATTTTTTCTACCTTTGTTGCAGTGGCGTAGCCACAGGTGGGCCAGGGCCCACCCACTTAGGGCTCAGGCCCACCCAACAGTAGCACACGTTTGGTGGTAGCTGGTGGGGATCCCAAGCTCAGCCAGCTGAAGACTTCCCCTTGATGGTAACAAAAACAGTACTCTCCACGATACTGGCACCTGTTCAGGTTTCTGCACATGCCTGCTGCAGACTGAAAAGATAGAAATTAGTGTTTTCTCACCTGCTGAGATATTTTTTTTTTTTTGGGGGGGGGAGAGCACTTGGTGCCCACCCACTTCTTGCCTAGGCCCACCCAAATTTTGTAGTCTGGCTACGCCCCTGCTTTGTTGTCTGGTGACTTTGTATTTCCCGCCTGTCAACCATCAATTCTCTCCTCATCTCATCCCTCCTCCTCTTTCGCTTGGTTCACTTACTCAGGGTTTTTAGACACATACAGTTTGCGTCTGTCTTCCACATGAGTACCGCAGTCCCGCAGGAGCCCATTTACCTCATGGTTAACATGACTCCGAGCCTCAGAGGCGGGAATCCGGCTCATAGACGCAGAGATTTGTCTTTTCAGTGACAGCGGGTCATCCTCCCGGCTCCTCTGTGTACCTCTCTTTGGCTCCTGTAGGCCACCGTAACTCAACCCAACTTCCTTTCACAGGCAAAGAAACCCACTCGCCCCCTGCCCATCTCTAGCCTTCCCTCCCTTCGTGAGTTTGTTCCCTCAGAGTCCTGCCCTCAAGCAAAGAGGAAATGACGTCAGAAGGCGGGACTCTGAGGGAACGAACTCACGAAAGGAGGGAAGGCTAGAGACGGGCAGGGCTTTGAAATGATGCAGCCGCTGCGATGGAGGTAAATAAAAGATTTAAACGCCCAAGAGTGGTGCGGTATGGCGGCGCAGAGCCACCCTTGAAGGCAGGTGCCCCCCTGCGGTGCTTACTCCGCTTACCGGGTTTGACCGACCCTGTCTGGGCATGCCCAGCGGTAGTGCTGTTTTGCTGCATGCTACCCTCACAGTAGCCCTATCGTGTCTTGGTAAAATGGGTACTTAGGGCCTTGTTTACTAAGACATGCAAGAAGCATGCTACCATTTTTAGCCCACATTAAAATTTTGATTGCACTAATGCTAGAGACATCTATAGGAATATGGCCCCTTAGGCCCTGTTTACTAAGGTGCACTAGTATTTTTAGCACACACTAAAAATTAGCGCGCACTAACCGTGTAGGTGCCAATAGGAATATTATGGACATCTACACGGTTCGGATATACTAATGCTTAGTGTACCCTAAAATTGCTAATTTGCCTCTAGCTAGGCTTAGACGTCCTTTTACTAAGGCGTGTAGGCACCTACACGTGTCCAACACATGTCAATTTGGAACTATCACCTGGGCACGAATGCCCTGGGCAGTAATTCCATTTTGTACGTGCATCCGATACGCACAGCTGAAAATATTTTTTTATTTTCTACTGCTTGGCGCTAACCGGGCGGTAACCGGCAGTGTACGCGTGCTAACGATTACTGCCCAGTTAACGAGTGAGACCTTAACACTAAGTCAATGGGTGGCGGTAAGGTATCAGCCCCAAAATGAACGTGCACCATTAATGTGTTATTTGTAAATGGGTCTCACTGCATAAAACTAGACCTGTAGTAACTAACATGCATTGATGTACATTAGTGTATATTAATATGGTAGCACACTGCCCTAAATTTCTCAGTCTTGTCTTTAAACCTTTTCTTCAGTGCCCATGATGAAAGTGATAGTTCTATATATAAATCATGCTTAACAGTTATAAGATTACCTCTGTATGGGTATGTTTTCTGTGTAAATTATACACAAAATCCACACAGAAAACATACCCATGAGTCTAGTCTCTGCCCACACATATATCTAGGAATACCCCAAATGAGCTACCAGACTCCCTCCATCTCTAGAGTCCCTTTCAGATGCCAACAGGGAGGAATGGGGAGAGGAGGAGGGTGTTGCAGCACCTTGATGCCCTCTGGAACTGCCAGCACACCTTACACAAACCACTGAACCCCCGTCCCTCCCCTCCACCCCTGGAGCTCCTGTCAGAGGCCAATGAGGAAGACTACATAAGTAAACCCATGGGGAAGAAATGTTCAAACATTGCATTTCTGTATATAAAACCCTGCTTTATGTGTGGAAAATTGTCTTTGAAAATGCTGTCTTCCTAATTAGCAACCCTTACAGAGTGCCAAAGAAAGCTTTCATCTTTTACTGATATCTTGTGTCAGAGGGAGGGGGCAGTGTTTAATCTCTCGGAAAGCACAATTATATTTTTGTCTTTGAAGAGATTTGTTGTCTAATTCAAGGATTAAGGGCTTGATCTTTTGAATTTTTATTAAAAGACTTTAATTCAAATTATGCTATAAAACAGTCTTATCCCATATTCTACAAAATATGCCATTTTGTTCATTTTAGCCATTAATTTATTATCAATTAACAGAATTAATATTTTATGCTTCCTGTATGACTTAGATCTTGGATCTCACTTGAGACAAAAAAAGCATTTCTTCATGTTTTAGATGTTATGAAGAAGCCAATTAGACATTCATTGACAAGTGAAGCTATCTTGTGGAACATCAACTATATATTTTATGTTCCATGAAATTATCTTCTGCACTCATACTTTTTGTATGATTCTTTATATTGCTTCAGATAGTGAGATATGCAAAGAAAATACCCACTAGGATTATTAAAAAATTCCTCTTTTTATTGTAAATATGCTGCATTATCATTTTATTTGACGAATTGTTCTTCAGCATATTCTCTTTTATGATTACTTAAACATATTCAGCAATATTTGCCCACAATTTTATTTCTCTATACTACTTCACCTTCAGTATAACTCTCAGCTAGCTGTTTTTTTCTTTCTTTTTTTTTTTTGCAGATTGTGTATGTAATATGGTTTATACTGAGTCTATTATTGACATTCTATTTTAATAGATTTGTATTTCAAAAAACAACATATATAGTATAAGCTTAGGCAGAAGAGATTCTTCTGGAAGGAAAGAAGAACTCTGTTTTCCTAAATTGTTAGGGCCAGTTTTGGAACCCAGGTCTTGTAGCAATATTTAGCAGTCTTTATCAGAAACGTTTGTAGATAATTGGCAATTACTTCAGTATTCTTTGATGCCTACAAATTATGTATGGGAGTCTGTATGCAAACAATTAACGAAGTAGAAGACAAATTCTAAATCCCTTGACATAGTGAGCATCAGCTCTGTAAAACTCACTTGCAAAACTTCTCACTTTTGCATGGATACTGAATTTTCTAAAACAATAAGGTTGAAATCCTGTTTTGTTTCTGTGGTCTATGCATACATAGAGTAATGAGGGGCAGGGGGATATAATAAAGACATTTAAATACTTAAAAATATGCAAACTAGTCCTTTTCAGAGACAGTAGAACCATATGAGTTGAGGGCGGGAGACTTAGGAGCAACATCAGGAAATATGTTTTCACAGAAAGAGTGGTGGATGCCTGGAATGCTCTTCCACAGGAGGCTATGAGGACAAAAATGGTGATGGAATTCAAGAATGCATGGGATAAACACTGAGGAGAACTATATACAAAAAAGATGGAATCTAATTAAATAACTTCATAACTTGAGTAAGTAGTATGTCAAACGTGGAGCAGAATTTTAGAAAGGACATCCATCTGAGAATATGAACATCCAGATTTGAACATTGCATATGGACACCCATGTCTCATGTATTTTAGAAAAAGATCTGCCAACATACAGCCTGTTCTAAAATACATGAGAAATGGATGTCCATTTTACAAACTGAAACGTCCGAACTATGAATGGATCAAAACAAAGGACATGGATTTCTGTGTGGCTGCAGTGTCATAATGGTTACAGCAATGTGTTGCAAACCAAAGAAAAGAATGAGAAGTTGCTAGATCAAGTCCCATTGCAGTTTTTTGCAATTTTTGTTTCTTTTTTTTTTAAATTTGTGAGCCTTCCAGGGACAGGCAAATACCTATTGTGACTTCCCTTACTCCATTCAGTGGGGAATTGATCAATCGGAACACTTTTCTGTAACCTGAATGTGCTAAGTACCAGGTCTAAATACGGACATCCATCTTTTTGAACACAGACATCCCTACCCCTTGAAATTGTATGTTCATCTGTTGACCCCTCCCTAGTCCCACTAAAAACACACCCGGACCAGGCTCTTTGCCATGTGGACATACAACAGTTTTAGACATCCATAATCTGGCTTTATAAAATCGGTATTTAGACATCCATACAATATGAATGTCTAAATGCCGGTTTTTCAGATGTCCAAAACATGAGAAGAGCTTCTACAATTAACACCAGAGTCTCCTAATACAGACTTAATCAGGTGTTGGAAGCTTCCTGGAACATTATATCATCCGAATGGCATATGTGTCCATTCGAATAACCCAAATGGCATTGTTACTGCTGTGTTCTGCATATCAATTGGAGCTGTTCCCATTTTGAAATACCCTGAGGTTCCATAATCTAATGTGAATCATTTGTCTTGTTGTAGTATATCCGATGATTCATCTATACATGGCAAAGGGCAAGAGTCCTTAATAGTTATTGAATTCAATTTTTGGTAGTCACAGCAAAATCTTAATGTTCCATCTTTCTTAATTACTAACACTGGTGAAGCCCAGGGACTATTACTTTTCTTCAATATTCCTTATTAACTAATTCATAGACATGCTCCTTAAATTCAATAAATATATGAATTGACACTCTGCAGTTAGGCAACTTAATAATGGTAGCAATCAAAACTCAAAAAATATTTCCAGCAAAAGAATCCAATGTGATTACTTTGTCCTCTATCCAACTTTCTTCGATGCTATGGCCTTTATTCATGCCCACTATCTTTCACAATAGATTTTGCACAAGATTGGAATTGGCCAGGGGTTGTTATATTTTATTTTTTGAATTCGGTGTTCATGTCTACAGATATTTCTCTTGTGTGTCTTAAATCTAGTTTGGTCCCATCTGAGCTCATGGATCCTTATATAGCAAGATTCAAGTCACTGGTTTTGTGAGATTTAACTTTGTTGGAACAGCAGCAACAGCATAAACTGTTTGCAAAGTTGTCATTAATAGAAAGACAATCTACTGTTGATTCTTCTTTGTTTATTCATCCATCAGATAAAGAAGGATCCTTTGTGGTTCTAGATACCATTCTTATAAGACAGAGGTTGAATGACAATTGTCTAATACTCAGTATTATACTATTTTGCATAGGGACCCCACATTGTCAATACAGGAAGAAATTTGAGTGGTGCAGAATGTTTTCCTACTGGTACTGAAGCCACATTTTTTATGATTAAACATCTAACAAAATCCTGTGTTCTACACTGTTCCTATGGAATACAGGACTCTCTAGTCTCCAGTGACACCCTTGAACATCTGATCCTCCTCTCAACACCCATTGCACAACTAATCCCAATATATCTCCTGACATCTAATCTCCCCAGTTAGAACCCCCATCCCACCGACACAGCCTGATTTGACCCCCAGAGTCCCAAACCCCATCCCCTGAAGTCTTAACCCCACCTCTGGACATAAGCACTATCCCCCAGGGCTCCACTCCACCTCACCTACATATGACCTACCCAGCGTTACCACACATAAAGTGGAGGAATGGCCTAGTAGTTAGAGCACTAGGCTTGATGTCAGGGGTGTCTGTTAAAATCCCACTGCTGCTCTTTGTGATCTTGGGCAAGTCACCTAACCCTCCATTGCCTCTGTTACAAAATTAACATTATGAGCCCGCCAGGGATAGGGAAATACATACTGTACCTGAATGTAACTCACCTTGAGCTACTTCTGAAAAAGGTGTAAGCAAAATCCAAAAAAATAAATAATACATGTCTGCTACTTCCTTTGTATACAAACCTCTCTCATATACATTAATTCGGGATATCCTGAAACCCTGACCCATTGGCAGCCCAGGTGGACTGGGTGTTAAGACCAAAATGGTCCATCTAGTTTGCCCAGTAAGAAGGTTAGGGGTACAGCCATTATTCCATGCAGGTTATTCTATGCGTTATTTTAGGGTTGCAACTACCACTCCACTTCAGTTACTCCATGCTTTCATTTAGGGCTCTAACTGCTGCTCTGTACAGGTTATTACATGCCTGAAGGGTTGTAAGTGCCATTCCATGCAGGTCCTTAGAAGCACAATAAAGTTATTCTACTTGATATAAATTTCCACATGCAGCTCAACACCTTGTCTCTTCCCACTTTGCTTGACTTCTCTACCCTTTGCCCTCCATATCTATCCCAAGTATGGTCAGAATTTAAAGTACTAGCTTCCAGCATCTTCCTTGATAAGCCAGTTTGTTTGCCATTTTCCTCTAGTTTTTACAAGACCAACACTGAATCCAACAACCAGGTTCCATAGATGGCAGATGTCTCATGCTACCCTGTCCTTATAAGCGTTTATCTTGGGTGGGTATGATGCCCGACAATTATAATGATATACCAGCTGTAGGCCAAGCTGAATAATTCTGGCCGTATCCCTCCTGTCCCCTGGAGTAGGAAGCAGGTGTTCTTTAGGCCCACCATTAGCTAGGCCAAGAGGAAGATAACATCAGTACTGAAATTAGATTTTTAGGCCAAGGAATCATTTTTTTTGTATGTTCCTGTATATATTTACCTTGAAGGACTGAGATAAGCCTATTTTAGAAAATGTGTGACTCATCATACCGCTTTTAAAATTTCACTATATTTTTGTGATGAGCCACTGAAACATTGTGGGCCATTACTCAAGTATTTAATGCTGTTCATTTGAATTGACCCCTGAGGCAGGTGTTAGGTTACTCCGAAACACAGCCAGTGTCGGGTCATCAATAAAAGAGCACTTGTTCCATTCTTGAGAATCCTTTGCGCTTCTTTTTGGACTGTTTGTACTGTGTACTTTGATCCTCTCCATTGCATTTAGCAGTAAAGTGCCGTCATGTCATGGCATATAGTTTTATAGAGGTTGGTATTTTGTAAGAGGGCATTTACATATGTTTGTGGCCACATACATGTGGGAATGACTATTAAATTACCTTCACAGAGCACAAAATCACATGAAACCTAAACAGAAAGGGGAAGTTACCAAGGAAACTATATAATTATTTCTGTTATGTTATAGATGTCTATATAGGGGTTCTTTATTTTGATTTCAAAGAGAAAAAGCCCATTGGAGAGAACTGAGTGAAATACCTATGACATTTTAAGAGTAAGTTTAAGCACAGTACAATGGAGTGGAATGACATTTAATTACTGATGTGCAGTCACTCAGTTCAGCTAATTATGATCCCTGGAGTTTAGTCATCATATGTAATTAACTTTTACTTTCATAGAAGCCTAATATTCCACAGCAGTGGCAATGAACACTACATTTCAGTATTATTGACATAATTTATAATGAATTTAAATTATGATTTTTCTCACTGAGTGTTACTATTGCCATCTGTTCTTTAATAGTGTACTCTTTTTCCATACAGAAAGAAAATAAAAATACAGAGGTCAATATTCAGTGGCATGGCTGCCATTTAATTTTAAAGACATAACTTATACATCCAGATGTATGCAGGTATTGAAAATCTAAGTATAACTTTAAACAGATATATGTGCAAATGCAAACCTGCTATTTATGTGTTGCTGCATGGATATGCATGTTCAGCATCTGAATTTCACAGCTCAGTGTGTAATATTTTCACCCATCCTTGATCTGCCCCAAATAAAATATAGTCATTTTGCAAATAAAACATATAGAGCTAAACATAAAACCACCAGATTTGTTTTGAAAGCAAAACCACCAGATTTGTCTGTGCTATCGACAAACATGAAAATACTCTTGAACACAAAGCCTATTGTTATTATTGCTTAAAAGTATTTTTGCAGTGCCCATCATTTCACTGGTAACCTAGGTATGTTTGAAAAAATGCAATGAAAATGATTTACCAGCAGGCATAAACAATGTAAATTAAACTGGAAAATAATAAAGGAGTTCATCTGAACAAGTGGGGAAGATATCAACATGGACTACCATTAAAATGGGTTATTTTATTACTAAGAAGGGGATTCATCAAGTTCGCCTTTTACCACACCTTGATTTTCTGTGGGATTCAGCAACCTGTGCAGATCCTGGTACTGCAGATTGCTGAATCTTGCCTTAAAAGGCATAGTAAAATAACCCCAGCTTTTTGCGGCCCCATGCTCTTCGGCCAACAGAGCTGGGACTCCTACCCCTGATCAAGCTCCCCTTCCTGAACAAGACCCCCCCCCCCCCCCCGCCCATGGCCTCAGACTCTCCTGAGCAAGGCACCCTGTAACTATCCCCCACAGGTCCAGTGAGGGGGGTCCGGGATTTTCAAGGGAGGATAATCTGGTGGTCTGGGGATCCAAGAGGTCTTCAGACATGAGTGATGCTCAATCGTTCCTGCTCTATCCAGCTCTGCTCTCCAAATGCAGCCTGATGTTCCCAGATGGAAAAAATAACCCCAGAAAAAAGCTGGGTTTATTTTACTGTGCTTTTTTGGTACATCACAGCAAGTCATATTGGGGTATTTACATAGTAATGAGATGAAAAACATGCATATGTATATTTTGCATCTCATTACTACCTAACCCACGGTGACTTATTTATTGTTGCAGGGTTTTAGTCATGTTAAGGCCCTATTAGCGTGACTTAAGGTCCTAATGCAGCTTGATGAATTTCCCCCTTAACTCAGCTACTAATAACCCAGGCTAGCGGTCAAATAACCCATCTTATTGGTAGCTCACATTGATAAGTTCCCTGTAAAATGGGTTGTTTTGCTGTTAATACGGGTTATTATTAGCTAGGCCCATCAACCAATTTTTGATCCAGTTTTCCATTTCGGGTCCTGTTCTCAAGCTGTTTAGTTTATTCATGAGTCTCTTTGGTATCAAAAGAATTACTGAAATCTAAGCAGATCCCATTCATCACATGCTCTTGATCTAGTTTTTTTGTCACCCAATCAATCAAATTCATTTTGTAAAGCCACACTACCTTGGATCTTACAACCAACCACAGCTTACAAAAATCCCTCCTAATAAGGCAAGTATAAGATAATATTTAAAAGCCCTTATGCGATTTGTGGCAGTATTGACCACATAATTGCTTCTTTTTTTTTACAGGTGCACTAAAATAGAAAATTTTGGCTAGTTAACAAGGTGGGGGGGGGAATTTATCAAGTTGCATCAAGGCAGTAATTTGCATTATTTGCTTCTTAATGTGACTTAAATGGTACTAACGTTATTTAAGTTATGGTGGGTTACATGGAGGGGCATAATTGAACGAAAACGTCTATCTCCATGGGCGTTTATCTCTGAGAACGGGTCCGTGAAGGGGCGGACTGAACCGTATTTTGGGAAAAAATAAACGTACATGTTTTATTCGACAATTTGTGAGCTGGGCGTTTTTGTTTTTCAGTGATAATGGAAAATGAAAGCACCCAGCTCAAAAACGAATAAATCCAAGGCATTTGTTCGTGGGAGGGGCCAGGATTCGTAGTGCACTGGTCCCCCTCACATGCCAGGACACCAACCGGGCACCCTAGGGGGCACTTTTACAAAAACAAAAAAAAAGGTAAAAGAGCTCCCAGGTGCATAGCACCCTTCCCTTGTGTGTTGAGCCCCCCAAATCCCCCTCAAAACCCACTGCCCACAAGTCTACACCATTACTATAGCCCTAAGGGGTGAAGGGGGGCACCTACATGTGGGTACAGTGGGTTTGGGGGGCGGTTTGGAGGGCTCCCATTTACCAGCACAAGTGTAACAGGTGGGGGGGATGGGCCTGGGTCCACCTGCCTGAAGTCCACTGCACCCCCTAATAACTGCTCCAGTGACCTGCATACTGCTGCCAGGGAGGTGGGTATGACATTTGAGGGTGAAAATAAAAAGTTGTGAAACGGCATATTTTGTGGTGGGAGGGGGTTTGTGACCACTGGGGGAGTCAGGGGAGGTCATCCCCGATTCCCTCCAGTGGTCATCTGGTCATTTAGGGCACTTTTGGGGGCCTTATTCGTGAAAAAACAGGGTCCAGGAAAAGTGCCCTAAATTCTAGCTACAAACGCATATTTTTCTTCCATTATCGGCGAAAGGCGCCCATCTCTGATCGCCCAATAACCACGCCCCAGTTCCACCTTCACCACGCCTTTGACACGCCCCCATCAACTTTGTCCGCATCCGTGACGGAGTGCAGTTGAAAACGTCCAAATTTGGCTTTCCACTATACCGCTTTATTCGTTTTTGTGAGATAAACGTCTATCTCCCGATTTGGGTCGCAATATAGGCGTTTTTCTTTTTCAATTATAAGCTGGATAGTAATGAGATACAAAACATGCAATTACATATATATATAAAGCTGCTCATTACTATGCAAATAGGAGTGGAGGAGTGGTTAGAGCACTAGTCTTGCAATCCAGAGGTGGCCAGTTCAAATCCTACTGCTGCTCCTTGTGATCTTGGGCAGGTCACTTAACCTTCCATTACCTCAGGTACAAACTTAGATTGTGAGCCCTTCTGGGACAGAGAAATATCCAGTGTAACTCACCTTGAGCTACTAATGAAAAAGGTGTGAGCAAAAATCTAAATAAATAAATACCTCAACTTGAAGTGCACTCTATAAGCTGCAGTATAGCCATTAAAATTACTTCAACTAAAAGCTGGGGTTATTTTACTGCCTTCCAAAATTCTTACTCCACCTCCCCAACCTGTGTATCTCCCAGCATTGTAACCCATTCTCAGTCAGTTAAGGGGGAAGGAGTGATCTGCCACTCATGCACCTTTGGTTACATATAGAAAAACGGCACTGATTGAACAGAAGCTGGTATGATATTCCAAACTGCACCAATTTGGGTTAGTGGGTGCCTTTTTGAGACAGCATATAGCACTAGTTCTGCATGGCCTGTGGTACACTGATTGCCAGTTATGGTTAGGGCTAAATATAAAATCCTTGTCCTGTTTAAAGCATTTGGAAATAATCATCCCCACACTCACAAGGGAAAGGCTTGTTGATGATTCCCTCTCTTACAATGGCCTAAAAGACACTCACGTGAAATAGATCCTGTTCCTTTTTGAGCCCACATATTTAGAATTCCTTCTGATTTGGGATTAATGCTTGATAATGAGGTATTTCCATAGGACTTTAAAGACTCGGGGTCCCTGTTTACTAAGCCACGCTGTAGGCACGCTTTTTAGCACCCTAAAAATTAGCACACGATAACATTAGAGACACCCATATATTCCTATGGGTGTCCCTAGCATTAGCGTGCACTAAAATGTTAGCATACCTATAGCGTGACTTAGTAAACAGGGCCCTTGGAGTTTTAAGAATTATTATTGGTGACTACTCTTGATAAACTTGATGTCTTTTTAAAACAGTGTTTGTTTAACAATGTCTATGGTTTAAGGAAATCACAGAGGACACTGGGCCGCTTATCAAACTGCACTTTTGACATGACCACACCAGGAGCCGCTAGTACTGCTTTATAAAAGAGGCTCATTGTGATCTGCGGTAGATAGAAGTTTCTAATAAATATAAAATCACTCCACCCATTCTAAATTGTGGTTGCAGTAAGATGATAAGGGTCTACTTTTTACTTTTGGTGAGTTCTATTGTCAAACAACCAACAAGAAAAACAAAACAAACACCCCTACTAAAAACAAAGGGAAATTAAAAAGCCTGACCAAATGATATGTATAAATAAAACAAAAAGTCCTGTGGACCTATGAGAATGCTCTAAGTGAATGGTGCCCATTGATTAAAAGATACGCTTCATTATCATACTAGGAAAATCTTAGTTTTTAAATAGGTTTGCCTAGGGTATCTCTAGGGAAGGATCTAAGCTTAAATGACAAGCTTTGAGGTCAAGCTTTATTGACAAATATCCATTAATTACATCCTGCAGATCTCCTGCATTAGCAGCCACCAAGGGTCTAATGAGTTGAGTTGTATCTAAAGGCCCCATGTAAATGTAAAGGAGGTAACTGGGAGATAATCTGTTATTTATCCTAATTAAAATTGATTGCTTGACATTATTCTAAAGTAAAGTCAAGGTCTTAATGCACAGATATCTCCCTTTAAACCATGTACCTCAACCATTTTGTTTCTAAGACAGTTTCTTAAAAATAAAGGGTTATACAAATGATTGCTCATGCTGTATTTATGCAAGTAATATTTCTTAAAACAAATGGCTGGTTTTTATTTGCTTTTAACTAAATTCTAAAATAGTTGCAATTGTGTATAGATTCAATATCATTTTAACGGAAGTGTGATCTCTTTTAAACACAGTTCTGCTGTTTTTAAAAATTAAATATTAGAATGAAAATAAAATGAGGATTTCTGCTAGACAGATCACTTGCAAAATTTGTAAACCACATCAATATCGTACTAACACAAGATACAGCATAAAAATTCATTGATATACATTTTGCTCCTATAGAGAATGTCAGTTGGCTATATAGTACTTTATTTCTTTCTTATTCTGTTAGTATGAAGTGCTATAAAATACAGTTCATGTGAAAAATCCTTCTGGCAAGTTACTTCACAGGAATACTTCTCTAGGGCTTTATTCAATTGCTAAGCAGTTTTATGCTAAAATCTAAAGTGATTATTTTAGAAGACCTATTTCTAATGTGCATGTGTAAATACTGGCAGAAGGACAACTCTGGAATAACGGGGCGTACAATGAAGTTAAGAGGAAATAGGCTTAGGAGGAATCTAAGAAAGTATTCATTTATGGAAAGGGTGGTGGAAGTGTGGAATGGCCTCCTGGTGCAGGTTGGGGAGACGAGAACTGTCAGAGTTCAAAGAAAGCATGGGACAAGCATATGGGATCCCTTAGGAAAAGGAGGAGTTAAGGGTTATGGAGGATGGGCAGACTGGATGGGCCATTTGGCCTTTATCTGCCATCATATTTCTGTTTCTTTATTTCTATATTTTTTAGGGCTGTGCATTAATCACGATTAACACCATGATTAATGCATTTAGGGCTTCGTTTACAAAGCTGCGCTACCGATTCTCAGTGCAGCAAATGAGAGAAAGCCCCTTCAATTCCTATGGGCTCCCTCTAATTTGCTGTGGAGAATCGATTAATTATTAATCGTGATTAAAACATTTAATCATGATTAATAACCGTCCCCCCCCCCTGCCCGCATGCACGATCAGTCCAGCATCTCTCCCTCTCCTCTTGGACTGCCAGCTGAATTTTCCACTCCCCTTCCAGTTTACCTTTTGATTTTCAAAGTCTTTGCCCTGCAGTGGCAGCTGGATTGAAACGCTGCCTCGGTCTGAACCTAGCCTTTCCCTCTGACCCATCCCACCCCCTTCTGATGCAACTTCATGTTTTCAGAAGGGGGTGGGATGGGTCAGAAGGAAAGGCCCAGTGTAGGCCAAGACAGCATTTCAATCCGGCTTCCACTGCAGGGCAAAAACTTGCTGAAAATCATAAGGTAAACTGGGAGGGGAGGTGAGGCGAGAGAGAGCTGCTAGCAGTCCAGAGGGGAGGGGAGGGAAAGATGCCGGACCGACTGCGAGGGTGGAGGAGGTAGCGCGGTCATTGAGAGAGAACGGCGGGAGGGGAGGCAAGGTGAGGCACATTTGAGAGAGAGAGAGAGCCAGTAGGTGACAGCAGGGGGGCACAGAGAGAGAATGGGAGAAGGCACAGGGGGCACATAGAGAGAGACAGAGAATAGGTGATGGGGGGCACATAGAGAATGGGTGAAGGCATAGGAACCAACTTTTCAAAATTATTGGGGGTGCTAAGCCCAATGGAAATAATCCCTCCTTGGACACATACAAGCACCCACAGAGTCGGCTCCTATGGACCGTGAAGGCATATAGGGTACATAAAAAATGGGTAAAGTCACAGTGGCATATATGTAGAGTGAATGGGTGATGGCGGGGTCAAATGAGAGAGAGAATGGGTGAAGAGGAACGGGGCATATATGAGAGAGAGAATGGGTGAAGGAGAAGGGGGAACACATGAGAGAAATGGATGAAGGCACAGAGGGTACATATGACAGTGAGAGAGAATGGGTAGCTGCAAGTTGTCAGGTACCCCATTGACTTCCTAGCTCTTGAGGCAGCACAAAGAGGAAGGGGGCCACTTAGGAAATGGATTTCTTTGGCTGGCAGGTCATCGGCATTCCCAGCAGCAAAGGTATCATATCTAATGTGCCCCTGTCCATGGACTGCTGGCTATGCCCTGCCTTTAATCACCTAATTAAAAATTTTAATTGAAATGCAGCCCTAATATTTTGCATACATGTGGAAAACCTGATTTTAGAAAGCTGATATTTGCACAGGTAAATCTGTACTACATGCAGATTATTTATTTATTTATTGCATTTGTATCCCACATTCCCCCACCTATTTGCAGGCTCAATGTGGCTTACATAGATTTGTTCACATTATCATATCAGGATAACAGATATAGTTGGTAATGTGTGGCGATCAAAGAAGGGAAGAGGGAAGAAGGAAGAGAGTGATTGGGGTAGTTATAGAAGGTGGGCTTTCATAATTGATTGGGCTGGTGAGGTGACTTAGTGAGGTTATATGTTCTTATTGTAGGCCTTGTTGAAGAAGAATGTTTTCAGAGATTTTCGAAAGATGGTTGTTTCGTTGATTGCTTTCAAGTCTGTGGGTAATGCATTCCATAACTGCGTGCTCATGTAAGAGAAGGTGGTGGTGTGCATCAGCTTGTACTTAAGTCCTCTGCAGCTGGGGTAGTGCAGGTTGAGAAATTTGCGGGATGATCTTGTGGCATTTCTGGGAAGTAGGTCCACGAGGTTTAGCATGTAGATTGGGGCGTCTGCATGAATGATTTTGTGTACAATCGTGCAGATCTTGAACGCAATGCATTCCTTAAGTGGGAGCCAGTGAGTTTCTCTGTTAGTGGTTTTGCACTTTCATATTTAGTTTTTCCAAATATGAGTCTGGCGGCCATATTCTGGGCAGTTTGGAGTTTTTTGATTGTCTGTTCTTTGCACCCGGCGTACAGTGCATTACAGTAGTCCAGATGACTTATTACCATTGACTGTACCAGGGTACGGAAGATGTATCTCGGGAAGAAAGGTTTTACTCTTTTAAGTTTCCATATGGTGTAGAACATCTTTTTTTGTCATGTTTTTCACGTGGGTGTCAAGAGTGTGGTTTCGATCAATGGTGACTCCAAGAATTTTCAAGTTTTGTGAGACTGAAATGGAGCAGTAGGTTGTGATTATGGTGTTGTAGATAGCAAGGGGACATGACTTGGATGAATCCAAAATCTGCATGTGCATTCCCAATATTTGAAAGGGGGTGGAGTCATAGATTTGACATACTACCAAAGCAGTTTGCAACACATTGAGTTTTGGCTGGACTGGATATATTTTTATGTCCGTACCTATTTTTGTCTGTTGGTTTGGTAGTGTATATGGCAATGGTATATTTGTGGAGGTTTTGTGCCTCACCTTGGATAAAGACAGGTTATAAATAATAAATCTAATCTAATATACAGGCACTTTATCTGTCTCTAGTGGGAATTTATGCATATGCCTAAATATATTAAGATCAAGATGTACAGCTGCTTCTGTGGTACATATCAGGTTTTTTTTTAAGTGCTCATTCTGGGCAACCCTTTTTAGGAGGGATTAAGGGAGGTCTCAATCCTTCATTGTTTCTCCACACACGTGCACATACAATTTCTGTAATACACTAGTTATCTTGTGGCAGATGGTTGTACCTCTTTACACACAAGATTGCCTCTGTACTTAATCAGGCATATTTACACATGTAGGTTTCTAAGGCAGTAAAATCAAGGTGCAGAAAAAGGTAGGCTGTTATTACACCTTGATTTACCATGGGCGTCGACTACCTGCGATAGTATCACAGGTCGCTGACTCCCATATAAAGAGAATAATGCTGCTTGTGAGCCAAGTCTATGTCCGCCCCCCCCCCCAGACTCCTTCCACCCATCTGAAGGCCCCCTTGGCCTACCTTTATTTATTTATTTGTTACATTTATATCCCACATTTCCCCAGCTATTTGCAGACTCAATGTGGCTTACAAAGCACCGTAAAGGCGTTTGCCATTTCGGTTGATAACAAATACAAGATTGTGTTGTGGTCAGATGAGGTAGAAGTGAATCAGATGTCAGGGGTCAAGGGAAGAGGATAGTTTGTTGTCCAATATGATCATTGATTATGTTGTGTAGCTGGGTGTGGAGATTTATGTTGGATCGGTGTGATAGGCTTTTGGAAGAGGTGGGTTTTTAATGATTTCCTGAAGCTTAGGTGGTCATGTATTGTTTTCACTGCATTCAGGACACCATTCCATAGTTGTGCGCTTATGTAGCAGAAACTAGATGCATAAGTTGTTTTGTATTTTAGCCTTTTGCAGTTTGGGTAGTGTAAGTTTAGGTATGATTGGGTTGATCTGCGTTTGTTTCTAGTTGGTAGATCTATGAGGTCTGTCATGTATCCTGGGGGGACTACGCCGTAGATGATTTTGTGGACCAATGTGCAGATTTTGAAGATGATCCATTCTTTGATTGGGAGCCAGTGCAGCTTTTCTCAAAGGGGTTTAGCGCTTTCGAATCGTGTTTTACCATATATGTCTGGCTGCTGTGTTTTGGGCGGTCTGGCATTTTTTTTATGAGTACATCCCGCATAGATTTGTTTGCAGTAACCTGCATGGCTTAGGACCATTGATTGTATTAGTTTATGGAAGGTGTCCCTCAGGAAGAAAAGTTTTATTTGTTTAAGTTTTCACATTGCGTAGAACATTTTCTTTATTATGGTTTTTACTTGGCTCGCGAGAGTGAGGTTGCGGTCGATTTATAAAATCCTTTATAAAATCCCTGGTCCTTACAGGTCCAGGCAGGATCAATTTCCAGTTGATGACCCCTAGAGGTAGTCTCACTATGTAACTGCTAAGGGTCACATTTCCATAAATGACAAAGAGACTACTGCTAGGGGGTCATGAGCACCATTTTGAACTTGGCATCTGCAAAGCAACTGGGGGATCACTCCTGTCCCGAAACTCCTAGAAATCAGAGATTTGAACAGGAAAGCCTAGGGGGGATGGGAGGCCTTTGAGGTTTAAAATGTTTGGGGAGAAATTTTTAGTGGGGTTGTGGTAGGAATCTTCTAGAGGAGGGAGGTTTATGGGGATATGTTTGTGGTGGTCTTCAAATAGGGGGGGGGGGGTTATATTTGGGTGGCTTCAGGAAGAGGGGTTTATTTGGAAGTGGCTTCATGGAGAAAGGAGAGAATGTTCTTTGTAATCCCTGCTCTCTTTAAGATGTCACTTGGGACTTTCAGGCCTTATGTTAGGGACCCAATGCACCCAGGGATGAAAAATAATGCCAAATTTGATCAGGCATTAATTTGTTTTGAGAATAATGCAGCTTGTGGTATTCACTGCAAGCTGAATTATTCAAGTTACATTGTGCATGTAAATTAAAGCAATGTGTTAACAGTTATATAATGGCCAAGCAGCAGAAGAGAGGGTCCAAAAGTACACAAGTCCAATAGGCAACACAAACAAAGCACAAAAGGGCCTTCAAAGTTGGAATAACATGGGAATTTAATGAAAAATGACCCGACATGGGCCGTGTTTCGGTGCACAGCACCTGCCTCAGGGGTCAATTGGTGAACATCGCGAATGTCAATGAGCAAACAGAACCTGCTACTATGCGCTAGAATTTTAGTGACATTGATATTCGAGACATTCACCAGTTGACCTCTGAGGCAGGCGCTGTGCACCAAAACACGGCCCATGCTTTGTTTGTGTTGCCACATAATGCACATTACAGACATTTTGTGCATGCTAAAGGGCAAATAATGTGCATTATTGCCATAACGTATCTTAATAACCACTCCCCTTAGTGTTATGTACATCCCATTGAACCTTTAAAAAACCACTTTATAGATAAAGTTGAGCTAAGCAAAATTCACCATTATTATGTTGGGGGTAAAGTAAGAAGTTATTAGCTATAAAATATTAATCTAATCTAATCTTGTACTTATAGACCGCTTTCTCCCCCAAAATGTCCAAAGTGGTTTACAATAAAATACTGATCTAGAATTACATAAATGAAAATAAGAAACATAAAAATTGACCCTAATTCAAAAACTGTTGGAAAAGATAAGTATTCTTGGATCAGCCATGGAATTGGAGTTTCATTTGAAGGGAAATATTTTAGTTATACGAGACTGCACTGCTTTTCTCTATAGTGAACACTCCAAGGGAACTAACATTTTTGCATTAAAACTTGTTTTCTTTAATTTCTCTTTCCATTGACCAAATGGCATGCCATTATTGAAGACACCTCCAAGCCTTTATTTCCTAGCTCAATTTCATTCTAGACTGGCACCACTTAACTCTGTCAGCCCCTTGTGCTTTTAACTGAATAAAGGTCAAATAATCAGACATCTAAAAGGACAGCTCATTTATCATCCTTTGATAAATGTGTCAGTAGCTAATCTTCAGTGTACTGGGATGATAGTGCCACACAATGAAAGGTTAATGGATTCAAAGCACTGGTTTTATCTCAACAATCGTGTAATGATGCCTTGGAGCAGGGAATTCAATTTTTATTCAGTTTTGTGGACGCATACATGTGATTTTAATTTCTAGTTACTAGACTTTTACATGTTAACCTGCAAAGAAAGGTGTCCTACAGAGGTTTAGGGTAAATTTTACAAGGAATTATGACCACCACATGCAGAGCCAACTACAGTTAGATAAGTTGGAAGTGCACACCTAGGGGCCTTTTTACTAAACTATGTTAAACTGCGCCATCATCTATGGAGGAATAAAACCAGCAGTGCAGGACAAAACCGTGCTAGCTGCTTAACTATTTTTCCGTGCATTGTTTTTTGCTACTCCGAAAAATACAAATGATGCAAGGGACAATATTTACAGATATTTATCGTATGAGAAGAGACTTGTTAACCTCAACTTGAATACCCTAGAGGAAAGAATGGAGGGGGGGGGGGGAAGGGGGATATGATAGATGTTTAAATACTTAAAAGTATTAATATGCATACTAATCTTTTTCAGAGACAGAGCATCCTAGAACTAGAAGTCAGGAGTTGAGGTTGCAGGGTGGGAGACTTAGGAGCAATATTAGGAAATAGTTCTTCACAGAAAGGGTGACCCCTCGCAAGAGGTTGTAAAGACAGAAACAGTGATGGAATTCAAGAATACGTGGGATAAACAGAGGAACACTATACAGAAAAAAAAGATGGAATCCAATTAAAGCAAAACTTAAATAATCTCATAACTGGCGTGAGCTTTTACAGCAGCTTCAGAGGTTGAGAATAAGACTAATGCTGGGCAGACTTCTATGGTCTGGGTCCCGAAAATGGCAACCAGAGATCAGGATCGAGGCTGGAGTAGGTTTCAACGACGACTCTTGTAGTTGGGAAGTAGAACTGGTGCTGGGCAGACTTCTATGGTCTGTGCCCCAAAATGGGCAGGGAGAGATGGGGGTAAAGTATACCAGTATTTTAATCATGAAGAATTGGAACCTGTGCCGTGCCAGATTCAACTCTGGTCACTTTGCTGGGCAGACTGGATGGACTGTGCAGGTCTTTATCTGCCAACATTTACTATGTTGTGTGGGTGTACCAGCATGAAAAAAAATGTTTTGCAAATCCCTCTCTTATATATGAGTAAAAGTGCATGGACTGTTTCATACCTTGTGCACTTTTACCTATACAATAAAGGGTACAGTTAGATTAGGAGAGAGAAGGTGTACATAGGGATTTCATTTTTAAATCTTGTACCTTGAGCACCCCATTCAAACTTTAAAAGGGAAACTATACGAGATATTTCCCATTGACAAGGCGCTTATAGTGAAAGCAGAACTTGTAGAACTGCTGAAGCATCTCTCTCTTACAAGTTAAAACTTGACTGGCAGTGGTTCAAATAGAACAACTGGCTTCTTTTCTGGCTCTGTTTTTCAAAGACAAGGCAAGTAATTTCCTAGATGTATTTTTATCTGAATGATAGTAAGTATGTTGAAGTAGCAGCCGTACCTGAGCTCAGTGACTGAGAAGGGAACTGTATTCAGATTTTAAGGACTGCAGGCTCTTTGCATCCAAGGAATCCCCTAATATATACAACTCTTGTACTACAAGTGCAATATCTTTCTCCAGATGATGAATTCTGGCATTATGTGGCTCATTTTCAAAGCACTTAGACTTACAAAGTTACGTGAGTAACCTGTGGAACTTTGTAAGTCTAAGTTCTTTGAAAAGATGCCTCCACATTGTTTAATATGAGCTACAATGTAATTATAGTTCATCTCAAAGTTGCTTTAAAAGGATCCCAATTAACATTGATGAGAAGGGCTAATGGTTCATTAAACTGATAGTATTCCTGAAAAGCATCAGTAACAGCCCCAAATTTCTTGTCTTTGCAATATTACGAAACTGCCAAATAGATGTAGTGTTTTTATTTATTTATTTTTAGAAATGTATACCCTGCTTAAATCTAAGCGGTTTACAGCAAAACATTCACCATCCAGGACTATAGTCAGTGTTACACCTGCATGGTTGTAAATCAGCATATTTTCAGTATTTACTGCCAGAATAAGATATTTAGAAATAAGGAAATAAGGAAACCCTCACTGTTAATTAGTGAGGGTGATAACATTGGCTGAGAGAGAAGCAGCCAAGTTAGATTGATGAGGGGTGGGGGGGGGGGGGGGGAAAAGAGAGGGTAGTGGGGTGAATTAATTGGAGGCTGGCAGGGCAGCAACAAAGGGAAAGAAAAGGGGATTGGTTGAAGGAAAAGGAATTGGATTGGTTAGGAAGGAAAGGATAGGATAGGAGGAATTTGGCGCTGGAAAGGATAGTTAGTTAGGTAGGAGAGGGGGAGGGGTCAATTTTCAGGAGATTGTGAGGCGCTGTTGATGAGAGCATTAGCTCAGAATACTTGGAAGGCTTATGGAGTTGGATGGCGGCGATTCTTAACTTTCCTAGAAGATAAAGATTGGGACTTGGTTTTTCCGATTGGTGAGGAGAGAGTGGTCCGACTTATTGCTTTTGCAGTGGAGAAAAAATGGTCGTTTGGGATGGTGTCCCAGATGATGGCTGCAATAGCATTTGTGTCAAAGTTGCTGGGTTGGGCAGATCCAGCTGGGACATATTTGATTCGTAAGTTATTGTGTGGTTTTTCTAGAGATCAAGGAAAATCACGGATAGAGAAGGTGAGACGGCCCCTTTTTTTTATGCACAAGTAGTGCAATTGTGTCAGGTGTTACCAAAGATTTGTTTTACGGCCTATGAGACACTGCTATTTCAGGTGGCTTTTGTGGTGGCATTCTTTGCAGCTTGCAGGATTGGGGAATTGGTAGTTTCCTCGAAGCGAGCGCTGGAGGATGAAGGTTTGAAGAGAGGGGAGGTGATGGTGGAAAAGGGGGTTTTGCGTTTATATTTGCGCAAATCAAAAACTGATCAGGAGGGAAAAGGCACGTGGATTACTCTGCGTGCGGTTAAGAGTTTGGAATTTTGTCCAGTTCAATGTGCAGTGGTTTATAATGGGGTAAGGCCGGCTGGTGGGGAAGTGTGGTTGGTGCATAAGAATGGAATGCCTTTGACTAGGTACCAATTTGCAGCGGTGCTGAAAAAAGGCTTAAGGTTTATGGGTTTAGAGCCCAAGGATTATGGCACACATTCTTTTCGAATTGGTGCGGCTTCAAATGCAGCCCAGGAAGGGGGTTCGGTGGAGTTAATTCAGCGTGTGGGGAGATGGCGTTCGAACAGATATAAAGGATATATTCGGGAAAAGAAATTGAATATGTCACATTAAATTGTTCTAGTTTCTTTTGCAGATGTATTGCCTCCGGACATATGCGTGTGGATTTGTGGCCATTCATTTGTCTTTTGGGCTCACAAGCATGCTCGAGAATCCAAGTGGGGAGCCAACCTCGGACTGGTAGAATATGGTATTCGAATCCGCTGGTTGGCCATTCGAGGAATGACATGGAAGCAACTTCTACCGGCCTTACTGCAAGCTCGGAGATTTTCATCACCAGTTTTGATATGTATTCATTTGGGGGGTAATGATCTTTGTCATGTTAAAGGAGTTGATTTAATTCGTTTAATGAAAACGGAATTATTGGAGGTGATGGGTTATTTTCCTGAGGCTATAATTGTGTGGTCACACATTATTCCAAGAAGAGTGTGGAAAGGGGCAATTACTCCAAAAGGTATTGAGCGATTGAGGCGTAGGGTGAATGGGGAAGTGTCTAAATTTATGGGGAGAATAGGGGGTTTGGTCCTAGGGCATGAGTTAATTTCTTCGGATTGTGCAGGTCTTTATAGGTCGGATGGAGTTCATCTGTCCGATATTGGGATTGATATCTTTTTAAGTACAATCCAAGATTTGTTGGAGGATTGTTTAGCGAAAAATTTGGCGGCAGCTGGTTTTGTGGGGAGCGGTGACAAGATATAGTCTGTCACCGCTTGTGGCCTGGATGAAGGGTGCTACAGGCACCAGAAGCGGTTAAAATGAATATTGTGAAAGTTATTAAATGGAAAAGAACTCATGGGCGGAACTGCCATGAGTAAGATGTGGCTTGACGGCACCGTAAGTCACATGGGGGGATGGGGGTAAGGTGGGGAAGGTAAGCCAGTTTCGTGACCGAATGGCTTAACAGTATTAAACCGCTATATGAATTTAACCGAGATATTGAGTGATATGTTACTAAGTGGTTGTTAAGTGAATTGAGTTATTTATGATTATTTGAAATAAAGCTGCAGCCAAATTTTATTCCAAAGAAAATATTGTTTGGTATTATTTATAATTAAGCATTTATTAAGGCGTGCTGAGGTGCGAATGTCAATGTAAGGAAACCCTCACTGTTAATTAGTGAGGGTGATAACATTGGCTGAGAGAGAAGCAGCCAAGTTAGATTGATGAGGGGTGGGGGGGAGGGGAAAAGAGAGGGTAGTGGGGTGAATTAATTGGAGGCTGGCAGGGCAGCAACAAAGGGAAAGAAAAGGGGATTGGTTGAAGGAAAAGGAATTGGATTGGTTAGGAAGGAAAGGATAGGATAGGAGGAATTTGGCGCTGGAAAGGATAGTTAGTTAGGTAGGAGAGGGGGAGGGTGGTTGGAAGGTAGTTGAAGGACCCGTCCCGGCCCACCCAGTTTTTTGGTGGGAGTTGGAATTTTGGGGGTTGAATTTTTGAGAAGTTTGGGAGGGGCATGGGGGAGTGGGGGGTAGTATTTGGGAGGATCGGTAGCAGCTTTTAATAAGAAAAAGGGTGCCTGGATGAAGGGTGCTACAGGCACCAGAAGCGGTTAAAATGAATATTGTGAAAGTTATTAAATGGAAAAGAACTCATGGGCGGAACCGCCATGAGTAAGATGTGGCTTGACGGCACCATAAGTCACATGGGGGGATGGGGGTAAGGTGGGGAAGGTAAGCCAGTTTCGTGACCGAATGGCTTAACAGTATTAAACCGCTATATGAATTTAACCGAGATATTGAGTGATATGTTACTAAGTGGTTGTTAAGTGAATTGAGTTATTTATGATTATTTGAAATAAAGCTGCAGCCAAATTTTATTCCAAAGAAAATATTGTTTGGTATTATTTATAATTAAGCATTTATTAAGGCTTGCTGAGGTGCGAATGTCAATGTTATGTATGCAAGAGGAAGATTTATACACTGAGAATAAGAAAGTATAGTCTTTCCTGGTTGGATTATCAATAGAAATCAAACAAAATAAAACATGGAAAAGAAAATAAGATGATACCTTTTTTATTGGACATAACTTAATACATTTCTTGATTAGCTTTCGAAGGTTGCCCTTCTTCGTCAGATCGGAAACAAGCAAATGTGCTAGCTGACAGTGTATATAAGTGAAAACATTCAAGCATTACTATGACAGTCTGACAGGGTGGGAGGATGGGGGTGGGTAGGGGGTATGCATGGGGACATCAAAGCATATCATTGATATTCTAACAGGATAGGTGTGGATAGGTTGGATTATAAAGGAATAAATTTTAACTAATACGTATGTAGTAATGCTCTGAGTGGAAAAACACTTAAATACTAAAAACAGTAGTGAAAAAAGACCTCAGAAACTAGGCTCAAGCTTCCACTGTAACCACTAGGGCAGAACATAAGTCATAGGCCACATCATAGGTCAGAAAAAAATTCCACCTTTAATATTGACCCTGTTTTTTGAAAATACAGTGGTCTTGACACAGGATCTTTACCCCTGACGCAGCCTCAGCAAAACGGAGATTCCTTGTCAGGAATTGCAGACAAGTTTGGATGCTGAAGACAAGCTTCATGTGGATTATTGACTGAAGAAATGGAAATAGCATATAGATAAGTGGATTATAAAACTATCTGTTTGAACTATTGAACTGTAAAAGATTTCTTTGGAGCATTGATGCTTGTGCTTCTGCATAAAGTTTTCTCTCTAAAGATTATGAGGCTTATGTTTTCTGTGCTATATTAAAGATGGAGTTTTTATATTGACCTATGATGGTACATTTTGCTCTAGTGGTTACAGTGGAAGCTTCAGCCTAGTTTGAGTTCTTTTTTCTCCACTTTATTTTTTTTTTAGTATTAAAGTGTTTATTTCATTCAGAGCATTACTACGTGTATTAGTTAAGATCTATTGATTTTCATGTGTTGAACAATTTTACTTGTGTGTACTCATTGTTGGATTATAAAGGGGCCAGGGATGTACCACACCTCCAGAAGATATAAGCGTCTAAGCATTGAACATCTTAAGGAAAAATATAACTAGTTTTAGGTTAACAAAATAACAGGGGGTCCAAAGGCAGATTAATATCCCCAGTCCAATAGGCAGATGTATTGTATTGTAGTCAAAAATGTATAACTAATGATGCCAACGTGCTATTACTGGATCTGTTTAGATCGATTCACAGTCAGGGCGCAAAGTGGCGGCATGCTTTATTACAACCTGCAAAAGTAGTAAAGTAGTATATTTAATCCAGTGTCCTTGCGATTTGGTTTACGTAGGATGTAGCAGTAGACCTGTATGAGTTACATTAAATGAACACAAATCACTCATTGCAACATGTAATATGCAGGCTCTGCTAGTGCTCCACTGAGTGTCTTAACACACTGTACGACATACACTGGAGAGTTTTAGACAACATTGTTGAAGGGTGGGAGGATGGTCATTATGAGAAAGCATTAAACTATCGGGAACAACATTGAGTACAGTAATCCTTAGGGGCCTTAATGCGTAAATAGAATGGACTTTATTGATCTAGCCGGTGCTCTGGGATTGGTGGGAATCTAGTCAGCTGATCATTTAAAATTTGAACGCTTTCATGCAGGTGCCATCTTGGGGAGTTAAGACTCTGAGATCAGCAGGATGAGCCTGGCGGACTGAAAGGTATAATTCTATTTTAGTGAAGTTAGTTTATGGGGAAGTTATATTATTAACATACAGACTAAAATTTGTGTGTTTTTTCCCAGGGGGGTTACTTGAAAATGCTCTCTGCAAAATATGACTCATGTTGGAATAACTCCCCCCTGAGTCAACATTCATTCAGATAAGTAAAGTGATTGAAGACTTCTTTAACATTTGAAATTAAGATACCTTAAAAAAAGTAGATTGAAAGGAATATATGAGGAGGTTGGTGGGTGAAGTTTGATGATATAAATCCTTGTTGTCAAGCACCACTGCTAAGGTTCCTTCTATAATCAATTCTTAAGCTTGTAGCCATATTTGGACATTAGATTAACATCCCCAGCATGGAAAATGGAAAAGAGAAATAGCAAGTTCCTAAAAATAATCTGATCCTCTAGAATTAGTGGTGTACAAATTGCAGAAAAACTTTTCTTGTCCAGCTTGTGCCTGTCTGTGGATCCATCTCTCTACATCATTTGTGGCTTGACCAAGGATAGATATTGGAGCTGTTTGGTTAATTAAAATTGTCACACCTGCCTTTTTATTGACAGTTGGAGGAAAATAACAACCTTTTATCCTGTTAACTCGCAACTTACTGGATTCTTTGAAGGATAAATGGTTGGTAATAAAGGTTTTTCTGTTTCCTCAAGTGATCTAAAACTGTTTTCTTAATGGTTTAAGCCATTAACATTTAGGGAACATACTTTCAAGTGTGCCATCAGATATTCTTAAGTAATACCTACAATAGCCATGGCAATTCTTTCTCTCATCTGTGAATAAAAAATGAGAATACACCAAGCATTTCTACTTGATACCATTTTAAGTAGAGGAGTGTGGTAGCCGTGTTAGTCCACTCTTAAGGTTATCAATAGAAATCAAACAAAATAAAACATGGAAAAGAAAATAAGATGATACCTTTTTATTGGACATAACTTAATACATTTCTTGATTAGCTTTCGAAGGTTGCCCTTCTTCCTCAGATCGGAAATAAGCAAATGTGCTAGCTGACAGTGTATATAAGTGAAAACATTCAAGCATTACTGTGACAGTCTGACAGGGTGGGAGGAGGGGGTGGGTAGGAAGTATGCATGGGGACATCAAAGCATATCATTGATATTCTAACAGGATGGGTGTGGGTAGGTGAGGGGAGGGTGATCAACAGAGACATACAGTTTTATGGTTTATAATGGGCTAGGAACCCCAGATCCTTGTTAAGTCCTTTCTGTTGGGTGTTAAAATATTCAATCATTCTGACTTCAAAGGTCTTACGTTCTTGTATGGTTTTAAAGTTACCTTTCAGGATTCTCACTGTGAAGTCACTGGTACAGTGTCCTGATCCTGTAAAATGTTGACCAACAGGCGTGGGAACCCTGGTGGCACCAGTATTGTTCATATGATGTCTATGTAAATTGAATCTTGTCTTAAGCATCTGGCCTGTTTCTCCAATATAGCATCCTTCGTTACATTTTTTACACTGAATGATATATACCACATTGGAAGATGAGCAAGTGAAAGATCCCTTTATGCTGAATATCTTTCCTTTGTGGATGACTTTGGGGTCCTGTGAAATATTTTGGCATAGTTTGCAACTGGATAAATTACAGGGAAGTGTGCCCTTCTGTTCCTTTTCAGTCTGTGATGGAAGTTTACTTCTGATTAGCTTGTGTTTTAAATTGGGTGGCTGTCGGAAGGCAATTAATATACCATGCGACCCAGCTGGAATAGGGAGGGGCCCATGGAGAGGGAAGAAGATGGTTGGATGGATTATATGGAAGGAGGGGTAGATCAGAGGGGAGAGGAATCCCAGGAGGGAGGAGAAGCCTCTATGGAGTGGGAAAGTTCCAAGGCAGGGATGGCCAGATCCTGAGGGTTTGGAAGGGTGTTGGAGGTGAAAGTAACCTGCTTTCTTGAAAGCCTGATGTATTTGGAAACCTGCTTCATTTACCTGCTTTATTGAAAGCCTGATGTGGTTGGAACCTGTTTGTTTGGGGATAACCTATGTATTGATGGTTTGTGACAGCTGTTATTGGCTTGATAATAAAAATTGTTTGACCTAGCCACTGTCTGCAATTGTGGTGAGATCTGGAAAAACAGCTGGTGGACGGCTCCGTCTTGCTGGGAAGCAGGGGACCCTTTTCATAATGTACAGGAAATATATAGAGGGGAAACGGTCATTTCAGATGATTGGAATTAGAACACCATAAAATAACTCAATCGAACAGGTCAGAAGGCAGGGTATCATCATATGGCACATTACAGTCTCTGTTTCCCAACATGTTTATGAAAATTGTAGGATTAGGACCTTCAAATGAAAAACACAAGACTTTCCAAAAGTGTTACAGTTTTAGCTTCCCCAAGACATCCACAAATACAGAAACCCAGATATCTCATTACCTTCCTAATTTAAAACATTCAGATGCGCCACAACAGAAGGGAGTAAACATAGAAACATGACGGCAGATAAAGGCCATATGACCCATCCAGTCTGCCTATCCTCTATAACCCTTAATTCTTCCTGTTCCTAAGCGATCCCACATGCTTATCCCATGCCTTTTTAAATTCTGGAACAGTCCTCGACTCCACAACCTCCACCAGGAGGGCATTCCACACTTCCACCACCCTTTCTGTGAAATAGTACTTCCTTAGATTACTCCTAAGCCTATTCCCTCTTAACTTTGTCATATGCCCCCATAGGCACCCGGTATAAGAGGCTTGGACAGGCTAAGCCTCCCCTGCTGTGCTCTGAGGGGTTTAAATTGTTGATTTACCTCCATCCTCACAGCAGGAGCTGCAGTGAAAGCCCTCTAGCCTTGTCCAGTTGTAGAAATTGGTTTATGGTTTGTTTACCTTACTGCTGGGAGAGCGGGGGAGGGGGGTTGGCTGGAGGTGTTCTGGGTTGCCAGGGAGATATTTAACGAGGATGACTTCCTGACCTGCACTGAGGACAGATAGCAGCAGAATCATACTGGGCCAGCATGATCAGAAAAACTCACCAGACAACAAAGGTAGAAAAGATCATTTTATTTTCATTATAGTGTTTGGAATATGTCCACTTTGAGAATCAGGTGCTCAACATTAAAAGTTTATATTTATTTACTTATTTATGGCATTTTATGGCATTTTATCCCACTTTAACATGAATTAGGGTGTTTTGTGGCTCTACATGAGAATTGTGATGATATGATCCCTTGATTCATATTGTTGACGGTCTGCATTTTCCGTATGGGTGGTATATTGGTGTGTTAGGTTCTGCCCAGTGTAATATTTATGGTACAGTAAGGTTCTGAGTGTGTTTTTGCACAAAGTTGTGCATAGTGTTTTGCAGTTGAGCGATTGTGCTTAGAATATGCTTTGAGCAACCACTCTATTCTTTGACATATGATACATATCTAATATCTAAATTTAATAAAAGGTATTGTGATTATTTTATTTTTATTTATTTATTTTTTCTGTGTGTTATCTTGCAATTATGTATATAAGCTCTGCCCCTGGCTCCACCCCTAACCCCGCCCCCTTTAGCCTCCCCAAACAGTTGGGCCACCGACCGCCTATGTATGCCCCCTTATTCCAGAGCTCTCCTTCATTTGAAAAAGGCTCTCTTCCTGTACATAAATGCACTTGAGATATTTAAACATCTCTATCATGTCTCCTCTCTCCCTCCTCTCTTTCAGCATATACATGTTACTATTGCCTAGAGATATCATCCAGGTCTTTCCTGTTGCACTGCATCTTCTAGGTTCAAAATTGTTCTATCTAGAAATGACAAGAGTCACAATTTTCATTTTTATCTCCTGTAGGTTACCCACATTGGATCAGATGTTTGATCTATGACAATTGAACCAACACAGGATTGAATGCATTTTGTAGGTCTTTGGCAGCCGCTATCTTGAAAGGAGTCAGGGGATCCTGTTGCGCCTGCTTAGCACCCAGTATGGCCATGAACGTTTGCTTCAATCTTACAGGATTTATTGGGCAAACTGAGATTTCATTGCTGGCAATTTGGAACACACAATCCACCTAAGAAGGAGGAGGATTTCAATAGGATTCTTAGAAGCACTGACACTATGCAGTCATCTTGGTGAGAGTCCCAACTCGTCCCTCCATTCCTCAGCCATTTCAACAAATGTGCATTTGTACAGTGGTGGAAATAAGTATTTGATCCCTTGCTGATTTTGTAAGTTTGCCCACTGACAAAGACATAATTGAAGGGTAGGTTATTGGTAACAGTGAGAGATAGCACATCACAAATTAAATCCGGAAAATCACATTGTGGAAAGTATATGAATTTATTTGCATTCTGCAGAGGGAAATAAGTATTTAATCCCTCTGGCAAACAAGACCTAATACTTGGTGGCAAAACCCTTGTTGGCAAGCACAGCGGTCAGACGTCTTCTGTAGTTGATGATGAGGTTTGCACACATGTCAGGAGGAATTTTGGTCCACTCCTCTTTGCAGATCATCTCTAAATCATTAAGAGTTCTGGGCTGTCGCTTGGCAACTCGCAGCTTCAGCTCCCTCCATAAGTTTTCAATGGGATTAAGGTCTGGTGACTGGCTAGGCCACTCCATGACCCTAATGTGCTTCTTCCTGAGCCACTCCTTTGTTGCCTTGGCTGTATGTTTTGGGTCATTGTCGTGCTGGAAGACCCAGCCACGACCCATTTTTAAGGCCCTGGCGGAGGGAAGGAGGTTGTCACTCAGAATTGTACGGTACATGGCCCCATCCATTCTCCCATTGATGCGGTGAAGTAGTCCTGTGCCCTTAGCAGAGAAACACCCCCAAAACATAACATTTCCACCTCCATGCTTCACAGTGGGGACGGTGTTCTTTGGGTCATAGGCAGCATTTCTCTTCCTCCAAACACGGCGAGTTGAGTTCATGCCAAAGAGCTCAATTTTTGTCTCATCTGACCACAGCACCTTCTCCCAATCACTCTCGGCATCATCCAGGTGTTCACTGGCAAACTTCAGACGGGCCGTCACATGTGCCTTCCGGAGCAGGGGGACCTTGCGGGCACTGCAGGATTGCAATCCGTTATGTCGTAATGTGTTACCAATGGTTTTCGTGGTGACAGTGGTCCCAGCTGCCTTGAGATCATTGACAAGTTCCCCCCTTGTAGTTGTAGGCTGATTTCTAACCTTCCTCATGATCAAGGATACCCCACGAGGTGAGATTTTGCGTGGAGCCCCAGATCTTTGTCGATTGACAGTCATTTTGTACTTCTTCCATTTTCTTACTATGGCACCAACAGTTGTCTCCTTCTCGCCCAGCGTCTTACTGATGGTTTTGTAGCCCATTCCAGCCTTGTGCAGGTGTATGATCTTGTCCCTGACATCCTTAGACAGCTCCTTGCTCTTGGCCATTTTGTAGAGGTTAGAGTCTGACTGATTCACTGAGTCTGTGGACAGGTGTCTTTCATACAGGTGACCATTGCCGACAGCTGTCTGTCATGCAGGTAACGAGTTGATTTGGAGCATCTACCTGGTCTGTAGGGGCCAGATCTCTTACTGGTTGGTGGGGGATCAAATACTTATTTCCCTCTGCAGAATGCAAATAAATTCATATACTTTCCACAATGTGATTTTCCGGATTTAATTTGTGATGTGCTATCTCTCACTGTTACCAATAACCTACCTTTCAATTATGGGCTGCTCATGTCTTTGTCAGTGGGCAAACTTACAAAATCAGCAAGGGATCAAATACTTATTTCCACCACTGTACATAAGCACCAAAAATCAGGGCTTCTAGTAATTTTTGTGAGATTCCCCAACACACTGCCTTTCTCTTGCAGTTTCCCACCATATATAAACCCCAAACCTGGACCTTTTTCCTTCAAGATGTTTTCTCTAGATTGCTTATTTACTGTACGTAGATTGATTTTTTTTTGTTAACATTTGTACCCCATGCTTTCCCACTCATGGCAGGCTCAATGCGGCTTACATGGGGCAATGGAGGTTTAAGTGACTTGCCCAGAGTCACAAGGAGCTGCCTGTGCCTGAAGTGGGAATCGAACTCAGTTCCTCATTTCCCCAGGACCAAAGTCCACCACCCTAACCACTAGGCCACTCCTGTGTATTCAACTACCATTTCTTTCTTCTAACAGATAGTGCACCCTCCCAAGGACAGTCATGGCTTCCCGGACCTATAATCTCTGGAGGTTTTGGAGCCCCTGGGCCAGCCAGTATAGATGAGTGGGTGAAGGTTTCTTGTTTTTTTTTTTTTTTTTTGCAATGATACTTGATCATACTCATGACAGTGACATTTTTGAAACTATAACAATTGTCTTCCACATTCTGTTTATATTTAAGGGAATGGGAGTGTACTATAACCGGCAGACATGTTGGCAATATATAAGCCAGCTTTGCACTTAAATAATCTTTCACCTCACCTGTGGAAGAAAAATGGCTTTGAATATTGATCTCTAAGTAACTTTTCCATGGTGGGAAGAATAGTTTCAGGAGTATCAGGATTGGAACTTTAAATTTCCTGCCTCATAACTGTTGCTAGCCACTAGTCCATAAGTTGTAAGTGACAATGTTGTGTTCAGCACTAAGGGGCCCTTTTACTAAAGGGTTGCTGTGCAGCAATTCAGAACTACCACCCGTGGGTGCCAACAGTGGTTCCACCCCCAGCGTGCGCCGTTTCTAGAGCTATAGAAAATTTAGAGCTGATTTTCTAGTGCAGAGGTTACGTGGTGGTAATGGGGCAGTGCCATGCACTACCCAGATACTGATGGGCAGTGACGATCCTAGGTCGGCTGCCACCCGGGGCGGATCGCCGATGCGCACCCCCACACCCCCCTGGCACAATGACACCCCCCCCGGCGCATCAACTCCCCCCCAGGTGCATTCTTAGCTGTTGGGAGCAGCTGCACAGCTGCGCAGCTCTCGGCTCTGCTGACTCCCTGCTCCCTCTGCCCCGGAACAGGAAGTAACCTGTTCCGGGTCAGAGGGAGCAGGGAACCAGCGTAGCCAACAGGCGCGTGGCTGCTCTCTGCACCCCTCCAGCAGCGTGCACCTGGAGCAGACAGCCCCCACCGCCCCGCCCTTGGTACGCCGCTGCTGACAGGTTAGCACGGAAGCACTTACCGCCACCTCAATGGGAGGTGGTAAGTGCTCTCCCCCCCTGAAATGCAAGTGCAAACTTACTGCATGGCTATTTCTTTTTGGCTTTTTTACCCACTGTGGTAAAAGGGGCCCTGGCACGCAGCAAAAACGGCCAACGCCACTAGCGCAGGGCTTCTTTTACTGCAGCTTAGTAAAAGGACTCCTAACAGAAAGTGCTGCATTTATTGGGCATGATTTGCTGCCCCTTATGCGATAATCCTACCTCAATAAAAAAGATGAAATACATTTTATAAGGATTTACAAATGTATCACAGCAAGTTTGTTTTCCTGTTTTCAAACGGACCCAGGAAGAGACACATTTGCAATCAGCATCGGTGAAGTTTGTAGTTTCACACCAGCTGGTTTTCATTTCCCCTGACGCAGACTATACTTCTGGCAAAACATGGCCTTGTTGGGCATTGGTTTGTGAATCTTAGAAGCAGTGGCGTTCCTGGACTCGATGGCACCCGGGGCGGAGCGCCGATGCGCCCCCCCCCCCCCGGGTGCAGCGCGCCCCCCCCCCCCGCTAGATGCCCCCCCCAGGTGCACGCCGCTAGGGGGGTGCCGCGGCGTGCACCTGCTCCTCCGAGTTCGCTAAACTTCGTTTCTTCGCTGCAGCTCCCTCTGCCCCGGAACAGGAAGTAACCTGTTCCGGGGCAGAGGGAGCTGCAGCGAACGAACGGAGTTTAGCGAATTTGGAGGAGCAGGAACGCGCCGCGGCACCCCCCAGCGGCGTGCACCCGGGGCGGACCGCCCCCACCGCCCTCCCCTTGGTACGCAACTGCCTAGAAGCTTTAAACATCCCATAAAAGAACTGTTTTTCTTCATAAGGTCAGCTTCTTTTTTCTGTTCCACATTTGTTCCAAAGCACAGTGTGCGCATTGTGATAGGCAGCCAGGGGCCACCTATCATGCAGTAGAAAAACAGAGAAGCAAGGAAATATTCCTGTAGTAAATTCAGGCACTCCTGCTTCATTAAATCACTTTGAATATTGACCCCCTACATAAATAAATAGTGATTGTTCCAGAACACGCCTACACACGGGTCTTGTAATAGTGCATGGCCTCTGTGTACCACACACATTATAATGGGCATTACCCATAGAGTAGTTTTTACACACTTGTGACCTTCGGCAATCACTTAAACTCCACTGCCTCAGGTACAGACTTAGATTGAGAGCTCTCCAGGGAAAGAGAAATACTTACTGTACCTAAATGTAATTTGCCTTGAGCTACAACTGAGAAAGGTGTGAACCCAATCCTATGAAATAAATAGGCAAAGCTGGCAGATATCCTGTATGTTAAAATTTTTTTTAGTGATGCAACAAGTAGCATACTGCTATCTATCCTTACACAGAGCAGTCAGCAAGTTTATAGTATATTCTATCCTAGAAGGCACAATGGGACCCTTTTACTAAGACACGTAGACACCTACGAGTGTCCAACGTGCGTCAAATTGGAACTATCGCCTGGCTACTGCGTGCCCTGGATGGTAATTCCATTTTTTAAGTGCGTGAAGAACACGCTGTAGAAAATATTTTGTATTTTCTACCATGTGACGCTTACCCGGCGGTAATCGGCAGTTTACGCGCACTGACGCTTACCTCCCAGTTAGTGTGCAAGACCTTACCACTAAGTCAATGGGTGGCGGTAAGATCTCAGGCCGAAAATGGACGCACGCTGGTTTTAATTTTGTCGCACGTCCATTTTCGGCCACAAAAAAAGGGTCTTTTCCAGGCATGCTGAAAAATAGACCTGTGCGCATCCAAAACACATGCCTACACCAGCGCAGGCTACTTTTTGGCACACCTTAGTAAAAGGACCCCTATGTCAGTTAATGTTACAGAAAGTAGCAGAATGTTTGTATGAGTAGGATATGGCAATGCTTCTCAAGAAGAGACGGCTGAAGGAAGATATGATAGAGGTCTATACAATACTGAGTGAAGAGGAAAGGGAAGAGGGAATCGTTAGTTTACGCTTTCCAAAAATACTAGCACTAAGGGGCACGCAAGGAAGCTACTAAATAATACATTTAAAACAAATCAGAGAAAATATTTTTTCACTCAATGTGTTATTAAACCCTGGAACTCATTTCCCGAGAACATAGTAAAAAGCAGATAGCTTGGCAGGGTTTTAAAAAGGTTTGGATAATTTTCTAATAGAAAAGTCCATAAATCATTATTAAGATGGACCTAGGAAAATCCACTGCTTATTTCTAGGATAAGAAGCATAAAATCTGTTTTACATTACATTATACTTGGTAATTATATACTGCAAATATCTCATAAGTGTGGTTGCATATTGGCCACTGTTGGAAACAGGATACTGGGCTTGATGGACCTTTGGTCTGTCCCAGTATGGTAGGGTATGTGTAAGTGAAAAGCATATGTTTGGTATGCTGGGAATACGTTATCTTCATCAAAATAACAAACGTGAATGAAGAATGAGGACTAAAGTTTGTATAGACAAGAATTTTTTTTTGTTGTTGTTGTTTTACTTTTGGGTACTTACATGCTAGTAGGTCTTCATGCCCTGAAGTTTGCTAAGGCTTTGGTGGATTCTTGGCTGACTATAAAAATGTATTTTTGCTTAGTTGGGTCAAGACTGTACCAAGCTTTAATCATGCCCTGTGCGATTTGCCCCCTGTCCCCTCTGCCCCACACACTGTGCCACAAGCAAAAAGAGCAGACAATGGATGGAAATCAATTTTAGTGTCCACACCTCCCTTGCACCTTGCATCCAAGCACACTGCTCACACAACCCTCAGTATAGCCCTGATGTGTGTGAGTGCTAGGGTTTCTCCCCTTTGACTCCAAATAAGTATTATTTGTGGTAATTTTATTAATGACCCTTAACAGAAAATCATACAGTGATTTATAAGAATAATACAATTACTAAAAACAGTTCACTCAGAAAAAAAACATTCTTTTAACCCATCCTGTTAAAATTACCATAGCAAAAATAAATATGAAATATGCAATTAAGGATTTGTATAGTAACATAGTAACATAGTAGATGACGGCAGAAAAAGACCTGCACGGTCCATCCAGTCTGCCCAACAAGATAAACTCACATGTGCTACTTTTTGTGTATACCTTACCTTGATTTGTACCTGTCCTTTTCAGGGCACAGACCGTATAAGTCTGCCCAGCACTATCCTTGCCTCCCAACCACCAGCCCCGCCTCCCACCACCGGTTCTGGCACAGACCGTATAAGTCTGCCCAGCACCATCTCCGCCTCCCGCCACCGGCTCTGCCACCCAATCTTGGCTAAGCTTCTTAGGATCCATTTCTTCTGAACAGGATTCCTTTATGTTTATCCCACGCATGTTTGAATTCCGTTACTGTTTTCGTTTCCACCACCTCCCGCGGAAGGGCATTCCAAGCAACCACTACTCTCTCCGTGAAAAAATACTTCCTGACATTTTTCTTGAGTCTGCCCCCCTTCAATCTCATTTCATGTCCTCTCGTTCTACCGCCTTCGCATCTCCGGAAAAGGTTCGTTTGCAGATTAATACCTTTCAAATATTTGAACGTCTGTATCATATCACCCCTGTTTCTCCTTTCCTCCAGAGTATACATGTTCAGGTCCGCAAGTCTCTCCTCATACGTCTTGTAACGCAAATCCCATACCAGTCTCGTAGCTTTTCTTTGCACCGCTTCAATTCTTTTTACATCCTTAACAAAATACGGCCTCCAAAACTGAACACAATACAGCCTTATAGACAACCTTTTAGATCCCACACAGATATGCCCCTGCTTCTGCTTGGGGCTTTTACCACACTCAGGGCATGTATATTGTTTCTCTGCAACATGGATTCTCCGGTGGACTGTGAGGCTGTCCTCAGTGATGCTTTTATCAAACTTTCTATATGCAACTGCTGTAACTTCTGAATGGATTCTATGGTTCATTGCTAGACCAGTCCACTAGAGAGTCCATGTTGTAGTGAAACAGGGGTCTGTGCTGGGTCCGTTGCTTTTTAATGTATTTATAAATGACCTAGAGATGGGAATAACTAGTGAGGTAATTAAATTCGCCGATGACACAAAATTATTCAGGGTCGTCAAGTCGCAGGAGGAATGTGAACGATTACAGGAGGACCTTGCGAGACTGGGAGAATGGGCGTGCAAGTGGCAGATGAAGTTCAATGTTGACAAGTGCAAAGTGATGCATGTGGGTAAGAGGAACCCGAATTATAGCTACGTCTTGCAAGGTTCCGCGTTAGGAGTTACGGATCAAGAAAGGGATCTGGGTGTCGTCGTCGATGATACGCTGAAACCTTCTGCTCAGTGTGCTGCTGCGGCTAGGAAAGCGAATAGAATGTTGGGTGTTATTAGGAAGGGTATGGAGTCCAGGTGTGCGGAGGTTATAATGCCGTTGTATCGCTCCATGGTGCGACCGCACCTGGAGTATTGTGTTCAGTACTGGTCTCCGTATCTCAAAAAAGATATAGTAGAATTGGAAAAGGTACAGCGAAGGGCGACGAAAATGATAGTGGGGATGGGACGACTTTCCTATGAAGAGAGGCTGAGAAGGCTAGGGCTTTTCAGCTTGGAGAAGAGACGGCTGAGGGGAGATATGATAGAAGTGTATAAAATAATGAGTGGAATGGATCGGGTGGATGTGAAGCGACTGTTCACGCTATCCAAAAATACTAGGACTAGAGGGCATGAGTTGAAGCTACAGTGTGGTAAATTTAAAACGAATCGGAGAAAATTTTCTTCACCCAACGTGTAATTAGACTCTGGAATTCGTTGCCGGAGAACGTGGTACGGGCGGTTAGCTTGACGGAGTTTAAAAAGGGGTTAGATAGATTCCTAAAGGACAAGTCCATAGACCGCTATTAAATGGACTTGGAAAAATTCCGCATTTTTAGGTATAACTTGTCTGGAATGTTGTTACGTTTGGGGAGCGTGCCAGGTGCCCTTGACCTGGATTGGCCACTGTCGGTGACAGGATGCTGGGCTAGATGGACCTTTGGTCTTTCCCAGTATGGCACTACTTATGTACTTATGTACTTATGTACTTATCCTACTAACCTTATGGTCCAAACACACTCTGGGTGGTTTCCTCATATCTAGCAATTAGAGTTCAATGTCATACAGTGAATGTTCAGGTATAAAAAAAATAAAATTATGTCTCATCTATAGGGAAATATATGTACCAATGCTTACCAAGGAGCAGGGCATGCTCTAAGTAGCTCCTACGCGTATTTTCATCTTATTGTGCCTCATATGCCTTTAAATGCTGTAAGCCGAATTGCAAATTTTTGTTTGGCAGTCTACTCAGTCGGCTTCTGTGTCTTTTTTGACCTTAAAAAACCAGGAGAATCAACGCTAGTGCAAAACGTTTAATCTTCCTAATCTGACTTTCTTATAAACCTTAAAAAAAACAATGATGAGTGCAAATAATTATGTATGTGAGCCTGTAAAATTGGCATGCTTGCTGAGTATTGAATGCACACTTTGTTTCACTCATTTGCGGTATAAGGAATTGCCACTTTAGTGCTGATGTTCAAAAAGATAAGACCCCAGTCCTTACCCAATAATCCTGTTAATAAACTGGAGGATTGCATTACCAGGATTTCATTCTGTGCATTAGATTGCTTTCTATAGAAAGAACAAATCATATGTGAGGTACTAATAAGAAAATAGTAATACTTTTCCTATATTTACAATATTTTACTCGAGGACAAAACACTGTTACTATTTCAGAATTATTTATTTACGAATCATGTCTCTGCATGTTGTTGTTGTTTTAAGAATAATTTGTGACATTTCACTAGAATTCCATTTGTCGAGAACAGATTTACAGCAACCATTCCTTATCTGACAATTCAACACATTCCCTTGTAGCTTGCATGCCTGACAGCCATTGACTTGCATAGCTAAGGCAGCCCTGCTTATCCTATAAACATGTGCATGTCCCACGCCTCACTTCACTGATAAACAGGATAATTGTCCTTGTCAGTCTAAATAAAATGAATTTCTTCTAGTGAGTTAAGGTGCTGTTTAACTATTTTGACATAGCAAAAAAGGGTTTAGTTGTGTATTTTAGATTTTAGATTTATTACATGCCTTTTCCACTTGCATTTCAGGGGGGGGAGCACTTACCACCTCCCATTGAGGTGGCGGTAAGTGCTCCCATCCTAACCTGTCAGCAGCGGCGTACCAAGGGCGGGGCGGTGGGGGCTGTCCACTCCGGGTGCACTCTGCTGGAGGGGTTAAGAGAGCAGCCGCGCACCTGTCGGCTCCGCTGGTTCCTTGCTCCCTCTGACCCGGAACAGGTTACTTCCTGTTCCGGGGCAGAGGGAGCAGGGAGCCAGCGGAGCCGAGAGCTGCGCAGCTGTGCAGCTGCTCCCAGCAGCTAAGAATGCACCTGGGGGGAGTTGATGCGCCGGGGGGGTGTCATTGCGCCAGGGGGGTGGGGGGTGCACATCAGCGATCTGCCCCGGGTGGCAGCCGACCTAGGATCGTCACTGCCCATCAGTATCTGGGTAGTGCATGGCACTGCCCGATTACCAGCACGTAACCTCTGCACTAGAAAATCATACCAAAAAGATCAACCCAAGTGAATATGCACAACTCGCCTATTTAATTTTAGAACTGTCTCCTAAAAATCTGCTTGTATACTACTACTTTGCTTTTCTCATCTTGCTGACCAAGAACATGCAATACTAAATGTTTATTACTAACATTCTTCCACTACTCATGATGTATTGTAAGCCACTTTGAGCCTGCAAAGAGGTGGGATAAGGTGGGATACAAATGCAACAAATAAAAATAAATACGAGAGTTAAATATTCTTTCACATGTTATTTTTCTGTCCACTTACAATCTAGTCATACTTGAGGCAATGGAGGGGGCAATGACTTGCTCAAGGTTACAAAATATGTCAGTGGAAAAGTGACATTGGAACCTTTGTGTACGAGTGAGAAAGTTTGAAGATAGATGGAACTTCCCTGTTTGCACACCCAACAATTATTGGAACAGATGAGGGGGAAAGGAAAGAAATTCCGTGTAGGCCACCTGCCCACCTTATAATTTCTGAAGGTGTTGAGAAATAGTAGTTAGTTGAGGAGGAATCGGAATATGTCACAACGAAAGTGGTTGTTGGGTAAGAAAATTGGAGCAATTACCTAAGTTAACTTCCCAATTAATGGTTTGAAAAACTTGGGCTGTGTAGATGTTAGGTAGTGATTTAATATATAGGGGGTAGACATTCAAAGTGATTTAAATGGCCGGAAATGGCTTCAGGGGCAAGCTGGGCATATTCAGTGGCACCTATTTGGACAGTGATGCTGACATGCCTGGTAAGAGCAGGATTCTATATTGGTGACTAAAATCTAGGCGTGTCTCATTCACACATCTAGTGGTATTCAATAAACCGTGTTTACATTCAGACATGGTTTATAGAATAACGCATAGGCCGGATGGAGATGCCTAGATATAGGTGCAGCCATTTACACCAACGAAAAGCTAGTGTAAATGCCTGCACCTAAATCTAGACACGCTCCCCTGAATTCTATAACCATGCTTGTAGATGTGATTGATGGTCCTGGCACCCCCACACTCCTCCCATGATCGTGCCCCCTTTTTGTTTGCGTACGTAGGAATTTATCATGCTGCTTTTTAGAATACACCTAAAAAGAAGTGCACATAAATTCCAATTATGCCTAATTAGTGTTGATAATTGGTCATTATCAGCCAATTATCAAGACTAATTGGCTCGTTACTTAATTTAGTAATGTGCATAAATTTGGCCTTGTGCAGAAATACATAGAATATGGGGGTTGGTGCCTAAGCCAGAATCAGCTATTTTGTGGGCATTCCCGGGGTGGAGTTGGCACTTAGCAGCTATCTGCCCGAGTTTATATGAGCCCTAACGGAATATGGGCCAGGACCTGCATAATCCTTTCTAGAGCCCTCCAAGCCATCTTCTGCCTTCTCTCTCCCTGCCTCCTCCTTCCATTCCTCTCCCCAGCCTGTGACATTCAGAACCTCCTCCCCCTGGAATGTCCACCTAACTTCCAATCACATGGGCCTACTTTAGATCACTGATAGGGGTTTCTCAGGGGTCAGTGCTAGGACCGCTGCTCTTTAATATATTTATAAATGATTTAGAGATGGGAGTAACTAGTGAGGTAATTAAATTTCCTGACGACACAAAGTTATTCAAAGTCGTTAATTCATGAGAGGATTGTGAAAAATTACAGAAGGACCTTACGAGACTGGGAGACTGGCGGCTAAATGGCAGATGACGTTTAATGTGAGCAAGTGTAAGGTGATGCATGTGGGAAAAAAGAACCCGAATTATAGCTACGTCATGCAAGGTTCCATGTTAGGAGTTACAGACCAAGAAAGGGATCTGGGTGTCGTCGTTGATAATACACTGAAACCTTCTGCTCAGTGTGCTGCTGTGGCTAGGAAAGTGAATAGAATGTTGGGTATTATTAAGAAAGGTATAGAAAACAGGTGTGAGGATGTTATAATGCCATTGTATCGTTCCATGGTGCGACCGCACCTTGAGTATTGTGTCCAATTCTAGTCGCTGCATCTCAAGAAAGATATAGTGGAATTGGAAAAGGTGCAGCGAAGGGCGACTAAAATGATAGTGGGGATGGGACGACTTCCCTATGAAGAAAGACTAAGGAGGCAAGGGCTTTTCAGCTTGGAGAAGAGAAGGAAGAGGGGAGACAGGATAGAGGTATATAAAATAATGAGTGGAGTGTAACAGGTGGATGTGAAGCATTTGTTCACGCTTTCCAAAAATACTAGGACTAGGGGGCATGCGATGAAACTACAGTGTAGTACATTTAAAACAAATAGGAGAAAATATTTCTTCATCCAACGCATAATTAAACTCTGGAATTCGTTGCCAGAGAATGTGGTGAAGGCGGTTAGCTTGGCAGAGTTTAAAAAGGCTTTGGACGGTTTCCTAAAGGACAAGTCCATAGACCGCTACTAAATGGACTTGGGAAAAATCCACAATTCCAGGAATAACATGAATAGAATGTTTGTATGTTTGGGAAGCTACCAGGTGCCCTTGACCTGGATTGGCCGCTGTCGTGGACAGGATGCTGGGCTTGATGGGCCTTTGGTCTTTTCCCAGTATGGCATTACTTATGTACTTATAGTCCAGTGGGAGTGATGGAGGCAGGAGTGAACACTAATTGCTCCTGTCTCTAGTGACATCATCTTCAAAATGCCTGCCATGACGTCTCGCGGCAGCCTTGCAGTTGCGAGATGTCATGGCTGCCATTTTCAAGATGCTGCTACTTTGGGCATGAATGAGCGGGGTTTGCTACTGCCTCCATCGCCCCCACTGGACTACCAGGGATCAAAGGTATGGCCGGGGGGGGGGGGGCTATCCAGACTGAGGTGAGGTTAGGGTTTAGGGGGATGTTCTGGAAGGAGAAGGATTCTGAATGTTGCAGACTGGTAGAGGGGGAAGGGAAGGATAGGGTTATTTTGGCAGGTGGAAGGGGGGCTTAGAGGGCTTGAGAAAGAGTCTAAATAGTTGTGCATGTGCTGGCCAATATTCAGTGTCAGCAGCCGCATAACTAAGCAAAAGAATTTAGAAAAGCTGTCCTAAATTTGACCACTTAGCTATACGGGTGCTGGCACTGAACATTGTCAGCACCCACATAACTGCTGGCTCTTCCCTAATACCACTCCTGTATTGCACATGACCTACCCACTTTTTTTAATAACTGGTCAGAACTGATATTCAGCGGCATTGCCCAGTTAAGTGCTGCTGAACATCAGTGGTCACACGACCAGAAGGCTCTCCAGTCTGGATAGAGAAATGACCTAGGAAATGATATAAAACAAAAATGTTCTGGCTCTACTCCTATTGAAAAATCTATATAAATAAAAATTTAAATGTTCGTTTGTTCAAAATCTTAAATCTCCGAAAGTTCTTCACCGATTGCTTTCAAATTTGGACACAACGTTGCATTCGAATACACGCATGTTTTTATATACCTACTATTATACAGATGTCACAGCTGTTGTACTCACGGACCGGAAGCAGTGCGACAAGTAATTGCAAATCAAACTGAGGAAGAACGGCCATCACCGAACGAGCAAAACAGACAAAGAATGGCTCAAATACGTGCCGAGGAAGCAGCAGAGCGACATGCAGCCAGACTTGATGATGCACGGTTACGAGCACGGCGAACGCATTCTGCAGCTTCAGATCTGCTTCATTCTCAACAGAATCAACGCGACAGGCTTAAATCTCCGAAAGTTCTTCACTGATTGCTTTGAAATTTCGACACAATGTTGCATTCGAATACGCGCGTGTTTTTATATATCTACAATTGCAAATCAAACTGAGGAAGAACGGGCATCAGCAAACAAGCGAAACAGACAAAGAATGGCTCAAATACGTGCCGAGGAAACAGCACAGCGAAAAACATCGCTCGAGGCTCTTGATCGATCATTGCAAGGTTTGCGTGGAAACATCAGACCATTTGGGAACACATTAATATTGCTTCCAGGAGTTTTCAGGCAAACATTATCTGTAGTTCCTCGATTGACACCAGCGGACGAAATAAATGCTTGCCTAAAATACTCTACTTTGTGGCAACACGTAAAGACGTTTAACTACAAATATGCGTGTCCAGCTGCAAAACGATCAATCAGCTCAGATATTCTCACATCAATTGCTGAAAATTGGGAATGGAAAGGTACCGGTTGATCTGACCTCAGGACGAATTTCATTGCCTCATAACTTCTGCAATTTAGTGACCTCAAAAGAACAATTGGTTGAAAAAGTATTTCCCAATATTCAAACCAATTATAAGAATCACGATTCGCTAAGTGAACGAGCTATTCTTGCGGCCAAGAACAAAGACGTCTACGAACTGAACAATATTATTCAGTCTAACATTCAAAGTGAGCCACTCACATACAAGTCCGTCGACATTGTTCTGGAAGCAGATGAAGCGCTTAATTATCCAACAGACTTTTTCAATTCACTCAATCTGCCAAGGATGCCACCGCACGTACTGCAATTGAAAATCGGCGTGCCAATTATCATGTTGTGAAATATCAACCAGCCAAAGCTTTGCAACCGCACGCGGCTTGCAGTAAAAAAATTAATGAGCAATGTCGTACAAGCAACAATCTTGACAAGACCTTTCAAAGGTGAACATGTCCTCATTCCTCGCATTCCTATGATTCCAACAGATATGCCATTTCAATTTAACAGACTGCAATTCCCAATTCGATTGGCGTTTGCAATCACCATCAACAAAGCTCAGGGCCAATCTTTAGAATTCACCCGTTTACATCTACACACGGATTGCTTCTCACATGGACAATTATATGTTGCATGTTCTACAGTCGGCAAACCAGACAATCTCTATCTCTGCACACACAATGGAACAACAAAAAATATTGTATACCCACAAGCATTGTGAAATTAAACATATTAGAAACGTGCACTTCCTCTTTTCTTTCTTTTCCATTTAACCAGACTGAGCCACAGCAACGCATGGCCGGGTAGAGGTAGTATATACAGTAAATAGAGAGAGAGAGAGAGAGATCATCAGTAAGTAATCACCGTCTTTTGCCTACGTTTAAACATGGTTTATAGAATAGCACTTTTTTCAGTGCCAATTTTTTAAGGTCATATGTAGAATTCACCCTTTAATTTCATATTTATCTTTTTTTTATTTTTGTCTTTATGACATTTTTTTAATTTAGTTTCCATAGTTTAAACAATCTTTCATTTCATATTTTGATAAATAGATGCTCTTTTCTATTTAGGATGTAATCATTTAGGCCTGTTTTCTCTTCTTCCACAGTTTGTTTCAGTTGTAATAAACCTCATCCACCATTCTTCTGTGAAAGATAGAGCCTATCTATATCACTTCATGGGTTAAGAGCATGATGTATAGTCAATAGCTTTCTAGTTTTCTGGTCTAGGCTGTCTAAATCTGATTGTGTCCATTCAACTGTGCCAGCAGTGTATCAAAATATGGGTATAGCCCATGTATGTATTGCTTTTACTATGGGAGTCTTTTACTAAAGTGCATAAAATTTCTGCATTTTCTGCACCTTATGCATGGTAAGTCTAAAGGCTGTGTGCTAATTGTTGGGGGTATAATTAACATGTCTTCTGCAATTATCACTCTAAAAACTGCACTAGTGCATGAAAACCTGATTGCAATTAGTACTAATTCAGTAAGCCAGTAAGTACAGTCCATGCTCATTCTCTACCCATGACCCTCCTAGTTCCTGCCCCCTAACTTAACAGGCAGTTAATATGTGAATTAGTAAATGCTAACCATCAGGCCAGTGCGGTAACAGCTGGCACACTTGTCAGAAGTAGTTACCATAGGATAAATTATACATTTAGTGCACATTAGTAAAAAGGATCCTGTATTTCCTCCACTGAGTTTTTTTTTAAACACAGATAACATATTCTTTTCTAGTTTTGATCATGGGCATCTAAATGGCAGATGACGTTTAATGTGAGCAACTGCAAATTGATGCATGTGGGAAAGAGGAACCCGAACTATAGCTATGTAATGCAAGGTTCCACATTAGGAGTCACTGACCAGGAAAGGGATCTAGTTGTCATCGTTGATGATACGTTGAAACCCTCTGCTCAGTGTGCGGTGGCGGCTAAGAAAGCAAAGAGAATGTTAGGTATTATTAGGAAAGGAATGGAAAACAAAAATGAGGACGTTATGATGCCTTTGTATTGCTTCATGGTGTGACCGCACCTCTAATATTGTGTTCAATTTTGGTCACCCCCATCTCAAAAATGATATAGTGGAATTAGAAAAGATACAGAGAAGGGTGACTAAAATGATAAAGGGGATGGGACGACTTCCCTATGAGGAAAGGCTAAAGTGGTTAGGGCTCTAAAGCTTGGAGAAACGATGGCTGAGGGGAGATATGATAGAGGTCTATAAAATAATGAGTGGAGTGGAACGGGTAGTTGTGAATCGATTGTTTACTCTTTCCAAAAATACCAGGACTAGGGGCACACAAGGAAGCTACAAAGTAGTGAATTTAAAACGAATCGGAGAAAACATTTCTTCACTCAACGTGTAATTAAACTCTGGAATTCATTGCCAGAGAATATAGTAAAAGCAGTTAGCTTAGCAGGGTTTAAAAAAGGTTTAGATGGCTTCCTAAAGGAAATAGACTATTATTAAAATGGACTTGGAAAAATTCCACTGCTTATTTCTAGGATAAAATAACAAACAAAATACACAGAGTGTGTGTGTGGCGATGCGATAGTCTTAAATACTATTTGGACTAAAGTGAAAGGGAGTCTCATACACAATTTGTCTGTAGATAGTAATATTGTTTTCACTCAATAGGTGAATATATTACATATATTCATGTCATAATCATTGACTCCACCTCCACCAACCCTTTTATAATCACAAAAAGCAACTTGCTCTGTTTTCTTCAGTAGATATATATTTGTCAAAAAGCAACACACTGCACTTATCTTAGGCGAAAAGGTGCCCTCTTAAATCCCCGACAGGTACCCGTTTCGTACAAACTTTGTCAAGGGGGAGTGGCTATAGTTCTGTCGAAGAAAAAGAGAAAACAGACGTCAAGTCTCATATGTATTTATCTTAACCTACTATTAAACTAAATTATATGATCGCAAGGTCTTTCTAAAAAGCGGTTCAAGGCTTACCCGATTCGTGCCCCAGGCTTAAGTATGTGCTGGTAACAATCCTTTGAAATGAACAAAATGGCGATGGCGTTTTATCTAATCTCATCTAGACAGCTGATAACATTACGTAGAACGTGCATACGTGAGGAACGTCAGAAGTTCTCAAAAAGTATAAATTCAGTATTCGTAACTTATATAGAAAAATGTATATATGTGTTCCATAGTATATCATGCAATTGGGTCAAAAAATACTCCAAAACAAAACTTCAATCCAACAATAGAACCAATGGGCAGTATCGAGGCTAAATCACTGCATAAACTGTCTCGGAAAAACTCTTTCTGATTTAGATTTAGAAAAAACTCCCCCATTGGATATATGTATTTAATCCTGCTGGTTCTATTGTATCGAGAGTGAAAATCCAGTAGGTCTCACGCTGAAGAATTCTTCTATTGAGATCACCTCCTCTTCTAGAGGGAAGTACCTGCTCTATTACCATGCATTTTAAGTCTTCTACAGTGTGTTTGAGAGACACCCAATGCTGAACAAGTGGCGCTCCCAAATTTTGAGCATTGATGCGTGAGCGATGTTCTATCAATCTTTCGTGTAGAGATCTGATTGATTTGCCGATGTAGTATTTGTTACACGGACAAACTATGTAATAAATAATGCCTGTTGAACGGCAAGAAGTATAACTTTTCAATGTAATTGTTCTATCTTTGAATGTGAAATAAGTCCCTTCAATAGTGGCTGGACATGTTTTGCAACGTGGTTTCATGCATTTATAATGTCCTGTAGAACGCAACTGTTCTTTGTCCTTTAATAAAATCGGCAAAGCAGCTGGACTTAGGATCTCTTTAAGATTTTTAGATCGTGAGAATGCAGTTCTAATGTTATAATCTGCAAATACTGGATGAGATCTGATAATGTTTGTTATTTTAACACATGAGACAGAGTGACGGTCTCAATCATTCCTTGAGTTATTTCTAGGATAAGCAACAAAAAATGTATTGTACTTTTTTGGGGATCTTGCCAGGTACTTGTAACCTGGATTGGCCACTGTTGGAAACAGGATGCTGGGCTTGAGGTACCATCGGTCTGTCCCAGTATGGCAATAGTTATGTACTTATGCATATTTTCTGAAGCTTAGAGAATTCATAAGTATTAGGTAGGTTTCTTCAGGTGGTATTTCTTTAATGCATGTAACACTGTGCCTGTCAGCACAGGTACACTCTTGCTGTCAAGCATTCCATGTAACACAGTGCAGGCCCACTGTAAATAAATAAAGCAAAGCAGAACTGGCGGGCAGAAGCACATCCCTCACCTCTGATCTCCACTCGGACAACAAAGTCCCACCCAGTCCCTGCCCAGACATGTCACAAAGCTCCTGATCCCCACTCTGATGTGAAGCAACACCTCTGATCCTGATCTCGACATGTAAAGACCCCCAGCAACTTCCACAATGTAGAAGTCCCCCTGATCCTGTACTGAACATTAAATATCACCCCAATCCCCACCCAGACATGGAACAACATTCCCCATTCCCACTCCAAGAGCAATCTCCACCCCCTGCATCAAACCCATGCCCCTCCCCCTCAACCCGTTCTCTGAGACTTACCCAGGGGCCTCATCGGTAGTTCAGGGGGATCCAGGCAGCAAGAGTCACCCTATATGCTCTCCTGGGTTGGTGCTGTCATCCAAAATGGTGCTGGTAACCCCTAACAATAGTCTCATGGTACTACTACTAAGAGTCATCCTATGCTACTGTCTACCATACAGTAAACTCACGTTAGCTGCTTATTGCTGATTAATAAAAGAGACCCTATAGATACCTAAAGAGGTCACCCTCCACTCTTGCTCTGTCTTGCTCTGAGAATCAAAATGGCTGCCATGACTCCTATTTACTAAAGTGAGTTAAACACAGGTATTAGAAGAACACCGTTAATATAAAAGCTTTAGGAGCGTAGTTATAAACTTGAGTTACCATTATGACATGTTATTTTATCACTAACCTACTGTTTTAGCACAGATCCCAATTTATGTATTTATTAATATCTAGTAAGCCATTTTTGAGAACTTCTCTCCTTAGTCAATTTGACATTAACACTTGTGGTAGAAGGTTAACGGGTCTATAATTTCTTATGTAGAACTAAATCTCAAGATGAAAGAGAGATTTCTCCTTACTCAAAAACAGGTTTTTCCTGCATTAGCTGTGTAAGATGGTGGTAGGGGGACACAGGAGTAAATGGGGGATGGGAGGAGGTCTTTGATATAAAGAACCCATTCTTTACCAGCCAGGAAGAGAAGGGTGAATATCAGACAACTAATGGCTCTTGACAGCTTTGGGTGTGTTGTGATGGAGACATTGGCAGGCACATTGGCCTCCTGATGCTCTATTCAAAAGTAGAGGTAGTTAACTTTTTTGGAGTTAATTAAAATTGCAATTTTGATTAAGCTGTTTTAATTTTAATTAACTGCTATAGAATGTAACTCAGTTCATTAATTTTTTTTAAAGTGAAAGAGGATTTTTTTTTTTTTTTTTTGCAATAATGGCAGTGTAAGTGGATACATTACAGGACAATCAATGAGCATTAGTTACCAAAATAGCCATTTACCTATGATAAGGTATTAGCACTTTATTAAATAGGCCTGTTAATGAATGCCCTTTGAAAATATGAAAATCTTACTATATATTAAAATAATACATGTAAAATAAAATGATAACAGAAACTAAAGTTTAGAATAAAGTAGTTTCAGCCTGTTTATTTCTAATAAGATTTCTAAAGGGTACCTAGAGGCTATTGCAGATTAATGATATCAAGCAAGCAGTCACCTGTGAACAGCTTCTTGAGAGTTTGGTGAAGGACATTTATCATTCTCCAATTAGAGTGTCAAATCTAATTAGATCTTCTCTCTATGTACCTTATAACAATGATAAAATGATACTTTCTCTTGAATTCCTAACAAGCAAGTAAGGAACCCAGAAAGTTAAAAATGAAGCTAAGGAGTCTTTGATAAGATACAACTCGAGGGAACTGCACTCATCATCAATCTGTGCTATAACAAGTACCAATGGGCAAAGAGTCACTACTAAAATCATATTCTCACAAGGTTTGTAAAGAGAATGTTCTGTAATGAGGAAGCCAGTGACCCAGGTACAATACGGCCATAAATTTTGCAAGAAAATTTAAGAATACAAAGCAGCTTCTGAATTTCATCGCCCATATTAAGAGGACTTTTTACTAAGCCGTGGAAAAGCAGACTGCGGAGTACCACAAGGATCACCACTATCCCCAATCCTCTTCAACCTAATGATGACCCCGCTAGCCAAGACCCTATCCAACCAAGGCCTTAACCCTTTCATCTATGCTGACGATATTATAATATACATTCCTTACAAAGCAAATCTGTCTGAAATCACCAATGAAATCAAGATCAGCTTCAACATCATGGACACTTGGGCAAATGCATTTCAACTGAAACTCAACAAAGAAAAAACACACTGTCTCGTTGTCTCATCTCAACACAGCGTGGACAACTCCACAATTATCAACACTCCAGACCACACCCTCCCTATCTCAGACAGCCTGAAAATCCTCACCATCACAATAGACCACTACCTAACACTAAAGAACCAAGTGGCATCCACAACAAAGAAAATGTTTCACGCAATGTGGAAACTCAAATGCGTGAAACAATATTTCCCGAGGGAAACATTTTGCAATCTGATACAATCAATGGTACTAAGCCATTTAGACTACTGCAATGGAATCTATGCGGTATGTAAAGAACAAACCTTAAAGAGACTCCAGACCGCTCAGAATACGGCAGCCAGACTTATCTTCGGGAAAAACCCGATACGATAACGCAAAACCCCTCTGCGAAAAACTACATTGGCTTACAATGAAAGAACACATTGCTTTCAAGATCTGCACAATGGTTCACAAGATTATTTACAGTGAAGCCCCGGGATACATGACAGACTTAATCGACCTACCTACGAGAAACACATCTTGCTCCCCCTTCCATCCAGGATCTGTCCCCTCTCTCTCTGCCCCCTCTTTTCGGCCCCCAGTTCCAGCCCCATTATCCCACCTGCCCTTAGTTCCAGCCCAAGCCCACATCTCTCACCTGCCCCCCTTTTCAGCCCCCATCCACTTCTCCCTGTCCACTTTTCAGCCCCCAGTCCCCACAGTTTCAGCCCCTGCCCCTTTGCAGCCCTCAGTTCCAGTACTAGCCCCTTATCCCACCTACCCCCTTTTCAGCCCCAGACCCATTCTCCCACCTGCCCCAGGCATGGCCCCATTCGCCCTCCTGCCCCCTTCTCAGACTCCAGTTCTAGCTCCAGGCTCCTTCTCCCATCTGAACCCCCCTCCCAGACCCAGTCCCCTTCTTCCATCTGAGCCCCTCCCTACCCCACCCCACCCAGACCCAGTCTCCTTCTCCCATCTGAGCCCTCTTCCAGACCCAGTCTCGGCCCCCTTCTCCCATCTGCGCCCCCCCCCCAGACCCAGTCCCCTTCTCCCATCTGAGCCCCCCACCCAATCCCAGTCCCCTTCTCAAAGCTGAGCCCCCCCCCAGACACAGTCCCAGTCTCTTCCCATCTGAGCCCCCTGTTATATTTTCAACTCCATACTATTATTAAAAGTAAAAATTCACCGGAGGTTTTTCTGACTCGTGAGGAAACTCACCCAGCATTCAAGTAAAGATAATTCTGTACGTGACAGCTGAGCATCTGAAGTCTTTTCCTCCGGTGTACAATTTAAGTCTAATATATAAAGTATAATGTTGTATGGAAGTCCAATGTTTTGAAAAAAGAGAGGAATTCAAACTTATTTATAGTGTTGAGCTACTCTTTTTATTGAAAAGGCATACTTGACTAAATCAGGGCTTGTATTTTGAGATTTATCAGTGCTCATTTCACCTTAACAACACTTTTTGTATGAAATGTTCTTGTCTATTTGAAGCATACCTTTGAATCTGAAATAAATATGCATATTATGTTTAATGTAAACATAACTAGACATGCTAATCTTGCACTTAGATTTACCATCATCCCTTATGAGTTGTTTTTTTTTGGGGGGTGGGTATATTGCATTTTATTCTTGAACTTCTATATTTTAGCCTGATTGCTGCACATGCAACAAATTATCATAATCAAAACACTGATTGCATTGCACTTCTTAGGCAGCTTAGAACTTTTCTTACAGGCAAAAGAAAAGTTAGGATTAACTACATCATGGAAATAGTAGCAAGGAGGAACTATGTATTACGATGAAAGAGAATATTTATGTAGCTTTCTGCTATGCTAATAGAACCTGAAATAGACCTGGGTATGAACATCATGCATAGATTGTCATAATTGTCTGGTTTGTGCTCAGCAATGCAAAACATGAAGATGGTATTCCTCTGACACTTTAAAAGAAAGTCATTCCTGTGTTTATAATTTTTTTTTTCTGTGTACTAGGCTTTCTGATTTTCATAGTGAACATGATTTGTTTTCTACTCAAAGGATAAGAAAAGCGTTAATTAGTTTGGGTAAATTGGTCAAGACAGGAATGGGTTTGCAGGAGATCTAAGAAGGTTCAGGCCAACTAGCCATCTGAGTCTCAAGCTCTATACTGTACAGATACTGGAAGTCTTTGCCTTTTTCTGCTCATCTATTTTCCCTCTACCAGTCATAGCTGAAGGGGGAAAAAGTAGTGTATTCAATCCTATGGTCATTGTGTGACATTGAAAACCAACAGCATACTAGAAGTCTTTTTGATGCTGTTTTTAACTCCTAACTCTTATTCACTTGTTCAGAACCCTTATTTTATCATCCTCACTTTAATATTCCCTTATCTCTTGTTTGTCCTGTTTGTCCTAATTAGATTGTAAGCTCTGTCGAGCAGGGACTGTCTCTTCATGTTCAAGTGTACAGCGCTGGGTACGTCTAGTAGCGCTATAGAAATGATAAGTAGTAGTAGTAGTAGAAGCCCACTGTATAGCAATGAACTGAACCCAGACATAGAGGTGCCACCATTTCAAAATGATTGGGGGTGCCAAACCAAATACAAATTACCTTCCCTAGACACAAGAAGAAGTTTGCTCAATATTGGGGGTGCTCAGTGTAACCCCCTGTTATATTGAAGCCCTGTTTAGGAGGACCCTAGCAAGGGAATAATCATGAGTCCATCTCACACTGGAGGATGTCTTGATTCGTGGACCCTCAATGTAGGGTGGAGCTGATGAATTACTATTTAAGGAAGAACAGTGCTATGAACCTTGTTTTTGGTAGCCTGTGTCAACAAAATCTAAACCCCCACCACGTAACACATTGGAACTAAAAAGGGGTGCCTGCTGAGAAACCGTTGAGAGGGGAGCAGGATCGAAGCTATTACTAATCTGGGCATTTATATTCCACTTTACCTATAAGACTCAAGGCAGATCCCATAACCAAGAGACAGGTGAACATCTCCCGCCAAATTATAAAAGATTAGTCAGACAAAACTTATCCATCAGCTGACAGGGCCATTAAATATTGGTAAAACAAAAAGGTTTTATTGCCATTCTGGAAGCCAGGGCAAATATATTCCATGTATTTAAAAAGGAGGAAGGAAGACCAAATGACAACTAGCATGGTTAAAAAGTGAAGTGAAGGAACATATTAGAGCTAAAAGAAAATCCTTCAGAAAATGGAAGAAGGAACCGACTGACAATAATAAGAAACAGCATAAGGAATGTCAAGTCAAATGCAAAGCACTGATAAGGAAGGCTAAGAAGGACTTTGAAAAAAAGATTGCGATGAAGGCAAAAACACATAGTAAGACTTTTTTTTAGGTATATTAAAAGCAAGAAGCCGGCAAAAGAATCATTTGGACTGCTAGATAACCGAGGGATAAAAGGGAAGCTCAAGGAAGACAAAGCCATAGCAGAGAAATTAAATTAATTCTTTGCTTGGTCTTCACAGTGGAAGATTTGAGAGAGATACCGGTGCCAGAAATGGTATTCAAAGCTGACAAGTCAGAGGAGCAATGAAATCTCTGTAAACCTGGAAGATGTAATAGCGCAATTTGACAAATTGAAGAGTAGCAAAACACCTGGATCAGATGGTATTAATCCCAGAGTATTGACAGAATTGAAAAATGAACTTGCAGAGCTATTGTTAGTAATGTGCAATTTATCTTTAAACTTAAGCATGGTACTGGAAGATTGGAAAGTGGACAATGTAATGCCGATTTTTAATAAAAGATTTCAGAGGTGATCTGGGAAATTATAGACTGGTGAGCCTGATGTTGGTGCCGGGCATATTCAAAAGCATGGATTAATGAGATAAAGTCAACATGGATTTAGTGAATGGAAATCTTACCTCATCAATCTATTACATTTCTTTGAAGGGGTGAACAAACATGTAGATAAAGGTGAGCCAGACGATATTGTGTATTTGGATTTTCAAAAGGCATTTGGCAAAGTACCTCATGAAAGACTCCAGAAGAAATTAGAGAGTCATGAGATAGGAGGTAGTGTTCTATTGTGGATTAAAAACTGGTTAAAAGATAGAAAACAGAGAGTAGGGTTAAGTATTCTCAATAGAGAAGGGTAAATTGTGGGGTTCCCCAGGGGTCTACGAGAGTTACGAGAATGGTATGGGATTTGTGTTACAAGACGTGTGAGGAGAGACTTGCGGACCTGAACATGTACACTCTGGAGGAAAGGAGAAACAGGGGTGATATGATAGACGTTCAAATATTTGAAAGGTATTAATCTGCAAACGAACCTTTTCTGGAGATGCGAAGGCAGTAGAACGAGAGGACATGAAATGAGATTGAAGGGGGGCAGACTCAAGAAAAATGTCAGGAAGTATTTTTTCACGGAGAGAGTAGTGGATGCTTGGAATGCCCTCCCGCGGGAGGTGGTGGAAACGAAAACGGTAACGGAATTCAAACATACGTGGGATAAACATAAAGGAATTCTGCTCAGAAGGAATGGATCCTAAGGAGCTTAGACGAGATTGGGTGGCAAGGCCGGTGGCGGGAGACGGAGATGGTGCTGGGCAGACTTATATGGTCTGTGCCAGAGCCGATGGTGGGAGGCAGGACTGGTGGTTGGGAGGCGGGGATAGTGCTGGGCAGACTTATACGGTCTGTGCCAGAACCGGTGGTGGGAGGCAGGGCTGGTGGTTGGGAGGCGGGGATAGTGCTGGGCAGACTTATACGGTCTGTGAACGGAAAAGGACAGGTACAACTCAAGGTAAGGTATACACAAAAAGTAGCACATGTGAGTTTATCTTGTTGGGCAGACTGGATGGACCGCGCAGGTCTTTTTCTGCCGTCATCTACTATGTTACTATGCTGGGACCCCTGTTTTTAAACATATTTATAAATGATCTAGAGATGGGAGTAACTAATGAGCAAATTAAATTTGCTGGGGACATTAGCAGGCTTATTTTCGAAAGGGATCGCCGGCGATCTTCCAACACAAAATCGGGAGATCGCCGGCGATCTCCTGATCCCAGCCAAATCGGTATTATCGAAAGCCAATTTTGGCCGGCTTCAACTGCTGTTTCATTGTGGCGCCAGCCAACCTTCAAGGGGGGCGTGTTGGTAGGGTAGTGAAGGTGGGATGCGGGGCGGGGGCATGAGTACGAGATGGCTGGCTTCGCCTTATAATGGAAAAAAAGAGGCCGGCTCGAACAAGCATTTCGCTGGCCGGACTTGGTCCATTTATTTTAGGACCAAGTTTGGAAAAAGTGCCCCAACTTATCAGATGACCACTGGAGGGAAGCGGGTATCACCGCCCTTTACTCCCCCAGTGGTCACCAACCCCCTCCCACCCAAAAAAAAAACCTAAAACTTTTTTTTTGCCAGCCTCTATGCCAGCCTGAAATGTCATACCCAGCTCCTTGACAGCAGTATGCAGGTCCCTGGAGCAGTTTTTAGTGGGTGCAGTGCACTTCAGGCAGGTGGACCCAGGCCCATCCCCCCCTTACCTGTTCCACTTGTGGTGGTTAATGTAGAGCCCTCCAAAAAATACCCAAAACCCACATGTAGGTGCCCCCCTTCACCCCTTAGGGCTATGGTAATGGTGTAGAGTTGTGGCGAGTGGGTTTTGGGGGGGGATTTGGGGGGCTCAGTACACAAGGTAAGGGTGCTATGCACCTGGAAGCTATTTTTGTTTTGTTTTTTAAATTTTGTTAAGTGCCCCCTAGGGTGCCCGGTTGGTGTCCTGGCATGTGAGGGGGACCAGTGCACTACAAATGCTGGCTCCTCCCACAGCCAAATGCTTTGCATTTTGCCGGGTTTTTGATGGCCGGGCCCGGTCTCCATTATGGCTGAAAAACGAAGCCGGCCATCTCATATAAACCTGGTGATCCTTCTCTAAACCCGGCGAGCGATTTGGCCAGTGCCAAGCATATTTCGAAAATACGCTTGGCTCCACCCACTTATGGCGCCGGCCCCAAAGGTGGCCGGCGCTGTTCAATTATGCCCCTCAAAGTTATTAAACCACAAGATGATTGTGAAAAATTACAAGAGGACCTTACGAAACTGGGAGACTGGACATTCAAATGGCAGATGACGTTTAATGTGAGCAACTTGAAAGTGATGCATGTGGTAAAGAGGAACCCGAACACATTAGGAGTCACTGACCAGGAAAGGTATCTAGTTGTCATCGTTGAAAATACATTGAAACCCTCTGCTCAGTGTGCGGCGGCAGCTAAGAAAGCAAATAGAATGTTAGGTATTATTAGGAAAGGAATGGAAAACAAAAATGAGGACGTTATAATGCCTTTGTATCACTCCATGGTGCAACCACACCTCAAATATTGTGTGCAATTCTGATATAAAGATATAGTGGAATTAGAAAAGGTACAGAAAAGGGCAACAAAAATAATAAAGGGGATGGAACGACTTCCCTATGAGGAATGGCTAAAGTGGCTAGGGCTCTTCAGCTTGGAGAAAAGACAGCAGAGGGTAGATATGATAGAGGCGTATAAAATAATGAGTGGAGTGGAACGGGTGCACTGCAGACCGGTGGACCCAGGCTCTTACCTCTCCCTACCTGTTACAGTTGTGGAAGAAATTGTGAGCCCTCCAAAACTCACCAAAAACCCGCTATACCCACATGTAGGTGACCCCTTCACCCGTAAAGGCTATGGTAGTGGTGTACAGTTGGAGGTAGTGGGGTTTGGGTGGGGTTTGGGGGGCTCAGCAGACAAGGTAAGGGAACAATGGTGAGATGTGTACCCGGGAGCATTTTATGAAGTCCACTGCAGTGCCCCCTAGGTGTCCAATTGCTTTCCTGGGATATCAGGCGGACCATTGTACTAAAAATGCTGGCTTCTCCTACATTCTAATGGCTTGATTTTGTCTGTTCAATAATGTCCAAATCAGAAAAGTTTATTCAAAACAGTATTTTTGAAAAAAAAAAAAAAGATAAGACGTTTTTCTTTTTTGAAAATGACTTTCTTTCCTATTTAGATTTTGGACGTTTTTTTTGCAAAACATCCAAAGCTGGACTTAGACGTCATATCGAAAATGCCCCTCCACATAACTTTGTAAGTTTTTATGTGCTTTGGAAATGAGCACCTATTAACCTCTCTCTCTCCCTGGTAACTGTGTGGCACAGACTGAAGAAGTCTGCCTGACAGCAGTCCTACTTCCCAGTTACTGGAGTTGCAAAGCCCAGTCTTGTCTTGATCCTGATCTGTTTATGCCATTTACAGGACCCAGACCGTAGAAGTCTGCCTGACATCGGTCAAAGCTCACTCCAGTTATGAGGTCATTTAAGTTTTTCTTTAATTGGATTCCATCCTTTTTCTATACAGTGTTCCTTTATGTTTATCAGTGGACAGCCATTAGCATGAGAAACCTAACTACATCTGAAGGAGGAATAGTTAAACGTTTCAGTGAAAATAAATGTGTAATTGTGAAACATTTAATGTGCACTATTTACCTGTACATTAACTATGGTCCTGGCTGGTGGGGTAACTAAAGCCCCACCTGCTGAAGAAATCCACTACCTGAGTCACCCTTCCTCCTCTTACTGCCTCAGGAGCGAAGAAGTCAGTAGCATGCCTCCAGCCACCAACGCCTGCACTCCCCGAACATACTCAGTTCATGCATGGGTGGCAGTAAGTGCTCTTCCCGAAATGACTGCACAGCAAGTGCAAACTTAGTGCATGGCCATTTCTTTTTTCCACCTTTTTATCTGCTGTGGTAAAATGCGACTCTGCATGCAGCAAAAGCAGTGCTGCTAGCACAGGATCCCTTTTACTGCAGTTTAGTAAAAGGGGCCCCTTAAGCATATTGCAGTTTTGTAAATCAGCCACATTATTCATCATTAAAAATTTCACAGTAAAATACATTTCTATTTTAAAGTCTGAAACACATATGCATTCTACATAAAAGCAGTGGCGTTCCTAGAGGGGCTGATACTCAGGGCAGATTGCCGATGCGCCCCGCCCCCCGGGTGCAGCGCCCCCCCCCCCCCCGGTGCAGCGCGACCTCCCTCGGCAAAAGGACACCCCCACCCCAGCGAAAGAACCCCCCGGGTACACGCCACTGGGGAGGGGGTGCCGCGCGCCGGTCAGCGTCGTTCGTTTCCATGCTCCCTCTGCCCCGGAACAGGTTACTTCCTTCCTTCCTAAGAATGCTCCACCATAGTGGTGAATCTATATCGTTATTGAACAGTTTAGTCTGGTAAGCTGTAAAAGCAAAATATTGAAATGAAAATAATCAGTTTTTACAGTGGCGTACCAAGGGGTGGGGTGGGGGCGGTCTGCCCCGGGTGCACGCCGCTGGGGGGGTGCCGCGCGCCGGTCAGCGTTGTTCGTTTCCATGCTCCCTCTGCCCCAGAACAGGTTACTTCCTGTTCTGGGGCAGAGGGAGCATGGAAACGAACGACGCTGACCGGCGCGCGGCACCCCCCCAGCGGCGTGCACAGGGGCGGACTGCCCCTACCCCACCCCTTGGTACGCCACTGTAAAAACTGATTATTTTCATTTCAATATTTTGCTTTTACAGCTTACCAGACTAAACTGTTCAATAACGATATAGATTCACCACTGTGGTGGAGCATTCTTAGGAAGGAGATTTAATTTAAAAAATATTCTGTGCTAAGGGTCAGTGAAGGTGAAAATGAGGGCAAAAAATATTAACTAATTATACCTTAAATTTAAGAAAGAGCAAAATACTTTTCCATAATAAACCATTCATGTAAAATTAATTTAAATATTTTCTGCATGAGCCGTAGACCATAAAACCTCTTAACTGGCTAATAAATATAAATAATAGCAAAAGACTTTAAAAATATAGGTCAATTAAATTATTACTTAAAAAACTGTAATTGTTATTGAATTCAAACCTTTAAACCTTCTTGAAACTAAGTACTGATCACATCAAACAAACTTAATTATATTTCTGCCTCAAAAAATTCTAAGGAGTTGTTTTTTTTTTTTTTTTAAATAAGTGGTAAAGTTTAAATAAATGGTAAACCCCGGATTCTATATATGATGCTCAAAATTGCACACAGGAAATTGGGGGGGGGGGGGGGGCTTTTACTAAGCCGTAGTAAAAAGTGGCCTGCAGAAGTGTAGGCACTTGTATTGGAAGTGTGCCGAGCCAGTTTTTACCACATCTACAAAAAAGGGCTTTTTTTAAAAATGGGACGGGAAAAGGGTCTGCAGTAAAAATGAAACCAGCGCACACCCAAATCTGGTCTTAGCCCTTAACGCCACCCATTGATATAGCAGTAAAGGCTTACATGCTACAAATGCGGTGACCAGTCGGCGCATGCCAAGTGCTGATTACTGCTGGAACTGGTATGCATAGGAGATAAGAAATAAAAATTACTGCCAGGAAGCCACGCTGACCTGGTGGTAGTCTCATTGGGCATGCACTGCACATGCGTAGAGCCTACCATGGCTTAGTAAAAGGGCCCCTGGGTACATGCCCAATTTCCGTGTGCAATTTAAATGAATAACAAACCAATTAGCACCTATAATTGGGTGCTAATAAATTATCGATGCTAATTGTCAACAATTAGAATCTACATGTGCTTCTTGCTAGACATATTCAATAAAGATGCGCATGTAAGTTCTAATGCGCATATCTGAAAAGGGGTGTGGCAATGGGAGGGGAATGGGCAGGTCATGGGCATTCTGAGAATTTGTGCACACTATTACATAACTAGTGGAACCATGCCAGATTCCTCAACAATGAAACGGGCCCTAGGAAGGCTGTCATGTAAGCTTTTTTTTCTCTCTCCCCTGCCCTCCCCTCCATGTCAAGCAATTCTTCCCTCCCCTCCATGTCCAGCGATTCTCCTCTTCCCTGCCATCCCGTCCGTGTCCCGCGATACTCTCCTCTACTGTCCTCCCATCCCATCCATGTCCATCAATTCTCCTCTGCCCTGCCCTCCCCCTCCCTCCCCTCCATGTCCAGCAATTATCCTCTTCCCTGCCATCCCGTCCGTGTCCCGCGATACTCTCCTCTACTGTCCTCCCATCCCATCCATGTCCATCAATTCTCCTCTGCCCTGCCCTCCCCCTCCCTCCCCTCGATGTCCCGCGATTCTCTCCTCCTCTCGATTTGTACCTGAACGTACTCTGGCTGGCTGGTGCTGGCTTCCGTTCCGTTCGTAACATCCCTCCTGACGTCAGCTCGCCTCCAGCGTTCCCTTCCCTCTCACTGTTCCGCCCTCTGACGTCATTACGTCTTGACGCGAGGGCGGAACAGTGAGGGGGAATGGAACGCTGGAGCCTGGCTGACTTCAGGAGATGTTATGAACCAAGGCAGCCAGACATGGAACGTTGGAGGTGCAAATTATTATATAGGATATGCTTGATCAGTGCCTAATTTAGATGTGGGGAATTACATCAGTTGGTGTAAATCCTCGCCCCAAAAAGTTAAATGTGGCTCCTGGCACTAGGCGCTTTTCTATAAATGATGCCTATTTTTGTCAGTGCTGATTTTTTAGTGCCATATATAGGAGTCCTTTTTTCTAAGGTGCAGTAAAAGATTTAGGGGCCCCTCTTACTAAGGGGTTGCTGCGTGGCAACCCGGAACTACTGTTAGCCCAACGTGACCGCCGGCGATAGTTCTGCCTCCAGAGCACACAATTTAGGGTGCTGCTGGATTTTTAAAATTATATATACCACAGCCTTCCCTTCACTATAATCGGACTCACTGCTCGAGTAAGTACAGTGATCTTTCTCAACTGATGCCTTATGAGAGAGGTCACTTTCAAGCCAAAGCAGAAGAAAAAAGGTGATTTTTCACTGTACTGATCTCTATAGTAAATTTGTTCTCTCAACTATATGTTTAGTCAGCTTAAACCCAAGTATTCCACTACCAGAGAAGACTCCAAACTCTTACTCCAAATGTTCTATTTAATCATCACAAAATAAGGAAAAACACACTTACAGTGAAATGTGATGAAATAAGGGTTCTGTTACCGTTTGAGTCCATTCTGCGAACAGCCATTCTGATACACACCGAAAGGGGGCTGAGCGGGGGCTAGCTCCGTACTGCTGGCAACGGGTAAATACTTAAGGGGTGAAAAATCACCATGAAATGCTAAGGCTTGGAAAACAAGCAGTAGGATTACTGCCTCAGCCTGGAGAGATTCTGGTCTCTCAACATGCTGGCCTCAAACAGCTGCCTTCCTTTTCTTCAAGAGAGCTAGACATGCAGGCAGCAGACAGATAGGCATTCAGTGGGCGGGCGGAAAATCTGCTCCTCCCAGCATGCATAGGGCAGCCAACAAACCAGAAAGGATCTATAAGGCACTAGGAACCGAGCACAGTTGCTTAGATAGGACCCATTACCTAAGTACAACAGAAATATTGGGGTCCTTTTACAAATGTGCACTGAAAAAATGGTTTGCAGTAGTGTAGGCTTGGGTTTTGGGCACGCATCAATCCATTTTTCAGCGCGCCAGTGACAAAGGTCTTTTTAGGGTTACCATATGGCTCCAGGAAAAGGACAGATTGAGCCAGTCTGGGTTTTACTTCCATTGCTTTCAATGGAAGGAAAACCCAGACTAGATCAATGTGTCCTCCTTTTTCTGGAGCCATATGATAACCCTAGGTCTTTTATTTTTTTTTGTTGTCGAAAATGGACATGCGGCACAAGCAAAATTGCCACATGTCCATTTTGGGTCTGAGACCTTACCGCCAACATAGCGGTAAAGAATCCGGGTGGTAATGACCTATGCGCGTCAAATGCCACTTGGCGTGCGTCCGTTACGCACTTCCGAAAATAAAAAATATTTTTCAGACGTGTATTGGATATGCGCCAAAAATGAAATTACCGCAAGAGCTACGCGGTAGTCGGGCAGTAACTCCATTTTGGCGCACATTGGGCGTGCGAAGACGCTTACGTAGCTTAGTAAAAGGGCCCCGTAGGGACCTGATCCATATACATAGCTTAATAAATATACAGACATGTAATCTGTTATACACAGACAGCACAAGCTGCACCATGTAATGGGGGCAAAACAGAAACACTGATGCTGTAATCCATTCCAAGTTACAGTGTACTTGTACCATCAAGCAACATCATCCTTACCTCATTTTGTACTGAATGAAGAAAGCATAGCTAACAATACTAAGGTATCATTTATATCTTTTTAGATGACCTTTAGTACTACATATCAAAGTGGACTGACATGGTAACCACACTACTTTATTCATTAATGAAAGCTAAACCATGATTTGTTTTGATCACAATCATTCCCGAATAGTTTACTGTTTGTAAATTATAATGTGTTCAGTGTTAATGACCTTAATTTCAGCAGGTAATGAGAATGATTGTTAGCTAGCTATCAATAAACTCTTAAAATTCAAATTAGCTTTGGATCACTGATTGCATTTGAACTCACAAACAGAATCACAGTTGCTAACATACTAGGATGCTTTTGACTATGCTGTATTATTTAGCAAGGCCTACAAGTCAAGGTGATTGAACTACATCATTATGCATCATACAGAAGATGTGTGTGCCCTAAACAACTTTCATACTGAATTTTATTGTTTTAATTACTGTGAATATTTAAGGATTCATTTATTGAATGGGCTGGTCATTCAATCATATCGTTGAATTACCTGACATTTTCCTGTGTCTTGTTCAGCACACAGTTATCTTGTACTCGTATACAGCAGTTAAACTGTCTTTAGTGTAAACTGGAGATGCTTGTTTTCCCCTTCATTTTTAAAATATTTATTATTCCGAGTTATGCGTGTACCATAATTAAGGTACTACTACTACTTATCATTTCTATAGCGCTACTAGACGTACGCAGCGCTGTACACTTGAACATGAATAGACAGTCCCTGCTCGACAGAGCTTACAATCTAATTAGGATGGACAATCAAGAGATAAGGGAATATTAAAGTGAGGATGATAAAATAAGGGTTCTGAACAAGTGAATCCTACGCACAAAGCAAAGTAACAATGAAGTGATTCAGAAGAAAGTGAAAGTTCAAGTGACCCAGTTGTAGTTCACAGATAATCCCTAGCCAATTTGAAGAGCTTGAGTTACTCTAACAGGAAGGATAAACAAAAACTGTATCAACCCACTGTGCAAAATTAGTTGATACTTAGTTGGGGACTCAAGTCTCCAAGGCCCCACCCCCTTGCTGTGCCGCTGATTAAAGGCCCAATATCTTCCTTTCTCCAGCCTCCAGGTCCAACTCTCTCTCCCTTCCTCCCCTTTACCCCCAGGTCCATTATCTCTCTCTCTCAACCCTGCCCCCCAAGACCAACACCTCTTTTCTTCCTTCACTCCACCATCTCCACCCCAGGTCCTCCCTCTCTCTCTCTCTCTCTCTTTCTCTTTCTCTCTTTCCCCTCCCTTCCTCCCTCTGAGCCCAACATATCTCCCTCTCTTTTTCTTCTTTCTCTTCGTCAGTTTGGCATCTCTCTGTATTTCTCCTCCTCCCCTCCGTGCATAGTCCAGTGTGTCTCCCTCCCTTTTGGCCCTGCCCGCAGTTCTCTCTCAAGTCCTTCCTCCCATGGTACCCAGGGTTCTCTTTTAATTCCCCCCCCCCCCACACGCATGGTGCCTGAGGATCTCTCTCAAAATTCTCTCTCCCTCTCTTCCTCCCTCTCCCCCCATGGTGACTACGGTTCTCTCTCAATTCCCTCACCAACCCCCACACAGTGCCTAAGGTTCTTTCTCAATTTCCTCTTCTTCTTCCCCAAGGTGCCTGTGGTTCTTTCTAAATTTTCTCCCTTCTCCCACACAGTGCCCGCAGTTCTCTCTCAATTCCCTTCTCCCCCTTCCTCACACAGTCCAGAATCTCTCCCTTCCCTCTCCTCCTGGACCTGACCAATGCTCTTTATCAGGTCCCCCCCCCCCCCCACACCTGCACCTAGTGTGCCTTTTCAAACAGCTAGTCTTTAGCCCAGGACAGCAGCAGATGTACACAAAGCCTGCCTGAGACTGCACCAGGCTTTTCCCTCTGACCCACTCCGCCCCTTCTGAAAACAGGAAGTTTCGTAAGGAGGGATGGGCTGGGTCAGAGGGAAAGGCTAGTGCAGGCTGCAGGCACCCCTTGCATAAGGCTGCTGCTAGCCTACAGGGCCAAAGACTTGCTGTTTGAAAAGATACATCAGGTGGGGTAGGGGTATGGGTATGGGTGCGAGTGAGGAGGGGAAGGAGAGCTGCAGGCAGGTTGGGAAGGGGGGAGCTATACCAGATTATGCACAATGTGGGGGAGGTGTGGGAGAGAGGTAGAAGGCGGACAGCACTAAATTAATTATTAATAGTGATTAAATGTTTTTATCTCGATTAATAATTTATTTATTTGTTACATTTGTACCCCACATTTTCCCACCTATTTGCAGGCTCAATGTGGTTTACATAATACCGTAAAGGTGTTCGCCAGTCGGTTGATAACAAATACAAGGTTGTATTGTGGTCGAATGAGGTAGGTGTGTGTCAGGCACCGTGAAGGTCGAAGGGAATGAAGATTGTACATTGTCCAGTACGATCATTGGTTGTGATTTGTTGCTGGGTGTGGGGATTTACGTTGGATCGGTGGGGTAAGCCTTTTTGAATTAACACTCACTCCCTGGAATAGATTCAAATGCTCTAGCCATTAGTGATTCAATATCCTCCTAATTCTATAACTTTGCTCCTAAATTTAGGCACCAATTTTGCACATGAATTTATAAAATAATAGCACACACAGTGTGTCTTTGAAAGGGGATGTTCACAGAGGAGGAGCAGGGGCAGGGCATGGAACCTTAGCTTAACAAGAGGCCGACTGAAACTGCTTTTTTCAGTTTTGGCTGAAACCTAAACTGACTGAAAACTTACGACTGGAATTGAAATTGCAGCCGAAGCTCATCACCTGGATTAAGCCGAAACTGAGACCAAAATCTCATGTTTGGTTATGTGAATGTCAACCAGTGAGGGCGGCTTGGGATTGTCAGAGCTTGCAATCTGCATCCCTCTGCTAAACCCACAGTATCTAAGTCAGAATATAATTTTAATGGAAGACCATATTTTACTTCCAAGCAAAAAATGCCTGTACAAACATGGACCACAGCTAATGAAAACTGAAACTAAAAACCACGGTGCTTTTACAGTGGCTGATTTCATGCCTCACTTGGAGTGTGGTTGATGTCATAACTCCACAGAGAGGCCAATTCCTAAGGATCTTATCATTCCAAATTTACAGAATTAAATTCCTGCTACAATTTTGTATGAAAAGTCTTTATTTGAAACACTGTTTACTAATAAACTGTTCTGCAAGATCATTACTGCATTACTTGCAATTGCAGTACAAATCAAAAAAGGAATACAAAGAGTAGTCCTCCTTCTCTCAGGACTACCCCCCTGGTTTTCTAGTGATTTAGTCAGGACAGGAGCGATGCCACAGTCATGGCAGCCATTTTGAGAACAGAATCAGAATGGATAGGAGTAATTGAATTGCTCCTACCCTAACTATACCCCTAGACCATCATGGATTGTAAGATAGGCCCATGGGGCCCTACGAGTGAGGGGGAGGCACTCAAAGTGGCCCAGGAGGAGAGACAACTACTATTCAGAGAGATTTGGATTTGGTCGTTTCTGGGATGGGCGTCCTCGGTTTCCATTAATCGCTGAAAATCGGGGACGACCATCTCTAAGGTTAACCTAAATGTTGAGATTTGGGCGGCCATCTTGTTTCGATAATACGGGTTTTCCTGCCCCTTCGCGGGGACGTCCTGCGAGGACGCCCTCAGCAAAACTTAAGCGCCCCGTTCGATTATGCCCCTCTAAGCGCAAAACATCCGAAATCTGACTTTGATGTCATATCGAAAATACCCTTCTGTATAAGTTTTCCTCACATAGGGCCAGAGATAGACTTTATTTCTCAAAGAGTAAGTGAATGTGTGTGTTAACATATGTAAAGTTTCAAAAATATATATGTACAGATATAGAGTATATGACTGCAAACAGTAGTTTTGAGTGAAACTATTAGTATATGACTTTATATTAATATCTGTAAATCTAAAGGACTTATTCAAATAAATTAAAAAGAAAGTGGATGATTAAAGTATATCAAGCAGAGATTTATTTTTTCTTCAAAGAGCAACATGCCACAGTATCCTTATAATTGTATGTTCTTATTTGAATTTAAAATGTGCATTCAACTTGAAAACGTCTTGGAAATGTCGCAGGAGGGCTGAATGATGTCTGCTAACAATTACTGTCGCTTGCGTGACTGTTCTAGAGCTCAGGGAAACGAACTTACAGGAAGCAGTGAGCCTGATCTGCAAAACAGGACATGCAATAAGACGAGTGCCTTGTAAATAATCATAACATCCAGCTGAGCCTTTGAGCCTGATCCTTTCAGCTGGGAATTAACACTCATCTGTACCATTACAAAAATAATTAATAGAACAATTGATGGTTTCAGCCGCCTAGGCAAGCACTATATTTCCCAAAATGTTTATTAAGCGATATTTTCTTGCAAAGTGGTCCTAATTAAAAGCAGGATCGATATGCTTTGATGTTACTGGTGACGAGTTTAAAGACATGATTGGACTCCTTGTTTGACGGCAGCAAAAGAAATGGTATATCGGGCATCTATTATTTTTTCATTGAGATTTTAGGGACAAAACCATCTCTAAGCATTGTGCTTGATGGTTCTGAGCTAAACTCTGAAATTGAAAAGAATGATTCTGAATGTGGATATACCTAGTAGCTAGACAGGAATCAAATAACCTTTAAGGAGATGGAATGTAAGGTATCATAAATCAAGGCTAGAAACAGTTTCTTAGCCAGAAAATGTGTTAAATCCACAAATGCAGTATAGTTTAAAATATGGTACCATAGAAATGTATATCTAGTAACTGTATTTGAAACAGAGTGAACAGTTAATAGACTAACAATCTGATTTATATTTTTAAACCATTCCTCATGTCCATCTCCAAAAGCACTAACTTAGTAAAATTTGTCTTTCTGTCTATATAATGTACCATTAGCAAATTTATTATTTTAACAAACACTTTCATAATAGCCTTAAATTTCAGTACCTGGAGGAAACAGACTCACACCAGAGATAAAAGGAAATCCATGAAATGTATTTCAAAAACATGAAGCCAATGGAAGCCAAAACTGGAAAGGTCATGCATGAAACATAATAATACTCGGTCCTGTTTACTAAGAGGTGTTAACATTTTTAGCACGCGCTAAACGCTAGAGACACCCATATATTCCTATGGGTGTCTTTAGCATTTAGCGCATACTAATGTTTAGTACGTACTAAAAACACTAGCACGCCCTTAACACTGCTTAGTAAACAGTGCCCTAAGGTGCATACGTAATAAAATACACAGAAATTTATATTTGATCTAGAAGTTTCCTTCTGTTATTTTGGGCATCCAGCCAAATCTGAACTAATGTGGGAATCATGGCACCCTGGGCTTTTCCATATCTTGGGATATTTTCCCTTTATTTTATAATACATCCCAATCCCTCATACCTAGAAACTGCCTTTTGGCTGGGGTCATGCACACAGCCTCGCCAAACACAGCAAAGATGACAAAAAGGATGAAGCTGGACAACGTTCTAGATATAGTTTGTTAAAACATCCAATGACTTGACACGAATCGTGTTTCGGCCACTAAGGCCTGCCTCAGGAATCTTCTATCAGTTGTTTGGGCACACTAGCTTTCCAAGTATGGCAATGGATATGTAATATGCCCAAAACATCTGATAGAAGACTCCTGAGGTAGGTTTTAGTGTCCAAAATATGACTCGTGTCGAGTCATTGGATGTTTTAATAAACTTCTGGTATATCTTGAACATCGTCTAGCTTCATCCTTTTTGTCACCTTTGCTGTGTTTGGCGAGTCTTTGTGACTGCAAGGGTCCCTGTTCTTCTGGTTTTATTGTCGAGTCATGCACACAGCTCCATCAGGAAGCCTACAATCAGGTACCCTGAATGTAGCCAGCAGGTGTCACCCTTGAGTGATGATCATGCCTCTCTTTCCCTCCAGGAGATATGACTGCAGCCTCTGCATCATTCATCACAGCAGACAACCAGTATAATGGAAAATCCAACTTGGGGATTAACTTAGTAGATTTTTACATGGTTGGAATGCTGCCTGAATTGTGATCAGGCAACTCCAATATTTGATTTACAACTAGAAGTCCTGAAAGGAGAGATTCATAATTCATATGTGGATGTTTTCCACTGGGATCTGTATAAGTTGATTCCACATATCCTAGAGATAAGATGTGCCCCTAATACTGACACAAGATGGCCACTGCCTAAGGTCACGGGAGCAGTTAGCTCCGGCGACCCGGGCTGGAAATCGGCCAGGAATGGGCCGTTCGACCCCCACACGGTGCGTGGACCAAACCGATAGCCTCACCTTGAAGGGGAGAGGAGAACGTTGCTGAGCACCGCCGAGCACTATCGAGGTCAGATCCTCTCATGGGCATCTGGCCGAATGGTTTGCCACCGCCACTGCCACCGTCGACCACGGATTCCTCCCTGCCGGAGCTGCAGCACTACCCTGCTGGGTGGGCCGCTGCCGAAAGCCAGACCAGCCTCCGCTGATCCCTGAGAGAGGCGCCGGCTGGCTGGATGCCCGCCGAGGCTGTTGGAAGAAGAGGAGAGCGGTGAGCACTGCACACGTGGCTGAAGGGCCGTAGAGAGCAGGTAAGAGTAGCAACTGCCGGCGACGCTCTCAAGGCAAGATGAATAGGATCTGGGCAGCTTGCGGCCAATCCACGCTGCTCCATGCTGCCCACACCACCCACCGTATGGAGAGCAGGCCATGTCCACTCAGGGAAAGGCCCTGTGCCCCAGAGCCCACTTCTGAGCACCAAACAGTGAGTAAACCACAGGGGGTCACTCAACAAAGGAGAATTGGACAGTAAATAGACTTGGGGATCTGCTACCATTCTCACCAGCATGAAAGGCTAGCTGAAATAACACGCAAGACTAGAACACCAGACCCACCCCAAAGAACAAAAACCTATCACAGACCCAATCATCAGAACATGGTCTTACTAGTAGCCCACAGTAAACAAAAACCAAAATGAATACCTTCAAATTACTTATAATAATCTACTCCTTAACACTGATCCATGTTACACTAACCACTCCGCTAACAGAAAGTAACACTATACGCATACTGAATAATCACCAAAGATTGATCAGACACACCACACCCCATCAAGCAGAGAACAACTTAATCAAAGGAAGAACACCAACATGCAGACAGAATGCAAAGAAGGGTCCAAACAAACCCACCACACCAAAGAAAAGACAATTAATAAAAGTCCGCACAACACCAAATGCAGAAGACCCATTCAAGACAATCCAAGTGAGCTACATCAAAGCCAGATCCGAAGTAAACAAAACAGCAATTCTAACAGACTGGATCATGACAGAAAACCTTGACCTACTCTTCATCAATAAAACCTGGATCCACGACCAAAAGGACCCCATAATCCTAGACCTATGCCCCCCAGGATGCAAAATCACACACTGGACCAGGAAGGAAAAGAAAAGAGGAGGCATAGCACTAATCTATTGATCCAACTATACTACCAAAACCAATGCCGAGTCCATGACACCTTAGCTTGAAATTGTCTCAATCAGAATTCACAACAAAACCCTATACGATCATCTGAATTGTGTTCTGTTTTACAGACCTCCAGGTAACTGGAACGAAGCCTAGACGAACTTCATGGACTTCATTTCAAATACATGTGTAGCCAACTCTAATGTACTAGTACTAGGAGACATCAACCTTCACTTAGAAGACCCAAACTCAATCAGCGCACAAGAATGTAAGGAATTCCTACACCTATGGGATCTCAAATGGCCACAAATGCAAGCAACCCACGTCAAAGAGTACACAATTGATCTCATCTCTCATAAACTTTCAACAGACCAGAACCTAATGATAACATATATTAAATGGTCAGAAACACCCTGGACTGATCACTATAAACTAAACCTATCCCTACACTGGTGAAAGAAGGGAGCACACCTAATCCAAGAACACACATCCTACAGAACAATAGGTCATGTACACACGAAAACATTGTGATAACTGCTATACAACAATGAATGGACAGTGCAAACAGACTCCATAAACTACCTCCTGGAATGAGATAAAATATGTAAAAGCATACTAGACGAAATAGCACCCTTACGAACAAAAACATCACGTAAGCATAACCCGATACCATGGTTCAACGATGAACTGCAAAAAACTAAAAACACAATCCAGGAAACTTGAACGAGCATGGAAAAAAACAAAGGATGAACACACACTCAACACATGGAAACAATCATAAAGAAAATACAAACACACAATAAGACAAACCAAAAGATCATACTATAAAACTAAAATAGGGACAGACTACAAAGACATGAAGAAATTATACCAAATCATGAACAAACTTCTAGATACCAACTTAGTCACCACTTCGAACACAGACATCCCATCTGCAGATAAACTTGCCAAGTATTTCAACGAAAAATTGTAAATCTACGCAACACATTACCCCAGGACAACAGTGACATCGAGAACTTCCTTAACGAACTGGACCCAACCACTGGAGAATAACCGGCCGACCGAACTTGGTTAAACCTCACCCTCCACTGATAAGTACATAAGTAATGCCACACTGGGAAAAGACCAAGGGTCCATCGAGCCCAGTATCCTGTCCACGATAGCGGCCAATCCAGGCCAAGGGCACCTGGCAAGCTTCCCAAACGTACAAACATTCTATACATGTTATTTCTGGAATTGTGGATTTTTCCCAAGTCCATTTAGTAGTGGTTTATGGACTTGTCCTTTAGGAAACCGTCTAACCCCTTTTTAAACTCTGCAAGCTAACCGCCTTCACCACGTTCTCCGGCAACGAATTCCAGAGTTTAATTATGCGTTGGGTGAAGAAATATTTTCTCCGATTTGTTTTAAATTTACTACACTGTAGTTTCATCACATGCCCCCTAGGCCTAGTATTTTTGGAAAGCATGAACAGACGCTTCACATACACCTGTTCCACTCCACTCATTATTTTATATACCTCTATCATGTCTCCCCTCAGCCGTCTCTTCTCCAAGCTGAAAAGCCCTTGCCTCCTTAGTCTTTCTTCATAGGGAAGTCTTCCCATCCCCGCTGTCATTTTAGTCGCCCTTTGCTGCACCTTTTCCAATTCTACTATATTTTTCTTGAGATGCGGCGACCAGAATTGATCACAATACTCAAGGTGCGGTCGCACCATGGAGCGATACAACGGCATTATAACATCCTCACACCTGTTTTCCATACCTTTCCTAATAATACCCAACATTCTATTCACTTTCCTAGCTGCAGCAGCACACTGAGCAGAAGGTTTCAGTGTATTATCGACGACGACGACACCCAGATCCCTTTCTTGGTCCGTAACTCCTAACGTGGAACCTTGCATGATGTAGCTATAATTCGGGTTCTTTTTTTCCCACATGCATCACCTTGCACTTGCTCACATTAAATGTCATCTGCCATTTAGCCGCCCAGTCTCCCAGTCTCATAAGGTCCTTCTGTAATTTTTCACAATCCTGTCACGAGTTAACGACGTTGAATAACTTTGTGTCATCAGCAAATTTAATTACCTCGCTAGTAGCACAGGCGATCAGCAGGTTCTCCAACACACCCACTGCAACCTAGTTACCTGCCCCAACTACCTAATGAAATCCGCCCCTGAACGCTACAGAGCCGACCTCACATCCCACCTAAACTACATGTTTCAGTTAGGCCTATTCCCCAAAGAAAATGGCAATATACTACTCACCCCGATACTAAAAGACACCACGAAAAAAACAAATGAAATCACTGATTATCGTCCAGTAGCATCCATCCCATTGTCAGTCAAACTGATGGAAAGTATGGTAGCCAAACAACTCACAGATTACATACACAAATTCTCAATACTACATGAATCACAGTCAGATTTTCGCCCCTTACACAGCACAGAAACAGTACTACTCACTCTCCTAGCCAAATTCAAGCAGGAAATTGCAACAGGAAAAAAACATACTCCTCCTCCAATTTGATATGTCTAGTGCATTTGACATGGTAAACCATAATATATTAATAAGATTACTAGAGAAGTTCGGGATTTGTGGTAACATACTTAGCTGGATCAAAGGTTTCCTAACCACAAGAACCTATCAAGTAAAATCAAATTCAAACATATCATCACCTTGGAAAGCAGACTGCGGAGTACCACAAGGATCACCGTTATCACCAATCCTCTTCAACCTAATGATGACCCCTCTAACCAAGACCTTATCCAACCAAGGACTTAACCCTTTCATCTATGCATACGATGTCACAATATACATTCCTTACAAATCTAAACTGAGAGAAATAACCAAAGAAATCAAGACCAGCTTAAACATCATGGACTCTTGGGCAAACGCATTTCAACTAAAACTCAAGAAAAAACACATTGTCTCGTCATCTCATCCCAACACAGCGCAGACAACCCCACAATCATCAACACACCAGACTACATACTCCCTATCTCAGACAGCCTGAAAATCCTCGGACTCACATTGGACCGCAACCTAACACTAGAGAACCAAGTGAAAACCACAACAAAGAAAATGTTCCACTCAATGTGGAAACTCAAGAGCGTGAAAAAATTCTTCCCGAGGGAAACATTTTGCAACTTAATACAATCAATGGTACTAAGCCATTTAGACTACTGCAATGGAATTTATGCAGGATGCAAAGAACAAATCTTAAAGAAACTTCAGACAGCTCAAAACACGGCAGCCAGGTTCATCTTCAGGAAAACGCAATTTGAAAGTGCAAATCCCCTCCACGAAAAATTGCACTGGCTCCCAATCAAAGAACGCATTGCTTTCAAAATCTTCACTATGGTTCACAAAATAATCTACGGTGAAGCCCCAGGATACATGTCAGACTTGATTGACCTACGAACTAGAAACACATTTGAATCATCACGAACGTACCTAAACCTGTACTACCCAAGCTGCAAAGGACTCAAATACAAATCAACTTACGCATCCAGTTTTTCCTACATAAGCACACAACTGTGGAACGCACTACCAAAAGCCTTGAAAACTATGTACGACCATCTACACTTCCAGAGAACACTAAAAACTTACCTGTTTAAAAAGGCATACCCTGCCAATCCAACATAAATGCCTGATCACTGCAAAAACAAAAAAAAAAGTGATGGACATAACACACCCTTCCGAGCATGATTCCCTTATGTGGCTATACCACATGAACGTTATCCTACCACAATTTCACTATGTATTTGTTTACACCGGAGTCTGCAATCGCCTCTCTGGTACTATGTAAGCCACATTGAGCCTGCAAATAGGTGGGAAAATGTGGGATACAAATGTAACAAATAAAGAAATCCAAAACATGGCCACTGCTACCATACTGACATTTCTTCTGTTTATTGTTCAGCTATTATCATTGGTCACTGAACCACTGGGCCGGCCCGAAAAAGATGTTTCAATGTGATTATTTTTTAAATTAAACATATGAGTTGAGGAAATTAACAAATATAGGGCCAATGTGCCTTATTTCAGTTAAATATGGCATCAGTGCGTTTCCAATGCACTAAAAAATAGATTTGATTTTTTAGCAGTAGGTGTGGATCGGGTGGATAGTAGGCATGTTCTGCACAAATTAGTTAGTGCATTGCTGCACACCGCTTAGAATGTGATTGTAAACCTATACAGCCTACAAAATAGGTATTGGTCAGGACTCATTCACCAATGGTTATGTGCTAATGGGAAAATTAGGGGCCCTTTTACTAAAGGGTTGCCACACAGCAATGGGCTTTGCCATGCAGCAACCTGGAACTACCACCGGTCCAACGCAGGTGCCAGCGGTTGTTCCACCTGCAGTGCATGGTATTTCCAGCACTAGCAGAAATATTGGGAAAATATTTCAGCAGGAGGTTACTTGGCAGTAATCGGGCAGCGCCGAGGGCTGCCCGGTTACCACCGGGTTAGAGTGGGAGCCCTTACTGCCACCACAATGGGTGGCGGTAAGTGCTTCCTCTGAAATGGCTACGCGGCACATGGCAAAAATGGCTACCGCTGCTAGCACAGGCCCCTTTTACCTCAGCTTAGTAAAAGGGCCCCTTAGCTTATGGTCGTTAATTCAAAAAATAGAAAATGCAGCCATTATACTCATGCAGGAAAAACGGCCTGAGCACATGGGAATGATGTGCGTAAGTATGCACTAAGGCAACTTTTTATCAGAGTTGGTAAAAGGGCCCCACAAAAAGATTTAGAACAAGCATATTATGTCCCAGGTTTGCTAATAAGCTTCAATTGTTGAAATAAGAACTTCTTAGATTAGAAAGGAAAGGGCAAATAGATAAAACTGAGAGATTTATATGGCAAAAAAAATGCAGCTATAAAATTACTGTGATGAGAGCAAAAAAAGGAGAGATCTTTTTCTCTAGTAAAATTGAAAGGCACTATCTAAGCCTACCGATTTATTTACTGTCATGAAGAATTTGTTGCAATGTTTCAGTTCCTGCTCTAAAATTATTTGTGACCCTCTTTCTAAATTCATGGCTGCTGTTCATTCATCATTGCAGGAGGGTACCATGCCTATTAAATTAAAACAAGCATCAGTGCATCCCCTAATAAAATAATTATCTAGTTGACTGAGTGACTTTTCACATTATCGGCCAATCTCAAACTTGACATTTTTTAGTAAATTAATTGAGTTTATAGTTAGACGGCAGTCGGGAGAACTTCTTGAAGTGAATAATGTGCTTGATGAACGATAACATGGTTTCTGCAAATATCATAGTCTTGAAATGTTACATGTGACTCTTTAAGACTCAGTATTGATGAAGAGTGAAGTATCAGAATGGTATTTGGTTGATTTTGCTGTACCACATGGTTTGACTTTTTCTGCTTCATTATTTAATATCTATATGATTTCACTTTATGAAAGACTTCAAAGCCTGAATATAATGTTCCTACTGTATGCAGATGATATTGTATTATTCAGTCCATTCTCTACTGAAACCAAAGTACAATCTTTGAAATTAGTTTCTGATTTTTATTATATTATAGAATGATCTGAGAATGGTCTAATTAAAAAAAAAGATAAAAAGCTGAAGCACTAACTGTATCTTGATAAAGCCTGTATTTCTCCAAAGAAAATTACTATTGCAGTTTGAATGAAGTCTCTTATTTGGGAGTTCTAACTGATCATAGTCTAACCTTTAAGACTCAGGTATCAAGGGTTATCTGTAGTGTATTCTTCAAACTTCATGTGGTTTGAAGACTTTGCTGCATACCTGATGCAGTTGACTTTCATACTGTTATACATTAGTTCTTCCAAATCTTCATTATTACAACTAGGGATAGGCAGTTGTTATCAATGACATTTCCTCTATTGTTTCCTGAAGTTGGTAAATGAAAACAGGAAGGGTTTTGTTTGATAACCATAGGTTTTGCAAATTATAGCTCCCCTTTAAGATCACCTACCTGCTACCCCTTAATGCTTCCAGGCCTATCTAAAGTCCTGCTGCAAGATAAAATGGACATCCTTCCTGCCCCACCAGACCTTCCCTAGACCACTAGACACTTAGGTTGGCCCAATAGCACTACAAGGAATGGAAGATGGCAAAAGAGGGGGCTGTGTTGGGGGCCAGGCTGCAGGGAAGATGGTGGGCTTGTTGCTTTTGGTAGATGGGCAGGCATGCAGGTGGTGGGGCTTGGGAAGGCAGCAAGAACATCATCATTTTGTGTCATTATCACAAAATGCCTAGCACCTGCCTGGGGTTAACTCTGTGATCACCTGGAGGGTCTGTCCCCAACACTGCTCAGGCCTACCTGTACCTGAGCATGTATTCTATACTAGCACCCTCCTCCCAGGATACTGGAGCCACACTCCAGGGGTCCCACAGTTCCTAGAAAGTACCCACAGACCCAAAAACACAAAGCAGGATTCTTAGTCCAGGACAGCAGAGTCAATAAACTAATAATAATTATTGTCACAGAACTTGAACAGTGAATAGAAAAGCTGAAATCAGCAAACAATAACAGATAACTGAATATGGATCAATTATAAAACTATCTAAACATTTGTTTACTACCTGGACTGCAGGCCTTTTCATTTATTGGTCCTAACTCTTCTATTATTTCAGTGATAAGAATCAAACTATCTTAATTTCATACAAAATTAAACACCTATTTGGAGAGAATTTTAATCGATATTTTAGAATTAAGAAAAAAATATATCAAAATTTTCTTGAATTTTATTTTTATAATGCAATACCAAGAAAACATGAAAAACAAAGAAATGTTTACTGTTCAGAAACATATATGATGTTAATAATAGCAGACCTGACATATCTTCAAAAAAGCAGTGGAGTTTAGAAAGGATAAAATCAGGGAGGCAGGAGATCCATCCCCTACTCCCCCCTCCCCCAACAAAATAAAAAATATAAAATAGGAAGTGGAGCAGAACTGGGATAACACCTTTGTGAGTATATTAACTAGAGATAATAGGAGTAAACACTGAGAGACTGTTTACTAAAGGGTTGGGGCACAGCAATGGGCTTGCCATGTGCCAATCTGGAATTACCACCAGGCTACCACAGTAGCCCAGCAGTAGTTCCCACCCCCAGCATGCGCCATTTCTGGTGCTACAAAAATATTTTCCATTTTTGTAGTGCCGGTGGTTACCCAGCAGCTATCGGGCAGCACTGCACACTGTCTGGTTACCACTGGGTTAGTGCAGGAGCCCTTACTGCCCCACCTCAATGAGTGGCGGTAAGTGCTCCCCCCCCCAAAAAAAAATGGCTGCACAGTAAGTAGTTCACTTACTGCATGGCCATTTCTTGTTGAGAAAAAAAAAGAGCAGTTCTGTAACTGAGCACCCACATTAACATGCCCATTAATGTACACTTAGCTGCGAAGCGCCAGCAGGGTACCTAAGTACTATCCTGTAAGGGTCTGCATAAGTAACATGGTGGGATATGGGCAGGGCTCCCACTTATGTTTATCATTTATTTTTTTATTTATTCTACTATACCATCACTTATTGCGTGACAAATCAGAACGGTTCACATAACATGTAATATAATAAACATACCGTATTTTTCAGACTATAAGACGCACTTTTTTCCCCCAAAATTTGGGAGAAAAATGGGGGGTGCGTCTTATAGTCCGAAGGTAGCGTTTTTGGACCTCCGTTGTGTACTTACAGGATTCCATGTTCCCTGGTGGTCTAGTGACGTCGGGGCAGGAAAGAGCCCCCTCTTTCCTGCCCATCGCGCTGCTCTCCGTGCTTCTCAATGCTTTCTGACGGTCTCGGCGAGATTCAAAATGGCCGCCGAGATTCTCGGCGGCCATTTTGAATCTCGCCGAGACCATCAGAAAGCATTGAGAAGCACGGAGAGCAGCGCGATGGGCAGGAAAGAGGGGGCTCTTTCCTGCCCCGACGTCACTAGACCACCAGGGAACATGGAATCCTGTAAGTACACAACGGAGGTCCAAAACCCGGACAAGACGCACCGGAGCACCTAGGTTTTAGAGGAGGGAAAGAGGAAAAATTTTTTTTTCCTATTTCCCTCCTTTAAAACCTAGGTGCGTCTTATGGTCCGGTGCGTCTTATAGTCCGAAAAATACGGTAAATGAAAACCTTTTAGAACTCCATCTAAAATAGGATAGACAACAGAATACTATACGTTATGCACATCCCTGCCACATTTATATGACCACAGTTAATGCCAGGTCTATGGCTGGTGTAAGTGAAAGGGTGCCAACACTTGGTTGTATCATAACAGCCTTTACTAATGCAATCCTTATGATCCATAAGCTGGATTTTCCAAAATACAAGGATTAAATGTAAAGTAATGCATCTACCTCTATAACTGTTGTTTAAATGAAGATATTGTAATGAATACAAAAAAATAATTCTTAAAACTTGCATTTTTGTTACAATGTATTTATTTGTCTACATAGTTGTCACCCTTCACCGTACATTTCTGCCAATCATGGACAAGCTTTTGAAAGCCATCATGAAAGAACTGCACATCTTGTCTCTTCATCCAGTTGCTCACAGTCCTTTCCACCTCTTTATTCTAGTCAAACAGGTATTCCTTCAATTTTGGAAAAAGATGGAAATCGCATGGCACTAAATCTGGGCTGTATGGCAGATGGGGTAAGACTGCAAGACCCATTTTCGCCATTACCTCTGTGGTGTTTCATGCTATACGAGGTCTAGCATTGTCATGGTGCAACAAGATTACCTTCTTGTGCTTCCTAACTCTTTTCAATTATTCTTTCAAAGTTTTTAGGGTTGCAATTTAATGCTTTTAGAGGTCCTTTTACCAAGCTGCAGTAAAAAGGGCCCTGCGGTAGCAGCAGGGGCTAGTTTTACCACACGCCAGGGCCCTTTTTACCACAGTGGGTAAAAAGCTCTTAAAAAAACACACGGCCATGCAGTAAAATTATTCTTACCACGTGGCCATGTGGGGGGAGGGATGACAACTTACTGTCACCCATTGAACTGGCAGTAAGGGCTCCCGCGGTAACCCAGCTGTAACTGGGCAGTGCACAGGTTAGCACCACACTAGAAATTATAGGATTATTTTATGTAGCGCTGGAAATGCCGTGCAGTTGAGGTGGAACTACCGCCGGTGGCTGCATTGGGCCAGCGGTAGTTCCGGGTTGCCATGTGGCAACTCTTTAGTAAAAGAGCCCCTTAGTGATCCTCTAATTGTCCTTTTACAAGTTCATCAATCTTTCTCGTGTGAGACACATCCATTGCTATCACAGGTTGTCTACTTCATTTTTGATCACACAAATCGGTCCATAATCTATACATGTTTTTGGCCCAATGATGCACAGTACTCACATCAACACAGTTATCACCTTAAACAACCTATAAGCAGCGGTGAATTTCAATTGGAGGGACTTATAATAAGAAATTCTATCAAGGCAGATTGCTTGATCCCATCAATGAGCACTCACCGCATGTTGCCATTCCACAAGCAACAGAAAAACAGCCTCTTCACATAGATACTTCTCACCAACTGAGGTGAAGGAAGAGGTTTCAAAGAACAAATGAATATATGTGGTGTGTCAGTACTGTCATCTGCTGGATTATGGAGGTGGAGGCATTACTGTTCGTTTAACCCTTGTACAGTAATTCACATGGGCACACATGAGTATAAACAACATTTGTAGTATCATGGTTAAAGAAATTCTTAAGGAGTAATTTCAATCATCTGATCACATAATTAGGAGAAGTGACCTACATAAGTGACATTTCAAATGACCTATAACTGATGAAGATTTTTTCTTGACTGGGATGGCTGAGGGAACCAACATGTCTCAGCTCTCCATGTTTTCTGTTGGATAAGTTTCCAGCAGAGGAGTCTACGCCAAATTGAGATGCCCTGCCATCTGATGCTGCTCTTAGATAGGTCAAGTAGGCTTGTTCGTTCATATATGTATGCTATACACAGTGTTAGTTGCCTATGGGGCCCTTTTACAAAAAGGCAGTAGAGGTAGCGCCGGCTAGGCACATGGTGTTTGCAATAACAGGTTGGCTGGGTTTGGAGGAGATGGGGCATCTGTGACGAAAAACCTAGCCACCCGCCTGCGGTTACCCCATGGCCACTTAGAGGGTCTATCTTCAGCACAGCTGAGATCTACCTGCACCTGCCTCTTGTGTTCTACACTAGCACCCTTCTCCCACCATCTGGATCACAACCGCCTCTGGGTGAGTCTCCTACTTTCCAGTTATCCCTAGTGATTTCTAGGTTACTGGAGCCACACTCCTAATGGTCCCACAGTTCCCAGAAAGCACTCACAGATCCAACACAGAAACCACCAGGATTCTTTATCAGTCCAGACAAACAGGGCGAACAAACAAATATGTTTATTCTCTTAAAAAATATTGAATAGTGGAAAAATAGTGGAATTCACAAACAATAACAGATAACTGAAATAAGGATCAATCTTAACACTAACTAACTAACACTAACTAACTAAACACTTGAAAACTTCCTAGAATGTACCTGGTAAGATCAGGGCATATATCTGTTCACAGAGCTTCAGTCAGAGAGATCTCTCTCTCCTTCTCCCAGGCTGAAACTGAAGCAACAACCAGCATCTGCTGAGTAATTTCAAAACTCCAGGCCAATCAGAGCCCAGAACAGTCAAGTTTCAAATAAAACTGGTTACATCACTGCAAGGCACTTCTGTGTGCCAACTAATTGAAAGAGAAGTCTGTCATCTAACAGCTTTAAGCATAAACATGCACCAGCTGCTGGTCAAACAGGAGAAATACACTTCAGACATATTTAAGACATGAAAATATCCAATACATTTTACAGGCTTAAAACACACAATTTCTTCACAGCATCTATTTATTGCCTATTTTATAAAGACACAAAGGTCCATATGTGTTTATATAAAATATTAGTATCCCAAACTGAAATGCAGTCTGTCACAAGCAATATGGAGACAAAGAGGATCATTGTTGAAAAAAAACTTCTAAGTCAGAATTGGGTCATTTAGTTCATTATGTCCAAAAAACCCAGATCCATCTTAGAACCAATTTCGAACAGGAAAAATGTCTGGGTTTTTCTTTCCAAAATGGCTCTAAGATGGGCATATTTGCATAGAAGCCCCCAGATTCTATATATTGTGCTGAGATTTCCATGCAGAAATCAAAGCATATTCTATAACAATGCATATAATCTAATTAGTTAACAAGACAATCAGTGATGATAATTGCCAACTAACAAGCAATTATTGACACTAATTGGCATTAATTAGAATATACGTGCAGAACTGTCTTGTATTCTATAACGTGCTGCATGTAAATTCTAAGTCACGTTAGTTGAAAAGTGGTTGTGGTCATAGACATGGAATGGGCAGGTCTTGGGTGTTTCTAGATTCTCTGTATGTTGTTATAGAATACACCCGGTCTGTGCCTAATTTAGGCATCGGCATTTGCACCAGGTTTTATTTGCATAACTGCCCATGACTAAATTTAGTCACACAGATGGGTGCTTGGTGTATTCTATAAACCGCACAGAAATTTACGCTTATTCTATAAAGAATGCCTAAATGAAGACATTCTTTATAGAATGCGCTTAGACAAATTTCATTTTGGTGCCAAATATTTCGGTGTAATATATAGAATCTAGTCCAAGATGTCTAAAAATGAGCCATTTTCTAAAGTGACATGTCCACCTTATAAACACCAACAGAACAGGCACTTTGCAAGAAATGGCCAAACAGATGTTCATGCAGACCAGAGAGGCAGCCTAGTGGTCAGTGCAGTGGACTTTAAACAGTGGCACCCAGGTACAATTCCCACCATAACTCTTTTATTTTGTATTCTGAGCCCCTTGAAATTTGGATGAACTGTGGAACAAAACATCTAAAATCGGGGTGTCAAAAATTGCAAATTGGACATTTTTTGGACATTTTTCTCTTTTGAAAATGAACCCTACAGTGGAATTAGAAAATGTACAAAGAAGGGTGATCAAAATGGTAAATGAGATGGAATTGATCTCATAATGAGGAAAAGTTAAGAGCTCCTTTTACAAAGCAGTGCTACTGATTAGCCTGTGCTGAATGCAAAGAAGCCCATGGGAAGTGAATGGACTTCTTCGCATTCAGGGGCCCTTTTACTAAGGTGCGTAAGCAGTGGTGTGCTGAAGCCGGCTCGCACCAGCTCGCACCGGCTCGCAAGAGCCGGTTGTTAAATTTATTGGCATCTTGCGAGCCGGTTGTTGGCCCGTGCGAGCCGGCTCGCCTCTGCTCCCCCGCTCATCCATCTTCCATCTGCCCTCTGAAGATCTACCGGTAGTAGCCCTGGTTTCCTTCTTGCCCCGCCGCCCTGCTTTTAAAATTTTTATTTCCCCTCGAGGCGCGCCAGCATTGAAGCGAAGGCAACAGGCTCAGCTCGGTTCCAGCCTTCGTTCCGTTCCTTCACATCATGGCTCCGCCCTCGCCTGACGTATTTCCTGTTTGCGCAAGGGCGGAGCCATGATGCAAAGGAACGGAACGAAGGCTGGAACCGAGCTGAGCTTGCTGCCTTCGCTTCAATGCTGGCGTGCCTCGAGGGGAAATAAAAATTTTAAAAGCAGGGCGGCGGGGCAAGAAGGAAACCAGGGCTACTATCGGGAAGCAGAGCTGCAGATGGAAGATAGACAACCAGGGGAGTGGGGAGGGCTGGAAGAAGGCAGCAGATGGAGGAGAAGAGGGCAGGGGGGAGACGAGGGTTGCTGGACATGGGTGGGTGGATGGAGGACAGGGGACAGGAGGGTTGCTGGACATGGGTGGGTGGATGGAGGACAGGGGGGAGACGAGGGTTGCTGGATATGGGTGGGTGGATGGAGGACAGGGGACAGGAGGGTTGCTGGACATGGGTGGGTAGATGGAGGACAGGGGGGAGACGAGGGTTGCTGAACATGGGTGGGTGGATGGAGGACAGGGGGAGACGAGGGTTGCTGAACATGGGGGTGGGTGGATGGAGGGCAGGGGAGAGCAGGGTTGCTGGACATGGGTGGGTGGGTGGATGGAGGGCAGGGGAGAGGAGGGTTGCTGGACATGGGTGGGTGGATGGAGGGCAGGGGAGAGGAGGGTTGCTGGACATGGGTGGGTGGATGGAGGGCAGGGGAGAGGAGGGTTGCTGGACATGGGTGGGTGGATGGAGGGCAGGGGAGAGGAGGGTTGCTGGACATGGGTGGAGGAGAGGGAAGGGAGAGATAAGAAATGCTGGACATGGGTGAAGGGGAGGGAAGAGTGAGGAATGAGATGAGAAGAGGGAAAAGGAAGAGAGGAGAATAACTGCAAATGGATGGAGAAAATAGGCAGAAGCTGAGGACCAGAAATGAAGAAGAAAGGAGGAAAGGAAGCCCTGGAAACGGAGTTAAGAGGACAGATAGCAGCAGAATTGGATACTGGGCCAGCATGAGCAGAAAAACAGTCACCAGACAACAAAGGTAGAAAAAAACTCATTTTATTTTCATTATAGTGTTTGGAATATGTTCACCTTGAGAATCAGGTGCTCAACATTAAAAGTTTATATTTATTTACTTATTTATGGCATTTTATCCCACATTAAACATGAATTAGATTGGAACCTGGGATCATTTAATAGTTTTTTCCTGGAGAGAGTAATGCATTGCCCCCCCCCCCCCCCCCGGCTATAGCCAGCTCTGCAATTTGGGGGGGGGCGCGCAGAGGTGGATGTGGGGGGGGGGCGCAGTGGTGGATGGGGGGGGGGCGCCGAGGTGGACCGGGGAGAGAGCCTGTTGTTAAAAATTTACCAGCACACCACTGTGCCTAGGCGCCAACACACATTAAATTGAAACTACCACCCGGCTACCACGTGCCCTGGGCGGTAATTCCATTTTTGACGCATGTCCAAAACATGGAGTAGAAAATATATTTTGTACCACGTGGCGCTTACCTGGCGATAATCGGCAGTTTACGCATACTGACGCTTACCGCCCAGTTAGCGCATGAGATCTTACCGCTAAGTCAATGGGTGGTGATAAGGTCTCAGGCTAAAATGGACACATGCTGGTTTTAATTTTGCCGTACATCCATTTTCGGCCACAAAAAAGGCCTTTTTTCCAGGCGCACTGAAAAATGGACCTGAGTGCGTCCAAAACAAGTGCCTACACCAGCGCAGGCCACGTTTTGGCGCACCTTAGTAAAAAGGCTGCTCAGTGTATTCTAATCAGTAGTGCCACTTCAAAAAAGCAGCCCTAAAGAAGTTAGGGCGCTTCAGCTTGGAATAGGGATAGCTGAGTGAAGATATTATAGAGGTCTACAAAATCCTGAGTGGAGTGGAATACGTAAATGCAAATTGATGTTTACTGTTTCATAAGGTTAAAAATGACTAATGGGACACCCCATGAAGTTACAAAGTAGAACATTTAAATCAAATAGAAGAAAACATTTTTTTTCACTCAGTGGATAGTTATGCTAATGACATGCTGAAATGTAGGCATGCCATAGCATAATGTGAGATAATGTGACAAAATCAGCCTAGCTGGGTTTTTTTAAAGTTTGGACAAATTCCTAGAGGAAAAGTCCATAAACTATTATTAAGATAGACCTAGGGAAAGCCACTGCTTACCTCTGAGGGTAAGTAGCAAGGAAACTATCCACTCTTTGTGATCCTGCCAGGTACTTGTGACCTCAATTGGTCATTGTTGGAAACAGAATATTGAGCTTGATGGACCTTCGGTGAGACCCAGTATGGCAATTCTAATGATTCTAATAATATAAATAGAAACTGGAGTCTGGCCACTGGATCTTCTACCTGAGACTGTGGACGAGAACTTCAGACCACAGTCAATAGCTGTAATTCTAGATACTAAGAGTTCCAGTGGTATAAGTAATTGGTAGAGTATAATAATTAATCTTTTCGGGGCCCTTTTACTAAGGTGCACTGAAAAATGGCCTGCACTGGTGTAGACACGTGTATTGGACGCGTGCAAGTCCATTTTTCAACGCGCCTGCAAAAAAGGCCTTTTTTGGGGCCGAAAATGGACGTGCGTCAAAATAAATATTGGCACGTGTCCATTTTGGGCCTGAGACCTTACTGCCACCCATTGACCTGGCGGTAAGGTCTTACGCATACAATGCCGATTACCGCTCAGTTAGTGCCATCGGCGCACTTAGTGGTCATGCATAAAAAATGAAATTACCACCCAGGCCATGCGGTACCTGGGCGGTAGTTCAAAAATTGACGTGTAGGATTACCATATGTGCCTACGCAGCTTAGTAAAAGGGCCCTTTAGTGTGGATATGGCATGAGGATATAACAGAAGATAGTAATAAGCAAATATGATAGAATTCTGTGTTCATCTTATTGATGGCATAAAACATTTAAGAAAATGGTTATATACTTAGGAATAGGCGTATTACACTATTTTTACATTTATATGCAAATATGTAGAAAACATTACATATTTGGATGTCAAAGACAAATAATCCACTTACTTGCAAGTTGGATTGTAACTGTAGACACAAAAGTGTTAAGAAACTGAATTTAAAGTTTATGTCTTACCAAGTATAAAAAAAAAATCAATATTACATTACCCACAGGCATTGATGAATACATTACAGCTGCTCAAGATAGGTGGAAACAGATTTTACAAGGCAACATCTGTGCTTATTAGTTTACCTGATTGAATTGCCGAGTCCGATAACATGGCTACTTGAAATAGAGAGATGCCAGAGCACCCAGGAGACATTGCATGTAATGGATAAGAAATTGAACAAATATACAATTTCAAAATTAAGATAATAAGGTCTGTAAACCTCAAGTGGTGTAAGTAAAAATGGCAAAAGACGACAATCTTTTGGAAATTCAACTTGTTCAACATGTAAGTTAAATCAGTGTTTTTTCAAGCTGATCCTAGCATACCCCTAGGCAGTCTGGTTTTAGGCTATCTACAATGCATATGTATGAGATAAGTCATTTTTGGGACAATATTCAGCCCACGGTGATTAGCATTTTTGACATGGCTGATCACAGTGGGCAGAATTAGGTGCAAATATTTAGTGACAGCATTTATCCAGGCACTGGTAAATGATGGTGCTCAGTGCATTTTTCTTTTAAAACACTGGTAATGGCATTGAAAAATGGCTGTATTCAGTGCCACTATACACAGAGGGCCCCTTTTACCAAGCTGTGGCAAAAGGGGGCCTGCGCTGGTGTCGTTGCATGTTTTTGATGTACGCCGAGGCTCTCTTTTACCTCAGTGGGTAAAAGGTAGGTCTTGCTTTTCTATAGGAAATGGCCATGTGGCAAGTAAAGCACTTGTGGCCATTTCAGGGGGAAGCCCTTACTGCCACCCATTGAGGTGGCGGTAAGGGCTCCTGCACTAACTCAGCGGTAACCAGGCAGCACACAGCACTGCCCAATTACTGCCGGGTACACACCTGCGCTACAAAAATAAATATATTTTTGTAGCATCGTATATGACCGCGCTGGGGTGGGAAGTACCACCGGGCTGCTGCGGAAGCCCAGTGGTACTTACTTTTTAGCGAGTGGTGAGCCCAAGTTGGGCTTACTGCCACTTTGTAAAATGGGCCCATACATAGTGATTTGGTAATTTGGTGCCTAATAGCGTGTATATCATACAGAATTGTAGCACTTATGCATATGATAGGCTATACTACTTGGCATTTATGTGCATAAGTCATAGGCTCTATTCTATAATTGATGCCTGCAAATTGTTTAGTGTGCAGCTACAAGGGCAGGCCATGGACATGTCACAAAGCAACACACACAACTTATAGAATACTACATATCAATTGGCATTTCTTCCACATGGTACAAATTACTGCAAAAATGGAAGCCTAAATGTGTCTGGTTTGCAATCTGTTTGGGAAAAGGAGCTGGAAGTTCAACTCTCCTGATCAATGGAGATTTGTATGGCTACTTTCAACCAAAATCGGCTGCCTACGCTCAATCTATTTATTTTATATTACACAGAGTGCTTTGTACTCCTAATAAATTATCTAAGATATTAAAAATTATGGATAACAAATGTTGGCTTGTAAATCTGAAATTGGAACACTGGATCATCTTTTATTTCAGTGCCTATTTGTGGAGTCTTATTGGTCCTCAGTTTGGAAAATAATTTCCAGTCTTTTATCTTTATCAGAACTGCTCATGCATAAAATTTTAATGTTAGGAGCTATTGGTATCATTGATGGCATTTCTCCTCATGCAGCTAAACTCTTATGTATTCTACTACATATAGCTATTAAAATGATTTGTCATTGTTGGAAAGATCTTTCCAACTGATTATAATATGTGGTGGAATAATGTATATTTAATAGCTAAATATGAGTGTGTAGTAGCTGAAAAATATGGAACGATTTCCTCTTATATTAAAGAGTAGTCTTCATTGCAAAATTTTGCTAATATTCTATAACTTGCTTCATATGTAGCTTTTGTAAGTTAATTTTTTTGCTTGCAATAGTTATATATCCATGATTTTACTGTGTATTTATAAGGTGCTTTTGTATTTTTTAAATACTTTTCAATATATGATTGGTAACTTTGTAATTTTAAACTTGAATAAAATATTTGAAGAACAAAAAAAAGAATGCTATCAATTGCACATTGCACATTTAGGCATGACATACACCACCCACTGACCTCTCATAATCGAGCATGCCTACATTTCAGCATGCCAAAAATGTGGTTAGCAGAGTAGGGTTTAAAAAAGGTTTGGACAAGTTCCTAAAAGAAAAGTCCATAAGCCATTATTAAGATGGACTTGGGAAAATCCACTGCTTATTTCTGTTTTACTCTTTTGGGATTTTGCCAGGCACTTGTGGAAACAGGATACTGGATTTGTTGATGTACCTTCAGTCTGTCTCAGTATGGTGACGCTTATGTTCTTATGCCAGGTGCACTCAGCTGCCATTACAGAATTGACGCTAAGAATGCCCATTGTGGCACATACATATAAGCACCAAGTTATAGAATTGCTTCTTAGTCAGCAGTGCTAAAAATGCCTATTCACTGCTGACAATCTGAATAGTAGTGATATTCAGATAGCTTAGGCATTCTATTTTAAGACTGCTTTTCAAAACTCTCATCCAACTAGTCTGGTCTTGGCTTTGCCTATAAGCTATATGAATAATATGGGGCCAGCCAAGCAAATATTAATCCCATACTTCTAGCTTTTTGAAAATATGTGGATTTAAGTGACTGCACCAATCTTTTTGAATATCAACCCACATGTTTTTGCACCACCTTTAAACGAGGCAAAAAAAAAAAACGAGAGAGAGAGAGAGAAGGATCTGCTTGGCAAGCATTCTATAACAGTATCTTTAGTATATGTCACACTATATTCATTCAAAGGCACGTGGCTGCCTGTTTCTGAAAAATTCTACACAGTCATCGGAGAGCAGTTGCTAAAGCATAGGCAAATGTGGAGTTGAGCTGTAAAGGAGTGTTATGGTATCTGTGTCAGGGAGTGAAGGTTTGGAGGTCCAACTCTGTAACTGAGCTATTATTTTAGCTCATCGCCTACCTGATGTGGCTGCAATTGATCTACTTTTGTCGGTTGTAGCATCTGGTACAATCCATATTCCCTTCAGCTAAACAACAGTTTTTGTTGCATTTTAATTTGCAGATAGATGGTAGCCTACAGATTGTGTCTCCTTTGGCTACATTTAGGAACAAGCAACAGATAGCCAAATTTGCTTATTCCAAGGGTTACATTCTAGGTTTGGTATTTGTGCAAAAATTTGGTTCTGTGTTCTTGATGGATGAGTCTCAAGGTCTATGGGTACCTTAGTCAGTTCAGGTTCTTGTTGCCACCCCTCTCGGCTGGACTGTAGTGATGTGCTCCCAGATACCTGATGTTTGTAGTCATGGCGAATATCCAGGGAACACACACTCACAGCCGAGGGAGTGGAACAAATAAACTAACCTCGTCCTTTACTCTCAAAAAATAAAGGAGGAAAAGAAGCTAAATTTAGGATTTGTTCCTGAACTGGAAGAACCGCACCTTCAGATATACAAATTATCTTTTTCTTTATTGAATACAAATGCAAGCAAATTTTCATTCAAATAAACTCAAATTCACAATTACTGTGAGGCTTAATAGAACTGCAATAACATATTCAACATTCAAATGTAGTTTTACATGTATACCCTTAACTTTTTCTGTTTCTTTAAACAAAATCACCTAAAAAGGCAGAAAAGAACCTTTTCAGATGAATATTTAAATTGTCTTTTAATCAAAATCAGATATTTGTTTCTATGCTCTTTCCTTGCTATTGATGTCAGAATTTGAGTCTTTATGGGTATTATAGATGTTTGTGCAAAGATCTCACTTGAACCCAGAACACTTAGGCAAGTCAGGAAAACATGGATTTTTTTATATTTGATGTTGTTCTGTTCTTTAGTTTTCCCTTAAAATGTTGTAAACCAAAAAAAACCTATGTCCTTCAACACCCTTAGCTGTGGTTGAATTTATTTAGGTGAGGTCTTTCTTGCGTTGGAGCTCAGCCGGACATCCTGAAGAGGATAATTCACCAATCTCTTCTCCCTAAACCTCACTTATAAGGAAAATAAATTGAGGCAAAGTCCTTAAACTCCCTGCTTGTCCACTCTGGTGACAATTAATCAGTTCTCAATACTGTGGCCACACTCTCTAATTGAAATAAAATAAGTTAAAGGGTTTCTCACTACAAAACCTATTTCTCACTGTTGATTCCCTGTTCTAAAATCCAGCAGGCTTCACACTGCATTCAGAGATCTCACACAGTAACCCATTCCATATTCAAATGGTGATTCAACATTGCATCTCACAGACTTCACATATAAACATAACATTTCCCTGCACAGCTATCAGATCAATCTGGAAAATACAGCATACTCATACAAAAACAGTGCTGGATTTTCTTTAATCTGCAGTCTGATTCCAAACCCTGTACTGAACTCAGAACTCTCATCAACAACACACCTTTCCCACAGACACAGCTTAATGGCTTCTTTTTCCAAATATTAACTTCACTTCTCAGTCCTTCCCCTGTGTCATACTTAAAATCCTTACACACTTTCTCCTGACACCCTTATAGGCTTTCTCATGTAGTACAATTCCCACCACAAATCAAAGCCTCTCTCACCCTAAAATGGTAAATCACTTATCTCTGGAAATTCAGGGCTATACTGGAACATTCACTCAGCTCACTTCCAATATCAAAGTACCTTTTTTCAATGTCACTTATTTCACTTTAAACTCATAAAATATACTTTTATTTCTCTTACTTTTCACACACTCAGCCTTTCTCTCCATGCTCACAGCCCTGGTCTTCAGTTCACCAGTCCCCCTGGCAACCCACTCCCTCTAGAGGAACACCTGATTTCCCTCAACCAATCAGCTTGTCAGCTAAAGACTGTTTTTTTTTCTCTGATCTGTTTAGAGTCTCCCTCCCCCATATAAGTAAATGCAAAACTTCCTTTACAGAGAATTTCAAAGTCAATTTTAACCTGACTTGTACCCAAAACAGCAAGGAACATGGTTTATTCCTTGAAAAATAAAACCATATTTAAGAAACATCTCACATTTTCTTCAGCTAACTCTATTAACAAGTCCCAAACTAACTTTAAACCTTTTCCAGCCAGCAGCATCCACCAAAACCCTGGAACAACCCCCCCAGAGCCCCAGGAAAAACATTTAATATATGTTACCATATATTACATTCTCACTTTTTATTTGGTAACGTTATGTTGTATGAGAAAGTGAAGATTCAAGGTCTTCTCTGGTTAATTTCAGAGATAAGAATGTTCATAAAAGATTTTAATGCTGCTGCAGGAAAGTATGGCTATGATTACAGGTCTAATCACCAAAATAACACACAAAGCGAGCTTTTTTGACAGTATGAGTTCAACACTTTGAAAAATGGAAAAAAACCGGCGGAAAATACCTTAGAAAGCTGTGGCCACCAGCTGCAAGGCTGGAACAAATAGTGTAAATCTTCTTAATCACAGTTCTTCTCTTTAATCATTGGTCATAAAAAACCTCCGATCCGTCCTTAATGTGTCTTTATGATTTTTAAATTTTTCTTATTGCATATGTGCAAAACACTTAGTAAAACAAACACTTTCCACCACAGTGCTGCAATAGCCACTCATAAATTCAACTTTTTTTTGTTACATTTGTACCCTGCGCTTTCCCACTCATGGCAGGTTCAATGCAGCTTACATGGGGCAATGGAGGGTTAAGTGACTTGCCCAGAGTCACAAGGAGCTGCCTGTGCCTGAAGTGGGAATTGAACTCAGTTCCTCAGGACCAAAGTCCACCATCCTAACCACTAGGCCACTCCTCCACTTAGCTTGACTGTGTTCGACCATCCCAGGAAGGCATCCAGACCCAATGGACCTGTTTCACCATAGGGCTTCTTCAGGGGATAATGAATACCAGAATCCTGTTTGCGGGTTATGGTCGGTCCAGGCTTAACAGCTGCACTGAAGAAGTGCTCTGGATGTAAAAATCTTATGATTACAGGTCACAATATCCAGTCATTGGTGGATGTTTGTGGGTAGTCAGTTGAAGAGGCTCTTCAGGCATTTCCTCCACTGAGGAAACAACACCATGGGAGGGTAGCATGTGTCTTGGCTCTATAGGTTGATAAGGAATTGGTGATAGCTAAATGAGAAGATAGGTATGCTGAATATCGATGGTGAGCTAACAAGTATGTAGGATTAAGAGAGTGCTATCTTGTGTGTTTGTGTGAGTATTGGAAGAGGTCATTAGTGCAAAAACAAGACTATGAGAGACTGAAGGTGTGTCCTTTTCTTAATTGCTCAAATGTATTGTTCCATTTAATAAGAAATTGACTATATTTCTGGGCAGTATTGATGTTAGCTTTTGTCCATAGGCAAAGGTTTTTGCTGCATTTTTAAAGAATAAGGTTAAATATCTTAGGGAGTTTGGCTGTCTAAAGGCTGGGGCATTATACACTCCTTGACTGTCCTTGCCTAGTCATTCATGGCAATCAATTGAACAAGTGAGTCAGAAGGAAGTGGAAATGGTCTTATTATAGATGAATCTAGGGGAAGGAGGTTGTGTTTTGGACCCCTAGCCATTTGGGTTAGTGCAGTCCGGGACCCTTTTACAAAGGCGAGCTGAAAAATGGCCTGCAGTAGTGTAGACACATGTTTTGGGTGCGCACAGAATCATTTTTCAGGGCACCTGTAAAAAATGTCTTTTTAAGATTTTTGACAAAACTGGACATGTGGCAAAATGAAAATTGTCATGTGTACATTTTGGGTCTGAGAACTTACCATCAGTCATTGACCTAGCAGTAAGGTCTCAGGCGATAATGGTCTACATGTATAGAATGACAATTACCTCCCAATTGCCACATGCGTGCCAGAAAATAGTAACATTTTCTGGCACGAATAGCGGACACACATCAAAAATGAAATTACTGCAAGGGCTATGTGGCAGCTAGGTGATAACTCAAAATTGACATGCATTGGGTGCGTGTATGCGCCTATGCGGCTTAGTAAAAAGGCCCCTCTGTTAAGGAGGTGGTGGTACTGTTTCTGGCCTGTCTAGTCAATATATTGTTGACAAAGGGTCTATTCTTGTCAGAGTTCAAACAAACAGTTGTTTGTCTCTTGCTTAAAAAAGAAAAAAGAAGTCTTCCTTGGATAGGTTTAACCTTGTAAATTATTAGTTTCCCTCTCAGCAAGGAAGCTGATTGGAGTTTCTTGAGGGTGTCTCAGTGTTAGATCCATTCCAAAGCAGATTTAGGCATGGTCACAATACAGAGACTTTGAGGTGCATTTTTGATATGATGTCTAAGTTGGACTTTGGACATTTTGCAAATCTGAATAGCAAAGTAACCATTTTTGAAAGAGCAAAACATCTATCTTCTTTTTTTTTTTTAAATACTATTTGTAACAAGGTTTCATGATCTGCATGTTTATTGAGAATATAGCCATTAAAAAATGCACCAGTGAAAAACATAGAAATCAAGTCATTGGGATATAGGATGGGCCAGCATTTTTAGCAGACTGGTCCCCTAGACATACTAGGAGAGCAATGGGGCACTGCAGTGGACTTCATATAAATGCTACCAGGTACCCCTCTCATCGGTGTTCCCTTATCTTGGTTGATGAGCCCTCCAAAACTCACCCAAAACCCACTACCCCCAGCTGTACACCACTAGAAAAGCCCTTATAGATGAAGGGGGCACCTATATGTGGGTACAGTGGGTTTCTGGTGAGTTTTGAAGGGCTCACAGTTTCCACCATAAGTGTATCAGGAAGGGGGAGGGATGGGCCTGGGTCCACCTTTCAACAGTGCAGTGCAGCCACCATTACACTACTCCAGGGTCCTGCATGCTGCTCTAATGTACGTGGCTATAACATCTGAGGCTGTCATAGAGGCTGGTGAGTACTATTTTTATTAACCCTTTTGGGGGGTGGGAGGGGGGTCAGTGACCACTGGGAGAGTAATGGGGGTCATCCCTGAATACCAATTTGGATGTTTTGAGAAGAAATCCGTCCACATGCTGCTTTATGACACTTTTTGGTCGTTTTTCTCTTTTGAAAATGAGTTGCATGGTGAATTATTTTTGCAAGGTTCTTTATCAGAAGGGCTCCACCTTTTTTTTTAATGATGTTAGATCTTCCACTTTATTTATTATTTTAAACTCCAGCCCCCATGGTACACAGTTATTCCGACAGTGCACCAACACTACAACTATCTGCAACTTTAACACTGAGGTGCATCCAGTTTACTGCAGAGGCTGAGTGAATTCAGATGTCAGGGTATAGTGCTGGCATGATTTGCTTCTTTTTCTGATTGATTGATTGCTTGCATAAATAAGTCTGCATGGTGGCCCATTGAGGTAGACACACCATAGGGCTCTCTTCTTTTGGCAGTACTTCTCAACATCTGTTACTGCTCACAATTCTGTTAAGGCAGAAGGGTGTTCAGTTTAGAATCTATAGCGATAATATCCAGTTGATTCTGCCTTTTGATGTGAAGCTTGGGAACTCACCTCAACAGACAGAGATAATTTTCGTAATCCAGAACTAGTTGTCTGCAAATTATTTTGTTTTTTTTAAATAAGATAGAGATTTTATGAGTGGGGTGAACCTGTGCCCTAATGGGTTATGAAGCATACAGATTGGCTCAGTAGTAGTTCCACAGCTGACTGACTACTGTATAGTTTGGAAGTATAATTGGACTCCCAAATGCAGATGAAATCTCGTGGGCACCATGGTGGGGAGTACTTTTCACAAGTTCTGCTGGGTCAGAAAGATGCTGTATTTGTTATCGTCACAGGATTTTCACATGGTTATGTAATTGCCTTGGCTTGACTATTGTAATGATTTGTACTTGGGGTTTCCAGCTTCAGAATGCTGTGGCATAGATAATTATGGGTTGTAGTTTGTGTGAGCATATTTGCCCAAAGTTATAGGTGTTTCATTGGCTGTGTATTGTACAGCAGTCTATGTTTAAGATTTGCACACTGATTTTTAGAATTTTACAAAGGATAAGCCACACCTATTTGAAAAATTTACATTTGATCTTTCCAGTCAAGCATTACAGCCACAGGATGCTAATCTGTTGTATGCTCCCTCAGTTAGGAAGGCTCAGCTGGCAGCATCCAGGAAGATTGCTTTCTCAGTTGCCTGACCAGCCCTACTGAACTCGCTGCCTGTGGCCTCAAGGGAGAAGGAAGCCTTTTTTTCAAGCAACTGAAAATCTGACTGCTTGTGCAGACCTTTAGGTTAGGTTTTTGATTTGTATGTGTTTTTCTGTTGGGCACAAGATTGTCTGTTTTATTCTTTGTTTTTAATGAACTTTGGGGATCTTTTACAAAGTGGCAGTAAGCTCAATGTGGGCTTACCACTCGTTAATCCAGGAACTACGGCCTGCCCAATGAGGCCGCCGATGGTAGTTACAGCTGGACTGCGTATCTTTTCTGGCTCTCCAGAAATTTGATTTTTTTTTTTCTGTAGCATGGCGCTAACCCATTTGTCTTTTTGGTCCATTTTTGAAAAAAAAAAAAAACAGCCAAGTGCAAAATGCACAAAATCGTGCCATCGGGATGTAGGAGGAGCCAGCATTCTTAGTAGACTGGCCACACAGACATCCCAGCAGAGCAGTGGGGCACCCTAGGGAGCAGTGCAGTGGATTTCACATAACAGGTCCAAGGTACACATCTCACTATTGCTCAGAACCCTCCGAAACCCACAAAAACCTACTGTACCAAATTGTACAACACTACACTAGGCTTTATGGCTGCAGGTGTCACCTATATGTAGGAACAGTAGGTTTTTGAGGGGGTTTGGGGAACTGATACTTTTCCATCACAAGTGTAAAAATTAGGGTGGATTATAAGTCTGGTTCCCCCTCTACATAGTGCATTGCAACAACCACTAGGCTACTCCAGGGACCTGCTTTCTGCTCTAACAGGACTGATTATGACATCTGAGGCTGTCTTAGAGGTTGGTATGTACTATTTCTTTTACATCTTTAGGTGGTGGGAGGGGCCAGTGACCACTGAGGGAGTAAGGGGGGGGGGGGGGGTCATTCCTCTATTCATCTAGTGGTTATCTGGTCATTTAGGGCATTTTTTGTGGCTTATTCTTTCAAAAGACAGGTCTAGCTCAAAATGTCTTAGTTTTAGTCCTGGAAGTTTGTGTTTTGTTTCATTTGTGACTGAAAAACTTTCAGGTGTTAGGAACGCCCAAAATCCCTTCCTTAACACACCCCTGACATACTCTTTTGAGATTGGGATGCACTGCAGGGGAATAGAATAGACAAATGTCTGGAAAATGGGTTTTCGAGAATACCTATTTGGACACTTTTATGAGAAAAACATCTAAATGTTGCTTTATGCCAATTTTTTGACCTTTTTCTCTTTTGAAAATGAGCTCCATAGTAACCTATGTAACTTTCTAAGTCTTAAAATTACTTTATCGAGTGTTATGGACACTTGTTAAAAGCACATAAATTAAATTTATGTTCCAAATCAACTTCATGTCCTATTCTATTGTACTAATGTTTAACATATGGGGAGTGCTAAGGAAAGACTGCTTACTATTGAATGCATTCTTCTTGTGGTACTAATATGAAAATAGCAGCAGCTGATAAATGCAGTCAAGCCACAGAGGTTATAGCTTATAGGATCTGGTTCAGATTTATGATGCAACTTTGTAAAGCTCAGATATTTAATGGACTCAAATTTTTGTAATATCTTTTTCTTGCATTTTTAAAAGCATTATTTGTCATTTTTCCTTGTAATAACAATTAAAAGTGCTGGAATAAAAACATCTTAAGACTGAAATCAGCATACCATTAACAGCCACTATACCTCTGGATCATAGTGGATGATATGTAGGCACATTTGCATTTTTTGGGTAGACTTCTACGGTCAGTGCCCTGAGAAAGGCAAGGACAAATCAAACTCGGGTATACATATAAAGTGTCATATACCATGTAAATGAATTTATCTTGTTGGGCAGACTGGATGGACCGTACAGGTCTTTATCTGCCGTCATTTACTATGTTACCATGTTACTATGTTAATAGGATGGAATATGTTCTTGTATTTTCAAAATTGCAAATATGTTCCCTGTCTTCACATAGCTAAAAAAAAATTTACATTTCTATTTCTGTATATAATGTACACAATGAATTGATAACACCTGTTTAAGAAGGGTAGTCATGTTGATAAACTAGATATTTCTATAAAAGTCATAACAAACTTTACCCTGCTTAGCGATTTAATCAAATCAAAATGTGACTAAAGGATTATTCTCAAAATGTCAAAACTGATCATTTGACATTTTTGGCAAATAGAAAAAATGTATCTTGGATCATCAGTAATACCATTTGTGATAGGATATCAACTCTTACCTTTCTCAATTTATTAGAAAGTGCTCTCATATTTTGAATTATATATTCTAACTTACAGTCCACAGCTCCTATCTCATCCCGCTAAGAAACTATCTTATTGATATTTGTACAGTGGGGGAAATAAGTATTTGATCCCTTGCTGATTTTGTAAGTTTGCCCACTGACAAAGACATGAGCAGCCCATAATTGAAGGGTAGGTTATTGGTAACAGTGAGAGATAGCACATCACAAATTAAATCCGGAAAATCACATTATGGAAAGTATATGAATTTATTTGCATTCTGCAGAGGGAAATAAGTATTTGATCCCCCACCAACCAGTAAGAGATCTGGCCCCTACAGACCAGGTAGATGCTCCAAATCAACTCATTACCTGCATGACAGACAGCTGTCGGCAATGGTCACCTGTATGAAAGACACCTGTCCACAGACTCAGTGAATCAGTCAGACTCTAACCTCTACAAAATGGCCAAGAGCAAGGAGCTGTCTAAGGATGTCAGGGACAAGATCATACACCTGCACAAGGCTGGAATGGGCTACAATACCATCAGTAAGACGCTGGGCGAGAAGGAGACAACTGTTGGTGCCATAGTAAGAAAATGGAAGAAGTACAAAATGACTGTCAATCGACAAAGATCTGGGGCTCCACGCAAAATCTCACCTCGTGGGGTATCCTTGATCATGAGGAAGGTTAGAAATCAGCCTACAACTACAAGGGGGGAACTTGTCAATGATCTCAAGGCAGCTGGGACCACTGTCACCACGAAAACCATTGGTAACACATTACGACATAACGGATTGCAATCCTGCAGTGCCCGCAAGGTCCCCCTGCTCCGGAAGGCACATGTGACGGCCCGTCTGAAGTTTGCCAGTGAACACCTGGATGATGCCGAGAGTGATTGGGAGAAGGTGCTGTGGTCAGATGAGACAAAAATTGAGCTCTTTGGCATGAACTCAACTCGCCGTGTTTGGAGGAAGAGAAATGCTGCCTATGACCCAAAGAACACCGTCCCCACTGTCAAGCATGGAGGTGGAAATGTTATGTTTTGGGGGTGTTTCTCTGCTAAGGGCACAGGACTACTTCACCGCATCAATGGGAGAATGGATGGGGCCATGTACCGTACAATTCTGAGTGACAACCTCCTTCCCTCCGCCAGGGCCTTAAAAATGGGTCGTGGCTGGGTCTTCCAGCACGACAATGACCCAAAACATACAGCCAAGGCAACAAAGGAGTGGCTCAGGAAGAAGCACATTAGGGTCATGGAGTGGCCTAGCCAGTCACCAGACCTTAATCCCATTGAAAACTTATGGAGGGAGCTGAAGCTGCGAGTTGCCAAGTGACAGCCCAGAACTCTTAATGATTTAGAGATGATCTGCAAAGAGGAGTGGACCAAAATTCCTCCTGACATGTGTGCAAACCTCATCATCAACTACAGAAGACGTCTGACCGCTGTGCTTGCCAACAAGGGTTTTGCCACCAAGTATTAGGTCTTGTTTGCCAGAGGGATCAAATACTTATTTCCCTCTGCAGAATGCAAATAAATTCATATACTTTCCACAATGTGATTTTCCGGATTTAATTTGTGATGTGCTATCTCTCACTGTTACCAATAACCTACCCTTCAATTATGGGCTGCTCATGTCTTTGTCAGTGGGCAAACTTACAAAATCAGCAAGGGATCAAATACTTATTTCCCCCACTGTAGCTTCTGTCATGTTTTAATAACTACTACTAGAAAGTTCTCAAAAATTAAGATAAATGCAAAAGTAAAAAACAGATCTCCACAAATAACCTACATATAATAAAAGATAAGTAAAGGAAATATTTTTAATGATCATCAACATCAGCTAGCTTATTATCTGCTTATTGCAGCGTTATAAGAGCTCATAATATTTCATCATTGGTCCAGATCTCAAAACTCATATTGCATATTCAATGTGCATTAATCAAAATCCATCCACAAAACAAACCAAAAAAATCACTTGAAAAGCAGTCTTTTTTCTATATATTTATTGTCACGTATCTCCAATCCAAAGATCTGACCCCAGACCCTACACAATTGTGTTTTGAGCCAGATGCTTAGCTTCATGGGAAACCCTTCACATATAAAATGTACAGCAACTGTTAAGCTGCAGTAAGTGCATTTCAGTAAAAGGGCCCCTTAAATAGTGTCACAACATGCCTAGCCATCTGCCTGGGATTACCCCATGGCCACTTAGAGGGTCTATCCTCAGCACAGCTGAGATCAGCCTGCACCTGCCGCTTGTGCTGTAGACTAGCACCCCCAGGTTACAACCACCTCTGGGTGAGTCTCCCATTCTCAAACTATCCCACAAAAGAAAAATATGCTATCAGCAAACAGTAACAGATAACTGAAATATTGATCAATTATAACACTAACTAAACATTTACTTCCTAGAAAGTACCTGGGGAGATCAGGACATATAGAAGGGAATAATTGAACGGCGCCGGCAAAATAGATTGCCGGCAATCTATTTTGGGGGTGCCGCAAACAGCTGGCCGAACCGTATTATCGAAAAAGATGGCCGGCCATCTTTTCTTTTGATAATACGGTTTGGCCCGGCCAAATGCCAGAGTTCGCCAGGTTTGAGATGGCCAGTTTTGTTTTTCAGTGATAATGGAAAAAAATGCCGGCCATCTCAAACCTGGCAAAATCCAAGGCATTTGGTCATGGGAGGAGCCAGCATTTGTAGTGCACTGGCCCCCCTGACATGCCAGGACACCAACCAGGCACCCTAGGGGGCACTTCTAAAAAATATATATATATATATACAAATACCTCCCAGGTGCATAGCTCCCTTACCTTGGGTGCTGAGCCCCCCAAATCCCCCCAAAACCTACTCCCCACAACTCTACACCACTACCATAGCCCTTATGGGTGAAGGGGGCACCTACGTGTGGGTAGAGTCGGTTTTGGGGGTTTGGAGGGCTCTACATTAACCACCACAAGTGGAACAGATAGGCGGGGATGGGCCTGGGTCCGCCTGCCTGAAGTCCACTGCAACCAACAAAAACTGTTCCAGGGACCTGCATACTGCTGTCAGGGAGCTAGGTATGACATTTGAGGCTGGCATACTGGCTGGCAAAAAAAAGTTTTTATTTTTTTTTAGTGTGGGAGGGGGTTGGTGACCACTTGGAGAGTACGGGGAGGTCATCCCCCCATTCCCTCCGGTGGCCATCTGGTCAGTTGGGGCACCTTTTTGAGGCTTGGTCATGAAAATAAAAGGACCAAGTAAAACTGGTGAAATACTGATTAATGCTGCTTTTTTTCCATTATCCGCGAAAGCCGCCCATCTGGTAGCCACGCCCATGCCCGCCCATGTCCCGCCTTCGCTACGCCGCCGACACGCCCCTTGAACTTTCGCCAGCTCGGCGATGGGAAAGTGGCGATGGTGTCAAAAAAGCAGCTTTCTATTATACCGATTTTGCCACTTTTGAGATATCGCCAGCCATCTCCGGATTTATGTCGGAAGATCGTCGGCGATCACATTCAAAAATAAGCCCGATAGCTACTCACCAGTTATGAACTATAACTGTTTTATAGGGCTTCAGCAAAGAGCTTTCTCTCTCTCTCTTCTCCCGGGCTGAAACTAGGGCAAAAGCCTGTACAATTCAAATGAAAAAAGCTCCAGGGCCAATCAGAACCTAGTCAACAACAACATTTTTAAAAACTGGTTACATCACTACAGACATTTCCTTTATCTGTGCTAACTAAAGAAGGGAAAGATCAGTTCTTTGTAACAGCTTAAAACCTATTCCATTAAAACGTTTCATGCTGGCTCTTCCACATTAATCCAAGTTTAACCATATGGGACTAGACTCTATAAATGGTGCCTAAATGTTAGCACTGATAAAAAAAAAAACAGCAGATAGCACTATTCTATAAACCATGCTTTCAGTTAGTTGCAGTTTACAGAATAGCACCTAGAAACGGAAGCCATGATTATATTTAGGTGCAACCCAGAGGCGTAGCCAGGTTTTGACATCAGGGGGAGCAAACTTTTATAAAATAGGCGCCAGTTGGTGTCAGCTAGACAGCAGTGCCTGTGTTGTTTTCAGGTGTAGTGGCTGTGGCGGGTAATGATTAATACAGGCTGTCTCTATTGCGTCCTACCTACAAGGAAACAGGAAGTTACATCAGGAGATAGGACACAGAAGAGATCCTTGGACTGTCCACAGCAGGCAACCTGTCTTCTTAACTACAAGTAAAAATATTAAAATTGTGACCATCACCTCAGGAACAGCACATACACTTCTTCCAGTGCTGGACACTTTGTTTAAATCAGATGAGTTCTATGGGATGTGGAGACCACTAGCCTTGAGCATTTTTGTTTTGTGTGACAAGGGCCACCAAAGGCACCCGTAGCCCCACAGCCTACTTTCAAATAGGGCCAGACACTGTGAAATAACACAAAACTCTGCAAAATGACACCCACAACCTATACTGAAAACTTACAACACCATAATAGCCCTAAACCACCTATGAAAACACGGTGCTACAAATATTACACTGGGCCCTAGAGCAGTGTTTCCCTAGGTGGTCCTGGATTACCCCCTTGCCATTCAGGTTTTCAGGCTATCCACAATGAATCTGCATGTAATGGAGGCAGTTTATGCAAATCAATTTCCATGCATATTTATTGTGGATAGCCTGAAAAACTGACTGGCAAGGGGGTACTCTAGGTCCTACTTACGAACCACTGCCCTAGAATACCAAGCTTACCACACCATAACAGCTCTAACCCACCAATGTAAAGACAGTGCTATATATATTACACTGGACTCTAGAGCACCAATATACCTACTGTTGGGAAACTGGAAAAGGCTGCACTGTTACACATTCCTACATAGTCACTACATGCTAGCAGAATCCTTCATCTCAGTCACACATGCAGAACATGGACAGACCCTCATCTCATCTAATACAGAATAGGGAGCCACAAAAAAACCCATACAAAAGTTGAAATAGAGACCTCCTCCACTCTGCTCAAGAAATCCAGATTCAGTACAACACTGGTAAAAGAGAAACAGAATGAATTTTCTCCTGTACTTCGCAAAATAAAAATAGAAAAAAGAAAAAAATGCACATTTTACAAAGCAGGTACATCTCAGTCCTTACAAAGTATTACATAAAAATATTTTTTTCTTTTCTACCTTTGTTGTCTGGGAATTTAATTTTCTAATTGGGCTGGTCCCAGTCTTTTTTTTTTTTATTTCCATGTTCCATAAGTAAGTCTTTACGCTAGCTGCTGTTACCACATCCTCCGGCAAAGAGTTCCAGAGCTGGCGTTATGGGGCATAAGGAATCACATCTTAACTTCATCTATTTTGTAGAAGTTTACATTGTAGATACACAAATGGATTATTCCGTTTTGAGGCATGTTTCAGGGACAACTGGTTTTATAAGTCAAAATAAAAATCAATATTTACTTTCATGCAGATTTCTTCTGTTTAAACATAACTAAACAGGATATAAGCCACTAATGCAGTCCATTGGTTTTCTTATATTTTGTTCCTGTGATGACATATGCTGTGCCCAAAATGAAAACTCTTCTCTCTGTCTGGTCAGTAATAAAAGGAGCTCATTGCAAACACTATCAACCTTAAAAGGTTGTTTTGTTGCTGTACATGAGGAATTGTGATATTGAATAAATAAGTATACTGTATCCCTAGTCATGTATCCAAAGTTTATATAGTCCTTTCAAGAAAGTCAGTTAATCGTTTAACTTATTAGTGGAACATAGCCACAGAGGCATGGTATGGTCGCATTTTCACTATGGTAATACTAGAGCCCAGCTAAGGAACAGGTTAGTCTTCACTGAACCAAACTTGCTTTCCTTGTGTCCATCACCACAGAATTCAGTTATATCATGGGAGCAAACACATAGACATGTCTGAAACATTTGACAAAGTTGAGATTAGCATATATACCAACTGGGATTTAAAAGTCTGTACTTTAGTGATGCTGCTTGTTCAGAAATCATAGCCATAAGTATAGCCAGTTATTCAAATATCACATGCACACACCAGAACAAGCATCCATACACACACTGCAAAACAACTGCTACAGAGTACATCCCAAACTTTTAATTTTCTTATTTCTATCTTCCAAAATTTTAGACAGCAGATGTACAGATCAGCAGACCCAAAGCAGTCAGAAACAACAGTTTATACCTAATTGTTCAACCACCCTTAGGATTCATTCATCTTTGGATATAAAAAGCAAAACCACGTGCATATAAGGACTAAATAAACAAATTCAAACACAAGTTTAAAGCAAATGCCCTTAATATGTAATACTTAGTAGCAATAATGAAACAATGATCAAATAAAATTGCTGCCAATGATTAAAATCAACAACGTGAATAGAGCAGCTCCTCCTAGATTTGCTTGCTTCGAGTGTAACGGCTGCGCAGAGCGGAGGAAAGGGAGAGAGACTATAGAAGCAAAAGGTAAAAGACAGATACAGCAGTGGCTTGCCTTAAGTTTCAATATTTTCAGTTGACCTCCTTGTTTGCCTCGTTGCCTTGCCTCCCCAACTTGGCTGCGCCGCTGCAACAAAAATGAAGCCACGTGCGGGACCATAGTCCTATGTGCACCACTGGTGCCTTGCTTCTGCCGGTTTCCTTCCTCCACTCCCTCCTCCCAACCCAAACAGGAAGTTACATCTTGCGGGGGTTGAGGGAAAATACTGGCAGAGAGGCGGCATAGGGCTATAACAGCTAGCTTAGTTAAGTTCCAAGTCAGTCAGGGAAGGGCAGACTGCCACAGATCAAAATGCAGCGGCTGCGAGGAAAGGTTAATCCAGCAAGAGGCGGCAGGAGCCTTTGGTGCATAGGCGCCATTTTATTTGAAAGAGTGTTTAGGGGCGCGACCGCTCCCCCTGCACCCCACCTAGCTATGCCACTGGTGCAACCATTTACATGAATGCAAACCTGGTGTAAATCCCCTTGTGTAAATTACGTGCAGACCCTAATGTTCATAAATTGTAGGAACACCCCCAACCCGCCAATACCTCTCCCATGGCCATGCCCCCTTTTCAGATCCACGCACTAGAATTTACATGTACCTCTTTATAGAATACACTTAAAGAGATGAACACGTAAATTCTAATTATTGCCAATCAGTGCCGATAATTGCTTGTTATTTGCCAATTTACAGCACTGATTGGTTTGTTGAACAAATTAAGTTGCACGTACAAATTGGATGCACCATATACAGAATCTGGAGGATGATTTGTAATTTATTCTTTAAAATAATTTCCACCATTTTAACCAGCACTGGTATCAGGCTCATTTATTTGGATCATCCCTGGAGTCCTTTTTGAAAACTGGTATTACAGTGGCTACCCTATAATCTTCAGGTTCAGGTTGAAAGCAGTAGCAATTTCATATTTAACTTGCTTTAGAACTATGGATGAATACCATAAGATCTCTGTGATTTGCTGCAATTTAGTTTGTCAATGTGTTCTAGTATCCTTTGAGATTCACACCAGTTTGTTTCAGTTCCTCTAAATCATAACCTTTGGGTTTTGCTGGGTATAATCGACTTTCAAAATTCTTCCCTGCCCCAGCAAACTACTTACATTTTGTCTGGAAAACTAAATTTCTCAGGCAAATATCTTCATTGAATAATATCCTATATAATCTTTTATATTTAACACGCTTGATAGCTGTCAAAAATCTTTTACAGTTGGGATTTAAAGTGCAAATTTAAACTAAGACTAAAACATATGTGAGCTATTGCAGAGTATTGCATGCTTGTTTCTACTATATTTTCTCTCTCACTCTTTTTTTAATATTCATCTTGTTTGCTTGTATATTGTGTTGTACAAATCCATAGAACAATTTCAGGCTGCTCATCGAGGTGAAACAGTTTAAAACTTGCTTATTTTCTTTAAGCTGCCAACCAACATGATTTAAATTTAGAAATGATAATGGCAAATTGGGCACAGTATCGGTGTATTTGCATTGTCAAATGTTGACCAGTAATTTGCCATCTGCGATGTTAATAGTGATCTTAATCAAAGTCAGTCAGGTAGAAAATGAAGGCTGAAGGCTTTACAGTAATGGTAAGCCAGTTCATGGGTTGAATGTCTCAGCAGGTAAAAATTGCTTAAAAATAGTTTATAGTAGAGCAAATAAGATATTATTTTCTATGGTGATTACATTTGATTAAAAAGAATGTTTCCCTCGATATGAATAGAATGGAAGTTGGGCTGCAGGCAGGTACATATGTTGTACCAGTTTTATATGGGAAGTTATGTGCATGCATTATTTTTGAATATTACCCAATGGGAAGCAAACAGTGTGCACCAGAGGTGTGCAGGGGGACTGATTCCCCATCCCCATCTGTCCCTAGTCAATTCTTTCCATCCCACCCTATCCTCATCATATTGATACCATTTATTTATTTATTACATTTGTACCCTGCGCTTTCCCACACAATGCAGGCTCAATGCGGCTTACGTAGTAATTTGAAATACAAAGTCATATAATAGAAATTTCAAAACATTGTAAGGAGCTTGATAGTATATGATAAGTTGATCTTGATAATGTATGATTAGTATAAGAGAGGGAAGACAGGATAGGATAGTATAAATTTGGGAGAAATGGGGTAAGGAGGGATAAAATAAAGGGGAGATTGCGAAGAGAAGGATGGGATGAGTAGAGGGGGAATGGGGAGGTATGGTAAGTAAAACCAATGATGGGGTCGTTATCTAAATCAGAATAGAATTGGGAGTGGAGGTTGGTGAGATTAGGTTGGGGCATCCCCACAGTTTTCTTTCCCATCCCCGTAATCAACCCATATTTAAAAGATCTTGTAAATTCAAACAAAATGTAAACAATAGGCATTATTTTGTTAAATATGAAAAAAAAATAATTTTTATTATTAACATAGACTCCTCTTTTGATTTTTTTAAAAAAATTTTCTAGCTGAGGTGTGCACAGGGACATAATCTGTTCCCTACTGACCTCCCCATTTTCATTCACTTCTGATCCATCCCCTCCCATTCCCATTCACTTTGGATCTGTCCAACACTATTCCCACAGTACTGATTGTTTTGGTATGAATACTGTGGATTCTCATGAGTTTCCCATTGTTCCAAACCTGTGCACACCTCTAGTGTGCACACACATGTCCACCTATTCTTTGGCATTTTATTCTTTTTTTAATTTTATTATTCTTATTTTATTCTGTATGCTTACTAGCATAAATCCAAACTATAAACCAGTACATATCTTCACCCAGATTAAACCTTAAGGGCATACAAGGTGTATACATATATGTTTAAGGACATGTACTCAAGACAATTTAAGAAAAGATAATTTCTGTGCATAACATTCTCTTTTTACTACAAAACTCTTCTCAAACTTAACCCTTTTAAGGACAATTCTATAATAGGGCAACTACATTTAGGTGCCTAGAGGGTGCTTAATTGCAGCCAGTTCTATAAAGGAAAGTAGATGTCTGATAATACCAAATTGGATGCGGTATTAGTGCAGTTGCAATGTCAAATGGAGGGAATTTAATAAATGGCACTGAAAATTGAGTGCTCAAAAACTTGAGCATTAAGCGCTATTCTATAAAGAGTGTGTGCCCTTTGGAGAACAGTCTACACTGTGGATCCCACGCCAAAGTTTTGGGTACCCCTGATAAAAGCAAATGTAAATGCTGGTGCCCAGCTTAGGCACACTTCAGGCAAATTCTGTAAATCCATGTGTAACGTTTTAGAATGCCCCTGTCATGACCCTGGCTATGCCTCATTTTCAGATAAGTGCAATGTAAATTAGTTGCCGTGCAAGTCCCGCAGCAAGCCCTTTTAAGATGCGGTAAGCGTGGGGGGGCATAATCGAACGTCACTGGCGAAATAGATTGCCGGCGATCTATTTTGGCGGCGGCGGTGCAACAGCTGGCCGGAACCGAATTTTTGAAAAAGATGGCTGGCCATCTTTTTTTTTTTGATAATACGGTTTAGCCCGGCCAAATGCCAGAGTTCGCCGGGTTTGAGATGACCGGTTTTGTTTTTCAGCGATAATGGAAAAAAAATGCCGGCGATCTTAAACCTGGCAAAATCCAAGGCATTTGGTCGTGGGAGGAGCCAGCATTTGTAGTGCAGTGGCCCCCCTTACATACCAGGACAGCAATCGGGCACCCTAGGGGGCACTTCTAAAAATGTTTTAAAAATATACAAATACCTCCCAGGTGAATAGCTCCCTTACCTTGGGTGCTGAGCCCCCCCAAACCCACTCCTCACAACTCTACACCATTACCATAGCCCTTATGGGTGAAGGGGGGCACTTACATGTGGGTACAGTGGGTTTTGGGGGGATTTGGATGGCTCAACACTTAGCACCAGAAGTGTAACAGGTAGGGGGGGATGGACCTGGGTCTGCCTGCCTGAAGTGCACTGCACCCATTAAAAACTGCTCCAGGGACTTGCATACTGCTGTCAGGGAGCTGCGTATGATATTTGAGGCTGGCATACAGGCTGGTAAAAAAAAGGTTTTTATTTTTATTTTTTTAGTGTGGGAGGGGGTTGGTGACACTGGGGGACTACGGGGAGGTCATCCCCCATTCCCTCTGGTGGTCATCTGGTCAGTTGGGGCACTTTTTTGAGGCTTGGTTGTGAAAATAAAAGGACCAAGTAAACCCGATGAAATACTGATTAACGCCGCTTTTTATTTTTCCATTATCCGCAAAAGCCGGCCATCTGGTAGCCACACCCATGCCCGCCCATGTCCCGCCTTCGCTATGCCACCGACATGCTCCCTTGAACTTTTGCCGGCACGGCGTCGGGAAAGCGGCGATGGTGTCAAAAAAGCCTCTTTCGATTATACCGATTTCGCCGCTTTTGAGAGATCGCCGGCCATCTCCCGATTTATGTCGGAAGATCGCCGGCGATCACTTTCAAAAATAAGCCTTGTAGCCACCTTACAGTATGCTAACTAGCAAAGGATTAGTGTGTTAGCCCTTACTGCCTACAAGGTAGATGACGGTAAGGGCTTCTATGCTAATTTTTAGTAATGGCAACCTTACCCCCCCCCTGTTTACAAAGCCACATGGCAATGCTGACACAGTCCATTCAAAGTAAAGGGGTGTGTCATCTTTAGTGCACCAGCAGTCACTAATACGGCTTAGTAAACAGAAGAGTTAGTGCATGGCCATTAATTCAGAAATGGAAATCAGCCATTTTCCAGTTGTGGTAAAAAGCCACATAAGGGTGCACTAAGACCACTGTTCCCATTTTTATAACATGCCTTCCTTAGTCACATTTAAAGATTTCTACTATATATTAAGACTTTCTAGATATCAGTGACCTCTAACAATGTTTTTTTATTCTAAAGTGGTATATCCTTACTGTTAATATTTACTTGTCTTTTATGTAGTATTGATTTGAGTTTGCTAGTTATACAGGGGCCCTTTTACTAAGCCAAGTGGGCACCTATGCACACCCAACGTGCGTTAATTTGAAGTTGATGCCTGGCTACTGTGTGGCCCATGAGGTAATTTCATTTTTGACACGTGTCCGTTACGCGCACTGGAAAATAATTTTTAATTTTCTGGCACACGGCGAAAAGCGGGCGGTAACTCTGACTTGACGTGCCTAGGCAATTACCACATGGTTAACGTGAGAGACCTTACCGCTAAGTCAATGGCTGGTGGTAAGGTCTCAGACCCAAAACGGAAGCGCACCAGTTTTTATTTTGCTGCACGTCCATTTTCAGCAAAAATTTTAAAAAGGCATTTTTTACAGGCGCGCTGAAAAATGGATCTGCGTGCACCCAAAACACTTGCCTACACTAGCATAGGCCATTTTTCAGCACACCTTAGTAAAAGGACCCCACAGTCCTGTATACTTTCACTTTGTTATGACACAACACACCATGGTGTTCGTGTTTGCATAAGAGGACTGGAATTCCATTTGATACTATGATACCAGTGGTTGTTGTCATGTCTTGTGTCTTTAGTCATATATTTCTTTGCCCTGACGAGATAATAGAGTGCCATGATTGGCTTCATTATAGCACGTTCAGTTTTTTTATGCTAAAATACTTCGTATATATAACATAAATTAGTTTTGTATCTTCAGTCTATCATATACACGCGCTTTGTTGAGTTTTCTGGCTTTTCACATTCATTTGCATATTTTTCACCCTCTCTTATTCTTGTCTCTCCTCAACAATAAGGCAATGTCTGCTAATTATGTTATGCATGTTTGGTGTTAATATTAACAGTTGATTTTTATTTTATCATAGGTAATGGTTGTTTTGCTATACTTATTTTTATATATACTCTTAACTTTTATATTTTTATTCTATATTGCTTTTTATATCCCTTGTGTTTTATTCATATTTATGTAAATGTATTGATTGTTTTTAACTTTATTTTTCATGTCTATTTACATTGGGCTCCTTTTACAAACCTGTGGAAGAGCACAGTGACCCAGCATTAGGCGGTCACAAGCACAAACGGGCGGTGGCCCAGCACAGCAGGAATAGGAGGTGGGGGGGGGGAGGGTGATGGGAATTATAGAAGAGCTGCAAGCACAGGCAAGTAAGATGGAGGCACTAAAGAACAGAGGACCTATAGAGAGGCAGGTAACAAGACAGGAAGTCTGGGAGGTGGGGAAAGAGGTGACCTCTGGGAGCAAGAAGGGCAGTGCCTGGTGCATTCACTATTTTAACCTGCTGCTCCCAGAGCTCTGCTCTGCTCCATTCCACTGTAATATTTGGTAAATTCTGTTTAATTTGTTTAATCTCTTTCTCTTCTTGCCTTTTGGTTTGTTTGGTACAGGGTGCCTTCTCTGTGGGCCATTGGTTGTGGCCAGGAAGGGAACACAGGGGTTTGGCTCGCAGCAGAGGGCTGAAGTGCAGTGGGCTGCTCAGGCGCAGGTCGGCCGTTTGACTATTTACAGTGCTGGTATGGGGGTCCTCCCTGCTTGGCTTGCCCTTCTTTTCTGGACCTGTGTCTTCTGGATAGGGTGTAATGTGCCCACAGAGAGGCGGAGTGCTGGTAAGCGTGCCAGCAGCCGTGGTGAGAACAGCATGGTTCCATTTTATAGAATGGTGCTGCTGGATTGGTTGGGAATCTGTATGCATCTGTGGCTCTGGCAAACTCGATTCCGCTCCTGCATGTGCGGAGCAAACCATGGTCGCGGGTAAAATGACTGTGCTGCTGTGATGGGCGGTGTCTGCAAAATCATGATGAGCCATCAGCGGTGCACTCTGGGGGCACAATTAACGTCAGCTGTGCTGGTTCCAGGCATTGTTTGAGGGCGGATTGCAGGCAAGTTTCAATTTAAAAATGTGTTTGTGCCAGTGGCCTGGGTTTACTATATAATTTAGGGTTTAGTATGGCCCCTGGGCCTCGGGCAGCAACTGGATAACCATCAGGTCATAGGTTGGTGACCATGAAAGGGCGTGGGTTGCGCATGGTCGCATCTGGGAATGTGGACTATATTTAGGCCTTCGAGTTGTGCCGTGGTCCTCCTTAATAGGCAGTTGTGTTTTTCCCTTGTACGCACGTGCCTCTGTGAATGTGATTCCAAGTGTGATGGAGCCCTTAGGAATTGAATGGGCTCCATCGCATTTCATGCACCACTAATTGCTAGTGCAGCTTTGTAAAAGGAGCTCATTATTCATTTTTTGTGTGTTAATTTTGATGTACACACCATGTTTCTCATTTTATAGGACTCCTGATGCAGACATAATGCTGAAACAGAGCCGTGTCGGGTCTATTAATAAAGATTCTACTATTTGGACCTGTGATTTCCTCTCTGTTTTTTGCCATCTCCGCTTTGTGTTTGGTTTTGGAGATATCTGAGAGGTCTTTTCTTCTTTGGTTTGCTATCATTTATAGAGAACCATCTTTCCTTCAAACATCCTATTTACTGCTCTAATTCACAATATCTTCGATGAATAGAATGGAATCCCCAGTAAATATTGCAGGCTCAACTTTCATAACAACTAACTGGGCCTACTATATTTACAATTTATAACATGCTTTTACACTTTTATTAAAAGGTTTCCCATACAGTCTTGAAATTAAGTCCATGTAGTTCTGCAGAATAGGATGTAGATACACCATTATTCGGGGTATGTCCACTTTGGTACTATGTTGCTCCTCTACAAGGAACTTTTACTGGATCAATAGGAAACAAGATTAATTCTTCCATACATGGTACCATGAATATTACTGATATGAGCATGGAAATATGATGGACAACATCACATGTACCCTTTCTGTTCTTACCATTTTATAATATGAACCCTTGCTAAATTATTTTTAGGTGGAAACATTTGACAATCCATACAGTTCAGCTTTATATTGAGTGGATTCTTCAGGTTTAGTCTAATAAGACACCATGAGAATAATCAGAAAATGATGTTCCCCTTGGTATTTCAGTGTTAAATTGAACCAGAATTGGTTTTTAAATATAATTTCTAGCAATCTGTCTTTCCTAGATTGGATTTGAATCAAGATTATATAAAAACCTGGAATCAAATTGGTTTAGATTTAATGGAAAAAAATGTACTCTTGTCCAAATTCTTCTATAGCACGCTTTGAAATTAGCACATACTTTCAGCAAGTTTGCACTGCTGTAATCTCTCATCAGAGAACTAATCTGTAAATTCATTACAATACAATTTCATTACTAGAAAAATGCTGCCCCAAGTGCATTTCCATATGTGAAATACTTACAGATCTTGGTATTAATCTTAGTTTTTATACAAATTTCACATTCAGCTCTTGTTTCTGAAAGAAAGAATTCACTTTCAAGCTTTTGGCAGAACTATAAGGCACTTTTCCAAGTAATTTAATATTCATAAATGTTTTTCATTACTGCATTGCGCTCCACTTATAATTGATATGGTTAGTCAAGATAATCATTTTTGAGGGAAGGGGTTAGTCAAGCAAATTAAATCCAATATATTTTTCATTGGTGATAATGGACAGAAGCTTCAAGCTATAATGGACATTTTCTGGTCGTGTAAAATATGAACATAATAGTTCTTGGAAAGGATAGGGAGGAATAATTGTAAGAGTTGCTAGCTCAAAAATATGAAGGAGCTCAAATTGACATCCTATAAAATAACTGTCCAGAAAACACATCTTCAGTCAATTTTCTTTCCTAGTTAAGCATTTAAAGAGAACAATTTTATAACTTACGTACTAGTACAGTGGTTCCCAAACCTGGTCCTGGGGGCATCCCATCTAGTCAGGTTTTCAGGATATCCACATTAAATATTCATGAGAGAGATCTGCATGTAGTAGAGGCAGTGCATGCAAATCTCTTTCATGAATATTCATTGTGGATATCCTGAAAACCTGACTGGCCGGGGTGCCTCCAGGACCAGGTTTTGGAACCACTATACTAGTATATAAGCACACGGATGTGCACACTTACTCTCTTATATATCAACATGACATCTAAGTGCTATTCTGCAAATACCCACTTAGGGCTAGATTCTATATATTGGTGCCAAAAAAAAAAAAAATCAGTGATGAAAAACGTGCTATTCTATAAGCTGTGCTTAAAGTTAGGCATGGTATATAGAATAGTGCTTACACCCGGGAATCATGCCTAACTTTAGGCATGGCCATTTGCACCAACTGAGAACATAAGAATAGCTATACTGGGTCAGACCAAAGGTCTGTCTAGCCCAGTATCCTGTTTCCAATAGTGGCCAAGCCAGGTAACAAGTACCTGACAGAAACACAAATAATAGCAACATTCTATGCTACCAATCATATACTTAGGCAGTCACAGTTATAAATAGGAGAAAATATATTTTTACTCAACATATAGCTAAACGCTGGAGCTCTCTGCCCAAGGATGTGGTAAAAGCAGTTAATGTATTTGTGTTTAAAATAGGTATGGCATAAGTTCTCACATCTAACTGTAGGCAATTAGGTGTGTAAATGATAGTATTCTATACCCCACATGACTAACTACTTGACGCATCCCTGACCCACCCATGCTCCCCAGGTTATTCCACTTGAAGTTCCGGATTTTGTAATTTGAGCATTATAGAATAGTGACGAAGGGATGTTGCATACATAACTGCTAATTGGTGCCAATTAGCCCCAAATAAGGCCAATTGTAGCCACTAATTGGCTGGTAACTCCAATAAGCAGTCAATTATAGAATTAAGATATTTGTGCAACTGACCTTATTCTGTTGCTTGTGTCCACAAATTTGTGCGCTAGTCAGAAATTTGAGCGCGTAAGTTTATAGAATTAGAGGAAGTGAACAAAGGGAATGAACAGGTAAATATGGAACTGTTGAAGCAAGATATGATTTGCTGATTTAGATGGCATTTTCGATATGATGTATAAATCTGACTTTGGATGTTTTGCACAAAATGTCCATAATCCAATTAGGAAAGAAGGCCGTTTTCGATAAAAGGACAATGTCTAGTTTTTAAAAAAAAAATTAAATACCATTTTGAACAAGCTTTTGTGCTTTGTATGTTTTTTTTTTTTTTTACTATTTTTGAAAAAACAAATCCAAGTGAAAAACGTAGAAAATCAAGCCAGTGAGATGTAGGGGGGGGGGGGGGGGGGGGGGTGTGTGTCAGTATTTTTAGTAGACTGGTCCTCCAGAAATCTCAGGAGAGCAATGGGGCACCAGAAGACACTGCAGTGGACTTCAAATAAACACCTCCAAGTACATATCTCACCATTTCTATCTTATCTTGTCTGCTGAGCCCCCCCAAAACCCACTGCCCCAACTGTACACCACTACAATAGACCTTCTTGATGAAAGAGGAACATATAGGTGGGTATAGTGGGTTTTTGGTGAGTGTGGAGGGCTCACAGTTTCCACTACAAGTGTAACAGATAGGGAGAGGGATGGGCCTGGGTCCACCTGTCTGCAGTGCACTGCACCTGCCACTACAAAACTCCAGGGACCTGCATGCTGCTCTAATGGACCTGAGTAATAACATCTGAGGCTGGCATAGAGGCTGGTAATTATTTTTTTTATCACATATTTTGGGGTTGGGAGGGGGTCAGTGACCACTGGGAGAGTAAGGGGAGGTCATTCCTGATTCGCTCCAGTAGTCATCTGGTCATTTAGGGCACCTTTTTTTGCCTTATTCATTCTAAAAACAGGTATAGCTCAAAATGTTTTAGATTTAGTCCTGGATGGTTTTGTTTTGTTCCATTATGGCTGAAAAACGTCTAAGTCTTAGGAATGCTCAGATCCCACCATTAACACACCCCCAACATGCCCTCTTGAGATTTGGATGCACTGCAGATAAAACAGCATAGAAAAACGTCTAAAAAATAGGGTTTTGAAAATACTGATTTGGACATTTTTATGAGAAAAACATCCAAATGCTGCTTTATGCCACTTTTTAGATGTTTTTCTCTTTCGAAAACGAGGCACTTAGTCACTAAATATCCAGAATTTTGTCTGTTTTGCTGCACTGAAACCCTTATTTAACTGTAATTTTGGAAGAAGACATTTCTGTTACTTTCTGTAACATTACATTTTGATTCAGTAATTCTTTACTTGATTGGAACAACAAGCCAGTGTGTGGAGAGTATTATTTACTGGCCTGTAACTTTGATTCCCATGCTTTTAAAAACAACTACTATCTTCCTATTGAAAAGAACCACCTGGGCTTTAATGAGCACTTCCTTGCCTCAGGAACACAATAAGGTGTGCACATTTCTCAAGGGAAGATCTGGAAAAAGGGGTTACATACTGTAAGCATTTTCAAATACACATTTTACAAGTGCCATGTGGCCCATAGATATAAATTAGGGCATGCAGCATTTAGCATGCACTAAGCTTTAGTAAAAGGGTCCCCAAGGCATTGGGGAGTGGCCAAAATGGCAGCAGACTCAGCTGGTTGAGCGAGTCTCTGGCCGTGCTTCTTGTAAACAGTTTTTCCACTTATCTATGCTGCATATGAAGAGGAAGGGGATGGTCAAGAGTGGTCCCTCCATGTCTCAGGGACCTCCTCCTGGTCAGCAGCTCATAGACTGCTTCATAGTTGAGGCCCCTTTGTTATCTGAGAAGGCATGCCCTGCTGTGAGGTACGAGGAAGAAGAGCTGACCTCCTTCAGGCTTGAAACATCTCTATCACCCCAGCGTCTTTTGCTCCTCCATGTCCAGCGACCATGTCTCCATCAGCATAACGCGTAGTATTGCCCAGTGCCAAAGTTGCTGCAGGAAGCGCCACCAAGGAGGGAGCTGGTGAAGGTGCCGGTGGACTGGATGGGAAGACATCTGAAGAAGAGGTTAGTCCACCTTCTCTCAAGGAGGTGACAATCGAGCATATCTGGATTCTTTGACTGGTAAAATATCTACAGAGGTAAAAGCTCTGGGGCAGAAGATGGAGGATTTAACTAAGACAGTGGAACAGGTTAAACAGGTCTTTTCATTTCATGTTAACCAGATACAAGGTGATTTAAAAACTTTTCATGTCTTTAAAACTTCTGAGGTAAAAGACTCCCTTGTGATCCATAAGAAACTTGAAAATATTAAAAATTACAATCCTAGACTGAACTGGAATATCTCCTCTTGATTTTTTCAAGAGTTATCTTATTACTATCTTGACATTTTCCTCTGAAGATATTCCCCCAGTGAATAAAATATACTGTGTTCCTATATCTACATGGAATTCTCAGGAAGAACTGGAGGGTAGATGGGACCAGAGAGTTCACCTGGATGTGAATAATATCTTTGCCACTCTAGAAGAATCTTTGACTGAATGATCAGAAAGAGCTACTTTATCAGGGCCCCTTTTACCAAGCTGCGGCAAAAGGGGGCTGGAGCTGGTGTCGGCGCGTGTTTTACACTCACGCCAAGGCCCCCCTTTTACCACAGCTGGTAAAAGTGAAGGTATCCCCTTACCGCCACCCATTGAGGTGGTGGTAAGGGCTCCCCTGCTAACCCTGTGGTAACCGGGCAGCGTATGGCACTGCCCAATTACCGTCGGGTACAGTCCGGTGCTACAAAAATAATTACCGCTGGCTATAATGGAAGTACCGCCAGGCTACCGCAGCAGGCACAGCAGTACTTCTCAATCCTATTGCGCCATCATTTCCGGTGCTACAAAAAATAATTAAAATTTTGTAGCACCGGAAATGGCGCGATAAGAGTGAGAAGTACTGCTGGTCCTGCTGCAGTAGCCTGGCGGTACTTCCATTATAGCGAGCGGTAACTGTCGCGTAGTAAAAGTAGCCCTTAGTATCTCTGGTTTTTGAGCAAGACTTAAATGCCATCTTGAGACTGCATTTTAGGCATCCATTGGATTTATTTCATAGCAAATGAATTTGGATTTATCCTGATGTAACAAAATTTACTCAGGAAAGGAGGAAATTTCTGTCCATGAGAAAAGAGACTAGAGACCTTGGTGCTACATTTTTATTAGCATATCTGTGCAAATGTATGATTAAACTTGGAGGGACTAAATACATCTTCTTTACCCCAAATCAATTAAGGGCCTTTCTAGATATGAAGAAGATTCTTTGAGTGTTGAGCTGCTGGACTTATTGGAACTTATAAGTGGGGTCTAAACCTGTTAAGCTTTTCTTTTTGTTTATTTCAGTATGTTATATATCTTCTTTGCTTTCTCCTGGCTTATTAATTCCACTCCCACCTAATTGTGGTCTAAGGAAGAGTTGTTTTGTTTTCTTGATATTTTATATATTATACCTTATGTCATTTCTTTTTTTTGTGTTGCTTAAACAAGTGTTTAAGCTTGTGATTGTATAACTTGAAATTTATAAATAAATAATTTATTTTAAAAAAAAGTCTCCCCAAGGTTCTAAACCCATAAAATTAAAACTTCTGTTTGCAGCTGTCTTTAAATCTTAATGCAGTGGTTCCCAAACCTGGTCTGGGGCTCTTCAGCCAGTCAGGTTTTCAGGATATCCACAATCATAGGAGCCAACCTTTCAAAATTATTGGGGGTGATAAGCCCAGTGGAAATAACACTTCCTTGGCCACATATGAGGAATGTTCTCAATATTGGGGGTGCTCAAGCACCCATAGAGTCGGCTCCTGTGTCCACAATGAATATTCATGAGAGAGATTTGCATGCAGTGGAGGAAGTGCATGTAAATCTCTCATTGCTGATATCCTGAAAACCTGACTGGCTGGGGTGTCTCCAGGACCAGGTTTGGGAATGTGGATTATTTACCAGAGGGCCCAATTTAGATATCTTAACATTATTAGGGCCCTGTTTACTAAGGTGCCCAAATGGTTTTAGCTCGCACTAAAATTTAGCACACACAATTGCTAGAGACACCCATATATTCCTATGGGTGCCTCTAGCGGTAGCACGTGCTAATTGTTAGCGCATGCTAAAAATGCTAGGGTGGCTACTGCGCAGCTTAGTAAACTGTGCCCTTAGTGTGCTAAGGTGGTAGTTCACTTTAGAAAATCTAGCCCACTATCATGTCAGGACTGTGATCATTAAGGAATTAATTAATTCAATATGTCAAACTAGATTCTGTACTGTGAACTAAGAATGAGCGTTGCAGTACATTGCATGGTGGATTTACTAGAAAAAGTTAAATTTGAAAAAAAGAAATATTTTTTTATTCTATAATATAACTGGAATCTATTATAATGAGAATTATGCAAAGATACCAAATGGCTCTACAGCATGAGGAAAACAATCACTTTTTTTTTAAATGATGAGGAGTGTAATATTATAACAGGTTCCCTATATGTGAAGGCCAAATAAGCACCTATTTAAAAAAAACCCTGTATAAAAATATTTTTGAACTTCCTGGTAAGAAAAGTGATGTCCACAATTTTCTGAGTACCTCTTAAACAGAGTGAAAAAAAAGAAGTATCTTGTACTCTAGCTAATCTGTAGGAAACAAATAACGAAGAAAAAAGGCATTAGTGAGAGATTGTAAGGTTGCCTCTGACAAAGCCAATTAATGAAAGGTAGACATGAGACAACAGTGAAGGATGGCTTTGGTGCTGAAAAGAGGAACAGACAGTAAATGGTCTAAAGGTAGTCTCCCAATTACTAAAGGAAGAGAAGGACAAGAAAAAGGTGGGGAGGCTGAATGTCTTCAATGATACAATAAGAAAGTCTTCAGAGTTCTTTTTTAAAAGATGACAATTATCAAGCCAACAGAACTTCAGGACACACTGTATAGTAATCTTCGGACATATATATTATTTTAGTAAATCTTTTCAGTACTATAGAAAATATTCAAATGTTAAATTAGCTGAAGCTGTAAAAGTCTCAATACTTTTCACTGATGAAATCCTGGTCTTTTACACATCAATTTTTAACAAGGAGGATCGATTTTCAAAGGAGGAATAATTGATAGAACGAACTTTAATCATTAGCCATTTTATAGAGTCTAGTCTTCAAATTATAGGTAAACCCCTGGATTCTATATATGGTGACTAAAGTTGCACACATAAATCGTCATGCTTTGCCAATTTGCATATACTTGATTAATGAGCCAATCAGCATCAGTAATTGGCTCTTAACCAATTATTGACCTCAATCACATTCTATAACAATCTGCACGTAAATCTTAGGATGTATACTTTTTTTTTTTGGGGGGGGGGGGGTGTTTAGGGAACTTTTTGGGAGGCATTCCTATGAACCATGTGCATTCTTTTAGAATATGCCTGATCTGTGCCTAATTTAGGCTGGCATTAGCAGGCATAAATTTAGCCAACTTAAATTAGGCACAAATTAGGTGCTGGTGTCCATAGGAATATTATATATCGTGTTTTTCTTCAAGGACTGTTTGCTACAGAAGACCATTTGCATGATCTCTGATGCGTTCATTTCATCACAGAATCATGGTGCCGTGTTGGGTCTTTCCTTGAGAAGCAGAAATAAACTTGTTTTGACTTACAGTTTGTTTGCTGGAATCTTTTGGCCCTACCCTGGTCTTTCCTTTATACATTATTTTTATGTAGCGTTTTTTCCCTGTTTTTTTTTTTTCCAACATACACATTTTTTCTGATAAAATGTGATTTTTTTCTCTCTCAGATTCTTGTATCACTTAAGGTTTTGATTCTATTGAATATTTTTCTAGAATAGATCTTATGATATCTGTCATGAGTACTGTATTGGATGATTTGTTTTTGTTGGTTTGTTGTTTTTCTGCATTACCTCCATTGCTACTTTTCTTCATGAAAATCCTGTCAGTGACAGTGTGGTTGTCAGCAGTTTGTCAGTGAAGCACATTTTTGCAGCTGTGTCCTCTAAACTACATGCTACTGTGACTTTCTGGCATTTAATCTGTGGATGTCACAATGTGTTTGTTTATTGGCTTTATAACTTGTTTGGACAGCACACTGATTAGTGTTACAGAAACTTACTACAAACCACAAGAACTGCTTTATTAATATTGATAATGAATTAATTTGTCATTCATAGAGATGTTATAACCATTTTCAGATGAACTTTTCTGTATTGGACATAGCTCTGTGTCTACAACAAATTGGAAACTGATACCAATTTCTTGATCTTATGATGACAGAACACGTTGAATATGCAAATACTTCCCATATGCCTATCAAAATCTGTTCTCAGCAGGCCTAAGCATGATTTTGTTTGGCAAGTACAAACTTGTAAAATAACCTATCACCCCCCACCTCCATTCTACTACTACTACTACTACTATTTAGCATTTCTATAGCGCTACAAGGCATACGCAGCGCTGTACAAACATAGAAGAAAGACAGTCCCTGCTCAAAGAGCTTACAATCTAATAGACAAAAAATAAATAAAGTAAGCAAATCAAATCAATTAATGTGAACGGGAAGGAAGAGAGGAGGGTAGGTGGAGGCGAGTGGTTACAAGTGGTTACGAGTCAAAAGCAATGTTAAAGAGGTGGGTATTCAGTCTAGATTTAAAGGTGGCCAAGGATGGGGCAAGACGTAGGGGCTCAGGAAGTTTATTCCAGGCGTAGGGTGCAGCGAGACAGAAGGCACGAAGTCTGGAGTTGGCAGTAGTGGAGAAGGGAACAGATAAGAAGGATTTATCCATGGAGCGGAGTGCACGGGAAGGGGTGTAGGGAAGGACGAGTGTGGAGAGATACTGGGGAGCAGCAGAGGTAGTACATTTATAGGTTAGTAGAAGAAGTTTGAACAGGATGCGAAAACGGATAGGGAGCCAGTGAAGGGTCTTGAGGAGAGGGGTAGTATGAGTAAAGCGACCCTGGCGGAAGATGAGACGGGCAGCAGAGTTTTGAACTGACTGGAGAGGGGAGAGGTGACTAAGTGGGAGGCCAGCAAGAAGCAGATTGCAGTAGTCTAAACGAGAGGTGACAAGGGTGTGGATGAGGGTTTTGGTAGAGTGCTCGGAAAGAAAGGGGTGGATTTTACGGATGTTGTAAAGAAAGAAATGACAGGTCTTGGCGGTCTGCTGGATATGAGCAGAGAAGGAGAGAGAAGAGTCAAAGATGACCCCAAGGTTTCGAGCTGAGGAGACAGGGAGAATGAGAGAGCCATCAACAGAAATAGAAAACGGGGGGAGCGGGGAGGTGGGTTTGGGGGGGAAAATGAGAAGCTCGGTTTTGGTCATATTTAATTTCAGGTGGCGTTGAGACATCCAGGCAGCAATGTCAGACAAGCACGCTGAAACTTTGGTTTGGATGCAAGGTGAGATATCAGGGGTAGAAAGGTAGATTTGGGAGTCATCAGCATAGAGGTGGTAGGAAAAGCCATGGGATGAGATTAATGAACCAAGGGAAGAAGTGTAGATAGAAAAGAGGAGGGGACCAAGAACAGAACCCTGAGGTACGCCGACAGGCAGAGGGATAGAAGTAGAAGAGGATCCACCAGAGTGAACACTAAAGGTGCGGAGGGAGAGGTAGGAAGAGAACCAGGAAAGGACAGAGCCCTGGAATCCAAGTGAGGACAGGGTATCGAGAAGTATGCTGTGATCGACAGTGTCAAAAGCAGCGGAAAAATCAAGAAGAATGAGGATGGAATATTGACCTCTGGATTTAGCCAGTAATAGGTCATTGGAGACTTTAGTAAGCGCAGTTTCGGTTGAGTGGAGAGGGCGAAAACCAGATTGTAATGGGTCAAGAATAGCATGTGAGGAGAGAAAATCAAGGCAGCGGCGGTGAACAGCACGCTCAAGTAATTTGGAGAGAAAAGGAAGGAGGGAGATGGGTCGGTAATTAGAGGGACAAGTAGGGTCAAGTGAAGGCTTCTTAAGGAGAGGTGTGACCACAGCATGTTTAAAGGCAGCAGGGACAGTCGCAGTGGAAAGTGAGAGGTTGAGAATGTGACAGATAAAAGGAATAAGAGTAGGAGAGATGGCATTAAGAAGGTGGGTGGGAATGGGATCAGAGGAACAGGTGGTACATTTTGAGGAAGAAAGGAGAAGTGTAGTTTCCTCAATAGTAACTTCAGGAAAGGAGGAAAGGGAATGAGGGGAAGGAGAGAGAGGGGAACGGACTAGTGGAGGGAGAGCTAGTGAGGTAGAGAAAGCAAGGTTTATCTTTTGAACCTTGTTGTGAAAGAATTCAGCAAGGGTCTGAGGAGATAATGAAGGGGGAGTTGGGGGAGGGGGCACCTTGAGGAGAGAGTTCAATGTGGTGAAGAGAAGTCGAGGATTGGAGCCAAGAGAGTTGGTCAGTTGGATATAATAATCCTGTTTGGCACGTAAAAGAGCAGATTGGAAGGAGGTCAGCATGAACTTAAAGTGTAAGAAATCAGCACCCCCCCCAAAAAAAAAGTCTCAACAATAATAAAAGAAAATTTTAATTTTAGATCTAAAATTACTTTCTACATTACTAATATGATTAAGGGCCTTATGTACTAAGTGCTTCTCAAAAGTGCAATTATAACATCCCTGTTTACTAAGCCACGCTAGCGGCTGCTATGTGCTAACGCTGACTTTGAATGGGCTTGTGTTGGCATTGCCACGTAGCAGCCGCTAGCATGGCATAGTAAACAGATAGATAGTGTCTGAGCTTTACACATTTATTTTGGGGCCCTTTCCCAACTGTTCAGTTCTGCCATACCTTCCTCCTTCTCCTCCTCAAAGAGCTTCTGTTCTTTTTCATAACTTTCTTGATACTGTGCTTAGATCTACCATCTTTTCTGTAAATAAATATTTCTTTAGATTACTCAAGTCAAAAAAAGAGGTGCCATCATCCTTAACTTCCCTGAAGAGCAGCACTATTTCTTTAAAATATAATCTTCAAGTAATGTACATCCAAGCTTGCAGTAGTCCAATCCTGTGGACCACAATTGGTAATAATTCAAGCAATCATATTCTGAATAAGCTTAAAGGCTCACAAGACTCTGAAAGGCCCAAACACATATAAAATTATAGGAAATTAAGACCATATGGCCTATCCACTCTACTCATCCACACAAACTATTAAACATGACCTATGCTTTCTTGAATGTAGATGCTGTCCTTTCTCCATCACTTCCATCACTTTCCACTGTAAAGAAATATTTCCTTGGATTACTCCTGAATATTATCTGCTTTTATCCTCATTTTATAATCCCGTGTTCCAGAGCTTCCTTTCAGTTCAAAGAGACTACCTCCTGTGCAATGGATGAATTTAAATGTCTCTATCATAGCTCCCTTCTCTCATCTTTTTTTCCAAAGTATACATATGAAGATCACTGGCCATTTTAGTTGCTGCCCTCTGAACCTATTCACTCTTGTTTATATCATTTTGAAGGTGTAGTCTCACAAAATGCTTATACAAAGACATTATCACATATTTTTTCCTGATGTCCATTCCCCTCCCAAGGTACACAAGCATCTATCTTTTATCTTCACCTTTTATACCTGTTTGGCATCAGAAATGATTAGCGCCTAGAACCCCAATCATTTTTCATACTCAAAAGTGCTTCACTCCCTATACTATACCATACCCTTGGGTTTTGTTCCCCAAATGTAGAACTTTGCATTTTTTTAGCATTAAATCTTAGCTACATATTTCTAAACTATTCCTCAAGCTTCTCTAGATTCTCCCCCGCATGTTATTCACACCTTTCAGAGTATCTAACCTTTTGTAAATGTTGGTATCTGTAAAGGGGAGATTTGTGACAGCCCTTCTGCAATACTGCTTGCAGAAATGTTGAAAAGAACAAGACCACGGACCTAATCCTGAGACATGCTTCTATCCTTAGAGTAAACTCCATTTACTACTACTCTTTAGCACCTTCTACTCAACTAGTCTCTAACTTAGTCATTTTTGAATACGTACTAGGCTGCTTAGTTTATTTATAAGTCACCTATGCACAGCTACACCAATGGCCTTATTAAAATCTAAAGGTACGACATCTAGCTTCCTCCTCCAATTCATCTTACTGATCACCCCCTCAAAAGAAATTAATCAGATTTGTTTGACCACACCTACCTTTAGTAAAACCATGCTTTTTCAGATCTTATAATCCACTGGATTCCAGAAATCTTTCCCAAAAATGTATTTACCACAGAGATCAGATTATCTTATAGTTTTTTGCTCCTTCCTTAATACGGCTTTTCTGGAGAGGAACCCTATCTACCTGTTTCCAGTCCTTTAGAAACACGCTTGACTCTAAAGAAGCATGTAACAATCAGATAGCAGAATCACCAGAATGCTATACAGAACTTCAATAGTCTCAGATGTATACTGTTTGACCCCATAATTTTGTCTGCTTTTAGTTTAGCTACTCCTCACAAACACTGACTTCTGAAAATCATTTGAGATCTACCTCACTTTCATTCCAATTTCAGTTTATTTGCAGTGGTCCTACTCCCAAACCTTCATACCCGAACACAGAACAAAAACATTTGTTAAGAAGTTCTGTTTTATCCCAATCACCCTGTAGATTATATTGTATTTTTATATTTTATAAATCTGATAAGTAAAAAAGAAAAACATTACAGTAAGGACCATAAAAACCCAGCTAGTCAGCTCAATTTCTTCTTTCTGTAATGCCATACATCCTTTTCCATTTGTAATTTTTCCCTTAATTTCTTTGCTACCAAGGTTCTTCTGTTCTTATCCAATCTCATCCCGAGTTATATTATTATTTTTCTGTCCATCAGGACACTCTTCCATGCTTCAACCACCTTTTCTATGAGTCTTTCCGCTTCCAATCTCATTTTATGAACCTGTATTCAAAAGTTTTCTTTCTACTGAAAAATATTTGCTTCTTGTACATGTTGTATCTCCAGTCTATCCACAAAGATATACTCATTTAGATTCCTGAATACCATCATTTAGGGCTCTTGGCCAATGCATCATTTGAGTAGCCCATCTCTCCATCACTGTTACTATACCTACAGTATATCCTTTCAGATGAATGATATCCAGAATTACATATAGAACTCCAACTGAAATCTCACCAATGATCTGTACAGAGCCATTATGTTCTCATTTTTTTCCTTCTATTTATGCATTCTAGTGTTTCACTTCCTATGGTTAGATTAATTCACCTTAAGGGGCCCTTTTACTAAGCTGCATAAGCGTCTATGCGTGCCCAATGTGCACCAAAATGGAGTTACTGCCCGACTACCACGTGGCTTTTGCGGTAATTTCATTTTTGACGTGCGTCTGAAACACACATCTAAAAAAATATTTTTTATTTTCGGGCACGCGTAACGGACGTCCTCCAAGTGGCAATTGATGCGTGTAGGTCATTACTGCCCGGATTCTTTACCATTAGGTCAGTGGCTGGTGGTAAGGTCTCAGACCCAAAATGGACGTGTGGCAATTTTGATTTTGCCTCGCGTCCATTTTCGGCAAAAAAAAGCGAGGCCCTTTTTACAGGTGTGCTAAAAAATGGATCAGCGCTTGCCCAAAACACACGCCTACAATACCGCAAGCCATTTTTCAGCGCACCTTTGTAAAAGGACTCCTAAGTTCTTTCTCCAGAGTAACAGCAATCAGTATCTGTCTCCCCCCCCCCCCCCCCACACACATATATTCCTCCCTTGCATTATGGTCCTACAAGTGATAAATTCCAGTGTATTTTATTTTGTATGTAACTATAACCCCAGGTTATCCAAGGAGATATTCATGTTTTATTTCACCACTGATGGATCATCACAGAGATGGTGGCATTGGAAAAATGAAAGCTCCAACTTGGGCCATCGATGAATCGGATTTGTGTCTATCTGGGTGATATCAAAATTCAACCTTCATTTTCCTATCAGCCTGTATCATCAGACCCTGCTGATAAAGCACAACATTGGTGTAATGTATATGTTGCTTTCTGCATATTATTCAATTTACTTGTTCCCTTATATTTATAGAAAACAGACACATTCCCTATAGTAATTATACTTGCTATAATATTCTGCAGTGCTTTACTTTCTAGAATCTCATTAACCTTGAGATTTATTAGCATGTTACATCCATCATTCATGTTGACAGCATTGATTCCTAATTTTAGGATTTGTAATGCCTCTCTAGGCTATCTTGGGATTTTGCTTTGAAGAGGATTCTTGCTTAGACAATCTAAAATTATACACTTTTGTCATACTTCTTTGTTCTTTTGTAAATGGTTAAGAGACAAAGAAAACAAGCAGGTCACACTTTAAAATAATTCTATATAGGGAGAATGAGGATCTGAAAGGCAAGCAAGATGGTGCTGTGAAAAGAAAGAAGATTGAGAGGTTTGAAATAAAATGATGAAGGGAAGGTGCTATTGTGTAGCAAAGGAATTCTGAGTGTGTTACTTTACATCAAAATGACTTTTTGTGCTATTGTACACCAACAGCCTGGATGCAATTTACTATTTCAGCCTGAGCTTCCAGCATTAGAAGGGCCACTTTGAATCTGATTTTTCAGATGAACTTTTTAATACAGTGTAAAAATAATAAACAGCTGTGGAAGTTAATAGTTAATGATGATGCAATACCATAGGATTTTTAAAAAAATGGTTTCTTCTTGAAAATGGCTTCTGCCAGAGATCTTTATTATCATTCCCTTTTGCTGGAATTGTCCTTAATGTTTATGGCAATTGTAGAATAGAAGAAGCCTGTTAGCAGTGTCCAGCTGCTACATACGGTTCATCCAGATGCAACAGCTGGAATCCTAGAGGAATAAAATGAAGTGTATTTTCTAGGCCTCACTTGGGGGCCCTTTTACTAAAGGGTTGCTTCACAGCAACTCGAAACTACAGCTGGCCCAATGCGGGTGCTGGCAGTAGTTCCACTCCAGTGCGTGCCATTTCTGGCGCTAGCAGAAATATTAAAAAAAATATTTCTGCAGGGGGTTACCTGGTGGTAAACAACGCTGCCTGATTACTGCCGGGTTAGCGCAGGAGACCTTACCATCACCTCAATGGTCTTTTTACCCACTGTGGTAAAAGGGCCCTGGCGAATGGCAAAAACAGCCGCCGTAGCTAGCGCAGGGCCCCTTTTACCGCAGCTTAGTAAAAGGGCCCCTTGGTGATTAAATATACATTAAAAGGTAACCACTATAAATAATTGTATTTTTCATTATGTAGCTGACATGAAGCCTTTGGATACAGTACTGTCACTACAAAGCTAGATTTAAGGCAGTAAAAATATCTAAGCCAAATGGAAAAAAAATATTCACCTTCAATAAAGCTCCTATGCTGTTTTCTACATGTATAATAATAATTTTGTGCAATTGGCACTGAAAGCTCCAGTTCTTCCTCTTTCTATGTTAGAAGATCCTGATTCTAACAAATAGGTACATGGTTCCAAAATAGACAAAATTCCAATCTGTCTCCTGCTTCTCTATGTTACCTCAAATCTCAGACTGCAACAGGCAATCAGTTTTCAAAGAAAACAAAGGCCACAGCCCTATAAAAAAACATATATATACAGTGCACTCCATTTAAGTGCATGTCGGATAAGCGCATGCTCTAACTAAATGCCGTACTTCGGTCCCGTTTTTGGCGCCATCAATTTCTATGGGGACAAACTTTGGTTTAGCGCACCACTGATAAGCACAAGATTCGCTTATATGCATGGTTTAAGACCGCTCCTCTTGTGATAATGTCACCTCCAGGATAGTTGGGTTAAGGCAGTTTCAGTCTGAAATACAAGTCCCAGAAGGCATTGCAGGCAAGGAGCCAGAGGGTGAGATGAAGAACCCGGACTGGACTCCTAGCTGCAATCAGGGAAGACATGGGTGTAAGCTGGCTGGTGGTGTAGAGTGGCTGCCACTAGGCGTAAAGAGAGTTAGGAAACCCTGTGTGCAGGGGCTCATCATTGGTCTCATTAGTCTAATGCTTAACTCCGCTGGTTTGGGTGTGAGGAAGCTAATGGAAGGAGAATGATTAGTGGTGGTAGCTGAAGCCAGGGATTGATTAGGCAGGTGGGAAGGAGTCCCAGGAGTTCAGTTCAGGAGAGAGAAGGAGAAGCAGGCTGAAATTCCTTGGGCAGGGAGGTCCCTAAAGTACTGAAGTGGGCTGAAATTCCTTGGGTGAGAGGAAGTCCCAAAAGTATTGAATTCACTGTGAAGCTGATGCAGGGTAAAACCCTTGGGTAGAAGGGGTTCCTAAAATATTGAACTCTCCTGAAGGTAAAGAGGATAGAAGGTAGAAACTGCTGCTTGGTGACTGAACTGTAATGATAAACTGAAAGAACTGTTTGTGTTGGGAATTGAATTACTGTTTATTGTGCACTGGATAAAGAGCCCAGACTGGAGCCTGTAAGCCTGTATTGAATCCTGGTATGTGCTATGCTGCTGTTGGAACTGTGCACTAGAAACCTGCATGGAATAAAAGTCCTTAAGATTGAAGTTACTGGTGGACATCTATTTCTTCATTGTGCTGGGAGCCTGTGGCTGGAGGAGATTGTTCTATCCTTGGCTGCACCAGCGAGGTACCTGGTTACACTCTGCAGGAAAGACTCCGCATAAGCGCACGCACGGAATATGGAAGCCGATTGGCACGTGACAAAGGGGCGATAAATTTGAAATCTCATTGGTTAACTGGCACAGGCAGAAAAAGCGAAAGAAAGTTCTTAGAGTGTACACTGGAGTCGTCATCATCATCTTGCAACTGTAAGACTTTAACACTGGCTGAACGAATAGAAATTCTTAAAAAATTAGAAAACAAAATCAAGCATCTATTGCTAATGAATATGGTGTCAATCCCAGTCAAATTTCATGTATCTTGAAGCAGAAAGATCAGCTTCTCGAAGACTGGCAAAATAATACAAATCCACACAGGAAACGTAAACGGGCATGAAAAGCTGAGGATGTAGAAGATGCTCTTCGGTGGTTTTCTCAAGTTAGGAGCAGACAGTTTCCTGTCAGTGGTCCACTGCTTTTGGAGAAAGCTAATCAGCTAGCTGAAAGTCTTGGACTAACTGAATTCAAAGCCACTGTTGGATGGTAGGAAAGATGGAAGGAGAGGAACAACTTAAAATTCAAGAAACAGCATGGTGAAAAGCAAGACACTGATGAGTTTGGTGCTGAAAATTGGGTTGTTTCAGTTCTTCCTACCATCTTGAACGAGTTTGCACCTCATGACATTTTCAATGCTACGAAAACAATCTCTACTGGCGAGCGATTCCTGATGGAACACTTGCATTCAAACAAGCCGAAACTACAGGAAGTAAAACGTCGAAGGACCGACTGACGATCCTCCTTTGCTGCAATACGGATGGGAGTGAGAAGTTGGAACTACTCGTTATTGGAAAAAGCAAACAGCCCCGTTGCTTCAAGAATGTTAAGCGGCTTCCTGTGCCATAGGAGGCTAATGCAAATTCATGGATGACTGGGGAAATTTGGAAGCAGTCGCTAAAGAAATTAGACACTAGAATGCGGGCACAAAAGCATCAGATTTTGTTGCTTTGTGATAATTGTGCTGCACACAGTGATGATGTCAGGCTGTCTAACGTCAAGGTGGTCTTCCTGCCACCAAACACTACCTCTCTGATCCAACCTATGGATCAGGGCATAATAGCCAATTTCAAACAACATTATCGGGCTCTTGTACTACGTCATCTGAGCATTATGGATGACCAGACTGGCAAGGATAAACGTGCTGTTGAACTGGCTCGTAATCTATCACTGTTGGATTCCCTACATATGCAGAAAAGCCTGGAATCATGTTACACAGGCAACCATTGTGAACTGCTACAAGCGGGCAAGCTTTGTTAAGGATGTGGAGAGGGACGAAACAGATGCAGCTGTTGCAAACGCGTCAGATGAACAGGCTATTGACATCCCAGTCGGTGTTACTGAAGAGGAGTTTCATCACTACGTAGCTGTTGATTACAATCTACAAATAGCTGATGACAGCACTGATGTCGAGATATGCGCCTACAAGCAGGCAATGGCTGTTGATGAAACAGATGATGAAATGAGCAGCGAGGCACACGCTGACGAAATTCAACAACCTCCTGTCACTTTTGCAAGAATGCTGGAGAGTCTGAACACCATGCGGGCCTATCTGGAGGCCACTGGATGTCAGTGCTATGACAGTTTTTACCGTCTGGCAGACGTAGTCTATGGAACTCAGACACAATAGTGTACAGAGGACTATAACTGATTACTTCAAGTAAGCCTAATGTCAGTTAACGGAGACTGTATATTGTACATATAACAGTACTGTACATATGTTTATCAGATGTCAAGCTTCTTTGGGTCACAATGATTAAGTGCACGCTCTGGTTGCATGTATTTCTTTGGTCCCAGACCCTTGCACTTAAGCAGATTGCACTGTATGTATATGTGTATATATATATATATATATTTTTTTTTTTTTGTTTGTTTGTTTTGTTTTGTTTTACATTTGTATCCCACATTTTCCCACCTATTTGCAGGCTCAATGTGGCTTACATAGTACCGTAGTGGCGTTCTCCAGGGCATGAACAAATACAAGGTGTTATTGTGGTAGAATAAGGATCATGTAAGGTAGGTATAATGGGGGATTTAGGGAGGAAGAAGGAAGTTGGGGTGTGTCCATTTCGATCTTTGGTTTTGTTGTGTTGCAGGTCCTCAGGCTTTTATGTTGGGTCGGTGGGATATGCCTTTCTGAACAGGTGTGTTTTAGTTCTTTAGGTGGTCGTACGTTGTTTTTACTGTTTTTGGCAGTGCATTCCATAGTTGTGCGCTTAAATAAGAAAAGCTGGATGCATACGCTGATTTGTATTTGAGTCCTTTGCTGCTTGAGTAATGAAGATTTAAGTATGTTCGTGCTGATCTTGTTGTGTTTCTGGTTGGCAGGTCTATGAGGTCTGTCATATATCCCAGGGCTTTGCCGTAGATAATTTTATGAACCAGGGTGCAAAATTTAAAAGCGACACGCTCTTTGATTGGGAGCCAGTGCAGTTTTTCTCGGAGGGGTTTGGCGCTTTCAAAACGTGTTTTTCCAAATATAAGCCTGGCTGCTGTGTTTTGAGCGGTCTGAAGTTTCTTTATAATTTTGTTCTTTGCAACCCACATAGATACCGTTGCAGTAGTCTACATGACTCAGTACCATTGATTGTATTAAGTTCTGGAATATTTCCCTCGGGAAGAACAGTTTCACATGTTTAAGTTTCCACATTGAGTGGAACATTTTCTTTATGGTAGATTTCACTTGGTTCTCTAGTGAAATGTTCTGGTCGATTGTTACTCTGAGAATTTTCAGGCTGTCTGCGATAGGAACGGTATAACCTGGGGTGTTTGTTTGTGGGTTTGTATGTGTTGTATTGGGATGAGATGATGAGACAGTGTGTTTTTTCTGTGTTGAGCTTTAATTGGAATGCGTTTAACCATGAGTCCATGATGTTCAAACTGAGCTCAATTTCATTGGTTATTTCTGTCAGATCATGTTTGTAGGAGATATACTGTATATTGTGATGTCATCAGCATATATGAATGGGTTAAGGCCTTGAATGGATAGGGACTTGGCTAGTGGGGTCATCATGAGGTTGAAGAGGATCGGTGATAGTGGTGATCCTTGCGGTACTCAGCAGTCTGGTTTCCAAGTTGATGAGATGTTTGTGCTAGTTTTCACATAGTGGCATAGCAAGGGCGGCTGACACCCAGGGCGGTTCGCCGTTGCGCACCCCCCCCCCGGGTACAGCGCGACACCTCCCCTCCCCCCCCCCCCCGAGTGCATTCTTACCTCTTGGGAGGTGGGAGCAGCCGTGAGGCTGTCGGTTCCGCTGGTTCCCTGCTCCCTCTGCCCTGGAACAGGAAGTAACCTGTTTCGGGGCAGAGGGAGCAGGGAACCAGCGGAGCCGACACCCCCCCGGCGTGCACCCGGGGCGGCTCGCTCCCGCCGCCCCGCCCTTGCTATGCCAATGCTTTCACATGATATGTTCTTGTGGTTAGGAAACCCTTGATCCATTTGAGTGTATTTCCATTGATACCGAAATAATCTAGGAGTCTTAATAATATATTATGATTGACCATGTCGAAAGCACTGGACATGTCAAATTGTAGGAGAAGTATACTTTTACCTATTGCTATTTCCTGCTTGAATTTAGTTAAGAGAGAGAGAAGGAGAGAGAGAGACAGTGAGAGAGAAAAGAGAGGGAAGGAGAGAACTCTGCCAGAAAGAATGTCTCTGTTGCCTTAATTACACCAGCCAGCACAAATGTATAAATAAACTCAAGAAAGCCAGTTTCATCACCTTAAACACTTATATATCACATGAAAATGAAGCAATTAACTTCAATCTTTACCCTTCCTCCTTAGAGTAGCAGTCTCTTGTTTATCGCATGTAAGTGCTGGGCTTTGAAAAATAAATGAAGCAATAACCTTTTATCTTAAGTTTTCTACTTTTTGGGCTGTCATTCACAACTTGTTGTTTTACAGTAAATCATAATTCTCTTTTGGAAAACAAGATTTGGCCATATATCTGAGACTACTGTTGCAACAATCTGAAGAACTAAGATTAATCCAAATGATTTCTCTAAAACATGTACTCTTCCTGGCAAAATCTGCTAAGAATGAGAAAAAAAATTGCTGCAGACTTTCATCGGTGTATGACAGTTTTTAAAAATAAAAATAATAAATCTATGTATTTTCATGGAAAATCAGGTAGAAATTGACCTATTTGCTTCTACTTAGATTATTTTACAAATCTGTACTTAGGATCATTTTTGAGATTTAGGGCTCCTTTTTCTAAGCTGGGCTAGAATGTGGCCTTAGTACACCCTTACACTGATCTTTCCCATGCATTAAGGCCACTTTTAGCGCAGCCAGAAAATGGCCAATTTTCCATTATCTGAATTAATGGCCATTGGCTAATGTTGTAGTTAGCACATGACCATTAAAAAAAAATAGCATTTGAGCTCTTGCTAATTTTTTTTAATGGTCACGTGCTAATGGTAACATTAGCCAATGGCCATTAATTCAGATAATGGAAAATTGGCAATTTTCTGCCTGTGCTAAAACTTTTGTAGGTGGTAAGGACTTATATGCTAATCCTGTGCTAATCAGTGGTATTGCTAGGGTTACCATATTTTGTCCTCTGAAAAAGAGGACACATGTCCTGCCCCCTGTCACATATTCCCCTTCCCTGCCCCCCCCCCCCCCCCGTCACCTCCCCTCCTCTTACTTACTATCTACTGCCCTGGTGGTCTAGTGACCTCTTCGGGGCAGGAAAGAGCCCCCTCTTTCCTGCCTGGAGCTCTGTCCTTGTCCTGCATCCTGTTGCTGTGACGGTCTCGGGATTCAAAATGGCTGCCAAGAGTTGAAGTCTCATGAGGTCGCTTGAACTCTTGACCTTACCACCAGCCATTGACCTAGTGGTACGGTCTCATGTGGTAACCGGGCGGTAATGACCTAAATGTGTGGAATTCCACTTGGCACGCGTTCACTATGCTCATCTGAAAATAATTTTTCAGATGTGTGCTACGGATGCGTGCCAAAAATGAAATTACTGCAAAGACTACGCGGTAGCTGGGTGGTAACTCCGAATTGGCACACATTGGGCGCGCGTAGGCATCTACACGACTGAGAAAAAGGGCCCCATAGTTATATAATAAGGGGAAAACACGCCTAATTTAGGCACAAAGATTTGCACCATGTTTCAGTTGGTGTAAATGGCAGCACCTAAAGTTAAGAATTCTGGGCATAAGTGCTATAAACCACGCCTAACTTTAAGTATAATGATGAGAATAACGCTTATTTCAGCAGCAAGTTTTTCAGCGTCATGTTGATTATCCAGTTCCCACATATTTTATATATATATATATATATATTTCTAATTCCCAGACTGGCTAGTTTTCTCGGCATTCTTTGTGGAACACTATCAAAGATTTTACTGAAATCCAACTGGACCATGTCAATTACATTTCTGTTTGGCCACCTATCAAAACAATCATCAAGTCCGATTAAAGCTCCCTCTTATACAAATAATACTGCCTAGGCTTCTCTAAGCCACTCACTTTAATTTATGATACTATTTTCTTTTTTTGGTTGTGCTTTCATGACTTTAACTACTCCATATTTCAGTAAGGATGTGCTTTTGGTTCATGGGTGCATCTTAAAAATTTTTGTATATCCTAAATTGATTTGTCTTTTCTGCATCATTCATGTTTGTACCTTGAATAGCAAACACTATTGCTCATATCACAATATCTTTTGCCCTTGTTGTTCACCTGTGGTCGATTACCGCAGTTATTTATTTATTTATCTGGTTTTATAATTTATCTTTCAAAAATAAATGTTTAGTAGTCTGAATTTGGAGTAAAATTATTGTTCAAGGCACAGTTATCTTTCAGACATATCAGTTCTGTAACATAAATTCAAATGCTTGCTTATAATTTCAAATTCATAATAAATACAGTTTAGACCCCCAATATGGAGGGCAATTCTATAAAGAGGCACTTAAGTATAGGTGTCTAGAGGATGCCTGATTGGAGCTAAATCTATAAAGGAAAGTAGGTGCTACTTTCTTTTATATCAAGGGTGGCCAACCACGGTCCTCAAGAGCCACAACTCAGTCAGGCTTTCAAGATTTCCACAATGACTATGTATGAGATCTATTGGCATACAATGGAAACTGCGTGCAGATCAATCTCATGCATATTCATTGTAGAAATCTTAAAATTCGACTGGGTTGTGGCCCTTGAAGACAGTAGTTGCGGCCTTCGAGGGCCATGGTTGCTCACCTCTGCTCTTAGAAAAGTAGAAAAATGTAGGCAGATAAAGACCATATGGCCTATCCTGTCTACCCATCCATGCTATCTATTCTCCCTATCACTCCCTTAGAGATCTTATGTACATGTCCCAAGCTGTCTTGAATTCAGATACTGTTTTTGTCTTCACTACTTCCACCGGGAGGCTATTCCACGAATTTGTCACCTTTTACATGAAGTAGTATTTCCTCAGGTTGCTTCTGAGTCTATCCCCTTTCACATTCATCCAATCCCCCCTCATTCCAGAGCTTCCTTCCAGATAAAAGAGACTCCCCACCTGTGCATTTGTGCCTCATAAGTATTTGAACATCTCTATTATATCTCCCCTCTGCCGCCTTTCTTACAAAGTACACATATTGAGTTTTTAAGTCTGTCCCCCATACGCTTTATGATAACGGCCAGTGACCAGGACCGACTCCATCTGTTTATATCTTTTTGAAAGTGTGGACTTCAGAATCGTACACAACATTCTAAATAAGTTCTCATCAGAGTCTTATACAGGGGTATCATCACCTCCTTTTTTCCTACTGAATATTCCTCTTCCTATACACCCAAGAATCCTTCTAGCTTTCATCATCACCGTTTCTGTTCATCTCTCTTCCCAATAATGGACCTTATTCCTCCAATCCTTGGCTGCCACTATTTGCTATCCTGACTCTCTCATATTGATTCCACTCTTCACCCATGTTTTTCATCTTTTCAATTTTTTTTCAAAAGATCTAGGACCTTTCAATCTTATTCATTTTCCTACCTGTTCTGCTGGTTACACTCTTGACCTGGTTCTACTTCCTGTTAATTCTCACATCTCTCTGGATTTTCCTTGCGATCTTTACCATGGTCCGATCACTTCTTGGTCAGTTTCTTTTTGGCTCTCTCTCCTGGTCATGGTTCTCCTTTCCCTGATAACTCTCATTCTCTCCCCCGCCTTAGGGATCCTGCTGAATATCCTCCTCTTTACATTAAAATTCCTGAAAATTTTTTATCACCAAGTCTCAAGGACATGTCATTGTTGGAATGAGGTGCTTAGTTCTCCTCTTATCTCTCCCACCCCACCTTCAGAGTACATTTTCATGGATCTTCCTCCACCCCCATCACGCTCTCTGCTGGAGTTCCTCAGGGATCTGTCCTTGGACCCCTTCTTTTTTCAATCTACACCTCTTCCCTGGGCTCGCTGATCTCATCTCATGGTTTCCAATACCATCTTTATGCTGATGACACCCAGATTTACCTCTCCACACCAGAAATCAGTGCGGAAACTCAGGCCAAAGTATCAGCCTGTTTATCCGACATTGCTGCCTGGATGTCCAACCGCCACCTGAAACTGAACATGGCCAAGACCGAGCTCATTGTCTTTCCATTCAAACCCACTTCTCCTCTCCCTCCACTCTCTATTTCAGTCGACAACACCCTCATCCTCCCCGTCTCATCTGCCCGCAACCTCGGAGTCATCTTCGACTCCTCCCTCTCCTTCTCTGCCCATATCCAGCAGACAGCCAAGACCTGTCGCTTCTTTCTCTATAACATCAGCAAAATTTGCCCTTTCCTCTCTGAGCACACCACCCGAACTCTCATCCACTCTCTCATTACCTCTCGCCTTGACTACTGCAACCTACTCCTCACTGGCCTCCCACTTAACCATCTATCCCCCCTTCAATCCATTCAGAACTCTGCTGCACGTCTTATCTTCCGCCTAGACCGATATGCTCATATCACCCCTCTCCTCAAGTCACTTCACTGGCTTCTGATCAGGTACTGCATACAGTTCAAGCTTCTCCTACTAACCTACAAATGCACTCAATCTGCAGCCCCTCATTACCTCTCTACCCTCATCTCCCCTTACACTCCTACCCGTAACCTCCGCTCACAGGACAAATCCCTCCTCTCAGTACCCTTCTCCACCACCGCCTACTCCAGGCTCCGCCCTTTCTGCCTCGCCTCACCCTATGCTTGGAATAAACTCCCTGAGCCCATACGCCAAGCCCCCTCCCTGCCCATCTTCAAATCCTTGCTCAAAGCTCACCTCTTCAATGTCGCTTTCGGCACCTAACCATTGTACCCCTATCCAGGAAATCTAGACTGCCCCCAATTTGATTGACTGCACTTTTTTGGCCTTTAGATTGTAAGCTCTTTTGAGCAGGGACTGTCCTTCTTTGTTAGATTATACAGCGCTGCGTAACCCTGGTAGCGCTTTAGAAATGTTAAATAGTAGTAGTAGTTCTTCTGATCCAACTAATTTATTTGTCCCTAAGCAGCATGACAAACATCGTCCTTGGTATCATTCGGATCTTTGACTGCTTAGACAGCAAAGACGTAAGGCAGAAAAGATTTGGCATAGGAAACCCTCATCTGACTCCCTTCTCTCATTTAGGAATATCTGTCTTTTTTATAAGTTCTGTATTAAACAGGCAAAAACAACTTATTTTTCCAGGCTGATCTCTACTTCTAAGAATCCTACCAAAAAACTCTTTGCAATTGTTTCAAATTTGACCATCCCTCTTTCAAGAACATTTCTTCAATCTTCTCTGAAGGTTTTAGCCTCTGTTTTCTCCTCTAATGTCGCAATTTGCTGGCATCAGTCTCTCCATCCCCTTCTTTGGTTCCAATAAATACACTGTCTGATTCAACAGATACACCGTGTTATTCAACAATTTCATCTTGTTGGTCATCCTTTTCACTACTATCTCTGACATATTTAACTCAACTGGTGAAAACTATGAATATAACAACTTCAGTTTTAGATCCACTTCCTTCTAAATGCCAACTGTCTTGCAAACATTGTCTACTTCCTTTTCTGCTGCACATGATCTGTCAAAACCTTTTCCTGGGCATTGTTCCCGACTCCTGAAAGAAAGCCATAGTACTCTCAATTCTTAAGAAGCCTTCACTCGACCCATTAGATCCAATAAACTATTGTCCAGTCTCTACCCTCTGCTTTGCTTCTGTGTTGTTTTTGAGCAACTTCTTTCTAGGGTTGAAAGGCAAATTATTTTGCATCCCCACCAAAGGAGCTTCTGGGCAGTCACAGTACAGAATCAATTGTGACAGCCTTGATCAGTAAATAGTACACTCACCTTGATTCAGGTTCTTTTATATTTTTGGTGTCTTTAGATCTATCCACCTCGTTCGACCTTATTGATCACTCCCTCCTTCTTCTGAGGCTTCAATCTTTAGGCTTATCTGGGACTGTCTGGCTTGGTTTACTTCATGTTTGTCAGGCCGTTCTCTTTACTTTTGCTTTTTTATGAGGTATAATATGGCTTAGAAACAGAGGAGTAGCGTGATCAACAGGATGCTTCCAAAGAAACCAAGGGGATGAAAAATAAGGAATAAAAATGTTCTTTAATTGTAGAAAATAAGACTCAATATGGCACTGTGTTTTGGCAAGAAATGCCTGCCTCAGGAGTCTGTATCTGGTAAACGCCAATAGGTGGAGCTGAACTGAATCAAGCCTTTAAAAAGACTAATGATTGGTGGATATGCAGGATACGTAGGTAGAAAGCACAAGCAAAACTGAAAGTAGAATTGTGTCCACAAAAACATTGCTGTGTCAACTGACATAAATAAATGGCCCTATTCTATAATATTCTGCCTAATTTTTGGGAATGCCCCTGACCTACCATGCCCCTCCCATGGCCATGCCCTCTTTTGAGTTGTACGCTATAAAACTTAGGTGCATATCAGGGCACATCTGTACATGAACTCAAGTGATCACCAGTTAACACCCATTTCCAATTATTGATTAACATCTCATTAATTAGTTTACGCATGGGTCTGGGATCTGCGCCCAACTTTGAGTGACCTATATAGAATCTGAGGTTTTTTTTGCACATTTAAAGACGATCATTGTATAAAAGATAAAAGAGCTATTCAATGTGAAAATCACATGGGAGGCACCATCTCCATTAATAATAATATTGAATTATTCTTTGCTATTGCTTTATGTCAGTGGGAATTCAGGAAATGGTTTCATTTCTTTCCAAAGTGCATGTACAGATATGTTTTAATTTCCTTGACGTTCATTTCTGTTCAAAAGTTCCTGGCATCTCATTTTCTTTCATTTTTTTATCACCTTGCATTTTGTCTTCCTTTCAGTTCTGTGTTTGAAAGGAATTGCCGGCTGGTTTACAGATTCTGCCACTAGGGCTCAGCAGATTCCAGCCTTTGAAAGAAAATAGAAAGTTTATGGCTAGGAGTCACAAAAAGTAAAACTGGTCAAAACACAGGGTCGTATCTGCTACTGAAAAGAACACCTGAATGTCACTTGAAATTGTGCAAACCTTTCGCTGGAACTGACCTAAGAAATTCTAACCCAGTGGAGTGGATAATTGCATCGTACAAATTATTAATGATATCATATAATCCAGCTTGTTTGACGTAGTTTAAGGTGAAGTGTGGCAATTAAAAATTAGGTAGAAAACAGTAATTTGTAGAACTGTTGATATCTTCCCTTACTGCTTGACATTTCAGAAGCCATTAGCACAGCATTACCGGGGACAGAACAATGCAGAAATTGCTATGGGATTCATTCATTAGAGCACACAGTTTAATAGCACAATGTAAAACAAACTAAGAGGTTCTTTTACTATGCTGAGCTAATAAATTGGCATAGCACAGCCTTACAAGGGACTTCCCTGTGCACTAAGGGCCAAATTCCATAAGTAACACCTAAAAATCGACGCTGAAAATTTAATGTACCTAGCATGATTCTATAAGATGTATGTGTCCTTTATAGAATCATGCTTAGCACACAACTGTACCTAACTGTACCTACAGTTAGGCGTGATTCTATATGTGCGCACATGAAATTTAGGAATGCCCTGGAATTTCCCTAGCTAAGCCCCAAAAAGTTATGAATATTAAGATTTACATGCAGGTCATTATAGAATATGATATGTGCGTAAATCCTAATTAGGGCCAATTAGTGCTGAAAATTGGTTATCACCAATTATCATCACTGGCTCATTATTCAATTAAGTTATGCACGTTAAATTGGGCATGTGCATTTCTAGTACAGTCTGTAGAATAAACATTTTTCTATTAATTAAATTTCTAGCTGTGCACTAATGTTAGCATTAGCTTGCATCCATTTAAGAAAAAAGAAACATTAATGTGGAAGCACTTGTCCCCTCATATTGCTAGGTGCGAAGGACTCCCATGTTATAGATGTAATAACCAGTTAGCCGGTGATGTCAGCAAGCTAGCTGAATAGTGCTTCCATGCCTACTCTCTGCCCCGACATGCCTCCTACCCTAAAAGTAATTGTAAAAAGCAGACACTCCTTAGCACATGCAGATGGAAAAACTAATGCAGAATGCTTTAATGCATCCTGCATTAGGCTATTTTTCTGCACTAAACACAAGATAGCACTTAACACAGCTGACTAAAAGGGCCCCTAAATAATTAAGTTTTTTCCCCAAAATATTTTTTGCTGCTGTCATGGAATGGGAGAAGCATACTTCCTTAGATGTTGTTTTCTACAAAACATGAAGCAGTTAAAATGCTAGCTAAAACTAGTGTGATCTATTAACTCATGGTATAGAAAGAAGTGGGATGTCTGACCATTGAAAACCAAAGACTAGAGAGATTGATTCTTAAAACAGTTGTTTATTGATGAAAAAAGACTCGACACAAATGTTGTGTTTCAGCCTTTAGGCCTGCATCAGGAGTCTACAAAAGACATATATAAACATATAGATTAATAAAAGACGATGACTATACAAATATAAAATCAAGATTGCAGATAAAATAGTAAACATAAATATTAAAAAATATATATTAAAATTTTTTATGTATATAGATGAAGCAATAATAATAACTCATGGCCATGGTAACAATTAACACGGTAGGTTGACACTTGACACCTGATGATTCCCGTGTTAGCTGCGGAGCATGGAATTGGGGGAGTAAGAATGGGCAGGGATTGTGCCTTGCAGTTAGCGTGTGGTAATTTACCACACATTAACCCCCTGATTCTATAAAACTCACCAAAAATTGTCTGCACAAATTTAGACAGGCCCCCAGTTTGCACGCACAATTTAATAGAATGAGCCAATTAGTGCCAATAATTGGCTTTTTAACAAGCAATTATTGGTAGTAATTAGATTCAATTGGGACTAACGCATGTAAATTTAGGTGTAGGATCTATGCTTAAAATTTACGCATGGCCCAAAAAAGGGGGCACAGAAATGGGTCATGGGCGTTTTGAGGTGAATCGGGGTGTTGTCTTAAGTTACATGTGTAATTATAGAATATGGGTGCTCCATGTGCTAGGCATGGGCATTTGCACCATATTTTTGTTGGTGCAAACAGTGATGCTTACCTGTACGCACAACCTCTTTGCTTATGCATTATTCTGTAAACCACGTCAAACTTTAGATATGGCTTATAAAAAAAACCTGCTTTAGTGGTATTCTTTGGTGCTGGTTTTATAGGCACCATTAATAGAATCTAGCCCTAACTACTGATGCAGTAGCTAGAGCAGATCAATTAAGGCCACCTCTGTGATGCACTTACCATGTGCTAAGTGTATCTTTTCTACATTTATTTATTTAGATTTTGCTCACACCTTTTTCAGTAGTAGCTCAAGGTGAGTTACATTCAGGTACACTGGATATTTCTCTGTCCCAGGAGGGCTCACAATCTAAGTTTGTATCTGAGGTAATGGAGAGTTAAGTGACTTGCCCAAGATCACAAGGAGCAGCAGTGGGATTTGAACTGGCCACCTCTGGATTACAAGACTGGTGCTCTAACCAGTCCTCCTCCACTCCATTAACTGTGTGGGCAGATGTTGGGAATGTCCCCAACAGTTAATGCAGATGCTACTGCACGAGAATTTCAGAAATTAGCATGTGATAACTACAAAGCTTTATTGAACTTTAGTAAAAGGACCATTATGCAACAGTTTGCCAGGTGCATGAATTGATTTTTGTTTTAGTTTGTTTCTATGGGAAAATGACAGAACCTTTCATCCAAAGTATTATGCCATTCTTTCTTTGATTATACTTCAAAGAACTTGCTACACATACAGTAATAAACACCTGAAATTAAAAAAAAAAAAACAAGAAATCATCCTGAATAGATCTTCCTTAATATAGAACTGAGTTTAACCAGATACATAGTCATGTATTAGATATTGATTGATGATGCTAGATTAGCAAACTTAGATGAGCTGAAGTAGACAGACAAGTATATGGAGGAGGCCTACAGGGACCCAGTAGAGAAGTCCCACTTGCAGTTGGCAACCTCTTTGCTGCCGTGGAGGAGGAAGGTCCTCTCAAGAAAAAGTATCATCTTGGAGAGTCAGGAGCTGACCCTGTATCCGGGATCTGCGCTCCAGGGGATGCAATAGCCTCTTCTACTGTGTCCCCAGGGTCTTCTGCTTAGGATAGAAGGGATAGGATGGCCAGTTTAGTTGGAGATTCAAACAGGCACATAGATAGCTGGATGACTGGTGGACATGATGATTGCTTGGTCACTTGACTGCCTGGTGTGAAGGTGGAAAACCTCATATGTCACCTAGATAAGATTTTAGACATTGTTGGGAAGGATCCAGTTGCATACCAACAATATAGGTGCAACTGTACCTCAAATATTGTGTGTAGTTTTGGTCACTGCAGCTTGCAAAAGATATAGCAGTGGATCCTTCTGGACCAAGATGGCATCCTTAGAAGACATGGAGAGACAAGCTCTGCAGTCTCCTATGCATTACTATATCTACTATGGGGGAAAGGAAGGTGATATCCCTCTAGGTCTGGTAAGCCTCCCAAGCTGGTTCAGACCACTATATTTCGCAGCAGCTTGCCCTTGAAGTAATGACCTGGTTATTTTGGGTGTTACTGGAGGCTCCATGGAGAGCAGCTTGGAAGGGGCATCTCTGAGCCTGATCATGATCACTGTACCACCGCAATTCAGAAGTGATACTACAGGCAAGTCCAGGAGTAGCCAGAAGCTGAAACTCTATCCTGGAGAACCTATTATGGAGGGGACCCTGCTGGCAGCTACTTTCCTATTTGAAAAGGAAAGACCTGGAACAAGGCGTGAAAATAATGTTGCCTCCTCCTGAACCCAGTTGTGATCATCCTCTGTGGGACCACGGCATTTGTTTGAAAAGATGGCAACAGTCACTTTGGATACCTTATGAGAGGCTTTGCAAATATTGGACAATTCTATTCGGGTATCTAAGTCTCATCTTTGTACCATATTTGACAATAGTCAGACACTGTTGTCCATCAGTCCAAGTTGCAGACTCAGCAGTCACTGACTTGATCAGCTAGATATGCAGATGATCGATATGCAAGCTCTCGATATCATACAGATTAAGGAGAGAGGCATAATCATAAGAAGAATTGAATATCTGGAAAATTATGGCAGATGAAATAATCTGTGTCTACTGAACTTTCCTAAGTCCCTGCTCATCATAGGAACCAACCTTTCAAAATGATTGGGGGTGCTAAACCCAATGGAAGTTATCCCATCACTAGACACAGTCAAGGAGTTTGCTCAATATTGGGGGTGCTCAAGCACCCACAGAGCTGGCTCCTATGCCGATCACACACTGCTAGACAAGGTTAAATGGAATTTGCAGGAAATACTCAGGTTTACCATGGATATACTTCCTTCAGTTGTAAGAGCTATATATCTTTCTCTGCATGATAGAAATGTGAAAGGCCTTTTGAAGGTACTTTAAATCTGAGTTCCTTGAGTCGTGTTTGGCACAATAACAGGAAGGTCTACCCTACTGGTCGCTCACTGGAACCAGATGAAATACTATCTTAAAGGGGGTCTTTTACTAAGCTGTGGTAGCATTTTTAGTTTGTGATATAAGTCAGCTGGTGGTAAATGCTGAGACGCTCATTATATTCCTATGGACAGTTCGGCGTTTACCGCTAGCTGATTTCTACCATTAGCTAAAAACACTACCTTAGTGAAAGACCCCCTAAGACTTTTCTATCAACATATAAATAAGCAGATTTTAGCGTCATATGTAGCTATATTTCCTGATCTATCTAGAAGTACCCAGGCAAGAAGGAAGGAATTCTTGGGTTTAAAATCAAGAGTTCTTGCACTAGATGATACTTTCTAGTTAAATTTCCTTGTCATTGCTTTTTGATGCTTGGTGGTAAATCTTTTTTGTTCTTTGACCCAAAACAGCTCTTATAATTCTTGTCTGCTAGAAAGGAAGGTCCAATGGAAACAAGTCTCCCCAGAGTCCTTAATCGGTGTCACGGTTGTGTCCAGGTTCCTGGCTCGCAGTCACCTCGGTCCCCGGGGGTTAGACCCAGGGAATGCTGCGAATTGATGGTTTACCGTTTCCCATGTTCCAGAAGATATGCTGGTCCGGTCCGGATCTTCCAGCCCTCCAGATTGTTTTGGGAGTTTTTTGGAACTAAGCAGTACCTGTACCTGGTGAACTCCCTTGTGTGCTGCCTTTATTAACCACCTGGGAAGGTCCCTAGTTGCCTTGCAACAGAGGTCCTCAGAGGAGTTTCCTTTGGTGGAAGTTGTTTGCAGTGCTGCTGAGTTTTTCCTGATTTAGGTTTTGACCCTGCTTGTTTACTGACTTGCGCTACTGTCTGCTGCCTGCCCAGACCCGGCTTGGTTCCTGGCTTACTCTGCCATCTGCTGCCTGCCTATACCCAGCTTGTCTCCTGGCTTACTCTGTTGACGGCTGCCTGCCCTGCTCCAGCTGGGTTCCTGGTTCCTTTATCCTGCTGGTCCCTACAGTTCTGCTTTCCTGCCCTGTCCAGTAAGTCCTGCCGACTGCCCGCACTCTGGGGCTCAACCCCTGAGGAACCCCTAAGTGCAGGTGAAGTTTGGGCTATTTCCGGTCCAGTTGGTGCCAGCCTGAGCTGCCTCGGCGGCAGCCTTTGTCTGAGAGTTCCAGCCCAGGGTGCCGGGAAGTCTGTTCTGCCTGTCCTATGTTTGGGTGATTCTCTTGCCGCTGCCGCTCCTCGGCAGTGGCCCAAGGGCTCACTAACCTAGAAGTACCAGAAGAAGCGTGACAACCGGCTGTTGTCAGTATCATTATGTTTCTATTCGGATTAGAAAGTAATATTTGAGGTACTAACTGAGAGGGGGAGCTATGGTCCTTTGAAGTTTGCTAAGCATTGTAGAAGAGATGTTGTGGGAGTGACTAATGTTTTAAAGTATGTTAACATTGATGCCAATGATGTTTTAAAGAAGTTAAAGGTGGGGCTGCTTAATGCTCATTCTATATGGATTAAAATTGCTCTTGTGTATGGTATGATTTAATATTACAAGAGAAATATGATGTATTGTGCATTACTGAATCATGGCTTCTAAAGTCAGATATGGTAAATGTTAGGCAGTTGGGATTGGAGTTGTAGGTTGTATAAGAGGTGTGGAGGAGCAGCAATATTTTCCAGGAGTTGTTTGGGTTTCAAATCTGTTTATCAGATTTGTCAGATTATGCTAAAATATTAGTGATCGAAAATAAGGATATTGCTTTTTGTCTGTTATATTGTCCATATGAAAAACTATTGTGTGACTATTCTTTTTTCTTGAGCTTTATTTTTTCATTGGAAATAGACTTTGTTAAAGTGTGTATTATAGGGGATTTTAATGTACCTTTTGATCTCTCTTTCCAACTTGCTCGGTATCAAAAGCAAGTTTGGTTTGATGTTTTGTATGATTATTTTAATCAGAATGTTAGGGATATTACCCATCAAGCAGGTCATATTTTGGACTTTGTTATTGTACCAGCCCATTTATTTCAGACATTGTTTTCTACCCCTAGTTTTCATGACTTTGGGTCGTCAGATCATTTTCTGATCACATTTGAGGTGCAAATTGAGGCTATTTCTGTTGTGGCTTTAGAGTCTGGTATACTGATGGTGAGACCACAATTTGAATTACAGGATCTGAAAGATTTATGGAGACCTAAATTGACTTTTGCTGATGATTGTACAGTGATGAGATGTTGTGTCAGTGCACTACTTCATTGACTGAGATTTTAGATGCTCTCACCCCTCAGAAGGCAGTTGTGATTAAAGAGCCACGGGCTTTAGGTTTTTGGTATAGTAGGTTGTTGAAAGAACAAAGGCATGAATTGAGAGTAATAGAGCGTAAATGGAGGAAAACAAAGGAACCAGGGGTTTATAATCTCCAGGTGAAACTGGAGGCATATAGGCCCAGATGATCAAAAGCCCTGTGCTGTTCCAAACAGCGCCCTAAAAATAGCACCGGGACAGCGCAGGGCTTTTCTGCATCGATGATCAAAGATAATGCATGCAAATCTAAGCAGCACTATTATCTTTAGCTCTGTCAAAAGCCCAAACCTGTCAAACAGCCTGCCCCGAGGTCCGGACAACGAGGCCCCCCCAAACCCCCAGAAAATGTTGTGGCCGCCGGCGGCCAAATCCTCTCCCACCCTCCCACCCAGCGATGGGGGGGGGGGGCTGGAGGTCCGGTGAGTCTTCAGCCCCCGAAACCCCCAGAAATCGTTGCTCCATTGACGGGGGGGGGGGCTGGAGGTCCACCCCAAATCCTCCCCCCAGCATTCTCCTTAAATTCCCTGGTGGTCCATGGTGTCGTGACACCCCCCTGGCCCCCTCCCGGCCCCCCTACCTTGTGTTGGAGGAGGGAAGCAGCATGCCTGCCTCCCTCCTCTTCCAGTCAGTCGAAGGCCAAAATGGCGGCGCCCAGCCCCGCCCACTGCATCCTGGACAGGGCTCACCATTCCTCCCCAATGATCCGCAAAATCTAACGCCAGCTCGGAGCTGGCATTGATTTTGCTGCGGCCAGCGACCCAATCTTTGGCGCACTGGTCACTGATCATTGGGGATGAATGCGTTAAGCACCAATTAGCATGCATTTGCAAACTAATTGCGCTAGAAGCCCTGTTTAGCATGCATTTGCATGCTACTTGCGCTGAGAGCCCTCAAGTGCGCTGTTTCAGGCGCTCGAGGGCTCTGATCATGGGTCGGCTGCAAACTCTGGCGCTAGTATAGCATTAACAGCCTCTAGCGCCAGAGTTTGCTTTTGATCATGAGGGCCATAATGTGTCATGTGAGGATGCTAAGAAATTGTATTATTATGAGAGAATTAAGACTGCATTGAATAGGCCCAGGGAATTGTTTAATAGTGTAAATTTTCTGGTGAAGTGAAAAAGGATGCTAGAATGTCTCTTGATGATTATGGTAAATAGATGTGCGAGAAATGATGGATCTCTGTTTGAGGATAGTAAGATGGATTGTGAGGCTGTAGAAGGTGTGGCTCCTACTGTTTTATGGAATATACTAGTAATAAAGGCCCGTTTCTGAGAGGAATGAAACGGGCGCTAGCAAGGTTTTCATGGAAGTGTGTATGTTTGACAGTGAGTGTGTGAGAGACAGAGTGAATTTGCGACTGTGTGTGTGTGAGAGAGTGAGACTGTCTGTGTGAGAGTGTGCCGCAGGGGTCCCCCTGCGTGTGTTGGCATCCTTCCCGCTCCCCCCCTGTGTTTCCTTTTCCCATATCCTTCTCGTCCCCCTCCCAGCCTCAGGATCGTGGGCCCTGTGGCGGCGTTTTTCTGTATGGTAGTGTGTATGTTTGAGAGAGTGTGTGTGAGAGTGAGTGTGTGAGAGAGTGAATGTGTGAGTGTGACAGTGTGAGTGTGTGTGGCGTGTTTGTGCGAGAATGTGAGTGTGTGTGTGAGAGGGAATCCCAGCTTCAGGGTGTTGGCCCCGCCTCCTTTGGGCTTTCAGGATGGTGGTCCCTCCGTCTGCCGGCGTTTTCCCCCTCCCCCTTCCCTCCTTGCAGGTTGAGATTCGAGTGCCCCCCCTTCCAGTGCCTTTCAGGGTCGTGGCGCTCCCTCCGACTGAAGCTGTCTCTGTTCCTGGCACGTTCAGGCAGGCAGGCAGGCTGGCTCCCTGCGTGTGTGAACGTTCAGGCTGCCTGCCTGCGTCGCTCCCTCCGTGTCTCTGAGTTTGTGCGGGGCGATGGGAGTCCTGCAAAGTTGGGAAATGGACGCCGAGGGGCAAGGGGAGTGAGATCGCGTGTCGCCGATGCTTGCGTCCCCGCTTGCCTCTCTCCGACGTTGTGCGGGCGATGTTAGTCCTCCGGAGGTGGGAAATATCCGCCGAGGGTGAGGGAGATGGCGTTTGGCCGATTGTCATAGCGCCGCCCTCGACGTCTTGATGTTATGACGCGAGGGCAGGCCAGACACTCAGGGCAAACCGGATATCTCTGGCGCCTCAATTTCCGGCTTGAGGCTTCAGAACGTTGGAGGTGCCTTTTATTATATAGAGATTTTTAATTGACAGGTGAGGAGAATGTCGCTTTGGTGATTAAGAAAATGACTCCAACCAAAGCATGTGGGACCCCTGTTCATCAGGGTTGTTTAGTTCTCTTAGGCATATCCCCTGATTACAATTGTTAACAAGTCTCTTCAGGAGGGTAGATTACCAAATTCTTTGAAACAAGAATCAGTGAGACCCACTACTTTAAAAAATGACGCGTTAGTATCTAACTTAGGGCCCTGTTTACTAAGCCGCGCTGTAGGCGTGCTAACTTTTTAGCTCACGCTAAAAATTAGCATGCATTAATGATAGAGACACCACCTATATTTCTATGGGTGTCTCTAACATTAGCACACGCTAAATGGTTTGTGTGCCTATAGCGTAGCTTAGTAAACAGGGCCCATAGCTTAGTAGAAGAGCCCCTGTTTGGAGTAATGTTATAAAGAGTTTACCACATATTAAGCCTGTTCTACACTTTTATATGTGATATATATGTATGTAGGAGTTCAAAGGGGCATAGCTTGGGCAGAGCAGTGGTGGAATTTTGGCAACATGAGTGCGTGCAAATAAATGGTAAGAGTTCTCTTGTGGTCTGACTTTCAAAAACCAGTGATAGGTGCAAAAAGCAACAAGAGCAGGGCTGCTTCATCATTGATACAAAAAAACCTCCTTATAAGCCTACACATCAACTGCAAAACTGTATTCCAAAAAAGTGTATGAGTACTTAGCTCAAACAAGTCTTCATTGCACTCCTCACAAATAAAGGACCGTGACCTACGGTGGCCAACGTTTCGTTGCCTGCTTCAGGGTCCATTGGTCAAGAACTGTTGCTTATTGCACCTGTGAGCATTTTGAGACTTTTTCCTCCTGCGACTGTCACTGGTTTTTGAAAGTCAGACTACAAGAGAACTCTTACTATTTATTTGTGTATATTGAATTGATTTTTAGGGTTCCTTCCCTTACTTTTTAGTTTAGAACATGAGGCATTTTTACTGCTGCAGAAAAAATGGCCTTAGTATGTGGGAGAGACCCACGTAAGGGACCTCTAAAGCCACTTTTTACTGCAGCTTAGTAAAATGACCCCAAAGGCACCTAAGCTTTTATGATCTATAAAATAGGTTTAAAATAAATACCTTTTTGGAATCACATAGAAATCCTGTTATTAAATTACCTCCCACAAATCTTTGTAGGTCAGTGAGACGTTTGGGAGATTTTTAATTTGCCTTCTGAAGGAAAATAAGAGACTTAACAGATTGTGTGTGTTTAGAGCTGGGAGGGGCTGTTTTATTTGATTCCTCCAACTAAAATGATATTGTGCTGCCTCTGGTGTGCATTTGCCTAATATATATTTTTTTTTTGTTTGGTGTCTCTTTTACACCATAGTCTCAGAACATGTTAGAGGAGGATGTGAGAACTGACAGGACTGGGGTTTATGAATCCATTAATGTCTGCAGACATTAGCTACACATAGATGTGTGTACAGAAATGTAATTTCTTTAATCTAGGTGCAAATGCTTGCTTATGCCTGATCAGTGGCGTATCTACAGGGGGCCATGGGGGCCTGCCCCCTCCCCAAAATGGATCCAGGGTAGGCAATATAAGGAGAACATTGCTGCAGAAATGCTTCAGCTTGCAGGGGTTGGGGACCCCCACCAGCCAAGGTTTGTGGTGTTGCGGCAGGGGCTGAGCAGCGGGCCAAAATGTGTCCCCCCACTTTGGGCTCTGCCCCCCCTCACTAAACCCCTGTATCTGATGTTTGCTTCTTTGTTTCAGAAAAAAAACAAACTGTCAGATGACAATCAATGTTCTGAAAGTTGGATGTATTGAGCTACATTCTATATATGGTGTCTAAAAAAACCAGCACCGAAAACCCCCCTGATATTCTATACGCTGCGCCTAAAGTTTGGCGCTGTTTATAGAATTAATGCTTAAAGCGGAGATGTCATACATACATTTTGGTGCTGCTATTTTCACCAATGCCTGCACCTAAATTTAAGTATGGAGCACCATTATTCTACAAATACGCATGTAACTCAAAACCATGCCCCCGATCTGTCCAGAAATGCCGATGTCCCTCCCATAACTGCACCCCCTTTTTCAGGCCATGTGTAAATTGTAGGCATGTAGGTCCCATTTAAATCTAATTAGTGCCAATAATTTCTTGTTAAAAAGCCAATTATTGACACTAATTGGGTCATTATTCTATTAAATTGCGAGCATCATTTTTGGAAACTTTAATAATATCAGGGGGATTGTATTCAAATGAAGATGTGTGATAGCTTTAAAGGCAAAGTTATTCAACCTATGCTCTTAAAAGCTGGCAATGGAATTAACTTACCAGATCACAAATTCAGATTCAGAGCTGGCACTTGGCACAATTGGCTCAGTAAAAAATACAAATGTGGTGAAAAAACCTATGTTGGACTTCGGTCAGGATGAGTTCAGCCTCATTTGAGTTTGTTGGCATTTTCAATTTCACTAACATTCATATTCATATCAGATTTTCAGATTCCAGAATAGGTGGTGGATTATATAAAAAAATAAAAATTCAGAGAATTTTATTTTTACAAATTCTTTACAAATTTTATTTTTACAAGTTCTTTATAAATATAAGGGGCCCTTTCTCAAGGCTGTGTTAAGTGCTTAAGTGGGATTTATACAGCATAAGTAGCCTAACACAGGATAGGCTAAAGCGTTTCACATTAACACACTAGGGGGCCCTTTTACTAAGGCGCGTAGGCGCCTATGCGCATCCGATGCACGTCAATTTGGAACTACCACCCAGCTATCACGATCCCCAGGTGGTAATTCTATTTTTTACGTGCATCTGATAACGTTTGCCTGAAAATAATTTTTATTTTCTACCGCATGATGCTAACCGGGTGGTAATCGGCAGTGTACATGTGCTGACGATTACCGCTCGGTTAACACGCGAGACCTTACCGCTATGTCAATGGGTGGCAGTAAGATCTCAGGCCCAAAATGGATACACGCCAATTTTTATTTTGCCACATGTCCATTTTCTGCAAAAAAGGCCTTTTTTGCAGGCGCTAAAAAATGGACCTGCGCGCGTCCAATACATGCGCCTGCAACGGCGCAGGCCATTTTTTGGTGCACCTTAGTAAAAGGACCCCTAGATTCTATATATGGTGCCTATAAAATCAGTGCCAAAAAATCTACTTAGCACTATTCTCTAAACCTCACCTAAAGTTAGGGGTGGTTTATAGAATATGCGTACTGCCTGTTCCTGCAACTAAATGTAGTCACAGCCATTTAAGCCAACTAAAAGCTGGTGTAAAAGCACAAGACTAATTTAGGCACAGATCAGGCATCTAATATAATAATTTGTACCTCAACATTCTATGCTGTCTGTCTGGGTTCGTAACATCCTGACGTCAGCAAGCCTCCAGCATTCCCTTCCCTTTCACTGTCCCGCCCTCGCATAAAGACGAAATGACATCAGAGGAGGGCGGAACAGTGAGAGGGAAGGGAATGCTGGAGGCGAGCTGACGTCAGGATGTTATGAACGGATGGGAGGGCAGGGCACAGGACAATCGCTGGACATGGAGGGGAGGACAGAATCGCGGGACATCGAGGGGAGGGCAGGGCAGGGCAGAGGAGAATCGATGGGTGTGGATGTGATGGGAGGAGAGAATCACGGGACATGGATGAGAGGGCAGGGCAGAGGAGAATCGCTGAACATTGAGGGGATGGGAGGCGAGGGGAGAATCGCGGGACACGGAAGGGAGGACAGGGCAGAGGAGAATCGCTGGACATGGAGGGGAGGCCAGAATCGCGGGACACGGAGGAGAGGCCAGGGCAGAGGACAATCGCTAGACATGGAGGGGAGGGCAGGGAAGAGGAGAATTGCTGCACATGGAGGGGAGGTCAGAATCGCGGGACACGGAGGGGATGGGAGGGGAGGTTAGAATTGCGGGACATGGAGGGGAGGGCAAGGGAGAGCGGAGAAATTGCTTAGACGAGAGCCTTCCTAGGGCCCATTTCATCTTTGACGAAATGGGCTTGGTTGCACTAGTATTCTATATTTAGGAGCACCCATGCCCCTCTCATGGCCATGCTCCTTTTTGAGATCTGTGCAGTCCGATTTACATGCATCACTTTATAGAGTACATTTAGAGAGCTATGCATGTAAATCCTAATTAGTGCCAATTAATACTGATAATTGATAACGTCCAATTATTGGCGCTGATTGGCTTGTTACCAGTTAAGTTCCATGCACAAATCAGCTATGCGTACTGATTGCGCACATAACTTTAGTCACAGTTTATAGATTCTGGGATTTAGTGCACGGTGATGTTTTTTTTTTTTTTTTGCAATTTTTGAGGGGGCATATAGGGTAAAGAATGGCCGTTCTTTTGCTAAACAGTGCATCTAAATTACTGCACGATAACTGGTTAGTACACAGGTAATAAGGAGTCCTTACCACCTTCTAAATAGGTGGCAGTAAAGGCTTTTATATATTTTTTTATGGATATGCATTAATGCTTGAAGAAATAGAAAATAACTCATTTCATGGCCATGGTAGAAATGGCCTTAGTATGTGGGAAAGACTTGCATAAGTGCACGTTAAGGCCATTTCTTGCCACAGCTTAGGTAAATATTATAGCAACTTTAGGGGACCTTTTACTAAGGTGGGCTGAAAAATGGCCTGCGGTAGTGTGGGAGAATGTTTTGGGCGCGCGCAGATCCACTTTTTAGCACGCCTGCAAAAAATGCATTTTTTAAATTTTTGCCAAAAATGGATGTGCGACAAAATCAAAATTGGCATGCATCCATTTTGTGTCTGAGACCTTACCACCAGCCATTGACTTAGCGGTAAGGTCTCACGCGTTAACCGTGTGGTAATCATCTATGAGTGTAGAATGACGATTACTGCCTGGTTTCTGCCATGCGCCAGAAAACAAAAATTAATTTCAGGCATGCGTAGCGGATGCATGTCAAAAATGAAATTACCGCAAGGGTCATGCAGTCGCCGGGCAGTAACTCCAAATGTTTCCACAAAGCTGCTTTTAACCCTTTATTAAAAAAGAGATTTTTCTTACTTTGCTCCAAAATAATTAGTACTGAATAATTAGCGTGCGCACACACACACACACACACACACAAAGACACACCTCACCACCACAACCACCACCACCGTCATTGTATTAAAAGAGCACTGGCGATAAATCTGAATAACTGATTGAAGAAACATCCTAGTTTAAGAGTGAGATTCATTCCAGTCATATTATGCAAAAAGCAAATATATTTGGATGCAATGTCCGAGTGTTTCTCTTATTTATCTGTAGATGGTGCAATATCACAAGATTATGAAGTACAAAAAATAGTCCTATATATTCATCTTGTCCTGGTACTACTTGGTTTGTTTGACTTGTCCAAAGTGAAACGTATCTACAAAATATAATATTTGGATGTGCACATGCATCCTATTTACAACCATGTTTTTGGTGTTACTGTACCAAAATCTACATTTTTGACTGCTCACTCCATCATTTCTATTGCAGACTGTGGTGAATAAACCATATTGCATTTTAGTGAATGATAATGATGTAGTAAGTAAGAAATTCAGGATCTCTTTTACTAAATTTTAGTGAAATCTGGGCTTAACACATTTTAATACGAGACTTTCCTGCGCACTAAGCCCAGTTTTAATGTTGCACTTTTTTAGGCTTTTTTATATTTGCAGGTCATGCACTAATGTTCCCATTAGTGCACCAGGCTTGCAAAAAGTTAACATGGGAGCACTTACCCCTGATTCATATATGGCAGCAAAATTTGTGTGCAGATCAAAGATGCACATGCAAATTAATTACCTAACAAGTTATTAACTACCAATAAATTGATGTTAACAATCAATTATTGCAGTTAATTGGCAATAACTAGATTTTGCATGCGCATCTTCCATAACGTTCTTGCTGTAAAATGCAGGAATGACCATTCCCTGTCCATGACATGCCCCATCCAAAAAAATTAGTTTAAAACCATAAGTAATATGTAGGTTGCCGTGAGCTGACAAGCAAAATACTGCAAAACACATTTTGTGGTAGCCTCCTCTTGCTATTAACCCCATGTTAAGGGCTTAACACTGTTTAGTAAAAGGACCCCTTAGTAAAGTAGAGAATTTGTTGTGGCATGGTTATATTTACAACCAAAATCTGATTATATTCCGTCAAGAATAGAGCCGCACAGTATCAGTGTTGCCGTGCACAGAGGAGTAGCCTAGTGGTTAAGAACAATGACCTGAGAACCAGGGAAGCCAGAGCTGAAGTCTCACATTTGCCACTGACACTCCTGTAACCTTGAGTCAAGTCCTTTATCTCCATTGCCCCAGATACCTGTTCAGTATATAAGCTCTCTGGGACAGGGTCACATTGTACCTAAATACTTAACACTGCATTTCCAGTAATGATGTAAAATGAATATGCTGCTTATAAGTTTAAGGGGACAAGTAGGCACCTACTTAAGCGCTATTTTACATGCTTTGAAAATGAGCCCTGATATATCCACTGGATTCTATATATGGTGCTTGAAAATCCATACAGAAATTGAAGCATATTCTATAACAATATACGCAACTTAATTGGTAAACTAACTAATCAGCACAGTTAATTGGATGTTAACAAGCAATTATCAGCACTAATTGGCATGAATTGAGATTTATGTTCACAACTCACTAAGGGGCACTTTTAGTCCCTTTGGGACTACCGCCAGCCCAACACCCCAAGCGCGTGCCATATCCAGGGAAAAAAGAAAACCTCTGGAAATGGCTAGTGCCGCAGTAACCCAGTAGTAATTGGGCATCGCCGTGCGGTGCCTGGTTACTATTGGGTTTGCGCCGGAGCCCTTATTACCACCTTAGTGGGTGACAGAAAGTGCTCCCTTCCACATTGCCATGGGGAGGGGGGTTACTGGCAGTGGGAAAAGAGGCCTTGGTGCACGGGGAAAACGGTCCCCACCACTAGCACTGGGCCCTTTTTCCCACAGCTTAGTAAAAGGACCCCTTAGTGTATTCTATAATGTGGTGCGTCTAAATTCTAAATCGCATATGGAATTCATGCTTTGCACACATCATCTTGGCTCATACATTTTGGCACTTTTTCTTGAATCTACTTCGATTTCATCCACTTATGCTAGCCTTTTATAAAGACACATTGGGCTAGAATCTATACATGGCACCTGAAAAATCCACACATAAAAAAATTGCACCTAAGTATATTCTCTAAAGTACACCTAAATTTTATAGAATAGACTTACATTTCCACACAGCATATAGAATATACCGAGTGGCTAGCTATGTACTAAATTTGGTCACGCCCATTTTGGCCACATTTTACTTACACCTAAATTAGGCTCCAATCAGGTGTATTCTGTAATAATGTGCATAGATTTTAGCAATGCTCACGCCAAGCTCCCCTTTTCAACTATGCAACTTAGAATTTAGGCGTACCACGTTATAGAATACACTTAGGGGTCCTTTTAATAAGCTGTGGGAAATAGGCCCCTGCCCTAGCAGCGGGGGGGGGGGGTCATTTTTCCCATGCACCAGGGCCCTTTTTCCCACAGCCAGTAAAATCCCCCCAAAATGGCCACGTGGTGAGATAACTCTCATCGCATGGCTATGCAGTGGGGAGCGCTTATCGGCACCCATTGAGGTGGCAATAAGGGCTCCTGCACTAACCCAGTGGTAACTGGGCAGCGCCCGGTGATGCCCGATTACTGCCGGGTTACCTCCGGTTTAGTCATTTGCGGGGGGGGGGGGGGTCTTTTTCCCCTGAAAATGGTGCATGCCTGGAGTGAGACTACCATCGGTGGCCATGTTGTGCTTATCACCGCTCTGTAACAGGGCCCCTAAAGTTTGTAGAATTAGGGGGATTGTGTCTACATTTATACTTGCCCAAAAGCAGGTAAATAAGTATATTTTATAGTGTACTTGTGAACGACCACAGTCTGCTCAAACTCCATCCCTGTATATGCCTACCAGCAGAGCACATGCCATTAGGTCATATGTATACTTTCATCCCAGTTGAAATTTTGTAACAGGCCATTTATGCTCATAGTGGTCACATATGGCTGTATGAAATAATCTCTTGGTTTATGATCAGCATAAGTTTATGAAATTAATTTTAAAACCTTTTAAAACAGAGTCAATGTAATAAGAATTTACTTTGTAGAGAAATGAATATCATAGGAATTTAAGAACATAAAAGCCATTGGAAGAGAACATAAACTTTGTCATTGATAATTTGTTTTTAGATGCTTTTGTTCAAAGGAGGCTTGTGGCATTAGAGGTGTCCTTCATCTCTTAATAAAATCCAGACCCCTTATTGTCAGACAGGTGCATCACACTACTGATACTGCTCCTTTATTCAAGAAAATCAATTCTATGTCCCAAGTATAAATTCCATCATTAAGCCCCTTAATGAAGTAACTCAAGAGTTTCTGACCAGCTGACCCTGCTTTTCCCTCCAATCAAAGACAAACAGATGTGCTATAAAAGCCATAACATGAAATCCTTAAGAAAAATGTGTGAAAGCCACTTAACACAGTCTAAATATGTTTACAGACATTAACTGAATAGTAAGCTACCCCTGGATTTTATATATGGTGCCCAGATTTGTGCATGCTTTTGAAATGCGTGTGCCACTTAATTGGCAAACAAGCTGTTAACATTAATTGGCACCACATAAAGGGCTTCTTTTATAAAGCCGCGCTAACACCTTCCCGGCAATAATGCCGACAAAGCCAATTCGCTTTGAATGGGCTCCATTGGCATTGCCGCATGGCTTGATAAAAAAAGGCCCAAAGTTAGGACAGGCTTTTTGTAGTTACTTAGGGGTCCTTTTACCAAGCTGTGAATTAAAAGCCGCTGCGTATGCCTTGTAGCGCTATAGAAATGCTAAATAGTAGTGCTGTTAACAGCACCATCATTATATTGAAGAATGATTTTTTGGATGGTTGCGCTGTTAAAGATTCTGAATATCCCCGACTAGTCATATTAATGAATGTATAAATGAGTACACTGTGAAAGGATCGATTACAGATAAAAATGATTTAATATTAGGTGTTTGATTATTGGACTATGCTTTAATCCCCACACAAATAAATACGTGGTCCCTTTAAATTAGATTGCACACCTAAAAGTAAGCATGATTCCCTGGCATAAGTGCTATTCTATATATGGCTTTTTTGTGCCTTATTTATTTATTTGTAGCATTTGTATCCCACATTTTCTCACCAATTTGCAGGCTCAATGTGGCTTACATTTGCTGTAATGGCGGTTGCCATCACCGGATAGCAAAATTACAAAAGGCACTGCATTAAGGTGCATACATACATGGTAAAGAAGAATACGTTATGGTAATGCATATTGGTTCCTAAGTGATAGATTGGATTGTAACATACATTAGGTCATCGACTATAGGGAGATCATATTTGGCACAGGATTACAGTGGTAGTGCTTGATCATTAATAGCAAAAAGGTTAATCAGTCAAGTGATTAGAGTTCAGTTTTTCTGGTTCATATGCAGTCTTATTGTTTAGTATTGAAGATGGATATTATTGGTATGCCTTCTTGAACAAATCAGTTTTCAATAGCCTTCGGAAGATAGGTCTTGTGTTGTTTTTATGGCTTTCGGTAGTGCGTTCCATAATTGCGTGCAAATGTAGGAGAAACTGTTTGCATATGTGGATTTATATTTTAACCTTTTACCCTTATATAAAACCTTGCTGCTAACCGGCTAATTTTGCACTCTACCCCTAACCTAGCTTGGGACATTCAGTGACACAGACCAGTGAAGCGCCATTGAATATTCCCGGATAGCCTCAGGCAACCCATTTAAATAGCCAGGAGCCTCTCACGGCCATTTGAATCACTTTCAATAATGGGCCCTATATTCTAAGAGAAGCATCGGGAATCAAAACAACACCACCAAGCATTTATACTTTTTTGTTTTTGCCATACTGGTTGATGTTTTTAATCTCTTCTGCTTTCTCGACTGAGTTCATTCCTTACTTGGTTCCGCTATATGTACTCACTGTCAGTGGTTCTGGAGCCTCTTTGAGTTTGATCATAACAAATGGGGAGGTATATCTTTGTGTATTTGTTAAACATATCTTTTTGCAGCAAAGTTGGTTGTTTAATCAAAAATGGATATGCTGACATCAACATGTGTATCATCTTTCACTGTATCATAGTAACATAGTAGATGATGACAGATAAAGACCTGTATGGTCCATCCAGCCTGCCCAACAAGATAAACTCATAGGTATGATGTGATACTACATACCTGTTTATAGTTTACAAAAACGTACTATACCGCCCAAGCTGACTCACAGATCTGGGTGGTTTACAATCTAGTTTACAATCTAAAAACAAACAAAAAATAAGAGAAGTTAAAAGGAACTTCATTGTGCGGAAGACAGGACAAATTATGGCACTCAGCAGTAAAAACAAACTAACCAGCAAACAAGTAACAAACAAACAAAGAGAGGGGGTCTAGAGGAGGGGATAATCCAGAAAGGGAAGAAAAAGCCAGGATTAGGCTGGGAAATGGAACAAATAGTGGAGAAGGTACAATATACTCTCAACCCCCTTTAATCTTTTAAATTAAATGCCTGCTTAAATGACCAGGTTTTCAGGGCATCCTTAAAACATTTTAAATGACAATTCTGAATGAATAATAAGCGGAAGAGAGTTCCAGCAAAAAGGAGCCTTGAAATAAAAGCATGATGGCGGGTTGTAAATAATATGGATCATATGGGACATGCTGGACATAACCATAGGACCAGTTTGCCCAGGCTGAACAATAGCCTGTATGATTGTGTGTTGAGCTAGGCCTCAAATGGGTTAAAAGGACAGACTGTAAAATGCTTGCAATTGTATTTTCACAGAAAAGCTTCTGTGAAAGATAGTCATTTACAAGAAATGCTCATGTGACAGCAGTGGCGTAGCCAAGGATGGGCCCGGGTGGGCCCAGGCCCACCCACTTTGGGCTCAGGCCCACCCAGTAGCAGCACACCTGTGATGTGGCTAGCAGGGATCCCCAAGCCCCACCAGCTGAAAACTCTCAACAACTGTATCTCCTGCATACCTTATAAATAGCAGATCTTCACCTTCAGCGAGCAGCAACTGATGCAGACTGTTCGCACCGGCCCCACAGTCTTCCCTCTGATGTATTTCCGCCTATGTGGAAACAAGAAGTTGCATCAGAAGGAAGGCTGTGGGGCCAACATGAGCAGTGTGTATTAGTTGCTGCATGCTGCCATTGAAAATCGGCTATTTAAAAGGTATGTGGGGGAGGGGGTTGTTAGAGAGTCCATATGGCATGCAGGCGAGAGAGGGAGAGATCAAATCACTTGTGGGACAGGGTAGAATTCTTCTGCTCACCCATCTTGGGCCCAGGCCCACCCAAAATTGGGTGTCTGGCTAAGCCCTTGTGACAGATGGTCTGTTTTAGGCCTCACAACAGAGGATAATGAGGAAGTAAATGTGTGTTGCAAACAGTTTGCTCAGGACCCGAAATATGATTAAAGAATGAGTTATAGACATTTGTAAATTTAGAGGAAGTCAAGCAGGTGTTCAAAGAATAAAAGGGAACTAGTGGTTATAGACACATTAATGGTGAAAGTGAGAAGGACCCTGATAGAAGAATTTACTGTAAATGCTAATTTGATTCTGGTAAATAATTGCTGATTTTATGAAATTCATTAACATTAATAAAGAGTAACAGATGATCGAAAGAAGAAGCTAAATCATTTTTTTGAGGAAGATGTAGAAGGTGGGCTTAATGACGTGTACGCCATAGGCTTAATGAAAAGTGTAACCTATATAAGTGACAAGTATAATCACTAGAGATCAGAGATCTAATACTGAGCATTCACGCCTTGTGACCAGTTTACCACTCTCTATGAGAAAAGCTGATTTGATGTACTACTTGATCTGAAATAATCATATGCCAGTGTAACCCTAATTGGTAAGTTAAAATAAAAATGCTTCTTCTCATGCTATAACAGCCTTCTGATTTTGTTTTTTATTCTGACTCTGACTCTCCTTATTTTAGTAATTTATAATGTAATTTATTTATAATATTTGTAACAGTGGTGGACTGTTAGTATTTAGATAAATCTGTTTTTAGGTTACCCCCTAAAGGAGGTCAGACCAATTGGAGTCCATACAACATGGGTTGATTCTAACTGGGCTTGTTTTGGATTTGGAAGAACAAGATGGAGATCATTAATAGAGCAAAGCAGTCATACAGGGGACTATGGAACTTGATTTGTCTGTGCCATTTTCAGGGCACACACTGTAGAAGTCGGCCTGATACTGGCCTTGTTCTTCAGTTACTGAAGCTGAATCAATCCAGCCATGAAGTTTTCTATGATCACATCACGTACCTTCTACTTCACATAAGCTCAGATATACAATCAGTGGTACTAAACCATGGAGATTACATCAACGGACTCTATGCGGGATGCAAAGAACAAATCATGAAGAAACTCCAGACAGCCCAGAATACAGTAGCTAGGCTGATATTCAGTACAACACGATTCGAAAGTGCCAAACCCCTCCGAGCAAAACTGCATTGGCTCCCAATTAAAGAACGCATTACCTTCAAAATCTTCACCTTGATCCACAAAATTATCTAAGGCGTAGTCCCCGGATACATGTTAGACCTTATAGACCTGCCAAACAGGAACAGTTCCAGATTATCTCGATCATACCTAAACCTCCATTACCCATAATGTAAAGTACTCAAATACAAATCAACCTATGCATCCAGCTTCTCCTATTTAAGTACAAAACTATGGAACACACTGCCAAAAGGAGTGAAAATAATCTAAAATAATCTACGACCATCTAAACTTCAGGAAATCACTAAAAACCTACGTGTTCAAAAGGGCATACACTATTGAACCAACATAGATGCCAACATCCTGCAACATAGCAAACCCAACGATCGTATTGGACACTATCCAAGCTTCCCTCTCTTTGACCCCTTCGTGCCTGAAAGAAATGGACCCTTATTCGACCACAATATCTTCTTGTATTTGTTTCTCTATTGGTCTTGGCAAATTCCTACAGTACTATGTAAGCCACATTGAGCCTGCAAATAGGTGGGAAAATGTGGGATACAAATGTAACAAATAAATAAATATTGACTTGGAAAAATATACTTGCATATTCTTTTTTTGCTCCATTGAGGGTTGGATTCACTAAGGGGCCCTTTTACTAAAGGGTTGGCGCCCGGCATCAGGCTTGCTGTGTACCAATCCGGAACTACCAATGGGCTACCGGAGGAGCCTGGCACTAGTTCCCACCCCCACCCCCAGCGCATGCCATTTCCAGCACTACAAAAATAGTTTCTAGTTTTGTAGCACCGGTGCTTACCCAGCAATCGGATAGCAGTAAGTGCTCCCCCCGAAATGGCCATGTGGCAAGTGGTTCACACGCCGTATGGCCATTTCCTTTTGAGAAAAAGACTGCCTTTTACCTGCTGCAGAACGCATCAAAAACGCATGCTGACACTAGCATAGGCACCCTTTTACCACAGCTTAGTAAAAAGACCCCTAAATAATGTTCCATGCTAAGCTAGTACTCTGTAATGGGAACTCTGTGTGGATCATCCTTTAGAGAACGTTAGCTTAGCATGCACTTATGCCTGCCAACAGCTTGTGTAAATGCTCATGCCCGATGGCAGTTAGGTGCTCAAATCCAGGTATTCTATAACATTGAGCCCTAAATTCTGGGAACAAACCTGACCGACTCATGCCTGTCCCATGACCATGCCCCCTTTGGTGTTGTGTGCTATGAAATTTAGGCACGCATGTAATAGAATAAGGCGTACGGCAGATCTGCACATTATTCTAAATTACTGCCAATTAAGTGCTTGTTAAAACCAGCTATTGATTGCTAGCATCTGACTAATTTAATTTTCATGGTGATCTGTGATCGGCACCCAAATCTGGGTGTCCAAATTTGGACAACCTATGCAGAATCCAGGGGTTAATTTCTTATGTATTGCTTGGCTTCTTTTGATAGGTGTGCACTAAAGAGAAAAAAAAGCATGGCTAAGGAAACTAAATGCGATCTTATAATTATTCTGTGACTAAAATGAATGCTTCACTTTTCCCCAAGGAGATGAAGGAGCTGGAATAAATATCTCAGGTTATTGTTTGCCAGCTGTTAGAGAGATCAGACACAACATAAGCAACATCCTTCATGCTATACAGACTCAGACCTCTTTATTATCAAAGATAAGGATGAGAAGTAGTACAAATTTTCTGGAGCAGTACCAACATTTTAGAGTACCTGCATCATCTCTTTTAAGTAAGTAGAAGACAGAAAGAGAGTTGGTTAACAGCAAGAGCTTGACACTGAAGCTATTCTCTAGTCTTGTTATTTTCTTTACAGATATTGTTCAACAGGGCAATGTTTAAAACCAACTATGCATTCAACAGCAGATGCCAACCACAGAAGTAATTATTTTTTTTCAATGCCAAATCACGGAGAATGCATGGCATTCCCTGAATGGCCAGAATTAATGCCTCAGCTGTTGTGGGATTTGGAATTGCTTGGTGACTGACGAAAAAGTTAGACACTGGTGAAATTTGGCTGCTCTCTCTATAACTTATATCTGGTAGAAACCAAATGGCAGGGATAATTTTATAAAATTAATAAATTATTCATTCAAAGCAATATGCATATATTCAGGGGTAGCAAATGTACATTGCCACCAACTTTATTTATATGCAGTGCTTGATATACCTCAAGTGATCCCTGAGATGACTATTGGGCTCATTTTCGAAAGAGAAGAATGCCCATCTTTCGACATAAATCGTAAGATAGGCGTCCTTCTCACAGGGTCATCCAAATTAGTATAATCGAAAGCCGATTTTGGACATCCCCAACTGCTTTCTGTTGTAGGGACGGCCAGAGTTCAAGGGGGCATATCGAAGGTGTAGTGAAGGCAGGACATGGGAGTGTTTAACACTTGGACGTCCTCAACCCATAATTGAAAGAAACAAGGACGTCCCTGACGAACACTTAGATGACTTTACCTGGTCGTGTTTTTCTTATGACCAAGGCACAAAAAGGTGCCCAAAATGACCAGATTACCACCGGAGAGAATTGGGGATGACCTCCCCTTACTCCCCCAGTGGTCACTAACCCCCACCCACCCTCAAAAAATATCTTTTAAAATATTTTGTGCCAGCCACTATGCCAGCCTCAGATGTCATACTCAGGTCCATGACAGCAGTATGCAGGTCCCTGAAGCAGTTTTAGTGGGTGCAGTGCACTTCAGACAGGCGGACCCAGGCCCATCCCCCCTTACCTGTTAAGTTTGTGAAGGAAACAGCGAGCCCTCCAAAACCAACCACAAACCCACTGTACCCACATCTAGGTGCCCCCATTCACCCATAAGGGCTATGGTAGTGGTGTAAAGTTGGGGGTAGTGGGTTTTGGGGGGGCTCAGCACACAAGGTAAGGGAGCTATGTACCTGGGTGCAATTTATAAAGTCCACTGCAGTGCCCCCTAGGGTGCCCGGTTGGTGTCCTGGCATGTCAGGGGGACCAGTGCACTACAAATGCTGGCTCCTCCCACGACCAAATGGCTTGCATTTGGTCATTTCTGAGAAGGACGTCCTTGGTTTCTATTATTGCCGAAAATCAGAAACGACCAAGTCTAGGGATGACCAAATCTAGAGACGACCAAATTTAAGGATTTGGACGTCCCTGACGGTATTTTCAAAACGAACAATGGATGTCCATCTTGGGTTTCCCCACCCCTAGATCGGGACGTTTTGTGAGAACGCCCATATCAAAACATGGACGTCCCTTTTGAAAATGCCTCTCCATGCGGTTTACAATTTCTATTACAGGTACTTTGCACTGTCCCTAACTAGGGCTGGCCAAAGGCAAGATGCCACCTGAGACAGAGCTAAATGATGCCCCCCGGGCTGAGATGCCACTCCCCCTTTGTGGTGTTTTATCTCATGGTGATGGTCAAAACCTGGCAGTGGCAGCGATTCCCATACGCTACCCTACCACCGCCGGCACCCGCCTCTTCCCTTTACTGTGGCTGCCTGAGCCTCTGACAAAACAGGAAGTTACATCAGAGAGGCAGCCACAGTAAAGGGAAGAGATAGGTGTTGGCGGCGGCAGGTCAGCCTATAGGAATCGCTGCCACTGCTGGGTTAACATCACTGTGAGGTAAAATGCCGAGAAGGGGGAGATGCCGCCTCTCTGAGGTGCCGCTCCTGATGAGTGCTGCCTGAGGCTCCCGCCTCAGGTAGCCTATTGGTCGGGCCACCCCTGTCCCCAATGGGCTCACAATCTAAGCTGAAAGGATACAAAAGATTTCTTACTCTTTTGTCATCGGCATAAAAATCTTCCACAAACAATGTTTCCAAAAAGCTTATATATAGTCACTTGCAAATATTCATCAAATACATATCTTCTATAAAGAGTAGGTTGACAGAAACTTATCTTTAAAGGGTCCAAAAGCATAAAAGTGACCAGAGTTCAAAGTTAAAGCCCAGCCCAAAACCAAGCCACTGCTGTGCTGAAGATCCACACTCACCCAGGCTTTTGGACCCTTTAAAGATAAGTGTCTGTCAACCTACTCTTTATAGAAGATATATATTTGATGAGTATTTGCAAGTAATTATATACAAGCTTTTGGAAACATTGTTTTGTGGAACATTTTTATGCCAATGACGAATGAGTAAGGAATTTTTGTATCCTTTCAGCGTAGATTGTGAGCCCATTGGGGACAGAGGTGGCCCGACCAATAGGCTACCTAAGGCGGGAGCCTCAGGCGGCACTCATCAGGAGCGGCACTTCGGTGTGATCTTGAGCTTTTGAGGCTTTTCCTTCCATTTTTTTTGCAGTGGTTATTTTTTTGTTTTCAGTGGATTTCTTTGGTGAATCCAGTTACAATGAACAGAACAAAAAAATCTGGTTAGCTTGACTGGATTTTTCATCACTGAATATCTGTCCCCAATGATCTGTAGACCTAAATTAGATACCTACATAAATACATAAGTGTTGCCATACTGGGACAGACTGAAGGTCCATCAAGTCCAGTATCCTGTTTCCAACAGTGGCCAATCCAGGTCACAAGTACCTGGCAAGATCCCAAAACAGTACATTTTATGCTGCTTATCCCAGAAATAAGCAGTGAATTTTCCCAAGTCCATTTTAATAAGGCTATGGACTTTTCTTTTAGGAAGCTAGCCAAATCTTTTTTAATTTGTTATAAAGTCGCATTGAATCTGAGCTTTCTTGGGAAAATGTGGGGTAGAAATGTCATAATAAATTAAATAAATAAATAAATTGGTGCAAACATCCATGGGTAAAAGTACCAGCAAAGATTCTACCTTTCTACACAATTTTGAACCCCCCCCCCCCGCCTTAAAACTTACATATAATGTAGCACATACCATGCCATACAGAACTCAATGATATGTTACTTTCACAAATTCTTGGATATTATATCTTGCAACGTCAACCTAATTATGGTGAAAAAAAAACTTAGATGAGCTATGGAAAGGCACATTTTAAAAATATTGCTGGCATACACACTAGATAGTTCAATTATTCCGTCAAATGGGAGTTACAGAAGAAGAAGAGAGTTGATTGATGTGAGCTGTCATGCTCTTTTGTGAAAGCTAGATAAGGTAGGAGGGGATAAAGCTCAACTCCAATCAGAATTCAGAGTAGTTCTTCATTTGCACTGTGTTCTGCCTTCAGAAATCAATGATGAATAACTTCATTCACAGCTGCCAGTTTTTTCAAGGCCATGAGGAACATTTTGAATGAGTCCTGTTTTTTGCCATCTCCTTCCTTGAAGAATTATGTTTACAAATGTAGGGAAATCCTAAATATTTGGAAAGGGGGATTTAAAGCTCCAGGAGGTGTTTCTCTCCTGGCTTGGTCACTGTATTTGACAGCTAAGTACAACAGAGAAATCACTTAAAATAAAGCCATATTCCCTTGAAATAAAGCCATGTCTCCAATATAAAGACAAAAGTTTCATTCACATCAAGCAACAGAAACAAGTTTTCCCTTAATTAATGGGCAAATTAAAGAGCAAATAGTTTATATTTTGTGATTATTTGTACTGCTCACTTTAATCTTCCCAAAATGAATTTGCTTTTAATATATATCAAACTATGGTGTGAGGGAGTCTATAGGATGCTGCCACTTCCCCTTAAGGATGCTCTCTCACAGTGTCAGTGCCACCTTAAAACCCATGGTCCTGACCAAGGAGGAAATGATATGGGAGGGGTGGAGCCAAAAGGCATGGTTCAAGTAGTATATAAGCCTGGGGCACAACTAAGTTATGGAGGCCTAGAAGGAAGCAGCAATTCCCCACTGCATTTGCCTCCACCCAGTGGCGTAGCCAGAAGTCAATTTTGGGTGGGCCAACAGGTTGGATGGGTGGGCACTAGACAGTGGTTTGCTGGTAAATGTTTAACAACAGGCTCTCTCCCCGGTCCACCTCTGCGCCCCCCCACCCACCTCCCCTCAAAATTGCAGAGCTGGCTATAGCCGGGGAGAGAGCCGGGGGGGGGGGGGGGGAGGAGGCAATGCATTACTCTCTCCAGGAAAAAAAAAATAAATGATCCCAGGTTCCAATCTAATTCATGTTTAATGTGGGATAAAATGCCATAAATAAGTGAATATAAACGTTTAATGTTGAGCACCTGATTCTCAAAGTGGACATATTCCAACACTATAATGAAAATAAAATGATTTTTTCTACCTTTGTTGTCTGATGACTTTATTTTTCTGGTCATGCTGGCCCAGTATCTGATTCTGCTGCTATCTGTCCTCTTAACTCTGTTTCCAGGGCTTCCTTTCCATTTATTTCTTTATTTTCCTCCTTTCTTCTTCATTTCTTGCTCTACATCTATAAGTAAAAGCTGGGTCCGCCACAGACTTGACTGTCCAGTGGATCCAGCTTCTGCCTGTTTTCTCCATCCATGTGCAGTTTTTCTCCTCTCTTCCTTTTCCCTCATATCATCTCTTTCCTCTCTCTTCCCTCCCCTCCATCCATGTCAGCATTTCTTCTCTCTCCCTTCCCCTCCATCCATGTGCATCTCCTTCCTGTCTTCCCTTCCTTCCCCTCCATCCATGTCCAACAATTCTCTCCCTGCCCTCCCCTCCATCCACCCATGTCCAGCAACCCTCCTCTCTCCCCTGCCCTCCTTTCCATGTCCAGCAATTTCTCCTCTCCCTAGGCCCTGTCCTCCCATCCATGTCCATCGATGCTCCTCTCTCCACTTTGACCATCTCCCTCTCATTCCCTCTCCAGCACTCCCATTCCCCCCTCTGTCTCTCCCTTACCCAGTCTCCTAAATTCCTCCCCCATCTTTCACCCACTTCATTAGTCCCCCATTCCCCATACTCTGTACTCACCACCCTCCCAGTCCCATCCATCTCCTGCTCCTTCCCTCTGCTCCCCACCCCTCCCAGTCCCATCCATCTCTTGCTCCTTCCCTCTGCTCCCCACCCCTCCCAGTCCCATCCTTCCCTCTGCTCACCACCCTCTGCTTACCAACAATAAAGAACGACAACGTGGATGCAGGCAGCAGCTCACAGGTTTGCTTGCTGTAATTTGAGTGAATGGCGACGGCTGCGCGGGGGAGTAGACAGAGATTTTCTAAATGGCTTCCAGTTCCTTCCCTCCATCTCTAGTCGCAGCGGCGAACTGGCGGTAGTAAAAGCATAAAGCAGTCAGGCTCCTCGACTCCGTTCTTCGCTTCCCTGCCCTCTCTGCGTCCCGGCCGCCCGCCTGAAAGGAAATTGCATCAGAGGATTCCTCTGATGTCATTTCCTTTCGGGCGGGCCGCCGGCCGGGACGCAGAGAGGGCAGGGAAGCGAAGAATGGAGTCGAGGAGCCTGGCTGCTTTATGCTTTTACTACCGACGCCTGCCAGTTTGCCGCTGCGAGTCTGGAAAGATCAGCTGAGCCAGAGCGGGTGCCGTTTCTGCTGCAATGTGTGCGCGCTTGGGCGAGCCTGAGCTGAAATTGGGTGGGCCTGGGCCCATCCAGGCCCACCCGTAGCTACGCCCCTGCCTCCACCACCTACTTGTGAACTGCAACTAACTGCAAATTAGCTGTGTGTGCTAATGATAGAGACACCCATTATATTCTCTAGTACTAGCACATGCTAATTGTTAGTGTGCGCTAAAATGATTGCGTGCCTACAGCGTGGCTTAGTGAACAGGGCCCACATACTACTATTTACTCTGTAGATCCTTTTTCCATCCCCAGAGTATATTTTATGTGGCAGGTTCAAGACTGTGGAACTTGCTTCCAATTGATTTACAAAGTGATGGTAATTGGACCGGATTGATTTTAAAGTGTTATGTCTGGTCTTAAAAATTTTAGATGCCACCTGTCCAGAAGGAAGTCACCAATTAATAACAATGTTAAATTCTAAGGGGCCCTTTTACTAAGCCACATTGTGCATCCAACATGAGCCAAATTTGAGTTACCATCCAGTTACCGCATAGCCCTTGCGGTAATTTCAATTTTGGCACTCTTCCGCTACGTGCGTCTGAAAGATATTTTTTATTTTCTGACACGCAGCAGCTACACGCGTCAAGTGGAATTTGACGTGCATAGACCATTACCGCCCGATTACAGTGAGAGACCCTTTCACTAGGTCAATGGCTTACGATAAGGTCTCAGAACCAAAATGGACGCGTGGCAATTTTCATTTTGCTGCATGTCCATTTTCGGCAAAAATTTAAAAAAAGCATTTTTTGTAGGTACACTAAAAAATAATTCTGCGTGTGCCCAAAACACGTGTCTACACTACCACAGGTCATTTTTTAGTACAACAAAGGACCCCTAAAAGCAATTTTAGGGGTTGTAATTTTTTATTATTAGCCTTTTCCTCAACTAAAAATGTGAGATATAAAGGTTATTTTCTCACTATTTTTTTCTTTTGGCTACTCGATTATTGAACAATCTTCCTGTCGAACTACTCTCAGTAAGAAACTATTATTCATTCCCTAAAGCTTTAAAAACTCACTTGTATACTAAATTATGAATGATTTAATGTTTTCAATTTATTGTAATTCTGATGTCTGATTGGTTTCAAGTTTGTTTTACTTGTAACTTGCTTCGATTCTTGAATTGATCGAATTAGTGAGAGATAATATAACTATAACATTACATCTTTAGGGCCCTGTTTGCTAAGCCATGCTAGCGTTTTTAGCTCGCACTAAAATTAGTGCATACTAAATGCTAGAGTCACCTGTATGCTCTTATGGGTGACTTAGCATTTAGCGTATGCTAATCATTAGCGTGTGCTAAAATTGCTAACACACCATTAGCGCTGCTTAGTAAACAGGGACCTTACTTTTGAAAATTGGCAGAATCATATTTGTTTATAGAAGCTTTTGTAAACGCGACATGATGATGATAACATTTTAATTTTAATTTTTTTATTTTTATTTAGAAAAATTACAATGTTCACCAAAGATAACTTTGTCAATCAATTTGCCAAGAAATACAAAAGAAAATATTTAGGGAAAAATCCCTCTTTTACCAAATTTTACAGGCATTAGTCCACAAGGGGGAGGACTGATCAATACACCATAACCTGAAAGGAGGTATAGAAGAAAAAACTATTCAATATCTGCAACTGCACCTAAATTCTTTAAAAAGTCCATAAGCCATTACAAGCCATGTTTAGGAGTTTTTGCATCCAAAAAAGAACGAAGTTGTGAAGGTTCAAAGAAATGAAAACTAACATTGTCAATCTGTAATACATATTTACATGAAAACCTTAACTGAAATTTAGCTCCCAAGTTGAACTCTTCCTGCTGCCTAGAGAGAAACCTCTTCCTTCTCTTACAGGAATATGAATTGAATATTTATGAATATGTTGAAAATATGTTGTAATTTTTATACTGATTTGTTTTGTATTTTATGCTGATATAATATGCATGTTTCTTTTTTTTTTAGACACCTAGTACATTGAATAGAGAGGACTGTATATTTTTTTTAAAAATAAATAAGTTTATAGATAAATGAAGCAACGCATACATATATGGGCTTTTTTTTTTTACTAAGCTGAGATAAAGAGTGGTCTGTGTCATGACTAGTGTGTGGATTTCTCTGCATGCTGATTCTACTTTTACTGTGGCTATAACATGGGCACATTTCCTATTTCCCCCATTAATGGCCATGTGCTAATTTCTCAATTAGTGTGTAGCCATTAGCATGTGAGCCCTTTACCAACTTCTATTATTTATTTATTTATTTTGGGGTCCTTTTACTAAGCCGCGTAGGCGCCTAAACGCACCCAATGCATGCCAGTTCGTAACTACTGCCCAGCTACCGAGTGGCCCGGGTGGTAATCTAATTTTTTATGTGTGCCCACTACATGCGCTAAAAAATGGACCTGCGCGTGTCCAATACATGCGTCTACACCAGTGCAGGCCACTTTTCCGCACACCTTTTACATTTTGGTGCTTTGCAATGTGGAGAGGGCATCTATAGTTCATGCAGTTGATCATAGAGTTTATGAAGAGATAGATATGTGACGTATATAGGTGGTAAGGGCTCACGCTAGCGAGTTCTGTGAGGACAGAAATTTCACCTGGCCTCACTAGAATCTAACCCATCTCAGCCCATCCCCACCGGAATCTCCTATATCCCTGCCCGTCCCCTGTACAAAAGTTCCCTAACTTGTGGTAAAATAACCCAACTTAACAGTAGCCCATGTTGATAACTTCCCCTTTCAATGCTTGTAGTGATTTCAGTGCTATCAACCATATCCATTATTTTTGTTAGTGATATTATAATTGATAAGCTAACTTAGAAACACAAGTAAAGAATAAGTAGACTGGTCTAGCACTACATTTCCATGGGAACCTACATCCAACCCCAAACACGCCCCCAATGCTAAAATATAAAAAGTATTTTTTTAGCACATAGAGCTCTCAAAACTACAACGGGATGCCTGAGCGCTCCCCATGGTAGTACATTTTACCGCACGGTAAGTATACATTAGCGCTTATCGCAGCTTAGTAAAAAGGCCCAATAGTTTTGAAAATGCACATTATCTCTTCTGGCCTAATCCCACCCTGGAAACATCTTCACAAAAATATGAGTAAAGCACAAAAGCTTTTCTGTACCAAACAAGAAACCTAGTATTTGTGAAATATGTAAATGATGCTCTGAGTTAGGTGCTGTAAAGTGTGCTCCAGGGTGAGCATTCTTTATAGAATAGCACCTAGGGTTCCTTTTACTAAACTATGCTTAGCAATTCCTGGTCATGGTAATCCTGACAAAGCCCATTCATTTTGAATGGGCTTCTTCAGCATTGCTGCGCGGGAATCGCTAGCATGGTTTGGTAAAAGAGGTCCTTAGTGCAGATTCCTGTTCTCAACTTTGGGCACAAGACTTCTGCCTGCTGAATCCTGGTGTAAATGCTAGTGTGTATCTCATGGCAGTTGGGAGTTTTAAATGACCCCACATTTGTGGGAATGCCCCTGACCCACCCATGCCCTCTTTTGAATTGGAAGTGAGACAATTTAATGCTATTGAATAGCTTTCAGGTAGATCCACACATAAATCTTAATTAGTGCCAATTAACAATAATTGATTGTTAATGGCTCATTAGCTAATTAGTTTACACACACATCTGGGATTCACACCCAAATTTAGGCAACCTTTATAGAATCCAGGGGTTACCCCTTAATTCTATAAACTTACATGCACAATTTTACGCTTGATGTTCAAGGTTGTGCACTCAAGTTATAGAATAGTGTCAATTATGTATTTAATTTATTTAGGGGTCCTTTTACTAAGCTGAGGTAAAGGGGGGGGGGGGGCTGAGCTAATGTCAGCATGTGGTTTTGATGCATGCTAAGGCCCCCTTCTACCACAGTGGGTAAAAGGCTGTCTTTTTCTGAAGAAAATAAATGGCTGTGCAGTAAGTGAAACACTTACCATGTGGCCATTTTGGGGGGGGGGGGGAGTAGCCTTTACCGCCACCCATTAAGATGGCAGTAAGGGCTCCCACGCTAACCCAGCAGTAACTGGACAACACACGGTACTGCCCGATTACTTCTGGTTAAGTTCCAGCACTACAAAAATAGGATGTATTTTGGTAGCTCCATAATTGCCACATACTAGGGGTGGGAACTACTGCTGAGCTTCTGTGGTAGCCCAGCAGTAGTTCCAGATTGGCACATGGTAAGCCTGTGGTGGGCTTATCACCACTTAGTAGATAGGCCCCTTAATAATTAGCTGCTAATTGGTTTTAACAACCAATTATTGGCTATAATTGGTACTAATTGGCATTCATTGGCACTACTTAGCAGTTATGCATGTAACTGCCCTTAGGATTCTACAAATTATGCGTGCAAAATCTATAGTGTGCAACTGAAGAGTGCATGTACCTGGGAAAGGAATAGGCGGGTCAGGGGCACAAGTATTATAGAATACTATCAGTTATGCGCCTACCTGACAGCAGTTGGGTACGAGCATATACACCAGCCTTTGATCAAGCATAAATGCTCACACTTAAACTTAGGCGCATAACTTTGGACTTACACTGATATTCTATAATGGCAATTATGCATATTAATTGCTGATATAGAATTCGCAAGCATCATCTCTGCGCCTAACTTTAGATGCTCTTGTGAAAATTACTCTAACACTCGATAGGCTTGTTGTCTTGAAAGATTTCTATATAATTAGGGCATATATTGGTCTTACTAATTGTGTATGTGCTGAAATGAATTTGAAAAAGTTAAATTTTACTTTAAAAATGTACTTCTTCTCTCAGGCTTTTGATATCCAATTAGTAGGGAGTGAACAGTATACTGATATAACTGCCTAATGCAACACAATATAGGGTGGGTTGCCTTTTAGTATGCTTGCTCTTGATGCGAGTGTTCAGTTTTTTCTATTGTGATTAATGCAGTTCTTTTCTGATACTATTTTTTAATTCATTTGTAAACCACCACATCTGGTGAAGCTTGGCAGTGTATCAAATTATAATAAATGACAATAGCCTTTAGAAGATGAATTCTCAATAAAGGATATCTGGGAGAGTGCAGGAAAGCATGTCACAACTTCAAACCAACAGTTACAGCATCTGTAGGGCCTTTTACTAAGCTACGGTAGCGTTTTTGGCGCATTCTAAGAATAAGTGTGCGCTAAATGCTACAGATGCACTAGCGTTTAGCGCACACTAAAATCACTACTGCGGCTTAGTAAAAGACCCCCTAGTGAACAGGCACAGTTAAACATCAGAACAAAATTTCAAGCTTTTGGTACCCTAGACTTCCTTTCACCCACACAGATATGACTGTGCTATGCTCTGTCCTATCATAATAACCTGCCTGTAGTCTGGGGAAGGAAAAGGTTACAAAGAAATTTAATTTGCTGATAGCAGCTGCTGGGTCAACAGTATTAGAGATATAGATAATTGTTATCTGTATTTTCTGGCATTGTAAAAATTTGCTTTTAGTAATCTGATTGGCACTGTTAAGTCAAATCAAAAGCTGTGGCTTGGCTATTCATCCATAGTATGTAATCTGTTTTCCTGTAATTACAGGGGTTGCCCTTCTAATGTAACTCCCACATCATGTTCTGAATTTATGAGAACTGTGTCCTTTTTTAGGGTAGTTTTATGCAGAACAAGTAGTTTAAGAGTAAGTAAGTAAATGCCTGCTTGGGTGTTACTTTATAAAGACACACAAGGTCCTTTTACTAAGGCACACTAATGGATTTAACTAACGCTAATAATTAGCATGTGCTAAATAATAAGACGTCCATTATATTCCTGTGGGCATCTTATCATTTAGCACATGCTAATCATTAGCGTGCACTAAATCTGTTAACACACCTTAGTAAAAGGACCCCGATGTGTCTCTATAAAGTAACACCTAAGTAGGTATTTACTTGCACTCTTAGATATGTATATAATTTAGTACAATACTAGCGTAAGTACTACTACTACTATTTATCATTTCTATAGCACTACAAGGCATACGCATAAGTAGAAGAAACTATGCCCACATTGCAGGCACAGGCATTTACATCTGCTTTCAGATCGTCAAGATCCTACCTAAACGTACACTACCCAAATTGCAAAGGACTGAAATACAAAACAACTTACGCAGCCGGCTTCTCCTACATAAGCGCACAACTATGGAATGGGCTCCAAAAAGCTGTGAAAACAATACACAACCACTTGAACTTCAGGAAATCACTAAAAACCTACCTCTTCAAAAAGGCCTACCCCAACGACCCCACGTAACCCTCTTCACCTACCAACACAGCATGACTATGATCGAACAGGACATCACACAATCTTCATCCATTCCGACCCTCCACTTATACCTATACAACTTTGTATTTGTTATCCACCGACTGGGCATACACCTTTGACGGTACTATGTAAGCCACATTGAGCCTGCAAATAGGTGGGAAAATGTGGAGTACAAATGCAACAAATTTGCATACATTAATGTATTGTATATTGTACATGAATACTTGCAAATGATGTCTTCCTTTGTACATGCCTACTGGCAAAGTATGCATCATCATTCAATGCATCCACTTTTATTCCAGTCAGAAATTTAGAACAGGTCATTTATGCCTGCATGTAGCCACATAAACATGAAAATGACTTTTTTTAAAATTATCCACTCTTTCACTAGCATTAGATCTGTCACCAAAACAGGGAAAAGATGGTAAACCTCAAAAAGAAGAGCATAATTTGTAGAAATAAAGAAATGTAGAACATATCATCCCTGTTTTAAATGGATGAAGGTGACTTTAGTGGCCCTCTGATGTTTCACACTTTGCACCAGCATGCACAATTTTGCACGAAATGTCTATGTGGCCAAATTAGTGTGTACAACTTAAGGTGCCATATATAGAATTTGGGGGTAAACCTTTAGTGGGCTCTCAGTATGTCTTCAACTGCACTCCTATAGTGGAATCTTAGGGATTGATATTCAGTCAGAGGCAGCGAGCGCATTTTAGCCACCGGCGGCATTTTTCGCTGATAATCAATGCCAGGCCATACCCAGACACCGTCATTAAATATCCAGGTTTATGCAGCTGGCTATCTCTTATGCGGTTAAGTGAGATAGTCAGTGCTTAACTGCATAAGAGACACTGCATAAAGATAGGACTGACTTTTATGTGATCTGATTTGACTTCTAAACTTTGGTTAAGTGTTGAGTATTGGCACTCAACCACAAAAGTGCCAACATCCACCCCCAGACCTCCCATAGAATAGCTGGCTTTCAGTTTTGCCGTCTGCTCTGATATTCAGCAACTCTATCTGGTTAAGTGCCACTGATATCAGTGGCTAGCCCTGCAGAAGTGATTTAACTAGCCAGGAGCCATTTCCGGCCAGCTAAATCACTTTGAATATTGACTCCTTAGTTTATATGCACTCTTTTTCTCTTTCAACAAACTGTAGATTGAAGGGAAATATTTCAAGCATTTCCTTGTTCATACCTCCATAGGTTTACTACAGGGCAGTTCTACAAAATGTGCTGGAGGGGATACTTTATATAAGTAACTTTTTGATGATTAAATACAGCATGTGTTATTCAGTGAGACTAAATATATGCAGAGTTCTAAGGAATGGGTTCAACTTATTGCAAGTAAATTTGAGTTTGACAGGTGTTAGCTGTACAAATGGTTAAAGTGAACCTTTTAAAGAGAGAAAAACAATCAAGAAAGAAACTGCATGAAAGGATAATTGCTTTCTGTAACACAAATGTACGGTAGCGTACATACAATAATTGCTGTATATAACTAAAAAAGCTAAGGAGTCATAAGTGAGCCACATTGGACAAGATTAAGCTGACAGCAGAAGCACTGTGGTGTAATTATTAAGACCTGTATGAAAAGTAAATTGCTTTAAATACTTGTCAAGCAACAAAGAAAGCAGCACCAGGAAGAACGAGCTACACATTAAGGGGGAGATTCTACATATGGCGCCTAAAAAATCGGTGCTGAAATCAGTGCCGACTAAGCGTATTGTATGATTGACGCCTAGATTTAGCTGCCGATTATAGAATATGCTTATTTGATATTTCAGCGCCTAAATCTATGCACATGCATGTATCCCAACAAAAATGTGGTGTAAATCCCAATGCGTAGGTTTAGGCGCACTGGGCCATGTTCTAACTATCCCCCTTTTGCCTGCGCAAATTAGAAGTTGAATGCACATCATTACAGAATATGCTCAGTGAGTTGTGTACCTAAATTCTAATCGGTGCCAATTAGTGCTCATTATTGCTTGTTATCAGCGCTCATTAGCTTGTTAAATTATATGCATTGTTATAGAATCCGTGCCGATTTTTAGGTGTGCTATATAGAATCTGGGGGTAAATGGAGAAAGCCAGAATTCCTCAATCACAGCAAATGGTGTAGATACTAATAGTCCAAAGTCTTTCTGTGTTTATTGGGATGTAAAAATTTCTTTCCAAGAGGTTTGCTACCAAATACAGCAAATTGCTAAAAAAATATTCAGGTTAGATGAACCATTTAAAAAAAAATGTATTTGATGAAGAATCCAAAGTTGATCCACATAAATTCTGAAATGACTGGGGTAACATGAATGAGGGCGGGCCCTGGATCCAGGATAAACCAGGCCCACCCACAATGTTAAGGTGAACAAAAATAATACTTTATTGAAACTGCTAGATATAGGGGTCCTGTTAGCTTCATAGGGAAGGGAAAAATAGAATAAACTAGCCCTTAGATGTAAGAAAAATCCTCTTGTGGTCCTGCTCCTGATGGGCCACAGCATACACTAATGTCTCTAGTCAACAACCTTCACCAGGGTCAGGAATACAGTTCTTAAAGGTCCCAAGTTGAACCTGGCCTACCTGCCTGGCACAGTTGCAGTTCAAAGATAAGTGGAGAGGCATACGTAATGTGCCCTTGTTGCTTTCCTCTGGGCCTCTTTAACCTGGCTGTGTTCATAGCTTTTATACTTCCTGGACCATGTACTCCTGGCTCTACCCCTTAGGTGTCACTTCCCTCCTGATCAGGACTGTGCATTTTATGGTGGCTCTGACACTGTGAGGGATTCTACTTAATAGGAAGTGGTAACATCCTATAGACTCCTTCACATATCCTCCTCCTGAGCTCAACCATGGCAGTTGAGCACCTGATGTTACATCTAAAAAATGAAGGGTTGGAGGCTGAGGAACCACTGCATGATGTGTGCATTTGACTCCTTGTGATGAGCCATCCATTTGAGGGGTTTTTTGTTATGATGAGTAAGAAGTGATGTCCCAGGAGATAATACTGGAATGTCTCCAAGGGCCACCTGACCACTAGGGTTTCCTTTTCAATTACTGGACAGTTTTGCTCCCTAGGAAACAGCTTCCAGTGTAGGCCATAGGGTGTTCCTTGCCATCCACTTCTTGTGCTAAGACTGCCCTGAGCCCAACAGTTGATGCATCTGTCTGTACCATAAAGAGCCAGAAGTAAAGGCTAACCGGCACTGGCTCAGAGTACATGGCATTCTTCAGGGTCTGGAAAGCAGTGTCCGGTTTGGATGTCCAATGCACCTTCTCGGAGACCTTCTTCTGCAAGATGCAAATTAGTGATTTTGCTATCTCAGAGAACCCTGGAATGAAGCATCAGTAGTATCGAACAAGTCAAATGAAGGCTTGCATTTGCTTCTTGGTCTTTGATACCAATATTGATGTGATTGCTTCCACCTTCTGGACCTAGGGTCTCACTTGTCCTTTCCTGACAGAGTACCTGGACCTCCTGTCCTCCCAGGAAGCATTTCTTAGGTTCACTGTCAATCCAAGCGTCTGTAAACTATCCAGTACTGCTACTACCTGGATTAAGTGGGTTTTCTAGTCTTTGCTGTAAATCACTGTTGTCCAAGTAGGCAGCCATGTAACTGCCATGTGGCATTAATAGGTGATCAACAAGGTGCTGAAATGTTGCAGGACCCCTGTGAAGACTAACAGTATCATAAACTAGAACAGACCTTGGGGCGTCAAAAAGGCTGTCTTCTGCTTGGTCCAATGTTGAGATAAACTGGGCCCTTCCAAGCCTTTCTATAAGCTCATCAACCCTTGGTATCGGGTAAGCTTCCAGTTTGGAAACAGGGTTCACTTTCTGGAAATTAATACAGAACTGGATGATCCCATCTGTTTTTGGCACCAGCTCAATTGGGGACAACCAATTACTGGTGGATTCCTTAATGGCCTCCATTTCCAACATCTCAATGACCTTCTTCACCTGGTCCTACTGCTGGGCTTTTGGAATCTAGTACAGGCATTGTTGGACCACCACTCCTGTATCTGTGATGATATCATGGGATGCAAGGTGTGTTCAGCATGGCATGCTGGATAACATTTCATAATTCTGGCAGACTAACTGCTTCAATTCAGTTTTTTTGTGTAGCTGAAAGCTGATCCTCAAATGGAACTTGCAGTGGTTCTTCTAGTGTTGGCACTTTGGGCCTGAGAACACCCTCATGGACTAGTACCACAGTCACTGGAATCCATCACTTTAATAAATTGACATGGAAAACCTTGGGCTTATTTCTTTTGTCTGTTTGAGTCACCTTGTACTTGACAGGTCCTGTCTTCTCTATTATCTCATAAGGCCCTTGCCACTTGCATAGCAGCTTGTTCTCTGATGAGGGCAGAAGGACTAGAACTCTGTCCCCCAGCTAGAAGGTTCTCTGGATGGCCTTAGGATTGGGTCTGCCCCCACTTGGACCTTCTCTAAGCAGAGTTTGGCAGCCTTGCCTGCTTTTACCAATCTTCCCTGCATGGCGAGCATGCATTCTGCCTAATTCTTCCAAGGGTTAGGCTCTTCCTCCCAGGCTTCTCAAGTAATATTTAGGTCTTCATCCATATAACAACTCAAACAGAGAGAATCCTGTCAAACTAGGTACCTCATGAAAGGCTACAGAGGAAATTGGAGGGTCATGGGACAGGAGGAAATGTCCTAATGTGGATTAAAAACTGGTTGAAGGATAGGAAATAGAGAGTGGGGTTAAATGGGCAGTATTCACAATGGAGAAGGGTAGTTAGTGGGGTTCCTCAGGGGTCTGTGCTAGGGCCGCTGCTTTTTAATATATTTATAAATGATTTAGAGATGGGAGTAACGAGCGAGGTAATTAAATTTGATGATGACACAAAGTTATTCAAAGTTGTTAAATCGAGACAGGATTGTGAAAAATTACAAGAGGACCTTACGAGACTGGGAGACTGGGCGGCTAAATGGGTGATGCATGTGGGAAAAAAGAACCCAAATTATAGCTACGTCATGCAAGGTTCCACGTTAGGAGTTACGGACCAAGAAAGGGATCTGGGTGTCGTCGTCGATAATACACTGAAACCTTCTGCTCAGTGTGCTGCTGCGGCTAGGAAAGCAAATAGAATGTTGGGTATTATTAGGAAAGGTATGGAAAACAGGTGTGAGGATGTTATAATGCCGTTGTATCGTTCCATGGTGCGACCGCACCTTGAGTATTGTGTTCAATTCTGGTCGCCGCATCTCAAGAAAGATATAGTAGAATTGGAAAAGGTGCAGCGAAGGGCGACTAAAATGATAGCGGGGATGGGGCGACTTCCCTATGAAGAAAGACTAAGGAGGCTAGGGCTATACAGCTTGGAGAAGAGACGGAAGAGGGGAGACATGATAGAGGTATATAAAATAATGAGTGGAGTGGAACAGGTGGATGTGAAGCTTCTGTTCACGCTTTCCAAAAATACTAGGACTAGGGGGCATGCGATGAAACTACAGTGTAGTAAATTTAAAACAAATCGGAGAAAATCTTTCTTCACCCAACATGTAATTAAACTCTGGAATTTGTTGCCGGAGAAAGTGGTGAAGGCGGTTAGCTTAGCAGAGTTTAAAAAGGGGTTGGACGGTTTCCTAAAGGACAAGTCCATATACCGCTACTAAACGGACTTGGGAAAAATCCATAATTCCAGGAATAACATGTATAGAATGTTTGTACGCTTGCCAGGTGCCCTTGGCCTGGATTGGCCGCTGTCGTGGACAGGATGCTGGGCTCGATGGACCCTTGGTTTTTTCCCAGTATGGTATTACTTATGTACTTAACTCTGGGGCACCTCCCAGACAACAAACAGGATATATGAGAGCCACTGCTATATCCCAGTTCTTCCAGTCCTCCATCACAAATTTCCTCATTCATCTTCTTGAGAGTCTTGTTGAATCTCCTTAAAAAATCCTCAGTGGTACATTTAACAAACCATACAAAGATAATATCTGTCTACATGTAAGGTAGGAAATGGGATATTAATTCACCACTGTATGATATATGTTTAATTATAATCACATTTAAAACAGCGGTAAAACAGTGCCCTTAATATGCCCTTGCATGAGTCTTTCCCGTGTGCAAAGGCCATTTTTACCACTGGAGTAATGTCAAATTTCCTATTTTTTTGTATTCCTATTTTTTGTCTTCACAGGGGTCCTGCAACATTTCAGCACCTTGTTTACCACCTATTAATGCCACATGGCAGTTACATGGCTGCCTACTTGGACAACAGTGATTTACAGCAAAGACTAGAAAACCCAGTTAATCCAGGTGGTAGCAGTACTGGATAGTTTACAGATACCTGGATTGACAGCAAATCCTAATAAATGCTTCCTGTTGCTATTAGCACGTGGCCATTATTTAAGCAGTAAGGGCTCACCTACTAAGTATATGCTAATCAGTTAGCGTACAGCAATGTAGCGGTGCTAACTGATTTGCACAGAATGCACCCACTCCCTGCCCACTACACCCTCCCACAACAACAAAAAATTATTTTTAATCGCATGGGTAGTGTGCGCACATCCTGAAATAACTGCGGGACGCCTCAGCGCGCCCCCATTGTATGCCATTTTTTTGCTGTGGTATGTGCTTTTTGCAGCTTTGTAAAAGGGCCTCATAAGTTTTTGGATGAACCCCAAACTGAATCACATGTCCTACCATAGCTATAATGGTTATTCTCTGTGCCAAGTACATATGTTGTAAACCGTAATACATTGTATTATATTCCAATAAAAATATATTTATAAGTATGAAATTATTATTATTATTATTATTATTATTATTTATTGCATTTGTATCCCACATTTTCCCACCTATTTGCAGGCTCGATGTGGCTTAGAGATTTGTTATGATGTAGTCATTCCAGGATATCTTATACAGTTGGTAGTGTACAAAAATTAACTAAAGGAAGAGAGAAGGAAGGTGTTAGGCAGGATAGTATAGAAGGTGGACTTTCATAGCTGGGTGGTTAGTGAGGTAGTTTGTAAGGCTGTGGGTTCTCTTTGTAGGCCTTGTGGCTATGGGTTCTCTTTGTAGGCCTTGTTGAAGAGATGTGTCTTCAAAGATTTGCGAAAGTTGGTTATTTCGTCAATAGTTTTCAAGGCTGTAGGCAGTGCATTACACAACTGCGTGCTCATGTAAGAGAAGGTGGTGGCATGTGTCAGCTTGTATTTTAGTCCTTTACAGCTGGGGAAGAGCAGATTGAGAAATTTGTGGGATGATCTTGTGGCGTTTCTGGGAGGCAGGTCCACGAGGTTTAGCATGTAGATTGGGACGCTTGCATGAATGATTATGTGTACAATCGTGCAGATCTTGAACACAATGCGTTCCTTGAGTGGGAGCCAGTGAAGTTTCTCTCTTAGGGGTTTTGCACTTTCATATTTAGTTTTTCCAAATATGAGTCTGGCGGCGGTGTTCTGGGCTGTCTGGAGTTTTTTGATAGTCTGTTCTTTGCAGCCAGCGTACAGTGCGTTGCAGTAGTCTAGATGACTTATTACCATTGACATGCTTTGAAGATGAAGTTATGATGATGATGGGTACTTTTAGCCCACCACTCTCCCTAAATTTAGGTTCAGAGTGGGTTAACAAAGTGGAAATGTAAATACAAATCACATATACCAGTGTTTCCCCAGGTCCAGTCTTGGAGTACCCCTTGCCACTCAGGTTTTCAGAATATCTGAATACATACAAACTTGATTTGCATACACTGTCTCTATTATATGCAAATCTCTATCATGCATATTCATTGTGGATATCCTGAAAACCTGACTGGACTTGGGAAACACTGACATATACCAAAAGCAAAAACTGTTTATAACAGGTATTCTGAAAATAAATACGTTTTCAGACATACACACACAAAAACATCTATCTATCTATACTCAATTCACTAAGAACATTTGCAAAATATATGAGAGAAAAAAGAAGCTCCTCTATTGCCGTGGTCAAGGTTGCTATTAGGGAAAGGGGATGGGACTTGATATACTTCCTTTCTGTGGTTACAGTCATAGTGGTTTACATATTATATACAGGTACTTATTTTGTGCCCGGGGCAATGGAGTGTTTTAAGTGACTTGCGCTTTGATGTAAACGAACAACACTTTTCATTACTGACTTATGTCCTATATTTCATTAGGGGGGGGGTCTTTAACTAAAGATTAGCTTGAGTTATCTGCTGCAGAGCCCATTGGAATAAAATGTCATTTAGTAAAAGAACCCTTAGATTTGCTACTTTCATAGAGAACTCTTTCTAGTTCTCGGGGTAAAGCTTAATGTTGAATAAGCACTGCTTGACATTTGCTATACCTTCACATACGTGATAGGCCTGGTACTTACAAAAGAACATCTGTCAGAGCTAGGAATTCAAATTGATTTTTTTCTTATTTACTTTATGACTACTCATACAAATAGCTTGGCTTTGAAATCTTGGTAGCATCCTCTGATATTCCAAGAAGCCTTTAAATTTCATATCAATTCACTTACCATACTGAGAACAGCCATATAAAAAAAAACATTGCTACAAGTTCTTGAATATGTGAATTCACAATAACTTTCAAGTGAATATCAGCTGGTAAGTTCACTGGAAAGGGGTTTACATCACTGAAACATGAGATGCTCCACTTTCGAGTATGATAAGTTGATAAGCATTCCAAATATAATGAGTGGGTGCAATATTTAGGAGTCCTTTTACTAAGGTGCACTAACGGATTTAGTGCGTGCCGATGATTAGTTTGCGCTAAATGATAAGATGTCCGTTACATTCCTATAGGCATCATATCATTTAGCAAGTGCTAAATCTGTTAGCCTACCTTAGTAAAAGGACCCCTTAGGTTGGAGGTATGTTTGAGGAAAAATAAAAAGTTTCTTAATTTAGGGGTCCTTTTACTATGGTGCGCTGAAAAATGGCTTGCGGTAGTGTAGGCTGGGTTTTGGGCATGCTCCGATCCACTTTTCAGTGCACCTGTAAAAAAAGGCCTTTTAAAATTTTTGCCGAAAATGGACGGGCGGCAAAATCAAAATTGCGCGTCCATTTTGGGTTTGCGACCTTACCGCCAGCCATTCACCTAGCAGTAAAGTCTCATGCGGTAACCGGGCGATAATGACCTATGTGCGTCGAATGCCACTTGGTGCGCGTCCAATAATAAAAATTATTTTCCGACCGTGAATATCGGACGCACACTAAAAATGAAATTACCGCAAGAGCCATGCGGTACCCGGGTGGTAACTCCATTTGGGTGCACGCTGGGTGCATGTAGACGCTTACGCGGCTTAGTAAAAGGGCCCCTAAATCATTTCTTGGTTGATAATCAATGAAAATAATATACCTGTCCTGGGATTTTTATTCACTCATGAATGAAATTGAATATTAAATCCACACATCTGAAAATGTAGAAATCACAAGCTGATCTACCTACTACTACAACTACTATTTATCATTTCTATAGCGCTACAAGGCATATGCAGCGCTGTTCACCATACACAAAAAAGACAGTCCCTTCTCAAAGAGCTTGCAATCTAGATAAGACAGGTAAACAGACAGAACAATTAAGGGTAAGGGGATAAATAAGTGAGGATAAAGGACAGGGCAAGTGAGTAGTGGTTGGGAGTCAAAAGCAGTGGTAAAGACCTATATAATATTCTAATAGGTCTTTGAAAACATCTAATCAAGAGGGAGGCAGGGTTACATATTCTCAATGCATGGATAAGATGGTGGAGGGAAGAAGGGATTAGATTTGTTAGGAATTGGACAACATTCTGGGGAGGGGGTACCACCTATTCCAAAAGGATGGACTCCACTTAATCAGAATGGTATCAGACTGTTGGCACTAAGGTTTAAAAAAATAGAGCTACTTTTAGATTAGAATTTGGAGGAAAGCTGACAGTTGTGCAGTGATGCATGGTTTACAATAAGGTGTTCTAATAAGTTACTGGCAAAATACAGAAATTAGAAAACCTATAGAACTACAATAGCACTTGCTTGCTTCTATAGACGAGCATTATAATAATACCATACATGCATGTTGATCTCCCTATAGTCCTGGAAATGAAAAGGCACACATTTTCACTGTGGGTTGTGTATTTAAATGCCAGTTGCTACTGTTCAGCCACACGCAGATGAATTTACCCAGCTAATTTTGTGACTGAATATCCAGTTAAATCTTAGGGGTGTGTAACTCAATTTCTTTTTTTTTCCTTTTTGTTTGTTGCATTGTTTCTTTTCGTTTGTGATTTGTTTCATCTACCTAAAAAATAATAAAATATGAATTTAAAAAAGAAAATAAAAAGAAACATGGTGTTAGTTTGGACTCTTGCCCAGCAAGTCCTCTTTCAAAATGGATTTGCTTCTCCATAGGTCAGCAGTATTTTGTAACATGCCCATATAACAAACTGGGTTTACTGCCATAGGAATCAACTCAAATACAACATCTAGAAAAATTAATGTAATATTGTTTCAGATTTTGTACAGACAATGGAATAGCTGAATACTAAGAACTTTCATGGGTCGATATTTAAAGCAAATTTAACCAGCCAGAAATAGCTCTTGGCTAGTTAAGCCACTTATTCAGGACTAACCATTCATTTTCAGCAGTGGTTAGTGCCACTGAAAATATCCAGTTAGCACTGAACTGAAATCTAGCTATTTTGGGGATGTTCTGGGGTGGAGTCAGCACTTGGCCAGTTAAGTGCCAATATTTAGCATTTTAATCAGTCAAGGTAACCCGGACCATATAAAAGTCAGTCCTATCTTTATGCGGTGCCCTATAGCTGGTTAGTGCTGGATATTGCACTTAAATAGCTATGCCTTAGCTGGCTTTGCAAACCTGAAAATTCAAAACTAGTGCCTGGAAATGGTCCAGCATTGAATGTCCGAGTTTAAAGCTGGCAGCAGACATCATAACACTGATCGCCACCAGCTAAATATCGTGTCTTCAGTTTTCAATAGACCCACAGGGTATGGGGCTATCAGATTCAGGGAAAGTGTAATTATTAGAAAGACATGACAATTACTTATAGGGCCATATCTAGGGAGTCAGCACTGCATACTAAACAAGAGAGATTTTATCCTCAATCTGCCCACTTCTATTCTTTGGCCATGAGCCCTGAGACCACTGCTGCTGCAGAACTCCATTCCCTACACTGCACATGGTGCTCTGACACAACTACTTTCATTCTACTCAATGGTCCCCTCATATCCTCCAATCAGACAAAAGTGGTTCTTAATATAGTGACCATTTCTTGTAAGGAGTTGGTCCAATCTTGCAGTAATCTTGGAGAAAGCACCAGGACGCTCAAAATCTAAATGCATGGAAGACATCTCAGAGAAAGTATAAATATGCTATCAGACAATCCAAGAAACTTTACTATAAATCTAAAATAGGCCCAGATTACAAAGATTTGAAACAACTCTACTCTTTAGTTAACAAACTAACGGATACTACAGCGCTCACATCTGTTAATAAAGGTATTCCACCTGCTGCAATTTTGGCCAAGTTTTTCAAAGACAAGCTCATAAAATTAAAGAATTCCCTAAGGCAGAGCAGTTTGTGTGTAAGTGATTTTCTTAGTGCCCTGGAACCGAGTTTAGGCGAGCACCCAGCAGACCGATCATTCTCTCTCTTCGCAGCTCTTACAGTAGATTCTGTCAAACAGGAGGTCCACAGGCTATCCAGTAAATTTTGCAAATTAGATGCTTGTCCAAACTATCTACTCAAATGTGATCCTTGTTGCTTCATATCTGATTTGACGCTGCATCTTAACTTCATGCTTGGTATTGGCTTGTTCCCTGAAACTTCTGGAAACATCCTACTTACCCCGATTCCCAAAGATGTCAAGGAAAACAGCCAGGATCTTGTAAACTATCAGCCGATAGCATCTATTTCACTTTTCGTGAAATTAATGGAGAGCATGGTATACAAACAGGTCAAGGAGTTCTTGCACAAATTCAATATATTGCATGAGTCACAGTCAGGATTCTGTCCACTCCATAGTACTGAAACTGTGCTTGTCACCCTCCTGACCAACTTTAAAAAGGAAATAGCTGTTGGAAAGAGAATTCTGCTTTTACAATTTGACATGTCTAGTGCTTTTGACATGGTGAGCCATGGCATCCTGCTTCAGCTCCTTGACTACTTCGGTCTCAGTGGAAATGTATTAGCATGGCTGAAGGGTTTTTAACCACCAGATCATACCAAGTTAGCTCTAACTCAAGCCTATCGCCTCTCTGGAAAGCAAACTGTGGTGTGCCTCAGGGCTCACCGCTTTCCCCAACACTCTTCAACCTAATGTTGGTTCCTCTGGCCACAGCCCTTTCCAAACTAGGTCTCAACCCATTTATTTATGCGGATGATATCACTATCTCTATTCCTTTTAAAACAAACTTTAGCGAAATAGCCAGTAAAATACAGCTTGGGTTGTGCAAAATGCTGGATTGGGCCAACACTTTTAAATTCAAATTCAATGCTGAGAAAACACATTGCCTCATCCTCTCCACTCCCTATAACAAGTTTACGACCTCCACATTAATCACGCTTGAGCTTGTCTTACCGATCTCCGAGTCTCTAAAAATATTAAGTGTAACAGTTAACAGGCACTTAACTCTGGAGCAGCAAACAAACTCTACCACCAGACAAATGTTCTTCTCTCTTTGGAATACTTTAGGGAAGTATTTCAAAGTTTAATTCAGTCTTTCGTCCTTAGCTGCCTTGATTACTGTAATGGGATATATGCAGGGTGCAAGGACATGCTTCTGAAAAAATTACAAACTGCCCAGAACACAGCTGCTAGGCTTATTTATGGTAAATCAAGATTTGAAAGCTCAAGACCGCTGCGTGAGAAACTGCATTGGCTCCCTGTCAAGGACCGAATAACATTTAAAATTTGTGCACTGCTGCATAAAATTCTCTATGGTGAGGCCCCAGCGTATATGGACACCCTTGTCAGCTTACTACCTCGTAACTCTCACAGATCAGCTCGCTTGTACCTAAATCTGCATTACCCAATCTACAGAGGCCTCACGTATAAAACCACCTACGCTTCCACCTTTTCCTATGTTAGCGCACAACTGTGGAATGGTCTACCTAAATTTGTGAAAATCACCCCGATCATCCGACCTTTAAAAAATACCTTAAGACCTTCTTATTCAGGAAAGCTTATGCTCCTGACCCGCCCTGCACCGCTGTCTATTGAATTCCATTTCTCTTTTCACATTTCCCCACCTCTGCTATTACTTACTAGCCTCTTTCACTACAATGCCATTTACTGTTTGTTGTAGACTTGATGTATGCTTTCTGTAAATTCCTGTAAGCCACATTGGGCCTGCCCTTGGGTGGGAATATGTGGGATATAAGCACTATAAATAAATAAATATCACAAGACTGGCCTACTTCCTTGCAAAAGAAGGAAGCAGATGCTCTATCAAGAATAACGTTTTTGTTTTTTTAGCTGGGGAAGAAGACTGAGTAGGCTTCCTGCACTAGAGATACAGTGGTGGAAATAAGTATTTGATCCCTTGCTGATTTTGTAAGTTTGCCCACTGACAAAGACATGAGCAGCCCATAATTGAAGGGTAGGTTATTGGTAACAGTGAGAGATAGCACATCACAAATTAAATCCGGAAAATCACATTGTGGAAAGTATATGAATTTATTTGCATTCTGCAGAGGGAAATAAGTATTTAATCCCTCTGGCAAACAAGACCTAATACTTGGTGGCAAAACCCTTGTTGGCAAGCACAGCGGTCAGACGTCTTCTGTAGTTGATGATGAGGTTTGCACACATGTCAGGAGGAATTTTGGTCCACTCCTCTTTGCAGATCATCTCTAAATCATTAAGAGTTCTGGGCTGTCGATTGGCAACTCGCAGCTTCAGCTCCCTCCATAAGTTTTCAATGGGATTAAGGTCTGGTGACTGGCTAGGCCACTCCATGACCCTAATGTGCTTCTTCCTGAGCCACTCCTTTGTTGCCTTGGCTGTATGTTTTGGGTCATTGTCGTGCTGGAAGACCCAGCCACGACCCATTTTTAAGGCCCTGGCGGAGGGAAGGAGGTTGTCACTCAGAATTGTACGGTACATGGCCCCATCCATTCTCCCATTGATGCGGTGAAGTAGTCCTGTGCCCTTAGCAGAGAAACACCCCCAAAACATAACATTTCCACCTCCATGCTTGACAGTGGGGACGGTGTTCTTTGGGTCATAGGCAGCATTTCTCTTCCTCCAAACACGGCGAGTTGAGTTCATGCCAAAGAGCTCAATTTTTGTCTCATCTGACCACAGCACCTTCTCCCAATCACTCTCGGCATCATCCAGGTGTTCACTGGCAAACTTCAGACGGGCCGTCACATGTGCCTTCCGGAGCAGGGGGACCTTGCGGGCACTGCAGGATTGCAATCCGTTATGTCGTAATGTGTTACCAATGGTTTTCGTGGTGACAGTGGTCCCAGCTGCCTTGAGATCATTGACAAGTTCCCCCCTTGTAGTTGTAGGCTGATTTCTAACCTTCCTCATGATCAAGGATACCCCACGAGGTGAGATTTTGCGTGGAGCCCCAGATCTTTGTCGATTGACAGTCATTTTGTACTTCTTCCATTTTCTTACTATGGCACCAACAGTTGTCTCCTTCTCGCCCAGCGTCTTACTGATGGTTTTGTAGCCCATTCCAGCCTTGTGCAGGTGTATGATCTTGTCCCTGACATCCTTAGACAGCTCCTTGCTCTTGGCCATTCTGTAGAGGTTAGAGTCTGACTGATTCACTGAGTCTGTGGACAGGTGTCTTTCATACAGGTGACCATTGCCGACAGCTGTCTGTCATGCAGGTAACGAGTTGATTTGGAGCATCTACCTGGTCTGTAGGGGCCAGATCTCTTACTGGTTGGTGGGGGATCAAATACTTATTTCCCTCTGCAGAATGCAAATAAATTCATATACTTTCCACAATGTGATTTTCCGGATTTAATTTGTGATGTGCTATCTCTCACTGTTACCAATAACCTACCCTTCAATTATGGGCTGCTCATGTCTTTGTCAGTGGGCAAACTTACAAAATCAGCAAGGGATCAAATACTTATTTCCACCACTGTAAACAGGAATGGAGAGGAAGCACAGTGAGAGCTTATGTGAGGATGATAGTGAACACAGTAAGTGCTTGTGGGGTAGGGTGAGAGATTGTTTTGTAGAGGAGCACAATGAGAACTTTGCTGGAAGTGTAATGAGTGAGCACAATACGAGATTTAATGGACGCAAGAGAGCACAGGGGAGAAGGAGTTCAGTGAGAGCCCTTGGCACAGAGAGAGCACAGACAGAACCTTCCAGGGATAACGGGTTATGGGGGAAAGCCTTTTGAAGTTTAATAGAGAAATGTCAGTAAAGAGAGCTCAGGATTGAGTAAGGGGTACAAGTAAGGTGTACAAGGAGAATGGGAGAGAGAACTAGGGACTAAGGGAAGGAGAATCAAGGATGGAGGGCTAGGTAAGAGACCTACTAATTGGGTGGAGGGAAAGGGAGAAAGGACCTATAGAGGAGAAATGAAACAAGAATGGAGATAAAAAGGGGGAGAAAAAGAACCCTGGATAGGAACAGGTAAGAAAAAAAAATCCAGGAAAATAATATATTGGTAAGAGAATAAGGTATGGAGGGTAAAGTGTAAGCGAGAAAAGAGAAGACACTTAGAAAGGAAAGGGAAGAGAAGGAAGGACAGAAGGAAGAGAAAGTATTACAATATGTACTCTGAAGAAAAGAGATAGGAGTAAAAGAATGAAACAGACAAGAAAAATGAATACCAGAAAGAAAGAAAATAACAAAAGGAGCATTTGCAAGACCAGAAAGTTTGTGTGTGTGGGGGGAGGGGCATGTTCAGCTAGAAAATCAATCCACAGATACCAAAGATTGCACACTTGCATCATATTTTTCAGAATATTGATAATTTATTGGTGTAAGATATCCTAGAACCTAGTTCAAAGACTGTCATGTCTCCCACATAGAATTTGCTTGTTGGGAACAGTTGAACTTTTTACTGATTTAACTTTTTCTGGTGCAGAATTCATTCTCTTGCATGCAGGACATACCTGCAACACTAAGACTTATTAAATGTAAACCGCTCATAACAATCACTTTTGAGCAGTATATCATTTTAAGTAAACTTGAAAAAAAAACCTATCATTTTCTATATGTATTACATTAATACCCCTCTCAACACAATGCAATCTTATAATATGCACAAATATGCAGTATACTGTAAGCATTTTTAATAAGAAAGAGATGTAGTACTAGAACTGTGCATATTTGCACATCTTTTAATACAAGATGGTATGAAATATTTCAGACTGTAAGTTACAATATATTGTTTGTAGTTTTTATGTTAAAATGATACAGAACACAAAATAGTGGCTGTCGCTACTTTGTGTTCCAAAAGCTTACTTTGATGTAAACTGCCTATATCTAGATTCTTTGTAAGTAATTGTCTAGGTTTCTCCATTTCAAAGGCGCTAAAGTTTCGGCTGTTTCTCTCTATCATTCTCGTTACCTGGGATCTCAAAGCTTTGAGGGTTGCATCAAACATGAAGCCTGTTCTTTCAGTGCTGTCTCAAGGCTTGTCTAACAAAAGAACCTTATGCTCCATATTGCTCACTGTGTCAAATGATTGTTGGACAAAATGCGTATTTTATGCCGTTTTATATAACCAAGCTAATTTAGCAAAATCACTCTTGTGTGTAGTTTCTTTTAATTCATATAGGAATAAAAAAGAAAAACAGTGCACTAATGGGCAAAGAACAGCAGGGGCTGCATTAGAGTTGCACAAGGCATAATCAGAAAAGTAAAAGAGGTAATAAATCCACATCCAGCATGCACTGTCAAGGCAGTAGACTCACAATGCCCACATTCTTATTAGGAAATTTATCAGGTTATAACCATAGTTGCCGAGTAAGGAGGGGCTCAACATATAAGCAACCACTCCTTATTGCTGTCTCCCCTGATGAAGATGGGGAATTATGTTATCTGTTCAGTGATTGTATTTTTGTAGTTTGCATTTTGTAAGGATTTATCTTCTCTTCTGATGTTTGGAAGCAGTCTTTGTAACTTGCCTGAAACAGAAACTTGTAGTGCATCCTTAGGCTTGATTCATCCAAAGTTTGGGACTGAGAAGTATCTCCATCAGAAAGCTTTAGTGAACGAAAGCAGCCGGATCTATTGTTCAAAAATATGACTCAGAGGCCTCAAGTAGCTCAAAGTGTTAGAAGCAAAAGATAGCAAGGAGGAGAATTCTCTATGGAGCCAAAGTCCAAACCATACAGCAAGAGTAGGGAAGAGCCAATGGACTTCCAGTACTAAAAACAAGGATGACCCCAAAATTTAAAATGCAAAAATGTATTAAGAGGCCAATGAGACTCAATTTGGAGCTGTGTTTTGGCAATACAATGTCTGCTTCAGGATTCAATATATCTGATGAACACTGTGCTCTCAGAATTGTGCAGCCTCTGTGAGTCTAATAACTCTCAAATGCAACTGAAAAGGTTCAAAGAAGAGCAACAAAAATGATAGAGGGGATGGAACTGTTCCCATATGAGGAATGGATAAAGAGGTTAGGGCTCTTAAGCTTGGAAAACATATGGCTGAGGGGGGATATGATTGAGGTCTTCAAAATCCTGAGTGATGTGAAGTTTGTGGAGGCAAATTGATTTTTCACTTGTTCAAAAAGTACGAAGACCATGGGACACTCAATGAAATTGCATGGAAATACTTTTAGAACAAATAGGAGGAAATATTTTTTCGCTCATAGTTAAGCTCTGGAATCCATTACCGGAGGGTGTGATAATGGTGATTAGCATATCTTGGTTTAAAAAAGGTTTGAACAAGCTCCTGGTGGAAAAGTCTATAGCGTGCTATTGAGGTAGACATGGGGTTGCCACTGCCTGCCCCAGGATTGGTAGCATAGAAAGTTGCTAATAATTGAGTTTTGCCAGGTACTTGTTACCTGGTTTGGCCACTGCTGGAAGCAGGATGGACCATGGGTATGACCCAATATGGCTATTGTTATGTTCTTATGTAAAAGTGAGCATACACTTTATAGAATTTCATAAATCACAACAGTGGTAAAACAAAACAAAAAAATAAAACAAGCACACAAAAAATAGGACAGCAAAAACATCTACTCTTTTGGTTAAATTTTCCTCTGAAATTGAGAAAACCACTATTCTTAAAATGTATTTCTCAAAAAAATCTGAACCCTTCTATGGTCAACAAATTTACATGTTTCGTCATGTTTCCAGGCAGACATAATTACTTAGAAAGCAGGTACTGTAGCTAAAACCTAGAGTTTGGGCTGTGGGGACTTTTTTCCTTAAATTTCCCTGTAAATACCTGGTTCAGTATGGAAACAATAGCTATACTTTTGTGGATTCTTCTCAGTTAGAATAGTTTATTTCCGATAAACCGGTGCTTACTGAACAGGTTTCTTAAGGTATTATAGTTTTTGAGGTTCATGGAGTGATAAATGAAAATAGTAATATTTGCCTTTTCTGCTCTACAGAAATTTTTGTTTTTCCTTTTGTTTTATTTCAACTCGCTTGTTTGTCTACAGCAGTTTCCTTGATGTTGTCTAAGCCTATGTATTTATTTAAGTCTTTGGTTTCTACATGACTATTATTCTAGGATGTTTCTTTACATTGTATGGTAATAATAATAATAATAATAAAACAACAACAACAACAACAACATACCCTCCTTCTTTCCCCTGATCCCTTTTAACCTATTAATATTTCTCCACAAAAGACAGGAATGATCCCTGGTTACTCATGATTTGCCAACATGAGTATTATAAATGGTGTGTAGACCAAAGCTGGTGATATTCGCGCCTTCTGTCTCGCTGCACCCTACGCCTAGAATAAACTTCCTGAGCCCCTACGTCTTGCCCCATCCTTGGCCACCTTTAAATCTAGACTGAAAGCCCACCTCTTTAACATTGCTTTTGACTCGTAACCACTCGCCTCCACCTACCCTCCTCTCCTCCTTCCTGTACACATTAATTGATTTGATTTGCTTACTTTATTTTTTGCCTATTAGATTGTAAGCTCTTTGAGCAGGGACTGTCTTTCTTCTATGTTTGTGCAGCGCTCCATACGCCTTGTAGCGCTATAGAAATGCTAAATAGTAGTAGTAGTAATATTATATGAAGGAAATTAACAACAGCATTGATCTGCAGTCACAGTGGGTCTTTTACTAAAGATTAGCATGAGTTATCTGCAGTAGGTCCCATTTTATTCCAATGGGCCCTACTGCAGATAACTCGAGCTAATCTTTAGTAAAAGACCCCCACAATTTCTAACTGCATTGGCAGCACAGGAGTAACTAGGGATCTCCCCTACTCTGTGGTAAGGCATTAATGATATTAGAGGACCTATGAAAAAAAGGGAGGGTATGTAAGAGAAGGTCATAGAGTGATTTTAGTTTATTTGTAGCAGTGGTAGTCTTATTATATTTTATGACACAAACAGAATAGCATTTAAAGGCCCTTTTACTAAAGCATAGCATTTGCATCCTATTTTATATCTATGGGTGACATGACACATACCCCATAATTCTGTAAAAGTCACCAAAAATTGTGTGCACAAATTAAACATGCAATTTAATTGAATAACAAACCAATTATTACCAATAATTGGCCTTTTAAGAAGCAATTATTGGTCCTAATTGAAATGTATTAACTTATATGCATATTAATTTAGTCATGTGATCTATTCCTAAATTTTACACATGTCCCCAGAATAGGGGGTGTGGGAATGGGAGGGTCATGGTGTTTTGGGTGTGGAGCATAGGTGTGGATTCCTGTTATGTGCAAAATTATAGAATAAGGAGGTTCCATGTTTAAATTTCATGGGTGCAAATGGATGTGTATAAATTTACAAGCGAACCCTGTGTTTACACACTATTCTATAAGTTGTGCCTAACTTTAGGAGCAATTTATAGAATAGCGCTTGTGGTTTTTTTCTGCGCTGATTTTTGTTAGGCACGGTTTATAGAATTCATACTTTAGTGCATGCTGATGTCTGTTAGCATGCACAGAGCTTTAATAAAAGGGCCCCTAGTTTGGTATTCTTTCATTTTAATTTAAAAGTACAAATGGAAACAAAATGGGTCGTTTTGTTAAAATGTACTGTTTCCACTACAGAATAACTGTATGGGCTTCTTTTACAAAACCACGCTGGCGATTACTGCGCGGCAAATGAGAGGAAGCCGATAGGAGGAATTTAATGGGCTTCCTCTCATTTACTGCGCAGGAATCGCTAGCGTGGCTTTGTAAAAGAAGCCCTATCTTTGTTCCCTGTAGGCTGGTTTTCTCCTATCTTTCTTGTCCTACCATTGTATCTCTGTTTCCTACTGTTGACTTGCATCAGTAGAGATCCATGTGGCTTAACTGGTTTATTTTCTTCTTAGTGTTGGCGTTTCTGCACATTTTTGTCTTTCAAGAATTTGTTTTGTAACATGAAATCACATTAAAAAAACATGGCGCATTTAATTTTCAAATGAATGCGCATCCCTAACAAATTCTGAGCTGCACCCTCAGTCACAATAGCTCTGCAAATCATCAGCCTTCCTTATCAATATACATTCTTTTCTTAAGGTTATTCCTAACAAGATGTAATCTGTCTTTTTTATACAAATTGCCAACCTCAAACTCCATTCTTGTGGATATATTTAACATACTTAGCTTTCATGCCTCATTAACATAGTAATATGACCTGTCTGCTTAAAATTCTAGATGGTGGGAGAACTGATGGTGAAAGCATATGGTTAAGAAAGCAACAGAAACAATGATTTAAACTGCACCATTTGTTATCAAAAGTGCTCATCTGATGAAGCATTAAACACGATCGTTTAATTTGTTCCAAACTTTTCCTTCATATTTTTATACTAATGAACTTCTGGGATGAGTGACCAAACGAAGCTAACTTTTCAGGTATGGTGTTAAGGTTGTATCTTTCCTAAGAGAGAAGTGTGAGGCATTTCAATTTATAGCAGAAGAACTGGCAAGGTAAATGAGAGAGAGAGAGAGAGAACGAGAGGGAAGGAGCAGCTGAAGGGACTCACAATTATCCTCACAGATATGCACTGTGTCTGCGTGCACTTGGGAACTGGAATGATTCAGGATCAAAAGAGTGACTGTGGATTTTCTTCATGTGCATTTAAAAAGGCACAGCTTTAATCGTATTCACAGCTACAGAAGGGAATGCTAAAAGTTCAAACAGTTTTGAAATATATTGCTGTACAGTATATATGCCCAGGACAAAGCTTTCATTTGGCATATTTATTTGATGGTCATTGGCTGACTCACGTGGGTAGCATGAGCAATCATCCTAACTTGGGGACCTCAGCGGTCATCTTGCTTGACCATACTTTGTGAGAGCCCTGGCTATGAGGAAAGCAATGCTAACATACTTATAGTGGGCCACTATCCTACTCACATCAAAAGTAGCTGATGATTTTGTACTGGAATCCAAATGATGCACTTTTGGCATAAGGGTGGCATTTCTCTAAAGAGCCATCTAGATTTAGGTGGCAAGAATGTGCTTAGGTGCCGACATTCAAGTCATTAATATTTGGATCTGAAACCTTGCCCCCATTTTACATGCCTCACTTTCCCCCTCATTCCCACACCTAAATAACACCCATTCCCCTCCTCTTCCCCCCCCCCAAGTATCAATGTACATGTTAAGATCTTAAATACAGTAACTTAAACTAAACCAAATTTAATACAAGTTTGGAAATAATTAGGCTGTAGGTTTGTTTATTAAGGAAATAACATGATAACCAATAACATAACAGAATTTAAACACGTCCAATAACATAACAGATAACCAAATTAACATAACAGAATGCCCTGCCCCAGCTACTATAGTGCAGTTCAATAAAGTTCCTGTTCCTTCATCGCCCCACCATGACAGGAAAAGCATAAGGATACGACATGGACCCCCATGCCCTTTTAACTGGGTCACTTGACCCTACTGCCATCTGGCTCATATAGCCTCAAATCCATCGCTCATCCCCCAGATGAGCTAAAGTTCCATATACAATATACCACCAAACCCATAACACTACTCCTAATTCCCCATCCCCACCTCATCTTTGAGAAAGGGGAGGATGGGCAGGTAAGCAGCCTCTGAGGATCAGGATGAAAACCCTGATCCACAGAGGTATTTGCCTTAAACTTTGCCCACAGACCGCTCCGGGTCTTTACCATCCAACTCTTGGGCCTACTACCAGCAGGAAAATGATTTTTAAATCAAAGCCACCCTATCACTCTTTGAGCCCCTCCCCTCAACCCTTCCCAGCTTGCCATCTTGAACGCCTCTCTACCCACGGGTCAGGATCATGTAAATGAGGTCCAGCCCAAAGTTAAACTCGTCAATTGAGATGAGCACTCAGACTGAAAAATACGTGAATAGGTTGACCATTTTCTGACTACACACTATTCTGTAAACACACGTCAGTATTCCGTGATGCATACTTTGCAGGTGAGTATTCAGATGTGTGGAGTTAACCTCAGTGTTGCAAATGGACTGACCAAACAGGAATAAAGGAAATAAAAATGAGTCTGCAAAGCATGGGGATGCCTGAAAGAACAAACAAGTAACTGTAAGTAAGCACTGTTATCTTTGCTCTTTGCCTACAGTTTTGCTGTTTTGTGACTTTTGTCCCATTTTGCTTAAAGATATTTTTAAGTAAACCTTTTGCTTCATAATGCAGTTCTGGTTTGCACTGAGTTATTGAGTGCAAGTGGAGAGACTGGATAGATTTGTCAATGCTCCTTCTCCTCCCCTCTAATGCTCCTGGCCAGTTAAATAGTGTTTAAGTACGTAATCATGGATATTCAGTTGGAGATAACCGGTTATCTCCCATGGAATAGCCCAGTAAGTGGCTAGCCACTAACTCCTGATTCTATAAAAGTTGCCAAACATTGCACACGTGCGCAATTTAATTGAATGATAAGTCAAATAGCACAAATAATTGTTTTTAACAAGCAATGATTGGCGCCAATTAAATTAATTAACATATACACGTACATTTTTGCACTTCCTGGAAAAGGAGGCACAGAAATTGGAGGGTCATGAACGTTTCAGGGTAGGGTATGGGTGTGCATTCCAGTTATGCTTCCAATTATAGAATAGGGGAGTTCCGCGTGTAAATCTAAGGGTGCACATTTTCACCACATTTTCGTTAGTGTAAATGGTTGCACCTAGATTTACACATGACCCCTTGCTTACACACTAACACATGCTTACTGCAGCAAAAAATGACTTACCATGGTGCATGACCTATAAAAAAAAAAAATCTGTGCATTTTTGCTCCAATAGTACAAAACAAATAACAACTGCACATATTTATTCAAATAGAATAAATAGGCCATAATTGTCAAATATTATTTCAAAGCATACAACTGAAACTTCACAGCAACCCAGTCACCACATAGCCACACACATATTAAGAGCATATTCTAAATCATTTGGGGCCCTGTTTATTAAGCCGCGTTATAGGCACGCTAGCGTTTTTAGAGACACCCATAGGAATATATGGGTGTCTCTATCATTTAACAAATGCTAATTTTAGCATATGCTAAAAACACTAGTGCACCTTAGTAACAAGGGCCCTTGGTCTGCTAAATGGGCTATTTGAAAATTGCCTACTCTTCCTATTGGTAAAATATGCTTAAATATGGTTCTTTAAGCTTGTATGGTGGTTAGGGCCTATATTTTTGCTTTCACTGCTTTCCCACCCCTCAGAAACTGTCACCCTAAGTGACCACCTAGTTTTCATAATGTTTAATCCAGCCCTGCCTACAGTTCTCCTTTCCTATACCCTGGAAAGCATAGATTAGCTGGTGCTATGCGGCATATCAGAACATGGTGGGACAGGAACAACAGCTCCTGTCCCCATCAGATGCTCTCTGTTGTGAAAGGGATAGGGATTTCTTGGGGTATCCTTGGGGTTAGAGGACCTCCAGAGAAGGGGGAACAAAGTTTCTTCTCCCTTCAGAAAATAGGAAAAGGAGGGTCTTTAGAGAGGGAGTGGCTAGAAGTACTTATGTTTCAGTCTTCAAATTATTTATTTATTTAACACATTTCTAGCCTGCCCATCTAAGAAACAGAACAGAGAGGGTCCAAAGCACAAACCACAATCCAAAACACAAAACGAAGTACCAAGAGCCTTCAAAAATGGGACAAGTCCTTTTATTCTATAGTGTAGTTTGAGCTTGTATGTCAAAAACTCAATCTTGTACATCAATAACCCGACATGGGCCGTGTTTCGGCACACAGCACCTGCATCAGTGACCAACTTTTAATATTACATTGATTAGCATTTGACATGATGCAATAATACATCTTAAAAATATATTAATGTTATCTATTATAGAACAGGCATTATTGGTAGCTCACTGATTGGCAGTTTACTTCAAAGGGCTATTTCTAATATAAGAACAGTGGAAAGAATGAATGAAAGAGCAGGCTTTTAAAACCTTTAAGAATATTTTGTGGTTTCATCAGGCAACATAAAAACCTTTGTCATTTGTCTTTATTTTTAAAGATATTAAAAGGGATGTGAACATCATGGTTCAGCATTTCCAAGTTTTGAGTGTGTAGTTAATTATACAATTAGTGCTCTAGACATTCATTTGTCTCAGTTTACGTATAAGCAAAGAGGCAAGTTAGGCAGTCAGGATGCAAATTCTAATGCACTAATTTGTATTTTTGCTGCTATATATAAATATCACTGATATTTGTTGGAAATGATTGGATGTGTCAGATTGGTTCATTTAGCCATTTCAGACTACTTTCAATGAGATAGGTGGTTAACACACAGTCACGCAAACAATTAACACTTTCATATTTTTCCACTGCATTGCATTTCATTAATTTTAAAAGTGTATCAGGTATTGTTATGATTGAGGAGACAGGGAGATAGAAAGTGGAGCAATATGGTGATGGTGCTGACCATTTGAGCCCAGGGTGTGATTCATTTTACCTTCCATTACAATGGGCAAGAAGGGAGAATGACAACAATGAGCTGGAAGTGTTGTTCCTGAGGCTTTGGGGGTGGGTCCACTTAACGGTTTTCTGCAGCAGGACTCTGAATCTGCTCAGACTGGTAGAGAAGCAACTGGGAGTTCTGCTAGGAAATGGAGAATCAGCATCTACTCAGGCCTGAGATGTCACTCATAGCCCAGAGAACCTCCTTGCCCCCTTGTGTTGTTAGGGGAAAGGTGGGAGGAGCAACAGATTGTTGCTCCTCCCGCCTTTCCCCTAACAACACAGGGTGGCAAGATTGTTCCATCTCTTGCTGGTGGCTCGAGACTCCTGGATCAGGGAAAGCATACTCCAGGTGTGGAAGCCAGTTCAACAGTGTTGGTATCTTGAAGCTGTGGAGATTTCATTGTCTTCTGCTCATGATCTTTCTTTACCTTCTGGAAAACCACTCTAGATAATCTGAAGAAAAGATTGATCAATACAAAATGCAAGGTGCTCAGTTGAGAAACTTGTTTGAGATATCCTCTAAGCATTCTGTTAAGTTAGCTAAGCAAGAGAAAAAAAAAATGAAAGCTTTGAGTTTAGCTATGTCTAAATTGAAAATTTAAGATGTAGCCTTGATGAAAGTCAATATGGCAATTCATAGAAAAGAGGAAGTTGTGGAGAATGTAACATCAAAAAATGTGAGATTTATTAATTCTCCAAAGGTGAATGGTGTGTCTCCTAGAGAGATGTAGGAAAAATATATGAAGAAGGTTTTGAAATTGTCCTCTTTACCTACTCTGACATAGGTGGTAAGGGCTCATATTCCTGCACTTACCGGTTAGTGTATGCTAATGTAGATGTGCTGTTTAGCACAGGAATGCCCACTCTCTTCCCCTCCCCCCCGACACACCCCCTGAAAAAAATATTTTTAGCACACACAAATTTGGTAGCTACTGCAGGATGCCTAAGCACCTTGGGCCCCTTTTACAAAGTGGTGGTAAGCCCATTGCAGGCTTACTGCTCACCAAAAAGGAAGTACCTCTGGGTTACCGCAGCAGCCCGGCTGTAGTTCCCATCCCCAGTGTGCCATCATATCCAGCCTAAAGTTTTTGTAGCGCTGGTAGGTACCCGGAGGTAATCGGGCAGTGCCACATGCTGCCCGGTTACCGCTGGGTTAGCACGGGAGCCCTTACCGCCACCTCAATAGGTGGTGGTAAGGGCTCCCCCCAGGAATGTCCATGCAGCAAGTGCTTCACTTGCAGCATGTCCGTTTTCTGAAAAAAATAAAGACCTACTTTTTACCCGCTGCAGGTAAAGGGGGCCTCGGCGCACATCAAAAACACATGCCGACGCCAGCACAGGCTCCCTTTTGCGGTAGCTTGGTAAAAGGGACCCTCTACGTGGAATGCCATTTTAAGCTGCATAGGTGCACATTAGCATCTAATGTAACGTAGTAAAAAGGTCCCTAAGTAAACTGTCCTAATTTGGCAAACTAGAGGGGCATAATCAAACGGCACCAGCCAAATCGATGGCCGCCCATCTTCAGGGCCGGCTCCGTGAGAGGGCGGAGCCAAGCGTATTTTCGAAATATGCTTGGCGCCGGCCAAATCGCTCGCTGAGTTTAGAGCAGGATTGCCAGGTTTACATGAGATGGCCAGCTTCATTTTCCAGCCATAATGGAAACCGGGCCTGGCCATCTCAAACCCAGCAAAATGCAAGGCATTTGGTCATGGGAGGAGCCAGCATTTCTAGTGCACTGGTCCCCCTGACATGCCAGGACACCAACCAGGCACGTTAGGGGGCACTTCTAAATATTTTTTAAAAAACCAAAAATAGGTGCCAGGAGTATAGCTCCCTTACCTTGTGTGCTGAGCCCCCTAAAACCCACTCCCCACAACTCTACACAACTCTACACCACTACCATAGCCCTAAGGGGTGAAGGGGGGCACTTACATGTGGGTACAGTGGGTTTTGGGGGGTTTTGGAGGGCTCAATATTTATCACCACAAGTGTAACAGGTAGGGGGGATGGGCCTGGGTCCACCTGCCTGAAGTGCACTGCACCCAATAAATACTGCTCCAGGGACCTGCATACTGCTGTCAGGGAGCTGGGTATGACATTTCAGGCTGGCATACAGGCTGGCACAAAAATGTTTTTTATTTTTTATTTTTTTGGCTGGGAGGGGGTTGGTGACCACTGGGGGAGTAAGGGGAGGTGATCCCCGCTTCCCTCTGGTGGTCATCTGGTTAATTGGGGCACTTTTTTGAGACTTGGTCCTAAAAATAAATGGACCAAGTCCAGCCAGCGAAATGCTCGTTCGAGCCAGCCATTTTTTTCCATTATGTTTGACATAAGGCTAAGCCGACCATCTCGTAACCACGCCCCTGCCCCACCCCGTGCCGCCTTCGCTACCCTACCAACACGCCCCCTTGAAGGTTGGCTGGCGCTGCGACGAAAAAGCAGTTGGAGCCGGCCAAAATCGGCTTTCGATAATACCGATTTGGCCAGGATCAGGAGATTGCCGGCGATCTCCCGATTTGTGTCGGAAGTTCGCCGGCGATCTCTTTCAAAAATGAGCTGGCTAGTAAACTTGTTGGTTCAGTGCAATACTGTTAGAGTGCCTTAGTAAAAGGATCCCTAAATAATCTAAGAAACTTTTGTGCTCAGGTGTTTAAAATGTTATTCACAGGTTTTGATAAAAACTGTGCAAAATATGGACTATATATCTTCACTAAAGGGGGCATTTATTAATAGCACACACTAATTTATCATGTGTTAGAAACTATAGGGCTGTTAGTAAATGATCTGAATAAATGAAAAGCAGTATGGATGTATTTATTTACCACCTTTTGAAGGAATTCACTCAAGGTGGTGTACAGTAAGAATAAATCAAACATGAGCAATAGGCAATTACAGCAGTAAAAATATTCAAATAACAGTATAGCGTGGTATACTACTTACAATGTCGACACAATATGTTATAGAAAATTTTAATTGCAAAGATGGAATATATAGACCTATGTTTACTAAGCGGTGCTATGGGTACATTAGCGTTTTTAACATGCATAAATGGTTTACCCCAAAGATAGATAAGAGAGTAAGAAGAGTTAGAAAGTAAGGTGACTAATTTAAAGAAAGTTGGACATGAAGTCAGAGAGATGGTTAAATATTATCTCAGCTAGTGTAGGAGTGGATAAACATGTCCTGCTGCAGTATGTGCTGCCCGTGTCACTCCTTGTGTGTGTGAGTGAGACTAACATGTTAGTTACTTCTTCCATTAATGGCCTGGTTGAAGAGCCAAGCTTTCACCTGCTTCTTGAAGGTAGAGATAGTCTTGTGTTAAGCGGAGCCTTTCAGGCAGTGCATTCCACGGTGTGCTGGCTACTCCGGAGAAGGCTCGCCTGCGGGTATCACATCGTGGAATAAGTAAACAAATCCCATTAATATAAAAAATAAGCAATATCCAGGAGTATAAGAAAGAGATATTTCATTCTTAAAAATAAACATTGCTAGATGCATTTCTTGATAAACAGCAATATAGAATCTGGGATAGAGACCTCAATAAAGTTCAATATTTTCCTCTGTTTCCTTTACTTGCAAATAAAAGCAAGAAATAAGATTTTTAAAATAATGAATAACCTAACAGCTCCACCAAAATAATGGCCTCAAGTAACCACAGTTAGTCTTTTGTTGGAAAAAGAACATATATAGTAAGATATCTCAGTTGAAACACCAGTCTTCTCCCAAAGCTCTTGATGATAAAAATTAATTTTTTTTCTAATTCATTCTTGTCACTATAGCAACCATAGTTCAAACTATTATTTTATTCTTAGAGTATAGACCTCATTAAAACTTCTTACCTGCTGTGTTTTGGAACTGGTTTCACTTAAAATATTCTTAATCTTTGGCTTCTATTCTATAGCAGGTTAAGATGTAATATATGGGCCATTTTTAAAGGTTGTAAAGCCCTTAATGCATGGTTAGTGCATGCAAACAGGCTACCATAGAAACGCAAGGGAAATGCTCAGGAGCGACCCACCCAGAGAGTCATGGTGGAGTGTAGGGCAGACCTATGCTGAGACACAGTCAGCTGCACAAGGCACAGTCATGCAGCGGAGACAGTGGTGGCTCGCAGTCAACATGTGAAGAGGAAAGGCAGGCAACAGTAAAGAAAAGAAATCCATAGAGGACCCTGGCAAGGTACAAGCATTTATTAAAGGGGAAAATAATTGTTAGAAGTTTGTGTAACCACTGTGGTATGGAGATTGCAAGTTAAGGTGGATTGTGTCATAGGAACATAACATAAGAACATGAGTAGCCATACTGGGTCAGACCAATGGTCCATCTAGCCCAGTATCCTGTTTCCAACAGTGGCCAAGCCAGGTCACAAGTACCTGTCAGAAACCCAAATCATGGCAACATTCCATGCTACAAATCCCAGGGCAAGCAGTTGCTTCCCCATGTCTGTCTCAATAGCAGACTATGGACCTTTCCTCCAGGAACTTGTCCAAACGTTTTTAAACCCAGATATGCTAACTGGTGCTACCACATCCTCTGGCAAAGAGTTCCAGAGCTTAACTATTTGTTGAGTGAAAAAATATTTCCTCCTATTTGTTTTAAAAGTATTTCCATGTAACTTCCTTGAGTGTCCCCTAGCCTTTGAAACGATATCAAGTGCACGGATGCTGCTACTGATGAAGTATTAAAGAGACCACAGCATGATTATTTTATTTAGCACTGGAACCCCTGCAGAGGTTTTAATCAACTGACTAATAATCGGTGAAACTGTTGTGTGAGGAGAATAGCTACTGTGTGAGTTTGAAAGTGTGAATGATCAAATATGAAATGTAACTGGGAGGGTTAATTAAGGAACCTAATTATCATTTCTTTTCCTTAAGCTGGACAGGGATTTAATAGAGCAGGGAAGAATGTTTGACATAACAGCTAAAACTGAGATTAGAACAAAGGTTTGGTCAACAGAGACATAGCAATAGTTAGACTAGTTAGGTCTTCCTTCTTTGAGTGTTAAAGGTAGGTGCAGCAGGAGCAGAGCGTCACAGCTGTGGACAAAGGATGACAGATGCTGATTCCAGAGGAAGGAGAGCTAGCCAACACAAGAAAGCATTGAGCTGTCAAACCGAGTAACTTCCAGAGACTACGTTTATGTGGAGGGAAACAGATAGGGTACAAAGACTGAGACAATCACACGAAGAGAATCGACACAAGCGTATTCTTACCTGGGTGGACTGGATTCTGTAAACTAATACAAAATGACCAAATGACACTGTATCACTGGTCATTTTGTATTAGTTTACTTTATCGTTGACACTTGTTATACTGCCAACAGTTTTTTGGATTAGATTCTGTCCCTGGGTGATCCAGAAGTTCCCTACCTAAAAAGAGAAGATAAGATTTAAGAAAAGAATCATTCTTACACAGTTAGTGATAAATAGAACGGTGGGAAACTCAAGAAGGTGTGGGAAAGTAAATGCTGAAACTTATCTGATAGGTCAGACATTCCAGTGGTAGCCGAGAGGGGTTGTCTGTGAAAAGAGATGCAAAGAATGTTAACGATTTGAGCCCTAAAACTTGCAACATTTTGTTGTTTAGATATTAATGTTAGTAAAACAGTTTGTTAGCAAGTATTTCTAAGTTGGAGATCTCTATATTAAGGGCTCTGTTTAGTAAGCCGTGCTGTAGGTGCACTAACTTTTTAGCACATGCTAAAAATTAGTGTGCACTAAAACTACAGACAGCCATAGGAATATATGGGTGTCCTCCCATCAATAATTAGGATTGGGAAACAGTTAACTAATTTCAACACAAATATTCTGTTTCTGAGTTATCTAGCTGGTGTGAACTCACTTCAAAACGTGAACCACCCCAGCTGTGACAAAATAACGTTAACTATAAGCAATATAGATCTACCTATACATATGTATGTATAGGTAGTGACAGCAGCTGGCCTTACGGAATTTAAAGGGGGTGGTTTGGACAGATTCTTGAGGGAAAAGTCCATTGAACATTATTAAGAATTAAGTTTTTTTGGGGGGAGGGGTTGCTGGGTTCTTGAATCCTGGATTGGCCACTGTCGGAGACAGGATGCTGGGCTTGATGGACCCTTGGTCTTTTTCTGGTATGGCGGTGCTTATGTACTTATGTACTACTAATCATTTCTACTAGACATATGCAGTGTTGTACACACTATATGCAGGTACTTTCTCTGTTGCTAGAGGGCTCACAAGCTAAATTTTTGTACCTGGGGCAATGGAGGGTTAGGTGACTTGCCCAAGGTCACAAGGAGCTGCAGTAGGAATTAAACACAGGTTGCCAAGATCAAAGCCTACTGCATTAACCATTAGGCTACTCCGCCACTCACAGATTGATTGACTGATTATGGGGAAGAACAGCAAAGGTATCCCTCCTTAAAATGGGCCCTGCTGCAGATTACTCGAGCTAAGCTTTAGTAAAAGTCTCCCTCAATTTCTCTGGATTATTTGAGCACTGGCACTGATCGGTATTCATAACTTCAAGCTTCCTCCTGCTCTACACTGTCCTGGCACTAACTGGATTAAGCAGAGGCAGTCAGAGCAGATATTCAGCAGCACTCTCCAGTTAAGTGCCACTGACTATCTGTTCTGGACCCAGTCAAAGGAGTTAACCGCGCCTACCTGGTTAAATCCCACTGAATAAAGACCCCACAGTATTTTAATTTTTAGGATACTGTATTTGATATGAATCTGCCAAATGATGCTTTTCCTTAAATTCTCAAAGTCCTGAATTTGTGTGAATGGTGAGTACACGGTTCCTCATATGATTTTTCAGAAACATCCACTCTAGTAAACTAAGGAGAATGTTTACTAAGCTGAACTAAGCATAATGCAGTTGTTAGTGTTTAGTAACCACCAGACCTGTAAACCAGCAATCACAGTAAAAATCCCATGCTAGCTGCTTAACGCAGGTAGGGCAGGATCCCAGGCAGGTCATCAGTGGAGATAGGCCATGTCATGGCCCACACTGACAGCTAACTGCAGATAGTGTAACTGTATTTAATGCTACCTCAAGAGCCTGGGGAAATACCCTCAGATTCCCCTAAAACAAGCCTCCTTGAGAGGGACTCCCCAGCACAAACACCCCAAGCAACAACTCCCAACACTAACCCTTCCTTGAGAAGAAGACTTCGTCAACAATTGCCAACCTTACTCTTACACCTCACCTCCCTTGGGACTCGCCTAGCAATCACCCTGGTAATCAATAGCTAAGCCTGGTTCAAAATGGAGGCTATGACTCCAGCAGTAGTTTTGTGGTGATACTTCCAGAGATTAATCTGCCACATAAGGAGTGATTGGCCTAACATGGCAGACTTTTACAGATTGAACAGTTCTTCTGATTACCTTCTGATATCGCTTGTCAGCGTTCTAAAGAAGCTGCTGACTGTACGATGCAAAGTTCATTTTGAGTTAAGAATACCCAGAAATCTTCACTTTTCATTTAAATTTTGATCAATCACAATTGGTAAACAACTGACGCATGTTGAAACACAGTTTTGTTGGGCCAGGTTGTGTGAGTCTTGAACATTCAATAGCAATTGCTATCCTGGCATTCTGGTGGATTCCTGAGTCATCTATCATCTCTCGCTTTGGTCGTCACAACTTCTTCTATCTTTGTATCTGCCAACACTTCTCCTCTTGTTTCTTTCATCATAGGTATTATGCTAAAGTGGTAATTCGTAAACTTGTCTTGGGGAGAACTCCCAGTCTGTCAAGTTTTCAGGATATCCACAATAATATTCATGAGAGATATTTGCATGTGGATATCCTGAAAACCTGACTGCTGGGGTGCTCCCAGGACAGGTTCAGGAACCACTGTGCTAAAGCATAATGACATATTGTATTATATTGTTAATTTACGTATTTTAGTTTATCTTTTATTTCTAATGTCTTATTGTGGCCAGGTTAGAAATGTTTTTAAATATGTTTGCTTTTTTTTTTTTAAGACACAATTTAATTGACAGAGGCTGTGGAACAGGGATTCACAAGATAAAGGAAACATGAATGAAATTGATAATTCATTTTCAACAAGAACTATCCTTATTACAGATTCTCCTATACAATTGCCTTTTATAGGAGTAATTTTACTTAGGTGCGCTAATAGATTTAGCCTGTGCTAATGTTTAGCACATGCTAAATGATAAGATACCTATAGGAATCCATTAGCAGACCTTAGTGAAAGGGCCTCATAATGTGTAAATGTTCCTCCAATCTGTCCCCCCCCCCCCCCCACTCAGTTCTATTTGACCTGAATTTTCAATAAAATCTCACTTGAATTTTTCTTCATTGCCAATGAGTTGGGGTTGACCAGGAAGGTTTCTTAAGATCTTAGCATTTCTCTTATCTCACATAATCTTAGAACAAATTTATAGAAGTTTGATAGAAAGTAATTATGTGACTCACAATCATGATTAATTATGTCTTCTCCCCTCCATAGAGGCTCATGAATTTGGCCCAAAACTATAATCAGAGTTGAATCACAGAAAGTGTGAATTTTGGTGACTGGAATAAGCCAAAATGCCTTGGGATAGAGATTGCAGCTTGAGTTATTGGAACTGTATCACATTTTCTCATCCCTGACCCAAGTTCAAATATATCTCGGAATACATCCAAACTAAACATGCCTAATAAAAATGCATGTGTTTAGACATGTTTAGCATGATAATTAATTGTCCTGCCCCTTTGAGTTGATGCTGTAAGGATCCAAAGCTTTGGGCGGTGTACCATTAACATTTAATTTTAGTGTGGCTCAGTTTGTTATTGGTGTTTTTAATAAATGTTATATGATTATTTTCTATTTGGAAAGACTTCCCATTTCCAGTTCAGTGTCATCAGTTACTCTTATACTGACAGCAGTGTGATATGAAAAACTGTCTTTGGGGCATTCATTAAAAATCATATCACTGAGCTAACAGTTTGAGAACATCAGATAGCTCCAAAACAGGACAAAATTGTTCCTTGCTTTGAAAAGCTAACACTGTCACCATATATTTCTTTTTTTGTTGTTGTTCTTGTGCTTATATATGGATACTTATTTGCTTAAAGTAAGAAAGAATAATTAATACGATCTATGAATTATGCATTCAAACATATTTATTATGCATTTCCCTGTAATCCTCTATGCTATTTTTGTTTAAATTTTTCATAACTGAAAAAATGTTGCTTTCTCCTAAATGCTTTTATTAGTTTACCCTTTACCCAAAGTCTACAGGGTCATTTTACAAAGCTGCGTTAAAAAGTGGCAAGTGCTATCCGCAGTGCAGGGTTTTCCTGTATGTTGAGGCAACTTTTAGCGTGGCGGTAAATTGACCCCGTTTTCCATTTTGTCTATAAATGACCGCATGCTAATGTCCCCTTTAACATATGGCCATAGGCATGTGAGCCCTTATCAACACCTATTTTCTAGGCAGTAAGGCTTCCCTCACTAACCGCATGGTAATTGGTTAGCGCATGTAGATGTAGCTGCATTAACCGATTACTGCTGGGCACACCTACTCTCAGTAGGTGCCCAGATTCACCTCCAGCACAAAAAAAATATTTTCTATTTTTAACGTTTGGATTAACGTTGGTGCTTACCGCAGCTTAATAATGAGTCCCTATGATTCCAGCTTCAAATTCATTATTAACCTCACCATCTCCTGATTTTAATACATTTAAAAACAAACAGATCAATATTCAGCCAGAGCGATCAGCATTCACTTGCCACGCGAGGCACTGCATGTGAAATAAATCCAGATATTCAGTGCCAGTTTTCCAAATAGGTCCCTGAACTGAATATCCAATTAGTTCTTGCATTTTTGTTATTAATTGGTTAGCAAACTAAGGGGCCCTTTTAAAAAGTGGCGATAAAAAGTTGCTCGCGGCGGTTTCAACGCATGGGATTGCCATATGTTGAGGCCACAATTTACCGCAGCGGGTAAAATAAATTTTTTTTAAAGGAGGCAGTAAATGGCTGTGTGATACTTTAAAAATTGCCACAAGCAATTAGCAGTTAGGCACCAAAATTCTATTTAACTGGTCAGTGGCCATTTCTGTTCAGTTAAATAGCTTTGAATATCGCGGGGGAGGGAGGGAGGGAGGGAGGTGGAGTTTAATGGTCTTTTTTGCATCTTGCTTTTTTTTTTATTATATATACAAATTAAACATGTGGTACCCAGTATGGAGTTGATTGACCAATTATTATAGCTTGTAGATTGCCTGTAAACTGGCAATGTAGTCTGTTTTCTAGCAAGTTGAATGTTACTCATAGATCCTGTTTTTTTTTTGGGGGGGGGGGGGGGAGGGGGAGTGCTACTTAGGGACCCTTTTATTAAGCAGTGTTAAGCCCAATGCGGGCCTACCGCTTGGCAACCTGGAACTACCACCGGCCTAACATGGGTGCCGGTGGTAATTCCACCCCCAGTGTGCTGCATTTCCTGTGCCAGCAGAAATATTTTAAAAACATTTCCACAGGGGGATACCCAGTAGTAATCAGGTAGCACTGTGTGCTGCCCAGTTACCGCCAGGTTAGCGCAGAAGCCTTTAATGCCATCTCAATGGGTGGCAGTAAGTGCTCTCCCCCCCCCCCCCCCCCCCCCCACGGACATGTTATAAGTTCAATATTGCCACACGGCCCTTTCTTTTTTTTTTTTCAGCCATTTTACTCGCTGTGGTAAAAAGGGCCTCAGCGCACAGCAAAAATGGCTCTCGCCACTAGCACAGGGCTGTTTTTATTGCAGGTTAGTAAAAAGGCCACAAAGAGTCAAATTGTTAGCATAGTTTTGTGATTTTTTTTTTTTTAATATTTCTTCTGCTTTCTGTTTTTTTTTTTTAAACAATTATTTTAGTTGTGTATTGCCAAATGTGTTAGTTTCCCTAATTTCTGCTAACATTTATCATCTGTCTCTTCATTCCTGCCCCTACCACTGTTCTCTTTCCCTTCACAAATGAGATATGTATCCCTAAAGATTCCACATTGGAATCTCTTCCCTGCAGTATATTTATTCTGTAGATTCAATACTCTCTTTAACATATAGCCCCACCCTTCCTTCAGTTTGATACACTCTGTCATTATGATATATTTTGTACCCTGGTATCACAATTGTCCCATTGGTTATCTTCCTTCCATCTGGCTCAGCTAAGATGCCTATTATATCTAACTCTTCATTTATTATTATTTATTGCACTTGTATCCCACATTTTCCCACCTATTTGCAGGCTCAATGTGGCTTACAAAGACCTGATATGGCATCGCCATACCAGGGTAGGCGAATACAATTGGTGTTACAAAGAAGTCAAGGAAACAAAAGGAGTTGGTCAAGCAGTTGTGGAAAGATACATTCTGATAAAGGTGGATAGGTGTTGTGTTTTAGTTAGTTTTGGGTTTTCATGGTAGGCCTTGTTAAAGAGAGAGGTTTTCAGAGATTTGTGGAAGTCACTTAGTTCGTTGATCGTTTTCAGGTGAGTTGGAAGTGCATTCCACAGCTGCGTACTCATATAGTACTTAGGGCCCTGTTTACTAAGTTGTGCTAACTTCTTAGCATGGCTAAAAATGAGTGTGCGCTAATGATAGACACCCATTATATTCCTATGAGTGTCTCTAGCATTAGCACTCGCTAAAAGGTTTGTGTGTCCATAGCGCAGCTTAGTAAACAGGGCCTTAACTTTTTAGGCTTCAGCATTTTCATACAGATATTTCAAAGTGCTGTGGAGAAGCTCACTCTGCAGCAGATCACAGTCTTCCATAGGGCAGTTTAATTTTGTTTGTTGGATTATTCCAATAGGTGAATGTTTATCAGATAATTTACTAGTCACAGCTGAATGCAATGGAAGCATCATTTTTTTTTTACAGATTCCAATGGGAGTAAAAAGAAGATGTGTGGCTTTGGGGATTATTTTCTAAAGAATTTGGGGGGGGGGGGGGGAGTGAGTGTGGCAGGCACTGTCAATTTCTGCTTGGGATTTGGAATTTTTTTTCTGGTGCTTCAGGTGGGAAAGGGTTTGGTCTGTATTTTCAAGGAGCATAGTATGACTGACCACTGCGATGTATTTAAAAGGGATGGTGTAAGAACATTGCATTTTTGGAACTGTTTCCTATGTTGGTGGTTTTGTAATATGGTGGGAATGGTTAGCTAACAGGGTAGTAGTTTGGCAGTCTCGCATGGCCATGGTAGAAGTGATTAATAAACAAACTGCCAGTTGTCCTTTGATAACAGAAGCTTTGAGAGTATTAGGTGCATTTGAGACTATCACTGCAAATGATATTCCTGGGGTGGGTAACGAGGTTGCTGAGGCTATTTCTCATTTTTGGTGGCCTTGGTTTCATGCTTTGACTGCAGAGGCAGATGAGTTACCTACAGTTATGCCAATCAGTCTAAGAAGGTTCATTCAAGAGTCTTAAGAAATTTGCTGAAAACTTCTTTAGCGGTCAGTACCTGTAAGATATAAGATTTGGGTTGAAGCAATTAGAGTGTGTTTTCTTGACAGAGAACAAGCTGTCGCTTTTATTGTTCATTTTCTTTGGATTTGATATTAGAATGTATAGAATATGCATTCTGAAAGGCCTGGTCAGCATACCCAGTTAGTTGGCTATTATTTGGTTCTTGTTCCAAGTGGGAGAGTTGAAAGATTGTACTTTATTGTTGGTGAGAAAGTTGATGAAGGCGTTTCAGCAGGCAGCAGGGCCTAAAGGTAAAGGGGAGGTGTGGCTACCTATTCTGCACATTAGGTTGGAATGGTTGTTTGTTTCTCTCTTTGCCAGCATTCTGTGTGTATGAAATATTGCTCTTTCAAACTTATTCTTCTGCCTTTTATGGAGCTTGTAGGGTGAGTGAATTGGTAGCAGCCAATAAGAAAGATGATGGGGCTATGGGTCTCTTATGCAGTTATGTATGTATTTGTTCCAAGCAAATATGGCTATGAAATCATTGGTCCAAGACAGATCAGTTGGGAAGGGGTCATTAAAGATGTTGTGCCAAATGCATGGCTTAGTCATTTGTCCTTGGTGTTATGCATAATCATTTTCACTGATACAGCCTCCTTCGGCTTTATTTCAGTTGGCATTTCAGGATTGGATCCCCCTGATTAAATTCCAGTTTTAATTAGTTTTAAAGAAGTGTTTTTGTCATACTGGGTTTGATCTGAAATTGTTCGGGACTCATTCATTGCATATTGGGACTGCAGCTTTGAATGCCTTCCATCATTGATTCAGAGGGTAGGGCAGTGGGATTCTAATGGATGTGAAAGTTAAAAGTGGTCTGATTCTGGGAAGATATGATTCCTAACTATCATTTTGTTAGTTTCTTTTACAGACCTTTTCCTTCAAGAAATCATCATGTGGATTTGTAGACATTCTTTTATCTTCTGGGCACAGGAGAGAGCAGATCGTTTTCATTTGGCTTTGGCACTATTAAGAGTGAGGATTCAGTGGTTGGAATTGTAAGGCATGCTTTGGGAGTAGTTGCTGCCTTCATTGCTGCAAGCATGAAGATTCTCAATGCATGTTTTCCTGCTGATACATTTGGGAAGAAATGAAATTTGCTCAATTAAGGGTATCATACTTATTAAACAGATGAAGAGAGCTCTGTTGGTTGCTGCTCATTATTTTCCTTTTACTCATTTAATTTGGATTCAAATTATTCCCAGGATAATGTGGAAAGATGCAAGGAATGTAAAAAGTGTAGAGAAACTTTGTAAGACTATGATTTCTGAAGTTTATTGTTTTATTAGTAATATAGGTGGATTGGTTTTGATGCATGACTTGATAACAACTCATTGTTGTGGATTATATTGTGTGGATGGGGTTCATCTGTCTGGCACTGGTTTAGATATATTTATGTCATTAATATTTATTGGAGACGTGCAGCGTAACTTGTAGTGCAGGTGTAGTGGCCATCCCCTTTTTGGATGGTACTTTGATGGGAATTTCAAAGTGAACAATTTCACCAGGGGTCTATGTGAGATACCTTCACCCCAGGTGAAAAGACAAGATTTTGTTTCACCACAGACCCTGCCATGTGGGAATTTTGCAAGGTGCTTGTCTAAGTTCTATTGGTTAGTTAGTTACCGATTAACCAGGAATTGATAATTGAAGGATATATTATTGTAAAGATTATTATAAGTACATAAGTACATAAGTATTGCCATACTGGGAAAGACCAAAGGTCCATCAAGCCCAGCATCCTGTTTTCAACAGTGGCCAATCCAGGTCACAAATACCTGGCAAGATCCCCAAAAGTACAAAACATTTTATACTGCTTATCCCAGAAATAGTGGATTTTCCCTTAGTCCATTTAATAATGGTCTATGGACTTTTCCTTTAGGAAGCCGTCCAAACCTTTTTTAAACTCCGCTAAGCTAACTGCCTTTACCACATTCTCTGGCAACGAATTCCAGAGTTTAATTACACGTTGAGTGAAGAAAAAATTTCTCCGATTCGTTTTAAATTTACTACATTGTAGCTTCATCGCATGCCCCCTAGTCCTAGTATTTTTGGAAAGCGTAAACAGATGCTTCACATCTACCCGTTCAACTCCACTCATTATTTTATAGACCTCTGTCATATCTCCCCTCAGCTGCCTTTTCTGAAACTTGAAGAGCCCTAGCTGCTTTAGCCTTTCCTCATAGGGAAGTCGTCCCATCCCTTTATCATTTTCGTCGCCCTTCTCTTCACCTTTCTAATTCCACTATATCTTTTTTGAAATGCGGCGACCAGAATTGAACACAATATTCGAGGTGCGGTTGCACCATCGAGCGATACAACCTCACTATCAGGATACCCTATCTTCCCTGTTTTGGTGATATCTTTGAAAGATACCTTATCCCAAACCATGTGCTTTTGAGTGACTGTCGGACTTACCCCCATTTCTAGTTTAAAAAACTGCTCTGTCTCCTTTTTAAAAGCCTATGCCAGCAGCCTGGTCCCACCCTGGTTAAGGTGGAGCCCATCCTTTTGGAATAGGCAGCGTACCCCCTTTCTGGGAATGTTGCCTAGTTCCTAACAAATCTAAAATCCTCCTCCCTGCACCATCGTCTCATCCACGCATTGAGACTCCGGAGCTCTGCCTGTGTCTTGGGCCCTGCGCATGGAGCAGGTAGCATTTCAGAAAATGCTACCCTAGAGGATCTGGATTTGAGCTTTCTACCTAAGAGCCTAAATTTGGCTTCCAGAACCTCTCTCCCACATTTTCCTATGTCATTGGTACCCACATGTACCAAGACAGCCGGCTCCTCCCCAGTACTATCTAAAATCCTATCTAGGTGATGCTTGAGGTTCGCCACCTTCGCACCAGACAGGCAAGTCACCAGGCGATCCTCACATCCACCAGCCACCCAGCTATCTATATGCCTAATGTTCAAATCACCAATTACAATAGCTGTCCTAACCTTTCCCTCCCGGGCAGCACTTGGAGACATATCCTCGGTGCGAGAGGATAGTACATCCCCTGGTGGGCAGGTCCAGGCTACAGGAGTACTTCCTACTTCACCAGGGTGATGCTCTCCTTCTAGGAGACCTCCCTCCTCCAAGGTAGCACAGGGGCTACCAGACTGGAGGTGGGACTTATCTACAACATCCCTGTAGGTCTCCTCTATGTACCTCTCTGTCTCCCTCAGCTCCACCAAGTCTGCTACTCTAGCCTCAAGAGAACGGACACGTTCTCTGAGCACTAAGAGCTCTTTGCATTGGGCACACACATATGACATCTCACCAACTGGGAGATAATCATACATGTGACACTCAATGCAAAAGACTGGATAGTACCCCTCTCGCTGCTGGACTGCTGACTCCATCTTAGTGTTTTTGAGTTTTTCAATAATTTAAAACTTGCTACAGTATTAAGGATATTAGCCTAATATAAAAGTGTTTTTTAGTTTATATAGTATATTGTATGATTTATTTAGTGTTTCCTTCTTAGATAGTACTGAAATGTATTTAAACTCTGTAAGAGCACTCCTCACTTGTTACCCTAATTACAATAACTGACTATAAATGAAGAGTTGTCCTAGGGGTGGGAAGACTAAACTAGATCCTGCAGTGCCTGCTAGATTCTATCTGTTAATGCTGTGGTACAAAGTTTTTTGAACTAAGTGGAAAAGACTATGGAGAATAGTTGATAACATTTGCTTTTTATATTTTTATTTTGCCTATCACTATCCTACAATTCCTCCTTTAAACCCCATGCTTTAAGTTCCCAAAGCACAAAGCAAAATTGTGTTCACTTACCAGAGAAATGTCCTCTTCTCGCGGAAATTCTCAGAAAGAAAGTTCAGTGGGACTTTTCTTCTTTATATAATTTTGAATCTAATGGGCCTATTTTAAACAGGCTCTTTGAAGCTGACTCAGCAACCTATGCAAGTGATCTACTTCCCCACACCTTAATTAACACTTAATTGATGTCCCTGGATGAGCTACCTCTCCAGCAGCCAAGAAACAGAAAATAACTGCCTTTTAGAACATGTGCTGATTTGTTTATGGGGATGGTTTTACTACATTTTTGCCACATGCAAATTGGTTGTAGTTTTTGGAGAAAGGTAGAGAATGAGAGTGTGAATACCTATTTTAGATCCTGTGTACTAGTAAGTACTAGATCTAAAGTTGTTTCCCCACTGATCAGTTCCTGAATCAATTGTTCCATGATGCAGTCATTTCTACATCATGACTTTACCTCCCTAGCATGTCCTGATGAAACATTTACCCAATCAGTTCTGAAGTAACTGAAATCTCCTACTACTATTGTTCCCTATTTGTCAGCTTTCCTAATTTATGTGAGCATTTCATTGTTTGTCTCTTCATTTTGTCTAGGTGGATGGTAGTATACCCCTACCAATATGCTCCACTCTGTCACATGTGCATTTTGTTTTCTGCAAAACTTTTACTCTGACTGACTCTATAGCACTATCACTCCAAAAATGTGTTCTCTGTTATTTCAACATCATTTGTACCCTGATATCATAAAGTTCCATTGCTAGTTCTCCTTTCACCAGATCTCTGAGAGGCCTTTACTTTTTATAGACTCTGGCCTTCATGTACATTCTAAAGTATGTTTTATTTGTGTTTTCAATGTGTGTGGCAGTTGATGGGGACAATTTAGAATCAACTATGTCTGTTCTTTAATTAAATATCCCTATGCTGTTTCAGCTTTTATAATAATCTCTCTGTCAGGATATTCTAACTTCTGCATGTTGCCAGTATCTTGAAGATACCTTACTCTGAATTATGCACTTCTGAAAGATTGCCAGTTTTCACCCAAGTTTTTTAGTTTAAATAGTGGTGCTAACCTTACAAGAGAGAGTAAACACTTTACTCTCTCTTGTAAGGTTAGCACCACTATTCTTTCAGAACAGATGCTGAATTTTCCTGAATGTTGCCTAGTTCCTAACAAATCTAAATCCATCTTCCCTCTACCATCATCTCATCAATGCTCTGAGATTCCAGAGCTCTACTTGCTTCTAGGAAACTTCACATGGAAAATCTAGAATTCCTGAGACTGTTATCCTGGAGTTTCTGAATTTCAACTTTGTTTCCAGAACATTCCTCCTATAGTGGTGGGGTCTAGTGATTTATTTGGACTCAGGGCAGATACCCTTGTAATTCTTACATTTTGGGTCAGATTCCATGCGGTAAATATTTCCGCCTAAGAGTATTCTATAAGCGACGCCTAGATTTATGCACGGTATATAGAATATGCTTAGTTGGTATCTCAGCACCTAAAACTAGGTGCCTCCATTTATACCAACGAAAACGTGGCATAAATTCCCTCATGTAGATTTACTTGCACTGGGCCATATTCTATAACTATGTGTGTAAATTTCGGAATGCCCACGGAATGCCCATTTCCACACCCATAGCCATGCCCCTTTTGAACTGCATGCATTAGAATTTAGGAGTAGTTCATTAGAGAATACGCTTAGTGTGTGTGCCCTTAAATTCTAATTATTGACAATTAGTGCTCATTATTGCTTATTAAGTGCTGTTATCAATGCTGATTAGCTTGTTAATTCAATTAAGTTATGCGTGTTATATGGATTGTGGGTTAGCCTTTTAACTGATTAATGGGTTGTTACATGCTTCAGGTCACAAATCTATAGATGCCCCACATGGTTATGAGATTCTGTGCTAACATGTGATCCTGTCTAGTCTGTGGAATGTATTTTAGACTATTCCTTTTTACACTTTTGCCTTTTGCACTGATCTAAGTGATGTAATTGTCGCATATTATTTATTTATTAGGTCTCTTACATACACTTTACAGCGGCTCCTCTCTAGATATAAGACATCATCTTTAGAGGTAGGGTGATTTGTTCCTAAACCTTTTTCATTTATCATTAATTTTCTGTCCCTTGCTTTATAGATATCCTTTGTAAGATTTCATAGCTTGAAGCATAGTCTAATTGTGTATACCTCTGTCATTTCTTGTCCTCTGGTTCATATGTATTTATTCTTCCAATACATTTAAATACATCTAAATCTTTGGGGGATGCACAGTTTTATTGTTTATATATCTTTGAAATATGCAATTATGTACATTAATGTCCATGCACATGTTAATAGACAAGACAGTTTTTCATTTTTATGTACATGTATATATGAAGATACTGATGTGTTTGGTCTGCTTCTGCATTAGATATTGTTGTTAGTGGGTTTTGTCTCTGCAATGTAACCTATTCTAACATTGAGCTGTTTTAACAATACATATTAGTTGGCATTTTTATAGATATTTGAATCCCTGATGCAGATCTTTAGGCTGAAACGTAGACTGTGTCAGATCCTGGACCAATTAAATAAAGAACTTTTTGTGTGATTGCATACCATTTTGTTTTTTTATTTTTTCTCTCTCTCCACTGACTGACCTTGTTTGGACTTACTTTTGGAGGTTTTGTATTCCTGTTTTTGGCTCTTACATAGTCTGCATCACTGTGTCATGACTGTGTCCCAAAGGCTTGGATGACAGTAGGTAGAACTGTGAGCCTGAACTGATTCAATTGCAGCAGCCCTTCTGAAAATATTGAGGAGGGAAGGGGCATCCTCAGATTGAAGATCAGAGCAGGAGTCTACTGTATCCAGTACAGATGTCTTTGTACATAGCCTGCTGCAGCTCCTGCCTCATTGGAATGCCCAAGGAATAGAAAGTGATGCTCAACAATGAAGGACATAAGGTCCTCCAAAACTCTGATTTCACTCCCCCTTCCCTCTAAAACTACCTTGCCCAGGGGTACTAGTAGGACAAGACTTAAACCAACTTAACATGTTTTACAAGCAGTTAAAAAATAACACATTCATATGAATTGCACTGCATTTAAAAAAATCTGTTTCATTTCAATGATTAAAATACAATGAAGGTAAAGAAAAACTAAAAAAAAAATTGACATGCTATTTCTCTGTAAAATAAATATTAATACTGAAAGCCAGAAACTAGTGGATATATATTTATTTACCTTTTTTAGGGGTATGTTTACTAAGGCGTGGTAGTGTTTTTAATGCACCTTTAAAGTTAAGGCACATTAAACACTAATGACCCAATACATTCCTATAGGCATGTTAGTGTTCGACACATGTTAGCATTTAACGCGCATTAAAAATACTAACATTCCTATAGTGAGCCTTTTGGACTCATTTTCGAAAGAGAAGGACACCCATCGTCTTTAGACACAAATTGGAAGAGGGATGTCCTTCTCTCAGAAACGTCCAAATCAGTATAATTGAAACCCGATTTTGGACGTCCCCAACTGCACTCCGTCGCAGGGATGGCCAAAGTTCAAGGGGGCTTGTCGGAGGCGTAGCAAAGGCGGGACTTGGGTGTGCCTAACACTTAGACGTCCTTGATCCATAATCGAAAAAAACAAGGACGTCCCTAACAAACACTTGGACGTTTTCACCCGGACCTATTTTTCTTTTGACTAAGGCACAAAAAGGTGCCCAAAATGACCAGATGACCACCGGAGAGAATCGGGGATGACCTCCCATTACTCCCCCAGTGGTCACTGACCCCCCCCCTCAAAAACATCTTTAAAAATATGTCGTGCCAGCCTCTATGCCAGCCTCAGATGTCAAACTCAGTTCCGTGACAGCAGTGTGGGTGCAGTGCACTTCAGAAAGGCGGACCCAGCCCCATCCTCCCCCCCCCCCACCTGTTACATTTGTGGAGGAAAGAGCAAGCCCTCCAAAACCCACCAGAAACTCACATCAAGGTACCTCCCCTTCACCCGTAAGGGCTATGGTAGTGGTTTACAGTTGGGGGTAGTAGGTTTTTTTTTTTGGGGGGGGGGTTGGAGAGCTCAGCACACAAGGTAAGGGAGCTATGTACCTGGGAGCAATTTATGAAGTCCACTGCAGTGCCCCCTAGGGTGCCCAGCTGGTGTTCTGGCATGTCAGGGGGACCAGTGCACTACAAATGCTGGCTCCTCCCATGACCAAATGACTTGCATTTGGTCGTTTCTGATATGCACGTCTTTGGTTTCGAAAATCGCTGCAAATCAGAAATGTCCATGGCTAGGGATGTCCATCTCTAAGGACAACCAAATTTAAGGATTTGGACGTCCCTGACGGTATTTTTGAAATGAAAGATGGACGTCCATCTTGTTTCGAAAATATGGATTTCCCCGCCCCTGGATCGGGACGTTTTGCAAGGATGTCCAAATTGAAACGTGGACGTCCCTTTTGAAAATGCCCCTCTTTGTAAACACAGGTCTTATTTGGCACTGCATTTGAAAAAATGTGCCATTTCAAAATCCATATAATTGTGACCTGCTGAGGGAGAAGAGAGCAAAAATGGAGCATGTGACTTATTTATACCTCAAGACAGAGAGAGAATTCTGCAAATTTTCAGCCTTAGGTATACTACTACTACTACTTGACATTTCTAAAGCGCTACTAGGGTTACGCAGCGCTGTACAATTTAACATAGAAGGACAGTCCCTGCTCAAAGGAGCTTACAATCTAAAGGACAAATGTACAGTCAGTCAAATAGGGGCAGTCTAGATTTCCTGAATAATTACAGCTTAAAAATGAGAAACATTTATAAAAAAAAAATAGTAATTAACCCACAAATCACCTTCCCCACTTCAGGTATCTATATTTTTAGTCTGTAAAACATGAAAAACATCAAAGTTGTGAAAAAATTGCATAGATTCATTGTACTGACCCTATAGTACACACTACTTTCAAAAATGAAAGTTGCCCCTTCAAATGTTTATAAGTTTTATCTCTGTTATTTGTAACTCCATTTTTAGTACCTTTTCATTCAGCGGGTCACACATGTTTTAATATAGGTTTGCAATATGCTTTTTTTTAAATTGTCATTTCAAAAAAATACATCAAAGAAATCACCTTTGATCAGGACATTGAACCAAAATAATAATTAAAACAAAGAAATAGCTTTTCTCTCTGTTATTTATAATCCTACTTTGGGTACCTTTTCAGTGGGTCACATATGTTTAAATTTAGATTTGTAATATATTTTGTTTGTGACTGATTAAGTATATGCATATATTTACTTTTCAGACACCATGGAGTTTAGAGACAATATGATTGGTATGCTGATATACTGCTGCAGAAAAGGCTGAGTTGATCTCTTAAGCTAGACAGTAGGTTGGCAAACATGCACAGTGGATGATTTAATTGAAACAGAAATGCTGCAGATGGCAGTGCACCTCTAACTGGGATGCATATGCAAGAATGCATGGAATAAATGTATAGGCTCCAGAGAAACGGAATCTTTGGGACTGTTTTTTGACCCTCTGTATGTCTGATCTGTGATCCAAGGATAATTTCCCAGATGGAGGTACAGATACAACTATACATTATAAAGTAAATAAGATTAATAAATAATAAATTTACTGTGCATTTTCGAAGATCAAAGGAACCATCATGCTGTGTCCACTAAAGTTTAGCCAAAGATGGATCAATATTTTAACTTTATGTGCCTAAAATGGCTTCAGAACAGTATGCTATTAACTAAGAATGCTCTACCAGTAGTCAAAAAATGGAACTGCTAAAAATACAACTATGTAAGCCAATCTGCACAACAGATGCTACGCTATTCTCCTTTCCGAAAGCACTAAAGAAATGCAAAACCTCACAATTTTGAAATTGTGCTATGGGAGAAGATTACATAAAGAGCAAAAGACAAGGGTTGAACAAACTCAAATTTAGCTGAGTTCTCCGATCACCTTATTTTAGTTAGGTGGCTGAGTCAATCTTTAGTACCTTTACTTTGGCTGGTTCATTCTGTGACAGAGTTCTTAGCGGGGACTCCTGAGGCTTGAATACAAGAAATAGGACTCCTTAAGGTAAATCTTAATGTCTCTTTACCTCCAAGAAGTGCATCCAATACAGAAGGGCAAACAGATTACTGAAAGCAAATAGCTTCATGAGACTGGAATCCTGAGCCTTCAGGAAGCATGTCAAAAACAGAAACCAGATGCACAAATGTTCCCTGCTGGACCACTCAGGAAATAAGAGTAGCAGAAATCAAAGGCACAGAAAGGAATAGCTCCTCCTGGAAGACAGCAGAATTCCATCAGAAAGGTCACAGGTTCAAGTCTGGTTTATGCCTTATTGCTATTTAACACTAGAAAAAAAATCTCAACATTGGATAAAGAGATATTTTGGTATTTTCATATTATTTCTGGTTAGAAATGACAAGGGGAATTTTGTTTACACTTTCCATGTCATTTCAAATGTATTTATTTATTTAAAACATTTATAACCCCCACAATCCACAGAGTCTTGGCAGTTTAAAAGTACATTTATAGCGAAGAAATGACAAATCATTAAAAAAAACATAACCATCACATAAATACTACACCAAGGACTCCATACACAGTAAGCAAACTAACATCAACTACACATTAGTCACTAGTTTACCAAAGCAGATATGCCTCATAGCTAAACAGAGGCTTGCTGGTTGTCAAATGCTTCTAAGAATAACAATATTTTAATCTCCCTCCTAAATTGATCTAAGGCCTTCAAAGACCCTATGTACACAGGCAACTCGTTCCATAATTTTGGCCCCTCAGCTTTAAAAGAAGACCTGCAAAATTCATCTAGCTTGATAACCTGAAAAGATGGCACCTCCAAAAGGTTAGAGTTAGAAGATCTCAAAGCTCTTGCAGGTTGGTATGTTCATAAGGAAGAGGATAGAACAGAGAAATCAGATTATTTTGCTCTTTGAAAACTAATAATGATGTTTTAAAAGCAATTCTCTGTTAACAGGGAACCAATGTAACGTACCAGGAAGAGCCATAAAGGACTCTGGCTGCAGCATTTTGAACAACCTGCAAGGCTTTTATAATATTTCCATGCAAGCCAGAAGTAGACCATTATAGCAATCAAAGCATGGAATAACAGTACTCTGACTAATTAAAAGGAAGTTCAAGAAGGTGAGAAGATCTTGCAGATGACTAGTCAACCTTAGCCTGTAAAATATTTCCTTAGTTACTTTCTAAACATGCATCTTCAGTGTTAGCTCAGAATCTAACATGACAACTAGATTTCTAATAGAGTTAACATTGAGATAGATACATTGCCAATAACAAAGTCAGGAAGAGTACTATCGATTGAAAAACCAGACAGAATTAAGATCTGTGCTTTTGCCATATTAACGATGATTACTCCATAACCACTGATTAACAGCATTCAGATAAAGAGTAACTTTAAAATATCATCAACAGAGCTGCCAAGCTCCACCAAAAATTGAATGTCATCTGCATATAGTTTATAAGTAAGCTGAAAATCATTCAGGAGTCTATACAGAGGTAACAGAAAGATGTTAAGCAGCATAGTACTGAACCTTGTGGTAAACTTGAAAAACAATCTAGCTCATTTGAGCATTCAGAATTGACAGAAACAAGATATTTCCTGCATACTAAAAAAAAGATGTAAACCAATTAAGGACTAAGCCCAATAGATTGAAGCCTGTGGATCAAAAGGGTATTGAAGACTGCAGATATATCCAGGCTTACTAGAAGATAACATGTACCCTATCAAAACCTTATCTAACAAATGTTTCAGTATCGTGCAATGACCTGAATCCAAATTGATTCATATCCCAAACATTGTACTTTTCTACAAAATCAATGAGTTGGTCATAAACCAGCTTTCAATCATTCTCAAGAAAGGGAGCAAAGAGATAGGCCTATAACTAAGAACTACATCAGGATTAAGTGATGGGCTCTTTAACAATGGTCTAACAGATTTCTTCAATTCATCAGGTATAAATACTTCAGAAAAAGAGAAATTAATAATATCTCTGATTACCTAACTAATTTGATGTCTCAAAGACTGAAGTATCAAAGGATGACCTACATGTAAAGGGCAGTGAGACAACTTCACTCTCAAGAAAACCTGCAACACTTGATCAGTGCTTATAGACTGAAATAAGGGGAAAAATAATGTACATTCCTACTCTTCAGTCTTGTATTTCCTTGGTTAAGGAATTGCATTTCTTTCACTTATGCTTGAATAATTGATTAGATCTCTTCATTTATGTTTCAAAAAATGGATCTTATTTTGTTAATTTATGCATTGGTCATTTCTTGTCTGAACTTCAGCAATGTGTTGCTGTCAGCTGTTCCTGTCTGCTTAAATGTTTGTAGTTGGTCTAGAATGCAGTGATTTAAATGGTTTGTCATGCTAACAACATGCTGAAACTAAACCACAGAGGAACAAACCTATGTAGCAACACACCAATCAAAGAAGGAGCGAAGATGGCCAGATTGAGGACACGTGACAAGAAGACACCATTTAGATTTAGAATCTAGGTTAAAGCCCTGTTAACTAAGGGGTCCTTTTACTAATCTGTGTTGTGTTCTGTGTTAGTTTTGGCATGCATAATAACCGTGTGATAACTATTTTTTGTAATTATTTTTGAGGAGACATGTCAGGAGTGGAGAGTGGGTGTTCTGCACTAATTAGTTAGCACATGGTAATGCAGATGCAGTAACTGGTTAGCACATGGTTAATGTGGAGGGCCATAACCGAACGGGGCCGACCATCTATAAAGGTGCCCATCTCTAACACCAGCCCCGTCAAGCGGCGTACCCGACTGTAATATCGAAACAAGATGGCCGACCATCTTTCGTTTCGATAATACGGTCAGGGCCGGCCAAATCTCTTAGAGATCGCCGGCGTTAGAGATGGCTGCCATTGGTTTTCACCGATAATGGAAACTAATGGCGGCCATCTCAAACCCGGCCAAATCCAAGGCATTTGGCTGTGGGAGGAGCACTGGTTCCCCTGACATGCCAGGACACCAACCGGGCACACTAGGAGGCACTGCAGTGGACTTCACAAAATGATCCTAGGTACATAGCTCCCTTACCTTGTGTGTTGAGCCCCCCAAATCTCTCCCAAAACCCACTACCCACAACTGTACACCACTACCATAGCCCTTAGGGATGAAGGGGGGGCACCTACATGTGAGTACAGTGGGTTTGGGGGGGGGGTTTGGAGGGCTCTCATTTACCACCACAAGTGTAACAGATAAGGGGGGATGGGCCTGAAGTGCACTGCACCCACTAAAACTGCTCCAGGGACCTGCATACTGCTGTCATGGAACTGGGTATGACATTTGAGGCTGGCATAGAGGCTGGCAAAAAAACGTTTTTTTTTTATATTTTTTTTGGGTGGGAGGGGGTTGGTGACCACTGGGGGAGTAAGGGGAGGTGATCCCCCATTCCCTATGGTGGTCATCTGGTCAGTTCGGGCACCTTTTGAGGCTTGGTCGTGAACCAAAAGGGACCAAGTAAAGTCGGCCAAATGCTCGTCAGGGCTGACTTTCTTTTTTCCATTATCGGCCGAAGCCGGCCATCTCTTAACCATGCCCCCGTCCCGCCTTCGCTACCCTACCGACATGCCCCCATAAACTTTGGCCAGCCCTGCGATGGAAAGCAGTTGAAGTCGGCCAAAATTGGTTTTCAATTATACCGATTTGGCCGGCTTTAGGAGAAGGCCAGCCATCTCCCGATTTGTGTCGGAAGATGGCCAGCCTTCTTGTTCGAAAATAAGCAGGATAGTAGTCCTTACTGCCCCCTAAAAAGGAGGCATAAGTGCTTCCATGGTAATTTTTCAAATGGCCACAGTAAAAATGGCCTTCGCACATGGGAAAAATCCACATAAGGGCACATCAAGACCAATTCCAAAAGGACCCCCTAAGCAGCCTACTTATTTGTTTACTCAGCATATCCCATATTCACCCTTTCTTACCTTGAGATTGGCTAATTAGAACTTGTTAACAATTCTCTCTCCAATAAGGACTTATATTGAAGCTACACTTATGTACTTAATATTAACGTACAACCATAAATGAAACAAATTGAAAGAAGACCTTTTTATGACTACACAAGAAACGGGCTTAGAGAGTGGGAAAAACATGCATGAGGGCACGCTAAGCCCATTTTCTTAGCATATCTTAGTAAAAGTCCCCTAAGGTAGGAATCTGTACCATGGCACTAATGTTTAGGCAACCCTACAAGACACCTTTATCCCCATCACTGAAGTTAAGTATAATACGTAAGAAATGTAAGGCTAAATAAGAATGCATTTGGGGATTTAATTTCATTAGTATAAAGCAATCGCTATCAATATGTTAGCACCATCAAATGCATTAAAAAAAATAACAATAAAACAACTCAAAGTAAATGATGTTGGTGATTAACTCAAATATATGTTCCTAAATGGTCATTAAAAAAATCAATGATACAGAAGAAAAGAAACATAAATTACAGAAGTGTGACATAATAAGAGTTAGTAACATCTTAGCAAGGTCTCATTTGTAGAAACTTTTCAATTAATAGAATGTAATCTAAAACTGTTAAGATATACTACCCTTATAAACTGGTACACTTCAAAAGAATTAAAGGTTCTGCAGGTTATAAAAACAGATTATACACATGATTAGTCTCACACTTCCTAAAATGTTAGCTTCTGAAAATGTTCTATGGATATCCATGGTAGATTTAATTAAACTACTATTTTCTAAGGATGATCATATTATAATTTCAGAAATGGTAGTTAGGTTGAATCACCAATTTCAGAGTTTTCTGCTCAGATAAGGCATTACAAAGACAGTAAGGATTACGTTCTATAAATGGTGCCACAGTAAGGATTACATTCTATAAATGGTGCCTACAGATTGGTGCTGAAAAAATAATGCTTACTGCTATTCTATAAATGGCACTCAAAGTTAGGCCCTGTTTATAGAATAGTGCTTAGCACTGGGATCCACAACTACCTTTAGGTGCAATCATTTACACCAACTAAATGCTGGTGTAAATCCTCGTTCTTAAATTAGGCATGGAACCCTCTTATTCTGTAACAGCACACATAAATTGCAGGAATACCCTGGATCTGCCCCTGACTTTCCCATGGCCATGCTCCCTTTTTGGAGCCATGTGTCAATTTTATGCGCAGATCCAGGCACACAAATATGCATGTGTAAATTTCAATTGATGCCAATTAGCACCAATAATTGATAGGGCCCAATTATTTGTGCTAATTGGCTCATTCAATTAAATTATGCATGTAAATTGGGCACATGCCCAAATTTGCATGCACAATTTTTAGCGCCATTTATAGAACTTGGGGGTAAATCCAGTACCTCACTTTAACATTCACACATGCATTTCTATAAAACTTGCATTTTTTAAAAGGGTATCTTTCTATAAAATGTTCTTATGATGTAGATTGGGATTTTGTTGCATTTTCAGGACATTCGAGACCAGGAAAGAGGATCAAACTGTGAATTTCCTGTATTGGTGATAAGTTGAAGTCCATTTTTTGATGTATTGTTTTTCCTAGGAAGACAGTGGCCATTTTACTAAATTGTGATAAGCACTAATGCATGCTTAATATGGAGAAAAAAGGCTTATCACAAAATGGGTTAAAGTGTGATAATTTGCCTGTCAGTATGTGCTAATCACTTATTTAATTCTGTAAAAATAATTTGGAAAGGAGTGATGGAATGGGCATGGATGCATTATCTAGCTGCCAGATGTGTATTAGTGCATGCTGGATAACCTGGATTTAAGATGGAAGCATTTAGCGTCACATAAATAGGAGGCATTAAGGGCTTCCACGTTATGTTTTTGCAAGTCCTGCATGATCAATGGAAAAATTAGTATGGGGCCTGCAAAAAACATATAGGAAAAAAACCTTAATACTTTGCTGCAGTAAATCTGGACTTAATGTGTGGCAAAATCCTGTGTTTGCATTCGCTAAGCCCAGATTTTGCGGTAGCTTAGTAAAAAGGTCCCCAAGTGCATAGAGCTTCTCTAATAACAGCTCTGCGAATAAAATAAAAGAAAATAATCACCAGATTGTATAATGACAAAGTAGACGGCAGGAATAACCACCATTAGAGCTGAGGACTAGTTGAGACCATATGGAGAAAATTATACAAAGTGTAGTAAATTGTTCATTTGACCTTCTTGGAGGAGAAAGAAGACTGCAGAAGTGGAAGACTGTAGTCCACTATGTATAAGAGTCCAAACACAAGAGTAGTGTGATCAGCAAGGCACTTCAAATGACAACAGGACAATGGAGCAACAGTAGAGAAAAAACTTTATTCTTGACCTTCTTAGAATATTTGCGACTTTTCTTAGTATTACGTTTTATAGCTGCAGAATGGTGTTTTTTTGTTGTTGTTTTGGGTTGGTTTTTTTTAGTGGTAAGATGTGGCATTTTAACCTTGAGCCTATGATTTATTTATTTATTTTTTGTTACATTTGTACCCTGCACTTTCCCACTCGTGGCAGGCTCTATGCGGCGGGCAATGGAGGGTTAAGTGACTTGCCCAGAGTCACAAGGAGCTGCCTGTGCTGGGAATTGAACTCAGTTCCTCAGGACCAAAGTCCACCACCCTAACCACTAGGCCACTCATGATATGTCAAAATCTGCAAAATATTCAATTCAGGTGAAATCTTATATACCGCTCATATCCCCTGGACAGGTTTTAACGAAGGGTAACTAAATTTGAGGGTACAGCTCCTGAAGAAGTACTCGTGAAACAGAGGCTCTCTGTTGAGCACATCCCACCAATAAAATCACGGCCCAGATAAGTGCAAAATAATTTCTATTTGAGAAATTGTTAATATATAATTATAACTAATAGTATCAAATTAATTACTCCAAAAGTAAAAAGCAGTGTCGGGAGGTTTTCAGACTTATGAGGAGCCTGCACAGAATCTTATTACAGCAGAAAGATTTCTGCAAGCAATACGAGGCAGTCTGTCATTCACATGAATTCAACAAGGAGTGCATGCAGAGCATCTGAAGTCTTTCCCCCGGCAAGAACAATACAGAGAGAGATTATCTTGCTTTAGTGTATATGGGAAGTATGTTCAGTAGCAAGTTCCATATATAAAGTTAATAGATAAATGTCTGCAAAATAGGTTTAAAAAAATACCAATTTGGACGTTTTGTAAAAGACCCCTTCAATAACATAGGGGTGCTGTTTTCTAAGTTGCACTATAGGAATATATGGGTGTCACTGGTGTATAGTGCATGCTAATTTTAGCATGTGCTAAAAACGCTAGCACACCTTAGTTAAACAGGGCTATATTAACATAGTAAGTGACAGCAGATAAAGACCTGAACAGCCCATCCAGTTTGCCCAATAGTCATATGCATTATCAAATCAAGAATAAATCAATAACGAATGTGATATTATATACTTGATCATGGTCTTTCTTTGGTGTTTCTGGGACATAGCCCGTAGAGGCCACCTGACTCTGTCCTTATGTTCCAACTACTTGGAGTTGCCATCAAAGCCAACTACAGCATCTATCAAACCCCCCAACAGTTTTATTAAATCACAAATAGAAATATCCTCCCCAGCCAACTTTAGAAGTGATTGTGGCTTACAATGTTGGGGGATATAAAACCCAAAGAATATTTGTCTTATCAAGGGAACACATCCAAGTGTAGAACACATAAAAAAAACTTGTTCATAAATGCATATACTGAATTCAAGTCAGAGACAAATGACAACATCAGGACAATATAATCTGAATAAAGGTTCCAAAAGCTTGTTCATCTTTCAAATAAAAAGGAAAAAAACATAATAGGGGATCGAAGGGATCTCTGAGGGACCCCATGTCTCATATTTCAAGGAGAAGAAAGACCATTCTGCCAGAGGAACTGCAGGATTCTGTTTCTCAAGAATCGAGGGAATCATGCTAACAATCCATTTGTCAATGCAGCTTCAGTTAGCTTGGTTGACAGAATATCTTGGTTCACCAGATCAAACACAGTGGAGAGATCCAACTGTACCAGAAAAGCTTGATATTTCTCCATAATTAAATGTACCTCTGACAAAAGTCCTTCCAAAACCTGATTGCACTGGGTCCAGTCAATTGACTAATATTCTCCATATGTATGTGATCTTAACGTAGTATATATATATATATATATATATATATACTACGTTAAGATCACATATATATATATATATCACATATATATATATATATATATATATATATATCACATATATATATATATATATGTATATACATCACAGCATTAAGTTATTTACTTATATTATTATTGATTTTAATTTTAAAATCTACAATTTTAAATGGTCATTTGTTCTTTTTATTAACATGTATGTGCACCTTACATTATTTCACTTTTATTGTTTAAATTTATGTGTGCATATACATTCTTTATTGTTTACTGTTTTTATTCATATAGGACATGTATGGTTTTTTGCACTGCATTATTATTTTACAAATCTATACATAGTATTTTTTCGCAATAAGTTTATCATATGCATGTGTTTTATTTTTAATTATTATTATTATTTTTATATCATCTTATAAAATTGCCACACATATACCTTTAAAGTTTATAAGTTCATATAATTTATAATATTCATTGTTTTAACTTTTTCTGTAGATATAAATTTTTTCTGTTCTTTTATCATACATATCATATATAAATGTACTTTTTATAGACTCCTGATGCAGGCCTGACGGCCGAAACACGACGTTGTGTCGAGTCTTCAAACCTTCAATAAAGTTTTTTATTTAAGAACATCCTCCAGTTTCAGGTTACAGTTCAGAAAATCACGACTAAACAATGTAATAATAAGATAACAGGCATGTATGTAGCATATATAAACAAAAATAACCAAAGTCATAAGGTCAAATAACCAAAGTCATAACAAGGTAATAGGGTCCATGAAAATTGCAGAAACTCGGAAGAAGTGAGATTAGGTTGGATCTGGAGGGTAAGCTTTCTTGAACAGTATAGTCTTCAGTAATTTTCTAAAATGTAGATAGTTCTGAGTTGATTTAACTGATTTGGGTAAGGCATTCCATAGTTGTGTGCCTATGAAGGAGAAGCTGGAGTCGTAGGTAGATGAAGTAAGTTCTGAATGTGCATACGCAAACCACACACTAAAATAAATATTCTGGGAAGGGGTATGTCTGGGGGCAGAGAATGGGTTTTCCTGTGCTAATCAGTTACCACATCTATATGCATCTTAGCATGGGATCAACGTGTGAAACCTTACTGCCTACAAGATAGGTGGCAGAAAGGGCTCATGTGCTAATTTTCAGTAATGGCTGCACGCTGATAGCAACATTAGCACATGGTCATTATTTCAGAAAATTGGTTGTTTTCTGGAAGCAATAAAAATGGCCTTAGTATGCAGAAAAGATCCGCTCTACTGCTAGTGTAACTGCAGGAAGATAAATGTTAGGTGGCAGATTATATAAAGGATTATATAAAGGAACCTGGGCACTCAAGTGTTGCTATAGACTAGGCTTCTACCATGCATCCTTGGGGCACTTAGGGGGAAGTTATCAATGTTTAATTTACCTCGTCATGCTATTTTAGCACAGAGTCCCATTTTATGCAATGAGACCGTGTGCCAAAATAGCATAACTTGTGGTAAAACAACACATCTTAATTGTACCCACATTGATAACTTCCCACCTTAAATGGAGTCACCTACTTGTAGAATTTTCCCCTTCCCCAGGCTGTACACCACTTGAAATCACAATATATTACTCATGCATTTCAGTACCCATTACCTAAGTTGGACTTTGGACATTTTACGCTAAACGTCTCAAATCTGAATACGAAATATAGAAAACATCTGTCTTTTTTTTTTCAACAATGGCCACATGCTAGATGGTTTTGTGCTCTGTGCGTTTATCTTTTTAGTCCATGTTTGAAAAAAAATGCAAAGTGCAAAGCACACAAAATAAAGCACAGCAGACTGGACATAAAGACATCCCAGGAAAACAATGGGGCACCCTAGGAGGAACTGCTGTGGATTTCATACAAATGCTCCCAGGTACACATCTCACCATTACCCCCTTATCTGCTGAGTTCTCCAAAACCTACCAAAACCCTACTGTACCTAACAGTACACCACTACAATAGCCCTTATGGGTGAAGGGGTCACCTATAGGTGGGTACAGTAGGTTTTTGGTCAGTTTGGGCAGGCTCACACTTTCCACAACAAGTGCAACAGGTAGAGTGAGATATGGGCCTGGTTTCCTTTCTCTACAGTGTACTGCACAGACCAACACACTACGCAAGAGACCTGCTTGCTGCTCTAATAGACCTGATTATAACATTTGAAGCTGTCATAGAAGCTGGTAAGTAATATTTTTAATCACATTTTTGGGAGGGGGTCAGTGATCACTGGGGGAGTAAGGGAGTCATCTCTGTTTCCCTCCAGTGGTAATTTAGGGCACCTTTTTGTGCCTTATTCATTCTAAAAACAGGTCTAGACCAAAATGTTGAAGTTTCAGCCCTAGACATTTTTGTTTTGCTCCATTATGGCTGTAAAATGTTGAAGTGTTAGGAACTCCCTAAGCCAGCCCCCAACACACCCCCTTTTGATTTACATGCACTGTAGACAAATTGCATAGATAAATGTCTGCAAAATAGGTTTTTAAGACACAGATTTTGGCATTTTGAGAAGAAATTTGTCCAAATGTTGCTTTATGACACATTCTAAACATTTTTCGAAAATAGCTGCAGAGTCATTTTCATGATGTCACTAACATATGGAATTGAAGGATAAACACACTGAGCCATCCTGAAGCATGAATGAGAATTATAAAAGGCTCATCTTACATATCAATTGCAACACAGCCACATTTAAATATTCTCAGAAAGGAAAGGGGAAGGGAATAGGATTTAATATACCACTTTTCTGTGGCTTTTGCAAACCTTCCCCAGCATCAAAGTCTGCTTCACTAACCATTAGGCTACTCATCCATTGTCTGCTTTCATCCTGCTTTTTCAACAGCATTCAATGAGGGGGGGAGGGGGGACTGACAAAAAAATACAAGTTGGCATTTCTTTCATACTGTGAAGTTAATGTTACACAGAATTCAGAAATTTAATAAATGCACAACATTTTAAAAAGAATATATCATCCTTTTTGAACAACCCTGCCTTTATTGTCTTTGAAGAATGCGCATTAAAAGGAATAATTCCTTTACAAACAACAGATCTGCACTTTTCATAGCGAGGAGTAATATCTTTGTGTCACTCTACTCTCGAGTGTTTTAAGGAAGGGATGACTTGACAGTTCAGGAATGAATTTAGTACTCTTACATAGGAAGGGTAGGGGAATGGGAAAGAGATTCTCATCTGCTTCTTACAACTTTATTTAATGTTTTTTTAGTTCTAAAATTTATAAACCACACGATCTACAATTCTTGGTGGTTTACATCATACAGAATCACACACTAAAATGGAATATATGGCGTATTGAATAAACAAACATAAAATCATCTTATCCTCAGACAAAATATCAAACAACTGAAGCATCCTTAACCTTTAACAGTCCATTATCAGAAATGCACAGCAGCGCTGTACATTTACCCTAGACAACTATCAGATATACCACCATCTTTGACTACTTCTCTGCAGAAAATAAATAGTGGATGCAATTGGAGATCATGAATTATACCACAGATGTTTTGGGGGTTAATATTCAAAGTGAGTTAACCAGGTAAGAGAGGCTCATGCTGACTGGGTCCTGAGGGAATATTCTGTGCTAATTATCCAGATAGTGCCACAGAATATCCCCTGTAGTTGGTAAAGCTGAAACTGACTATCGTGGGTGTCCAGGGTGAAATCATGGCGGATTCTGCATATAACCGGATAAGTTAACTAGGCAAATAGGACCACATAAATAGCAGTCTTATCACTGCCTCTTTAAAGTTATCCAGTTAAGAGCTGAATATCAGCACCTATATGGTTAAGTGCCAGTGGGTTGCACATAATGGGCTAGATTCTATATATGGCACCTTTAAAAATCAGTGCTGAAAAAAATGACACCTAGGCAAATTCTATAAACTACACCTACATTTAGACGCGGTTTATAGAATACGCCTAGGGTCCATCCGTACGACTAAATTTAGTCGCAGGCATTTACGCCAAGTAAAATGTGGTGTAAATACTGTGAGAAACAGGGAAATCTCAGGTCCCAGAGTGCATTGCGAGGTAGGAAGAAGGAGAAACAGGGAAACTACAGGTCCCAGAGTGCATTGCAAGATAGGAGGCATCAGGACAGGGAAAAATCTTCAGATTCAGGAGGAGGGAGGAGAGGGGCTTGATTGGGAAATGGAATCAGCTGAGGAGAGTGTGGAACACCCGAGCGAGGGAGTGGAGAATGAGGGGATGGAATGGGAGGAGTTAGAACAAGTAGAGGGAGAAGAATTGGAGGAGGGGATGGAGGTGGGAGCAGGAGTTACTGGGGGAGAAGAGTGACTGCTGGAAGTGCCCAAGGGAAAACAACAGTAGCCAACAGAGATCCAGTGAGTGGATGATAGGAGGTAAATGCTGACAGATGAGGGTGGTGGATCTTTGAAGCCCGACTGGCTAAAGGGAACTGTGCTTGGAAGCCTGGCTAAACTGAACTGTGTTTTGAGGCCTGGCTAAAGTGAACTGTCTTTTGAGGCCTGGCTAAAGGTTGCTGTCTTTTGAAGCTGTGTTGGAGCTGAATTAATCCAGCTGCTTAAAGACACATAAGGAATTGGATTGAACTTTGTTTTTATTTTTCTTTGTTCATAGAGCTGGCTACTGGAAGGTGTTTTGGAGAACTGCATTCATATATGCACTGGAAGCGAATTCGAAGAAGTGAGTCTGGCTACAGATGATCTCTCAATAAATACTGCTGAGAGGAGGCTCGGTCTGACAATACCTATACCTAAATTAGACATGGAGTAGGTGTATTCTTTAACAGGGTGCATAGGTATCCTTTTACAAAGCTGTGGTAAAAAGTGGCCTCTGGTAGTGTGGGTGCTTGTTTTAGGCACGCGCTGGGCCATTTTTTACCACAGCTGTGAACCTAGTACCAAGCTTATTTTCGAAAGAGAAGGATGCCCATCTTTCAACACCAATCAGGAGATGGGCATCCTTCTCCCAGGGTCGCCCAAATCGGCATAATTGAAAGCCGATTTTGGGCATCCTCAACTGCTTTCCGTCGCGGGTATGACCAAAGTTCATGGGTGGGGGGGGGGGGGGGTGTCGGAAGCATAGCGAAGGCGGGGCTGGGGCATGCTTAACACATTGACATTCTCGGCCAATAATGGAAAAAAGAAGGGCGTCCCTGACGAGCACTTGGCCGACTTTACTTGGTCCATTTTTTTCTTGCGACCAAGCCTCAAAAAGGTGACCGAACTGACCAGATGACCACCAGAGGGAATCAGGGATGACCTCCCCTTACTCCCAGTGGTCACTAACCACTCCCACCCTAAAAAAACTTTAAAAATATTTTTTGCCAGCCTCTATGCCAGCCTCAAATGTCATACCCAGCTCCCTGACAGCAGTATGAAGGTCCCTGGAGCAGTTTTAGTGGGTACTGCAGTGCACTTCAGGCAGGCAGACCCAGCCCCCCCCCCCCCCCACACCTATTACACTTGTGGTGTTAAATGTGAGCCCTTCAAAACCTACCAGAAACCCACTGTACCCACATGTAGGTGCCCCCTTCACCCCTTAGGGCTATGGTAGTGTTGTACAGTAGTGGGGAGTGGGTTTGGGGGGGGGGGTTGGAGGGGGCTCAGCACCCAAGGTGAGGGAGCTATGCACCTGGGAGCAATTTCTGAAGTCCACTGCTGTGCCCCCTAGGGTGCCCAGTTGGTGTCCTGGCATGTCAGGGACACCAGTGCACTACAAATGCTGGCTCATTCCATGACCAAAGGGCTTGGATTTGGTTGTTCCTGAGATGGGCGTTCTCGGTTTCCATTATCAATGAAACCCGGTGACGACCATCTCTAAGGTCGACCTAAATGTTGAGATTTGGGCGTCCTAGACCGTATTATCGAAACGAGAGATGGACGCCCATCTTGTTTCGATAATACGGGTTTCCCCGCCCCTTCGCCAGGACATCCTGCGAGGACGTCCTCAGGAAAACTTGGGTGCCCCATTCGATTATGCCCCTCCATGAGTAACTTTACCCAGGAATTTTTTGACATCTCTGTGTTCACCATGTTTGGCTCTTTACTTCAACCTTACTTCATACAACAGAAAAATCATGATTCTTCATCCAAAAATATTCAAATCAGCTCAGCTACTGTGATTGCACATATGTGGGCCCATGGGTTATGTTAAGGTACAAGTTGGATCAGAAGCTAATTTGGGAGACCTTTTACTAAGGCACATAGGCACCTATGCGCATCCAACGTCCGTCAATTTGGAACTACCGCCCGGCTACTGCAAGCCCCGGGCAGTAATTCCATTTTTACACATGTCCGATATGCACAGCAGAAAATATTTTTTATTTTCTGTGCGTGGAGCTAACTGGGTAGTAATTGGCAGTGTATGTACGCTGATGATTACCGCCCGGTTAATACATGAGACCTTACCGCTAAGTCAATGGGTGGCCTTAAGGTCTCAGGCCCAAAATGGACGTGTGCCAATTTAAATTTTGCCACATGTCCATTTTTGGCCAAAAAAGGCCTTTTTTGCAGGTGCACTGAAAAATGGACCTGTGAGCGTCCAATACACGTGTCTACATCAGCGCAGGGCGCTTTTTGGCGTACCTTAGTAAAAGGACCCGTTGGATTTGCTATGACATGATTGTAGGTAGTAGAGTGTACAAAATGTATAAGGGTGACTTTTAAAAGGCTTTCGTGCAGTAGCAAATGCTCTTATTCTTTCAGATTTCCAAAAATTTAGCTTTTATGTTTTCATGAAACCTGCTATTCAATTTGTTAAGAAATATTTATCCTCTAGAAATCAGCATTTGGGTGGAGATTAATTCCTTGATGCTTACTCATTCTATAGTAAGTTGAATTTTCATTGATTCCTACAAACATTACCTCTGAATTCTATAAACAAAAAAAGTCATTTAACCTGCATAAATTATAGACAAAACTGACTTGCCAAGACCTAATAAGAATACTGTAGCAAGATATGCGTGATGATTTAGAAAGTTTCTCAGTGACTTTTGTGATTTATTGTGTCTTGCTCTTCTGTTCTGTCCCATGGTATTTATTCTCCAGCTTCCTGATTGCTTCAGTGACTTTCCTCCAAGTACATAGTAACAAAAATATCAGTTCTATTGACACAGAGAAATGTTCATACACGTCATTAACTTGCACAACAAAATTTCTATTTAACAGTCCACTGAAGTAGTCATACTTTAATTCATCTCTTTCTTCTTTCTGTTTGTATCCCTTGACCTTACTATTTATATATATTTTTTAACCTGGAAAAACTGGATTTACTTATGTAAGCTAAGAGGCCCTTTTACTAAGGTGCGCTGAAAAGTGACCTGCGCTGGTGTAGACATGTGAATTGGATGTGCGCAAGTCCATTTTTCATCGTGCCTGCAAAAAAGGCCTTTTATTGCTGAAAATAGGCATATGGCAAAATAAAAATCAGTGCATGCCCATTTTGAGCCTGAGACCTTACCACCACCCATTAACTTAGCGGTAAGGTCTCACGTGTTAACCAGGCGGTAATTGTCAGCGCATACACTGCCGATTACCGCCTGGTTAGTGCCACGTGGTAGAAAATAGAAATTATTTTCTGCCATGCATTTTGGACGCTCATCAAAATTAGAATTACCGCCCGGGGCACACGGTAGTTCCAATTTGATGTGCATTGTACTTGTTGATAATAATGAACCTGTTTGGGCCCTCTCTGAACCAAAGTCCTGAAAGCCTGAAGCTAACAGCTCAAACTAAAAGCTTAGCCTCTGTGTGACCCAGAGATTGTACTTCGTGAAAAGCTGGCTTTGCAGCTTTGCAGAAAGAGGAACCTAGTGCAAAAATGTTCCAGCCATGGGCGTAGGAAAGAATGTGGATAGGGTCTTTCTGGAGTTCTCTGCACCTGCAAGCATAAGATAAAAAGTTGCAGGTGAAATGGACTGTGAAGCAAGCAAATTCTAATTGGCATAATGTTGCTCTGGACCACCCTAATAATCTTGATCAGCTGTACAATCAAATGTTTAGCAATATTGGGTGCAGATCTGTAATTCTTTTTGAGGAAGATGAAAAAAGGCAGGACTAATGACAAATATCTCATAGACTCAATGTAATGTTTCCCATATATAAGTGATTGTATTTCCTACTTCTGTGGAGATGTGCTTAGAGACTGCACCTGTATGCATCCTGTGTACACTCCCATGAGAAAAGCTTTGTAGACATTACCATTATTGGCTGTCTGTTTTTCTAACTTGGTAAGCGAATAAAACTTAGTATTTTCTCATATCTTTGTGGCATCCACTTTGTTTCTCCCTAACTACAGGAGTGCGTGGAGTATTCCTCTGGGTTGGGAAGAACAGGTGAAATAATAAACATCTTAGTAAAAGGGCCCCTAACATTGCTATCAATAGGCAGAATATAGCTCACTGGTTTTAATCTATTTAATAAAAGATCAGTTTTTGAAATGCATTTTTGTGTGCATAGGTATTTTTGTTCCCAATTCTGTGGGAGTTTCTTACGAGTTTACTTTGATATTTATAAAACTAATATTGAGGTCCCCATATAGTTGTAAAGCAATTGGGCACTTTTATCATGTGTGCATTGCAGATCATTTTTAAAAGGAGATGGGTGGTTATTTTAGAAATGCTATTCACATTTTAGATGTGCATAAAATAGCATTTAGATGTTTATAATGCATCAATGTCTAAATCACAATTGTACAAAGAAGGATATACGTATCTACAACTGGAAAAATGTACATATGGCAAAAGGGCTTGGTCTGGAAATAATCTGGGAAGGACCAGGTTGGATCTAAAACATACAAATGTATTCTTTTTTTTTCAGAAATGGAATCGGTGGATCAATATTGGGATTTACACCTACTACTCTGGAGATTTAGGTTTCAGAAAAGTGCTCCTGTTGAACAGGTGCGTTAGTGTTTTCAATGTGCATTAACAATTAGCACGTGCTAACCATGCAGATGCTCATAATATTCCTGTGGCCATCTACACGGTTAGGGTGCACAATTTTTAGCGTGCGCTACAAATTCTAGAGCACCTTTCTAAAAGGGGCCCTTGGAGAGGTCACTCCCTTAATTCCCCAGTAGTTGATATCCCCCTTAAATGCAAAACTAGCAAATAATTTTGGACTCTGTGACAGTTCAGGAAAAATAAACATTTATGTTTCAAAAATGGCTGACATAAACTTTTAAGTTCCACTTCAGGAGCGTGTATGTTGGTATTTTATTTATTTATTTGTTGCATTTGTATCCCACATTTCCCACCTATTTGCAGGCTCAATGTGGCTTACATAGTACCGTTAGGCGTTTGCCCAGTCGGTTGATAACAAATACAAGGTTGTATAGTGATCGAGTGAGGTATATGTGGAGGGTCGGAAGGGATGAAGGTTGTGTGTTGTCCAGTGCGATCATTAGGCATGCTGTGCTTTGGGTGAAGAGGTTTACGTAGGGTCATTGGGGTAGGCCTTTTTGAAGAGGTTGGTTTTTAGTGATTTCCTGAAGTTCAGGTGGTCATGGATTGTTTTCACATCTTTTGGGAGGCCATTCCATAGTTGTGTGCTTATGTAGGAGAAGCCGGATGCATAGGTTGTTTTGTATTTCAGTCCTTTGCAATTTGGGTAGTGTAGGTTTAGGTATGATCTTGAGGGCGTGCTAGCCTGGCGATAGTCTCATTTTGGCACATGCTGCATAGGCGTAGAGCCTACCACACCTTTATAAAAGGGCCCCTTTATTTTTTAGCACTGAGGGCAGGTCAGAGATGGAGAGTAGGCATGTTATACGCTAATCAGCACAGCTACATTGCTGTGCATGAACCAAAATAGTGTGAGCCCATTCCACCTACAAAATAGATGACAGTAGGGGCTCATGTGCCAGTAGTGGCCATGTGTTAATGGGAAAATTGCAAAAACAAAAAAGGAGGTAAAAACCCTCACGAAACCGTGGGATATAAAACAAAAAGTGAGGAGAGTGGATGAGGATACCAACAATTATATATTTGTTCACTTAAAAAATAAAAAGTTAAAAAATAACAATGTACATAAAAATGACCCGACACGGCCGTGTTTCGGTCCAATGGCCTGCCTCAGGGGTCTTTGTAACCTCGGAAGATGTAACATGGAATGTGTACTCCAAGGGAAATAACGAGACACAATCCTCTCAGGTCTCCTCTCTTCAAAAAGATATATATGGAATATATATTAAAAAGCGGAACGGACTTGTAATACTCCTCTCCGAAGAGATGTCTACAATTGTGAAAATATTGGAGAACGGACTTGCAATACTCCTCTCCGAAGAGATGTCTACAATTGTGAAAATATTGGAGAACGGACTTGTAATACTCCTCTCCGAAGAGATGTCTACAATTGTAGACATCTCTTCGGAGAGGAGTATTACAAGTCCGTTCTGCTTTTTAATATATATTCCATATATATCTTTTTGAAGAGAGGAGACCTGAGAGGATTGTGTCTCGTTATTTCCCTTGGAGTACACATTCCATTTACATCTTCCGAGGTTACAAAGACCCCTGAGGCAGGCCATTGGGCCGAAACACGGCCGTGTCGGGTCATTTTTATGTACATTGTTATTTTTTAACTTTTTATTTTTTAAGTGAACAAATATATAATTGTTGGTATCCTCATCCACTCTCCTCACTTTTTGTCTTATATTAATGGGAAAATTACCATTTGGCCATTAATTTAAAAAATAGAAAAAGTGACCATTTTACCATGGCCTTAGCACGTGGGAATGACCTGCATAAGGTCACACTAAAGCCACTTTTAACCGCAGTTTGGTAAAAGGGCTTTTTAGATATTTAAATTTTGTCAAAGCTGACAGTTAATAGAGGGCAATGTTCAGGAATTATCCAAGTAGGAGTAGCTTCTACCTGGAATATCCCTCTTACTGGGTCATAACCAGCTATTCAGCATTACTTACATAGATAGTGCCGCTGAATATTATTGCATTGTCAACAACAAAGATCTTGAATTATGGTATAGAGGACTGGGGGGTAAGGGTGGGGGGAAAAGGTATGAAAAATGTAAAATATTGAACAACTTGAGCATGTGATGAATTGACTGTATTTTTTCTCTTTGTTTGTTCAATAAAAATTGCTTCAAACATAATTAGTCAGACTGCCTTGGCATTCTCCAGATGCTACTGGCGAGTTCTGTGAGCAGAATCTGGGCAGAACTGGGAATTATGGGGTCCTTTTACTAAGCTGTGTAAGCGTCTATGTGCACCCAATGTGCACCAAAATGGAGTTACTGCCCGGCTACCATGTGGCTCTTACGGTAATTTGATTTTTGACGCGTGTCCGAAAAATTATTTTCATTTTCTGCCACATGTCCGCTACGCGCACCAAGTGGCATTTGACATGCGTAGGTCATTACCGCCCAGTTTCCGCATGAGACTTTACTGCTAGGTCAATGGCTGGCGGTAAGGTAACGTGGAGGGGCATAATTGAACGAAAATGTCTATCTCCATGGGTGTTTATCTCCAAGAACGGGTCCATGAAGGGGCGGACCGAACCGTATTGTCGCAAAAAATAGACGTCCATGTTTTATTCGACAATTTGTGAGCTGGGCATTTTTGTTTTTCAGTGATATTGGAAAATGAAAGCGCCCAGTTCAAAAACGAATAAATCCAAGGCATTTGTTCGTGGGAGGGGCCAGGATTCGTAGTGCACTGGTCCCCCTCACATGCCAGGACACCAACCGGGCACCCTAGGGGGCACTTTTACAAAAACAAAAAAAAAGGTAAAAGAGCTCCCAGGTGCATAGCACCCTTCCCTTGTGTGTTGAGCCCCCCAAATTCCCCTCAAAACCCACTGCCCACAAGTCTACACCATTACTATAGCCCTAAGGGGTGAAGGGGGGCACCTACATGTGGGTACAGTGGGTTTGGGGGGGAGGGGTTGGGCGACTAAGCATTAAGCAGCACAATTGTAACAGGTAGGGGGGGATGGGCCTGGGTCCACCTACCTGAAGTCCACTGCACCCCCTAACAACTGCTCCAGGGACCTGCATACTGCTGCCAGGGAGGTGGGTATGACATTTGAGGGTGAAAATAAAAAGTTGTGAAACATCATTTTTTGTGGTGGGAGGGGGTTAGTGACCACTGGAGGAGTCAGGGGAGGTCATCCCCGATTCCCTCTGGGGGTAATCTGGTCATTTAGGGCACTTTTTGGGGCCTTATTCGTGAAAAAACAGGGTCCAGGAAAAGTGCCCTAAATTCTAGCTACAAACGCATACTTTTTTTCCATTATTGGCGAAAGGTGCCCATCTCTGTTCGGGTGATAACCATGCCCCAGTCCCGCCTTCACCACGCCTCTGACACGCCCCCGTCAACTTTGTATGCTTCCGCGATGAAGTGCAGTTGAAAACGTCCAAGTTCGGCTTTCTATTATACCACGTTATTCGTTTTTGTGAGATAAACGTCCATCTCTCGATTTAGGTCGGAACTTGGGCGTTTTTCTCGTTCGATTATAAGCAGGATAGTAACACAGTAGATGACGGCAGAAAAAGACCTACACGGTCCATCTAGTCTGCCCAACAAGATAAACTCATATGTGCTACTTCTTGTGTATACCTTACCTTGATTTGTATCTGCCATTTTCTCAGACCCAAAATGGACACGCGCCAATTTTGATTTTCGGCAAAAACTTTAAAAGGCATTTTTTTGCAGGTGCGCTGAAAAATGGATCTGCACACCCCCCAAAGCACACGCCTACACTACCGCTGGCCATTTTTCAGCGCACCTTAGTAAAAAGACCCCTATCTGATTAGTAGTGATTTTCAGTCTGTTAACCAGGGAGCTATGGGGTTTACATTCAATGCGATTTAAGCGACCAGGAGGGTCTTCCGGCTGCTTAAATTGAATGTGCAAGGCTATCTGCTAATATTCAGTTAATGCTGCTGAATATCACCACAGACTGCTAAACTGAAAGCTGGCTATTTTGTAGGCGGTCCGGAGCCAAGTTTGCACTAATGTGGTTAAGTGCTGATATTTAGCACTTGACCGCTTAAGTTAAGCGGCCAAATCAGACTGCATAAAAGTCAGCCCAATCTTTGGGGCCCTTTTACTACCCAGTGATAGGGCTACTTCTGGGTTTGCACATTGGAAATCGGCCCTACCGCCGGGCTTGCTCAGGAGCCCGGCGGTAGTTCTTTCTTCCAGCGTGCGCTGTTTCCAGCAGTGCCGGGTTACCATAGAGGTAGCTGAGGCTTTCAATTTTTAATGTTTCAATGTTTTATGTAACAATAGTGGCCAGTGAATGCTCTGTATCAGGCCTGTGAGCAAAATATAATATTTTGAGTGGGAACATGAGTATGGACATTTTCCAGCTGTGGAAAACGTGGTCTTAGCGTGCGGGAAGAACCCACATAATGGTGCACTAAGGCCACTTTTTGCCGCAGTTTTGTAAAAGGGCCCTCAATGTCCTCTGCTTCAGATATGAGTAGCGTTGGTGATGACATAAGCTTTCAGTATGGATCTGTGTACCATTATTTACTAGTTATTTTTTATTTTTATTATAGACATGTTTTAAAGCCAGATTTTAAGTGTATAACAATATGGTATGTCTTTATAACTTCTTTAAAAATTACATTGATTCACAACTGGGAGGCAGGGATAGTGCTGGACAGACTTGTACGGTCTGTGCCCTGAAAAAGACAGGTACAAATCAAGGTAAGGTATACACAAAAAAGTGGCACATTTCTTGGGCAGACTGGATGGACCGTGCAGGTCTTTTTCTGCCGTCATCTACTATGTTACTATGTATATATGTGAGTATGATTCTTATCAATTGTTTTTATATTTTTATCCTCAAGTGGTTCACTTCTTTCCATGTTTATTGTGTGACCCCCCTGATGCAGGCAGAAGCCAAAACATGGTCAAGTTAGATTTTATATGTTTACATTATTTGGTTCTATCAATTTTTTTACTTAATAAACATTCTAGGCAATATTCAATCTGCAGTGGTCTGTGCTGCTGACAACCATAGGGTAGCTTAGATCCAGATATTCACATCTTTGGCAGATCAGGAATCTATTCAAGTGCAGGTTGATATTCAGTAACACCACCTGCATAGCTAATCAGGCACAGAGAGGACTTCTTTTTATGAGGTCCTATCTGTATAGTTAGGTATGTAAGAACTAACACAAAATATCACCGGTACATGAATATTTTCTGGATCCACCCTGACTCTGACCCCAGATCGCACCAGTACTAACCAGATAGTGCTGTGATAGTCACTTCAGATTTTCATCAGCACAGCAGTGCTGAAAATCCAGGGACATCCTACTCAGTAAACCATGCTGAATATTGCCAAAATTTCTTTTTTCTTTTTTTCTTTTCCGTGGGCTTCGCTTCTTTTCTCCCCTATTTTGGGATCCTTTTCCTAAGGTGCACTGAAAGATGGGTGCGCGCAGATCCATTTTTCAGCGCGCCTGCAAAAAAAATGCCTTTTTAACATTTTTTGCCGAAAATGGACTTGTGGCAAAATCGAACTTGGCATGCATCCATTTTGGATCTGAGAACTTACCGCCAGCCATTGACTTAACGATAAGGTCTCACACATTAACCGGGAGGTAATGACCTACAAGCACCAAATGCCACTTGACACGTATAGCGGACGCACAACAGAAAATAAATTTTTTTGGACGCACGCTAAAAATGAAATTACCGCAAGAGCCACACAGTAGCCGGGCGGAAACTTCAAATTGGTGCACATTGGGCACACGTAGACACGCGGCTTAGTAAAAGGGCCCCTATGTGCGTTGTACCTTGTCTCCCCTTTTTTGGTTGAACCAAAGTCCTTGGCCAGAGCACATGCAACGCGACTCCTTCTAGAACTCTGCAATCAATGGGCCTTGAATATACTCACTTGGTGCCACAACACTTTATTGCTCCATGAAAGTTGCCTCTAATTCCTTTGTCTTTCATTTTGATGTTAACTTCCCCCTTATAGAAAAGCAGCAGCTCTGGGGATGGGATGTGAGAGGAACACACAAGGGGATTTTGAAATCCTTAATCATTTATTACCTGTTTACTTCGAAACTGTAGTACCAACCTTACTGTATGGGCGCACCCCTTTAGAAATTTGGCTTGCAGGCCCACACGTGCAAACAGCCCATGGACCTTCACAATTATTCTAAAATAAAATTAGTTTCTGCTCAAAACCACTAATCAATTAAGTTGTACTTAAAGTTATCACGAAGAAAATGTTGGAATTCACATTTTCATAATGGAAGAAAAAATTACTCCTAACCATACAATTTATGAAGTGTGAAGATTGAAATGGAGAAAAATATCTAGAATAATGCTGCAAAATATATTCTTACATGATTGTAGACAGATATAGTCTTGTGGGCAATTAAATGCTCAAAGTGTATCTTCTTTAATGGCATACATATTGTCTGAAAACCTGAAGCAGAACAAACTACAAGTCATGCCAAAAGTGAGAGGTCTTTGAGAACTGGGTAACTTTATATTTCCAAAATCCTCCATGTTGTAGACAACTTTAAGCAATAAAATCTTCACATCTGCTACTCTTCTGTATTCTCATCTGATGCAACAGTGAAGCAAAGACAATTAAAGACTAGATTGTAACTTATTTAATGGCCCATAATACTCTCTTGAAACCATGTTGAAAGATTTCCATGTGCTAAGAGACTCTATGTGATGCTGTTACTGGAGACGATTTGAGGTTTCAGATCAAGGAAGTACAGGGTGTATACTCATTTAGTAACCACAAGAGATAATTGAAAATTGCTGTAACTATAATCTTTGATGTGTGACAAGAGGAGCATGTTCCAGAGCTTTTATATTTCATAGGAAGATACTGGAATCAATTTTTTGAAAGTCAAGCCAGAATTTAGAAAAGAAATTAATCAGAGATTGTTAACGTAATTTCATTTAGATATTTACATTCTGCTTTTTTGTGCAAAGGAATGAATAAAGGGGATTACATCAGACTAAACAGAGTTATACAATGAACCAAGTATTGCCATCATAAATCACATAAATTATTGGCCTTGTTTTGTTCCTTTTTCCAAATAGGGTTCACTCTTTTGAAAGAGTACTCACTATATGACTTTGGCCAAGGAAAATGATTGAAATGAATATCTCTGGAAAAGACATGAGATGAAAATTAGGTTGCCCATCCCTAGTTATGGTACATATTTTACGGATGCAGAATGTGTGTGAGGGGGGAGAGAGGGGCATGGGAAGAGTGCATAAATTAGGTGCATAGATTATAACATTTTATAATCTATATATGATTTTATGCAATGTAGGCATTAGCATTTGCATCATCTCTATAGCTGAAGTATAGGCATGAATTTGGCTACTGAGACTGGCTTGTGCCACCCATTTTATTTCTCCAATCTTTCCTAATTTGGGCAGCAACTAGCTCCTAAAGTTTGCCCCAGTTGGCTTGGTTTTTTCACCAATGGACTTTCATCCATTCCAGTAATCGGCCCAGTCCCAGTTATAGGTCAGCATTCTGATAATATACTCTACTATAAAAAGTCCTTGACTATGAATACCCATGTGAACTGTACCCAAAGCAAACCGATGGGGTCTACTAAGGCACTTTGTATATTACATCATATTATCTATGGATTCATTGCTCAGTTGTTAATTAACATGATTAAAAAAACTTATTTGGACATTCTTCCAGATTGTGAGATAAGTTTAATCTTAGTTCTTCTTTCACTAAAATATGTTTTTTGAGAATAATTAGTACCATTTTCTCTGTTATTGTCATTCCTGAATGGAATGTGCTTCCATGGGTTATTCCAAGTTGAGGAGAACTATTTCAATTTTCATAAGAAGCTTAAAACGTATCTCTTAGAATGAAAGCTAAGTCCCTCTTGATTATATATGCTGAAATGATTTGTTAACTTTTATGGCTGTCTTTGTTTATTCTATATTCCGTATTTAACCATGTTGAACCCTAATTTAGGGGAAACGGCGGTTTATAAGTGTTGAATGACATTGACTTCCCCTATTGTAGCTGCCAGCACCATTTGGAAGGGAGATTTTTTAAATGTAAGATCTCTGGGCCAAAATACAATACCCCCCACATATGTAAACACTGCTTTCCGTGTTGACTTTAAATACAGATTGCGGTGTTTAGATCTATAATCACAAGGAACAAAAGTGGTCATTGAAAATCATGCATCATAGTTTATTGGGGGAAGACCTGACCTGGTCAAGTTTTGGCTAAATAGCCTGCATCAAGGGTCATCCAGATTTCAATGACGCTCAAAAGTAATCAACATCAGCAACAATCATCACTCCTTATATGAATCTCGAGACTGCTACTACTACTACTACTACTACTTAGCATTTCTATAGCACTGCCAGGGTTACGCAGCGCTGTACAAGTTTAAACATGGGGAAGGACAGTCCCTGCTCAAGAGAGCTTACAATCTAAAGGTAAAATCTATGTAGTCAGTGTAGGTATCAGGAATGGGAAGGTGGTTAGGCCCAAAAGCAAGGGAGAAGAGATGGGCCTTGAGTAAGGACTTGAAAATGGGCAGGGAGGGCGCATGGCGTATGGGCTCAGGAAGTCTGTTCCAGGCATAAGGTGATGCGAGGCAGAAGGGGCGGAGTCTGGAGTTAGCAGTGGTGGAGAAGGGTACAGAAAGGAGTGATTTGTCCTGAGAGCGGAGGTTACGGGTGGGAACATATGGGGAGAGGAGGGTAGAGAGGTAATGGGGGGCTGCAGATTGAGTGCACTTGAAGGTCAATAGGAGAAGCTTGAACAGATCAGTATCTGTTCTCAACACAGGTGACTGCCAGAAGTTATTCAGGTATTGCAGATACTCATTGCTGGTGCCCAGAAAATTACCCAGACAAGCTAGGATGACTCTCTTGCTGTCGTAACTCTCCTGGATAGTTATGCAGATACTGGTGGTGCCTGGATAACTTCTAGCTCTGCCTTGGCTCTATCCTTGAACTTGTCTTGAATCAGTAAGTAATTTTATCTACATTATCTGGATCAGGGGTGGGCAACCTGTGGCCCATGGGCCGTATACGGCCCCCAAGACCATTGGAAGTATATGTAGAAATGTCAACCAAAATTTTGGTATTTTAAATATTGTATTTTCATTACCTCTCGCCTTGACTACTGCAACCTACTCCTCACTGGCCTCCCACTTAACCATCTATCTTCCCTTCAATCCGTTCAGAACTCTGCTGTGCGTCTTATCCTTCGCCTAGACCGATATGCTCATATCACCCCTCTCCTCAAGTCACTTCACTGGCTTCTGATCAGGTACCGCATACAGCTCAAGCTTCTCTTATTAACCTACAAATGCACTCAATCTGCAGCCCTACTACTACTACTACTATTTAGCATTTCTATAGCGCTACAAGGCATACGCAGCGCTGCACAAACATTACCTCTCTACCCTCATCTCCCCTTATGCTCCTACCTGTAACCTCCGCTCACAGGACAAATCCCTTCTCTCAGTACCCTTCTCCACCACCGTCAACTCCAGGCTCCGCCCTTTCTGCCTCGCCTCACCTTATGCTTGGAATAAACTCCCTGAGCACATACGCCAAGCCCCCTCCCTGTCCATCTTCAAATCCTTGCTCAAAGCCCAACTCTTCAATGTCGCTTTCAGCACCTAACCATTATACATCTATTCAGGAAATCTAGATTGCCCCAATTTGATTGCACTTTTTTTGTCCTTTAGATTGTAAGCTCCTTCGAGCAGGGACTGTCCTCTGTGTTAAATTGTACAGCGCTGCGTAACCCTGGTAGCGCTTTATAAATGTTAAGTAGTAGTAGTAGTAGAATAGCCACTCCAGCAGTTTGTTTCCATCATTTTTTAGCTAAATTCTTATTTATCTCAGAAAGCCTGTGGAGCTCTGTGCATTTCCAGTTCTGACATTACATAATGTTATTGCCTTTTTGGGGGTAGTACTGACACTAATACAGCCCTCTGTGTATAAAGGTGCCCCTCCCTGATACAGATACTATCACAGATCAGTGACTAGCCCCCAGTGAGAGGCTCCTTCCCAGATAAATGTTGATGAATGTTAACCCTGATACTTTTACTAGAACTTATTCAGACTGAAGGCTTTAACTTGCTGTGTTTCATAGAAATATGGCTTCAAGACAATGTGTTTCCTACCTAGAATGTTAGGAAATATTTGGAAAGGAATGGGAAATATAAATGAGGATGTTATAATGCCTTTGTATCACTCCATGATGTGACCGCACCTTGAATACTGTGTGCAATTCTGATCACCGCATCTCAAAAAAGATATAGTGGAATTAGAAAAGGTACAGAGAAGGGCAACAAAATGAGAAAGGGGATGGGACGACTTCCCTATTAGGAAAGGCTGAAATGGCCAGGGTTCTTCAGCTTGGAGAAAAGACGGCTGAGGGAAAGTATGATAGAGGTATATAAAATAATGAGTAGAGTGGAACGAGTAGACGTGAATCACTTGTTAAATCTTTCCAAAAATACTAGAACTAGGGGGCACATAATGAAACTACAAAGTAGTAAAGTTAAAACAAATAGGAGAAAATATTTCTTCATTCAACGTGTAATTAAACTCTGGAATTCGTTGCTGGAGAATGTGGTAAAAGCAGTTAGCTTAGCGGGGTCTAAAAAAGGTTTGGATAGCTTCCGAAAAGAAAAGTCCATAAGACATTATTAAAATTGGCTTGGAAAAATCCACCTCTTATTTCTAGGATAAGCAGCATAAAATGTATTGTACAGTTTTGGGATTTTGCCAGATACTTGTGACCTGGATTGGCCACTGGGATACTGGGCTTGATGGACCTTCAGTCTATCTCAGTATGGCAACACTTATGTACCTGCCCTGGCAGGATAATCCTTTTTATATATGAATAAGCTATCTCTTTTAGGAGGTATGCTAGTCTTTCTACCCCCTTGGGGTCCCTTATTAGGCTGATATATATAGCAAAGTTTTACCACTCAGCTGCTTTTATTGATACAAATATGCATAAGACCCATATTGTACTTATTATTATTGTTTTGCCGCCCTGAATCTTCTTATTATGAAGAAATATGCTCCACGATTTCCACATTAACTGTGCGACACTCTGAAATAACGATTGTAGGTAACTTTAATATCCAGGCAGTCTCCCCATCCAAAACTAGAGGCAGGGTTTTTTTTTTAAATTTTTTTTTAGATCTAATGCAAAATTTAGGCTTCATACAATATACTAAAATTTCCACCTATGAAGTAGGCCACATATTAAACCTGCTGGTCAATATTCAAAGTAATTTGACTGGGCAGGAGAGCTCCTGCTAGGTAAAATCATGCTGGCCAGCCCAGCAGCAGATATTGAATAGCACTTAACTGAACAATGCTGCTGAATATCCTTGCTGGCCTCTGTGACACTCTCCAGTTTGTGTCAGGGTGGTCCATGGATGAGATAGAGCAAGGAGTTACTCAGACACTGGTGATATTCACTGCCAATGTCAGACAGTATATAATTGTTCAAACTGGAACCTCAAAATAGCATCGAAATAAATTCTAGATATCCAGTAAACCTTTACTTAGTACTTAAATAAAAGTTCTTAACAAGAGAAAATTCTTTACACTTTTTCACTTTAAACTTATCAGCTCACATCTCAGTTTTCCCCATGAACCTCAGTGATGTTAATCGCCAACCATTTCAAAGTTTTAGCGATCTTGGCTGATAAATTACTTTTGCTAAGCTGACGCTAAAAAGACTATGGAAGGATGTCCTTGAGACAGCCCGTTTTGGGGCAAGGCGTGCATGTCGGGCAGTGGACCCCTGGTCCGGCAAGATTAAAGATTGATTACAAGATAAGTTCATAAAAATTTAAAATTGAATGAAAATAAGAGAAATTGATATTTAGAGATGAACCAGTGAAGAGATTGATGTTTGATAGATCGCTGAGGTTCATGGGAAAAACTGAGATGTGAGCTGATAAGTTTAAAGTGAAAAAGTGTAAAGAATTTTCTCTTGTTAAGAACTTTTATTTAAGTACTAAGTAAAGGTTTACTGGATATCTAGAATTTATTTCGAGCCTAGCTAACCAGTCATGTGGTTTTGCATAAAGAGTAGTCCCAATCAGGGGCGTAGTTAGACTTCAGCGGGAGGGGGGTCCAGAGCCCGAGGTGAGGGGGCACATTTTAGCCCCCCGCCACTTTTGACCCCCCCCCCCCGGCGCTGCCGCCCCTCTCAACCCCTCTTCCCATCACCGCCAACCCTTCCCCGCCGCCGTCAGGTACCTTTGCTGGCGGGGTCCCCAACCCCCGCCAGCTGAAGTCCTTTTCAGCGCCGGTCTCCGGCATGGCAGCGTTGCTAATCTGTAGTGCAAGGATTCTGTTTCTGTGAGTCTGACGTCCTGCCCATGCCCCTGTGGCCCCACATAGCTACGCCCCTGGTCCCAATTATGCCCAGTTAGTTATATGGTACAGTACCACTGATCCTTCTAAGCTGAGCAGGAGTCCTCCACATAAGTCCTGCCAGAGTGAGGTGCTGTTCCACTATTACATTTTTGATAGTGAGGGACAGGTAAGCTCTGCAGAACTCCAGGAAACCTGCCTGTACTCAGCCATTGAAAACACAATATTGAAACACCACTCCCTACTGGTTACAATGCAGTTGGAGGACTCATGCACAGCTTAGAGGGAACAGGATGCATCAGTGAATATCGCTCCCCAGTACCTCTCCACTTTTGTCTCTCCCTACACCCCCCCTCGGGCACTCCGTTCTGTTGACAAATCTCTCTTGTCTGTCCCCTTCTCCTCTACTGCTAAATCCAGACTCTGTTCCTTCTATCTCGCTGCACCACACGCCTGGAATAGACTTCCCGAGCATGTACATCTAGTTCCATCTTTGGCCGTTTTCAAGTCCAATCTAAAAGCCCACCTCTTTGACGCCCCTTTTGAGTCCTAACCACTGCTCACTTGCCTGTACCTTTTATCCCCTCCTCTTTAATTCCCTTTACCCCTTAGTTGTTCTGTCTGTTACCTGTCTTATTTAGATTGTGAGCTCTTTGAGCAGGGACTGTCTTTATGTGTATGGTGTATAGCGCTGCATATGCCTTGTAGCGCTATAGAAGTGTTAAGTAGTAATAGTAGTAGTAGTAGTACTTGGATTTCTTCTGGACACTGCCAAAGACCAGGTGTTCAGTGCCAATGTCCAGATATGGCCTGGCACTGAATATTCAGCTAGTGGTAGTCAAGGTTTTTAATTAAATGCTGACCACCACTGGCTGAATATTGGCAAACTGCTTGTTTATCTGGAAGCCAAGACCAGTGCTCTATATAACATAACCGTCTTCCTTCTTCCCTAGTCTGACCATTTACTGGTTTCTTTTACATTCTCAGTCCAGCAAGCTGAACAGCTGCCACCCACTTAAGATACTGGGCAAAGAAACCTAAATTTAAAGTCTCATGCTTTGATATGTGTCAAATTTCCTTTAGAATTTGCAAATCTGAGAAAGGTGTCCAATAACTCTTTAGTTTCATTTTTTATTTTGTTCTCAGATGAATATACATTCCAAATACTGAATTATCCCAAGATAGTTGTTATTCTGTAAAACATAAGTACATAAGTATTGCCACACTGGGACAGACCAAAGGTCCATCAAGCCCAGCATCCTGTTTCCAACAGTGACCAATCCAGGTCACAAATACCTGGCAAGATCCCCAAAACGTTCAATACATTTTATGCTGCTTATCCCAGAAATATATTACAAAAAAATGACATTGAGTGTATACAGTATAAATGAGTAACCTTAAAATAAGAGCTGTTGAAATAACTAGGTGGATTAGAGTCTCATACCTTGCACATGATTATTCACGTCTCACCCAATGGTGGATCACTTGTACATGCCCATTTGCTAATCATTGACTCAACCTCCACCGCCCTACAGTTACCATTACATTCAGCCCCGTTAGTTCACAAATGTTACGGCTGAATGGTATAAGAAACTTGTGACTTTAAAGCACTCAAGGCGAAATATAACATATAATCAGCACTTAGCTTGTGCCGGCTGGCGAACTCTTGCACCCCAGCTTGTGCCGGCTGGCGAACTCTTGTCATTTTTTTGTAATATAAGTCTATACCTGAGTGAGGCCACTACTACGGTATCCCAGAAATAAGCAGTGGATTTTCCCCAAGTCAATTTAATAATGGTCTATGGACTTTTCTTTTAGGAAGCCGTCCAGACTCTTTTTAATCCCCGCTAAGCTAACCACCTTTACCACATTCTCTGGCAACGAATTCCAGAGTTTAATTACACGTTGAGTGAAGAAAAGTTTTCTCCAATTCGTATTAAATTTATTACTTTGTAGCTTCATCGCATGCCCCCTAGTCTCACTATTCACTCTTTAGAGATGTATTTCTATTGGAGTCAATGAATACATTAATTATAAACCTTTTAAAGAATTAAGAAATAATGAGACAGATATATATGACAATAATTTGTAAAATGATCAGATTGCTATAGTTTAAGGTTAGCTGTGTTCCAAAGAGACTTTTTCTGAAGTTTACAATTGGATTATAAAGCTCCTTTTAATTCACTTACCTAATGACATTTACATTAGCAAGGTAATTCTTCTGTACATCACCCTGCTGAGTAAGGCTGTAAATTAAATTGTGGCTTATACAGTTAATATTTTCTGAAACAGCAGGATATTCAACAAAGTGGTGATAGAGCAACCAGGATTGAAGTTGAGCAGTAAAAAATGATGCGGTCTATTTATTTTTAAATTACACCAATGACATTACTACTGTAGGAAAACAAGCATAATCAGTATGAGAAAAGCAAAAACAGTTGCTATAAAAATACTTGATTGCTATCCAAATAAACAGTAAACATTGTTTAATGTGATTGTGGTACAAGCCTTTTAAAATTGTAGACTCAATCCACTGGAAACTAATTTCTTGCAAAGTCAATGACTTGGCAGAGTCTTGCCAAATGGTTATAGCTAAGCAGAATTGTTATGTTTTGAGTGGTGAAATTATCAGATCATATTTACTTGAAAACTGATAAAAAATTCCCTGCAGCCATATAATTAGTCCATTAAAATCAATTGGCAAATTTTGTCTGGAAAACATTTGAATAGTTTTATTGGCATTAAACAATCATAAATTCGGAGCGTCATCTGATTACATAAAGTTAATTCTTTTCACTTGTATAAAAATTGTAATGCAGAAACTAAAGAAGTTTTTCAGAGAAAATACATGGAATATTCATTGAGATAGGGTAGCTGTACCAGCTTCTGTGGTGCTTCTTCTACGTGCATCTTTCACCAATATGGTTGAGTGAGAAATATTCCCCTCCTTGAGAAAATAAAGAAAAAAAAAGATCACTCCGGCCAATAGTCAACCTGCAGCGGACAATGGTTTTTGTCCGCCGCCAGCACTAAAACCGGAAAGTCAATGCCAGACCCTGTGCGGGCTTTGGCATTGGCTTTCCCTTTTTAAAAAAAACAAAACTGGCTAACGCATGCCTAGTTAAGTCAATATTCAAACTTAAATAGCCATGGGATAAACCCATAAAGGGGCCCTTTTACTAAGCTGCAGTAAAAGGAGCCCTGCACTAGTAGTGGTGGCTGTTTTTTCCGCGTGCTGAGGCCCTTTTTTCCACAGTGGGTCAAAAGGCCGAAAAAAAGAAATGGCCATGCGGATAAGATTGCACATATCGTGTGGCCATGCGGGGGGGGGGGGAGTGCTTACCGCCACCCATTGAGGTGACGGTAAAGGCTCCCGGCTAACCTGGTGATAACCCGGTAGCACTGATTACTGTTGGGTAACTTCTGTGGTAAATAATAGGGACCTATTTTCCCACATTGTGCCAGCGGTAGTTCCGGATTGTCGTGTGGTAAGCCCGTGGTGGGCTTACCACTGCTTAGTAAAAGGGCCCCAAAGATAGGACAGCTTTTTATGCGGTCCTATTTATGCACTAGACATGGCTGCTTAGCTCTAAATATTGGGATCTAACCAAACTCCGCCTCTGGAATGCCCCCCTACATGGCTGTTTCCCACTTTGGTGCTAACCAATTATTTTCATTGCTGCTGGTGACCGGTTAAGCGCCACAGAAAATGACTGGATAGCTACATACAAGCAAGTTGGCCAGTCAGCGACAGTTCCCAGCTGGTTAACTCACTTTGAATATCGGCCAAACTGTTCCTGGTTCAGAGAGCTTTGCTTAGCTCAGCTTTAATAAGAAAGATAGAAAGAATTGTGCATCCCCTTTTTACTTCAACACAGTTCATATGACACCCGTTTGAAATGTCCACTTCTAGAGCTGTCATCTATGGCTTCCTTAGTCTATGCAAAACCATAGCTCCATAGGTTCAATATTCCCAAAAGCAAAGTTCTCATTTCTTCCCACATTATGTCTGAAGGGTTACTCCCTCGCTTTGGGGAGTTCTTAACAGCCTTGTTGATTGTTCCTTGTTGCAGGCTATTCCAGATCATCTGTAGGGCTTACTTCAGCTCAGCTATTGTTTGCGGCTTTGGGTAGAGCTTGTGATAGGCCTCCAACATTGCTTCCTAGTCAAAAGTCTACATCAATGTGTTGTCATTACCTGTAAGCTGGTACCCTATTTTGTTTTGTTATTTCCAAATATTGGTACTTTTACATTGAAAATCACTGGGTGGTCATGCTAATAAGTCTGTACCTTCGCCGTAGTTAAAGATAATTTTATTCCACTCAGCATATAGAAAGCAACAATAAATAAAGCTGTAAAATTTATTGTTGAAAGTCCAAACAGTTTGCCTCACCTTTGTACAATAATAGCCCACCAGCCCTAAGAAACTTCTTAGCTGTTTTTTTAGTCTGTGGCCTAGGAAACCTCTGGATAACTTTCCATTTTATTTAATAGAAACTTCAATGTCTGAATCAAAGGTTTGTCCTTATAATCTGTCTGTGAAAGCACCTCCAAAATCGCTTGGACTCAGAGTACAAACTGCATTTTTAGTTTCAACCCTATACATCCAATTCACGTGACTCCTGAAGAAGGCCTGTGTGGTTAGAAATATGGCTCGCGTCGAGTCCCGGATGTTCAATAAAGTGCAAGTTTTTACATCATCTGCTGTCCCCCCTTCTTTCTGTCGCCCTTGTTGTGACTGTTTTGTTTGCACAACTACAAGGGTTGCTGTTCTTCTGTTTTCCGGTTGTTTTCTGTTCTCTGACACCTTTCGTCTTTCTGTTTGTAGACTTTAATCCTACTTAATTTTTAACAATGTTTTCTAGTCTCATGAAAAATGGTCATGGCAAATGAAGAATTCATTTTGTTGAGGAGAAAGGATTTGGTCTAAAGGCCAATTCTGCTAGTTACAAATTAAGATTAAGACGTCCTCTTCTCTGAATGAACAAACATGATTGAATTACTAAGCATTACTTTCTCTCATATGTGCTGTAAATCTCCGTTTTTGTGTTCGCATGCCATAGTAAATCACATCATTGGCTCCTCTAAATGGTTTTAATTGGGCCAGCCAACTCTGTGGAATTATTGAATCTAGTAAATAGAAGGAATTGCATTCACTAATTTGTTACTGTTAAACATATGGCATCCTATTGAAAAGGTCAGACAGCTGCTTTGTGTGCTCCCAAGACATCTTTATACCTGATTTATTTAAGGAAGTGCAAGATAAATAAAAATAACAATGTAGAGGTTATAGGAATTCAATTATACTCTTGTTGTTAAGGTGAGTTCAGAATCCTCTCCCTAGTAGCAGGAGTCCTATTTTGGTACAGTCTCTTGAATGTGTTTGCTGACATCTGTTTGCCACATAGAAGAAAATCTAACGATTAAAGCTTGAACAGTTGCTGAAGTCATTGGAGACTGTTCAGATGAGCTTAGTAGAACTACATGTTCTTGAGAAATTTTGCTCCTGGAAAAAAAACCTCATAATAAATAGAATCACATGATCCTATTAGCTCTCTAAGGGGCTCCTTTACTAATGATTAGCACATGTTACCTGCCACAGTACCCAATTTCTTCCTATGGGATTTGCTGCAGAAATCATGCCCTAATCTTGAGTTAAAAATGCCCTAAATCAGACCAGTTCTGCTCTTGAGCAGCAGTGAACATAATCCGATCTGAGAACTGTCTGCAGAAAATAAAATATGCTTATGCATTTAGGTTGAAGGCATGTTTATGGATGGAGTAGTGTGTTAGTCAATCATCTACTGTGGTTTCTCTTCCTGAGTAATTTTAATATTTTCTTAGGCTATGGAAATTTTGTTCTATATTTGAATACCTATCAAATTTTTGCTTTTATAGCAGTTTTTTTTTTTCACTCTCTAGAACCTTGGCCTTTAGTCCCAATCCTTGAGAGCCATCAACAAGTCAGATTTTCAGGAAACCTCTAATGAAATTCATTTGCACTACCTCCATTGCACACATATCTCTCATGGATATTCATTAAGGGAATCTTGACAATCTGACCTGTTGGGCCCTATACTCAAAGAAGAAGAGCTCCTAAATGTATGCTCTTAAATTAGTATCCTAAATAGGTGCTATCCTGTTAGGTAAACTTAGGAACCTCTTTAATTTAGTATCTTAAAAGTTATGCTTATATAGGATTAAAATTATGCTTATACATTTGTATTGAGATAAAGGCTACAACGACGAAAAAAACACCTGAAACAACAGGAAGTTCCAATGGCTTTTGTAAAAATTTATGAATTTTAGGAACAAAGGACCCACAACTCAGGCATTCGGCACACACTCAGACACCCCCTCATATCCCATCAACCAAGCTGCCAAGCCATATCTTTGTTAGAGTTGGATTTATTTGGCCGCAGCCAGGAACATCAAGCATTACAATTTCAACAACAATACATAACATATTACAATAACCCTTATGCAAATATTTCTACCCAGGTACACAGCTTCCAAACGTAGATGCCTATTCTGTGCCACAGGTTGTGCCGTCCCAAGCCCCTGTGGCTCCACTGTGCTGTCTCTCATAGCACACGCTTTCACTTGGTGCCTCCCATTGAAGGAGGCACTTACCATCTTTTACACACTGATGTTCTAGGCCTCCCGGCCGTCAAAACTGGGAGACAAGCTGTGTCCACGTTTAGCTAAGCTGCACTAAGTGCTAACGTACACTTTGCATTTACACACACTAAGGGCCAAATTTTATAAATGGAGCCTTAAAAATTGGCACCGAAAACCATGCACTTAGCGTGATTCTATAAAGTATGCCTAAAGTTGTTCTTGTGACTAAAATTTAGGCACACCCATTTAAGCCACCTAAAACCAGGCCTAAATACCTGTGCCCACAACCTTCCCATTCCACACTCATGGCCATGCCCCCTCTTTAACTGCACGCATTAGAATTTACGTGCACCACATTGTAGAATACGCCTATAAGATTATGCGTATAAATTCTAAGTAAAGCCAATCAGTTCTGCTAATTAGTTAAGTACCAATTATCAGTACTGATAGGCTTTTTAATCAATTAAGTTGTGCATGCATCTTGGCCATGAGTACAAGTTAGGCACCCTTTATAGAATATGGGGGTAAGTGTGTGGTATTTATTTTTTTATTTTGGGGGGGAGGTGGTGTGTTGGAGGTGGACAATGGGCATGCAAGTGTTATTCAGTAGGGACCCTTTTACAAAGGCATGGGAGGACTAACATGCGGGTTGTGCATGCCAAATCGGCACTACTACTGGGCTAGCATGTGAGCTGGTGATAATTCTGAGATTGGCACATGCAAAATCTCACGGTAGAAAATAATTTTATACCGTGGAGGCATTTCCAGTGGTAATCGGTGGCCTGCGCTGCATGGTTACTGCTTGGGTAGCGAGTGAGACCTTACCGCTATGTCAGTGGGTAGCATTAAGTTCTTAGGCCATAAACAGAATGGGGGAATGGCCTAGTGTAGATCACCAGGCTTGTCATCCAGAGGTGCCCAGTTCAAATGGCAGTGCTGATCCTTGTGATCTTGGGCAAATCACTTAACTTTCCATTGCCTCACATACAAAATTTAGATTGTGAGCCCTCCAGGACAGGGAAATATCCAGGATGCCTGAATGTAACTCACCTTGAGCTACTAGTAAAAAAGGTGTGAGCAAAATCAATTAAATAGGTGTGCACTAGTTTTAATTTTGCCGCACGTCCATTTCCCGGCCCATAAATAAAATCCTTTTTCCAGACGCGGTAAAGAAATGGCCCAGCGCACATCCAAAACACCCACCCACACTACCGCAGGCCACTTTTTACCGTGCCTTTGTAAAAGGACCCCCTAGTACTCTGTCACCAGTGTGTTAACTGGTTAGTGCGTCCATAGTGCAGGACCCCTTAGTGCCTCCTGCGTGAACTTTTTTAAATGGCTGTGTGCTAATTTTAACATTAGCACACAGCCAGAAAATCAACAAATAGAAAATATCTATTTTACAGTCATGCTAGAAATGGTGCGTGGGAAAGTCTCGCATTAGGGGTGCGCTAAGCACATTTGCCAGCACAGTTTAATAAAGGACCCCAAAATATATAATCAGAATGACCAGCTGTTTCTGAAATAGAAAATCATGTTTTTGAAGTGATCAATCAATCAATCAATCTTCACATCATTAAAAGTTTCAGCAATCAGGATTGTATTGTAGGGTTGCCCAGTAGTTTCACATAAAATTGGGTATCTAATAGCTGCCTGTAAACCTCAATTAAATAATCAGATTGATCCAATACATTTTATGATTAGCTTTCAAAGGCAGCCCTTCATCAGATCAGAAACAATCAAATGTTGATAAATAACAGTACATATAAGTGTCACCGTCAGCCTTACCTTCTTTCTGGGGGTCAGCAGCTCTGCTGGCTTCTGTCTGTGTTTGTGTTTGTCTTGTCTCTAGTCTCTGGGCTGATTGCTTCACTAGACCCCACCTGTTTGGGCTATGCCTCTCTAGGGAGCCAGCATCTAAGATGGCTGCCACAGGCTCTGTGCCAGCTTCCAAGATGGCTCCTGCTTGTCTTTCCTGTGGGCTCACTTCCTATGTGTGTCAAGCCTCTCTTTGGGGTCTGTGTACTTCCTGCTTCTGCCCTACTGCTGGTGACTCATCAGTGAGAGCCTTGATAAGGAAGTGCTGTGTTTGCAGTCAGGGCCTTTGCATAAGTGTTATGCTCTTAGGCCAGGTCAGGTTAGTAAGTGTCTGGTGCACTACTGCTTAGCCTCTCTCTGGGTTCCAGCCCAGCTTCTTTCTGTGTCTGTGTCTCTGTTGTCCTTCCGTGGGGGGTCTTCCCTGCCACTGTCTGTCTGTGGACTGCGGTCCTTCCTGGCTTACCCTGTGTTTGGGGTGAAGCCTCTGTTCCTGGCTTACCCTGTGTTGGAGTGAAGCCTTTGTCCTGGTTTACCCTGTCTGTTCTCCTGTCTGCCCCAAAGACCCTTGGCCTGTTATTCCTGGTTACTCTGTTTGCTCTGCTGCCAGCCCAAGGCCCCTGGCCTGTTCTTCCTGGTTTGTTCTCTTTACCCTAGGTCCTGCCTTGCCTAGCCTGTGTGCCTACCCTGCTTGTATATCCTGAGTGTATATCCTGAATCCTGTATCTGTCTAGCTAGTGTGTATTTCCTGGGTGGTTATTCCTGTATCCTGTGTCCACCTAGCTAGAGGGTTTACCCTGTGGGTATTCCCGGATCCCCGTTCTGCCTAGTGTGTATGCTGCCCTAGTCCTTGCTCCTGCTAGGCTTCTGTACGCCTTCTGTTCCTTGGTCTGTCTTCTGGGTCTTGCTAGTGGCTGTGCAGCAGCACACTGTCTGTGTTTAGTTCCTAGTCTGGTCTCCCTCGTGTATCCCAGACCCAGGGTGGGTCCTCTGGATCTTCAGTTCCTGCTTTATCCTGCAAGTCCTGCTGGCCACCTGGACTTCGGAGCTCAACTCCGGAGGAACGGTGGCTAAGTGCAGGTGAAGCTGTTCCTGTTTCATCTGTTCTAGTTGCCTGCCTTGTACTACTCCAGTCCAGAGTTCCAGTACTGCTCTTCTGTGTTTCCAGTCCCGAGGTGGTCTTGCCTGCCGCTGCCGCTCCTCGGCAGTGGCCCAAGGGCTCACGTACTCCAGTCCTGCCTCGAGGACCTGACAGAATGCCTAGGCCCTCGAGAACGCAACAATAAGTGAAACATCAATGCATTCCAATGGCAGTCTCACAGGAAGAATGCGGGGTGGGTTAGGTGCTGGGTGGATGAGGGACAGGGAGATATGCATGGTGATAAAAGGGTGACAAAGCAGTAGAAGTTTATGGTTTATAATGGACATTGCCATTTTTAGCCACTAGACCAGGGGTTTTCTGTGTACCTGTTTCTTTGCATTTCACAGAATTGTTAATGAGCCTGTTAGCATTGGAAGAAATAGCTAATGAGTTTATTTTAATGTTAGTGAGCTCATTAGCATAGGATGTTTGGACACTGCTTCAGTGCATGTAAAACAGTGACCAAAAGCCTCTATGCATTGCAAGGAAAAAAATAGTTTCATTTAGACTGGCTAAAACCAGTCTAAATGAAATGTTGCAAGCTTAGTAAGCTTTATGCATTGGCCCCTAAGTGCTTTGAGGCTTGACATCCTTTAGTAAAAGGACACTCAATTGAATGAATGAATGAATAAATAAATACATAGAGACATGGGAATAGTTGAAAATAGTAGTTCTGTATCTGGACATCAGGTCACTTTAAACTCAACAGGATTTTCAATATTTTCCCATAACCCCTGAGAATGAAAGCATTTGTGAAAAGGTTTGCAGATTAATAAGTAAAGAAATGTGATGCTTCATTGACAAACATCATAAATAATTAGAAAACTGTTATGTAGTAATTATCCAAATCTATATTACATGCAAAATATGCATGTTGTGGGTGAATTGAGGATACTTATTGCACCAAAGGAAGAAGCAATACAAAATAAGGTCTCGATATTAAAAACAATTTTACTAGGCAGGAGTTAATTCACACTGAGAGAGATAGGAGGGGATATTCAGTGGCATTTAACTGGGCAATGTTACTAAATATCTACTTTGATTGCCATGACACTCACTCATTAGTGCTGAGAGGGTTCAGAGTGGAGTCTGGGTGGAACTAGGAGTTATCTTCCTGATTCTATAAAGGTTACCAAAAATTGATAGTGCAAATTTAAGTGCATTCCTGATTTGCATGTGCAACTTAATTGAATAACAAGACAATTAGTGCAAATTGGATTTTTTAAAAGCAATTATTGGCACTAATTAGATTTAATTGGGATCAATGCACATAAAGCTAGGTGCGGGATCCATACTTACAATTTAAGTGCGGGCCCAAAAAAGGGGGCATTGAAATAGGGGGTTCATGGGTGTTTTGGGGTGGAAGAGGGGTGCTGCTTTGAGTTACGCATTTAATTAGAAAATAATGGTGCTCTGCGCATAAATTTAGGTGCGGGCATTTGCACCATATTTTCGTTGGTGCAAATGTCTGTGCCTAAATTTACGTGCAAATTTTCACTTAAGTGTGTATTCTATAAACTGTACCGAACTATAGGCATGTCTTATAGAATATCGCTTATTAATTTTTTGGCACCAAGTTTTTATGCACCATTTATAGAATTTACTCCCTTATGGGCACCATCAATATTCAGTGCCAGTGCCCACATAGCTATCTAGGCAAGTAGAGCCACAAGTTCCATTTCACCTGGTTAGCTATGTAGGTACAGCACTTCATATCAGTCATACCTGCATAACTTCTGGGCACTGCCAAAGATCCAGAGATTCAGTGCTGGTGACCAGATAGTTCCTGGCACTGAAGATTTTGGTCTAATTTAGCTGGCGGTGGTCAGTGTTCAAAAAAATTGCTCACTGCCACCAACTGAATATTGACTTCTTTAAATAGAACTTGTTATAGAATGTGAACGTAGTTGTCTGATACTGTGGTCGTATGTTATTTTTGTTGCAGTAACTGCACTATATTCCACCAAGAGACCCCAATTTATTCTTGCCCATAGCACAAGCAGAATCTGGCTTTTAAAATCAGAAATTTTCTTTTAGAACAAGTTGTCCTAGGTTTGTGCTGTAAAATTTAAAAAGAAACAAAGCATGTCTCGGAAATAATTGGATGTACTCTGTACTCATACATGACATAGCAATTGTGCATTGTGTTCTGTTGAGAAGTATAGCTGAATTGTTCCGTCTAGTACTAGAAAATAGCCTGCCCATTCTACATTTGTCTCAGCGTTAGGAATGAATAGACTTTTCCATGTTTCTTAAAACTGCCTTAGAATTTCTCTTTTCCTCACTCCTCTACAGTGTCTTTCTATTCTATATCTATATGTGAGGTCAGTTTTGGAAAGAAATTATGTGGATGGCACCCACCGCACCCACACATAATTGCTGTACTCTAAGGGGCCCTTTTACTAAGGTGCGCTGAAAAATGGGCTGCACAAGAGTAGGCACTTGTTTTGAGTGCGTGCAGATCCATTTTTCAGAGCGCCTGTAAAAAAGGTCACTGCAAAAATCCATCAACAGATTGACTACAGACATCAAAGGAATAACATGCCCAGCTCCTCAGGAACATCCCTTCCTCTTTTAGACTCAGTTCAGGGAAGCTTTTGATATTCAGAATGGCACAGACACATCATAAAGCAGTGACACAATCTTTGAGGAGTGATTTTTTTATTGTTGATTTCAATATAGGGGGCAAGTTGGTCACTTTTGCTATTATTTTTAGAGACATGTATATGCGTCAACTTGCTCTGCTGCTATATGGTTTTATTGTTTTAATTTTATTATATAAAGTATATATGTTTTGTAGTAATCTACCTCATTTTAGGAGAGGTTAGAAATAGGAACAAGGAGCAGATAATAAATCTTCTGAATTTTCCAGGACACTCCTGGCCAGCATCTCTGGCTTCCGACCTGGTACATCTCTGACCCAGTAGAAGAAGTAGCAGGTGGTTATTGTCGAACAGAAGAGTAACCAGCATGTATTGCAGGGATAGTGAAAGACTGCAGCAAAACATAATCTTGGCAACACCTGCTACTGCCATACATACTTCTAGGTCAGAGAGAAAGCCTGGCAAAGTGCTGCAAGGAAAGAGAACTAGGCAACCACATTAGATGGGGCCTGAAGGCCAGCGAAGGACGGGAGGGGGGATGGCTAGGGGAGAAGAGGGTGTAAGCTCTAGAAGGAAGAAAACAGATAGGGAAAGCAGGATAATTAAGGACAAAAAAGGGTTAAGAGTAAGGCAAGGAGGAATAGGGAAGGGAGGGGTGAAGGGCTGAAGAGAGCTGAGCAAGTGGGGAAGCAGGAAAAGATTTGAATGAGAAAGGCTAGAGCAGATCCTGATAAAGTGCTGCAAGGAGAGTGGTAGGAGGAACTGCTTTGGAGACAGTGAACATACTCAAGAATTCTATGATTTGTGATTTAAGGTTTATTCAGAACGATGAATGAAATTTCCTATATGGTTTTATGCTATTTTTAACTTTGGTTTTATGCTATTTTTAACTTAAAATGATAGTAAAAGTATGACATTGTATATTTTTTTTCCTGTATCTTCAGCAGTGTGCATTATGTATCAACAGGTGCCCTATTGCACTATAGAGTGCGTAATTGAGCATTAAGACACAAAGGACTAGATTCTATATATGGCACCTAAAAAATTGGTGCTGAAAATATTTCCGCCTAGGCGTATTCGGTAAACTGTGCCTAGATTTAGGTACGGTTTATAGAAGACGCCTAGCAGCCATGCCTGCACCTAACTCTAGGCGCATCCATTTATACCAAGTAAAACTTGGTACAAATACTAGCGTCTAAGTGATAGGTGTGTGCGTATACTTTTGGAACACCCACGGTCCACCCATTTTGCACCCATGGCCATGCCTCCCTTTTTGCCAGCACACTTTAGAATTTATGCACACTATTTAACAGAATACGCCTATCAAATTGTGCATGTAAATTCTAATTAATGCCAATTAGTATCAATAATTACTTGCTAAGTGGTAATTATTGGCACTGATTAGCTTGTTACGTAATTAAATTGCATGCACAAATCCAGAATATGACTGGATTTGCATGCACAATTTCAATTGTGCTATATAGAATCTGGGGGAATATGTTTGTTTATTAAAACTTAATATACCGCTTAACTTTTATTGAACAAATCAGCTTACAATTTATAAATCACAATGAGATAATAAAAAGGCAAAGAGAAGAGGAACTCCATTAATATGCTAGGAAAGCCTGGGACATCCATACGAGAGGTCATTCATACACTACAGGCTTATTGTTCCTCCTGGCTCCTGTGTCTTGCAGGGCACACTATTTGAAGACATTACTCTGAGATGAAAAGACAAAATAATAAAAGCCCCCCCCCCACCCAATGAATCAAAAACTCCTGTAAACAACACAGGAAATGAAATCAAATGAAAAATTTTGGCCTGCATACCCTGTTTGTGCTATGCCCTTTTCTATTGCACTGCAGCCAACTCCCTTACTACCAATATTGCTTCTCCTAAGACTCATGCATGCTGTCTCTGCTAAGATATATGAAGCAAAAAGTATTGAAAAGCAATCTCCCAACAGAAGCTCAAAAAAGAAGAGAGAGGCACAAATCCCTGCAATATATCACACTACAAACCATGCCAGTACATATCACAGTACCCTGAAGTTATCCACATGGGAAAACATTCAACATGCTCTTCCTCAAACGTACTCATGCTCTGCCACAGATGTAGTATATATTATTTAAGGCAGAAAACGGATGTAGTATATATTATTTAGTGCTATGTTGGAAAGACAGACCAAATGTTAAAGACAAGAATCAATTTACACAGATATATGATCAGATTCGACAGAGGAAACCAAGGTGGGGGAGCACTTTTTGAGATCTGAGAAATGTAGCACTCATCTTAGGGTCAGAGCACCAAGAGGAATTTTAAAACAACCCAGGAACATGTGACATTTGTGGTTAAAATGATAGGATACTTTGCAACTAATGAGAAAGGTATACATTTCCTATCACCTAATAAACCATAAAATTCTACTGCTTTGTCAACTGCTGATTACCCATTCAGTTCTCTCTCATCCCCATCCTACCTTTCCGCTTGAGGTTGTCATTGGAATACCTTTATGTTCCACTTATATATTCTGATACTGTCATCTTTTATTCATACTGTTCAGAACTTAGGAAAGAGACTCCTGAAATCTACTCAAAAATATATTCTTAGTCCAAGAAAAAGGTATCAGTTTATTTTCCATTTTATGTTTCCATGTTTTCTGTATCTTTCTTTTTCCTTTCTTGGCCTGTTATTCTGCCTCCCTTTCCTCCTATCTAGTTTCCATCATTTCAACTTTACCCCTTGTCTCATTCTCTTTCCCTATATACTTCCCTAAATTTTTCACACTTTGCTCTAGCTGCTCATATTCCTTTATTTTTTCCCCTTTCCCCATTGTCTTTCCCCTTCATTATCTCCTCTTTGTTACCTTCTCCTCTTGACTTTCATTTCCAATTTACTCCTTAATTTTGCTTCCTGAGCTTCACGCCCATTTTTCCTGCTTTGGCTTCAGGGCTGTGTCAAAGTCTTGATGGAGATTCCAAAAAGCAAGGACAAATATTATGGCAGGTATAATCAGAAACATACATCACAGGAATATGAGGACATAAAGAATAAGTGTACATACCTATATTTATGGGCCTCATGATGTCTCACCCTTAACGTGGTCTATTAGCAAGAAGGGCTAGGGTCAAGGAAAACGTATGTCCATAGGAACAAAGGTTTTCCACACTTCACTGACCTACTGTAAGTTCGGTGAGGGAAGATAGAAGAGCAGCTTTGTTGCACATGGGCCATCATGATGAATCTGGGAAAATAAATGGAAAAAATATGCATTGGATGAATAGCATTTGTTTAATAAGCCTATAGATAGAGCAAAGGTGTATTTTGTGTATCTGCAATGGAATCCGTTTATGCTTGTTAGTATTTTTTTAGGGGGGGGGGGGGGGATAATGAAGAATCATATTATATTGAGATCTTATAAGTACATAAGAATTGCAACACTGGGACAGACCAAAGGTCCATCAAGGTCAGCATCCTGTTTCCAATAGTGGCCAATCCAGGTCACAAATGCCTGGCAAGATCCCAAAAAAGTTCAATATATTTTACGCTGCTTATCCAACAAATAAGCAATGGATTTTTCCCCAAGTCAATTTAATAATAGTCTATGGACTTTTCCTTTAGGAAGCCGTCCAGACCTTTTTTAAACCCCGCTAAGCTAACCACCTTTACCACATTCTCTGACAACGAACTCCAGAGTTAAATTACACGTTGAGTGAAGAAAAACTTTCTCCAATTCATATTAAATTTACTACTTTATAGCTTCATCGCATCCTCCCTAGTCCTAGTATTTTCGGAAAGAGTAAACAAATGATTCATGTCTACCTGTTCCACTCCTCTCATTATTTTATAGACCTCTATCATATCTCCCCTCAGCCGTCTTTTCTCCAAGCTGAAGAGCCCTAGCTGCTTCAGCCTTTCCTCATAGGGAAGTCGTCCCATCCCCTTTATCATTTTTGTCGCCCTTCTCTGTACCTTGTCTAATTCCACTATATCTTTTTTGAAATGCGGTGAGCAGAATTGCACACTGTATTCGAGGTGTGTAGCACCATGGAGTGATACAAAGGCATTATAACGTACTTGTTTTTGCTTTGCTTTCTTTTCCTAATAATACCTAACATTCTATTTGCTTTCTTAGCTGCCACAGCACATTGAGCAGAAGGTTTCAACATATCATCGACAACAATGTTGAGATCCTTTTCCAAACACGCAGAATCATTTTTCAGCGCACCTGCAAAAAAATGCCTTTTTTTTTTATTTTTGCCGAAAATGGACGTGCGGCAAAATGAAAATTGCTGCACATCCATTTTGGGTCTGAGACCTTTCTGCAAGCCATTGACCTAGCGGTAAAGTCTCATGTGGTAATGACCTACACGTATCAAATGCCACTTGGCACGCGCCCAATATGCGCATCCGAAAATAAAAATTATTTTTGGATATATGTATAGGACATGCACCAAAAATGAAATTACCGCAAGAGCCGCATGGTAGCTCAGCAGTAACACAATTTTGCCTCATGTTGGGCACGCGTAGACGCTTATGAGGCTTAGTAAAAGGGCCCCCAATTTCTTAGGGGTCTTTTACTACGTCACAGTAACATTTTTAGCTCATGGTAGAAATCAGCTGGCGGTAAATGCCAAGATGCCCATCAGGCTTATTTTCGAAAGAGAAGGGCGCCCATCTTACGACACAAATCGGGAGATGGGTGTCCTTCTCTCAGGGTCACCCAAATCGGCATAATTGAAAGCCGATTTTGTGCATCCTCAACTGCTTCCCGTTGCAGGGATGACCAAAGTTCACGGAGGCATGTCGGCACCATAGCGAAGGAGGGACTGGGGCGTGATTAAGAGATGGCTGTCCTCGGCCAATAATGGAAAAAAGAGGGGCGTCCCTGACAAGCACTTGGCCGACTTTACTTGGTCCATTTTTTCTTGCGACCAAGCTGTGAAAATGTGCCCGAACTGACCAGATGACCACCGGAGGGTATCGGGGATCACCTCCCCGTACTCCCCCAGTGGTCACCAACCCCCTCCCACCCTAAAACAACTTTAAAAAATCTTTTTGCCAGCCTTTATGCCAGCCTCAATTGTCATACCCAGCTCCATCACAGCAGTATGCAGGTCCCTGGAGCAGTTTTAGAGGGTGCAGTGCATTTCAGGCAGGCGGACCCAGGCCCATCCCCCCTACCTGTTACTCTTGTGGTGGTAAATGTGAGCCCTCCAAAACCCACTTGAAACCCACTGTACCCACATGTAGGTGCCCTCCTTCACCCATAAGGGCTATGGTAGAGGTGTACAGTTGTGGGGAGTGGGTTTTTGGGGGCTCAGCACCCAAGGTAAGGGAGCTATGCACCTGGGAGCAATTTGTGAAGTCCACTGCAGTGCCCCCTAGGGTGCCCGGTTGGTGTCCTGGTATGTCAGGGGAACCAGTGCACTACAAATTCTGGCTCCTCCAATGACCAAAGGGCTTGAATTTGGTCATTTTTGAGATGGGCGTCCCCGGTTTCCATTATGGCTGAAAACCGGGGATGAGCATTTCTAAGGTTGACCATCTCAACATTTAGGTCGACCATCTCTAAGATCGACCTAAATGTTGAGATTTGCGGCATCCCCGACCGTATTATCGAAACAAAAGATGGACGCCAATCTTATTTCGATAATTTGGGTTTCATAAGTACATAAGTAATGCCATACTGGGAAAAGACCAAAGGTCCATCGAGCCCAACATCCTGTCCCTGACAGCGGCCAAGCCAGGTCAAGGGCACCTGGCAAGCTACAAACATACAAACATTTTATACATGTTATTCCTGAAATTGTGGATTTTTCCCAAGTCCATTTAGTAGCGGTCTATGGACTTGTCCTTTAGGAAACCGTCCAACCCCTTTTTAAACTCTGCCAAGCTAACCGCCTTCACTACGTTCTCCGGCAATGAATTCCAGAGTTTAATTACGTGTTGGGGGAAGAAATATTTTCTCCTATTTGTTTTAAATTTACTATACTGTAGTTTCATTGCATGTCTCCTAGTCCTAGTAGTTTTGAAACTTGTGAACAGACGCTTCACATCCACCTGTTCCACTCCATTCATTATTTTATATACCTCTATCATGTCTCCCCTCAGCCGTCTCTTTTCCAAGCTGAAAAGCCCTAGCCTCCTTAGTCTTTCTTCATAGGGAAGTCGTCCCATCCCCGCTATCATTTTTGTCGCTCTTCGCTACATCTTTTCCAGTTCTGCTATATCTTTTTTGAGATGCGGCGACCAGAATTGAACACAATACTCAAGGTGCGGTCGCACCATGGAGCGATGCGGCAACCAGAATTGAACACAATACTCAAGGTGCAGTCGCACCATGGAGCAATACAACAGCATTATAACATCCTCACACCTGCTGTCCATACCTTTCCTAATAATACCCAACATTCTATTTGCCTTTCCTAGCCGCAGCAGCATACTGAGCAGATGGTTTCAGTGTATTATTCCCTGCCCCTTCGCGGGGCCATCATGAAAACTTGGGCACCCTGTTTGATTATGCCCCTCCATATATTCCTATGGCGTCCTGGCATTTACTGTCAGCTGATTTCTACTGTGAGCTAAAAATGCTACCGTGGCTTAGTAAAGGACTCCCTTAGTGAACATAAAAGCACAAACTATTTTTAATGTCGATATATATTATTTGAGAGCATTTCTTTAGTTCTTTCCTCCATGAAAATGTACATTCGGATAACTGGATGTGGATGTGCAATATACATCCTAGAAAACTCTGTGTAATAATCAGAAACCAAACCTAGTGTTTTTCAGTGCAACCCGTTTATAATCAGTTTTATGCTTTGGCATTTACTTGCTTTTTTCTTGCCTGAAGGGCAAACAGTGTCCTAATGAAGCACACAAGGACAATGACTTCTCTAGGCTGTGATTAATTCTCACAAGCTGACTTTAATCACTGGTTAATTAATAGGATATTTGTTGACTTACACAAAAGCACAGTCATTAAGCAGTATTATATCGATTTGTTTTCCTGTGAATTTAGTGCAGTCACAGGCTTTTACTTAGAAACTCATCTAATATGTTTAGTTGAAATTCTGGAGAAAAAAAAAACCTGTTTGTTATCCACACTAAGAAGATCTTAGGGGGTCTTTTACATAGGTACACCGACATTTGTAGTGCATGTTAAAACTAGGAGCACGCTAAATGCTAAAGACGCCCATAGGAATACATTGGCGTCTTTAGCGTTTAGTGTGCGCCTACTTTTAACACGCGCTAAAAACACCAGCAAAGACCCCCTTAGTACCTAGATTTTCGGAAAGCTTTTAACAAAGTTACTTATGAGACAGTCCTAAGAAAATTAAAGAGTCGTGGGATAGGAGGCAATGTTCTGTTGTGGATTAGGAATTGGTTACTGGACAGAAAACAGACGGTAGGATTTAATAGCCATTTTTTTCTGAATGGAGGAGGGTGATAGTGAAATGCCGAAGGGAGCTATATTGGGACTGGTGCTATTTTAAATGATCTGGAAATCGGAACAACAAGCGAGGTGATTAAATTTGCAGATGACACAAAACTGTTCTAAGGAAGACCTTATGAAATTGGAAGACTCGGCATCCAAATGGCAGATAAAATTAAATGTGGCAACTGCAAAGTGATGTGATATACTTACATGATGCTAGGGTTCACCTTAGGAGTCAGCACCCAAGAAAAAGAAAGAGGCCGATCTGACTAGGGAGGCCTGACACAACTGGGCTGTAGGCCAGGGGTAAGGAAAGGGTTAAGGAAAGGCAAGGGGGAGGGAAAGCATAAAGGGGAGCCCAACAGGTAAGGAGGGGTCACTATGAGAGGGCAGCAGCAGGCAGAAGAGCAGCACCCAAGAAAAAGATCTTGGTGTCATTGTAGACAATACATTGAAGTTTTCTGCCCAGTCTGTGGTGACAACCAAAAAAAGCAAAAAGAATGCTAGGAAGTATTAAGAAAGGGATGGTAAATAAGAGCAAGAATACTATAATGTCTCTGTATCGCTCCATGGTATGGCCTTACCTTGAATATTGCTTTCAATTCTGGTCTCTGTATCGAAAAAGATATAGTGGAATTAGTAAAGGTTCAAAGAAGGGCGACCAAAATGATAGAGGATGGAACTCCTCTCATATGGGGAAAGGCTAAAAGGTTTAGGGCTCTTCAGTTGGAAAAGAAATGGCTCAGGGGGGATATGATTAGTATCTACAGAATTCTCAGTGGTGTTTCTGGGATAAGCAGCATAAAATGTATTGAACTTTTTTGGGATCTTGCCAGGTATTTGTGACCTGGATTGGCCACTGTTGGAAACAGTATGCTGGGCTTGATGGACCTTTGGTCTGTCCCAGTGTGGCAATACTTATGTATTTATGGGTAAAAATGAATCAATGTTTTACTCTTTCAAAAAGTACAAAGACTAGGGGACACTCAATGAAGTTTCATGGAAATACTTTTAAAAGAATTGGAGGAATTGGAGCAGTTAGTGTAGCTGGGTTTAAAAAAACAAAGGTTTGGGCAAGTTCCCGGAGGAAAAGTCCATAGTCTGATATTGAAATAGATATGGGGAACATAAGAATAGCTATACTGGGTCAGACCAATGGTCCATCTAACCCAGTATCCTGCTTCCAACAGTGGTCAATCGGGTCACAAGTACCTGGCAGAAACCCAAATAGTAGCAACATTCCATGCTACCAAACCCAGGGCAAGCACTGGTTTCTCCCATGTTGAAATTCCAAGCAGTTGCTGAGAAAACAGCAAAAAACTCCAGGGGTTTACTTGTACACTCTACACATGTAGCTATATATTACAAAGGGAGTCTTTTACTAAGGTGCGCTAGCGTTTTTAGCTCATGCTAAAAATCAGATGGCGCTAAACGCTGAGATGCCATTAGGGATGTACCCCGGGATTCTATGCATCATGCTGAGATTTCTATGTGGAAATCAAAACATATTCTATAACAATGCACATAAGCTAATTGGTTAAGAAGCTAATTAACACTGATAATTGGATGTTAACAACCAATTAGCACTAATTGGCATTAATTAGAATTTACACGCACTACATACTAAGCATATGCTATAATGTGATACTTGTAAATCCTAAGTCATAGAGCTGAAAAGGAGGCATGGCCATGTGCATCGTATGGGCGGGTCATGGGAATATCTAAAATCTATGTGCATTATTACAGAATGCACCCGTTCTGCACCTAATTTAAGCATTGGGATTTATGCCAGGTTTTACATGGCGTAATTGGCCGTGACTGAATTTAGTCATGTGGGCCTGTGCTTGGCGTATTCTTTAAATGGTGTGGAAATTTAGGCTTATTCTATAAAATCCACCTAAATTAAGGCCATGGGCGTAGATTGACTGTTTCATTTGGGGGGGGGGGGGGGGGGGCAAAGAATGGGCGGAGCATATTAGCATATCATTTGCATATATACATATGCAAATGATTATGCTAATATGGAGGAAGGAATTGGATGTTAACAGGCAAAATATCACAGATGCACATTTCAAAAAGCTGACACGTTTCAATTAATAAATTATGAATAAAATACTTTTATCTACCTTTGTTGTCTGATCATTTAGTTTTTCTATTCGCTTTGGTCCCAGTGTCTTCCTGTTTTTATGCAGTGTCTTCTTTCCAGTAGGCTTTCCCTCTGCTCCCCCACCCTCCCAGGTCCCATCTCTTGCTCCTTCCCTCTGCTCCCCACCCCTCCCAGTCCCATCCATCTCTTGCTCCTTCCCTCTGCTCCCCACCCCTCCCAGTCCCATCCATCTTCTGTTCCTTCCCTCTGCTGTGCCTGACCTCTCCCAATCCCATCCATCTCCTGGCCCATCCCTCTGCTCCCCACCCCTCCCAGTCCCATCCATCTCTTGCTCCTTCCCTCTGCTCCCCACCCCTCCCAGTCCCAACCATCTCTTGCTCCTTCCCTCTGCTCCCCACCCCTCCCAGTCCCATCCATCTTCTGTTCCTTCCCTCTGCTCACCATCCCTCCGTCCCATCCATCTTCTGCTCCTTCCCTCTCGTGCCTGACCTCTCCCAATCCCATCCATCTCCTGATCCATCCCTCTGCTCCCCACCCCTCCCAGTCCCATCCATCTTCTGTTCCTTCCCTCTGCTCACCATCCCTCCGTCCCATCCATCTTCTGCTCCTTCCCTCTGCTGTGCCTGACCTCTCCCAATCCCATCCATCATCTGGTCCATCCCTCTGCTCCCCACCCCTCCCAGTCCCATCCATCTTCCTTCTACTGCCCCCCCCCCCCCGCGAGGTCCAAGATGGTGACTCCGTTTACCCCCTCTCTTCCTCCCTCCCTCCCTCCGGCGCAGGCAATAGTCTTCAGCTTTTTCAGCGTTCCTGGCAGCGGTAGCGATGTACACGCTGCCTTCGGTCTGCCCCGGAAGCCTTCTCTTCAAGTTCCTGTTCCCACCTATGCGGGAACAGGAACTTGAAGAGAAGGCTTTGGGGCAGAGCCGAAGGCAGCGTGTACATCGCTACCACTGCCAGGAACGCTGAAAAAGACTGCTGCCTGTGCTGGAGGGAGGGAGGAAGAGAGAGGGGTAGACGGACATGCTCCTCTCCGTCCGCTTGGCTTCCCTGCCCTCTCTGTCTGCGTCCCGCCTTCCTCGGAAGGCGGGACGCAGACAGAGAGGGCAGGGAAGCCAAGCAGATGGAGAGGAGCGCGTGCCTGCATGTGTTTGTTTTTTTTTTTTTAACTAATGGCGCGGCGGCGCCTCGTCGTCGTTTGGAGGGGCATTGCCCCCCTCGCCCCCCCCAGTCTACGCCTATGATTAAGGCGTACTTTAGAGAATACGCTAAAGCAAATTGCATTGTGGCACTGAATTTCTAGGCATGATATATAGAATCTAGTTCATAATGGGTGTCTCAGCGTTTAGTGCCAGCTGATTTTTAGGATGAGCTAAAAACGCTAATGCACCTTAGTAAAAGACCTCCAAAATGTGTATTTATATTGTGATTCCATTTCCACTCCGTCCAAATTCAGCCTCCATGAATATCAGTGCTCAAGCACCTTCGGCCTTGGCTATATCATTTTATCAAAGGCATTTTCTGTGGATAAAATTGACTTTAAACGTAGAACCCCTTTATTGAAGTGCACCCTAATTGATTTGTTCGGTGAGCAGACGCATAGTATAAAGTATTTCAATTTTATTTGTCTTTTTTTACTCTAACTGCCATAGGGGACCTTCTAGTAAGCTGTGCTAAAAGGTAGCCTACGTTATGACTAGCACCTATTTAGTAGGTGGAAAGGGCTCACGTGCTAACCATGTGCTAATTGGTAAGTACATGGCAATGTAGCTGCACTAACCAATTAGAGCTGGGCACACCTACTCTATGTCTCCAAACATGCCCCAATGCTAAAAACTAAAAAGTATTTTTTAGTGTCAAGAAAGCGTGCACAGATGCCAGAACTACCGTAGGATGCCTGAGCGCACCATGCGGTAGTGGATTTTGGCACACAGGATGGACACAGTGCTTACTTCTGCTTAGTAAAAGGACCCCATAATCTGTCTTCCAGCATTTTTTTGAAACATAAACCGTGCCCAGTAACTGTCTAGCAGTCGGTTACCCCCGGATTCTATATAGAATGACTTCATTTGTGTACAGAAATCTGGTTGCATTCTGGATTGTGGTGCGCAACTTAATTAGTTAACAAGCCAATCAATGCTTATCATTGCCAATTAATGAGCAATTATTGACACTATATGGTATTCATTAGACTTAATGCACACAACTCTCTAAGCATCTTCTGAAATATGATGCATGTAAATTCTAAGTCACATTGTTGAAAGGGGGCGTGGCCATGGACTTGGAATGGACGGATCATGGATGTATCAGAAGTCTATATACATTGTTATAGAATACACCTGGTCTGTGCCTAATTTAGGCATCGGGATTCACACCAAGTTATACTTGGCATAACTACCTATGACTAAATTTAGTCATGTGGATGGGTGCTCGGGGTGTTCTACAATCCGCGCAGACATTTAGGCTTATTCTATACTTTATGTTTTAGTATATTTTTTTCTGCGCATACTTTTCAGGTGCCATATATAGAACTAGTCCTTAAAGTCTATATAAGTCTTCTAATGCACTTTATAATGTAGTGCCATGCTAAGCTCCTATAAGTAGAAATTTTATATTAAGAAGCTCTGTTTTTAATATGCAACAACAAACGATTAATTTCCATAACTAAGCATAAAATTAGCACATCATTAAAATAGTGTGCTAGTCATCTATATTTCATTGATAGCAGCTTGGCACTGCATCTGCTTAATGCCTTCGTCTAATATACTAGACCTCGTGTTTTAAGGTTAATGTGCAACATCTTTGTACCTTTCACAGTGCATAGCATATTAGCATGTTGTAGCATATGTTTTGAATCAAACGTGGTAACAATGTTGAAAAAACAAGGGACTATGAAAATAGCTAAAAAATATGAGCATTAGGAAATATATGAATTAGAACTGCCAAGCCAAATTAGAAAGTTAACATTCATCCAGCAACATAAATTTGAGAAGGGTTTCCAAGTTTCTACTGAAAAATCCATAAAGTGAGAATGTAGAGTTTTAGGCATCTTTACAGTGATATTAAAATAGCTTTGTCTGCCTGTGTCCTTTTGCAATCACCATTACGGCAAATGTAAGCCACATTGAGCCTGCAAATTGGTGGGAAAATGTGGGATACAAATGTTACAAATAAATAAAAAATAAATGCACATGTGTGGATGGCATACACCATTAAAATTTCTGGGATGGAACATGGTCCCCCTGATTCTCTATAGATTGCCCAAAGTTGGGTACTGACCCCAGATGCGCCCATAAACGTATTGTCATTTGGGCGCTGTCAACCAATTATCAATGTTAATTGGAGTTAATTGGCACTGATTTGGATATCTGTGCATATCTGCTATGTGCTATTCTATAATGTTGCTCGTTTAAAGTGTCTCATGCACAACCCCAAGGGGTGTAGCCATGGGAGGGACATGGGCAGGTTAGGGACATCCCAAAAATGTAGGCACAGTATTATAAAATACCAGGTTTAGGTACCCAACTTGTGTGCCAGGATCTATTCCAGGTTTCAGCAGATAGAAGTCCTTGCACCCAAAGCTGGATGTGGGAGTCCTCTCTATGTGCTATTCTACAAAGGGCGCTCGGCCTAGGGCACCCTTAGGGGTCCTTTTACTAAGCTGAGGGGAAAATGGCCCTGAAATAGTGGCGGGGACTGTATTTCCCACATGCCAGGGCTCTTTTTACCGCAGCGGGTAAAAAGACCAAAAAAAACCCAAAATGGCAATGTGGTAAGATAACTCTTACCATGTGGTCATGGAGCAATGGAGGGTTAAGTGACTTGCCCAGAGTCACAAGGAGCTGCAGTGGGAATTGAACCCAATTCCCCAGGCTGCTCCTCCACTCCAGGTGACTTATATATTTAGGTACAGTAAGTACTTTTCTGGTCCTGGAGGGCTCAAATAATAATAATTTTAAAAAAGGCCCCTTTTACACTCACTAAACAGGAAGTACCACCGGGCTACCACAGCAGCCCGGTGGTACTTACCAGCCCCAGTGCGCCGTCATAGCCAGTGCTACAAAAATATATTAATTTTTGTAGCACCAGTGTGTACCTGGCGTTAATTGGACAGTGCTGCACGCTACTCAGTTACTGCTGGGTTAGCGCAGGAGCCCTTACTGCCACCTCAATGGGTGGTGGTAAGGGCTCCCCACAAAATGGCTGCCCGGCAAGTGCTTTACTTGACATGTGGCCATTTCCTGCAGAAAAGCAAGACCTACCTTTTACCCGCTGCAGTAAAAGGGGGCCTCAACGCGTGTCAAAAACACTTGCCGATGTCAGCGCAGGCCCCCTTTTCCCACAACTTGGTAAAAGGTGCCCTAAAAGAGTTAAAGTGGCATTTGAACCTGGGTCCACTAACCACTAGACTACTTCTCAGACTTGCTTCCTTCTTTGTTGAGAATGCCCATAATACCTGAAGCTGTCATGGCACATGGTATCCCCTTTCAGTTTCACTTTCAGGAAACAGGGAGGGGAACAGCAACCACTGGGGGATTAAGGAGGTGTCATGCCTTCATACCTCCAGTGGACAGCTGCTCAATCAGAGAACCTCGTGTACACCGGACGTTCCTGAAACCTTTCTAAATAAGGACATCCTTTTTTTTTTAAAGACTTGGATGTTTCTTCTTCTTTGATAATTGCTGTTGGATGTCCTGATTCTGGGCCTTCCCTAATCCCAGCCCCTTGCTATTTGGATGCATGGCAGTGTTGGATGTCCAAATCTTTGCAAAATTGGGATTTGGACATTTCAAACACATGGGGGCATCCATTTCAACATTTTGGGATATCCATATGCTTTGAAAATAAGCACCATAGGCATCTCACTGTGAAGCTCTTTTATTAACTACCAACACAGCATGACTATGATCGAACAGGACATCACACAATCTTCATCCACGCCGACCCTCCACTTATACCTCATACGATCACTGTACAACTTTGTATTTGTTATCCACTGACTGGGCAAACGCCTTTGACGGGACTATGTAAGCCACATTGAGCCTGCAAATAGGTGGGAAAATGTGAGATACAAATGTAACAAATAAATAAACAAAATAAAGCGCGTCAATGCCTGCTAAGTCATGCACAAACTACTTAACTGCTACTGCACAAGGGTGCTAACTATTCCCATAGTAGTTTAGTAGTTAAATCGACAGTACCACCGGGGTAGTGTGGGCAACCAGTGGCAATTTATTTATTTGTTGCATTTGTATCCCACATTTTCCCACCTATTTGCAGGCTCAATGTGGCTTACATTGTTCCGCCATGGCTATCGCCATACCACAGTAAAAGATACAATTAGTAATTACATTAGAATATGGGTAACATAGTGGAATGAAGTATCAGGTAAAAAGAAAACACAATCGGAATAACAATTAAAGCAGTAATTTGCTAAAGTTCAAATGATGGATCGTTGTGGTATGCTCTGTTGAAGAGGTATGTCTTCAGTGATTTCCGAAAGTTGATTAGGTCACGTATTTTTTTCACATCAAATGGTAATGCATTCCAAAGCTGCGTGCCTATATAGGAAAAGCTGGATGCATGTGTTAATTTGTATTTTAGTCCTTTGCAACTGGGGAAGTGAAGATTCAGGAATGTACGTGAAGATCTTTTAGTGTTCCTGGGTGGCAAGTCTATGAGGTCTAACATGTAGACCGGGGCATCTCCGTAAATAATTTTTATGAATCAGGGTACAAACCTTGAATGTAATACGTTCCCTAAGTGGGAGCCAGTGAACCTTTTCTCTTAGGGGTGTGGCACTCTCGTATTTTGTTTTACCAAATATGAGTCTGGCTGCAGTGTTTTGAGCTGTTTGAAGTTGGCGTGCTGTTTCCTAAGGAAGAAAATGTTTTTCTATTTTCTACCGCAGGGGGGTGTTCCCAGCAGTAATCGGCAGAGCAGCCACATTGATGTTCGCTGCACGATTACCGCTAGGTCAACGGGTGGTGGTAAGGGCTCAGGCAGTAAATAGCACGCACTACTTTTCATTTTAGTGCATAGCCATTTACTGTCCCCATTTTAAAAAAAAATCCTTTTTTCCAAGCCACGGTAAAAAAATGGTACAGCACACGCCAATAGCACGGGTCCACACTACCACAGGCCACGTTTTACCGCAGTTTATTTATTTATTTATTGGTTAACATTTGTATCCCACATTTTCCCACCTTTTTGCAGGCTCAATGTGGCTTACATAGTACCGTCAACGGCGTTAGCCGATTCCGGTATGAACAAGGTGATATCTAGGTACATGTATGGTAAAGACCATTGTGGGGAACTTAGAGAGGGAGAGGAAGGATTAAGATATGTCCAGTTATAGTCTTTGGTTACCTGCTTAGATGTGATAAGTGCAAAACTTAGCAGGGAATTCATCAAGCAGTGTTAGGGCCTTAACGTTCATTCAGGAAATTAGCTCACACTAAATGGTAAAAGCCTATTTTATGCCTATGGGCTTTTAGCATTTAGGATTAGATTCTGTGGGCCCTGTTTACTAAGGTGCGCTAATGCTTTTAGCATGTTTTAAAAATTAGCACACACTAGCCATGTAGATGCTCATAGAAATATTCTGGGCATCTACACTTTTAGCAACTACTAATGCTAAGTGCACGCTAAAAATGCAAACACACCTCAAGTGTGGCTTAGTGAACAGGGTCCTATATATGGCACCTGAAAAAAAAACCGCGAAAAATATTTCCACCTAGGCATATTCTGTAAACCGCGGATAGATTTAGGTGTGGTTTATAGAATACACCTAGGCGGGATTATAGAATATGCCTAGTGGCCATGCCTGCCCCTAACTCTAGGCGTGTCCATTTACGTCAAGTAAAATTTGGCATAAATACTGGCACCTAACTTTAGGCATGGAGCAGGTGAATTCTATAACCCAGCACATAGATTTTTGAAACACCCACTACCTACCCATTTCATACCCATAGCCACACCCCCTTTTGGGCAGTGTGCATCAGAGTTTATGCGCACCACTTTACAGAATATGCCTAGCAAGTTGTGCACATACATTCCAATTAATGCCAATTAGTCTCAATAAATACTTAAGTGGCAATTATCGGTGCCGATTGGCTTGTTAAGTAATTAAATTGCATGCGCAAATCCAGAATATGACTGGATTTGCGTGTGCAACTTCAGTTGTGCTATATAGAATCCGAGGGTTAATATGTGCTAATTCCCTTAACACATGTTGGTGCGTTAAAGCCCGAACACTGCTTGATGAATTCGCCTCGTAATGCACTTTAATAAAAGAGCTCCTTATTCTGTACAATTGCGGATACAATGCACCCCTCTGCATTTACACATGCTCGGAAAATTGAATTACTAGGCTTGCTCTAAAAACAATTAATAACATTAACCATTTACAGATTAATAAATATAACCATTGTCATTCGCTTATCCTCGGCTGCGTACATTTAAGTTCCTTCTGCTTTATAGATTATAAATATTGCAGTAATTTACTTGAAGATTATATTTTTCCTAGAACTTGGATCAATTATTGTGGACTAAAATGTATTGAGTTAATTTGCCATTATTTCTTTCTTTTTCGTTTGTCTGTATTTTTCTAATATCCTAATTTATGTTTATTGCATAAATGTAATTTGTGAAAAATTTCCTAAATAAAAAATTAAAAAATATATAACCATTATCAATGTTTCAGTAACAAAGGTGTGAATGATATCCCCACCACTGCTTTACCCCTGTAAAATCTATTTTGCAGAGGAGAGATATGTTTATTTGTGATCCTCATAGCTGAACATGCAATTGGTTTATTGCTGTTTGAAGCAATATCTCTGAGCTACGAATGAAGGTCTAGCAATCAGCACACTAGCTTCAAGACTTTCTATTATTGTGTCAGACCCTCATATTGTTCAATTCTGTTACTTCTGGTCAATGACAGTTACAGAAACCATATCCACTGTAGATAATTGACTTTGACAGCATTGAAATGAACTGACAGGATGTTCGCAGTTGTTGTAAATAACATTGTTTGTCAGTGCACCTGAGACAATAACATTGTATTTTTCTAGCATGCTGGAAACTATAGGTAGATTAATAAAATATAAGGGATCTTTTTTCTCTTCCAGTTCATATATTTGATTTTATGCTGGATTAAGGACAGCATGTTTTTCTTAAAAATGTAGTTCTACCAACTGATAATATTTTATTCCCTAAAAACTGTTAATTTAATTTTGCCTGTAGCACAATTAAACTGCATTTATACCTAACAGATGAAAATCATTCTTGAGTCTTGTTGCATCTACCAAAGAAGAAGATCGATGAAAGTGTTAAATAAAAAAGGAGCATATTTTCAGTAGTCCATCGAATTGCAAAGCTAGATGTGTAATTTTCAGTGCACAGAAAACAACTAGATTTTCAAATACAAGATAGACTTTACTGTCAGGTTGTTCTATGGTAAACATACATGCACAGTTTTCCCCTTACAAACCATATTGCCATGTTGTATACAATATTAGCACATAAGAACATAAGAGTAGCCATACTGGGTCAGACCAATGGTCCATCTAGCCCAGTATCCTGTTTTCCAAACACTGGCCGAGCCAGGTCACAAGTACCTGGCAGAAATCCAAATCAAGACAACATTCCATACCAATTTATTCAATTAATAAAGTGGTACCTTGTAAACTTGTATCCCGTTTCCCTGGAGTCATTGGTCCACTTCCCATTACCTTTATACTACTATATTTCCGTGGGAATTAGTGTTCATCCACTTAGGTGGATCACCTCCTCCAACATTCCATACCAGAAATCCCAAGGCAAGCAGTTGCTTCCCATGTCTGTCTCAATAGCAGACGATATATAGACTTTTCCTCCAGGAATTTGTCCAAACCTTTTATAATCCCAGATATGCTATCTGCTTTACCACCTCCTCCGTTGATTATGAAATGTGTTTGTATGCACATTTAATAAGCCAGGAAATTCAGGCATACTAATCAGCAGGTGTATAAATGTGTTTGAATTTGGTGTGGTGTAGTTTCCTACGGGGAAGCAGGCATACGTGTTCCCTTAGAAACATAGAAACATAGAAAAATGAAGGCAGATAAAGGCCATATGGCCACTGTTCCCTCTAAGCTGAGCGGGAGTCCGCCAACTGTGTTGCTACCAGTGGTGGGTGGTGCTTCAGTATCGTGTTTTCAATCACCATGGACAGTTAGGTTCCCTGGAGTCCTGCAGAAGTTGCCTGTTTCCCTCACTATTGAAAATGTGATGGTGAAACAGCACCATCTGCTGGCAGGACTGTGGGTGTAGGGATCCCACTTAGCTTAGAGGGAACAGGGCACATAGCTTATCCAGTCTGCCCGACTTATATACACACCTGTTACACAACGCAGATGACCCATGTTTGAAAATTCATGGGGGCAATGCTATAACTGGTGCTTCTAGTTAGGTGTCCTGAGGATGAGTGGTAGAAGCCTATTCTATGATGGAACCTAGGTGCCCAGAGGAGTGGCCTAGGGGTTAGGGTGGTGGACTTTGGTCCTGAGGAACTGAGTTTGATTCCCACTTCAGGCACAGTCAGCTCCTTGTGACTCTGGGCAAGTCACTTAACCCTCCATTTCCCCAGGTACAAATAAGTATCTGTATATAATATGTAAGCTGCATTAAGCCTGCCATGAGTGGGAAAGCACAGGGTACAAAAATAAATAAATAATTTTAAAATACTAGTGTAATCCAATGTTGGTGTTCCTGGCATTTACACACCCACAATTCCACCAGCCATAGAGCTAGCGTAACTGTGGATTCCTAAACGTGGCAGGGATGTGTGTAACTTACAATATTCTATAAGTTACATACGTAAGAGGGAGCCCTGCTCATGTGTGCACTCCTTGCATGTATGCTCTTATATAAGGGCAAAAAGTGACCCTAGCATGCCTTTACATGGGTGATTCCTGCTGGGGTAAAATAGCTGATTTTCTGAAATATTTTTATAATAGCCACATGCTAATGTTCACATTAGTACATTGCCATCAGCGCATGAGCCCCTCATGGCACCTGTTTTGTAGGCGGTAGAAACATGTCCTAAACGTGCGCTAATCGGTTAGCTCGTGGCAATATAGCTGTGCTAACTGATTGGTGCAGAACACGCTCACCCTCCACCCCCCAGGCATGCCCACTGTGCTAAAAAAAATGTTAATGCGTGGGTAGCACGCAAACATTGTCAAAAGAATTTATCATGGCTTGATATACCACTTTAAATGACAGGCAGATCAAAGTGGTTTACAATCAGAAATAAAAAAGAAAGAAAAGAACTACAATACTCAATAAGAACATGTATTTAAGAACATGGCACAATTTTAAAATAACATCTGGTAAGAAACTAACATTCTTACATACTCTTTTCCAAGATGCCAGTAGCCAAGAAAGTTGCCTCACTCACTGGAATATGCCTGCTGGAACAACCCTGCCTTCAAAAACATCTTAAATTTCTTTAGAGTAAGCTCACCTCGCAAAGACAATGGCATAGAATTCCACAAGTGTGGAGCAATAAAGAAAAAGGCAGTGTGTCATATAATTACCATTTGAGCTAAACGGGGCCCTGGAAGAACTATATGATGGTCATTAATGGAGCACATAACATGTGTTGAGGAATACAGAATGGTCAATGAAGAAAGATACATAGGTGTATCCTGAAGAAAAGGTTTTTTAAAACCAGTAACAATGGGCCCCTTTTACCAAGCTGTGGCAAAAGGGGCCTGGCGTCGGTGTATGTTTTACATGCGTGACGAGGCCCCCTTTACTGTAGCTGGTAAGTCTTGCTTTCCTACAGGAAATGGCCAGGTGGCAAGTAAAGCACTTGCCACGCAGCCATTTCGGGGGAGGAGCCCCTACCGCTACCAATTGATGTGGCGGTAAGGGCTCCTGCGTTAATCCGGCGGTAACCAGGCAACTCAAGGCACTGCCCAATTACCACCTGGTACACTCAGGCGCTACAAAAGCAAATACATTTTTATAGCGCCGGAAATGATGGTGCACTAGGGGTGGGAAGTGCCGCTGAGCTGCTGTGGTAGCCCGGCGGTACTTCCTGTATAGCGAACACTTAGTAAAAGGAGTCCACTGTTTTGAATTGAATACACTAAGAAATTGGCAACCAGTGATGATCTTTCAAAGCAGGTGTAACATGATCAAATTTCTGCAAATAACAAGTGAGGCGTCTGGCTGTGTTTTGTAATGTCAGCTTTCGTTGGCGTAAATGGACGCGTATAGCTTTTGTCACATGAACGACGCCTAAACGTATTCTAAATACCATGTGTAGATTTACATGCGGTATTTAGAATACGCTTAGGCGTAATTGCCTAGCGTGAGTTAATTTTAGGTGCCATATATAGAATTGGGCCCTCTGTGCCTAATTTAGGCGTCGGGATTTATGCAAAGTAAAACATGGCCTAAATGGACGTGATCACATTTGCTCAAAATGCTTTAACACGTTTTATAGTAAGCATTTTCATGCACACTAAATGCCCTTTAGGGTTTAACACCCTTTAGTAGACATACCCCAGTCAAGTGATAAAACTGAGCTCTAGCTCCAATCCCCTGGTCTCGGGCTGGGTCTCTCTTCAACACACCCATAGTACACACACTCGCCCGGTTGCCATTTTCAGGAGCCACAACCATTCTTTATAGCCAAGCGTCACAGTCCTCACTCAGGCTTCTGCTTTTTCTTCTCCTGGTCTCTTGTGAGAGGACTGTCAGGCAACCACAGAGGGACCCCTATCTGGGCCTAATTCCAACCTTTATCCCCTTTGCAACTCCTCCTCCCTTGTCATTCACTACAAGTGCAATTCTTTTCTCCTGCATTCTATTTCAAAACCACTCCCCTTGGGCTGGGCCTCCTCCCACCCAGAGACATCCTTACACTCCTGTCCTCTAGCAGGGACCTCCCTCCCTCCAGGGCTCTGGAGAAATTTATCACTTTAGTAATACCCATTCCCATGGGAAATTACAAATAAATATGAAATACAGTAAAAAAAATCACAAATATGTCAACCTGTCCATGAAAAAATGCAATATGAGATCAGATATTTTTAAACATGTATCAGGAAATGAAAATCATATTTTCTTTAAAAAAATACGGAAAGGCAGTCAAGGAAAGAAAGCAAATAATTCTGCATTTCTGAGGCCTGAAATGCTATCAACCACATCTGATAAGAAAAGTCAGAAAGTGATTTCTATGCTAATAGAATAGCTCAGTGAACCAAGAATAAAACAATGCATGATCTCATCAGAGCTTATAAAAATATTAGTCATCAAACAGAACAGAAGCAGTAAAGGATTTGTGAAGACTACCCTGATTACACCACAATTTTTCTTAAAATCTGGATGATGGAAGAGTACTTCTGGCTGCTATGATGGAGTATCACTTGATTCAATAGATCCACGCAACCAGTAACCTCAACAAATTATAAAAATAGGTAAATGTAGAATTAATTCTTATGGTTATTTTGCATCATATTCTTTATCACTAGAGAGAAAACATAAAATTGATATCTGGTAAAGAAGGATGTGTTGGAAGGCAAATTTTATTGCCAAAGAGGGATATTATCAAGATGGGCTACAGTTAAGACGTATTAGTCTACTGTTAATTGTTTTCGAAAGAGAAGGCCGGTCATCTTCCGACAGAAATCGGGAGATGGCCGACCAAATCGGTATAATCGAAAGCCGATTTTGGCCGGCTTCAACTGCTTTCCGTCGCAGGGCCAGCCAAAGCTCAAGGGGGCGTGTCGGCAGTGTACCAAAGGCGGAATGGGGGCGTGGTTAAGAGATGGCCGGCCTCGGCCGATAATGGAAACAAGAAGGCCAGCTCTGACGAGCATTTGGCCGACTTTTCTTGGTCCTTTTTTGTTCACGACCATGCCTTGAAAAGGTGCCCGAACTGACCAGATGACCACCTGAGGGAATAGGGGATTACCTCCCCTTACTCCCCCAGTGGTCACCAACCCCCTCCCACCCATTTTTTTGCCAGCCTATGTGCCAGCCTGAAATGTCATACCCAGCTCCATGACAGCAGTATGCAGGTCCCTGGAGCAGTTTTTAGTGGGTACTGCAGTGCACTTCAGGCAGGCGGACCCAGGCTCATCCCCCCCCCCCCCCACTTGTTACACTTGTGGTGGTAAATGGGAGCCCTCCAAAACCCACCCGAAACCTACTGTACCCACATCTAGGTGCCCCCCATTACCCTTTAAGGGCTATTGTAGTGTTGTACAGTTGTGGGTAGTGGGTTTTGGGGGGGGTGGGGGCAGGGCCGGTCTTAGGGTGAGGCGACCGAGGCGGCCGCATAGGGCCCCGCGCGGCGCGCCTGGGGTCGCCCCGCCTGCTGCTCCCACCCACCCCCGTTCTGTAAAAAAATTGAGAAGCACCGAGTAGCAGGCAGCGCCTCGCGTCTGCCCTGCTAGTAAAAATCTCCTGCACGTCATTGGGCCGCCCTTCCCGCATTAAGTCCCGCCCTCCTCTGAGGTAATAGCCTATTACCTCAGAGGAGGGCGGGACTTAATGCGGGAAGAGCCTATTACCTCAGAGGAGGGCGGGACTTAATGCGGGAAGGCTGGCCCGACGACGTGCAGGAGATTTTTACTAGCAGGGCAGACGCGAGGCACTGCCTGCTACTCGGCGCTTCTCAATTTTTTTTAAAAGTTAGTGGGTGCAGCAGGAGAAAAGTATTGGTAGGTGGGTCGGGTCTGGGGGGACTCAGATGTGAGAAGGGTGTGGGATGGGGTTCTCAGTTGGGGAGAGGGGGTAAGGGGGACTCAGATTGGAGAAGGGTGTGGGATGGGGGTTCTCAGTTGGGGGAAGGGGGTAAGGGGGACTCAGATGGGAGAATGGTGTGGGATGGGGGTTCTCAGTTGGGGGAAGGGGGTAAGGGGGAATTCAGATGGGAGAACGGTGTGGGATGGGGGACTCAGATGGGAGAAGGGTGTGGGATGGGGGTTCTCAGATGGGAGAGGGGGGCTGGAACTGGGGTTTGAGAAGGGGCCATATGGGAAATGGGGGCCATGCATGGGGCTGGTGGGAAAATGGGGCATGCGTGGGTCAGGTGGGAGAATGGTTCTGGGGCTGAAAAGGGGGGCTCTAATACAAGACATGTGGATGAAGGGGGCTGGAACTGGGGGCTGAAAAGGAGGGTAGATGGGATAAGGGGTCTAGTACTGGGACTGGAGGCTGAAAAGGGGCAGGGGCTGAAACTGTGGGTACTGGGGGCTGAAAAGGAGATAGGGAGAAGTGGCTGGGGCTGAAGCTTGGACTGGTGAGAGAAAAGGGCTGGGGACTGGGGTTGAAACTGGGGGCTGAAAAGGGGACAGGGAGGAGTGGCTGGGGGCTGAAGCTCAGGACTGGTGGGAGAAAAGGGCTGGGGCTGAAACGGGGGACTGGTGGGATAGTGGGGCTGGAACTGGCGGCTGAAAAAAAGGGGCAGAGAGAGTGGCAGATCCTGGATGGAAGAGGGAGCGAGAGGGAGGGCAGACCCAGATGGATGGGAGAGGGAGGGTAAATGGTGGATTGAAGGGGCAGAGAGAAAGGGCAGACAGTGGATGGAAGGGATAGAAAGGGCAGACAGTGAATGGAAGGGGCAGAGATAGAGGGCAGATGTGCACGGAAGGGGCAGGAAGAGAGGGCAGACATTGGATGGAGGGGACAGCAGAGAGGGCAGACACTGGATGGCAGAGAGAGAGCGAAGACAGATGCTGGATGGAAGGAAGACAGTGAAAAGAAGATGAGGAAAGCAGAAACCAGAGACGACAAACTGTAAATAAAATATATATTTTTATTTTTTTGCTTTAGGATATAGTATTGTAGCTGTGTTAATAAATGTTTATAATAGAACATGTAAATAAGGTAATCTTTTTATTGGACTAATTTTAATACATTTTGACAAACTTTCGGAGAACAAAGCCCCCTTCCTCAGTTCAGGATAGGATACTGTAACAGCTCTATACTGTATTGACCTGAGGACGGAGGTTTTGGCCTCTGAAAGCTAAATGTATTATTCCAATAAAATGGTATTATTTTATTTTCTATATTTGTTTTATTTCTATTTGTTAATTTGTAAAGTGGTGATTGGTATTTGTTAGTTTTTTTTCAAATTTACATCTGTTGTCTTTATATTTTGCACAGTACTAGGGGACATTTTCTGTTTCTGTGATGTTGTATTGTATGCAGAGTCTGGCATCTTGGGGGTTCAGTTTAATTTTTGTCTAAATAGAAAGTTTAAATATTACTACTTATTCTATAGTGGATTAGGGTGTATCTGTGTTTGTGAAAAAGACATGGTTTTCAGTTGGCATTGACTGTGCAGGATCGACAAGCCCTGGAGCTGGGGGCCTTGGAGCTCGGAGGGAGGGGTGGGGGTGGAGCTAGGGTGGGGCGGAGTTAGGGTGGGGCAGGGCTAGGGTGGGGCCTCGTCAAATTGGTCTGTATAGGGCCCCGCACTTGCTAAGACCGGCCCTGGGTGGGGGGCTCAGCACCCAAGGTAAGGGAGCTATGCACCTGGGATCATTTTGTGAAGTCCACTGCAGTGCCCCCTAGGGTGCCGGGTTGGTGTCCTGGTATGTGAGGAGGACCAGTGCACTACAAATGCTGGCTCCTCCCACGACCAAATGGCTTGGATTTGGCTGGGTTTGAGATGGCCGCCATTAGTTTCCATTATTGGCGAAAACCAATGGTGGCCATCTCTAATGCCGGCGATCTCTAAGGGTGGCCCAAATGTTGAGATTTGGCTGGCACCGACCATATTATCGAAACAAAAGATGGCCGGCCATCTTGTTTTGATAATACAGTCGGGTACGCCGCTTAACGGGGCCGTCATTAGAGATGGCCGCCCTTATAGATGGGCGTCCCCGTGCGATTATGCCCCTCAATATGAACTATCCAATTATATTTTAAACGTTGAGTTTGTCCAAGAATTTATACACATTGTTACAAAATAGACCCAACCAGCACCTAAGTAAGTCGCTGGCATTTACACCTGCTTTCAGCATGTGTATTGGCCAGTACTTTAAGTTAGACGTCATTTATGTGCTTAGTCACTATTCTGTAAAGGGCACGAACCCTTTATAGAATAGCAATCAGAGATTAAATATTTTGGCGCCATTTATAGAATCTAGTTCATAATGGGTGCAATTTTCAAAGACCATATGTATGCTTTTCCAGCAGGATTTCTTCCAATTTTCAAAGTGGGTAATTTGGCCTTGAAAATTCCTACAGATACAAAGATGTGCACAATCACTTGCAAGCACCTTTTTTGCAGGCAGATTTTATTCTGAAAAAGTATGTACAAAGATTTGAAAATGCCAACTGTGTACTTTTCTTCACATGACCTAAATTCACCACCGGGAATACCTCTTTTCAATATAGCACATCTTGGAATGATGTGTGAATTTATAGCTTGACTGAGGGATGACAGTTTCCAGAAAATGAACACAGGAAAAATGCTTCACCAGTATAATTTTTTTTTAGTTGAAATATTTATATTAACTTTAATGATGTTATCACCAGCTATGTTCCAGAGATAGGCTCCTCTTAATGGAGCCCACATTGCCATAAATGATGCACAGCAGCCGATAGAGCGGCATAGTAAATGGGGGGGGGGGGGGGTTATATCATTTTGATATTAGCAAGCTTTAATGTGTGACAGGCATAGTTTGTTATGTTTTAGTTTGTAGATATTTTGCTGTTATGCTGTTGAAATAATAAAGAGTTAACAACCCAGAAAATGTGCTTTAACTATGTACATGCCTACAATATCCCTATAGGGGCCTACACGGTTAGCTCACACGCTAATTGTAGGTGCGTTAAAAAACACTAACGTGCCTTAGTAAACAGGGCCCTTAGTCTTGTATTCCACAAAATCCTCCACAGTTCCATGTAGATCACAAAAAGAAGAAAACCAGAACAAATAGCTAAAAATTTACAGAAACAAAATCACACACTAAACCATAAATCATTCCATATATTTCTTAAACAAAATAGTTTTAAGTTGCTTACAAAACAACAAATAATCCATTAAGAAACAAACAGATGAGGGAAGAGAATTCCATATTGAAGAAGCCTGGTAAGGAAGGGAAGATGAAAACTTTGGTCCTGGGGAACTGGGTTCAATTCCCACTGCAGGCACAGGCAGCTCCTTGTGACTCTGGGCAAGTCACTTAATCCTCTGTTGCCCCAGGTACAAATAAGTACCTAAACTGCATTGAGCCTGCCATGAGAGGGAAAAGCACAGGGTACAAAAAAAAGGAAACTTGCCCTCTTAATAACTGTCTACCTAATAAAGGGAAAAATAATCCTACCAAATAATGAGTATTTCTCTGTAAAGACCAAAAAACTGTTGTGCACATTTTAAAATGAGATGCCACTGACTCTGCTCTTTTTCTCTGCACTCCACAGCTGATTCAGGGTGGGCTCAGATTTCTTTAGCTGGCAGTGCCTGAGGATCCAGCCAGCCAAGATAATTTTAATTTACATTTTGGTAGGGATCTGGGGGAGAGATAGAAGAGAAAAAGGGAAAGCAAAAGTAGGTAGAGGAAATATGATGTATGTTAACTGTTGCCCTCCCCCCCCCCCCCCCCCCCAAAAAAAAAAAAAATCATTTCTGGCTAAACTACTGCTTTTAACACTACAGGGTTTGTCTACTGAGGGATTTGAATAGAACAATTTTACCCCTGAGAGGTACACCCGGGCTTCGGGTTTCATATAGAGCTGAAACCCTGCCACATTCTCTTTCAGTAGGATGTGAAATAACCACCAGAATAAATCTTTCTGAAAAGTTTGAGCCAAAGTTGTGTGGGAGGGTAAGCAACTGTGAAATGAGGAATAATAAATATTAAGGGAGCAATTTTCAGTTTCCCTGCAGAGTGTACAAACTCATGAATACTTTAAACCAATGGGCCTACAAATCTATTTTCAAAGGGAAATCTCTGAAACATTTCTCTTTGAAAATTCAACCTTCAGGTCAGATCAAGGGAAAAGCATTTGTATGTAAAAAAGTTTAATCACATTTGATTATACATGCCTCCATAGAGATTAAAGTGAAACACAAAATAAATAACAGTGTATGTATGTATAAATAAATAAATAAATAAATACAATCAAATAAAAATATCAACCCTAACTTCCTACCACCTCTCCCCTTCAAAGTTAAACCCACTACCCTAAACCCACCAACTCACTGACCTATCTTCAGTCCCTTGGTCATGCATATATTTGCTTTTCCAATCACCTCCTACCTCTGAGAATACCCACCTTTTTTTTGTACATGAATTGAAGCGGTGCAAAGAAAAGCTACAAAAATGATATGGGATTTGCGTTACAAGACGTATGAGGAGAGACTTGCTGACCTGAACATGTATACCCTGGAGGAAAGGAGAAACAGGGGTGATATGATACAGACGTTCAAATATTTGAAAGGTATTAATCCGCAAATAAACCTTTTCTGGAGATGGGAAGGCAGTAGAGCTAGAGGACATGAAATGAGTTTGAAGAAAAATGTCAGGAACTATTTTTTCACGGAGAGAGTGGTGGACACTTGGAATGCCCTCCCGCAGGAGATGGTGGAGATGAAAACAGTAACGGAATTCAAAAATGCGTGGGATAAACATAAAGGAATCCTGTTCAGAAGGAATGGATCCTCAGAAACTTAGCGGAGATTGGGTGGCAGCACCGGTGTTTGGGAGGCGAGGCTAGTGGTTGGGAGTCAGGGCTAGTACTGGGCAGACTTCTACGGTCTGTGCCCTGAAAATGGCAGATACAAATCAAGGTCAGGTATACACATAAAATAGCACATATGAGTTTATCTTGTTGGGCAGACTGGATGGACCGTACAGGTCTTTCTCTGCCATCATCTACTATGTTACAATCAGTATGTTACTACTTGACATTTCTAAAGCGCTACCAGAGTTACGCAGCGCTGTACAATTTAACATAGAAGGACAGTCCCTGCTCAAGGAGCTTACAATCTAAAAGAGGAGCTTACAATAAGTAAAAACATTCAGGGCTAAAAGTTAGACATTTTCAAGCACAAATAAAACATAAAAAATTGTCCTAAATGACCAGCCTGCTTATTTTCGAAAGAGAAGGGTGCCCATCTTTCAACACAAATCGGGAGATGGGCATCCTTCTCGCAGGGTCTCCCAAATCGGCATAATCGAAAGCCGATTTTGGGCGTCCCCAACTGCTTTCCATCGCGGGGATGACCAAAGTTCCTGGGGGTGTGTCGGAGGTGTAGCAAAGGTGGGACTGGGGCATGCCTAACAGATGGGCATCCTCGAGCAATAATGGAAAAAAGAAGGGCGTCCCTGATGAGCCCTTGGCCGACTTTACTTGGTCCATTTTTTTTTTACGACCAAGCCTCAAAAAGGTGCCCGAACTGACCAGATGACCACCGGAGGGAATCGGGGGTGACCTCCCCTGACTCCCCCAGTGGTGACTAACCCCCTCCCACCATGCAAAAAACGACTTTAAAAACTTTTTTTGCCAGCCTCAAATATCATACTCAGGTCTATCGCAGCAGTATGCAGGTCCCTGGGGGTGGGGGGGTGGGGGGGGTCAGCAGAGGCATAGCGAAGGCATGGACATCGTTCTTTCAAACATTTTGGACTTCCTGAACTTTCCCCTCCCCCACAGGGATAGCCAAATTTCAAGGGAGTGGGGTGGAGGAGTGGCCTAGTGGTTAGAGCACTGGTCTTGCAATCCAGAGGTGGCCAGTACAAATCCCACTGCTGCTATTTCTGATCAGTGTTGCCAGGTGGGTGGTTTTACCACCCAATTGGGCGGTTTTCCGCGACCCGCCGCGGGAAATTTTTGCCCGCGGCGGGTTGCGGTTTTTTGGGCTGTTTTTTGGGCTTCAGGGCGGTTTTTTGTGCGGCTTTTTCGGCCGCGGGGGGCGGGGTTAGTGACGTTTTTGGGCGGGGTTAGTGACATAGGAGGTGGGGCCGATGACGTAGGAGGTGGGGCCGATGATGTGGGAGGCGGGGCCGGTGACGGGGGAGGCGGGGCCGGTGACGGGGGAGGCGGGGCCGGTGACGGCGGGGGCGGGGTTGATGACGGCGGGGGCGGGGGTGATGACGCGGGGGTGGGGGTGTCAGGGGCGGGGTTTGAGTTTGGGCAGGTTTTGGGCGGTTTTTGTGCTGGATTGGGTGGGAAAAAAATTTTCCACCTGGCAACACTGTTTCTGATCCAAAATCCAAATAAATAAATAAATAAATAAAGGGGATGTCAGAGGCATAGCAAAGGCATGGACATATTTCTCACAGAAACATCCACATTTTGGACATCCTCAACTGCCTGTCACAGGGACAGAGGCATAGCAAAGGCGCCTAACACCTGGATGTCATTCACCCATACTAAAAAAAAAAAAAAGACATCCCTGACGAGCACTTGGACGTTTTCACCTGGACTTGCATCTTTTTAAGGTTGTAGATGGCAATTTATTTAAGGTTATAGACGGCTATTATACACGCAGCTTGTCTGCGTGTATGAAGCTGACTTTGGCATACGCAGAGCAGCCACGCATAACAGTTGGCTGCTCTACACTGGCTTCCCCTCCTTAGGAAGGAAATCGTGCGCAAATGAGCTAACAGAGAGCAGCTCATTTGCATGTGATTTCCTTCATGTATCCCCGTTCCTTTCCGAATCGCTAAGGGATCAGTGAGGGAAGGGCTTTTTCCGTTCAGTTAGTGCATCAGTTAGTCCACTGCAGTGCCCCCTAGGGTGCCCTGTTGGTGTCCTGGCATGTCAGGGGGACCAGTGCACTACAAATTCTGGCTCCTCCCATGACCAAAGGGCTTGGATTTGGTCGTTTTTGAGATGGGCGTCCTCGGTTTCCATTATGGCTGAAAACCAGAGATGACCATCTCTAAGGTCGACCATCTCAACATTTAGGTTGACCATCTCTAAGGTGACCTAAATGTTGAGATTTGGGCGTCCCCGACCATATCATCGAAACGAAAGATGGACACCCATCTTATTTTGATAATACGGGTTTCCTCGCCCCTTTGCCAGGACGTCCAAGGACGCCCTCAGGAAAACTTGGGCACCTCGTTCGATTATGCCCCTCCACGTATGTTACTATGTTATGTCTTTACCAGTAAAGCATTTTAAACTAGACGTACCTTGAATACTGATTATTTTTAATACTGCGTAAGATCAGCAGGTGATTTCATTTCTTGCCTAGCTTCCTATGACTATAATCCATTTGTAATATTGATGTATTTAGCACAAAGACATTTACATAGGGCCCCTATTACTAAGCCGCGTAGGCGCCTACACGTGCCCAACATGAGCCAAAATGGAGTTACCGCCCAACTACCATGTGGCTATTTTGGTAATTTCATTCTTGACGCGCGTCCGATACACACATCTGAAAAATATTTTTTATTTTCTGGTGCGCATAGCAGATGCGTGCCAAGTGGCATCTGACTTGCGTAGGTCATTTCTGCCCAAATTCTTTACCACTAGGTCTAGGGCTGGTGGTAAGGTCTCAGACCCAAAATAGACGCGTGGCAATTTTGATTTTGCCGCATGTCCATTTTCGGGAAAAAAAAGAGGGCTTTTTTATAGGTGCGCTGAAAAATGATTCTGTGCACACCCAAAACCCGCGCCTACACTACTGCAAGCCATTTTCAGCATGCCTTTGTAAAAGGACCCCTTAATGAATTATGTCATTGTCATGTGCATGTTTTTGCACCAAATGAGAAAAAAATAAGCAGTTTAGGGGCCCTTTTATTTAGCTACGGTACGGCTACTGTGTGTGTAGCCTGTGGCAAAACAGCACTGCCATATGGTGCACCCAGGCACCCTGTGGTGGTTTTGTGTTTTCTGCATGGAGCTTCCTATGTCAGAAAATATTTTTCTATTTTCTAGTGCAAGGGCTCAATGTAGGCGTGTCCAGCAGTAATCAGCAATCACTGTGCGCTGTCCGATTAGTTAGTATGTGAGCCCTTACTGCCTACTAATTAGGTGGTGAAAAGGCTCAATGGTCCTTCTACAAAGGTGCAGTAGGCTCTATGATCATGTGACGTGCACTAAAATGAGACTACCACCAGGCTAGCACAGCACCCCCTGGTGGCAATTTCAGATTTGTCACGCGCACATACTGCCAGGATGAATTTTTTTTTATTTCCTACTGCATGCGGCATTTCCGGCATCTCTCCCGGCCACCCTCAATACCCCAGATGTAATCATCCCCATCTCCAGTAGTTTAAAGATCCTTGGAGTTACAATAGATAGTCATCTATCCTTCGATAACCATGCTAAGCTGATCACAAAGAAAATGTTTAATATGATGTGGATCCTGAAGTGAGTGAAATCCTATCTTCCATTGAAGACTTTCCGGAACCTGGTTCAATCCACAGTCATCACTCAGGTTGATTATTGCAACAGTGTTTTCCTTGGATGTAAATCCCAAGTCCTGAAAAGTCTCCAGACTGCCCAGAACACGGCAGCCAGACATATATTTGGAAAGTCAAGATTTGAAAGCGCCTCACCCCTTCGAGAAAGGCTTCACTGGCTCCCCATCAAAGAGAGAATATACTTCAAGGTCCATACAATGATCCATAAGATCATATCAGGAGAATCCCCCAGTTATATGAACAACCTGATTGACCTCCCAATTAGAAGTAGAACAATGTCATCGCAAACATACCTCAATCTACACCTCCCAAACTGCAAAGGTGTCAAGTAAAAAACATACTATGCATCCAGTTTCTCCTTTCTGGGTAGTCAACTTTGGAATGCTCTCCCAAGACCATCCGAGCTATTAATAACTATTTACCTTTCAGGAAAATGTTAAAGTCCCATTTTTTCAAGCAAGTTTACCCTAATGGACCAGCTTAATTCCACCAGATCACCTACGATACTCCTGCTAAGACGTCAACGCTTACTCTGACCCCAATGTTATACTCAATCCCTCATCTTCTTCCCTCTATCCTTTACCATTTCCCTCCCATTCTCCTTCCTTTTCACCTATCACATCCCTGTCTACCGTCCCTGTTCTAGTTCATTACATTCTTTTCACATGTCCTTTGTAATGCCTTTCATAATGTAAGTAGTTATGATCATCACAATTTATAATACTGTTCCTACATTTCTTTGTTTTTACTGTATTCTTTACCATGTAAGATGCTTTCTTTTACTATGTAAGCCACACTGGACCTGCTGTATGTGGGAAAGAGTGGGGTACAAATGTAATAAATAAATAAATCAGCAGTTGGTGCATGCCAACCGGTCACCATGTATGTAGCGTGTGAGCCCATACCACTAGATCAATGAGTGGCATTAAGGTCTCAGGCCATAAATAGGCACACCCTGTTTTCAATTTTACTGCAGGCCCTTTTCTCGGCCTGTTGAAAAAAAGCCCTTTTTCCAAGACGCGGTAAAAACTGGCCCTGCCCACGTCAAAAGCATGCACCCATACTATGGCAGGCCACTTTTTGCCGCGGCTTAGTAAAAGAACCCCTCAAGTAGTAAATTGCTGTGCACCAATATTTTTATTAGCACATGGCCATTTATGACTTCCATTTACTACTACTACTACTACTACTATTTAACATTTTTATAGCGCTACAAGGCATATACAGCGCTGTACACCATTCACAAAAAAGACAGTCCCTGCTCAAAGAGCTTACAATCTAGATAAGACAGGTAAACAGACAGAACAATTAAGAGTAAGGGAATAAATAGGTGAGGAAAAAGGACAGGGCAAATGAGTAGACGTTAGGAGTTAAAAGCAATGGCAAAGAGGTGGGCCTTAAGTTTGGACTTGAAAACAGCCAAAGACGGAGCTAGATGCACAGGCTCTGGAAGTCTATTCCAGGCGTGAGGTGCAGCAAAACAAAAGGAACAGAGTCTAGAATTAGCAGTAGAGGAGAAGGGGACGGATAAGAGAGATTTATCTACAGAACGGAGTACCTGAGGGGGGGCTTAGGGAGAGATGAGAGCGGAGAGGTACTGGGGAGCAGCAGAGTGAATACATTTATAGGTTAATAAGAGAAGCTTGAACTGAATTCGGAAATGGATAGGGAGCCAGTGAAGTGACTTAAGGAGGGGGATAATGTGTGCATAGCGATTTTGGCGGAAAATGAGTCGCGCAGCAGAGTTTTGGACTGATTGAAGAGGAGAGAGATTGCTGAGAGGGAGGGCAGTGAGAAGCAGGTTACAATAATCAAGACGAGAGGTGATAAGAGTGTGGATAAGGGTTCTGACAGAATGCTCAGAGATGAAGGGATGGATTTATTAAAATAATAGAAATTCTGGCTGCAGTAAAAAAGTGGCATTGGCTTGCGACAATTTCATGAGCCCACACTACCACAGGCCACTTTTTACCGCAGCTTAGTAAAAGGACCCCTTAATTGAATAATAAGCCAATTAATGCCAGTTATCTTATATGCATGTAAATTTAGGTGCAAGATCCGTGCCTACATTTTATGCATGTCCCAGAAAAGGGTGCACAGAAATGGGAGGGTCATGGGTGATTCAGGGTGGAGCATGGGCATGGATTCCAGTTATGTGCGCAATTATAGAATAAGGGGGTTCCACTTGTAAATTCAGATGAGGGCACACCTAAATTCAGATATGGAAAACAATAATATTAACCTCTCTCACAATATGCTAATATATCAACCTAAGCGTTTATTATACTTCTGTATTATGTACTAGACTTCTACAAATCTAAATTTTGTAACCGCCTTTTTAGCAATACGTAAGCCACATTGAACCTGCCATACGGTGGGAAAATGTGGGATACAAATGCAATAAATAAAATAAATAAATAAATGTACATGTGACCACTACGCTTAAGCACTATTCTATAAACTGTACCTAACATTATGCGCAGCTTATAGAATAGCACTTAAGCTCTTTTTTTTGCGCTGATTTTTTAGGCACAAGTTATAGATTTTACCCCCATAGGGTGTATCCCAAAAGGGGGTGTGGCCACGGGAATGGCATGGGAATGTCGGGGGCATTCTGAAGAGTTACACATAGTTATAGAATACTAATTAAGCATTCTCAACTTGGGTGCCAGCATTTAAGTATCATAACGTTTTCACACATCTTTGTTTCCTGCTAACTTTGATGATTTTTTTTCCCCAACGTAAAAAGTTTTCATTTTCTATGGTTTAAGGTTTATTCATTTGATTGACCACCTTTTATCAAGGACGGTACTGCAGTGTACAAAAGGTAATACAACAATTCCAAGTAAAATAGGGAAGAAGCACAACAATGTGTGGTAAAGAGACACACAGGAGTAAAGGCATGGATTGGGACATACAAGGTCCACAGACAGTGAGTCAGTATAGTATCTACCATATAACAAACAAGCAACTGAAGTGCAGGCAAATGATTTATTACACCATTAAGAAACACAACAAGAGAAGAATATTGCTTTATTCCAAAGAAGGAGGAAGGAGGGGAAGGAATAATGAGAGAGGCACAGTTAGACGTGTCTGAGAGTTAAGGTGTCAGTTGGGGTAATAAAGGACTGGACATTCTCTGCTTCCTATTTTGTGAGCTCCCTGGAGCGCAGACTCCCTTATGTATGTCTGTACAGTGGCACATATATCTTATAGCACTATATAATAATTAACAGAAGTAAAATAGTAGTAGTAGTAGTTTAAAGTGTCCAATTTGTTCTCCTAGGGCCCCTTTTACTAAGCCGCGTAGGCAACTATGTGCGCCCGATGCACGCCAAAATGGAGTTACTACCCGACTACCATGTGGCTCTTGCGGTAATTTCATTGTTGGTGCATGTCCGAAACGCACATCTGAAAAATTATTTTTTTATTTTCTGGTGCACGTAGCGGACGCATGCAGGTCATTACCGCCCAAATTCTTTACCACTAGGTTTATGGCTGGCAGTAAGGTCTCAGACCCAAAATGGGCATGTGGCAATTTTGATTTTGCCGCACGTCCATTTTCGGGAAAAAAGAGGGTTTTTTTTACTGATGCGCTAAAAAATGATTCTGCACGCACGCAAAACCCACAAGCCATTTTTCAGCTCACCTTTGTAAAAGGACCCCCCTAGGAAGAAGTGGGGACTGCTAGGTTGGGATAGTAGTGCCAGTTTATTATTATTATTATTATTATTATGATTTATTTACCGCCTTTTTGAAGGAATTCTCTCAAGGTAGTCAACTTTGGAATGCTCTCCCAAGACCTATCCGAGCTATTAATAACTATTTACCTTTCAGGAAAATGTTAAAGTCCCATTTTTTCAAGCAAGTTTACCCTAATGGACCAGCTTAATTCCATCAGGTCACCTACGATACTCCTGCTAAGACGTCGATGCTTACTCTGACCCTAATGTTATACTCAATCCCTCATCTTCTTCCCTCCATCCTTTATCATTTCCCTCCCATTCTCTTTCCCTTTCACCTATCATATCCTTGTCTACCTTCCCTATTCTAGTTTAGGGGAAGAGCGGGGTACAAATGTAATTAATAAATAAATAAATAAGGCAGTGTACAGTAAGAAAAGATCAAACATGAGCAATAGGCAATTACGACAGTAAAAATATTCAAATAACAATACAAAGTATGGCATGGTTTACTACTTACAATGTCAACACAATATGTAATAGAACATTTTAATTTATAGTGAAGGGTAAAGCAAAGATGGAACATATAGTTAGGCAAGAGAGTAAAAAGAGTTAGAAAATAAGGTGACAAATTTTAAAAAAGTAGCACATGAGGTCAGAGAGATATTAAGAGAGAGGTTAAATATTATCTCAGCTTGGGTAGGAGTGGATAAACATGTCTTGCTGCAGTATGTGCAGCCTGTGTCACTCCTTGTGTGTGAGTGAGACTAACATGTTAGTTACTTCTTCCATTAAAGGCCTGGTTGACGAGCCAAGCTTTCACCTGCTTTCTGAAGTAGAGATAGTCTTGAGTTAAGCGGAGCCTTTCAGGTAGTGCATTCCAGAGTGTGGGGGCTACTCCGGAGAAGGCTCGCTTGTGGGTATCACATCGTGCTTAGCACAGCAGTACATTAATTCAGATCTGAGGATTATCAGATGGGGAAAATGAAGTACCTATATAGGTGAAATGGTTTAGATAGGCGGGTCTATGAGTGTAATAAAGGATGTTAATGGAGTACCCATGTAGAGTATCACCCTTTCCCTTCTGTGCTCTAATTTTGCCAAAAATCTGCATTTGAGACAGGTGATCACTTTCCTTCATTATTCAACCTTGAGAAACCAAAAAAAAAAAAGAACAAAATAACCCTTGGAGGCACTTTTATTTATTTATTTGTGACATTTATATCCCACATTATCCCAAACAAGTTTGAGTTTAATGTGGCTTACAATTAAACAGTATAGGATACATAACAAAGAATAATGCGTAAGAAAGTAATTTGTTTTTAAGAATCCAATTTTACAATACAGTATCATAAACATACTGGGATAGCTATGGATGTTTAACATTTAGAAAATCTATCATGAATGAGAAATTGTACATGATGCAAAGAGAAGGTTAATGGTAAAATAGAGTTATAACCAATTCAAATAATAATTAGTTGTTTGAGATGTTGTCCTTTGTGAGGGTTTGCTTGAATAGGAACAATTTAAGGATTTTGTGGACTCTAGTATATTCCTTTATATTTCTTATTTTGGGTGGTAAGGAGTTCCAACCATTTGGTTCCTAGGTAAGTGAAATCTGCTGAGTGGACAGTTTTGTAGATCACTTTTTTGCAATTTGGGAGGTGTAGTCTGAGATAGTTTCTTGCTTCGTATTTAGCATTTCTTTAAGGTAAGTTTATTAATGGAACCATATAGTCTGGAGCTGTGCCATTTAGGATTTGAAAGATAAAGGTACATAATTAGAAGGTGATTCTCGCTCTGATGGGAAGCCAGTGTAATTTGGCCTTAATACTCCCTTATGTAGGTCTTTCCCACACAATAAGGCCATTTTTATGTTGTTGTATAAACCCCGATTTTCTATTTTTTGGGTTAATGGACATGCACTAATGGTGTCATTAGCAAGTGGCCATTTTTTAAAATTACCCAAAGAGTATTTACTGCCACCTATTTTGCTGCTGGTAATGGTGCCTGCATTATCCATGTGCTAAGCAGTTGGTGTGCAGTAATGTAGATTCATTAACAGGTTAGTACATGAATGCCCATTATTTGCTATTGACACACCCCCTCAAAAAATGTACCATGTGGTTAAAACTTTACCGCAGGACTCCTGAGCGCATCCCACAGTACTCTATTTTTTGGTGTGTTAGGCGAATGTTAGCATTAAACACAGCTTAGTAAAAGGATCCGTTGATAAATTGTGAAAAACTAAAAAATGATTAATCAAAATATTTAAATTTGTTTCTCTTATGTGACAACTCTTTATGATATAAGCATATGCCCCCAGAGTTCATATGTGGCTCTTAAATTTGTACACCCAAATTTAAGCACGCTGCCAAGATGCGTGCACAAATTATTTGGTTAATGAGCTCTTAACCACCAGTAATTGGGTGCTATCAAAAACTTATTGATGTTAATTGATACTCAGTAAAATTTGCACATGTATCTGGTTGCACAGTAATCTATAAGGCATGGCGCCTAAGTCCCATAGGACCTAATTCTATATATGTTGCTTAAAAATTCTGCACTGATGAAAAAATTAGGTGTATTCTGTAAACCATGCCTAAAGTTTGGTGCAGTTTACAGAATATGCCTAAATCTGTCCACGAGCCTAGGATTTAGGCACAGGCATTTATGCCAAAGAAAACCCAGTGTAAATGCCCACTCCTAACTTTAGGTGTGGAGTGGATTATTCTATAACACTGCACATAAATTTTTGGAACACCCATGATCCGCCCATGCCCCTCCCATAGCCACACCCCCTTTTGGGATCTGCACGGTAGAATTTATGAAGACTACATTATAGAATATGCTTACCGATTGTGTGTAAATTCTAATTATTGCCAATTAGTTCTGATAATTGCCTTTTAGCATTCAATTATCAGCGCTGATTGGCTTGCTATCAAATTACGTTACACGCAAATCAGAATATGTCCAGATTTATGCACATAACTCAAGGCACCATATATAGAATCCAGGGAATAGTATGTATTCCAAAAGGAGATGTGGCCATGGGAGGTTCATGGGCATGTTAAAGGCATTCCAAAAAGTTACATATAGTTATAGAATACTGGGTCAGCATGCCCAACCTGGGTGCCAGCATTGAGGAGCCGTTTTACAAAGCGGCGGTAAACCCAACACGGGCTTACTGCTCGCTCTTCCGGGACTACCGCCAAGCCAATGCAGTTGCTGGTGGTAGTCCTGCCCCGAGCGTGCGCCATTTCCAGGGGAAAAAGAAACCCCCCAGAGATGGCTTGTGTGGCGATAACCGGACATTGCCACACACTGCCCAGTTACTGCCATGTTAGCGTGGGAGCACTTATCACCACCTCAATGGGTGGCGGTAAGTGCTCCCCGCCACATGGCCATTCAGTAAGAATTCTTTCACCGCTTGGCCATTTGTTGAGGGGCTTCTACCGCAGCTTAATTAAAGGACCCCTTAATACTTTGGACAAAAAGTCTTTTTTTCTAGGAGGTTGCACTACATGTAATTCATCTGGCATGGTGTATGCCATTTGTTGTCCTTGTAATAAACTGTATTTTGGACAAATGTCTAAATCTTTTAAAACTTGCATAAGTGAGCATAAAAGTTATTTAACTCATGGGAGGCTTGAAGCGCCGATGCCACAACACTGTATCGAACAGAAACATAGTTTTACAGATCTGCTTTGTTGGATAATAGCCAAAAATATGCTCTGCTTCAGTTCATTTTCAACATACATTTATCATAGCTTACTGAGTTCAAAATCACAGTATTTATTTATATAGATATTTTTGTAAATGGATCTCTCAGATCAGCGCACCTTCCCCTAATAAGACTAAATGAGCCTAGCATATGTCTAAAAGGGGCGTAACGCAATCTTCATCGATCCTTAAATGTTTTTCATATCTTTTTTTCTTTTTTAAAACATTTATCTCTATTTTCAATTATTGTATCCAGTGTTTTCACTAAGTTAAACCATATACAGTGGGGGAAATAAGTATTTGATCCCTTGCTGATTTTGTAAGTTTGCCCACTGACAAAGACATGAGCAGCCCATAATTGAAGGGTAGGTTATTGGTAACAGTGAGAGATAGCACATCACAAATTAAATCCGGAAAATCACATTGTGGAAAGTATATGAATTTATTTGTATTCTGCAGAGGGAAATAAGTATTTAATCCCTCTGGCAAACAAGACCTAATACTTGGTGGCAAAACCCTTGTTGGCAAGCACAGCGGTCAGACGTCTTCTGTAGTTGATGATGAGGTTTGCACACATGTCAGGAGGAATTTTGGTCCACTCCTCTTTGCAGATCATCTCTAAATCATTAAGAGTTCTGGGCTGTCGATTGGCAACTCGCAGCTTCAGCTCCCTCCATAAGTTTTCAATGGGATTAAGGTCTGGTGACTGGCTAGGCCACTCCATGACCCTAATGTGCTTCTTCCTGAGCCACTCCTTTGTTGCCTTGGCTGTATGTTTTGGGTCATTGTCGTGCTGGAAGACCCAGCCACGACCCATTTTTAAGGCCCTGGCGGAGGGAAGGAGGTTGTCACTCAGAATTGTACGGTACATGGCCCCATCCATTCTCCCATTGATGCGGTGAAGTAGTCCTGTGCCCTTAGCAGAGAAACACCCCCAAAACATAACATTTCCACCTCCATGCTTGACAGTGGGGACGGTGTTCTTTGGGTCATAGGCAGCATTTCTCTTCCTCCAAACACGGCGAGTTGAGTTCATGCCAAAGAGCTCAATTTTTGTCTCATCTGACCACAGCACCTTCTCCCAATCACTCTCGGCATCATCCAGGTGTTCACTGGCAAACTTCAGACGGGCCGTCACATGTGCCTTCCGGAGCAGGGGGACCTTGCGGGCACTGCAGGATTGCAATCCGTTATGTCGTAATGTGTTACCAATGGTTTTCGTGGTGACAGTGGTCCCAGCTGCCTTGAGATCATTGACAAGTTCCCCCCTTGTAGTTGTAGGCTGATTTCTAACCTTCCTCATGATCAAGGATACCCCACGAGGTGAGATTTTGCGTGGAGCCCCAGATCTTTGTCGATTGACAGTCATTTTGTACTTCTTCCATTTTCTTACTATGGCACCAACAGTTGTCTCCTTCTCGCCCAGCGTCTTACTGATGGTTTTGTAGCCCATTCCAGCCTTGTGCAGGTGTATGATCTTGTCCCTGACATCCTTAGACAGCTCCTTGCTCTTGGCCATTTTGTAGAGGTTAGAGTCTGACTGATTCACTGAGTCTGTGGACAGGTGTCTTTCATACAGGTGACCATTGCCGACAGCTGTCTGTCATGCAGGTAACGAGTTGATTTGGAGCATCTACCTGGTCTGTAGGGGCCAGATCTCTTACTGGTTGGTGGGGGATCAAATACTTATTTCCCTCTGCAGAATGCAAATAAATTCATATACTTTCCACAATGTGATTTTCCGGATTTAATTTGTGATGTGCTATCTCTCACTGTTACCAATAACCTACCCTTCAATTATGGGCTGCTCATGTCTTTGTCAGTGGGCAAACTTACAAAATCAGCAAGGGATCAAATACTTATTTCCCCCACTGTATTCAAGTACTTAACTTATCCGATTTTCCCATATCCGATATTCACTTATTTTTATTTTTCAAAAACTGGAGACCAAATGTCACACCGACACAGATCCATGTTTCGCGTTATAAAACGCTGTTTCAAGGTAGTCTCCTGTATATAAAGAAATTTATAATCAGTATATATATATATATATAGCACTATGTTTCGACCTACAGTTGAGCTTTTGGTTATATTGTGAGCTCCCTTCAAGATAAATATCTTGGTGCTTATTAATAATTTGTTGGATAATAGAGCACATTGTGTCTTCATTACAAGGAGGCAATTTTCATTGTTTTCTCATAAAAAAGGAACAATGGTGAATCTATATTTTGCGATTATGTGAAGGTTTGAACTTAGCTATATAGTGGAAACCATTTTTCTGACTATTGTATTGAAGTTCAGTGGTTCCAAAACCTAGTCCTGGAGACACCCTAGTCAGTCCGGTTTTCAGAATACCCACAATGAATATTCTTGAGTAAGATTTGCATGCACTACCTCCACTGCATGCTAATTTCTTTTATGAATATTCATTGTGGGTATCCTGCAAACCTGACTGGTTGGGGTGCCCCCCAGGACCAGGTTTGGGAACCACTGGTTTAGTTTGAATATGATTATGTGATAGTTGAGCTATCCAGTAAGAAACCCAGGACACAACAGAGCAGCCATCTTTGAAAATTAGGAGCTAGGCAGTGTTCGTAGGTTGCAATATAAGTAATGACATAAGGCTAATTTCTATATTATTCGCAGAATGTTTTTTGTTTTGGTGAAAGCTTTGTATGTACATCTGTATTTGCTTTAGAGGTTCTCCTGAAGCAGTATAAGTGATACAGGGCCGCTGTTGAGAACTTCAAAGAGAGGCCCCTCGTGACAGTGCAGAGTCACATCAGTGGGTTTGGCTCCTCTTTCACTGTACCAGGGTCTTTTTTCCTTCTTTAAGATATTGCAAAGGGTGATGGAACTGTGAACATATTTAAGGCACCATTTCTTGGATAAGTTGGCACCATTTCTTGGATACATTAAGTACTGAAAATCTTTCTTGCTGCTTTGAAATGTGACGTTAATATTTAAAAAGAAGTGATAATGTTTACTGTGGAGTTTTTCTGACTGCTGATGTTTTTCTTGGGTAGCCTTTTCTTTTGATGCTAATGTAATGGTATCAGTTTATTATATTTTGCTGGATTATATATACACCAATATATTTGTGCAGCTTTTAAATATATATATTTGACACTGCAGCAGAGAGAATAGTTTCATTTCAAGCCCCTCTCTCCCCATCCCTTTTTCTGGGAACTTCTGATAGCAGGGATAGTTAATTACAAACACTTAACAAAGACAAAAGAGAGATATATAACTCTCTCTGCCCTCCCACCTAAAAAGACTGAACAAAAGGTGGGTACCTGGACGCTCATCAGGACATCTCTGAAAACCAAAGACCCAAGAGACCGAAAGTCTGGAGAGCCCATTGAAGACAAAGACTTCAGAGGGGAAACCATAAACAGGACATTTGCTTGTCAAAGGTATACCTGTCCCTCCCATCAGCTTTCAGACATGTGCAGAAAGAAAGGACTTATAATGTGGTCATGTGAACAGACTACATTAACCATAATGCCTTGCAAAATATCCAGGACATGCACACACCATGCTTCTCTGCTAACATTATAAAAGGCCTGGAAACAGCCCAGCTCGCTCTCTTGGAACCTGCCTCCTCTTGGGACCTGCCTCCTCTTGGGACCTGCTGCTCTCTTTGGGGTCCGCTGATGCCTTGCTCCTGAAACATGTGCTCATCAATCAGCTGGACCACAGCATGCTGGTAACAAGGACTTGTAAGTAACATAACTTTTGATCTAGACCTGCTACTTTGTTCTATTTTATGCACAGATTATCTGTAAAGATCTCTTAAAACCTACCTCTCATGTGCAATTGTATATTAAATCAATCTTTTTGAAGCTAAAAATACGGTCTCTTTGTGTTCTGAGTATATGGTATCTTTTATATATACTTAATTTATTCAATTTATTGCAATTATCACCTTTGGTGATTGGTGGAGAAATTAATATCCTAAAACTTATAAATACAGCATCTGCTCTTAAATTATAAACAGTAGCGAGTGCTCTCGAGCTATTTTCCCCAAAATAAATAATTTCTTGTATCTTGTAACACTAATTGTCAGTGGTGTAGGCTTTACCTTCAAGGTAGAGTGAGGTCTTTTCTCCGCTTTTTTCCTGCCTCTGTTATATGTATCTTTTATCTGAATGTATTTTTGAGTGGAATAGTTATGTTCAGCATGTACCTCCTTGTGGTTTATTATATTGATGCAGATGGTACAACAAATCTTAATAAAATGAAAAGGAATACTTATCTTTGTATTATTATAGTACATTTATCAAAAGTATCATTTCCTAAAACATCCAAAAAATAACTATTGAACGACAACTAGTTCATAAAATGGTGTCAACGATTCAGAGACTTTGCTAGTCCTACTCAGTACAAAAATAGTAACTAAGTTTGCTCCTATATTATTGAGACTTATAAAGTACATCAATATATTCTACAACTTTCTGGCCCCAGTCATAAATCATAGGATAATACCACTGTGAAGTGATTCAATAAGACTTATATTTGGTCTCCAAGCTCATACTTTAAAAGCATTTACGGAAAAATTTTGGGCTTCCATGTAGCAATCTTGAGTCAGGTCACATTCTGTTGCCCATATCTCACCAATTATATACATGGCAAAGGAAACTCTAAGAGTTACTATCTTTTTGATTTTCTATGAACAGAAGCATCTTTATGATTTTGGCCTCATTAGCAATATTTTCCCTCTTTTTCTCCATCAGTACATTAGACATAGTGTATGAAAAGGTAGAAAAATGAATTTAGGGGCTGAAAAATCAAACTATCAATCTAAGATTGAAAGCTCTTTGAGCAGGGACTGTCTTTCTTCTATGTTTGTGCAGCGCTGCATACGCCTTGTAGCGCTATAGAAATGCTAAATAGTAGTAGTAGTAGTAATCTAGTTCATCTTAAACATTTCATTTTTTTAAGATCCACAAACACCTACTATTTGTAACCTCGTCTTTAGTATAGCTATCTGGTAAATGCTATAGGGGTCCTTTTACAAAGATGTGGTAAAAAGTGGCCTGTGCTACTTTTAGCGCGTGATTTTCCTGCACACTCAGGCCACCTCTTAGCTCGTCTGCCAAAAAAAACTGAATTTCTACTTATGACAAAAATGGCCAGGCGTTAAGTCCAAAATTAGCACCTGATCGCGTCCCACAGTACTCCATGTTTAGCTGTATTAGGTGCACATTAACATCTAATGGGATTCAGTAAAAGGACTCTTTAGGTAGGTAAAAGTATTCTTCTGTTAATACATATGTGAGTTTTCTCACAAGGGGGCAGTAGCAGTTCCACAATTTTCCACAGGTAAACTTAAGTTTATACAAGTGAATAATTCTGATTGTATATACCAGAATCAAGGGCCTATGCACTAAAATGTAGAGTGCCCACTAAGGCCAATCAGCTAATATTACGGTCTTATTATGAATCCTAATAGAGTTCCTAAGGGTGTAAATGCTATAATTAGTTCATGTAAATGAAAGAACAGTATATGCAAAATCAAAATTAAAGAAAATTGAGAAAATTGCATGCTATGCTATCTCCACATGCTATTTAGCAAATGTTCACTAAGGCTTAAAATGTAACACCTGCATCAGACCAGGTGTTATCATTTCAGTGTATGCTACATTTCAAGGGTTCAGCTAACCACATGCATGAGGGGATGTGTATTTTACATTTTAATATCAAGTGAATCTAGAGGGATATCATTAAGCAATAAGAGAAAGGGAAAGAGAGGGAGAGAGAGAGGGCAAATTAGTCTAATACATTTGGACAAAGGGAGTATGGTTATTTTAAATTATTTTTTTAGAGGTCAATTTGTGCAGGTGTTTTCTCCAAGGACAAGCAGGCTTATAGATTCTCACAAGTGGGTGACTCCGATCCGTGTCACCCGGTCCGGCATTTACCATAGTTAATGAGAGCTCTGTGGAGTGCAAGGGGCGCTCCTTTGCACATATGTGAGTACCTTCCCGCCTGCTGTGTGAATGCAGTCTCCTCAGTTGTTTTTTCCACGTGAGGAAAAGGGGTTTTCTTATCTCTTCCTGTCACTAGAGATCTATTTTTGTGCATTTTGGCTATTTTTTAGCCTTTTAATTGAGTTCCTGTTGTTGGAACCTCCATATTTTTCTTTCCTTTAATGTTCTCTGTTGTTTTGCCTGGTTTAAAATTTTGTTTCTTTTTCTGTCGTCATCAGGACACTTTTAGGCCTTGATTTTGGTCAGGAACTTTCCCTTTCTTTTTTCATGCCTTAACCCCTTTTTCAGGCACCATCACATTTAATTTAGCTGATAAAGATTTTCCGTCCATGTCCACAAAGATTCCCAGTGACTTCAAGCATTGTACTCAGTACAATCGGACAATCTCTGGGAAAGACACCCATTCTTGGTGCTTACAGTGGCTTGGGCCCAACCATAGCCCTGCTAGCTTTCTCTGTCTTCGCATGAAGAAGAGGACCAAGGTTTCCAGAGAGGCTCAACAAGAGAGGATTTTTGGATCCATGTCCGGTTCCTCAACGTCGGCATCGAGGTTGGAGGCATTGGCATCGATGTTGAGCACCGCACCGGCATCAAAAGGGTCGGTAAACATGGCTGCTACTAGACCTTTAGACATTGGGAGCAATGAAGCCTTGCATTTTGCACTCCACAAAGCTCTCATTTAGCTATGGTAAATGCCTGACCGGGCGACGCAGATCGGCATCACCCACATTTGAGAATATAAAGCTGCTGTCCTCAGAGAACACCTGCTACAGGTAAGTACCTTACCTGCTTGATTTGACTGTCTGAAATTGCCCTTCCTCAGTTCAGCTAAAATTTTGGGTATTATTCCTCAGCAAGCATATTTTAGTCAAGAGGGGCAGCGTTCAAAGGGATTCTCTATTAGGTAAACCTTTCTTAACCTACAAAGAAGGCGTCTTTCAAACTTTCCTCCAGGCCAGGATCAGACCAGGAAGGATCCACCCCCCCCCCCCACCCCCCCAGACTCATCCCCTCAGTGGAAAATTCAAAATATTTTTTAGCGTGTGGGTAGAGTGCACATATTTCAATCTTACTGGGGATGTCTCAACGTGCCCTGCGGTAAGCCCTTTTAAGCTGTGGTAAACATGCATTAGTGCTTACCAGAGATAGTAAAAGGAACCCTCAGATAGAAGTGATATTTGGCACCGGTATTCATAAAACTATATAGAGATTTTATGGCTGTGCCTCTGGACCACCACAATGCTATCCAGAAAGCAGAGAAGAGTCTATAATGATTTTCAGCAGCATTATCCGGATAATATTACTGAAAATCAGTGACTGACCCCAATCAGTGGTATTTATCTGTCATGTGCTGCTTCTCAGATCAATGCTTTTAAATATTGGGCCCATAGTTGTGTTATATATCCCAAAATTCATTTGACAAGAAATTAAGCCTATACCCATCAATGGAGCAAAAACAAATTACAATAGATCTTTAATAGCTATCTTGAGAGTAGGGCTGAATATCATAGACCTGGAAAATATGATTTCAGTAGGGAATATGGGTATACAGGCAAAACATGTTTTGCTATGTTTCGTTTCCACTGTGATTTGCAAGTTTTTTTTTTTTTAATTTTATACCTTTTTTGTTTAAAATCAATTTTGTGACTTCTGCTGTTACAAATCAACAACAACAAAAAAAACCTTCAACTTATAGCAAACCACCCCAGCCTCCCTGATCAACCCCCCTCCTCCATCCAATGACAAGCTATGAGCATCACCCAACCCACCACGGACCCCCAAGCTCCTCACTCCCATATTAGACAATGTATCCTGTACTCACACCAAAGAGGCAGCCAATCCCTCTCTAGCACTTAACAGGAATATTGATGGTATACTGTCAGGGCATGAGCAATCCCCCTTCACTTCCAGCACCTTTGCACTGACGCAAAGTTAGCTGTAGCTTCTGCACAGGAATACAGGAGCTGGCATCCTGGAAGCAGTCAAAGCTAAAGCAAACACAGGTGTAACCTGAACTGGAATACCAGGAGCTGTAATCTTGGAAACAAGAAACACTAAAGCAAATGTAGGTGTAACCTGGACTGGAGTACCAGAAGCTGGAGTCTTGGAAGCAGGTGGCTTTGAGGATCATAGCAGTTCCAAAGACTTTCAGATTGCACAGAAGTAGACTGTTCTCATTCAACAGGGAAGTATTTAAGTGTGAGGGGGTCCACAGAACACTAATACTGTCCCTCTCCCTTAAGAAAAGAAGTCCCTCCGATAGCCTGGGCCACCTTAAGAGCACAAAACCCGCCTAGGGAGGAGGTGAGCTGGGAGGGGTGGAGCCCATACCTGGGAGTTTAGAAGACTGATCCAGGCTGAGGTTAAGGAGGCCCAGGGAAGGAAGAACTGGAGCCCCAGTCTATGCCCCCTGACTGAATATGTCTAGCTACTGTGACTTGGCTAAAGTAAGCCAACCTTTTGCTTTTGTTAAGACTCACAAATTTTGCTGAGGTCTGGCTGGAGCCAGATCTGGACCTCTGAGGGAAAACAAAAACTGCTGTGTTTGGGACGTGGCAACCCCGGCAGTCACACCTTGTATTAGACCTGCCGCTAGAGGCCTGCTTAATAACTGTTTCCTAAAATGCAGAGGTTTACCCACACTTTGTCTCTGGCCCTTGAAGGAACAGGCCCAGGGAGTTCTGTAAAATAAATACGTATTTTGTGTCCATCCATTTTGTCCTGCTGTGTTATTACTCCGGCCCACTCTCAACCCTCGCTCGGGGCCTCACACTAAGCATAAGGTTTTTTCCTTTGAGGATCAGGAAAAGGAAGCCCACTGGAAACATTTCATAAGGGACCTCTCTAATGCAGAACTGCTAAGTTACCAGTTTCAGAAGGGAGACTTTTTGGCCAACCCTGGTTCTGAACTTACACCCCAAAACAGTCTGGGATTTATAGTCCCTGATTCTATGCAATTTTGTTTGTTTGTTTTCCTATTGTTTCAGGTTAGAAACCATCAGAAATGACTTTTCCCGTGTCCTTTCAAAGAAATGTGCATCTCTAATAGGGAACACCCTGCCATGCCTCAGTATGTTTTAAGCTTTGCCTTTGCAGAAGCACATTCTAGAAAAGACAAAATAAGTCTAGTCTTAATATCTTTTTTAAATATCAAATACTTTCTCTACACACCAGTGGTGTTTATCAACTGTAACTCTTGAATCTTCTAAATGAGCTTCTCAATTTATTGGTTCCACTCCAATGCATTTTTCCATTTTGCATGTATCAAGAATGGCTATTTATACAGAACACAGTTGTGCCATAGGATGTTATGCAGCTATAGTAAATGGCAACTAGATTAATTATTCCTCCCAAGCAGAGAATACAAATTACAGTAAATATTAAATAAGTTCATTGTTTCAATTGCCTACTTGCTAAGATTTCTATGGCATTCTAAATCCATTAACCTTTCATATGGTGCCATCATGCTGCCAATAAGGCAATGTTTCTGACAGATTTGTCATGGGTATGATAAATGAGCCATTTTTGCAGATGTTGATTGTATGACCTGCTTAACTTGCAGTTCTCCAGACCTGTCATGTTAATAGATGCCTGGTATCACAAATAAAGACAAATCCCATAGGTGTAAAGCAGATGTCATTAATAATAAATTCCATCACCACTTATGATCAGAACGCCTACAGCAAGGAACTTATACACTAAAATGTATGGCATGAACTTGTTAAAGCCTTTATATAATTATTGCAAAGTCTATCTTTTATGGTCGAGAAATCTGATCCTCCAAATATGCATATATTTTTGTTTTGGTTTAGTATTAAAAATGGAAATAAAAAAGATTTAAATTAGAAAACACAGCATACTGGCATATGGTTATAGAGACTTTCACCTGCAGATTACCAGCTGAAATCTGCTTCAGGTTAGTAATGGCCATTATTCATTGCTATCGAAAAGCCATTCCGTGGTCTCTGCGAAATGAATTGGTAGTTTCATTTGGGCTCCTACTGGAAAGCATCACCTTTTGGAACTCTTGCCAGTAATCTTAACAAAATGGCAGCATATTATGCAATGCAATTTGGCATACCACTTTTTGTAGTATCAGTAGGATGCTATTTAGAATCATAACAAATTGCTTCATAATGAGGTTGTTTTACTAAGCATGCCTCCTACACGAAAAAATGCACTGCCGTGGGGTACACTCAAACACCCAAAGGTAGTTCAGCCATCTGCACATGCTTCCCCAGTGTAAAAAAATAGAAATACTTTGTATTTTTTAGCACAGGGGCATATTTGGGGGGGGGGGGGGCAGAGAATAGGCGTGCCCAGCACTAGTTGGTTAGCGCAGCTACATTGCTACACACCAACCAATTAGTGCATGGTTAGTATGTGAGACCTTTGTACCTACTAAATAGGGGGGCCCTTTCACTAAGCCATGTAGGCACCTATGCATGCCCAACATGCGTCAGTTTGGAGTTACTGCCCGGTTTGCGTGTGGCCCTTGCAGCAATTTCATTTTTGATGCGTGCTGGAAAATAATTTTTATTCTCTGGCACATGGCAGAAACCAGGCAGTAATTGCCATTCTATGCACGTAGACGATTAACTCACAGTTAACACGTGAGTCCTTACCACTAAGTCAATGGCTGGTGGTAAGGTCTCAGACACAAAATGGACGTGTGCCAATTTTTATTTTGCCGCACGTCCATTTTTGGCAAAACTTTTAAAGAGGCCCTTTTTTTTTACAGGCACCCTAAAAAATGGATCTGGGCGTGCCCAAAACACACGCCTGCACTAGCGCAGCCCATTTTTCAGCGCACCTTCATAAAAGGACCTCCTAGGTGTCAACAAGGGTTCATGAGCTAATAGCTACCTGCTAATTTGGAAATTAGCACCTGGCTATTAATAGAAAACATGGAAATGTGGGCCATTCTACAGCTGCACTAAAGTGGCCTCAGAGTACAGAGAAACCCATGCAGAGAAACCCCTTTGAGCACAGCTTAATAAAAGGGCCCCAATATTTGTGCCAGCCTCTACCTGGCTTCAGAAGAGAATGATTATTTTGTCTTGTATATTTTTGTAAGTGTAACTGTCATTGTTGATCTAAGAGCTGAAACAAACTTTACACAGTAGGAGAGAAGATGACTCAGATATTCAAAATAATGCAACACTCTTGCTGTTTTGATCATTGCCAATATGGGTTTTCTTTTTCCCTATTGTTTATAAAACATAATTACATTTTCATTTTCTATGATTTATGATGAACTTTAAATGCTATCCAATTGAAATGTATTACACAGCCTGTTCTGTTCCTTTATTTTTCAAGCATACTATAATTTTTATTTCTGTACAAAGGAAATGTACCTTAGTCATACTAAAGTAATATTTTGCTTTATACAAAAAAATCCTTTGTAAATACATTTCATTCTAATGTTTGTTTTTAACAACTCTTAAAATTTACAGGGAGAAAAAAAAGTCATTTCATTTTTTGAAGTTATCTTTTCCTCTTTACAAGGAAATAGTTATTGGATACTCCACAGTATTAGGACAGAGCCTTTGAAGCGAATGCCCCATTATTATGGAATGCACTCCCTGTGGCACTGCCGTAGAAAAGTGATTTGAATGCTTTTTTTATTATTATTTATTTTAAGTTTCACAATTTAAATACAAGCATTTACATCTTGCAACAGAAATTCAGAGTAAATATTATTTAAAGAAATCAACATGAAAATACCGTATTTTTCGGACTATAAGACACACTTTTTTCCCCAAAAATTTGGGAGGAAAATGGGGGGTGCGTCTTATAGTCCGAAGGTAGAGATTTAGCAGCCCGCTCTCCCGCCCTCCCTCCGAGTTTGGGATCGCCCTCCCTAGGGTTACCTCCCCTCCCCCCGGCCCTGTCACCACCTCTAGTGACGTTGGGGCAGGAAAGAGCCCCCTCTTTCCTGCCCAGCGCGCTGCTCTGCATCCTCCTGTATGCTGCCTGTTATGGTCTCTGTGAGATTCAAAATGGCCACCGAGAATTGAAGTCTCGTGAGGCCACTTCAATTCTCGGAGGCCATTTTGAATCTCACAGAGACCGTCACAGGCAGCATACAGGAGGATGCAGAGCAGTGCGCTTGGCAGGAAAGAGGGGGCTCTTTCCTGCCCCGACGTCACTAGACCACCAGGGAAGATTGCGTGAGTAAGGGGAGAGGTGGTGACAGGGCCGGGGGGAGGGGAGGTAACCCTAGGGAGGGCGATCCCGAACTTGGAGGGAGGGATTCGGACAAGACGCACCAGAGCACCTAGGTTTTAGAGGATGGAAAAAGTGCGTCTTATAGTCCGAATTTTGTTTTTTCCTATTTCCCACCTCTAAAACCTAGGTGCGTCTTATGGTCCGGTGTATCATATAGTCCGAAAAATACGGTAAATAACTCTTTCTTAGACCACCTAATTCAAACAACAGAAAAAGAAAATAGAAATAGGGGCGTTAGGAAACATCGGTGGCATATTTTTAAAAAAGAAATGGAATTATAACAAAGAAGGCCTGGAGATATCCACGTATTAACATAATAAATCCTGGAGATTTTACTTCTCAGAATACTAACTGGTAACTTTTTTCATTTGCAAAAATTCTTTCAGTTGCACTGGTTCAAAGAAAACATATTTCTTATCAAGGTAATTTACTAAGCATTTACAGGGATAAGAAAGAAGAAACTTAGCCCCCAAACTTCGTGTCTCTTCTCTAAATGATAGGAAAGCTTTACGTCTATCCTGAGTGTTTTTCACCACGTCAGGGTAGATCCAAATTCTGTCACCAAGAAACATTTTTGTTGAATTTCTGAAAAATATTTTCATTAAGGAGTTCAAATCTTGTTCAAACACCATCGAGACTAGTAAAGTTTTCCTTTCCAGAGCTGTAGTATCAGTCTGTTCAAGAAAATCGGTCAGATTTTGTAAACCATCAGGTTCTTTCGATTTTTCTCCACGCTTTAAGTCAGGAAGGTAATATACTGATTTGAATGCTTTTAAGTGGGGTAGGGAATTCATGAGTGGGTTGTGGTGAATGTACGGGTGGGAATAGTTTAGAATCAGCTGGCAGTTCTGGGTTAATCATAGCCAGTGCATTTTTCCTAGCGAAAAAGGTGCCAGTACTCAAATGCCAGGCCACCCTTCAGGGGTGGGATGATCACTGAGGGACCCACCCCACAATAGCCAGGCCCCCTGCAACCAATCACAGAATCTATGACAAGCCAGAATTGGTGTGTAGAGCCTGAGCTTTTCCATGGAGTGGAGGAGTAGCCTAGTGGTTAGTGCAGCAGACTCTGATCCTGAGGAACTGGGTTCAGTTCCCACTGCAGCTCCTTGTGACTCTGGGCAAGTTGCTTTTAACCCTTCATTGCCCTAGGTACAAATAAGTACCTGTACATACTATATAAACTGCTTTGAATGTAGTTGCAAAAAAACACAGAAAAGCAGTATATCAAGTCCCATTTCCCTTTCCCTATTTGAGATTCTACATGGAATGTTGCTACTCTTTGAGATTCTACATGGAACACTGCTAGTGGAGGAGTAGCCTAATGGTTAGTGCAGTGGACTTTGATCCTGGGGAACTGGGTTCAATTCCCACTGCAGCTCCTTCTGACTCTGCAAGTCACTCAACCCTCCATTGTCCCAGGTACAAATAAGTACCTGTATATAATATATAAACTGCTTTGAATGTAGTTGGAAAAACCACAGAAAGGCAGTATACAAGGCACATTTTCAAAGCTCATGGACTTACAAAGTTACATATGTTAAGTAACTATATAAGTCTATGTGCTTTGAAAATGAACCCGTGGAGGGGCATAATCAAATGCGAACGCCTATCTCCATGGGCGTCTATATCCAAAAACAGGTACGTGAAGAGGTGGGACAGACCATATTTTCGAAAAAATGGACGTTTTTCAGCTGGGCGTTTGTTTTTTTTAGCGATAATGGAAACTAAAAACGCCCAGCTCAAAAACGTCCTAATCCGAGCCATTTGGTCATGGGAGGGGCCATGATTCGTAGTACACTCGCCCCCCTGACATGCCAGGACACCAACTGGGCACCCTAGAGGTCAGTGTGGTGGACTTCAGACAATGCTCCCACATGCATAGCTCCCTTACTACGGGTGCTGAGCCCCAAAACCCACTACCCACAAATGTACAACACTACCATAGCTCTTAGGGCTGAAGGGGGCACCTACATGTGGTTACAGTGGGTTTTGGAGGCCTCCCATTTACCAGCACAAGTGTTACAGGTGGGGGGGGGGATGGGCTTGGGTCCGCCTGGCTGAAGTGCACTGCGGTACCCACTAAAAGTGCTCCAGGGACTCCAGGGATGCAGGCCTCTAGGACTTGTTGCTGCTATATAACATTGGCATAGCAGTTGACACCTGAAGATTAATCTCTCCGAAAACGTCCTTTATTGGAATAAGCACGCTTACTCACAGTTAACTGCAGATCAGAGGTTGTGCCCCACTGGCAACGAGTCTCCCTGGTACTGAGATGAGCAGTAGGTCAGAGCTGGCAGAATGCTGTACAATGCCCTCTTTCAGCCACATTCAAGGTAAGAACTAAGTTCTGTAATGTGGCTAACACGTGAAAGAAAGGGATCTAAGACTGGCTTACAAGAATGGCCACTACCTCAAGGACTACTGGAAACAAAACAGGGCACACTGTGACCCAGTAAGCAGGGGGAAAAGCACCATGGGAGTAGAGCCTACCAACTACCAACATCGTGAGCATTTGCCACAAGCTAGTGGAATCACAGAGCCCAATACCCTACACCCACCACAATGCATTGCTGATGTGACTCTGCAGTGCGCATAACAGAAAAGGTGTCACACTCACCCGAGAGCCACATCAGAACCAGGGAAAGGCTGTCACAGGATAGAACACATTCTGCTGTCATAGAGGTGGGTACGGCATTTGAGGCTGGCATAGAGGCTGGAAAAAAAAGTTTGTAAAGTGGGGTTTTTTTTGGTGGGAGGGGGTTAGTGACCACTGGGGGAGTCCGGGGAGGTCATCCTCGATTCCCTCCAGTGGTCATCTGGTCAGTTGGGGCACTTTTTTGGGACCTGTTCGTGAAAAAAAAGGGTCCAAAAAAAGTGACCCAAAATCGCGGTAAAAACGCCCTTTTTTCGATTATCTTCTAAAGACGCCCATCTCTCCTCTGCCGATAACCACGCCCCAGTTCCGCCTTCACCACGCCTCCAACACCCCCCCATCAACGTTACCCGTTTCCGCGACAGATTGCAGTTGGAAACGCCCAAAATCAGCTTTTGATTATACTGATTTGGACGCCCATGGGAGAAAGACGCCCATCTCCCGATTTGGGTCGCAATATAGGTGTTTTTCTCTTTCGATTATAAGCTGGATAGTAACATAGTAGATGTCCAAAGAAGATAAACTCATAGCATAAGATATGATATTTTATATGCATGCTTGATCTTGATTTGTCCTTGCCATTTTCAGGGCACAAACCGTAGAAGTCTGCCCGGCACTGGCCTTGTTCTCCAACTACTGAAACTGTCATCGAAGCCCAACTCCAGCCCATCCAAAACTGTCCAGCCATGAACAGGGCATAGACCGTAGATGTCTGCCTAGCACTGGGCTATTTGTCCAGCCACAATCAGGGCACAGACCATAGAAGTCTTCCCAGCATTGGCCTTTTCTCCAACTACTGAAGCTGAATCTGTCCAGCCATGATCAGGGCACAGACTTCACTTCTCAATTACTAGCATTGCCATCTAATCACTGCTATGCTTGTTTGGTCCCATGCCTTCCATATAGGATTCCTTTGGGTTTATCCCATGGATTTTTAAATTCCGTTACTCTTTTCATCTCCACCACCTCCTCTACCACCTTAGTTTTTGCAACTATCCTAAACTCAGTTATTGTAAGTTCCTTTTCATAGGCTTCCACAACAGTCTATCCATAAGGTCCAACTGATCCAAAATTCAGGCACCTAGAAATATGATTATTATACCTTCCTTCCAGAAGCTGCACTGGTAACCAGTAACCTTCCAAACCTAATTCAGAATCCTCCTTCTAATTCATAAAGATGTATATATAGGCATCTCACACTACAGGGCATGTGTACTAAAGGGCATTAAACTCTAACATGTGCTTAGTGTGCATGAAAATGCTTATTTGAAAGCGCGTTAAAGTGTTTTGCAGTAAGTTAAGTTGTTTGTGCATGCTTTGTATGTGATATGAATTTTATTGTATTTATTTTCTGGGGGTTGTCAGGGACAGAGAATGGGTGTGGACATGCTATCCAGCTAGCATGTTCCAACTACCATGCGCTAACTGGTTAGTGCATCCATAACGTGAAAACTCTTAGTGTCTCCTAAATAGGAGGCGGTAAGTGCACCCTCATCAATTTTTTTCAGGTTATGTATGCTAATACCAATATTAGGGTATGACCTGAGGAAGAATTCATTGAAAATGCCCTATCTCCTGGGGAGAAATGGACTTATCCCCAAATTCTATAAGTAGCGTCTTAAGTTGTGAGTGTTAATTTGGCTATATGGCCATATGCGCACACAATTCAATTGATTAACAAACTAAACAGCGCTGATTGGTACTTAACTAGTTAGCAGAACTAATTGACTTTAATTAGAATTTATTTGCATATTTTATAATGTGGTTTGCATAAATTCTAATGCACACAGCTAAAAAGGGGCGTTGTTATGGGCGTGGAATGGTTGAGTCATGGGTGTTTCAAAAAACTATGTGCAGTATTATGGAATACACCCAATCTGTGCCGGAGATTCATTTCCACACTCTGCCTCCATCATATGCAATTCTTTTCCATGCATATTATTTGTGGATATCTTGAAAACGTGACTAGTAATGGGATACTCCAGGAATGACTTGGGAAACACTGTATTTACATACTGAAAATACTAGGATAAGTAAACACTTTGAGAAGTAAATTAAAAAAAAACTCATTCTAATCTCTTAAATGTGGGTGTCATGCGAAATTATAGACACATTGAGCCCTGTTTACTGAACTGCGCTGTAGACGCACAAACTTTTTAGCATGAGCTAAAATTGGTGCACGCTAACATTAGAGACACCCATAGGAATATAATGGGTGTCTCTTTCATTAGTGTGTGCTAATGTTTAGCGAACGCTAAAAAGTTAGCGTGCCTATAGCGCAGCTTAGTAAACAGGGCCCAAAAGCAAAGGAAAAAGACACATTGAGAAAATCTGAGCCAATAGTGAAAAATTGAATTTGAATTTAGATGGTTTATTACTCTACTGAGATTAAAGGCTGCTCAGAAAAAGAGTATAAAAAATGCAAGATGAATCAGTTTTTGCTTGGAACCCCTAACTATATCAGGTTTATTTATCATTAGAAAGATTTTAAGTTTTTTTGGCTGTCATGTCTAGCATTTCAGGACAAACATAAGAGCTGAATTACTTTTTTTTAGCTCACTTATTTTCTGCATAAAAGACTGAGTAGGAAATATCTGAGTTAACACTTTTCTGTGTAACAGGGCCTATTTTTTTTTTAATAAATTTTTTAATTTATCTATTTGTCCCTGGATGGCAGGTTGTGATATGTCCCATCGGTTTCTGTCAGTCACCTTGAAGCATGAGCAAAAACACTTATTTGAAAATATAGATCTCGTAAAATTTTAGACAGATGCCACATTCTACTTGTATAAGGGTACTAGAATATTATTTGAAAACTTGACTTCAAGTAGTATTTTTAAAAGATTAAATAGTCTACTGATTTAACTTCCAATATGACAGCACATACTTAATTGAACTGAATGCTAATATACCATACTTGATTGGTAGATTATTGGGCTGACTATCACATACCAGCTGACCTACAATATACCCCAGTACTTGCATATAAAGTACATTAATGGAACAGCTGAAAATTAACACAGATATATGGCCTGATCAGACACAACCCAAAATACTTGAAGAGCTAAAAGATAGCATTCAATGTATCCCTGTAAACAGAAGAGATTCAAAGAAACTGGAAAAGAGTAGATGTAATATCACTTTATAAGGGTCTGATGAAAGAGGTTTAAGAAAATTAACATCCTTTTGATTTAACATCATTAATGGACAAGCTAATAGAAACACTACTGAAGGACAGAACAATGCAATACCTTGAAGTCATCTGGTTAGAGGATCATAGATAACCTAATTTCATATTCTATTCTATTCCATGTATTTAAATCCCACTTCCATCAATAAACAATCTAAATGGGTTATAATAAGATAAAAACACAAAAATCTGAAATCAAAAATGTTCCTACTACATCATTTATTTATTTATTAGGATTTATTTACCACTTTTTTGAAGGAATTCACTCACGGTGGTGTATAATAAAGAATAAATCAAACATGAGCAATAGACAATTACAGCAGTAAAAATATTCAAATAATAATACTAAATATGGCGGTATACTACATGCAAACAATGTCAACACAATATGTAATAGAACATTTTCCAAAAAGATGAGTTTTTGTTGCTTTGTGAAACAATAGATATCCTGGAAGAATGCATATTTGCACAGGTAATGAATTCCAAACTTTACTAGCTTGGTAAATAAGGGCCACTTTTACTAAGGGGCCCTTTTACTAAGCTGCATAGGTGCCTATGCACGCCCAACACATACCAAATTGGAGTTACTACCCGGTTACTACGTGGCCCTTGTGTAAATTCAATTCTGGCACATGTCCGCAATGCGTATCTGAAAAATATCTTTTTATTTTCTGGCATGCGGCAGCTACGCATGTCAAGTGGCATTTGACGCACCTAGACCATTACCGCGTGAGACCTTACCACTAGGTCAATGGCTTGCGGCAAGGTCTCAGACCCAAAATGGGTGTGTGGCATTTTTCATATTGCCGCACGTCCGTTCTCAGCAAAATAAGGCATTTTTGTAGGTGCAATAAAAAATAAAAAATAATTCTGCATGCGCCCAAAACACGCATCTACACTACTGCAGGCCATTTTTCAGCATACCTTAGTAAAAGGACCCCTCAGGCTTTTTTTTTAAGGAAATGTCTGTGTGGTAAGTTAAACACTTGCCGCATAACCATTTCCTGGGGGAGCCCTTACTGCCACCTATTTAGCATGGTGCTCCATAGATTTTGACAGTGTACCATATGGTCAGCGAGCTTTGAATGAGGCAGAAGACGCTCTGCCAATGGGAAGAAAAGATTAGGGAAGTGACTTCCCATTACACCTCTATGACTACTTTCCTGTTGTTAGCTAGGATCAGGCCACAGAACCACAAGATACCTGTGAGAAAGAAAAGCAGGTGATGGATGGTGCCTATGAACAGTGGGCAGAAAAATTGATAGGTACCTAAAAGATTCAGAGCTCAGTTCCATAGAACCCCTGTCCAGATTCGGATTTAGATAATTTTATTCAATGGCAGTTTTAACCTAGATTGTGATTACTAAAGCACTAAACAAGACTCCCTCCCATCCTCAAAAATGATCCCGTATATATAACAACAACAACACAAAATTGGACATCATGGTGGTAATTCCATAAGGATCTACTTAGTTTTAGGTAGCAAGACTATGCTTACATAGTGATAATCTAGTCATTTATGTTTATACTTATTACTCATTTGATATACCGCCGTTACTGACATATCAGATCATAGCAGTTTACACTAAATATAACAATTAAAATGCAGGAAATTAACTGCATGGCCAATATAGGAAAGTTATAACATTCATATCAAAAATATTCAATATAGTTATAGATACAGCAGTATTACAACAACAGACATATCACAGGAGACCATAAATGTGAAGCTTCTCTACTCCTGGCCTACACCAAATTTCTCAGTGACTGTGGCTGTGGCAGTAAAACTGAAAGCCTGTTGGCCAATTAGCAGAAAAGTATACACCGGGCCCGATATTCAAAGGGGTTTAACTGGGCAGGAGAGGCATCTGCCTGGTTAAAACCCACTGAGCTGGTGGCCACCGATATTCAGAGGCATTTAACTGAGTAGTGTTACTGAATATCTCGGGTTAGTTAAGCCCTCGGCTATGAGAGGCTTACTACCACAAACTAAATATTAGCTTCACTATATTTTGATAGTGTGTATTTTAGCTGTGAGCATGTGCATGGGCAGAGAGTGCAAATATACGCATAAACTTCAGTATTCTGTAATTTATGCATGGTTTTGCTAACATCTAGGTGTGGGCATTTACACCAGCAGTAGGGCTGGTGTAAGTGATCATGTCGTAAATGGAAGTGTATTTTCTGACACTTGTGCGAGAAGGTCTTCATAAAGTAATGCAAAACCCTGCAAAAAAACACATTAAGAACCTAAAGAAAATCCTGACTACAAAAAGGCAGTATTGCAATAATTACATAGGTCTTACAATCCCATTATTCCTCCTGTCAGGAAAACATTGCAAGCCAGACTGCTACAATTTTATTTATTTAGATTTAGCACACATCCTTTCACTAGTATTTTTATTTTTGTTACATTTGTACCCCGCGCTTTCCCACTCATGGCAGGCTCAATGCGGCTTACATGGGGCAATGGAGGGTTAAGTGACTTGCCCAGAGTGACAAGGAGCTGCCTGTGCCTGAAGTGGGAATTGAACTCAGTTCCTCAGTTCCCCAGGACCAAAGTCCACCACTCTAACCAAGGCAAATTACATTCACATAGAGTAGGTGTTTCTCTGTCCTCAGAGGGTATACAGTCTTTCACTATTTTGGGGCACTACCAAACTGTGTTTCCTGGCTTGAGTTCAAAGTTCTTCCACAATGATGATATCAAACTATGCTTCTTTCTCGCAAATAAGATGGACCATTCTCATGGAGCACCTAAAAAGTGAAGGACAGTATCATATTATCTTTTTCCTCCAGTATTGTTTTACTTCCTCTATCATGTGCATCTTACATTGAACTTTTTCTTTTAACTTTGTTTTCTACTACTACTACTACTACTACTACTTAACATTTCTAGAGCGCTACTAGGGTTACGCAGCGCTGTACAAAATAAACAAAGAAGGACGGTCCCTGCTCAAAGGAGCTTACAATCTAAAGAACGAAATGTCAAGTTGGGCAGTCTAGATTTCCTGGGTAGAGGTGTAGAGGTTAGGTGCCAAAGGCGACGTTGAAGAGGTGGGCTTTAAGCAGAGATTTGAAGATGGGCAGGGAGGGGGCCTGGCGTATGGCCTCGGGGAGTTTGTTCCACGCGTTGGGTGAGGCACCCTTCCTCTCAATCTTCTTTCTTCTGTTGTATCTAACTATAACTTTTCATATCGTTCTCTCATCTCCATTCTCTTATCTTTTCCCTAGACCTTCCATTTCCGCTTTTCCTTCTACAGCCTCTTATCCCTAGTCCTTCAGTAACTCTTCCCTGTCTTTCCTCTCCTCTCTACTGTCCAGCATTTTCTTTCTCATTCCTCCCTTCCCCATGGTCAAATAATTCCCCTCCCATGTTCTTCCTCTCTATGTCCAGTATCTCCCTTTCACTGTCCCCTTGTGGTCTAGCTTATCTGTCAATTCCTCCCCTACCCAAGTATTTCCTCTACCATTAGTGCTGTCCTTCTGATAAATTGTTATTATTAATTGCTGACATCTGCAAATACTGGGCTCCTTGTCTCTCCTAGGTTATCTAAACATTCATGCTGACAAGATCAATGGGGGCTCCTGTTGCATGTGATATACCTGGGCTTTCCATTTTGTCCTCCTCCCTGACAATTGTTCTATCCTGTGATGTGTAAAACATCACCCACTGGTATACCTGATCAATCCTGGTTTCTATAGAAAACACCTGGTGAACAACAATGCTATCTACTGTGTGATATTAGTCCCTCAAAAGAGTGTCTTATATAAACTTGTATATTCTCAAAATGGAACCACTTGATTACAGTCATCATTATATACTATACAACCTGTATATATCCTGTATATGTAATTTTGAGAATAAAAAAATATAACTAGTTGATATTATTTGGTTCTATTGCTTTGAGTTATTTCCTATTTAAAGAATTGAATATTCATCATTATTATATAAAACATACCACTCTTATGGGAATATAACTCTTAGGAAAAGAACTATAAATTGTTTCTTTAACAATGAATATCTTATTCAACATATTGGCTAATTAAACAGGACCATATCAATGTATGATGAGTCTTTTGAAGGTCTCTTGGTCTTTTAACTAATTTCAGCTCAATAGGTGCTGACCTTTACCTGTCACCACATCCCTTGTTGACTTCCTTTGAAACCCGAATGAAATATCTGAAGCCAAGTCTATCAAGCAGATTTGAGTCTCTTTGAAAGAATAATATGCTATCAGTGGACTTAAGGAGGTGACAGAAAGATCAATCTCTGCTGAAGCTGTCCTATCAGTCATATGGGACTACATTAGTATTCTGCTATTGTGTTTATGTCATTACTGCCATTCCATTCCCAAAAGTGTTAATGCACTAATTATGGAAGTGGGTGAAGACCTGTCCCAGTTGTACAAGATCAGAAATAGTACTTCATCTGAAAGGAGAAAGGCAGAAACAGCTGTTTATTCAAGTGCTGTGGTATGTGATTAATATTGATTGAGCAAAGCAAGAGAAAGTATGTGACCTTCTAAATCCCCTTTTGTTTCTGGAAAGTTAATTTTTCAAAATCCACTATAGCTGGCTTTCAAAGGAAAAAAAAACAATAAAATGATCCAACAAAAAAAGCCATGCATGAAAATATATAGTATACCATATAAATGACTTGTAAATTAAATTTATTTTTAAATATCTAAGCAGGAATCTTTTACTCCAGGATCCCAAACTTGGGTCTTTAGTCAATTAAGTTTAGGACTTAGGAGCCTACATGATGTTTTAGTAGTAGTGTGGTTGAAAAAGGTCCCTGAGTCAAACCTAGACCTCCTGTTCCTCAGGTTGGCTTGGGTTGGGGGTGCACAATAGTGAGGGGAAAAGGAAGAAGGGAAGAAAGGCATTTACCTTTGTTTATTCATTTGCTTAACTGTCTTTAAAAAAATAACAACAAAGTGGTGTACAATCAAAATAGAAAATGGGGTCCTTTTATCAAGCTGCACTAGAACATGGCTGACACTGCAATTAGCACATGGGTTTGAGGTATGCTCTGGCCACTTTCTAGCATGGCTGAAAAATGGCCACAGTTGGGGATTTTTTAAAAATAGTCATAAATAGTCATGTGCTAATTTCCCCATTAGCACATGGTCATTACTGCTTGGAGCCCTTACCGAAACATCAATTTAGGAGGCGGTAAGGACACCTATGCTACTTCTGTGGTAATTGGGTAGCACATGGTAATGTGCCTGCACTATCTGATTAGCACAGGCATGTCTATTCACCACCCCCAGACATGCCTCCTAAACAAAAAATAAAAAAATATTTTTACTGCGGGAGTAGCACATGCTGCTGGCCAAACTATTGTGGGATGCCTCAGTGCATCATAAGAATATAAAAAACATAAGAATAGCCATACTGGGTCAGACCAGTGGTCCATCTAGCCCAGTATCCTGTTTCCAACAGTGGCCAAGCCAGGTCACAAGTACCTGGCAGAAACCCAAATTATGGCAACATTCCATGCTACCAATCCCAGTGCAAGCAGTGGCTTCCCCATGTCTGTCTCAGTAGCAGACGATGGACTTTTCCTCCAGGAACTTCTCCAAACCTTTTTGTAGACCCAGATATACTAACCACTGTTACTACATCCTCTGGCAAAGAGTTCCAGAGCTTAACTATTTGTTGAGTGAAAAAAATATATCTTCCCATTCATTTTGAAAGCATTTCCATGTACCTTCCTTGAGTGCCCCCTAGTCTTCGTACTTTTAGAATGAGTAAAAAATCGATTCACTTCTACTCATTCTATACTACTCAGGATTTTGTTTCTCTGTTCATCTTATTTTTATTAATAGCCAAAAACATGACAACAGATGCAAACAATTTAGCAAAGACACAGCTGCCATAATTTCTGAAGAAGCCAAGAACCCTACTTTCCCCCCATCTCCTCCCCCTCTCCTAGTTCTTGAACACAGTGTAGACTGTCACGCATCACAGATCAAGTATAACAATCCATGTCAAATGTTAAGGTGATAACTGCATGCTCTTAGGGTTAGGGTCCCCAAAAGGGTTCCCAAATGACCTGGAAGTGCTGGCCAGCGGCATGAGACAGATCCATGAGTGCCATATATTCTATACGCTTCTGAGTGTCCCACTGTAGTGTCCTTTGCCCGCATTAGGCCTACCGCGCCTTAGTAAAAGGTCCCCAATATGCATTAAAGAATCACAAAACACACAATAATATAAATAACACCCACCCATATCCAGCCTGTGGAGGTCAGGGTTTTAAAGCTGATTTAGACCCAGATATTCAATATCAGGCTTAATCTAGGCTCCAGCATTGAATATCTGTTCATGTGTGGCAGTCAGCAGTTATCCAGGTGACAGCCAAATGTTAGGCTGATGCCCAGATAACTAAGTAAAGTTAGGACCGCCTTTTTGCTGTACTAATTTTGTCCAGTCACTTACCCAGCTAATGGACTAAAAATACCACTAACCAGATAAGTCCTTGCTCTGCCCTGACTCTATCCCTGAACTGCCCTGGACCCTGGCATATGTGCTGAAACTTGGCCAAGTTGGGTTAATGATCAATAAATTTGTTTGTGGAGAACCCTGAATCTGTTCCTTCTCTGGACTATCTCTGCTTTGTGTCGTTGCTTGTGTTGAGCATGCAGAGTATTTTGCTTCTGTTGTGTTGGCTTTGACGTGGCCCGCCATTGAATATCTGGGTTAGATTCAGCTTGTGGCAGTCATAGGATTTAAAACTGACTGCTGCAGACTGAATATCGGAATGGTGGGGGTTAACATTCAAATAACTTTAGTGTAGTATATCAAAAGAAAATCCTAATGGATCATAATCAGTGAATATATATCCCAAAAGTTAATGTCAAGTATGCTTTGTAACAGATTTCCTAGGCTTAGAGGCCAAGTAGGAGCATACAGTGAGGCACATAAGCACTTCTGGGGCTCTTGTATTTAAGTGTGGTAAAGTTTAGCATTTACTATGCAATAACAGGAAAACTTAATGCATTTTAAGTACAAAGCTTGAGTGGTAAATGCAAGGAACATGCCCAGTATCTGTCTTGCATTTACTGCAAAGGGCAGAGCCTTTCTGCATGAGCACTGTGCTACATGCCTGGGCAGATAGTGCATATCTTTCCCACCTACCCTGCTTCCAACCCCCTTCAGCCCTGATCCTTTCATCTGATATTCCCCGATTTGATCATCTGCTCTGATCCCCTAATCACATTATCATATCTATCTTCTGCTCACCAACCCCCAGATCCAAAACCCCAACAAACGTCTCCCACAAATCAAGGGCATATCCACATGCACAAATCCCAAACCTCTCCTACTCCAGACTCCCCTTTGAACCCCCATCATCACTGGACCTTACCCAGAGGTAATATCTGGTGGTGTAGTGGGCTGGGGCTACAGTGGTCCCCTTCTGTCCCTACCCTGACTAGATCCGAGGTCCAAAATTGCACATACCACCCTTAGCGGTAGTCTCACAGTGCTATCACCAGGGGTTAGCCTTCCATATAAGGGCATAAAGAGGATTTATATATGTTTTCAAAACAAAAATGACCTCAAATTTGCATACTTTTAGCCTGATTTTTAAGCCTTAGTTCAATCACAGTCTGTGTATATATGTGTTCTTGATTAAAATTTCGGGGCACATAGGCACATAAGAGGGATATGATGTTTATACTTTAGACACTCAGGAAGTAACTAATAATGGTGATGTATAGTTGATTTGGGTGGAGAAGGTTGACTAGAATGGCATGCAAAGGCAGAGGGCCAAGGTTCTTTAAAATCTGATCATGTCTGTTTATGCACTGAATACAGCAGTTGTAGGAAGGTAAAGTTTTGATTCTATTTTACAACTTCTATTCAAACATTTTTCTCAAACCTTTTCAGTGAATTTTGTGCAATTGACATCTTTTTCATCAACCAAAACTTTGGTAGCCTCTTAAAATTTATTACACTAAAATGTCCATATCTGATTATATTTATAACTCAGTAGTACTACAATTTTTATTTAGGTCAAAACTTCTTCTATATAAGGGCATTCTGGCACTAATTATAGAACAGATTGTGTTGGGATTTGCTACAGGACTGCACTATGGCAATACAGATTAAGCAATTAACCTTGATGTCACTGTAATTATTAGGATACTTTAGCAAAATGAACTAATTTCCCCACAGGATGTTCTCTTGAAATCAACTTCTACTTTTTTTTGTGATGCCAAAATAGGAATTGGCAATGGAAAATTAATCTGAAATTTTTTACTAAATATGTTAGGTAGTTTATAGAATAGGAATCAATTTGTGTCCCTGCAATTTAAACATATTTCAAATTTTGGAAAATATGCAAAGTATGTTAATTATAAGGTTTTTAAAATGATCCTAATACTGTGCAATCATATATTTTCAAATTTTAAAATGTCAATATAATTTACAGTGATAAATGGATTTTTTTTATAAAGCCATGTTTTCCATATAAAATCAGTACAGCATGTGCTACCACCAGAATACAGAATGTGTCTGCAGAGGCTTGATCTTCCACACCGAGTCAATGTGTTACGCTTCACACAAAACACTGGATAGTGAGCCCTTGGGCCACCGAGGGACGGCAGTGGCAGGAGGAACACTCACCCCACACCAGCACAGGCAGAGCTGACGTACCTGGATTTGGCAAGGTCTCTTAGGCAGGCAGCAAGACGAAGCAGAAGTCAGGTCCAGGCACAAGTTCAAAAGGCAGGCGGCAAACAAAAGCAAAGTCAGGTCCAGGCAGAAGTCTCTATGCAGGCGGCAAGCAAAAGCAAAGTCAGGTCAAGGCAGAAGTCTCTATGCAGGCGGCAAGCAAAAGCAGTAGTCAGGTCCAGACAAAAGTTCAAAAGGCAGGCAGCGAGCATGATCCTGCCAGGTATGATCCTGGAGCGTCATCAGGATGTTGTGGTTCCTCCGAGCTCATGGCCTTGCAATCTGTCACGCTTCACTCAAAACACTGGATAGTGAGCCCTTGGGCCACTGCCGAGGGACGGCAGTGGCAGGAGGAACACTCACCCCACACCAGCACAGGCAGAGCTGACATACCTGGATTTGGCAAGGTCTCTTAGGCAGGCAGCAAGACGAAGCAGAAGTCAGGTCCAGGCAAAAGTTCAAAAGGCAGGCGGCAAACAAAAGCAAAGTCAGGTCCAGGCAGAAGTCTCTGTGCAGGTGGCAAGCAAAAGCAAAGTCAGGTCAAGGCAGAAGTCTCTATGCAGGCGGCAAGCAAAAGCAGTAGTCAGGTCCAGACAAAAGTTCAAAAGGCAGGCAGCGAGCAAAAGCAAAGTCAGATCCAGGCAAAAGTTCCAAAGGCAGGCGGCAAGCAAAGTCTAAGTCCAAGTCCAGGCAAAGTTCCAAAAGCAGAATACTGAGGGTAGCAAAGGGAATGAGAGCATGCCACCGAGGCAGAGACATACCAGTTCCTCCCTCTCAAGGCCCCCCCCGGACCTCTTGAGTGATCTAGGTCTCCATGGATATGTCTGATGGAATCTGTTGGTGCGTTTAAGCGAGTGATCCATAATCCCCGTACTAGGCATGGGTCGTGAGGCAGTCGCTTGTGGACCAGGCTGGAGCTTGTACCCCAAGTTGGGTCGAGTGCCCAGCACCGAAGCAGGGCTACCCACCATGATTTGCTGTGGACTCCTCAGCGAGCCCTGAGACCTCAGAACATCATGGCGGTCCGGAGCCTTATGACCTGAATCCAGTCTCCGAGGGGAAATGCAGGATAACCCGCCTCAAGGGGTCTTCTTAGAGCCCCTGATGGCGGAACTCTGGGGTTTGGACACCGAGTCAACTTCAGTTTGGAACTGACTGATCAGGGGTGCCAGATAGACACAGTTCAGATTCATTGCAGCCACCTCCAAGTCCTGGTACTGTGAGTCACTAATGTCAGTCCAGGCATCTGATTCTTGCTCTTGCTGTTCGCTGTCTCTCTCACCATGGTCCGACATGAGGCAATCCTTCCTGCAAGACTCACCCCAGTCCAAAATCTCTCCCTTTTCCCAGTCTAGGATCGGGTTGTGTCTCTGTAACCACGGTAGACCCAACACAATGGGTTGCACGGCTGACTGGAGGACGTAAAAGGAAATGTCTTCTCTATGATCTCCAATACATAAACTCACTGGACCCATCTGGGTATTAACATAACCTTGAATACGTCCATAAACTGAAAAAAGTGGCATGGTCTTAGGGTGTTCTTGTATAGGAATGTTTAATTGATGGACCAGGGCCTCGGCAATAAAGTTTCCACCGGCCCCGGAGTCCAGAAAAATTTCAGTCTGTTCCCTCTTGTGACCAAGATCGAGCATAGCTGGCACCAAGAATTGAGTACAAAGAATGCCAGTAGATAGACTTACTATAGTGCCTGCCGTCAAACCCTGATCCAGAGGTGCCGGTTTAAGAGGGCACCTGGCTGCATAATGTCCAGTATCACCACAATACAGACAAAGGTTGAGACTCCGATGTCTCTGTTTCTCCTGCATGGTGAGGCACGTGTGTCCTAGTTGCATGGGTTCCGCGGGTGGTAGCGGAGAAGCCTCCTGGCCCCTAGACCTCGGGGGCACAGCCTGAAGACTTGGCGTTTTGGTTTCCACCCTTTCTGTGGAGCGCCGTTCTCGGCTACGCTCCTGGAACCGAATATCAATTGTAGTGCAGAGTCTAATCAGGTCATCCAGTTCCGTAGGAAGATCACGTCCAGCTAGCTCATCCTTAATTTGGGGCGCCAACCCCTGCCAGAAGGATGCAACCAGACTCTCATTGTTCCAGGCTAACTCAGAAGCCAGAGTGCGGAACCAGATGGCATAGTCGCCCAAGGTTCGCATTCCCTGCTTAAATCTAAACAGTGCTGACGTTGCGGAGGTGACTTCCCCAGGCTCCTCAAACACTCGTCTAAACTGGCCCAGGAAACTGCGGAGGTCATGCGTCACGGGGTCATTCTTCTCCCACAAAGGGGACGCCCAGGCTAAAGCTTGTCCAGACAATAGCAACATAATATAGGCTATCTGAGTTCTTTCAGTAGGGAAGTTTCGAGCTTGAAGTTCAAAGATTATGGCACACTGGTTAAGAAAGCAGCTCCGGCCAGTCTGGAATCTGGACTTGGGGCTTGAGCAGCGGCTGATCTCATAGACGCCGTCATAAGGTTCTCCAACTGTTGTATCTGAGCCCCCAGGGACTGGATGGCCATGCCTAAGTTTGAAAGCTGCCTGGTATGATCCTGGAGCGTCATTAGGATGGGTGGTTCCTCCGAGCTCATGGCCTTGCAATCTGTCACGCTTCACACAAAACACTGGATAGTGAGCCCTTGGGCCACTGCTGAGGGACGGCAATGGCAAGAGGAACACTCACCCCACACCAGCACAGGCAGAGCTGATGTACCTGGATTTGGCAAGGTCTCTTAGGCAGGCAGCAAGACGAAGCAGAAGTCAGGTCCAGGCAAAAGTTCAAAAGGCAGGCGGCAAACAAAAGCAAAGTCAGGTCCAGGCAGAAGTCTCTATGCAGGCGGCAAGCAAAAGCAAAGTCAGGTCAAGGCAGAAGTCTCTACGCAGGCGGCAATCAAAAGCAGTAGTCAGGTCCAGACAAAAGTTCAAAAGGCAGGCAGCGAGCAAAAGCAAAGTCAGATCCAGGCAAAAGTTCCAAGGCAGGCGGCAAGCAAAGTCTAAGTCCAAGTCCAGGCAAAGTTCCAAAAGCAGAATACTGAGGGTAGCAAAGGGAGCGCAGCAGCAAACACTCGCAGAAGAAACACCTCTTAAGACCTCTGTTGCAAGGCAAACTAGGGAAGCTTCCAGGAAGTTAATAAAGGCCAACAGCCAGGGAGTACACCAGGTACGGAAACAGCTCAGTTCCAAAATCAAGACCAACTGGCAGGCTAGAACATCCGGACCAGACCGGCATGACTTCTGAAACCGGGAAAGCCACAGACAGTCCATTGCACCCACCAGGTCTGACCACTAGAGGGCCATAAAAACACAACGTAGGCATTCCATATTTGAGACTTGAGGAGGCTAAAGGGTCTTTTTACTAAGCTGCAGTACAAGGGGGCCTGCACTAGCATCAGCACATGTTTTTGACACAAGCTGAGGCCCCCTTTTACTGCAGCATTTAAAAGGCTGTCCATTTTTGGAAAAAGGAAATGGCCGTGCGGTAAGTGAACCACTTACCACACAGCCATTTCAGTGGGAAGCCCTTACCGCCACCCATTGAGATGGCAATAAGGACTCCCATGCTAACCTGGTGGTAACCGGGCAGTGCTGATCACTGCTGGTTAAGTTCCAGTGCTACAAAAATAGGACATATTTTTATAGCACCAGACATGGCACAGTAGCCCAGCAGTAGTTCTGGATTGGTGCACAGCAAGCCCGTGATAGGCTTACCGCTGCTTAGTAAAACGGCCCCTAAGCCTTCCCCAGGACCAATGGCCCCAACTCTGAGTCATCTCCTCTCCACACTCACCTCAGCTGATGCTGATAGCAGAACAGTAGTAACAGTTTTTTTTTTCATTCATATATCTCCGTGGTATAAGCACATTTAATTAAATTGTTTAAACCTACTCGCTTTGCTGTTGCAAGGTATGAGTGGTAAATACTCCTTACAGCACTGGTCTTCATTAATTTTTAAGTCAGAGCCACTTTGAATCCAAATGAGTTGAAGGAGAACTGCTGGATATCTTCCCATGTGGTGCCAAAACACTGCTGACCAGCAGATATCAATGACATCCATCTCCGCCAGCCCACCTTCAAACTTTCCATTTGGGGTATCCGCCAGGTATGTAGAAATGAAGACCAAACTAGGCCCTTTTGTGCTTTCTAATGCTGTTGCAAAAAAATTCAAGTTTTAAAACTATGGGGAAAAGGGTATGGAGACTAACTAATAACGTTTGCTTCTACTTTTTTAATTTATTTTTTAAATTCTGTGTTTATCAATATCCTACAATTCTTCTTTTAAACCCAATCTTAAGTTACCAAGCACAGAATAAAATAATGTCACTTACCCACAGAAATGTTCTCTTCTCTCAGAACTTCTCAGAAGAGAAATGCTTTGTCCATCAAGCATGCGGCTCTTTCCCCCCATCCACTTTCCCCTTTCTCTCACAAGCTCGAGTAGAGAGGCAGAAAATTAATATATTTTTCAAAAACAGAATGACGATGATGGCTGTCCCAGAGGTCTCCAGGGGCCACCTTGGCCCTCAGGCCTTGCATTGAACAACACCACCTTACAATATTATCTGGAGATACATTTTCAAGGGGAAATGCCGTGGCCTACAAGTTGCCACCAGCTGGATATTTCCTTCCCCACTCATTTCTTTTATCTCTGTGTTATTGGTTAATGTTAAAAAAAATTGGACATCTGTGAAATAAGTTTCAAAAAGTACATCTGTGATTTGTGGAGAATACTGAAAAAATATTGTCTGAAGGAACTTAAAACTAATTAAGTTATAATCCAAAAACTTCTTACAGTTACATTGCACTTTGCATTATTGGTAATTCGGAGCTTTCCAGTTTTTTTGTTTTGAAATGCTTTTATATGAAACTAAATTTGCATTTGTTAGTTTAAACAAATTACTCTTGCCGAATATAAACTAAACAGTAGACACATGATTGCATGCATTTTGTAGGTATTAATGCAAGCTCTGCAACTAAAAGACCATTAAACAAAAACAGGTCCATGTATTACAATAATGTAATGCATTTTTGAGTTTATAGATCTTGCATTGTTTTAATTCAACGTTCCATAAAAAAATAACTTTGATTAAAGCTATAATCCCAAAGGGAACATGACACAAAGAATACAAAGAAATTCACTGAGTTCTAGTAAGTGCAATTAGGTCAGCAAATTTTTGCAAAATAGCCTATTAGTCATTTGTCAATATACAGTACCAGTTTATGTAGTTGTAAAACTATTCATTAGCTGTGTTTATACGTGCTGCCATTTGCTGACTACTAAGGAAGGTTTGCATAACCTTTAGCAAAGTGCAGTTTGTAATGTGCAGTTTGTAATGTGCAGTTTGTAATACTGAACACAAACAAGTACTCTAAAGTATTTATGCAGTTGGTGGTGATGTTTGTTACATAAGTGTTTTTTTTTTTTTTAAATATCTATCTATCTATCTATCCAGCGATTCATATAACTTTGACAATTTTATTTGCAAAATGGCCAAAGGGTGGGACAAAACCTTATACGTTCAGGACTAAAGTTATGTAAGTGCAAGTGGGTATTTATCAGGTCTAATTTTAAACTTATAACTGAACTTTTAAATTTATGGGGCTCATTTTCAAAACAGAAAAACATCCAAACAGCAGCACAAAACAGCAAATGGACTTTTTTTTTTTTGCCAAAACGACTAAATAGCTATTTTCAAAATAAATTTTAAGATGCTTTTCTACGCAGTTATTCTGCAGCGCATCCAAATCATAAGATGGCATGTCGGGGGGGGGGGGGGGGGTGTTGGGGACAGGATTGGGGCATTCCCAGAACTTGGATGTTTTTCTGCTGTAATGGAACACTACTACTACTACTACTACTACTACTACTACTACTACTTGACATTTCTAAAGCGCTACCAGGGTTACGCAGCGCTGTACAATTTAACATAGAAGGGCAGTCCCTGCTCAAGGAGCTTACAATCTAAAAGAGGAGCTTACAATAAGTAAAAACATTCAGGGCTAAAAGTTAGACATTTTCAAGCACAAATAAAACATAAAAAATTGTCCTAAATGACCAGCCTGCTTATTTTCGAAGGAGAAGGGCCCCCATCTTCCGACACAAATTGGGAGATGGGCGTCCTTCTCCTAAGGTTGCCCAAATCGGCATAATCGAAAGCCGATTTTGGGCATCCTCAACTGCTTTCCGTCGCGGGGATGACCAAAGTTCAAGGGGGCGTGTTGGCTGTATACCGAAGGCAGGACAGGGGTGAGGTTAACAGATGGGCATCCTCAGCCAATAATGAAAAAAAGAAGGGCGTCCCTCACGAGCATTTGGCTGACTTTACTTGGTCCATTTTTTTTCACGACCAAGCATCAAAAGGTGCCCAAACTGACCAGATGACCACCAGAGGGAATCGGGGATGACCTCCCCTGACTTCCCCAGTGGTCACTAACCACCTCCCGTCCCGAAAAAAACAACTTCAAAAACTTTTGTCTTTTTTAGAGCATGTCCTTCACTATGCCTCCATCCCTGCGACGGCAGTTGAGGATGTCTAAAATGTGGATGTTTCTGTGAGAAGGACATCCATGCCTATGCTATGCCTCTGATACCCTCTTTTTTTATTTATTTGGATTTTGGATCACAGGTAGCAGCAGTGGGATTTGAACCGGCCACCTCGGGATTGTAAGACTGGTGCTCTAACCACTCTGCCACTCCACTTTACTCCCTTGAAATTTGGCCATCCCTGTGGGGGGGGGGGGGGGCAGCATGCAGGTCCCTGTGGGGGGGGAAGTATGTATTTGTCAGGGGAGGCATATCAAAGGTGTGGACGTCCTTCTTTCAAAAGTTTTGGATGTCCTCAACTGCCCCCTACAAGGATGGCCAAATTTCAAGGGAGTGGCAGAGTAGCTAGAACACTGGTCTTGCAATCTAGAGGTGGCCGGTTCAAATCCCACTGCTGCTACTTGTGATCCAAATAAATAAATAAAGAGGGTGTTGGAGGTATGGATGTCCTTACCACAGAAACATCCACATTTTGGACAAAGGAAATCGTGTGCAAATGAGTTAACAGCAAGAAGCTCATTTGCATGCAATTTCCTTCATACATGCCCGTTCCTTTCCAGATCAGTAAGGGATGGGCTTTTTCCATTCAGTTAGTGGGACCAGTGCACTACGAATGCTGGCTCCTCCTACCACGAAATGGCTTGGATTTGGTAATTTCTGAGATGGGAGTCCTCGGTTTCCATTATCGCCAAAAACTGGAGACGACCATCTCTAAGGTCAACCTAAATTTCATGATTTGGGCATCCCTGACTGTATTATCGAAACAAACAATGGATGTCCATCTTGTTTCAATAATACGGGTTGCCCCGCCCCTTTACGGGGTCTTCCTTAGAGATGGGTGCCCCTGTTCGACTATCCCCTCCAGATAGCCACTGGAGGAATTAAGGCATAATCCTTCCTTATTCCCCCAGTGGTTGCTGACCCCCTCCCACCCCCCAAAGATGTAAAAGAAATACTACATACCAGCCTCTATGACAGCTTCAAATGTTACGGCCAGTCCTATTAAAGCATCAAGCAGGTCCCTAGAGTAGCCTAGTGGTCAGTGCAGTGGACGGTAAAGAAGAGGACACTGTTATAAGTACATAAGTATTGCCATAATGGGACAGACCAAAGGTCCATCAAGCCCAGAATCCTGTTTCCAACAGTGGCCAATCCAGGTCACAAATACCTGGCAAGGTCCCCAAAAAGTACAATACATTTTATGCTGCTTATCCATATCCGGCCAGGCATGGACATCCTTCTCACAAACATCCACAATTTGGACGTCTTCAACTGCCGTCGCACAGACAGAGGCATAGAAATATCCAGTGTACCTGAATGTAACTCACCTTGAGCTACTACTGAAAAAGGTGTGAGCAAAATCTAAATAAATAAATAAATAGCTAAGGACATCCTCAACTTCCGTCAACGGAGGCATAGCGAAGGAGGTCCGTCACCCATACTCTAAAAAAAAAAAAAAAAAGTCATCCACGATTCCCTCCAGTGGTCATCTGGTCATTTAGGGCACATTTTTGTGGCTTGGTCGTAAAAAAAAAGGACCAGGTAAAGTCGGCCAAGTGTTCGTCAGAGGCGCCCTTATTTTTTCCATTATCGCTTGAGGACACCCATCTGTTAGGCACGCCCCAGTCCCGCCTTCGCTATGCCTCCGACACGCCCCTGGGAAATTTGGTCATCCCCACGACGGGAAGCAGTTGGAGATGCCCAAAATCGGCTTTCGATTATGCCGATTTGGGAGACCCTGAGAGAAGGACTCCCATCTCCCGATTTGTGTCGAAAAATGGGCGCCCTTCTCTTTTGAAAATAAGCCTGATAGTGTCCATAGTGACTACTGTGTTCTTTTCCAGTTCCCTATAGAACTGTTTTGGGTTCTCTCTAGGTTTTTTCAATGATATCACTCTTTTCTATTTTTGTTAGCTGTCCACAATTTTTTGTGCTTCTGCTGCTATTCTCAATTTATTACTGGAGTATATGAATTGAAAGTCTCGCTCTGGTAAGGCAGCATGTTTCAGATTGATGTTTTGGATATTTCTCTGTCATTAGCTATCATAATCCTTTGAGATATCCATCTGATCAGGACACTTCTGCATATAGGACTAAATTCTGTAAATGGCACTGTAAAATCAGCACCCAAAAAAGGTGCTTAGCATTTTTCTATAAGCAGCACTCAAAGTTAGGCACCATTTATAGAATAGCACTTATGGTCAGGCTCCACAACTATATTTAGGCATGACTGTTTACATCAACTCAACTCTGGTGTAAATCTAAATACCTAAATTAGGCGAAGATCCCCCTAATTCTCCAGTAGCAAGCACAACTTGTAGGAATGCCCCTGATCTGCTCATGACCCACCCATGGCTGCGCCCCCTTTTTGTAGCTGCACATAAATCTACATGTTGCCAATTAGCACCAATAATTGATTGTTAGGGCCCAATTATTGGTGTTAATTTACTTGTTCAATTAAATTGCATGCACAAATTGAGCATGCAGCCAAATTTGTGCATGCAATTTTTAGCAACTTTTATAGAATTTGAAGGATAAGTGGTTTTATTTTCCTTTAATGCATATTTTGAAAGGAGAAGTTGTTCTTTCTCCGTTTCTTCCAGTTCAATGACCTTTCCGTTAACATTTTCTCTATAACAGTTTTGTATTGGATTCACTTTATCTCTGTAACATCTATAGATGGCTCCTTTATATAGAGTATGGTTTTGTTGATTTTATTAATCTTGCTTTTTTACCCCCGTTATATGATTAAGATTAGGTACTCATTCTATCTCCTGAGCCCCAGCACATCTATCAATCTCTATGAAGGTCACGTGCTTCAATGCAAGTTCCTCAATTTCTTGATCTCTCTATGTCCCCTGGCTTGCTCTGCAATGTACATCCTCTTGTACAGTTCCTCCTCCATCCACTCATTCATCTCATATCTTCTCCTCACTCAACTTCCCATGGTTAACCTGCAGCTACACATAAATAATCGCTTCTGCTCGCCAAACCAGAAACATTTTCCTACCAGGAGAATGGTTATCATCCAGGGAAAGGAAAACCTTTACTAGTTGACAAGTCATGTGTCTTAGATATATATCTTAGGGACAGGTAATTGCTATAACTTCTTCTCTCAATTGTTCAAAGAGGCTGCTTTCCGGACATAATATAGATCCAACACTGGCTGTGTCCTTCCTGCATCTCAGTTCAAGAAAGAGAGCAAAACTGTTCCATCTTCTTCTATTGACCAACTCTAACTCCTCACATACACATTGATTCTGGAACATTCTATGGATCACTGTATTCTTTATTGAAATGTTCCATTGTATAACTTTAGTGTTTTAACAATGGATCTGTCTAGTCCCCATTAAGGAATGTATTGCCTTCAAGGTCAGCACCTTGATTCACAGGATTATTTATGGAGAAGTTCCTGGATACATGCTAAATCTAATTGACTTACTGTAACCCTATGGGTTAAATTTTAAAAGATTACCTGGCTCATTCTGGATCTGGTGTGGAGACAGTGAACAGTACAGTGAAACTGAGTGGTCTGTGTGCATGCGCTGAGTGTTCCGCATGCTGATGGAACTCTCAGGAGAGTGACAAACAGCTCAGGCTGACAGTTGGAAAGGAGCTGTATTGGTGAGAACATGTTACTAGGAAAAGACTGGAAGAAAGTTGATGCTGGAGATCATCACCTGAAAGAAAAGGCGCCCACCGTTCAAGAGAGCCAGAGAGAGAAAACAAAGAGAGCAGCTAAGTGACTGAAACTATTTTAAAAAGTGTACATAAGAGAAAATAGTAAAGGAAACCTGAACAATAAGTGAGAGATAACTAAAAGGAGAAAAAAAGAGTAGAGGAAAACTTACATGTTGGGATTCTTGGGGGTCTCCAGGGGTCTGAGGGACAGGAGAGGGGAGACTTTGAAGAGAGTCTGGTGTTTTGTGGAATTGAATGTACTTAAATGATTTATGTAACTAATATTTATACTTATCTGAGGATACTCTCAATGTTTCTAAAGACTAAACTGATTTGTGTTGCAAACCTGTAATTGGAATACATATGTTAAATTTGCAAGTTGATAAAATTTCATTAGCATTTAAATATAATTCACTAAAAAAAAAGTATTTTCTTTTTATTGTTAAACTCCCTGGTTGGTGTTGAGTCATTTCGGGGAAACACTGTGACATATTTGGTACCATCATTTAATACCTTGCTCTACCACCAGGGGGTTTACATTACCACCCAGAAACAGTTCCAGTTTTTCTCGATCCTCCCTAAATTTACATTATCCAGACTGCAAAGGCCTCAAATACAAGTCTACCTACGCATCCAGCTTCTGCTTCATAGGAACTCAGCTATGGAATGCACTACCCAAAATATTAAAATCAACTCAGAACCATCTAAATTTCAGGAAATTACTGAAGACCACCCTGTTCAAGAAGGCCTACCTTCCTGACTCAACCTAATTTACTTCTTCTTTGTTATAGCAAAATCCATGGGCCTTATCATTTTTTATTCACTCTTATTATCTCTGTTTTTCTACACGCTACCTATACGTTTACTATTTTACTATTACACTGTTTAATTGTATTTTACTGAACTGTAGTTTGCCCCACGGTCTTGTGTAAGCCACATTGAGCCTACTACTAGTGGGAAAATGTGGGGTATAAATGTGTTAAAAAAAATAAAAATTAAATAGTCTTTTTACTTATATCAATATGTTTTTTGTACAAGAAGCATGTTGCTAGATAAGGATTATAATAGGTTTTTATTTAATTATTTTATATTTTATGCGTTTTCACTGGTAGCTCAATACAAGTTACATTCATGAAGGGTATGTATTTTTGTATCCTCAGAGGTATTGCAATCACAATTTACACCTGAGGCAAGGGAGGATGAAGTGACTTGCCCCAAGATCACGACAAGTATCAACAGAATTTGAATCCTGACTTCTCATTAGTAATATTGGTATTCAAGCAGACAGTACAAACAGCAGCAGTGATCCAAGGAAGGACGAGACTAGACCCATCTTGGCCAAGTTTTGGATAACCTTAGTCAGGGGTCACACTGGTTTCCAAGTATATTCTCTGGTAAATGCGTAGCCGTCCAATATATACTGCAATTTCCATTTGAACTGATTCTTCTTCAGCATAAGAATTGCAGTATATATTGGATTCCCATTAAAGTTACATTTGAATGAACTTTTTCTGTCTCGTCCTTCCTTGGATCATTGCTGCTGTTTGTATTGTCTGTTTGGATACTGCAGCAGGTAGTCTCCTGTTTTGTTTCTTCTCTGGTATTCAGCTTGCTCATCTAACCACTGGGTTATTTCTCTACTCTTAACATTTTCAGGCAATGTCAATTTTATTCTGATCTGTTTATTCCTTTTGGACCTGAGAAACAGGGGATTAACTTCAAAAGCAAACCAAGAAATATATTATTAGTCCAATAAAACGATATCACCTTTATTTTGTTTCTTCACTTTTATTTCTAACATAGCAACCACAGTACTTTTATCCATGGACTGGAATGGGAAGAAATTCAATTATGTTTGCTGTTGTACAAACAGTAGACATGCTGCTTAGGCTATGTTACTTGTTTCAGTCAACATTGCCATTAAGGATGTCCAAATAATTCAAGTTCAAGCTCAAAGTATATATATATATATTCCCTGGGCAAATCTGGGGAAAATCCAAAATTAATCTGAGAAACTCAAAGTGAGCTGGAAGAGAAGATAGAAAACAAACCTCTGGTGAACATTGAAAAATCTGTAATGAATAATTCCAGTTTAACAAAAACCACTTCTGTTACTGGCCACGTGGAAGACTTAAGTTGAAAACCTGTGGTAGGAAATGTGTTTATTTATTTAGGGGGAAGTTATCAACATGGGCTTTCCACTTACTGTGCACCAGTTTTTGCATCTAACACTTAACAGGGATAATTCTACAGATGGCGCAAAAAAAAAGTGCTATTCTATAAGCCATGCATAAAGTTAGATCCGGTTTAAAGAACAGCGCTTACACCCGGGACTCGCCCCTAACTTTAGGGGTGGCCATTTGCACCAACTGAAATGCAGTGCAAATATACACATCTACGAGGCACATTTTCCTGTTATTCTATAACAACACGAGTAAACACTAGGAACACCCTTATTCTGTCATGACCTTCCCATTTCTATGCCCTTTTTTTTTTACTCACACGTCAAATTTAGGTGCAGATCCTGTGCCTAAATTTAAACACATAAGATTGTAAGCTCTATTGAACAGGGACTGTCTCTCTGTGTCAGGTGTTCAGCACTGCGTGCGTCTGGTAGCGCTATACAAATGCTAATAATAATAAGTTCCAATTAAATCTAATGAGTGCCAATAATTGCTTGCTAAAATGCTAATTGACAATAATTGGCTCATTAATCAATTGGTGACTTTTATAGAATTAGGGGGTATAAGTACAAAAACTTACTACATTTTAGTAAAAGGGCCTGTATGTTACCAAATTTCGTCCAAGTGACATATAACAATAAAGCCATCGCAAACAATATCATACACTTAAATCAAAGGCAACATATATCTATTACAGTTATAATACATACAGTATATACTATTTATGAGATGAAAGACCATGGTTGCAAATTTCATAAAATAACCACATATTTACAACTTTCCAGAAATAATTATATTCATTATATCAGCAGGCTTCTAGAAGTAAAGAATACTAAATAATGGGGCCGGCATAAGAGAGGCATTTCAAGTAGGCAATATACACTGATAGAATGTCCAAACAGGTGGATGATACAGATTGAAAAAGGTTTTAATTTAATTCTCAATCAATCATGGGATCGATATTCAGCAAGCAGCGATCAGCATTTTTCTAACCGCCGTGACTTTATCCCTGGAAATTCAGCGCTGGGCTATGTCCACACTCTAGCATTGAATTTCTAGGAATATGGAGCCAGTGAAAACCAAACTGGTTAAGAGAAATATTCAGCTCTTAACTGGCTATGGCAAACAGAAAGGTAGGATTGACTTTTATGTGGTCATATTTATGTGGTTACCTTAGCTAGTTAAGGGGTCCTTTTACTAAGCCACGGTAAAAAGTGGCCTGTGGTAGTGTGAGCATGTCTTTTTGATGAGCACTAGGCCATTTTTTTTACTGCATGTAGGAAAAAGGGCCTTTTTTAAGGGGCTGGAAAATGGGCATGCGCTAAAATTGAAACCAGCACGCTTCTTAGAGGTGGGCTGTTGTTTGCAATGACATAGGAAATGTCCTCTTTCTCACATACATCACTTTGCACTTGCTCACTATAAATGTCATCTGCCATTTGGATGCCCAGTGTCCCAGTCTCATAAGGTCCTTTTGTAATTTTTCATAATCCTCTTGCGATTTAACAACTTTGAATAACTTTGTGTCGTCAGCAAATTTAATTAGCTCACTAGTTACTCCCATCTCTAGATCATTTTTAAATATGTTAAAATGCAGCAATCCCAACACAGACCCCTGGAGAATCCCACTATCTACCCTTCTCCATCGAGAATACTGACCAGTACTGATGTTAGATTTTGTAAGTTTGTTATAACTTAAAACTGATATCTGATGCTGTGCTGGTGGGTGAGTAATTAAAAACCAAATAGCAAACCAAAATGTGCAGCCTAGTACACCATTTAACCCTACTCTGTTTTCTTTCAACCAGTTTTTAATTCATAATAGAATACTACCTCCTATCCCATGACTCTCCAGTTTCCTCTGGAGTCTTTCATGAGATACTTTGTCAAATGCCTTTTGAAAATCCACATGCACACTATCAGCTGGCTCACCTTTATCCACGTGTTTGTTCACCCCTTCAAAGAAATTTAGTAGATTGGTGACGCAAGATTTCCCTTCACTACATCCATGTTGGCTTTGTCTCATTAATATGTGCTTATGAATATGCTCTGTAATTTTGTTCTTTATAATAGTCTGTACCATTTTGTTCAGCACTGACGTCAGACTCACTGGTCTATAATTTCCCGGATCACCTCTGGAACCTTTTTAAAAAATTGGCGATTCATTAGCCACCCTCCAATCTTCCGGTACCATGCTTGATTTTAAAGGTAAATTACATATTACTAACAATAGTTCTGCAAGTTCATTTTTCAATTCTATTAGTACTCTGGGATGAACACCATCTGGTCCAGGTGATTTGCTGCTCTTCAGTTTGTCAAATTGCCCCATTACATCTTCCAGGTTTATAGAGATTTCATTCAGTTTCTCTGACTCATCAGCTGTGAATACCATTTCTGGCACCGGTATCTCTCCCAAATCTTCCTTGGTGAAGACTGAAGCAAAAGAATTCATTTAATCTCTCCACTATGGCTTTGTCTTCCCTGAGTGTCCCTTTTACCCCTCGATCATCTAGCAGTCCAACCGATTCTTTTGCTAGCTTCTTGCTTCTAATATACCTTAAAAAGTTGCTATGTGTTTTTGACTTCAACACATTATTTTTTTTCATGTTCCTTTAATGATATTAAGAGTCTATTTCATAAATAAGTATGAAACCAGAATATGAAAATAATTTACAAAAATGTAGAATATAACAGAATGGAATAAGATAACTGTTCTTTAAATGCTATAGTTGGAATAAACACACACCTCCCTAAACACCATATGTGTCATCTATTTGTACCCTGGTGGGAGTGATTATAGAGCTTGGCTTATCCTATATAATAATTTGCACCATGAATGTTCCATGAAGCTGCCTGGGCCCATGTCTCCATTCTGATTGGCTGTGCCTGGGTCTGAAGCCTCGGATGACGACATCCAGAGAGCCCAAGCAACAGCAGCGCGAGTCGACCTGCAGCCCGCCACCCCGCATGCCAACACCAGCCCACCCGCCCAGCAGCACGAGTCGACCTGCAGCCCGCCCCGGCAAAACAAATAGCACAGAAACTGCTAGCTCGCCTGCCCACTGCCAGTCAAAAACGATACCCATGGCAGCCGGAAAGAAAAACAAAGACTGACAGTCCAACGGAAACCACACCCGCTGCCCGTCAAATTGAAAGCCAGACCGCCCCACCAAACCATATCGCTACGAAACCGCCAGCCAGCCCGCCCGTCCGCTGCCAGTCAAAAATGGCACCCACAGAAAAATGAATCACAACTGCACACCAGGTAAGAGGAAACGCGATATTCACCCCTACACACACTTCAACAAACCCATCACCCCAATCCCCCCTCTGTCATTCTGATAGAGAAAAAAAAATGTAACACCATGTCAGAAAACCTCCCCTGTCTCACACATGCACACACGATCTCTCTCTGTGACACACAACACACACAGTCCCCCCCCACACACAATTACTGACACACACAAACACATACACTCACTCATGCAACATCTAATATCATCAAACACACCCCCACCACTGTCACTGACAGACACAGACACACACAGAATATAAATCTCACATACACAGACACTGTCTGTCTCATAGACACACACAATGATGAAGCCTTGAATTTCAGAATCAACTACTGCTCCTCTGTCAATAGAACAGTGATATCCAACAATTCTAAACTCCACTCAAACCCCACCGCAACTCCATACCACTTCACCAACTACATCCCCTCAACCCCCTCTGTGATTATGACAGACACAAACAATATGTACAACACACACACATACAGGGGGGAACCTGAAACTCGGAAGGAGGGAACCCTGAAACTCGGAGGGAGGGAAGGGGGACCCTGAAACTCGGAGGGAGGGAGGGGGGAGAGCGACCCTGAAACTCGGAGGGAGGGAGGGGATGACCATGGCACTCGAACAGAGGGAGGGAGGGAGGGGGGACCCTGGAACTGGGAGGGAGGGGGGAAGACGACCCTGGAACTGGGAGGGGGACCCTGGAACTGGTGGGGAAGGAGGGGGGACGAGGATCCTGGAACAGGGAGGGAGGGAGAAAGAGGGGGGCCCTGGGACACACTCTCATTCTCACACACACACACACTCTCTCACAAATACACTCGCACCCAGTCTCACTCTCTCTGTCTCACACACACACTCGCACATTCAGCCTCCCTCACACAGTGACTATCACACACACTCTCTCAAACAAACACACTCCGAGGAAAACCTTGCTAGTGCTCATTTCATTTGTGTCTGAAATGGGCCTTTTTTACTAGTACCTGAATATGCAAGTCTCTTCTTCCCGGGAACAGTTGGAACTGCTTGCAGTGGTCACTGGCAAACTGGTTCTAATATATTCCAACGTAGATCAGAAGGTGATTAAAAGTTGTAGATAGTCTAAAGAGTCTAGAAGGTCCTAAAAGACTAAGTACTCTAGTTCTAGAGGGTGTCCTTTTTTATACCATTTTTGACATCAGCAATGTCTCTGATACTTTGATAAGATCCCAGAAGGTGCTTGGCTGTGCCTCTTTATCTTATAGCTTGCAAAACTACAAGAATGTATTCTTCTATTATTCCAGATGCCTTTCCTGGAACTCTGGCCCCAAGTAGTCTGGGGGGGGGGGGGGGGGGGTCAACCTGACCAAAAGTCTTGCATCAGCTGGCCTTTATCTTGCAGGGACACAAGCATGCGAACAAACAGGCAGAACTCTGTAGAGTTTTAATTGGAGCAAAGATCTCTGAATTGTGAAGCACCAGACACTACAGGTTCGATGACATGCATCCACAATACTACAGGTAAACTTAGCCAATCTCTGTAATGTACCTGCTATTTGGCAGGGGCTCTAACCCCTACATGACATAAATCATGGCCTTAAGCATCTGCACATTCTTAAGGCTTACCATCTCCCCCTCTGAGACTTCATCCAACTGCACTGATTCAGGATCAGGGGTCAGGCCTGCATCCTCACCTCCTGGAAGTCCAGCAATTTACTGGTTGGCTGTGGAAATGAGCAAGAAAGGCAGCCCTCCTAGCGCATTCAGCATGTTTTGCTAGCGTTTTTACACATTTTAACACATGAAGGCACATTTGCAAAATATTTTGTGCATTATCCTCTAAGATTGTAAAGCAAAATATCTATTGTACCTGAATTGTAGCTAACCTTGAAAGGTGAGTAATTAAGTCCAATATCTAGGACATAGTCCATGAAGTCCTTTAGAAATTTCACATCAGTGTTGGACATATGATTGGAGAAAAAAGTTTAAAATGCCCTACAAGTTTTAATAATTCATAGAAAAGTAAAGCTGCTATTCTCTCAGCTAAATATTTCCTTTGTCATCTAGCTCTAATGCTTCATTGATATTTTTTCTAACACACATTTATCTTCCTAAGTATCTCTACAGTCATCTGTTTTTTTTTCCAACTTCTGCTTGAGATTCTTAAGTGTTAACCATCCATCACATATAAAATTCTCTCTGAACTCCCCATAGTTTACAAATACATAAATGTCACTGCCAACTCTGGCAGTGTTCCTGACTCTTTTAGAATATTTGTGTTGAGATAAAAGGGTCAACAGAATGAAAAACTAACACCACACAGTATGGAATAATCACTAAGAGCAAAATAAATCACACTACAAACACAATAGAGGGAAGAAAAATACAATTCAAACATAGTGTGGGGACATCAAAAGGCTTGGTACAGTATCAGGCTTATTTTTGAAAGAGAAGAACAAAGCGGGAGATGGGCATCCTTCTCCCAGGATCGCCCAAATCGTCATAATCGAAAGCCGATTTTGGGCATCCTCAACTGCTTTCCATCACGGGGATGAACAAAGTTCATGGGGGTGTGTAGGAAGCGTAGTGAAGGCGGGACTGGGGCGTGCCTAACACATGGGTGTCCTCGACCGTTAATGGAAAAAAGAAGGGTGACCCTGATGAGCACTTGGGCGACTTTACTTGGTCCATTTTTTGTTACGACCAAGCCTCAAAAAGGTGCCTGAACTGACCAGATGACCACTGGAGAGAATCGGGGATGACCTCCCCTTACTCTCCCTGTGGTCACCAACCCCTCCTACCCTAAAAAAATTTTTAAAATATTTTTTGCCAGCCTCAAATGTCATACGCAGCTCCATGATAGCAGTATGCAGGTCCCTGGAGCAGTTTTAGTGGGTGCAATGCACTTCAGGCAGGCGGACCCAGCCCCCACCCCCACCTGTTACACTTGTGGTGGTAAATGTGAGCCCTTCAAAACCCACCAGAATCCCACTGTACCCACACGTAGGTGCCCCCTTCACCCCTTAGGGCTATGGTAGTGGTGTACAGTTGTGGGGAGTGGGTTTTTTTTTGGTGGGGGGGGGGGGGTTGGGGGCTATGCACCTGGGAGCTTTCTCTGAAGTCCACTGCAGTGCCCCCTGGGGTACCCGGTTGGTGTCCTGGCATGTCAGGGGAACCAGTGCACTACAAATGCTGGCCCCTTCCACAACCAAATGCCTTGCATTTGGTCATTTCTGAGATGGGCGTCCTCGATTTCCATTATCGCCGAAAATCGGGGACAACCATCTCTAAGGACGACCATCTCTAAAGTTGACCTAAATTTCGCGATTTGGGCATCCCCGATCGTATTATCGAAACAAAAGATGGACGCCCATCTTGTTTCGATAATACAGGTTTCCTCGCCCCTTCGCCAGGACGTCCTGCGAGGACGTCCTCAGGAAAACTTGGGCGCCCCTTTTGATTATGCCCCTCCACGTAAACTAGATGAATAAATATCAAAATGCCTAGTAGTATATTGTAATTAATATTGCAACAACATAGCAGACAATGAATTATCCTGATTAAATGCCAAGAAAGCACACAAAGGACTATAGAAACAATTGTAGATAAATGGTGATGGAAGTAATTTTTTAAGGGCCTTTTTACTAATCTAGTCTTAACACATACTAACCCAAGACTTTCCTATGTGCTAAGCCCAGATTTAATGTGGCACTTCTAAGGGCCTTTTTATTTATTTTTGTTTTATTTACAGATGTGCACTGTGGAAATGAGCAAGAAAGGGGTCTGACGTCAACGTAGCGACGTCAGACTCCGAAAGCAGGTGTAGAGAAGGGGACCTAAGCTCCAGTGAATACCTACTGTACCTACATATAAGTGAAACCTGCAAACTTGAGGCAATTGTAGTGGTGTACAGTGAGGTACAGCTGGTGTTTCTCTGTTTCTGGAGGGCTTACCATACAAACCCCCCAGCCCCACCCTAAACAACCTCCTTCTGGGTACCACCCCCCTCTTCCCAGCCTGTAACATTACCAATCCCTTCCCCCTGGGCCTACCTCCTGTCCCTGGTGGTCCAGTGGGGGAGATAGGGGCAGGAGCCAAGCCCACTCGCTTCTTGCAGCTACCTTAAGAAAATAGTTGACATGACCTTGCACAGTACTTGTAAGTTCATGGCAGCCATTTTCTTAATACTAATATATATTCCCAATAAGACCACTGGTATATATACACCTAATAACCACACAAAAAAAACCCAAATAGGGTACTTAGTATACAAATATTATGGAAGACATGTGAAAAAATTCCAGAATCCAAAATAATAATAAACTATGTATATGTGTGAAGCAAAAAAAATATATACACCAAGATCATCAGGAGAAATTCTCAGAATTATAACTCACCCAAGCATAAAAACAACAACTTTCCCTCACCTACAACCCTATACCACATATCTGGGGCATCAGTGGTGATTAATAGCTGGGAACCAGTGATCTCTAGTTGTTCCTTCCACACCAGCGTCAGCTTCAAAATTACTCCTCTTGATTCTTAGCAGTAATCTCAAGGAACAGTGAATACTAACAGTTAATCCACTATGAGGGGCATAATCGAACGTCGCTGGCGAAATAGGTCGCCGGCGATCTATTTTGGCGGCGGCGCAACAGCTGGCCGGAACCATATTTTCGAAAAAGATGGCTGGCCATCTTTTTTTTTCGATAATACGGTTTAGCCCGGCCAAATGCCAGAGTTCACCGGCTTTGAGATCGCCGGCTTTGTTTTTCAGTGATAATGGAAAAAACTGCCGGCCATCTCAAACCCGGCGAAATCCAAGGCATTTGGTCATGGGAGGAGCCAGCATTTGTAGTGCACTGGTCCCCCTGACATGCCAGGACACCAACCGGGCACCCTAGGGGGCACTTCTAAAAATGTTTTAAAAATACACTAATAGCTCCCAGGTGCATAGCTCCCTTACCTTGGGTGCTGAGCCCCCCAAATCCCCGCCAAAATTACTCCTCACAACTCTACACCATTGCCATAGCCCTTATGGGTGAAGGGGAGCACCTACATGTGGGTACAGTGGGTTGGGGGGGGGGGGTTGGAGAGCTCAACACCACGTGTGTAACAGGTGGGGGGATGGACCTGGGTCTTTCTGCCTGAAGTGCACTGCACCCATTAAAAACTGTTCCAGGGACTTGCATACTGCTGTCAGGGAGCTGGGTATGACATTTGAGGCTGGCATACAGGCTGGCAAAAAAAGTGTTTTATTTTAATTTTTTTAGTGTGGGAGAGAGTTGGTGGCCACTGGGGGAGTATGGGGAGGTCATCCCTCATTCCCTCCGGTGGTCATCTGGTCAATTGGGGCACCTTTTTGAGGCTTGGTCGTGAAAATTAAAGGACCAAGTAAACCCGGCGAAATACTGATGAGCGCCGCTTTTTTGTTTTCCATTAGCCGCAAAAGCCAGCCATCTGGTAGCCATGCCCATGCCTGCCCATGTCCCGCCTTCGCTTCACCACCGACACGCCCCTTGAACTTTCAACCGCGCGGCAAGGGGAAAGCAGCGATAGTGTCAAAAACGCCGCTTTCGATTATACCGATTTCCCCGCTTTTGCGAGATCGATGGCCATCTCCCGATTTATGTCAGAAGATGGCCGGCGATCACTTCGAAAATAAGCCTGTATGTTAAACAAGTTACATAGTTTAGTAAATAGACCCCCTAGTGAATTGTGGTAGCCAAGTTTTGCAACCAATCAAACATGGGTCATTCTCGGGTTAGAAATGGATGGAGCTGATGAACTAAGTGATGGTGGGTAAAAAAGAAAGAGCGAGCTTAGGTATAGCCAAAATCTGTTCTTCAAACAAGAATCAATAATAGCATTCAATATACACATTGGATTATTGAAAGGTAATAGTTTGTCAACCACAGCTGGTGAAGGGCAGATGCTTTTGAGAATTCAGCCTTTCTCAAGTTCAATATCAATTTATTCTGTCTTATTCAATTTGAAATTCCATCCAAGCATGGATTTAATCCAATCACTGCCTTTTTATAGTTTTGCCCAACACCGCTTTAAAGATGCATGTAGTCAGCATAAAAATGAAAACAATACCAACCTCATGAATTAGTCTACAAAATAGAAAATAAAATAAAGTTTTGAAAGGCACCAGATAGGAGCGTTTTCATTTTGTCCAGTTTCCTGTATTGCTTATGGATTTTTTGTTGTTGTTGATGTTTTTTCAGAGCAGTATTGTAAATAGTTCATACTGTTCGGAAAGAGTGCTCTACTGGGGAAGAGCTTGCTCTCTTTGTATATAGCACACTCTATTAGTGAATAATGCACACTATTTCCAAAGAGTGTATATTATTTACGAGAGAGAAAAAAAGCATGACAGTTTAGGTTTATTTTTGTTGTTTCAGGCAAAATAAACAACATGGAAAATGCCCATTGTCAGATTCTATCTTGTTTCAAGCAAGTGCACATGCCTACTACTACTTATCACTTCTATAGCGCTATAAGGCATACGCAGCGCTGTACACCATACATGAAAAGACAGTCCCCGCTCAAAGAGCTCACATTCTAAATAGGACAGGCAAACAGACAGAACAACTAAGAGGTAATGGAATTAAAGAGGTGGGGATAAAAGGGTACAGGGCAAATGAGTACTGGTTAGGAGTCAAAAGCAGCGTTAAAGAGGTGGGCTTTTAGCCTGGATTTGAAAACAATCAAAGACGGGGCTAGACGTACAGGCTCGGGAAGTCTATTCCAGGTGTGAGGTGCAGCGAGATAAAAGGAACGGACTCTGGAATTAGCAGTAGAGGAGAAGGGGACAGACAAGAGAGATTTATCTTCAGAACGGAGTACCTGAGGGGGGGGGGGGGCGTAGGGAGAAACAAGAGTGGAGAGGTACTGGGGAGCAGTAGAGTGAATGCACTTATAGGTCAGCAAGAGAAGTTTGAATTGAATGCGGAAACGGATGCCTAACATTGTAGTCTGCCAAGATAATGAGTCATCACCAAACATAACTATTGCCCTTATCTAGATTGTGGAGCAGATCATCAGTTAAGGCCAGCAGTGCACCTTTGGCCCTGTGTCTTCTGAGACCAGATAGGAGGAATTCTAAAGATTTAGGATTATAAAAATAATGAATAAAGATGAATAAACACAACTAAATTTTGTTGTGGAATTTTAGCTTATCTTGTATATTAAAAGAGATGCAGTTGAATTTTAATATATTTATTTACATTAATATGGGCTTTCATTTACTTGGGTATTCCAAGCACAGTAGCTTCTACTCAAATATGTAATAAGATCTTTATCTACCACGGGACTAGGGAAGATGTAAAATTGCATTTTCTAATATCACTGGAGCAAACAGGTCTAGAAAAATGAAAATGTGAAGCTCTGTATAAGGAGAGGAAATATGATATAAAGAAAATACTTGAACCAGCAGCAGTCAAAATAGTGTGTATGTGTGTTAGCATAGCAAGACAGCAATACACAAACTGTTCTTTGAGTAGATCAAAGTAAAACATTTTAGTCCTAGCAGATTTTCATAACAAATGCAACAAACTAAGGCGCGCTAGCATTTTTAGCGTGCACTAACACTAGATCCACCCATAGGAATATATGGGTGTTTCCAGCATTTGGCGTAAGCTAATTTTAGTGTGTACTAAAATGCTAATGCACCTAAGTAAACAGGGCCCTAAGGTTTGTAGTGAACAACATAGAATACCATCAAGTTGTTTTATTTTACCACTAACTCAAACTATTTTAGCACAGGTCGTATTTTATGCAACAAGACCTAGTTACTACTAACTGGGGCTTACAGTAAAATTTCTTAATAGTAGCCCGCACTGATAACTCTCCCCCCAAGAAAAAAAGAATTGTCTTTAGAAATCAAAAACACTGCTATCCTATATAATAATTCTCACCTCCAACGTTCTGTGCTTGGGGCCGTGGCTCCCTGGAGGTGGTCTGCTAGGCAGACACGCACTGACGTCACTGACGTCACTGACGTCACTGACTTAATGACAGCTGATTCCAAGGCAAGGGGAGGAGTAGAGAAACACACGCAGAGTGTTTCCCTACTCCTCCCCCTGCCTCATCTGCCACCCCCCGCGCTATGGCCCCCTCGACCCCCCCCCTTCCGTGAACCTGTCGATCCCCCCGGCCCGCCGAAAACCACCCCCAGCCGCCGTTGTGGACTACCTGTGCTGACGGGGGACCCAAATCCCCGACAGCTGAAGTGCTGTTGTGCCCTTCACGTTGCTTCTCTCAATCATCTTCTGTGCAAGTTTCTCTGCGTGCGTCTGACGTCAGACGCACGCAGAGGAACTTTCAGAGAAGATGATTGAGGAAGCAACGCGAAGGGCACAACAGCCCTTCGGCTGTCGGGGGTTTGGGTCCCCCGTCAGCACAGGTAGTCCACAACGGCATGGGGGGCGGTTTTTGCCAGCACGGGGGGGGGGGGGGGCAAGAGGGCCATAGCGCGGGGGGGGGGGGGGGGGAGAAATTGCCTGCCTAGGGCCTGTTTCCTTGCCTTCAGAAACAGGCCTTTTTTTTTTTTACTAGTATGTAATAAAAGTGAAACACGTATATTGCAATCATGCCATTGTGACATCACTGATGAGACTGGTTCTTAGGCATTTGTAGAATGTGGTATTATCACATCATAATATCAGCTCTGGTTACCAGACACTGAAACTCTTCACACTAAGGAGGAGGGGAAGTGTTATCAATATGTACTACTGTTAATGCAGGTTATTTTTACCACTAACTTGTGCTCTTTTAGCACAGCTCCCATTTTATGCAATGAGACGGGGTATGTTTACTATGGTACATTAGCATTTTCAACACGCCTTTAAAGTTAAGGCACATTAAATGCTAATGCACCTATACATTCCTATGGGCGCATTAGCATTTAACCCGAATCAACTATTAACACGTGTTAAAAACACTAATGCACCTCTAGTGCATCTTAGTAAACATACCCCCTAGTTACTTATGACTGTGATTAACAATACTATAAATGTCTTAACAAGCCCACATTGATACCCCCGACTGTTCTCTCTAAGTTGAGAGGGAGTCCTCCACCTGCAGTCCTTGGCATAAAATTATACAATTAGTATCAGACCATTTAGAGATTTTAATGGCCCCAGTTATCTATATAATTATGAGTGGGGGAGCATTTGTCACCCAGCAGCCAATGCAAAATTCCCTTTGAAAATTGGGTCAATTGCTTATTATTGCAATTATTATTATTGAGTTTTATAAACACAAGGCTCCCTATATTGAATTCTTAAAATAATATTTATGGGGAAAGCATTTGCTATAGAAATATACCACATTAGGACAATCAACACAGTTCATTTATCACAAATTTTGAAATTCTCCATATGTTTCATTTACTCAGCACTTCTAAAACTGCCAAAAAGGACATTTTTCCCATTTTCAGAATTCTTAATTCATGACGAAAGATGTATTCATTGTTTAATGTTTTTCTTGTAGCACACTGACGTTATCACTGTCACAGTGTCTATGAACTTGTCAAGGAAGATAATATACATTCCTCTGTCAAACTCTTTACTGAAGTGTTCACTCTCTTTTATAAATGATTCTTTCTTTCCTAACGTATTCCCAAATATTTTCTGAGGATAGAGTGGACACATAGCCTAATGATTAGAGCAGCAGGTTGAGAGCCAGGAAATCCAGGATACAAATTCTACCGGTAATCACTGTGATCTTAGGCAAATCATTTAACCCTATTGCCTCGGGTACAGAAATGAAAGCAGTTCTATACTTGATTGTGTATAGTTGTGCATGTCTTACACATGTAAGTTGCATGTGTAACTGCAAGGGGGCATACATATGGACGTGACTTCCATTTACCTGTGTAAATTATAGACTATTATAAACTATGCACACTCCTTGCAACAATTAGATGCACCCACTTGTGTAGTACCGTGAGCTGCCACAAGAGGTTACAGCAGACGTTTTAGAGAGACCTCAGGAGCAGTGGCGTACCAAGAGGGGGGGCGGTGGGGGGCGGTCCGCCCCGGGTGCACGCCGCTGGGGGGGGGGTGCCGCGCGCCGGTCAGCGTCGTTTGTTTCCATGCTCCTTCTGCCCCGGAACAGGAAGTAACCTGTTCCGTGGCAGAGGGAGCATGGAAACGAACAATGCTGACCAGCGCGCGGCACCCCCCAGCGGCGTGCACCCGGGGGGAGGGGGTTCTTTTGCCGGGGTGGGGGGTGTCCTTTCGCCGGGGGGGGGGGGTCGCGCTGCACAGGGGGGGGCGCTGCACCCGGGGGGGGCGGGGAGCATCGGCGATCCATTCCGGGTGTCAGCGCCCCTAGGAACACCACTGCGCAGGAGCAAAGAGGCTGCGCTTCTGCCCCCCCAAAACCCCGCTGGATCACCAGAGATGTAGGTAAGCTTGGGGGAGGGGGATGGAAAGAGGTGAGTTAGTGAGGAGGGGGGGTCTTGCGGGCTAAGGGGATGGAAAGAGGGAAAGATGGGACATTGGTAGAGGAGGTTATAAAAAATGGTTATATGGATCCTGTCCCAATATTCAGCCATGGTCGTATAACCATTATGCAGTCCTGGCTGAATATTGGCTGGACCCGCATAAAATCTGGATGGCCAGGCCGCCCCAAATTATTTCCAATATTCAGTCCTGGTGCCTGGACATGGCCTGGCTCTGAATATCAGTGATAATTTAGCCAGTGGCGATCAGCGTTTAAAAAAACACTGACTGCCACCAGCTGAATATCTGTCACGATGGTGACTGTTTCCTTGTCTGTGCTCACCTCGCCCTCTGGTGGCCAGAACCGGTGGCTGCTATGGACTGTCTCATGTTCCAGATTTCAGCCCACTCCAGTCCGGATCTTCCGGGCTGCCAGACTTGCTTTTCTTGTTTGTGCCTGAACACCACCCGTAGCTGCCTTGTGATTCCTGCAGCTGAACGTCAGCAGCTAATGGACTTATTAATCACCTGGAAACTTCTGTGTTTGCCTTTGCATCATCTAAGGTCCCTGGTTGTTGGTGCTTTGTTGCACTTCTGCCTAGTCTGGTTTCTTGTTTGGGTTTCTTGTCCGGTTCTAGTTAGTCTGTGTGTAGTTTAGCTTAGGTTTATTGGTTATTTCCTAGTCTTGCTTCTGGTCTGTATTCCCGGTCTAGTTTCTGTTTCTCTGTGTCTCTTTCTTAGTGGCTGCATGGCAGCTTTCAGTCCTGACTCTTTTCTGTCAGCCTTTGTACCCTGTTTCAGTGGCTGCTTTGCAGCTTTCAGTTCCTGTCCTTTAGCTTGCCCATTGCCTGCCTTGTGTAGTATTGTCAATCTGTGAGTCCTAGCCCAGTTTCCTGCCTTGCTGCCCATGTGTATTCCTTTCCCCTCTGACCCTCAGTCCCTGTTCAGCCTAGTTGGTATCCAGTTCCTGCCCTGTCTGGTAAGTCCTGCCGGCCACCTGTACCCAGGGGCTCAACTCCTGGGGAAGAGCGGTCAAGTGCAGGTGAAGTCTAGCTGTTTTTCTCAGAGTTCTGCCTTGTCTCTGGTGTGGGGTGGTTTTGCCTGCCACTGCCACTCCTCAGCAGTGATCCAAGGGCTCACGAACCTAGTTTCTGCCTTGAAAACCTAATAATATCGGGGAGGGGGGTAGGTGCCTAGCGCATGACATCGGGGTGCCTAATTGAAGATGCTCTGTTTTAGAATTGCCTCTCAGATTGTAAGCCCTCTGGAACAAGGACTATACCTAGTGAACCTGAATGTAATTTACCTTGAGCTTCTGAGGGACCATTTTACAAGGCTGTGTTAAACAGCCAGAGTCATTTTTACTTTGCAATAGATGTCAGTGTGGACAAGTGTTAATAGCTACAATAAAAAATTCATACTAGTTGCTTAATGTGTGTAGGGGTGATCATGCTCATGACAGGGACAGAGTGGAGGAGTGGCTGACTATCACTAGCATGCAGCTCAGTGCTTCCAGCTAACTAACAGGATTGCCAATTATCTTTCCAGATTTCCATGACATTGCACACCATGCAAGTCTGTGGGAGGAGGCGAACCCATGTCTATTTTATCTTTCCCACCATAAGTAATTCCCTAATCCCTTATTTGTCCTGTTTGTCTGTCTTGATTAGATTGTAAGCTCTGTCAAGCAGGACCTGTTTATTACATGTTGAGTGTACTCCCATTTCCAATTTGCTGTCTTCTTAAGAGACAGGAGGCTAAATTGTCCAACTGTGTTTTCTTTTCCTTTGCCAAGAGGAAGGAAAAGACTAAAACTGTTTGAAACAACACTGGCATTTCAAGCCTCCAGTCATTGGATAAGAGTTTGCTGGGACATTTTGATTATCTCATTCTTATCTGTTTTTAGGAAGACTATTAAGTCCCTGCTCTTCCAGAAATTAGTACTATAACAAGATTTTTAACTATAATGTTAATTGTCACTCTTTTTTAAAAACTGTCTTCCCAGAGGATTGTATGGCTGTTGATGTTACTGTTATCCACGTTGAACTGCAAGGTGCTGGATATAAGACCAGATGTTATGTTGTGTTATCTTACAGCGCTGCATACGTCCAGTAGAGTTATAGAACTGATCATTACTAGTAGTAGTAGAGTCAAGCAGCACCTCAGATACCAGTGATATAACACCCAATACCCTAGGAGAAAAGGTCCCCAGTAGTGCTTATAGTGGTGGGTGTTAAAGGCACTAGGGATAGAGGTTGCCGTATATCAAAAAAGATATAGAGGAATTAGAAACAGTTCAAAGAAGAGCAACTAAAATGATAAAGGGGATGAAACTCCTCTCATGAGGAAAGGCAAAAGAGTTTAGGGCTCTTCAGCTTGGAAAAGAGATGGATGAGGTGAGATATGATTGAAGTCTACAAAATCCTGAGTGATGTAGAACGAGTAGAAGTAAATTGATTTTTTACTCGTTCCAAAAGTAAAAAGACTAGGGGACACTTGAGGAAGTTATATGGAAATACTTTTAAAACAAATAGGAGGAAATATTGTTTCACCCAATGAATAGTTAAGCTCTGGAACTCTTTACCAGAGGATGTGGTAACAGCGGTTAGCGTATCTGGGTTTTTAAAAAGTTTGAAGCGACTGAAGGGAGCACAGGGACTACAGAACAGTGTGAGTGTAATGGGAACACCAGAGGAAAGAACAGAGTTCATTTTTTGAGGGGGGGGGAGGGGATTATGGTGATGACTACTAAGTGAGCCAGGTTGAAAAAGGCAAGGATCTGGAATATTTGGAAGCTGGAATTGTAGAGCTGACATCGAGAGGCTGTGAGAATGTGTGAGGATGCTCGACTCATGCTGGCTGAAAGGGTTTCAGGCATGAGACACAAGAAAAGCTTTTGCCAGACTGAAATGAACTGTAGACCTGTAGACTATTGGTGGGCAACCTTGGTCCTCAAGGGCCACAACCTAATCGAGTTTTCAAGATTTCTACCATGAATATGCATGAGATCTATTTGCATACAATGGAAGTACATGCAAAGCAATCTCATGCATATTCATTGTGGAAATTTTGAAAACCCGACTGGGTTGTGGACCACGAGCACTGTGGTTGCCCACCCCTGGTTTAGACTGTTGGAGAAGAGCAGTCTGAAGATAGAAGACTCGCTGGGAAAGGCTTTGTGTGATTGAGAAAGAGATTACTGGCTGCCAATAAGAAAAAGTGAGGGTAAGAGAGGAACTATAACAGTTTGTGTGTTTAAAATTTTTAATGAATCAGCTATTTAAATTCTGAGTCTAACAGGATCAAAGCTATTTAATCAGTCATTAATCTCTAATATAAGGAAAAATTCTGTGGTTGAGAATTATACTGAGAGACTGAAAAGATATTTGTAATTACATTGTTTATGACTGTGATAAGGGTGTCTGTGCTTAAATCTGTATGATCAAATCCTCAATAGGAGAAAATTGCTAGTGGAATAATTTTAAATGAACAGAAGCCAGGAAAAATCTTACAGCTGAGGACTTATGCTTCTAAAGGAGATTGTAGAGCAGCAGAGGTAAACCCTCTGGCTGAGCTACTATATCCCAGTTTAGCTGAAAAGCAAATTGAGCAGTTTCAAACCTATTTATATTGAGTTGAATGTGATTCTGGCCGTGTGACAAGAGTGTGTAAGGTAGACTGAACTCGAAGTTGATTTTTTTTTCTATTAGCAGGTTTTTGAGTGTGAATGCTTGTGGAACACCTTAGAGTTCTCTATGTTGATTTCTGGACATCTTAGTAATAGGCCAAGGTTATTTGCCAGAGATAGGCTTGAGAGCAAATCTGAGAATCTTGAGAGATTGGGAATGTAGTCAGTTAACCATTATACCTTGATTTTATTAATAGCTAGTATTTCAGTTTCTAGATATTCTGAGCACTATAAACACTACCAGGGCAATTTTATAGGTTGGTGCCTAGAGGTATGCACCACTTAGGTACTTCAAAGGCACCATTAACAGTTTATGTTTCACTAGGCAGTATTCTATAAGGTGCCAGAATGCCTATCTGCAAGGGGTCATATGCATGGGTGGACATGATGGGCCTTGGACATGACTACCAGTTACACATGTAGGGTCAAATTCTATAAATGGGGCCTTAAAAATCAGCACAAAAAAAACACATGGTTAGCGTGATTCTATAAACTATGCTAAAAGTTAGGCGTAGTTTATAGAATATGTACGCTGTTCTTGGAATTAAAATTTAGGCACACCCATTAAAATCAGGCTTAAATACCTGCACCTGTTAGGTGTAGATCAGGTATATTCCATAATAGTGTGCATAATTTTTTTGAAATGCCCACAACCTGTCCATTCCACACCCATGGCCATGCCGAGTTTTAGACTGCACACATTAGAATTTATGTGCACTGCATTGTAGAATACGCCTAGAAAGTTGTACACGTAAATTCTAATTAAAGCCAATTTATGCTGCTAATAGGTTGTTAAGTACCAATTATCAACGCTGATTGGCTTGTTAATCAATTAAGCTGTGCGCACAATTTGGCCATGTGTAGAATTTGGGGGGTAGTTTATAGAACACTAAAATGACACCTCATTCGGTGCATTTGGATGTGACAACTTATGCCCACCATTGGCATGACATAAGAGGGCATGCCTAAAACATGGGAACGGCAATGCTGACTTACGCTAGTATTCTATAATACTAACCAGTTAAGTGCTGCTGAATATCCCCAGATAGCCCCAAGCAAGTCATTTAGTCTTTAAAAATGCATTGACTGAATCCTCACATGATTATTTGCTGTATTAGCATCTTTCAGAAGTTCATATTGAATACTGATATGATACCTTGATCAAGTAGCTATATTTTAGATGTGGTGTTTTTTGGGCAAGTAGCGGACTCAGATTTTGCCATCTCTGCTTACTAGGTTATCAGCAGATGGGTGGGCAGGGCAATTATCTAGCAACAATAGAGTTTTGGCATCAGACCCTTGTTGATGCAAGTGTTGCGTCAACAAGGGTCTGATGCCAAAGCTCTATTGTTGCTCAGTGTTTTTTTTGCTAAACTCATAGGAAACAGGTATAGAGGTCATGTTCACATGGTGGAAATACCGTGGTAATTTAAACTTGCCTGCACAAAGTGGCTTCAGTTTGTGATTTACTGTTTGGTTAACACATAAGAGAACAGTCGCTCTGTCCTTTATTTGCTTGAAAGCCTTGCATTTGCTGATCATCAGTTTTACAAGTCAGAGTGATATCCAGTAACATTTTATACTGCAGTCCAGTCTCATCACAGGTATACACCCGTTCTGTGGTATAGTCACCGTCTCTAATTATCTTCTGAAGCTGGGTGGGGTATGAGCATTTGGCTCATCGTCAGCTGAGCGTATCTCTCCAGAAATAGAAGTTTTGGTTATCCCGTGTTGCCTTTTAATGCAATTTAGCCATCCACTACTTGCAATAAATGATATTGACCCATTTCCATGAAATTCTTTGTGAAATGCCCACAACCTGTCCATTGGCTTGCATTTGCAGGTGGGGTCAAGTAGAGGAGTGTCTTCTGATATTTCTTGGACAAACCACTGAAACACAGCTTTATCCAACTGGCTGTCTTGAGGTAGCCGCAAACATTTTCATTTCAGTCCATCGTCTATTTCTATGGTCTTAGCTGCATCACAAAGTTTATCCTCCTCCTTTTTCTATCCACTAACTGTTGACTCATTCACTGCTGAGTCTCTAGCCACTTGGGTTTGCTGGACTCCAGATTTGATTCTATGGAGCGTAGCAATTTTTTCTTCTAAACTAAATTTCTTCTGCTTGTTTGAGGTTTCAGAGATATCTTTAACCCAAGAGGGTATGATTAAGGTATGAGACAGCATTCTCAGCTCCGAGTGGGTGAAGATGGCTTCAGCCGTGTGACGTCGAGCCATCAGGAGCCATGTTTGTATTAAGTTATAAGCGGATTCATGTTATAACAGATCACAATGGGGTTGAGCTGTATTGAGCAGACAAACCTGCATAGAGAACATTGCAGTAATATAAACGAGGGAGGATTAACATTTGTACTAAAAGAAAAAGTGTGTCAGGATCAAAAAAAGCTCTTATTACTTTCAATTGCCTCTATCTAAAGAAAGTTTTTCACCAGAGATGGTTTATGTGGGAACCATACTGCAATAATGAATCCAATATGATTCCTAAGATCCTAGATTCTGATTCCATTGATAAAACTTTGTAATTTGATAAAGTAAGTGACAAAAGAACAACCACTCCAGCATTTTTAAACCAAAGTACCTTTGTCTTATCAGGGTTTAATTTTAACTTAATTCCTATGGGTGACTCTAACTTTTAGCACGCACTAATCATTAGCGAGAACTAAAAACGTTAGTGCGCTATTCTAAAAGACCCCCATTGCTTGAGGTAGTAAATAGCTGTGCCTAATCTGGTATTCATGAACATTTAATTTAAATATTGAGTTGCTGTGACAGAAATATGCAAAGCTACTCATTAATGTTGAATTTCACAAACAAAATTAACGTCAGTTTTTGCAAAATAATAATAAAAAATAAAGATAAGTATACCTCAATGAGGCTATCATTTTCTACCAGATCTTATTGTATGTTTTTTTCATGGGAGTTTTCTATGGATTTCATTGGCATCCATAGCAGAATATCCCATCAAACAGGCAGCTAACTTCCTAGATTAGTACATTACCATCAAATCATGGACAGACACCCTTCCCCCAAACTTCCCACTGTATATTATGAAAGCTTCCTTTATCTACATGCTGAAACTGAAACTTCAAACAATACCCTATGCAGAAACAAAAGGGAGAACCTCAATACAGTCATCAGTTGATCCTATAGCCCCAGGAGAATCCTGAGGTCGAGGGCATGAGAGTTGTGAGCGATAGGTGGAAATAGTGCAGAGCAGACACCTCGTAGGGAACCACACTAGTACACACCCTCACACACAAAAGCCTACCTACTGAGGTAAACCAATATACATATATATTACTTACCAATTCTTATATCAGAACTTATTACCTAAGTGACAAATAAATGAAGTAAGAGGAGCTACTAGGAAAAAAGAAATAGTTCTACTTTAATAGGGTAGATACTAATACAGGGGCAAAAGAGGCAGAGATTGCATGGTTAGATGGGGTAGCCTGCAGCTAACCAACTCCTTGGCTAGAGAAAGAATTACTCCCCCCCCCCCCCTTTCTGATTATTTTTCAGTTGTATTTATATGTCATATAAAGGTTTCAAAAACATGTGTACGTGACTTCTGTTGTACAGTTGACCTTTGGACTTTCCCTCACATCATACCACCTGCATACCAAACATGATCTGTACTTTTGTTCCGTGGCTGCAGAATCTTACTACCTCTGCTCTGTTCAACTGTCACCTTCCAACAGGTACTTTCCATGGTGCAAGAAAAATAACAGAAAAACAGGGGCTTAGCGGTTTTCCATAGATATAACAGGGTTAACACTTTTTACCAGCTGTCACAAAACTTTAACTTTTTGCTCACTCACCCTTGTCCGGTTCTTCTTTAGGTTCATTAATTGTCAAGCCTTACAGGCTTCATGTATCAGGCCTTGTCCATACACGGGCAATTTTATAACTGGGCACTACAATTTAGGCACCAATTTATATGGACTGTAAGCCTATTCTACATCAGCAATTACATGCATAATTTTCTTAGGATATTAAGTTGGCATTACTACACCTACATTTAGTTGCATCCACTTACATCACATCAATAGCAGGCATAGATGCATGCACCTAAATGTAGCACTCACACATGTAATTTACAGTATTCTGAAGTTACACACTTGAGTTACACCCATGCTCCTTCCACAATGAATATCCTCTTGCATTTACATGTTAACCAAATGCATGCTGAGTACATGCCTAGCACTTACATGCATAACTGTAACAGTTATCAGCGTAAGTACTAGTATTCTATGATTTATGTGCATATTCATTGTGCAAATCTTAAAAACCTGACTGGGTTGTGTCCCTCAAGCACCATAGTTGCCCAACCCTGCATGGGTGGTCCATGCAATCCAAATGAGAAGTCAAGCCCTGGACAGTCAAGGTGGACACAATTCTCCTTCCTCCTGCCTGTCTGGATTAATGTGGAAGAAGAGAATTGCAGAGGGAGGGGGATTGGAGGGCTAGATAAGATCGGAATGGTATGTGAAATCCAGGCTGGGGAGAAGCATTGGGCCTCATGTTTGGAAAGATTTTGCTGTGGAGAATATATTGGAAAGCGTAATCATGAAGAATAGATGTAGAACCATCAGATTTATATAAAAAGTAATGTGTTAATTGCTGAGTAATAGATGTACTACAGGAATGAATAAACTGAGGATAGCTGGACATAGACATAACCAAAAAAAAGTTTATATAATGAAATCGTAAATTGAGGTGGCTGGGAGGGTGGGATTAATATATAAAATAGAAGAAGATAATAGGGCGAACCTAGAGGAATCTCTCTATATATTCACATTTTAACAGAATACTAAACTGTGATTAGTGAACTCCAGTTTGCTAGCAAGCATATGAAGATGCCATCACTTGTAGTCAACTAGACAGAGCTCAAGACTTGAAATACAGAAATGCCCCTTATACAAAGGAAACTGAGCCTAAAAGCACCATTAGTGACAAGATTGTGCTAAATGATATTTATATACAAATTTGCCACAACTTCAAAATCAGAAAAAAAAAAAGACACCATGACAGAAGAATGTTCATTGCCGTCAATGCCAGCTCCACCTATACATCACGTGAACACAGGGCGCCACAGATAAAGGGTGCCAAAATCACCTATATCTGGCCCGGAACCTTCTCTTGGTTGCGCCCAGTCCCCCTCTGATGCAGCTTCCTGTTTCCAGCAGAATGGCACAGGGAAAGAGGGAAAGCTCTAGGCCAGGTGCTAGCAGTGTATATGGACCACTGCCACTGTCAATGCCTTCTAAGAGTTTCAAGGTACACTGTGGGGGATGGGGGAGGAGATACTGGATTGGGTACAGGAGAGGAGGGCCTGAAGGGAGAGGTACCAGATCACAGGATGGAGGGGGAAAGATAGTGATGTGGAGTGGGGGTGCCAAATCAGAAGTTGGTTCAGGGTGCCACAGTCCCTTGAGCCAGACTTGAGTGCATGTGCCCCGTTCCTGGTGTAAGTGACAAGGATATCAGGAGAGTAGCTTGTCATTACTGAACAGGAAGAATGACAGCAGGCATATTGTAGTGAAGACCAGTTTAAAAAGTCACATAAAAAGGTGTCTATGTGGTATTTTTGAGTTATACGGAGACGTTGAGTCCTGCTTCAACACAGTATGGTATTATTTAGAGTCGCTAAATTTGAGTGACCCTTGCTCTTTTCCACAAGTCCTTCATTGGACAATGATTTCATGTGTTCAATTTTAGGATAAGCAAATTTCTCTACTGTTCTTCTGTGACCTTTGTTAGTATTTGACCTAATTGGTCTTTGATTACTCATTCGGCAAATATCATTAGAAGCAGTTAATCTATTCTTATTTAACAGAGCGCCTGCAGGTATTTGCTTGAGTAAGCTCTAACTGTCCATAGAGATCAATATGAATTAATTTTAAATGAACTATTTTTAAACCTTATTTAAAAAAAAAAACACACACACACACACTCTCAACAATGTACCAGATGCGCATAGCAAAACCTTTATTTGAATGTACAGATGGCAAAGGCAAACAACACACAGATCTACTGCTGAGTTTATATTAACTTCATTCTGATTTAAAGCTATTTGTTCTAAGTTTAGTGATAGCAAATTACAATTAAATGTAAGAGAACACAAGATCATTGCCCAGTTAATTTTCAATTGAAAATATATGGCTTGCATGCTATTTATCTCTTCAACCATCATGATTTATCTTACATAGTTTAATTCTGATAGTTACATATATTAATTTATAGCAATTTTCATGTTTAAAATATATATACTATACTTAATATCACATGAGATTTTGATATTTGAAAAACATGTCAACCCCAAGAATAAATTGATGGACAGGCAGAAGATTGACACAGTTGAAAAGATCTATTAAAAAATATATAACAGAATTAGAAAAGGTTAAAAGAAGAGCAACCAAAATGATAAAGGGGATGGACCTTCTCTCACAATGAAAGGCTAAAGCGGTTAGGGCTCTTCAGCTTGGAAAAGAGACGGATGAGGGGAGATATGTTTGAAGTCTGCAAAATCCTGAGTGGTGTAGAACAAGTAGAAGTAAATCGATTTTTTGCTCGTTCTAAAAGTACAAAGACTAGGGGACCCTCAAGGAAGTTACATGGAAATACTTCTAAACAAATAGGAGGAAATATTTTTCGTTCAATGAATAGTTAAACTCATGACCTCTTTGCTGGAGGATGCAGTAACAGTGATTAGCAAATGTGGGTTTAAAAAAGATTTGGGCAAGTTCCTGGAGGAAAAGTCCATAGTCTGCTATTGAGACAGACATGGGGGAAGAAACTGCTTGCCCTTGGATTGGTAGCATGGATTGTTGCCATGATTTGGGTTTCTGCCAGGTACTTGTGACCTGGCTTTTTACCACAGCTTAGTAAAAGGACCCCTAGTTTTCTAAGACAAATTCCTGAACATCAACTCACCTACTGACCTTAAAGTAACCAATAGAAAAGCAAAAAAGAAACCTATTTACTAAACCATGCTAGATATTTTATGTGGGATTTTCATCCATTAAACAGTTATGAGGTGTTAAAATTCCATTAGTACTAGGAAAAGGGATGTGCAAAGAAATAATACTTGGTTCATTTTCAGGCAATCAGAATTGTCTCAAGATTTGTAGACATCTTGTGGTTTGTTTCACACATTCAGTTTTAGAAAAATCTTTTGACCTGTGTTAGAACTCTTTAATTGGTGCAAATTGATTAAATACACATTAAATTGTAGGTTAATGTCTATTAAATTGATTTTGCATGCTCAGAAATGTTAAGATATACTAACAGTCTGAATGTTCATGCACATCCCTAGAAGGATGTTGAGAGGTTAAACACAATTCAAATTAGTGAATAGCCTGCACTACGGTCATTGAAGATATTTGCATACTTATAGAAGAGCATGTAGCCAGATTATTATTTACCAGAAAACTGGCATTTACAAACATGCTTTCCACCTAAATCTGCATGGCTTCTTACAGAGTAACCTCCTAGATGACTCACTTTTTTTCCACCTGATTTATTAGAGAATTCAAGTTTGGTTGGTCCAATGTTTTGCAGAGATAACTGATACTGGTTTTATTCTCTGCTGCCAGGACATATTCAGCCAGAGAGTAGAAGTTAAGGGATAGATTTAATAATGTAGTAAATGTGTATTACCACATTTATGTACATTCATGCTATTTAACACATATTTAAAGCAAGCCCCATTATTGTCATGGGACCAAGCTATGCTAAACTCTGGCAGTTTATGCAGAGTAAAAGCCAAAATTAATGTGCAATAACTGTAAAACCTCTGTATTCAGCCAGGGACATTCCCAGCACTTTGGAGAAAGGAGCCATGTGCTAATGCTATGTCTAATAATATGTAAAACACAACCAGAAACAATAGTTCTCCACACTCCAAAAAATATAAGTAGATAGTAATGTAAGTTTCAGTAGAGAGGTTTTTTAATAGGAGGTTTTTTTATGCCGACGATAACAAGTGTAAGCACTATTAATTGTTGAATTAAATTTGAGCTTGTCGAGGCTTATATTAATATCTACTTATATTTTTTGGAGTGTGGAGAACTATTGGTTGTGGTTGTGTCTTACAATTTAACTAGTAGAACAAAAGAAAGACCCTCTCGCAGATGGTGTCCAAGGAAGTCTTTATTAAAAAGTTCTTCTAAAACAAAGGGAGACCCAACATGACTCGTGTTTCGGCTTAAAAGGCCTGCATCAGGGGTCTAGGATACAATCAGATCCTCTGTATCTGTGCAGATACAGCGGATCTGATTGTATTTTAGTTTTGAGAGTTTTTATCTTTTGGAGGAACCTTTGTGTAGGGATTTTGCCGTTCGACAATTAATCTATTTGCCTTCTGTTTGGAACTGTCTTTTCAATTTAACTATTCTGATAATGCACGTTGTGTTATAGTTGATGTCTAATAATATGCAATGCAGTTAGCTACAGCTCTTGAGGTGGTGTTAGCTATGCTGTGTTGTTTGCCGCATTACCAGTTTACATGTGGCATTGATCACCATGTTACCTATGAGATGTAGTTCCTCCCCATTGACTCAGTTCCATTCCCTCTTCACTATTACCTGTAGAACACAGAACTGTGTTATTGCCAAGCACTAATCTCCATGTAAAACAGCTAACACAGCTCAATCAGTAGACTAAGTGCATTTCTTGCATTAATACATATTAATGCTAATTAGCAAGGATCATCATATATAAATAAATTTAATCTTAAGTATGGTTTCTAATGAAAGTAAATATTGAAAGTATGGAAAACAGCAGCAATGGAAATGTTAAGTGCATCAATACATTATACATTCATCAAAATATATCTGACTTATTTACATCTGTAAAAAAAATTCCTAGTAACAAAGATTGTATATTACTTTATGCAGCCTTCTTTCATTGATGGTGCATCAACTTAGGGGTAATTTAACTAAGCTGCAGTAAAAAACATGACCTTAGTGTGAACTTACACGAGTCTTCTCTGTGCACTAAGGCCATTTTTACCACAGATGGTTATCAATAGAAATCAAACAAAATAAAACATGGAAAAGAAAATAAGATGATACCTTTTTTATTGGACATAACTTAATACATTTCTTGATTAGCTTTCGAAGGTTGCCCTTCTTCGTCAGATCGGAAATAAGCAAATGTGCTTATTTCCGATCTGACGAAGAAGGGCAACCTTCGTAAGCTAATCAAGAAATGTATTAAGTTATGTCCAATAAAAAAGGTATCATCTTATTTTCTTTTCCATGTTTTATTTTGTTTGATTTCTATTGATAACCTTAAGAGTGGACTAACACGGCTACCACACTCCTCTACCACAGATGGAAAATGGCTGATTTCCAAGTTTTTGTATTAATGGTCATGCGCTAATTTTGCTATTATCACTTAGCCATTGAACAATATTAGCATGCGAGCATTTACTGACATCTAGTTTGAAGGCAGTAAGGGTTCATGAGCTAATCCTGTGTTAATCAGTTAGCATGTAGAAATGTAGATGCACTGATTAACACAAAAATGCCCACTCTCCACCCTCAGAAATGCCCCTTCTGAGCTAAAAAATAAAATATTTTTGTAGGCAATGGTTTGTGTGTACAGATCCCAAAACTACTGCAGCCTGACCGCATCCCACAATAAGCTCAGTAAAAGAACCCCTTAGCCTGTAGAGAAGAGAAAACCCAAGGTGAGATCCAGAAACATTCCTGTGGCTACAGATTGAGCCCCTGATAGTCAATGCTATTTAACCAGCTAGAAACTGTCACTGATTGGTTAAATAGGGTTTCAGCACCTACCTGTGAATATTCAGCATGAGACAACCAGTTATCTCTGTTAATTTTCACAGACAGTGCCAAAATGTTAACTGGCTTTATTAAGCAATAACCAACAGTATTCAGCACTGACCGGCTAAGTTTAGTAGGCAAATCTCATGCATGAAATGCCACTTGGCGCGTGTCCGATACATGCGTCCAAAACTAAAAATTATTTTTCAGATGCATGTATTGGACGTGGGCCAAAATTGAAATTACCGCAAGAGCCATGTGGTAGCTGGATGGTAACTCCATTTTAGTGCACGTTGGGCGTGTCTAGACGCTTACACAGCTTAGTAAAAGGGCCAGCGCTGAACATTCACTTAGCCATTTAAGTTAATGCCAGCCAAAAATAACCCAGGATATTCAGTGCCAGGCTCTGGAAATGGCCTGGCATTGGTTATCTGGGGTCAGTGCCAACTGCTGTATGTGTGCTGGCTGCCTCCTGCTGCCTGAATATCAGCCCCTGAATGTTTAATAAAGATAAAAATACGATTCAAAATAAGTAGGTGGGGAAAACGTGTGATCATTTGTATAATTATCATAAGCGAAATAACTTTCAGTCTGTTGCTAACTTTTTGCTTCATGGTATTACTCCACAATTTATTTCTTAAGTAGTACAAGATGTTTGTGCATGATGTTAGGAAATGAAATATTCATACCATCAGATTATAAGAGGATATATTGATCTGATCCAGAAAAATAAACTAGAAGGAAGAAAAGACCTCAGACGCTCAATATGTACTAATATTAGATTGCAGCACTATCGTAACTGCCTTATATCAAGTTGAGTCTTCTCTTCATTGGTCAGAAAAATCTCCTTCATTCCCTGATAAGTGTTTAGGTTTTTTTTTTTTAAATAAAAAGTATCAATTTTTCAAAACTTGCTTCAACATAAATATGTTTATATGGAGTTTCAATTTTTCAAAACTGCTTCAGTATAAATATAAACTTTGCATAATACTTTTACTTATTTATGTGCAATAAAACATTGACTGAAAATGAAAAAACTTTAACTGGCGCGTAAACTTTCCTGTTAGCTCAACAGTGTGCTGCTGTTTTGCTACCACTTTTACAAGAGCTGTGATAATTTTACCGCCTATGAAAATAGCTATGTAAGGCAAGGTTCCACATTAGGAGTCACTGACCAAGAAAGGGATCTAGGCATCATCGTTGATGATAAGTTGAAACCTTCTGCTCAGTGTGCTGTTGCGACTAAGAAAGCAAATAGAATGTTAGGTATTATTCGGAAAGGAATGGAAAACAAAACAAAAATGAGGATGTTATAATGCCTTTGTATCAGTCCATGCTGCAACTGCACTTTGAATATTGTGTTCAATTCTTGTTGCTTCATCTCAAAAAAGATATAGTGGAATTAGAAAAGGTACAGGGAAGGGCGACGAAAATGATAAGGTGATGGGACAACTTCCCTAAGAGGAAAGGCTGAAGTAGCTAGGGCTCTTCAGCTTGGAGAAAAGACGGCTGAGGGGAGATAAAGGTCTATAAAATAAATGAGTGGAGTGGAACGGGTAGTTGTGAATCATTTGTTTACTCTTTTCAAAAATACTAGGACTAGGGGGCATGTGATGAAGCTACAAAGTAGTAAATTTAAAACAAATTGGAGAAAAAGTTTCTTCACTCAACATATAATTAAACTCTGGAATTCGTTGCCAGAGAATGTGGTAAAGGCAGTTAGCTTAGCGGGATTTTAAAAATGTTTAGATGGCTTCCTAAAGGAAAAGTCCATAGACCATTATTAAAATGACTTGGGGAAAATCCACTGCTTATTTCTGGGGTAAGCAGCATAGGATGTATTGAACTTTTTGGGGATCTTGCCAGGTATTTGTCAAATTAAACCATGCTGAGTGGGCCGGCTGCTATTATTCAGCAGCACTTAACCAGGCAGTGCCACTGAATAATGGCTCTGACCCCTCAGGCACAATCTAGGCAGAGGTGGGGTGGTGCAGGGGCAGAGTCATGGAGGAACTGGCACTTATGCAGACATTGGCCAATATTCAATTCCAGTGTTTGCATAGTGTTTTTAGGGTCCCTTCTATCACCCCAACATAATTATGTACCAGCCACCCATAATCTAGTATGATAGAAAGACCCAAGGCCATATATGAGAAAAGCAATTTTATTTTACTTACCAACTACAGATTACAATTGAGAGTTTCTCATGGGGAGAACAGACTACTACACATCCGTGTTCGCTGTACTGAATCTCCCAGATACATAAGGCATACAATCATTTATATAATATTGATTATTAGAGCACATCATACATGGGTAATATGACAATAATCACAGTTATTGGATATGATAATATTGTGGTTAATACTGATTGGGTAAATGATAATGAGCAGGTTATCATTTCATGGAAGAAGTCGTCCCTTTACTGGGAAGGCCTAGTCATCCCCCTTAAGGAACTAACCTGTTCCCGAATTCGGCCATCTGTTTCCCTTGCCGTTACAGTTTGTCCAGTTCTTGCACCCTCACCCATTCCTCTTTTGCTTACCCACAAATGTGTCTCAATAGATCATGAGGCCTTGAGTCATGTACAAGTCAAACAGAAGTCACTGAGGCCTTGTTCTTTTCTTTAGCTCTTTAGGCCTGAACCATGGTTCATTTAGGATGGTTCATAGACCACTTTCTACATCTCCCACCTTGAAGGCCTTCGAGAGTAAGGGCGTCACAATTTGGAGACAATCAGGCTTCCATGTGTCTTATTGCCAGTGCCCCAGCCGTAGGCTGTCTTAGGTTGCAGACCAATTAGGTTCCTTGTACTGGAACGGCTCTGTCTTACCCGTCATGGCCATACGACCTCATGTCGTATTGAAAGACTACCAAAGCATCAAAATATGGGGAGATTATGTATGTGAGGCTTGTGACATAAAATGACACAAAGATGTTAGGGCCAGCATAGAGTTATTGTAGAAAAGGACAAATTGATTATGATGGGCAATGGGTAGCCCCTAAACAACCACCCCTTGGCATTACCTGTGGCAGAATTTACTTACAGTGGTGGAAATAAGTATTTGATCCCTTGCTGATTTTGTAAGTTTGCCCACTGACAAAGACATGAGCAGCCCATAATTGAAGGGTAGGTTATTGGTAACAGTGAGAGATAGCACATCACAAATTAAATCCGGAAAATCACATTGTGGAAAGTATATGAATTTATTTGCATTCTGCAGAGGGAAATAAGTATTTGATCCCCCACCAACCAGTAAGAGATCTGGCCCCTACAGACCAGGTAGATGCTCCAAATCAACTCGTTACCTGCATGACAGACAGCTGTCGGCAATGGTCACCTGTATGAAAGACACCTGTCCACAGACTCAGTGAATCAGTCAGACTCTAACCTCTACAAAATGGCCAAGAGCAAGGAGCTGTCTAAGGATGTCAGGGACAAGATCATACACCTGCACAAGGCTGGAATGGGCTACAAAACCATCAGTAAGACGCTGGGCGAGAAGGAGACAACTGTTGGTGCCATAGTAAGAAAATGGAAGAAGTACAAAATGACTGTCAATCGACAAAGATCTGGGGCTCCACGCAAAATCTCACCTCGTGGGGTATCCTTGATCATGAGGAAGGTTAGAAATCAGCCTACAACTACAAGGGGGGAACTTGTCAATGATCTCAAGGCAGCTGGGACCACTGTCACCACGAAAACCATTGGTAACACATTACGACATAACGGATTGCAATCCTGCAGTGCCCGCAAGGTCCCCCTGCTCCGGAAGGCACATGTGACGGCCCGTCTGAAGTTTGCCAGTGAACACCTGGATGATGCCGAGAGTGATTGGGAGAAGGTGCTGTGGTCAGATGAGACAAAAATTGAGCTCTTTGGCATGAACTCAACTCGCCGTGTTTGGAGGAAGAGAAATGCTGCCTATGACCCAAAGAACACCGTCCCCACTGTCAAGCATGGAGGTGGAAATGTTATGTTTTGGGGGTGTTTCTCTGCTAAGGGCACAGGACTACTTCACCGCATCAATGGGAGAATGGATGGGGCCATGTACCGTACAATTCTGAGTGACAACCTCCTTCCCTCCGCCAGGGCCTTAAAAATGGGTCGTGGCTGGGTCTTCCAGCACGACAATGACCCAAAACATACAGCCAAGGCAACAAAGGAGTGGCTCAGGAAGAAGCACATTAGGGTCATGGAGTGGCCTAGCCAGTCACCAGACCTTAATCCCATTGAAAACTTATGGAGGGAGCTGAAGCTGCGAGTTGCCAAGCGACAGCCCAGAACTCTTAATGATTTAGAGATGATCTGCAAAGAGGAGTGGACCAAAATTCCTCCTGACATGTGTGCAAACCTCATCATCAACTACAGAAGACGTCTGACCGCTGTGCTTGCCAACAAGGGTTTTGCCACCAAGTATTAGGTCTTGTTTGCCAGAGGGATTAAATACTTATTTCCCTCTGCAGAATGCAAATAAATTCATATACTTTCCACAATGTGATTTTCCGGATTTAATTTGTGATGTGCTATCTCTCACTGTTACCAATAACCTACCCTTCAATTATGGGCTGCTCATGTCTTTGTCAGTGGGCAAACTTACAAAATCAGCAAGGGATCAAATACTTATTTCCACCACTGTAACTCAATCCAAAAATTCCCAGGGAGGATTATATAGACACAACCTTACAGTCTGGTGTCAGGATTTTCAACGCTAACCAAGGAAGGGGTTTGCATCTCGGCATGCACAGTATTCTCAACAGGATCAGGGTGTAATGGTTTGTATAGGGCCATAGCATAAGCATGGTCGTTTGTGTCTCTCTTGCTTAAAGCAGTTTCAATCAACAGGCCTCTAGCACAGGATATGATACAACAGCCAAGTACAATAGCTAAGTGACCAGATAGGACCACACAAAAGGCTGTCTCATCTTTGGCCATCTAGATATGCAGGTGCCTGCACTGAATATCAACTGGCATTTACATAAATTCTAGAGTGTAGCCTGACTCAGCTATCCTTCCAACCCCTTCTTTAATTTTCCCTCTCCCCCCCCACCCCCGATCTCCACAGTAGCCTCATTCTGAAAGCCCAACCCCCTCCTAAATCTTACCTCTCCCATATTCTCCTTTTCTGCAACTCCAATTCCCCCAATCTGCTCCCATCTCCCCATTTCTAGTTCCTCTTCTAGCTCCACTATCACCCCATTTCTGCACCCCTAATCCTCTTGATTCACTCCCTGGACCTCCTGCTATTCCCAGGCTTATCTGAAAGTGATCCCTGACAGTTTAGAAGTCCCAGTCTACTCATGCTCTACTCTTCTCAAGAGCATCAGACATACCAGGATGTTACTCACCACATCTGAAAAGTTCCTCTCCTTCCTGTCAACATTTTGGTGCTCTCTAAAGCAGTGATTCTTTAATCTGACCACCAACTAGTTGGGTTCTCAGGATATCCCTAATGAATATGCATGAGGCAGATTTGCATGCCTGTCATCTGTCTCTCTCAGGAATATCCTGAAAACTCAACTGGCTGGGGGTCCCCCTAGGAAAGGTTTAAGAACCACTGCTCTAAATAACATCCTCTGGTTGCTCCTGTGGTGCATGGGACTGGAAATATGCCCCTTTAGCTTCCTTAGGGAGGGCCAAGCCAAGCGTATGAAGCAAGCAGGTGTGCGCATGTAGTAGCAGTCAAGCAGATCTTCCATGTGTAACATACGGCATATGCCTAATGTCCAGAAATACTGCCATTTCTATGTGCAAGTCAACATAACTAGTGCTGGTTTTTGGTGCTGAGAACAAACCACACACGTACATCCATTTTCCACACTATTAGCACATCTCAGTGGCGTACCAAGGGGGGGCGGTGGGGGCGGTCTGCCCCGGGTGCACGCCACTGGGGGGGTGCCGCGCGCCTGTTGGCTCTTCGTTTTCATGCTCCCCTTGCCCCGGAACAGGTTACTTCCTGTTCCGGGGCAGAGGGAGCATGAAAACGAAGAGCCGGCAGGCACGCGGTACCCCCCCCCCAGTGGAGTGCACCCGGGGGGGTTCTTTCGTCTGAGGATCGGGGGTTCTTTCGCTAGGGGGGCGTCGCGCTGTTCCGAGGGGGCGCTGCACCCGGGGGGGGGGGTGCGCATCGGCGATCCGCCCCGGGTGTCAGCCCCCCTAGGAACGCCACTGGCACATCTTCAACCCTTGTTTATTGTAGGGGTGGCCTAGTGGTTAGGGTGGTGGACTTTGGTCATGAGGAACTGAGTTTGATTCCCACTTTAGGCACAGGCAAATCCTTGTGACTCTGGGCAAGTCACTTAACCCTCCATTGTCCCATGTAAGCCGCATTGGGCCTGCCATGAGTGGGAAAGCGCGGGGTACAAATGTAACAAAAATAAAATAGATACTATTGGAGATTCTACACGGAATGTTGCTACTATTGGAGATTCTACATGGAATGTTGCTATTCCACTAGCAACATTCCATGTAGAAGCCTGCGCGGCCACATTGGTGATCTGCAAGGGCCGACTTCCACATGGAATGTTGCTAGTGGAATAGCAACATTCCATGTAGAATCTCAAATAGTAGCAACAGTGGAGGAGTGGCCTAGTAGTGGACTTTGGTCCTGGGGAACTGAGGAACTGAGTTCAATTCCCACTTCAGGCACAGGCAGCTCCTTGTGACTCTGGGCAAGTCACTTAACCCTCCATTGCCCCATGTAAGCCATATTGAGCCTGCCATGAGTGGGAAAGCACGAGGTACAAATGTAACAAAAATAATGTGAAAATCAGTCTGTTCTTTTGTTTTGTTTTGTGTTTGTGTGTGTGTGTGTGTGTGTGTGATGTTCTATGGGTGGAGATAGATTAATTGTACATCAGACCAGAACGTACAGATCTGCTCTAATAAAATAATGCCGCTTTCCTCCATATTTATACTTCTATAAGGATTTCCTCACATACATGAACTATTTAAACTTTGACTTCATATCTGCATAGCTAAAACATTTTCCATGCCCAAGATCATTAAAATGTACTTTATAGACAATTTGCATAAATATTGATGGGCTTTAGTATGTTAATTTCATTTATTATATAAGATATGGTGTCAATACAATTATTTTATTTCAAAAATGTAATTGTAAAATTGACCTTATTAAAATTCAACTTCTTTCCTAATTATATAAAAAAAACCCCACCTAATTACTTGCAGTAATTGGACCAGATATGACATTTTCAGTTCATTAATATTCAGCAAATTGTTTTTGAAGATGTTCTTGCATGGTTAGTAGTTAATCTTTGCATTTTCTATTCATTTCTTACTTAAACGTCATCTGGAATAATTCTTCGCATTTTAATCAGTTATGTCTTTCTATATTGACTTTTCTATAATATGTCTAATTACTAATTAATTTCCTGTCATTTTAAACCACATGATGTGAACAGTAAATATGTTTGACCAGTTAAGTTATGCAATGACGTATGCATGAAAAATGCAATATATTTCCTAATTGTGAATTTCATTATTCACTTAACAAACAGAGAAAATATTATCATGCTAAAATGTGTCCAAACTCAATAATAAACTTTTTTTAGCACCTGAAAAGCTTAAGTAGATCAAAATAATGATGTACAAAATATTTCTCTGATTAGGAATATCTGTCTGGAAAAGAAGACCAAACAAAAACATTTCCTATTGGGTAAGAAAAGCTCATTTTATAGTTGTCAGGTAAAACCATGAAGTCAATACTTCCCTTAGTACAGGCTGTTTACTAAGCTATGTTAGGTAGCTAACATGGGTTTCACTATGTGATAGATATTAATTTGGACTTGCGCTAATAGATACTATGTGTTAAGACCATCCAGTGTGGTAAAGAACCTATTTAGTTGCTTAACATGAATAGGAGTGGTTCGTGGGCATAAGATGGGTGGAGAAGTGAAGTGGCCAACTGTGACAGCTAGCACCCACACATTACTTGTCACAACTGCTGATAGCATGGCTACACTTAGGGGTCCATTTACTAAGGTACACTGAAAAATGGCTTACGGTAGTGTAGGCACAGGTTTTGGGCGTGCATGATCCATTTTTCAGCGTGCCTATAAAAAAGGCTGTTTAAAAATTTTTGCCGAAAATCTACATACGGCAAAGCAAAATTGCTGCGCATCCATTTTAGGTCTGTGACCTTACCGCCAGCCATTGACCTAGTGGTAAAGTCTCACGTGGTAACCAGGAAGTAATGACCTACGTGCGTCAAATGCCACTTGGATGTCCGATACGCACGTCTGAAAATAAAAATTATTTTTCAGCTGCACACCAAAATTAAAATTGCTGCAAAACATGGTAGCCAGCGGTAACTCCATTTTGGCGTGCATTGGGTGCATATAGACGCTTACATGGCTTAGTAAAAGGGCCCCTCAATATTATCTCCCCAGTACTTAAATATCCAGATTAGTACCCCTTAACATGTACCACTCCAAGACCAATTCTCTGTCCCTGGAGTAGTATCCACGAATATGACCCCCCTCAACATCATACCCTGACTTTTCCCCCAACCTTTGACCCCCCCCAGGACCTATCTTGGAGTTCCCTGGTCATCTATGTTTATATTTACACTTGATGAATCGCTATTTTTAACAAGTAAATCAAAGCGATGTACAAAATAGATAAAATCAAAGAAAAAGAAATAGAATGCTAAAAATAAACAGGCAAGATATCAATCATACAAGAATAGAAATAAAATATAGCTGCACAGCTACTGCATGCTCTTCAAGCTCTACACAGAAGACAAGATTTTTGAAAAGAGCTACTTTAAAATTCTTTTAACAAGGGCTCAGATCTTACATATAAGGGAAGACTATTCCACAAAAATGGGACCCTAAAGAAAAACACACTTTTCCTTGTAACTTCATACTATGCCTGACGAAGATAGGGCAGGACTAATCGATGCTCGTTCAGTAAGTATAAACAATGGGCTAGAGTATACAGAATTGTCAACGATGACACATGGAACAGGAATAGACCCCTTCAATTTCCAAGTTTATTAAAAGTTTTCTATCCCGCCCATCAAATAGATGTCTGGGAGCCTTACAAAACAAAAAATAAAATATAACATAATATAAACGTAGACGATAACAGGATACGACCAAAAAGGATGAAGGATAGAACTACAATGTAGATAGGATAGGAGGGAAGAGAAAAGAACCAGGCACACCCGTTTAAAGGGGGCCGCCCACAACCGGGCTGAAGGCAGCGAAGACAGAAGGGTGGGGGAGGGTACAGGGAGGGCCAGCTAGAGAGCAGAGGTAATAGTGGGAGGGAAACAAGGGGTAGCAAGGGGAGGGGGCAGGAAAGAAGGGGAGGAGCAAGGGAGGAGGAGAGAGGAATTCAAAATGCACAAGGAGTCCTTTTGAATTTGGAGGCAGGAGAAGAGCAACGTTGGGCAGCAGCTCCTGAAATTTTTACAGGCACATGTTTTGTGTCCGCCCTGGGCAGAGCTCACGCAGAGTACAGCCAAAGAAGCTCTTACAGCAGAGCACAATATTCCAGCGAATTGAGAACAATTTTTACGGTATGTAGACATTTAAAACTTTGAGTGGCTGCAAGGCGTTTTAGCTTTCTCCTGCCGACCCCCGTTTAGCTTTTCCAGGATGGCCGGCCATCTCGGGTTAGCCGCCTATCTCACGGGATTACGCGCACTAAGCTAGCTTCCCACATACGCCGCCCATGGCGCATGGCAGATGGGTTTGCCACAGCAGATAGGTTTGCCGTTTTTGGCCGGCCACGCAGTGCTCACAATCCACAGTGCATAGCACGGCACTGAGGCACGATCTTGGGCACAGCACTGAACCGAGGCGCAAATGATCTCAGGGAGACAAAAACACCTTTAGCGGTACGTCATTTTTGCTCTTCTCCTGCCTCAGTGGCACACCGCACATTAAGATGCGGTGAAAGCCAGCCAATAATACTTGGCCACCAGTTACGCGCTATACAGCAATGGACCTTCAAGCCCCGTTGGGGCCGGCCACACCGTGTTATCTAATTTGAAAAATTAATGCATTATAAGCCGTCCATGCCATTATGGCGACGGACCTTAAGCCCCGTTATGGCCGGCCACACCGGATTTTCGATGTAATGCGGCAAAAATGAGTGCGATATAAGTCGCCCATGCTGTATAAGCCACCCAGGCCACGCAGAGCTGTACAAGCCCCATTGTGGTCGGCCACGCCGTGTTATCTAATTCGGTCAAATTTAGTGCGGAATAAGTCGCCCATGTTGTTTAAGCCGCCCATGTCATGCAGCACTACGGCCATGCCGTGTTTTCTACTCGGTCGACTATGCTTCATCCTAAATGTTACTTACCGGTGCCCTGTCTGTATGATTGGCCTGCCATGCGATATTTGAGATGCGGTTTTTGCAGAAACGTCCACATTGCGATCCTCGCTAGTCAGGGTCTTCTCTTGCGGGCCACTTAGAGGGAGTCCAAAATTGGCGGGACATGCACTTCGCCACACGTTGTAATTCCCCGCCCATACAGTCTGCCATGAGGGAAGAGAAAAGGAGTAGGAAGTGCTTCAATACAGTGCAACCAATCTAGTTCAGCTGTCGGCTTCCTCTAGATGTACTCGGGTCTCTCAGCTCCATATCCCCAACACCTTCCGGTGTGAACACTGCTGCTTCTGAAAGTAGAGAGCTTGTTCCTCACAGCTGCAGGGGAGGGGTTGTTTTATCGGGGTTCAAAGATGTTTCTGGCCCAGAGATGCCACCAATTCCTCCCTCATGGTCGGCATCTCTAGCAGGCTGCTGCCTGATCAATCCATTGGCAAAAAGGCTCCTCACATGTAAGGCCATCGGACCTACAACCGGGGTTTCAAGCCACTAGGAGGCGCGAGCAACGACTTTCCCATGGTGTTTAGGCATGCGCAGCAATTCGTCACATAAACACAGTGAGGAGCCAACAGCAACAAAGATAAGTGTGGCCATCTTGGAATCCCTTCACCAATCAGAGTTTTGCTGACTGCCACTGGTATTAAACCTGGAAATTCAATGCTGGGCCATATCTGGACACCAGCATTGAATTTCTGGGTTTCCGGATCCAGCTAGTGTACAGCGATATTTAGCACTTAACCAGCTATGGGTTACCACATAAAGATGTGACAGATTTTTATACGGTCCTATTTATGAAGTTAAGCTGACCATTTAAATGCCGAATATTGGCACTTAACTGGTCAAGGGCCAACTCTGCCCCCAGAACAACCTGAAAATAACCGGTTTTCAGTTCAGCACTAACCGGTTATTTTCAGCAGCACTAACAGGTTAAGTGCGCTGAACCAGCCAGGAGCTGTTTCTGGCTGGTTAAATCACATTAAATATTGACATCTTAGCACGTAAGTGCCTGTCATGCTCATTTTCCTCCCATGTTAACACCTTCTTCGCAGTTACGCATTAAAGAATTTAGGAGCTAATTGATAGAATAATGCCCAAGTACAGTTATACATGTAACTGCAAATTGGTGCCAATTAATACCACTTAAGGGTCATTATTGGCAGTTAAAGCCAATTAGCGCCCACTTAAACAATATAAGTGTCCTTTTACTACGGTGCGCTGAAAAAAATGGCCTGCGCCTGTGTACGTGCGTGTATTGGATGCACACAACTTTTCAGCGAACCTGTAAAAATGCCTTTTTAAAATTTTAACCGAAAATGGACATGCAGCAAAATGAAAATTGATGAGCGGTAAGGGTGGTAAAAGGCATTTGATGCGTGTAGACCATAACCGCCCGGTACTGCCACTTGCCAGTGCCAGAAAATAAAAATTATGTTCTGGTGCACGTAGTGGACATGCACCAAAAATGAAATTACTGCCTGGGCCATGCGGTAACCAGGCGGTAACTCAGAATTGCCACGCGTTGAGCGTGCATAGGTGCCTATGCGGCTTAGTAAAAGGGTCCCTAAGATAGGCGCTATTCTATAACTTATGCTAGTTGTAAAATTGTGCACTGAAGTTTATAGAATCAGAGGATCACAAATAAGCAAACATATTTTCTTATTTCTGAACTGAAGAAGAAGAAGGGTTACCTTCAAAAGCTAATCAAAAAAATATATTGTTAGTCAAATAAAGAGGTATCATCTTATTTTCTTTTCTATATTTTGTTTTAATTCTATTTATTACCTTTAAAAATAGACTAACACAGCTACCACATCACTTTAAGATCAGAGGAAAAAATGTTTAAATTGTGTTTCAAAATATATTTAAAATGCTCTACTCTTGCAATCCCAAATATTTGCTCTTATTGTAAAAGTGTAATAACATGGATGAAATATAACAGCTTTGAAAAACGGGAATGGTGGTTATTTGTTTCTTTTAGAAGCAGCCAATCCTCTTACATCTTTAATGCAGCTTATTTGATAGTCTTTTTGGTTGCAGATTATATATGTACGAGTAAATGATTTATTCCTTAATTCGTGCACTGATCATATGGGCATAGTAAATGGAATTCCTCCTAAAATATAGGACTTAGAGTAATTACTTTATTGATTATGCAAACAAAATTACCTGTGGCTATGAAATAAACTTTGAGTAGTCAATACTACACCAGCTATACTTTATTCGCAAACTATGGGATTACATTGTTAGGCTGTTGTGTTACATGCAACCAATGATTAAGTAAAGAAAATTTGTGCATCTGTTTTCTATTCAACTGCCACCTTTAATGTCCATGGAAAGGGACTGCACCTGCCCTTCTCCTTCTATGACATCCTTGTTGTTGTCACTGCTCTCTATCCTGCCTCTGTCGTCATACTGAAGGACCTACTTTCATTAATATCACTCTTCATCACACACACGCAGTTGCACATGCATAATTAAAGTGAAGAAGGTAGGAGAAGAAGGGACTATTTCAACCAAGACCTGTCCACAAACAACAGTATTCACACATTGCAATGACAGTTTTTTTGTGTGCATTTTGCATCCTGAGTTGTAACTGTCATATGCTGCCTTCCTGTCTCTTTCCACATACCTTGTGTGCCTTTCCAGATCTAGTCAGTCATTATTATCAGCAAATTCTGAAATATCACTATTGCTCATTTTGTCTGAACCAAAGTGAACTCTATGTTATGCTCAGCCATGAAAAGTTGGGTTTGAGCTTGCTTAAAATGAATTTTTCCAAATTTCCAGGCATTTTTTTTTCATATTCGTCACACCAATTTGTTCTTTCAATATGCATTATCCTGAAAATTCTATATAGTGCGACTAGAGATGCATGAAGCTGCAAAGGTCTTAAATACAAATAAATCTACGCATCCAGTTTCTCCTACATAAGCACGCAATTATGGAATGCATTACCAAAAGCCTTGAAAACGACGTACAACTACCTAAACTTTCGGAAATCACTAAAGACTAACTTGTTCCAAAAGGCATACCCTACTGACCCAACTTAAATGCCTGAACTCTGCTACACAACAAAACTCAAGTAAGTAATGGACATTACTCAACTCTTCTGTTGTATGACTCCCTAATGTGACAGTGCTACATGAACTCTATCCTATCACAACATTACCTTGTATTTGTTCACCGGAGACTTCAAAGCCTCTCCGGTACTATGTAAGCCACATTGAGCCTGCTAATAGGTGGGAAAATGTGGGATACAAATGTAACAAATAAATAAATAAATATTCTGATTTGCGTACGCAACTCAATTGGTTACCAAACCAATCAGCACTGAGAATTGGATGTTAACAAGCAATTATTAATTGGCACTAATTAGAACTTCTGTGCACTACTCACTAATTGTATTCTATAAAGTAGTCCGTGCAAATTCTTCTGAGTGGATCTCAGAAGCAGGTGTGGCCATGGGAGGAGTATGGGCGGGTCATTAGCACTTTTAAAATGTATGCACAGTGTTATAGAATAACCTATTCTGCGCCTAAAGCTAGGCATTTTTACCAGCTTTTTATTGGTGTAAATAATAGCGCATACATTTTAGACGCACGGACAGTGTTACACCTATTCTATAAACTGTGCCTAACTTTAGGCATGGTTTACAGAATACATGTAGGCATGTTTTCCATCAACACCAATTGTTTCAGAGCCAAAAAGAGAAACTGGCCCCATATGTGAACTAGAAATGTTTTACATGCACAAATTAATTGTACACATGTTAATTCATAGACGTACATATATACAAGCAATTTGTACACACTTTAAATTTTCAGGCATCCAAACAAACTATCCTCCTGTTTACTAAGCTGTGCAGCAATGCCAACACAGCCCATTCAAAGTGCGGCTTTGTAAACCGGGGTGGGGGGGGGGGGGGGGGGGTAAATGTACTTACAAATGATGACCTAAAGAGGATAGAGAATGAAACAAAGAATGTCATAATGTCACTGAATTGCTTGATTGTATGACTGCACCTTGAGTTTTGCATACAATTCTCACTAATGCATCTCAAAAAAAGAACTGGAAAAGGTACAAAAAAGAGCAACCCAAATGATTAAGGGGATAGAACTGCTCTTATATGGAAAGGTGAAAGAAATTAGAGTTCTTCAGCTGTAGCGAGATATTATATATATATATATATATATATATATATATATATATATATATATATAATCCTGAGTGGAGTGGGTAAAAACAAATAGATTGTTTACTTTTTCAAAAAGTACAAAGAATAGAGGACACTCCATGAAGTTACATAGCAACCACATTTAATATAAACAAACAAAAATGGTTATATTCAGCCCCATTGCAGATTAATATGCTGATTAACATTCAGTTCCATTTTCCTGGTTTCTTCTTTTCCTCAGTCCTCCTGACAATATCAAATGATCTCCTCTCCTTTCCTGGAATGGGTTAGTCCTTCTCTGCCACCTCTCACATAGTCTATGGGACATAGCTACCACCCCAGGCAGGGTCCCAGGTCTTCACTGTAACTAAGATAGTGTAAAGGGTTAAAAAATTGATTAAAAATGTGTGTCCCCTTTTAATGGGGCTTACCTGGGCTGTTCTGGGATCCGGTAGGCTTTTGGGGTCATATGGGGCCGTTTTGGTTGTGCCCATCTGTTTTTTGACCCTCCGATGGGTCTGGCGATTTTCGGGGCCTTTTCATTGTGCCCCATTCGTTTTGTGACCCTCAGTAGGGTCCGATTGTATTTCGGGCTGTTTTGGCCAGTCGGGGATGGTGGCGGCATTTTGAGCTGCCTCAGGCACCACCGCGATTTCAGGAGGGACTGGGGAAAGAGAAAAGATGGCTGTTTCTGGTGCGCGCACATTTGCAATCAGGGCCTGGAGCTCCCGGTAGGCCGCAAAACAGAGCCTGGGCCTCGATTTTGATTTTTGGCCCGAGGAAAATGAAGAGGATGTCGGAGGACCGTTGGGGCACCGGAAAAGCAGATTGACTCCAGGGTGCACGTTAGGGGGCCAAGGTAAGAGGTCCTATGGCCTTGTTTTAATTTAATTTGATTTAATTTTGAGCTTTTTACGGTGTTTTGTTGTCGGGCCTTCCCTGAATTTTTTAAAAATTATTATTTTTATGGTCGGGGGGGGGGGGGGGGGGGGTCTGTTTAGAGGAAATGGGAAAGGGATTTGGGGTTTTTTTTTTCCAGTGCAGAGCGTTGTGCACTGCTCTGGAAGTGTTTTTTAAAATTCCGACGACTGGGTTTAGGAGCGCACTTATGACATCATAGTGGGGGTTTACAATAGTATGGACTATACCCAAACAGTCTTGTATGGAAATGGAGAAACTTCTTCTATTCTAGAACAGCCCTTTCCTAGTGATAGGGTATATATTCTATTATATACTTTCTCCTTCTCTTAGGGGGGGGGGAGGGTGTATATTCCTTCCTACCTTTTATTTTCTGGGTCTATCTTCTTCTTCTTCTCCTCCCTAGAAAGGAAGTCAGCATTCATATGTGGTTTTCTTGCTTTATACTCTATAGAGAAATCATAGGATTAAAAGGTTAGCTACCACTTGGTGAATCAAGTATTATTATATTTCCATTAGTGTTCAGCCTCCTACTTTGGAGATGCTAAGTGCTCCTGTGTTGTTTTTTTTTTTTGCATTATCCAGTTTATTGTGCATTAATGCAAACCCAACCCATGACACACGCCCTCCCAAAAATATATATTTTAAATAAAATAATTTACTATTAGCATATGCAAACTGGAAAATTACTGCAAAACACTGTAACACATTTTGCGGAAAGCCTTTTTCACATGCTAAACGTATGCTATGGCAGGGGTAGGCAGCTTTGATCCTCAAGGGCCACAATCCAGTTGGGGTTTCAGGATTTCTCCAATGAATATGCATGAGCTCTAGTTGCGTGCACTGCCTCCACTGCATGCACTGCAAATAGATCTCATGCATATTCATTTGGGAAATCCTGTAAATCTAGCTAGGTTGCAGCTCATGCAAATAGATCTCATGCATATTAGGGAAATCCTGAAAACCTGACTGGGTTGTGGCCCATGAAGATCGAGTTGCCAACCTCTGCATTAGGGCTTAAAACCCTTTAGTAATATGGTCCCTTACACAGTAATCAAACCATTGTAGGAATAAGTGTACATTACAATGGAATTGAGGGACACAATAAAAAGAAAATGTTATTCACTTATAAAAGATTCAAAATAAACCACACTTGCTGAATAGGATTTTGTTGAGAAGAGTTGTCCTCAAATGAGCTGTTAAAAAAAATAAAAATTGCTAAATGTGGTATAAGGGCTTACATAGGCGGAACACTTGTCAAGCCTAATATTATATTTTTAGGAAACAAATAAAACATTGAATTTAATTATATGGAATAACCCCAAGAAAAACCAACAAGCGCAGGAAATATCTTTTCAAGCCAAATGAAACTAGGCTTCTTAGGCTCAGTGAAAGAGATTCTTTACACAAACTAGTGAAATTATGGAATTTTCTGAAAATATTGGCAATCAACCCTTTAGAACATTTATGAGAATAAAGCTGTAATTAGGCAGTAAGGAAAGTGCTGATCTTAAGACTTGTACTGATTGCTCTATTTAGGATCAGGAAGGGATATTTTTCCCATTTTGCAGTTAAATTAGTTACAGATGCACTTTTGTTGCAGTGGGTTTTTTTTTCTCCTTCACAACTGCGAAATAGCAATTAGACAGTCTGAAGAGGGCCATACTAGATGAACATCTGGTATTCAATCTATGAAACTATATTGAGTAACACTTGACAGGAAACCTAAGTCTTACAAAATTTGGATATATATCAACTTAGTACCTCTTTTTAATTTTTGCCACTATCCCCCCCCCCCCCCCATTCTGTAACCTTGTGTGCACATTTTTGCATTTATCCCTGATTCTATATATGGTGCTCAAAACTGTGCATGCAAATTTGGGTGTGCACTCTGTGCGCACAATTTAATTGAATAACAAGCCAATTAGCACCAATAATTGGGCCCTAATAAGCAACTATTGGTGCTAATGTGCAACAATTAGAATTTACATGCAAATCTTCCTAGGTGCTTTTCTATAAAGATGCACATGCAAATTCTTATGCACAGATTTGAAAAGAGGCCATGGGACGGGCAAGGGTGGGTCATGGGTGTTTCAAGAATTTGCATGTAGTGTTACAAAATGCCCACACAGGAGCAGAGGATGACAAACTGACTTCCAGCCTGGAAGAGAATGTTCAAAAGATTCTTTATTTAAAGGCACCAGAGAAATGACCCAATTGTCAAAAAAGAGCACCTCCAAATACACAGGAAGGACAACAATCTTCAAAAGAATAGACCCGACACAGCGCCTGCATCAGGGGTCACAGTAGTAATCATATCAAATGAGTGCAGTAGCGAGACTAGCTCCTCTGCACATAAATTGTAGTAAGGACGCTGCCCCTTAGTGTTAGGGTCAAACGGTCAAAACTAACCCTAAGGAATAGAGTCCTTACTACTGTGACCAATGACGCAAGCGCAATGCGCTGAAACACGGCCTGTGTTGGGTCTTTTCTTTTGAAGATTGTTGTCCTTACTGTGTGATTAAAGGAACTTTTGTCCCATATTTGGAGGCTCTTGGTGCTATTTTTTGACACTTGGACTTTGCCCTGTACTTCGAACCCTCTCTGTGTTGTGTACCAGAGAAATGATCCAACATGGGTCTGTGTTTTGGCGGATGCAGCCACATGCCTAAGAGGTCACAAGAGACACTGTGTAGAGAAAATAAAATAGAATGTCAAAAACCATACATAAAAAGTATATAAAACATAAGTATAATGAATGGGGTTTTCAATTTTTTACAAAACATATGAAGATTTAATTTTACCTTCAACATTGCAAGCTGCAAAAAGATAAAGATACTAGGCTTCATTCATGTGTCAGAACCATAGTTTCAGGGTCATTTTGACTTAGGACTAGCTATTTAATAAAGAGCACAAGAATGTTCATTGCACAATCTGAATTGATTCATCTGTCTGAGATGTGCCTGTATACAGCATCTAAGACATCCATTAAAACAAATGCTTGTAATAGTAATCTATAAAAAAGAGAATTATCACAGATATATCTGCTTCTTAATAGAGCACCACAGAAAGCAAGCAAGCTGGTGATTACTTGCACCCAGCAAACTGGCAAAAAAGGTTAGATCTACTGGAGACAATTTTCAAAGTCACATGTAGGTAGCCAATAATGAAATATAAGCAGCTTTAGGATTTTTTTTTTAAATAGCATCCTAAAATTGATGTTAAGTGTATTTCAAAATCAGAGTATTAAGTATACCCTCATAGTGGGACAGGAATATTGCAAGGCTTGTCAGCCTTCCTTTGTATTCAGTTTTTCCTTAGATCATAAGGACCATTGGATGTAAATAGAATATTACTCATGACACTTCTGCAAATATTTGATATCACATAAAAGGCTTCTAAATTTTAGTAGATTTAAAAATTAGGGGGCCCTTTTACCAAACAATGGTAAAAAATGGCTTTAGTGCATCTTTATGCTGATCTTCCCTGCATGCTAAGGCCATTTTTACTGATGGGATAAAATGGCCAAGGGTTCTTTTTAATAAGCCACAGTAAAAAGTGGCCTGCGGTAGTGTAGGCGCGTGTATTGGGCGTGCACTGGACCAGTTTTTACCGCATCTACAAAACATGTTTTTTTTTTTTTAAATGGGATGAGAAAAGGGCCTGCGGTAAAAATGAAACCAGTACACGCCCAAAAACTGGCCTGAGCTCTTAATGCCACCCATTGATCTAGTGGTAAAGGCTCACATGCTACATGCGCAGTGATTAGTTGGAGCAAGCCAAGTACCGATTAACGCACATAGGAGGAAATAAATAATTCATCCAGGCATTATGGGCGTGCGCCAAATCTGAAATTACTGCCAGGAGGGTGCACTGGCCTGGCAGTAGTCTCGTTTTGACATGAACTGCACCCGCGTAGAGCCTACCATGGCTTTCTAAAAGGGCCCCCAAATGTCCTATTTTTTTGTATTAATGGCCATGTGTTAATTTTGCCATTAGTGTGTGGCCATTAAAACAGATTAGATCATGAGCCCTTACTGCCACCTATTATGCTCTAAGCACATGCTAATCAGTTAGCATGCAGCAATGTAGCTGTACTAATCAATTAGTGCAGAACACATCCATTCCCCACCCCCCAGGTATGTCCCCTGTGCCAAAAAATGCATTTTATTTTTTATCATGTGGGTAGCATGCGCACATCCTGAAATTACTGTGGGACAGTTCAGCATGCCCCCATGATATGTCATTTTTGGTTGCAGTAAGCACACATTTTATTTATTTATTTATTTATTTATTTATTTATTTATTTATTTATTTATTTATTATCTCATTTATACCCCACATTTTCCCAACAGCGTCAGGCTCAATGTGGCTTACAGTGCACTGCAGAGGCAGACGCCAGTGCAGTAAAATTAAGCTAATACAACAGAAAACCTACATAAGAAATAATGGGATGGATGGGGAAGGGATTGAAGGAACAGGGAAACCAGGGGAGCGGAGGAAAGGGAAGGGTGGATGTGCGCTTACTGCAGCTTTGTAAAAGGGACCCTAGGAATAGATGAAAATGACTCTGCCTATGATGATTATTGGACAGATAGACTGCCATTGATAAGTATCATAAATGAAATAAAGTTCTTGTTTTATATCAGGGACATCCTAAATTTCCTGTAATTTTCTCAATTTTTTATTTTTACTTTTTTTTTCATGTCAGCCAAGAAAATATTTTCCAATCTGAATAACTAGATCAGTAGTTTTGGGTGCCATTTTTTTGATCTCGTTAACTTCTAATGTTCAGGAGAGCCTATTTTGATAACAAGGGTTTGATACTATTCCCTTTGTTATCAATGATGTTCCTGGTTGGGGACCTACTGTATATATATATATATATATATATATATATATATATATATATATATATATATACAGTGGTGTGCTGGTAAATTTTTAACAACAGGCTCTCTCCCCGGTCCACCTCGGCGCCCCCCCCGTCCACCTCGGCACCCCCCCATCCACCTCAGCGCCCCCCCATCCATCTCTGCATCCCCCCCGTCCAGAACTGCGCCCCCCCAACAAAAAGTTTTGCAGAGCTGGCTATACCCGGGGGGGGGGGGGGGGGGGGCGGCCAACACATTACTCTCTCCAGGAAAAAAAAAATTAAATGATCCCAGGTTCCAATCTAATTCATGTTTAATATGGGATAAAATGCCATAAATAAGTAAATAAACATAAACATTTAACGTTGAGCACCTGATTCTCAAAGTGGACATATTCCAAACACTATAATGAAAATAAAATTATTTTTTTTCTACCTTTGTTGTCTGGTGACTTTGTTTCTCTGATCATGCTGGTCCAGTATCTGCTGCTCTCTATCTGTTCCCTTGACTCCATTTCCAGGGCTTCCTTTCCATTTATTTCTTTTCTTTCCTCCTTTCTTCTTCATTTCTGGTCCTCCGCATACTTCACAGTACAGTGGATCCAGCTTCTGCCTATTTTCTCCATCCATGTGCAGTTTCTCTCCTCACTTCCTTTTCCCTCATCTAATCTCCTTCCTCTATTTTCCCTCCATGTCCAGCATTTCTTCTCTCTCCCTTCCCTCCCCTCCATCTATGTCCAGAATTTCTCTTGCTCTCCCCGCCATCCATGTCCTGAAACTCTCCTCTCTCCCCTGCCCCTCTCTATCCATCCATACCCAGCAATTCTCTTCTCTCCCCTGCCCCCTCTGCCCATCCATGCCCAGCAATTCTCTCCTCTGCCCATCCATGCCCAGCAATTCTCTCCCCTGCCCCCTCTGCCCATCCATGCCCAGCAATTCTCTCCCCCGCCTCCCTGTGCCCATCCATGCCCAGCAGTTCTCTCCCCTGCCCATCCATGCCCAGCAATTCTCTCCCCTGCCCCCCTCTGCCCATCCATGCCCAGCAGTTCTCCTCCCTCCCCTGCCCTCCCGCTCCCATCCAGGTCTAGCGATGTCCTTCGCCCCCCACCCTCCCCAGCAATTCTCCTCCCTCCCGCTCCCATCCATGTGTAGCGATGTCCTTCGCCCCCCCCCATCCTCCCCTGCCGCTCCCATCCGTCAGTTTCAAATACCTGCCTCGAAGCACCGCATTATTTAAGGCCTGCCTGCTACCCATCTCCAGCTGCCTTCCCTGCTTGCTTCTCAGGAGTTCGGTTTGCGCCCTTAGTCCCGCCGCGGGAAAAGGAAATGACGTCAGAATGATGTCAGAAGGTGGGACTAAGGGGAGGTAAGCATGGCGCCCTCCTGCCATGCTTACCTCGTGCAATGGAGCCGCTCGCCCCATACAACAACCGGCTCGCAAGAGCTGTCAAAATTTAACAAGCGGCTCTAGCACACCACTGTATATATATATATATATATATATATATACACACACACACACACACACACATATATATATATATACACAACACAGAGATGTTTCATGCATGTGGAACACACATATAGGGAAATATGACCCATAGCAGTATTCACCGGAAACTATCACTAGGGGCACCATTTTGAGGATTGCACCTGACTGGACAGGAATGAATGAACATTGATATGGTAGGCCCTTTAGGGGGTCTAGGGCCCTGGGGAGAGTGAGGGGGGCATGGACCTTTTAGAGGGTGGGAAAGTAAGGGGGTTTGGATCTTTTTCGCGGTAGGCAGGGCATGAGCAGAGGATCTAAAGCTGGGGCTGTGACTTTTGGAGGGTCAGTGGTAAGTGGGAGGGGAGTGCTATTTTGCTAGCCCAGGATCATCAGGCCATTTCTTTTCAGCGTTATTCTTTTACCATGGGATTCAGCAACCTGCAGGCCTGAGATACTGCAAATTACTGAATCCCATGTTAAATCATGGTAAATCTTGATAACTTCACCTTCGTTGTCTAAATGGTTTTGCAATATACATAATCAAGGGCCCTCTTTACTAAGCAGAGTTATAGGTGCGTTAACATTTTTAACGCACGTTAACCATATACATGCTTACAATATCCCTATAGGTGCCTACATTGTTAACATGCATGCTAAGTGTAGGCACGCTAAAAACACTAACACATATTAGTAAACAGGGCCCTAAATAATTACATAATTATATACAAAAATAAAAGTAATAAATTAAAATAAAATAAAAAAGGAACAATAAAACAAACTGCACAATGCAGTAATTGAAATAAAAGCTCACTGTCATTTTGACCAATAAATGATTTTTAAAAAGACAGTGGTTGAAAATTGATAAAGACAGCAAAAACCATGCTTTCATTTTCTAATTCAGCATTGATCAAGGCACTTCTCTAAGCCAAGGGACTCAAAACCATGAACACTGAATTCTTTTACTTCCAGAGACATGATTAAAATTTACTTCCACTAAGGGGGGCATAAAATGTTTTTCCTAGTTTACATTTAGCAAAATGTGTTCTTCCAAAAACTGTGGGATACTATTTGCTTACTCAGAAACTCAGAAATGAGGGCAGATGGCAAATCAAGTAAGCCATGAAAATAAGTAAAGTACGTATCATTCCATGAGCCATTCTTCAAAGTTTTTCAGTCACAACATTGTTTTATATTAGCCTGGGAGTTAGTAGGAAAACAAGGAATAAAATTATAATGTATTAAGCTGTTATCTCCTTCTAAACTTCTGCAAAGTTAGACCCAAACAAGTCATACATTGCGAAAACAGGGCAGAAAACAGAGAGCAGAGGGTTCCACACCATATGCAGTAAGCAACTGTTCTGCCCTTGTTGCTGTAGATGCCTGAGTTTTTCTGTCATCATAATAGCCCAACTGTGAACACTGATAGGATATGGGAACTGACTTTCCCCTCTCAAGTATTATCCACCAAGGGGGGGAAATGAACCAAACATCTGTTATACACAGTAATGAAACCAACAATCATATTTTGAAAAAGGAATGTACAGTGATAGCCTAGTATAATATTTTCGCAGCACACATTAAAATCCGAAGCACACATGGTCAATTGGAGAGTATAAAATATTTGAAAGTAGTTGCTGGAACATTTTAGTAAGTTTTCATTTAAATCATGTTTGATAATCTGTGCCTAGTAACAACAGAAAATACAGGGGGCTTTTAGAAAGCTGCAGTAAAAGTAGGCCTTAGTGTGCCCTTATGCAGGGCTTTCCCAAACACTAAGGCCATTTCTTCTCTGGCTATAAAAATGGCTTTTTTTTCTCATTTTTTGCATTAATGGCAAATGTATTGACGCCATTATAAATATATTTAGACAGAGGAAGTTCTACAACAAAATGTGAAATAATGCTATAAATATATATATATATATATATATATATATATATATATATATATATATATATATATATATATATGGAGAGAGATGTTTCAGTAACAAGTGCACTTAGGGGGACTTTTACAAAGGTGTGCCAGTGTGTGCTAACCATGTAGATGACCATAATATTCCTATGGGCATCTACATGGCTAGCACATGCTAATTTTTAGAGCGTGCTAAAAATGCTAGCACACCTTTGTAAAAGGGACCCTTAGGGGTCCTTTTACTAAGCCATGGCACAAAGTGGCCTGTGGTAGTGTGGGTATGTGTTTTTGGTGCGCACCTGCCCAGTTTTTACCACATCTAGGGAAAAGGGCTTTTTTTCAATGGGCTGGAAAAAGGGTTTATCGTTTATTCATTTACTAGACCGTCACTTATTACAAAAGTAAATCAAAACGGTTTACAATATAAAATAACATTAAAATAATATTAAAACAGTAAGTAAACATACTCTGAAATCCATTTGTGCTAGGAAAGCACTACAAAAAGACAACACACATACAGATTTCACGGACTATGGTTGTAAAAACATTAGTAAAAACACAAAACTAATAATTTTTTTTACTTAATTCATCCTTTATTTCTGTTTTAAATATTTGTTTGAACTGACTCTCGAAAAAGATATGTTTTTAAACCTCTACGGAAATTAGTATAAGAATCCTTAAGCCTAAGTTCTTTAGGAAGACAGTTCCAAAGAGACGGTGCAAGAAAGAAGAATGCCGATAAAATTGAAACCAGTTTGTGCCTATTTATGACCTGGGGCTCATGCACTACACGGATGGTGACCAGTTGGTGCGCGCCCTCAACTGCTGATTAACCTGGAAATGCTGCACACGATAGGAAGTAAAAAAATAAATTTGTTCCGGCAGTATGGACACACACCAAATCCGAAATTACTGCCAGGGGGCACGTTAGTCTGGTGGTAGTCTTGTTATGGTATGCACCGCATGCACGTAGAGCCTACTGCACATTTGTAAAAGGCCCCCTTAATTAGCAACACCCGTTGCTCAAAGCTGAATTACTGTAAGCAGAGCTAATGACGCTCTTGGAACAGCACAACCAAGTTACATCACTAATCATCTTACTCCTCCATTTTTGTGTAACAAAATCACCATTATGTAATGTGTCACTTCCAGTGCCCCAAAGTGTATCCCACTTAAACACAAATGTGGTGTATGATAGAAATCAAATACACAAAAAAATGTAAAAATAACTTAGTTGAATTGATCTTTCAAGCTGCTCAAAAAATGTAAATCTGCCATTGGTTCTGATGAGGTGCCTAGTTTTGTATTCTGCTTCTAGGACTCTGCTGGGCTCACAAAGGCAGTTTCAATGTCCTTACAACACCATCATGATGAATCAAAGGACTACTGTAGGAAAGGGATGGAAAAAAAAGACGAGGAAGTTATAATGCTGTTGTATCACTCCATGGTGCGACCGCACCTAGAATATTGTGTCCAATTCTGGTCGCCGCATCTCAAAAAAGATATAAAGGAATTGGAGAAGGTGCAGAGAAGGGCGACGAAAATGATAAAGGGAATGGAACGACTATGAGGAAAGGCTGAGAAGGTTAGGGCTCTTCAGCTTGGAGAAAAGGCGGCCGAGGGGTGATATGATAGAAGTCTACAAGATAATGAGCGGAATAGAGCGGACAGATGTGAAGCGTGTGTTTACACTTTCAAACAACAACAAAACCAGGGGACACAAGATGAAGCTAGAATATGGTAGATTTAAAACAAATAGGAGAAAGTTTTTCTTTACTCAGCGTGTAGTTAGACTCTGGAACTCGTTGCCGGAAAATGTAGTGACAGCAGCTGGCCTTACGGAATTTAAAGGGGGTTTGGACAGATTCCTGAGGGAAAAGTCCATTGAACATTATTTATTTATTTATTGTATTTGTATCCCACATTTTCCCACCTATTTGCAGGCTCAATGTGGCTTACAGAGTCCTGTTATGACATTATCATTCCAGGATAGCAGATACAATTAGTGAAGTACAGAGATTAAGTCAGAGAAAAAAGAGGGAAGTTAGGTGGGTAAGTATAGAGGTAGACTTTTTTAACTGGTTGGGTTGGCGAAGTAATTTAGTAAGGCTATGGGTTTTCTTTGTAGGCCTTGTTGAAGAGATATGTCTTTACGAATGTTGGTTATTTTGTCAGTAGTTTTCAAGTCAGTAGGTAATGCATTCCACAGCTGCGTGCTCATGTAGGAGAAAGTGGTGGCATGTAACAGTTTGTATTTTAGTCCTTTACAGCTGGGGAAGTGTAGATTGAGAAATTTGCGGGATGATCTTTTGGCGTTTCTAGGAGGCAGGTCCACAATGTTTAGCATATACAGTGGGGGAAATAAGTATTTGATCCCTTGCTGATTTTGTAAGTTTGCCCACTGACAAAGACATGAGCAGCCCATAATTGAAGGGTAGGTTATTGGTAACAGTGAGAGATAGCACATCACAAATTAAATCCGGAAAATCACATTGTGGAAAGTATATGAATTTATTTGCATTCTGCAGAGGGAAATAAGTATTTGATCCCCCACCAACCAGTAAGAGATCTGGCCCCTACAGACCAGGTAGATGCTCCAAATCAACTCGTTACCTGCATGACAGACAGCTGTCGGCAATGGTCACCTGTATGAAAGACACCTGTCCACAGACTCAGTGAATCAGTCAGACTCTAACCTCTACAAAATGGCCAAGAGCAAGGAGCTGTCTAAGGATGTCAGGGACAAGATCATACACCTGCACAAGGCTGGAATGGGCTACAAAACCATCAGTAAGACGCTGGGCGAGAAGGAGACAACTGTTGGTGCCATAGTAAGAAAATGGAAGAAGTACAAAATGACTGTCAATCGACAAAGATCTGGGGCTCCACGCAAAATCTCACCTCGTGGGGTATCCTTGATCATGAGGAAGGTTAGAAATCAGCCTACAACTACAAGGGGGGAACTTGTCAATGATCTCAAGGCAGCTGGGACCACTGTCACCACGAAAACCATTGGTAACACATTACGACATAACGGATTGCAATCCTGCAGTGCCCGCAAGGTCCCCCTGCTCCGGAAGGCACATGTGACGGCCCGTCTGAAGTTTGCCAGTGAACACCTGGATGATGCCGAGAGTGATTGGGAGAAGGTGCTGTGGTCAGATGAGACAAAAATTGAGCTCTTTGGCATGAACTCAACTCGCCGTGTTTGGAGGAAGAGAAATGCTGCCTATGACCCAAAGAACACCGTCCCCACTGTCAAGCATGGAGGTGGAAATGTTATGTTTTGGGGGTGTTTCTCTGCTAAGGGCACAGGACTACTTCACCGCATCAATGGGAGAATGGATGGGGCCATGTACCGTACAATTCTGAGTGACAACCTCCTTCCCTCCGCCAGGGCCTTAAAAATGGGTCGTGGCTGGGTCTTCCAGCACGACAATGACCCAAAACATACAGCCAAGGCAACAAAGGAGTGGCTCAGGAAGAAGCACATTAGGGTCATGGAGTGGCCTAGCCAGTCACCAGACCTTAATCCCATTGAAAACTTATGGAGGGAGCTGAAGCTGCGAGTTGCCAAGCGACAGCCCAGAACTCTTAATGATTTAGAGATGATCTGCAAAGAGGAGTGGACCAAAATTCCTCCTGACATGTGTGCAAACCTCATCATCAACTACAGAAGACGTCTGACCGCTGTGCTTGCCAACAAGGGTTTTGCCACCAAGTATTAGGTCTTGTTTGCCAGAGGGATTAAATACTTATTTCCCTCTGCAGAATGCAAATAAATTCATATACTTTCCACAATGTGATTTTCCGGATTTAATTTGTGATGTGCTATCTCTCACTGTTACCAATAACCTACCCTTCAATTATGGGCTGCTCATGTCTTTGTCAGTGGGCAAACTTACAAAATCAGCAAGGGATCAAATACTTATTTCCCCCACTGTAGGTTGGGGCGTCTGCGTGGATGATTTTGTATACAATCGTGCATATTTTGAACGCAATACGTTCCTTAAGTGGAAGCCAGTGAAGTTTCTCTCTTAGTGGTTTTGCACTTTCATATTTCGTTTTGCCAAATATGAGTCTGGCGGCGGTATTCTGGGCTGTTTGGAGTTTTTTAATAGTCTGGTTTTTTTGGGGGGGTGGGGGTTTTGCCAGGTTCTTGAAGCCTAGATTGGCCACTGTCGGAGACAGGATGCTGGGCTTGATGGACCCTTGGTCTTTTCCCAGTATGGCGGTGCTTATGTACTTATGTTGCCGTTAGCGTGGAACCATTTTTGAAAATTACCATGTGAGCACTTAATGCCACCCATTTTGTAGGCAGTAAGGGCTCCGGTATTTGTGCGTTAACCATTTAGTGTGCGGTAATGAACGTCCAGTAACTGATTAGCACAGGAATGCTCATTCTCCATCCCTGCCACACCCCCTCAAAAAATTAGAAAAAATGACTTACCACAATGTTAGCACACAGATTTCCACCTGAGCGCATCCCATGGTATTCCACTGTTCGCCGTGTTAATCATTGTTTAAATGAACCCTTAAATGGATATCATGATTAATAAGAGAAGCAACCTAAAAAGATATGTGAATATCAGATGAAACTATAAACAGATGATTGAATAATGCATATCTGATCAAGAATAAAGGCTACGCATAAAAGCTTTGGTTTATTCAGTTTGAGGCCTGAAAGAAACTGTGACAAATATGTTTTTGCAAATGCGAGTGACTAAAGAAAATCACAGTTTAGAGCTGCAAATGAAGTTGCATGGAAAGACAGAGAGTGATAAATTGTGTGATAATTAATTATCATATAATGAAATATATCAAACTAGGCTTACACCAAGCTGCAGAATGCATTAACTGCCTCATTTCCTGTATGGATGACCCTGACTGTACTTTTTGTTTTTTTTTAATAAATGAAACAATACTTTGATGATACTGCACTTTTTGTCTTTAAATTGTGTCATTGTCATGTTAACAAACATGTTCTGTGTACTTCAGCTGTCTTGTTCCAAAGGCTGATGAGGTCAGCAGCCTGGTTTTCCAAGCCTGAGCAAGATATATTAGAGCATGAATTCATGCGTGTTGAAATGAAGCTGATAATATATTATAGCCCCTTTTTACAAAGTTGCATTACCTTTTAATGTATCAATTAACAAACACTAACATTTAATATGGTGTCTTAGATGATAGAGTTGTGGAATGGATGTATTGTAAGTCACATTGAGCCTGCAAAGAGATGGGAAAATGTGTGATACAAATGCAATAAATAAATAAATAGACAGACAGGGACTGGGCCTTAGTTGACATAGAAGTAATTACTAGAGATTGGCAGTCTTTTACAGGGAGGTATCTAGTGTAGCTGAATATTATGTAACTTATATTTGTTGCACCTGGTTCAATAAGCCGCTAGAGTCCTGCAGCATGCCATGCCTAAAAGTCTTGTGAGTGTTTACTTCCTGGTTGCTGCACTTCCCTTTTATAGCCTTAGATGGAGCGATGACAGATGACCTCATTTCCTAGCTAGGGATATATAAGGAAGTGCTCCACACTCATCCAGTGCTTCAGCAACAGGCTTCCAGAGTTGAGCCTCTCCAGTGTTCATTGCCTGGCCAGTTTCTGCTTCTAGCCCTGCTTGTTCTATCCCTGTTTGTTCCTGCTTGTTCCAGTCTTATAGCCCTGCTTGTTTGTGTCTCCGGCCTTAATGTTCCAGTACTCCCTGGCCTCAACTCCATCGGGCCAACTCCAAGGGACATCTTAAGATCCAACCTGTAGACAATCCCTGTTGTGTTCCAGCCAGTCCTTCACTTCTGTCTGTCTGAATCAGGTCCTACCTTCTCCAGCTCCTGGATTCTGCCAGACGGTCCTGTCAGCCACCGTTGACGAGGGCCTGCGTGATGCTTACACCACACAAGTACAGCCAACCTCATCACGGTCCAAGGGCTCACCTTTCTCAACCATGACAATATTGAGCTACTACTGAAAAAGAGTGTGAACTAAATTCAAATAAATATACTCTGTGAATATGCCCCTGAACATGCTTACACCTGGGTTCACATAAAAGTCTTGTCATCTTGTATATTTTTATGCATAGGGTGATTTTTTGAGGTCTGTTGCATACATATACAGAAATTTATGCATAAAAAGCCTTTATGAAATGACCTCCATAGAGAATATTTTTATAAAGTCACCACAACAGTTTGGTGCATTTATAGTACAAGGCAGACACTTATCACATTTATTTATTTAGATTTTGCTCACACCTTTTTCAGTAGTAGCTCAAAGTGAGTTACATTCAGGTACACTGGATATTTTTCTGTCCCAGGAGAGCTCACAATCTAAGTTTGTACCTGAGGCAATGGAGGCTAAGTGACTTGCCCAAGATCACAATGTGCAGCAGTGGGATTTGAACCAGCCACCTCTGGATTGCAAGACTGGTGCTCTAACTACTAGGCCACTCCTCCACACCACATGTTACCACATTACCTGCAATGCCAGATAGTGTGGGAACACATTGAGGTAACGCATTGCAGGTCCGTACGCAAATAAATAAATAAATATGTACATCCTGCCATGGTGGCCTACCTTCCCCAACCCCCCACACCAATAAACTCCTGATCTGACCTCTAACCCCCAATACTCCCCAATCTCATCTTCATATGCTCCTCCCACCAGTCTAATCCTCCAAACTCTGACCCCTGATATGTAGGTGGGGCTTGAATTCAGGGGATAGGCTTTACAGCATGATGGATTCTGGGAGCTCGAGCGTTCAGATTAGGGTGGTGGGTGGTTGGATAATCAGATTTATGGGCAAGAGTTGGGGATTAGATAGGGGGGTGTCAGGGGTTGGAGGATCAGATCAGAGGGGTGTCAGGGGAAGGCAGCAGGGGAGCTGACAGACCTCCTCCTCTTGGTGTGACAGTAAATTCAGCCACAATATCAGCAGTCGTGACAGCTAACTCGTGGTACTGACCTGTGCTCTACTTGTCATAGCCAGCTACTTTTTTTGACCAGCTTATGTCACACCCAACTCCCGCCCCTACACTCATTATGCAGTTAGGTGGTCTTGTACTAAGGCGCACTGACGTTTTCAGCGTGCACGCGCTAAACGGTAGAGAGCCAATGTATTCCTATGGGCATCTTTAGCGTTTAGCCTGCGCCTATTTTAGCATGTGCTAAAAACGTCAGTGGGCCTAAGTAAAAGACCCCCCCCCCAAATTTGTGTTTTGACATCATGCTGTTGGTATTAATGCATAATAGCTGTTGACGCAGATCCACGCTAATACCTACCGCACAGTAAAACTCTCACTAACTTCTCAACGCGTCTTAGTAAATGAGCCGCACGTGTCAAACTACAGTGTTGATAGTGCTGCTCTATACTAAAATGCATGCTCATTCCCACATTAACTGCTGAATACACTTTAGTTAAGGTCCCCTTTGTGCATTATCAAATTTTTATATTGAAATTTAAACAAGCTGATTAATATACACAATTATACTAATCATCTCATTTAAATTTAATGGAGATAAAATTACAAATAAAATCCAGATTAATGTTGCCATTAACACAAAACTTTGACTACATGTCTAGAAGTAAAACATTTTTTAATCCTTCTTATTCAGTAATTATCTTTGGGATCAGGGAATCCCAAATATGAAAGCCTGCTCAACCTTCTCTGCTCGCTATAAGTTTATTCCTTTCTTTTACTATGGCTGGGATTTCGGAGTCAGGCATCTGCTGAGAATTCTCAAGTGACTTTTTTAGTTTGACCAAGGGTAAAGATCAAAGTGTAAAAATCAAGGATAGATAGACCATATTCTAATGAATTAACAACCCAGCTATATTCCTTGAATAACTGATCAGCAGAGACGTGTGTAAAACTCACAATGAAATGTCTAACAAACTTAAAGGCCCTTTTGATAAAATGTATTAAATACATGGAAATGTTTATTAGTTCTACACTGTAATGAATGTCATGTTAAAGTGCTTCAGTTTTAGCAAAGAATAAATGCCCATGTTTTTCCACTATTGAAACAATCTGTAGCCATGATCTGAATAAGTCGCAGCAACTCACTGTAGTTTGACTTCAGAAATATCCTTCCTGAATTTCGATAGCAAAACAAGCCATGACTTTTACATGGGAGGAAAAATAGATGTCACTGTTGCACGTAACATTCAACCCCATCTACCGAAAACTGAAGCTAGGCTTATATGTTGACAGAAACTGAGCCTTTTTTCGCTAGCTGAAATCTTATTAACAGTGATGGTCCATGTGTGGCAATGTTAACTTTATAGTTCTATTTCATTAAACCTCAGATTTCTTTTTTCAAAATCTGGGTCACAAATTAGTTTCAGAGGGGTGGTAAACAATCCAGAATCAAAGAGGTGATCCTTCTTAGGGAGCATTAAAACTGGTCAGTATCAAACTTCATTGTGGGGTAGATTCGGTAAATGGTGCCTAAAGATAGGTGACTAACAGGCTTATTTTCGAAAGAGAAGGGCGCCCATCTTTCGACACAAATCAGGAGATGGGCGTCCTTCTCTCAGGGTCGCCCAAATTGGCATAATCGAAAGCTGATTTTGGGCGTCCCCAACTGCTTCCCATCATAGGGACGATCAAAGTTCCCAGGGGAGTGTCGGAGGAGTAGCAAAGGTGGGACTGGGACGTGCCTAAGAAATGGGCATCCTCGAGTGATAATGGAAAAAAGAAGGGCGTCCTTGACGAGCACTTCGGCGACTTTACTTGGTCCATTTTTTCTTAGGATCAAGCCTCAAAAAGGTGCGTGAACTGACCAGATGACCACCGGAGGGAATAGGGGATGACCTCCCCTGACTCCCCCAGTGGTGACTAACCCCCTCCCATCCTGAAAAAAACAACTTTAAAAACTTTTTTTGCCAGCCTGAAATGTCATACTCAGGTCCATCGCAGCAGTATGCAGGTCCCTGGGAGGGGAGGTATGTGTGAGTCAGCGGAGACATAGTGAAGGCGTGGACGTCCTTCTTTCAAACATTTTGGACATCCTGAATTCCCCCCCCCCCCCCCAGGGATGGCCAAATTTCAAGGGAGTGGAATGGAGTGGAGGAGTGGTCTAGTGGTTAGAGCACTGGTCTTGCAATCCAGCGGTGTCCAGTTCAAATCCCACTGCTGCTACTTGTGATCCAAAATCCAAATAAATAAAGGGGGTGTCAGAGGCATAGCAGGCATGGACATCCTTCTCACAGAAATATCCAGGCATGGTCATCCTTCTCACAGAAACATCCACATTTTGGATGTCCTCAACTGCCATCGAAGGGATGGAGACAGGATTTCCTCAACTGCCGTTGCAGGCACGGAAGCATAGCGAAGGATGTCCTTCACCCATACTCTTAAAAATAAAAAAAAGAAGTCCCTGACAAGCACTTGGATGTTTTCACCTGGAGTTGTATTTTTCTAAGGATGTAGATGGCAATTTATTTAAGGTTGTAGACGGCTATTATACACGCAGCTTGTCTGCATGTATGAAGCCGTCTTTGCCGTGCGCAGAGCAACCATGCATAATGTTTGGCTGCTCTGCACTGGCTTCCCCTCCTTAGGAAGGAAATCGTGTGCAAATGAGCTAACAGTGAGCAGCTCATTTGCATGCGATTTCCTTCATGCATGCCCGTTCTTTTCCGAATCGCTAAGGGATCGGTACAGGAAGGGCTTTTTCCATTCAGTTAGTGCATCAGTTAGTCCACTGCAGTGCCCCCTAGGGTGCCCGGTTGGTGTTCTGGCATGTCAGGGGGACCAGTGCGCTATGAATGCTGGCTCATTCCATGACCAAATGAGTTGGATTTGGTCGTTTTTGAGATGCGCGTCCTTGGTTTCCATTATCGCCGAAAATTGGGGATGACCATCTCTAGGAAAGACCATTACTAAGGTCGACCTAAATGTGAAGATTTGGGCGTCCCCGACCATATTATCGAAACGAAAGATGAACGCCCATCTTGTTTCGATAATACAGGTTTCCCCGCCCTTCGTGGGGACGTCCTGCGAGGACGCCCTCAGGAAAACTTGGGCGTCCCGTTCAATTATTTCCCCTCCACGTGTGACTTCTATAATGGTAGTTCCACGTTGAACTTTACTTGACCCTGAGAGCTTTACTTTAGGCCTAACTTTAGACCTCACTTTAGGCATAAGCATTTATGCTTATGACTACCTACTGTCATTTAGGCTCATAAATGCAAGTGTTCAATAAAACCCATGCTTAAATGCTAAGTATGCCCCTAGCCCTCCCATGACCATGCCCACATAGGAGATGTATCCCACAGAAATGAGGGGGTCCTTTTACTAAGCTGCAAGAAAAGGGGAGCTGTGTTGGCGTCAGTGCATGTTTTTGACGTGCGCTGAGGCCCCTTTTACTGCAGTGGGTAAAAGGCAGGGTTTTTTTAAAAGAAATTGTCATGTGGCAAGTGAAGCACTTGCAGCATTGCCATTTTGGGAGGGGGGAATCACTTACCGCCGCCCATTGAGCTGGCAGTAAGGGCTCCTGCACTGCCAGATTACAGCCGGGTAAACACTAGCGCTACAGAATTCAAAATATTGTTGTAGCGCCGGAAATGGCACGCACTGAGAGTGGGAACTACTGCCGGGCTGCTGCGGTACTTCTGGTTTAGCAAGCGGTATGTTTACCACTGTTAGTAAAAGACCCCCTAGGTGCGCTATTTATAGAATAGTTTGGTTAGATGCATAACTCCTAATTAGTTCCAATTAGCACTTGTTAGGGCCAATTATTGATAGTTATCGCCACTTAACTACCAATTGAGCCAATTTCTTTATGCACACAAGAGACCCCATTCTATAATCAGGCACCCAATTGTATGCCTATCTTTGGGCGCCATTTGGGCTGTGTGGCTTTTAAATATTCCATTCTACCAGAGCAAAAGTAGTGAAGGAAATTGATTCCAGGAGTATGCATTTGTTGCTTTGGTTTCATTTCATTTTCATGCATAAAATATGTAAGAATGTAAATTTAATACCTGATATTTAACTGTGATGGTCAGTGTTTAAGTTAAACACCAGCCACCACATTCAAAATGAAACTGAATGTTTAGTACCGGTAGCCAGATACTGGCCGGCATTGAATATCCAGTTTCAGTGCTCACCGAGAAGTGCTATCTGGTTAGACGTCATATTCATACAGCTAACCAGAAAAAGTAAGGATAACCCTTCCCAAGCTCTGACCACAGACTATCCTATCTATATTTGAATAGTGCTGAGGTGGTGAGAAGAAATATTCAGCAACATTGTTAGTGCCACTGAATATCCTTCTCACCGACACTTATCCTGTTAGCTCAGGGGTGGACAACCACAGTGTTCGAGGGCCACAACCATATTTGGGTTTTCAAGATTTCCACAATAAATATGCATGAGATCTATTTGCATACATGCAAATCAATTTCATACATATTAATTGTGGACCTCGAAGACCGTGGTTACCCACCCCTGTATTAACAGAACCCAATAACTAGATAAGGGTCTTTCAAAATCTACCCATTTCTTTGTATGCATCCAAGTCAATTTTAGTTGAATAAAAATAAATGTATTCATATGAAAGCAAATTTATGTGTAAAAAGAAATAAAAATGAGAAAATATTAACAAATTACAAAAAAGCATTCAAATAAAATGAAAATAATGGGGGTGGATGTGTGGGGTGAATACAGATAGGGGAAGCAGTTAGGGAACATAAATTCTTAGTATAAGGTATGGTTTAGCACTCTGGAATATATGGAAATGATTTGTTCCCCTATGGATTTAAGTCAAAGGCTCAGATATTATACAGATGGAAAGCAATTTATTATTGGCAGCAGATAAAACAGTGTAAGGAAGCGAAAATGAAGGAAAAGTCTCAAGGAGCTCCTGACCATAAAGGTCTAGAGGGCTACTGGCAATCAAAATGACCAAACTAGTGGTCAATAAGATCTGACCTCAGCGAATTGTAGTAGGAATGCTGTCATTGAACCCTGTTAGATTGGACCCTGATGCAGCATAGCCTATTGGAATTGGGGGCGAAACGCTGGCCACCATTGGTCTGGGGTGATCCACAGCGAATCTGATTCAATGCACAGAGATCAAAGCAGCGCAAACTGTGGTGTTAAGCGGAGATGACTGCATATATAAATCTTGAGTAGAATCTTGAGTAGAACAATCGAATGATTTGTCTTGAAGGCACTTAAACACAGTGTGATGGGACTTATTTTTGAATGTCTTAAACATGAAGGGTTTTGAGCCTATGATGAGGACAGATCTTATTGACCACTAGTTAGGTCAATTTGATCACCAGTAGCCCGCTGGGCCTTTATGGTCAGCAGCTCCTTGAGGCTTTTCCTTCTTTATAACAAGACATATAGAGTGTTCATATACGTACACTCATTTTTGAATTTAGTGGGTCATTAGTTGTGTTACTTGAGTTTGAATTTTGTGATTCCACGTCCACTTTTTTGAGATATAGTAAGAGAAAATACCTATACTGATGGTAGAGAAATGAGCAATTATGTACCTATAAAGATAAGGTGAAGAGAGCGCACACTTAATACCCTAAGTTCTAAAGTGAGGACTATTACCTTCCCCAGCACTATGAGGAAGACAGTTTACAACCTGACCAGTGAAAAAGGGCCCTTTCTCGCTCTCTCAGGGACACTGGAGTTGACAAGTGCTGTCTCTCGAGATAGTGACAACAGGAGGTGCAGGCAGGACCATGTTTAACGAGTTTAGGATGTTTTCATGGCCCAGCAGCTTGGATCTGGTGGTTCTCTCTTCCCCTGTCAGCAGCACTTCGGATAACTGCTCCAGATAATGCCCAGATAACTTCATGTCTTTGCAGAGGCTTCTTATACCGTTTCTTGGGTGAAAACGAAAGTCTGGGACAAGTTTGTTGATTCCCAATGTTATGATTTGGGGAACCAAAAAAAACTATACTACATGTGTCATGTGGCAGAGTCGTTTTGACCCTGAAGTCCTTGTTCTAATAAACAATGTGCAGTTGATATTCTTATCCACCTGCAACCTTGGCGATGTCTCACAGTGTCCTCCTTGTCTGCATTCAAGTCTGAGGCCTAAAAGACAACATCTCTTTACATGAAAGTTGAAGTTAGCCAGAGTCTGTATTTTAATGTCAGGTTAGCAATGCTGAATAGTGCTATGTAGGGGGTTGAGCCCCACAGGGATAGGATTGTATATTCCTAATTGGTTGTTGTTTAAAAAAAAAAAAAAAAAAACAGAGTTGACTATCTTTCTTTAATAAGGGTTATAACATTATATACTCAGAGAGGTCTCATGGCAGGGCATTAATCCACCTTCCCCCAAATTGTATTGTCAGCTAAAAGATTATGATAAAGGATTAATATAGGCTCATAGCTCAACTTCTGTATAACTGCCTTGAAGGGTGAGTCCAGGCTAGCTACATAGGGAAAATCAACCCATATACAAAACTTTTGATGAATTGGGACGGTCCAATGTGCTATTGTATTAAAAAGTCTTTTTAAACAACTGACATTCTGTGGCCAATCCCTCTATAGAGGCTTCAATCAGGCAAAAATCCCTCAATCAAAATAAGGGAAGCAAATGTGTTCTGAAAAATATGGGATACATTAGTAAAGGGAAAGGCTTGCATGTGAATCTTTTCAGGACAGATTTTGTTTTCCTGGAGCAGAATTTTGGAGGTGCCTTTGACTCAAGGACTCATTGAGCAAACTGCTCTTTGAAATGGAATGAGGATTAGCCTTTAGATGGTCATGAATTATGTTCTTTATGCTTATATTTATTGACTTTATATATCACCCTTCTCAGGGAGTATAGCAGAGTACTTTATGTTTGTGCAGCGCTGCGTATGCCTTGTAGCGCTATAGAAATGCTAAATAGTAGTAGTAGTAGTAGTAGTAGTACATACTAATCAAGAAAGTATATAAAGGAACACTTTTTGTTATGGCAAGAAAGAGGAAAAATAGAAGAGAAAGGGAGGAAAATGGAAAAGTAACAGAATGGGGCTCATAGAGGAAGGAAAGGGAGAAGAAGGGATGCAGATAGAGCTAGAGCTACCTGTAACACTGCAAACCCCACATGCATCTACCCTGGGAAGACTAAATGGAAGAGGTAAACCTTGAGGGCAGGGCCGCCGAGAGACTGGGCCAGGCCCGGGACAAGGCCGCCCCCCGGGCCCCCCCCCACCCAAGGTCGCCGGGCCCTCCCCCACCCGCCACCGGGCCCTCTCTCCACCCCCTGGCTCTCTGCATTGACCTTAAGTGCCTCACCTTCAAAAGCGCAGCAAGCAGTGGCAGACCACTCCTTCCTTCCGTGTCCCGCCCTCGCAGAAGTTACGTAGGGCGAGGGCGGGACATGGAAGGAAGGAGAGGTCTGCCGCTGCTTGCTGCGCTTTCGAAGGTGAGGCACTTAAGTTCAATGCCAGGGAGTGACGGCGGGTGGGCCGGACTGCGGCGGCGGCACCGGGCCCCCCCTCGGAGGCCCGGGCCTGGGGAATTATGTCCCCCCTGTCCCCCCCCCTCGGCGGCACTGCTTGAGGGTGACCTTGGCTTTGGGATGCAGACCTCTGAATGGAGAGAAGAGGGCAAACAGTTACAAAAACTTGGAACTATGAAAAAGAAGGCACAATGATGTGTGATGTCCAACAGAGTGTGGAATATAAGAGAAAGGGAAAGGGAAATGGGACTTGATATTCCGCCTTTGTGAGGTTTTTGCAACTGCATTCAAAGCGGTTTACATATATTCAGGTACTTATTTTGTACCAGGAGCAATGGAGGGTTAAGTGACTTGCCCAGAGTCACAAAGAGCTGCAGTGGGAATGGAACTCAGTTCCCCAGGGTCAAAGTCCACTGCATTAACCACTACGGTACTCTTCCAAGAGGAATAAATAATCAAAACTCACTAGAGGAACAAAGTGCATGACTTGAGATACAAGAAGAGCTGATAGACTGGCAGGGTTACCCTTATGTAGAGCATTGTGTGCAAAAGTAAGAATCCCTGTAGTGGACAGGGAGCCAGTGAACTTCTAAACATGATGAAGAATTCTGATGGCTGTGTTTTGAACAGTCTGCAATTGAGATGAAAGGCTATGGGAGTGTATAACAGAGTTAGTTGCTTGGGTCTGTCGAAGTACTGGGACATTAAATGCACCAGAGACAAGTCTCTTTCAATTGAAAGGAAGCTCTGGAATGAGGAGACATAGGATGAAGGTGAAGGGGGATAGACTCAGAAGTAACCTGAGGAAATACTTCTTCATGGAAAGGGTAGTGAATTTATAGAATGGCCTCCCAGTAGAGGTGGAGGAGACAAACACAGTATCTGAATTCAAGAAAGCTTGGAACAATACATAGGATCTCTAAGTGAGTGATAGGGAGAGTAGCTGCCATGGATGGACAGACTGGATAGACCATATGGTCTTTATCTGCCTTCATTTTTTAAAATGTGGAGGAGTGGCCTAGTGGTTAGGGTGGTGGACTTTGGTCCTGAGAAACTGAGTTTGATTCCCACTTCAGGCACAGGCAGCTCCTTGTGACTCTGGGCAAGTTACTTAACCCTCCATTGCCTTATGTAAGCCACATTGAGCCTGCCATGAGTGGGAAAGCGCCAGGTACAAATGTAACAAAAAAAAATGTTTCTATGTTAACAAAACGATGTTGAGCCAAAACGGAGACCTGAAGAGCAAAAGAGAGATGGTGATTGATAACAATACCTAAATACCTGCTAGTGATAGGGGAACCCAGTAGCAAGGGACAAGAGATGGACAAAAAGGCCAACCAGTGATCCAGGACCAACACTTTTTTTGTGATTGAAAGGATGAGTCTGTTTTCCTGAAACCAAGATGCTATGTAGAAGAGACAGTGCTCTAGAGAAGTAATATTTGGGTTGTGTGGATCCATATAGCAGATGAGAAGAATACTGTTCGACATAATAAAACAAGCTTACACCTAAAACCTGAATAAGAGCTGGTAGAGGGTTAAGAAAAATGTTGAACAGAAGGAGGACTAGGAATGATCCTTGGGTGACACCACAAAGAAGCTGATGAGCAGAGGAAAATGACGACAGCACAACCTTGAATTGACCTATTTGAGGTTGGTTCGGGAGGGAGAAGGACAAATCGATGATGATTCAGTGCCATAGGAATGGAGTGACATAAGAAAATCAAATAATCTGACCATTGCCAGAGAATGTGGTAAAGGCGGTTAGCTTAGTGGAGTTTAATAAGGTTTGGACGGCTTCCTAAAGGAAAAGTCCATAGACCGTTATTAAATGGACTTGGGGAAAATCCACTATTTCTGGGATAAGCAGTATAAAATGTTTTGGAATTTTTTTTGGATCTTGCCAGGTATATTGTGACCTGGATTGGCCACTGTTGGAAACAGGATGCTAGGCTTGATGGACCTTTGGTCTTTCCCAGTATGGCAATACTTATGTACTTATGTAGGTATAAAGGTAAAGTTGAAGAGATATAGAGAGGAATTGGTTTTAGAGAATACAAGGGTAATAGTATGACCATCCAAGTGAGGGGCAGATAGACATACTGAACAAAGTCATGATCAGTTAATAACGAGAAAAAGTACTGATCCTCTGACATGTGCAGTCTATATGGAAATGGAAATATCCTAGGATAAGATTAAAGTGCTTAATCATAGCCCTCGGCTAAAGAGTGGGACAAAATATCCCAGGAGAGGGAGACCAAGAAGGGTGGGTAATAAAGTAAGATAACGTGAGTGACAGAGTTAGTGTCAAGGAGCAGAGTTTCAGGATAGAGTTAAAAGGCAGGGAAGAATTTAGCAAGGGTGGATTAAAGCTACTCCACTGCCCCTTTCTAGAGAGCCTAGAGGCAGAAAATATGGAATAAGCTGGGGGAAGGCATTGGAATAGAATAGATTTCTGTCCTACGCAAAGCCATGTTTATGTTAGACAGAGAAAGGAGATGACAAGCTCTAGAATTAAATTAAATTATGAACAGCTGTGGTTTTAGAATGGAATGACCGATAATTAAGAAGGGAGAACGGCAAAGCAGATGGGTCTCACAGCCCAGTGATATGCGCCATAGAAATAAATTCAGACTCAGTGGAGGGCACACAAGAAAGAACAGCTCTTACCTGTGAGAGAAGCATCTTAGGAGAAGCATGAAGGTATTCTCAAGTCTAATTAAATTTCGCCTAGGTTTTTACACTGCAATTAAAAAAAGACAATGGGGAGGATCAGAACTATCACTAGAAAAAGAAGGATCAAATGCAACATTTTTACTTTTGTTCCCATCAGAGATACTTTTACTTGTGGCTATTTTTAGCTGTGGCTTTTTTATTGCAGTTTTATTACAATATCATTAACCGCTCTTTTCCTGTATCAAGTGGTATATTCCAGATGGTAAACACACAGTTGCCTTTTCTGCTGTTTTTCTTTGTTTATTTTTATTTATTTTTTTTATTTCTTTATTAGTTTTCTTATAACATTCAAACATGAATTAGTTATCAGAAATATCTGAATTTAACATATAAAAGAAAAAAATAATATAGCAAATCGCCAGGAAATTCTACAAAAAACTTTTTGACCACAACATATGGATCCAAGATGAAAGTAAAATAAAATTCAGCAATTACATTCTATTATTAGAGCAGAGAGCATACCAACAATACAATCAGACAGCAGCATTATTCTGGTTAGCTTCTACCGGGGGGGTCTCTCATCCTTTCTTTACTTATTACAAATTCTTGAAGTTTCTTGGGGTCGATGAATAGGAAATTATTATTTTCATAACTTATCAAACATTTACTAGGAAATTTAACAAAGAAGGTTGCCCCTAGGGCTACCACTCTTGGTTTAAACACCAAGAGCTCCTTCCTTCTCATTTGGGTTTCTTTGGACAAATCTGGAAATATATTTATCATAGCACCCATGAAAACATCTTTCATATGTTGAAAATATAATTTCAAAACATTGATTTTGTCTAATTCAAAAACAAAAGATACAAGCAGAGTTGCTCTTTCAGATTCCACTGATGTCTCTAGAATTTCGGTAACATTTAAATCTTCTCTAAGCATTTGAACATTTGTTCTCATATTTCTTTTTATATAATATGCTTTTGCAACCGGTGGAAAATTGTCTTTTGTGAATCCCAGGATATCATGAAAATATTTCTTTAAGAGTTCCATCGGGGAAATAAAAGTTGAAACAGGAAAATTAAGAAATCTCAGATTATTTTTTCTAAGTTGATTTTCAAATGATTCCATTTTCTTTACAGTCACGTTTTTTTCCTTTATCAGTGCTGCCATTACTTCCTTAGCTGTTTTCATCTCACATTCTAATCTTTTAAAGTCACTCTTTTGTTCTTCCACTTTATTAGACACCTGTTGCAAATTATTTTTAAGTTCTAATGTCTCTCCTCGAAGGGATTCAGAAATTTTCACCAAAGATGAGTTCACCCCCTGTATGGCATCCCAAAGAGTGTCTAATGTGACTAAAACAGGTCTTACCGAGCCACAAATTCCCCCGGAAACTCTTCCTCTGGGCTGAATAGGCGTTGAGGTATTCCTCGTCGCTCCATCTGATATCTCTCCAGCAGAAAGTACGGTGAGAGGGCCTCCTCCAAGCACCTGGACGGGTGAGCCCACGCCGGGCGCCTCCAGGTGTTCGCTAACCAACAAACCGTTGCTTCCGGGTTGTGGCGGGGTCATGCCTTGCGGGGGAGGACTCAAGGTAGCTCCCTCCGTGCTGCTGCTCGCGGCTATTTGCCTGATTTCCCCTGAAGTATTCGCTGGAATGCCCGACATCAGGACTCCATATTGTTCCAAGGTAGGTTGGCGTGTGGGGGGGAAATTTCCAATCGGACCGGAGGGGGCTGGGGTGCTGATTTTTCCCTTTCTTTTCCCCATCTCCTGGGGACGCACCAAACAGCCAGCTCAAACTTGGAGTTCAGGAGCACTCACGATGTACGTCAGCTCGCAAGCGCCATCTTGGATCCCTTTATTTTTATTTTTTAAATTTGTTTTCAAAGTTCTTTTAGCTTAATGTTGGATTGTTTGTTTTTCTTTATTTTGTAGGTGGATATATTAATAGCTGACTCATTATTAATGTAATATTCACCCCAATGCAGGCGCTGTGGATGCTGTTGGTCAGCTTTTACTATTGGTTTTGAAGTCTAGCTATATATACTTGGAACCATCTTTTATTGACTCTTTAAAAAAAGGGGGGTATTTAAGCCTTTTTGAGCTGCCATATTGTTCCTTTTGTTCTCTGCATTCGTTTTGCAGCTGGTTATTGTCTCTCTTTTTTTCTGTAACTAAGCAGGTCTTTTACAAAGCCACGCTAGCGTTTTTAGCTTGTGGTAATCAGCTGGTGGTAAATCTGAGACACTCATACTCCTAGGGGCATCTCAGCGTTTACCACCAGTTCATTTTTACCACGAGCTAAAAATGCTAGGGAGGTTTTATAAAAGCCCCCCCCCCCCCCCCACTAAATTAATCCCTCCAGATTCCAGGACACCTTTATGCCCTATTTCAAATCTCAGTTTACCTCCTTCTCGAACTTGAAGGAGGCTGTGTTTTATCTGCCCTTTAATTTTGAGGTTACTTACTATAGCCACTAGGCATGGTGATTTCCAAAGCATTTGGAAATAGCCAATGCAGTCTTTCTTCTTCTAGTGTTATAGCTTAAAAGGTTTCTATAAAGCATCAAATTTTGCATTCACAGGTACTGTGCTGGCTAAATTCTTACAAATGCTACTGATTCTGGTTTCACTACTAGTAACTGTACAGATGATCAATTGTTGTCTCCCCTGCTGCTGAATTCTGCTAATGACTTACATGAGATTTAAGCAAATGTTTCTGCCATTTAGGCTAATGGGAATTTTATGGACCATGTTCTCCTTATTTCAGGAATAATGAGTAAGCTTATAGTTTAACCTGCTCATTCTCTAACTAAATGTGAATAAAACAAAATGCAACTTGTTATCTAGGACTGTGTTAAACATAGGTCAAACATATTAAACTGGGATTCACAGCTGTAGGAGAAAAATATGATATTCCTTTTTGCAAGGTTATTACCATTCTGCACTAACACTCTGCATTTCTACTAAAGCATAAAACAATGGGATCAGTTTACTAAGCCAAGGTAAAAAAATTTGGGATTAAAGTGGGTTACTGAAAGCAGTGGCGTTCCGAGGGGCGCTGACACCTGGGGCGGATCGCCGATGCACCCCGCCCCCCGGGTACAGCGCCCCCCACCCCCCCGTGCAGCACGACCCTTCCCCCCCAGCGAAGGGACACCCCCCACCCCGGCAAAATAACCCCCCCGGGTGCACGCCGCTAAGGGGGGGGGGGGGTGCCGCGTGCCGGTCAGCATTGTTTGTTTCCATTCTCCCTCTGCCCCGGAACAGGTTACTTCCTGAAACGTAGTGCAACTGAACACACCTAAATTAGGTGTGTATTCTCCCCTTATTCTATAACATGAGTAAATGCTTGGAATGCCCCCATTCCGCCCATGACTTTCCTATTTCTGTGTCCCCTTTTTATACTTGTGCATAATATTTATACACATAAATTCCAATTAAATCTAATTAGTGCCAATAATTGCTTGTTAAAATGCCAATTTTTAGTACTAATTAGCACATTTAATTACATTGTGTGCACAAATTGGGTGCACGCCCAAGTTTGTGCATGCAATTCTTGGTGACTTTTATAGAATTAGGGGGAAAATGTTTTATACTTAAGGTGTGGTAAAATATGACCCTATTTTTACATTTCAGATCAAAAGTGAGACATAAATCCAATAATTTATGGTCTATATTAAGTCCCTACTACTACTACTACTACTACTATTTAGCATTTCTATAGCGCTACAAGGCATACGCAGCGCTGCACAAACATAGAAGAAAGACAGTCCCTGCTCAAAGAGCTTACAATCTAATAGTCCCCTATTTCAGAAGCATCACCACATGTAAATAGTGGCTTGTACATAAATAGATTGACATGATTGCCAAAATAAACTTATTTGGCAACCTGAACTATATTGGTAATACCATGAGATTACCGCTAGGGGTCACAGTGGCCATGTTTGATCCATGGGCCATAAAATGAGGAGCAAGTGGGGATCAAACCTACTTCCACTAGTAACTATGGACCCAGATAATGCTGGGGAAGGAAATTGGGGATGGAAGTACTCTGAATAGGATATCATTGCTGGGGGGTCATGTGTGTGTGTGTGGGGGGGGGGGAGGAGGAGGATAGTCTTCTTTTCAGAGGAGGCACCTGAGAGTATCAGATGAGTTAGGGGTTGGGGGGATCAGATGCCTTGCAAGGAGGAGTGGACATTGGAGGCGACCAGGTGTGATCAAGAGCAGGGGCGTAGCCAGATCTCGCCGGGAGGGGGGTCCAGAGCCCAAGGTGGGGGGGCACTGTTTAGCTGTGCCCCCCCCCCCCGAGCCGCCACCGCCGCCACATTGGATCCCCCTGCCGGCCTGCCGACGATCCCCTTGAACCCCCCTCCCGCCACCAACCCTCCCCCGCTGTCGCTGCCTGCCCCACCGCCGCATCAGATACCTTGTTTGCTGGCTGGGGTTCCCGAACCCCACCAGCCGAAGAGAGTCTTCAGCGCCGGAGTAGCGCCTTTCGTTCATCTAAGTTCCTGGTGTGATCAGCTGTTTCTGACGCCTTACATCCTGCACGGGGCTACATGCATGGTGCAGGACATAAGGCGTCAGAAACAGCTGATCACACCAGGAACTTAGTTGAACAAAGGCGCTACTCCGGTGCTGAAGAAGACTCTCTTCGGCTGGCGGGGTTCGGGGACCCCCCCCCCCCCCAGCAAACAAGGTATCTGGTGCAGCGGCGGGCGGGCAGCGACGGCGGGGGAGGGTTGGTGGCGGGAGGGGGGTTCAAGGGGATCGTCGGCAGGGGGGGCAGGGCTTAATCTACGGGGGCCCAGGCCCCCTCAGGCCCCACGTAGCTACGCCACTGATCAGGAGGATTGATGCCTGGGGTTGATCAGATTAATGTGGAAAGCAGGAATAGTGATTTGAAAAAAGGTTTCCCATGATTAAAGGCCTCACAGCCCATTTAGTTTTTCACCTATTAATGCTATAGTGAGTTTTGAGGTCTTTTGTCCTCTATAGTTGAAATTAATATAAACAAATAATTTTTTTTTGCACTTCCTGGTTAAGTGTTATATATTTGCCTCATATAAATGTATATTCATATGATTATTAAGTGCCTCAAATATCTAAAGAGCAATATTTGCTGACTCTTACACACACACACACAAAGTCTCTAGTGATGTTACTCTTTTGTGATTTTATTTTATTTATTTACTTAGGGCAAAAGGGGGCCTGCGCTGGCGTCCGCATGTGTTTTTGATGCACGACAAGGCCCCCTTTTACCACAGCCGGGTAAAAGGTAGGTCTTTCTTTTCTGCATGAAATGGCCATGTGGCAAGGGGTGAAAAGGGGTGATCCCGCTAAATAATAGTAGAGCTGGTGCTAGGAGAGGCTGTAGGGGAATGTCCTTGATACAGCTCATGGCTGAGCGACACATGCATGTCTGGCAGCTGAACCCCTTGGTCTGACATTAAAAAGAGAAAAGATAAGTAAAATCAATAGATAAGAGAGATAGTACAATCTAATTAATCGGGTGTGCCGATGAAGAAGTGGGTGCTAGTTACATTGCCATATCTACATCTTTGGCAATGAGCACCGCTGAGGTCACCATAGTTGGGCAATCCTGAAAATATTAACTTTTGGTTTGACATGTAAATGTTTTGAATGCAAAATAATTAGAAAACCTAAAAAGGTTTTTGAATAAATTTGCCTCAGTAGACTTCTGCCTGATCCCATTGAGTCAAATTGCTTACTTGCTACAATTTGGGACTGGTGTTTATATTCTGAAAACTAGCCATTGCTTGGTCATGTGGCAAGTAAAGCATTTGCCGTGTAGCCATTTCAGGGGGGAGCCCTAAGGGCTCCCGCTCTATCCCGGCAGTAACCTGGCGGCGCACAGCACTGCCCAATTACCGCAGTACACACTGGCGCTACAAGAATAAATATATTTTTGTAGCGCCGGATAAGATGGCGTGCTGGGGTGGGAACTACTACCGGCCTACTTCGGTAGTCCAGCGGTAGTTCCTTTTTAGCAAGTGGTAAGCCTGTGTTGGGCATACGCCATTTTGTAAAAGGGGCCCTTAGGGGTTCTTTTACTAAACTGCGGTAACGCTTTTAGCTCACAGTAGAAATCAGCTGGTGATAAACGCCAAGACACCATCTGATTTCTACTGTGAGCTAAAAATGCTACCACGGCTAAGTAAAAAACCTCTTTAGGGTCTCTTTTGCAAAGCTGTGGTGAGCACTAATGCAGGCTTACCGCAGCAAAATAATGCCTAACCATAAGGCGCACTCAGGTGTCCCATGGTAATTTTAAGATCAGCGTGTGTTAAGTAGGTGGCGGTAGGAGCTCACATGGTAATGAGTATGTGCTAATGGGGAAATTTGTGTGTGGCCATTAATAGGGAAAATAGAAAAAAATCGGCCATTTTACCCCAGCCGTAAAAATGGCCTTCGCGCATGGGAATGACCCCCAGTAAGGATGCGGTAAGGCCACTTTTTACTGCTGTTTGGTAAAGGGCCCCTAACACATTGTTAAATAGACGCCACCAAACACACACATATTTCCTGTGGCCTTATTTGCATTTTTGTAAACTGTTTCAAACTGCATGTTCCTTTTCCAACCTAAACAAAATTGAGCTTTACTTTTGATAGGAAATGGTTAACTAACAAACTTTGTTTTCCGTGTTATTATTTCTTAAAATCTAGTTTGAGTGAATTGTTTCTTCAATGCTTTATACTATGCATAAGAGAAATCTGAAAAAAGAAATTATTAGCATTCTAAGAGAAATGAAAATGAGTCTATATCAGGTGCAAATGTCTCTGTTGTCTTTATAGATGAAGGTATCAGAATCAGTAGCTAATCTGTGGGGATTTAATTAATGAGCCAGCAGGAGTTTAGAAATTATATAAAATCCAAAAATATGTTTATACATCTGCTCCCTTCTCATTTGTGACTTGTAATTAAAACAGTCATGCTAGTTCTCTTGAGTAAGTTTGGTTTAAAGTAGGGCTTAATTTGTAGACAAAATGGAAGAGGCACTGTGGAGCCTGGGAGGGGTCGGGGGGGGGGGGGGGGGGCTGAGGCAACAGGAGAAAAGGGACTGGATTAGGGAGGCATGTGCTGCAGGCTAATCCCTGTCAGGGATGTAGCCAGACCTTGAGGTGGGAGGGGGCCAGAGCCCAAGGTGGGTGGGGGGCACATTTTGGTTGCTGCCCTGCTACAGCCCCCCTCTGCCTCCTCTGCCATGGCCCCCCACCGCCCCCACCCGCTGCCCACTTCTGCCACTGTACATCTTGGTTGGTGGAGGTCCACAATCCCTGCCAGCTGAAGCATTGCCACCGCAAATACCTTGGGTTGCGGGGGTCCTCAATCCCTGCCAGCTGAAGAATTTGTCTAGCGCTGGTCTCCGGCACCGCCGCATTGCCTGCCCTGCTCTCTCTTCCCCTCATGTCAGGCATGCTCTATTTAGTAAAACTGAGCATAGTTTCACTAAAAGGAGCATGCCCGATGTGAGGGGAAGACGGAACATGGCAGGCAATGAGGTGGCACCACCATAGACCAGCACTAGATGAAGTCTTCAACTGGCGGGCGTTGACCTAGCAGTTTTCTGCATGCTTCTCTGTTTCATTAATGACGGTGCTAGTTGGTAAGGTTGGTGTTATTAGGCTGTTCTTGGAGTATCATGGGTTCTGCCTTTGATTATACTAAAGTGTATGATACATGGAGGGGCATTTTCGATATGACGTCTAAGTCCGACTTTGGACATTTTGCAAAAAATGTCCAAAATCCGAATAGGAAAGGTCATTTTCAAAAATTAAAAACGTCTATCTTTTGTTTTTGAAAATACTGTTCCAAACGTTTTGTGATTTGGACTTTTTGTTTTTTGGTCCATTTAAAAAAAAAAAAAGTCCAAGTGCAAAACGCACAAGATCAAGCCATTGGGATGTAGGAGGAGCCAGCATTTTTAGTAGACTGGTCCCCCTGACATCCCAGGACAACAATAGGGCACCCTAGGGGGCACGCAGTGGACTTCATAAAATGATCCCAGGTACACATCTCACCATTGCTCCCTTACCTTGTGAGCTGAGCCCCCAAAATCCCACCCCCAAACCACTACCCTCAACTGTACACCAGGTGAAGGGAGCAGCTATATGTGGGTACAGTGGGTTTCCGGTGAGTTTTGGAGGGCTCACAGTTTCCTCCACAAGTGTAATAGGTAGGGGGAGGTAGGAGCCTGGGTTCACCTGTCTGCAGTGCACTGCACCCACTACTAGACTACTCCAGGGACCTGCATGCTGTTCTAATGGACCTGAGTATAACATCTGAGGCTGGCACAGAGGTTGTTAAGTAATGTTTTTCTTCACATTTTCTGGGGATGGGAGGGGGTTAGTGACCACTGGGGGAATAAGGGGAGGTCATTCCTCATTCCCTCCAGTGGTCATCTGGTTATTTAGGGCACCTTTTTGTGCCTTATTCATAATAAAAACAGGTATAGCTCAAAACGTCTAAGTTTTAGTCCTGGACGGTTTTGTTTTGTTCCATTATGGCTGAAAAACCGTCTAAGTCTTAGGAACACCCAAGTTCTGCCCTGAACACGCCCCTGATACACCCCCTTGAGAATTGGACGCACTTCTAGAGGCCTTCAGAGAAAAACGTGTAAAAATAGGTTTCGAAAATACTGATTCTCAGGGCACATATTTATCCGTTTAATTATAACTTTTGAGGAGTATTTAGTTTATGAGCTCAAAACGTTGCTGATTTGTGTCCATTTTCTGTATGTTTTCCAATACGTTGTTGATTACAGGATAGAGAAGATATGAAACTCTGCCCCCCTGTAATTCTAGGAAAAGATTTATCCCAATTGATTCTTGTTAGATATACCCTTCTCTTTTTACTGTCCTCTTCTTGGAAAAAAAAATCCAACAGTTTCAGGCATCTGTGGGAGTGAAGTGTATATTAAAAGTATAAGATCTTATGGGACCTTGGGAAGCAGAATTAATCTGCAATTTGCATAATGGTGATTCAGGTGTTATGCAGATCAATTTAGATATGGACTCTGACTCAGAGAAGGGTCTTTCTTTCAGAGGGGTCTTTTTATTAAGCTGTGGTAAGCATTATAGCATGCTTACCACGGCTTAAAATGGCTTATTATGGGGGGCATGCTGAGGTGTCCCCACGGTAATTATTAAATGCACATGTTCAAACTGCGTGCTAAAATATTGTTGTAATATTTTAACGGATGGGGTATGTCTAGGGGCAGAGAGTGAGCCTGTCTGTGCTAATGAGCGTAGCTTCATTGCCACACGCTAACTGATTAGCATATGATTAATGCGCGAGTCCTTACCGCCTACAAAATAGGTGGCATAAGGGCTCATGCGCTAGTTTTTATTAATAGCTATGCGCTAATGGCAGCATTAATGTGTGAAATTGTGAGAGAAGAAATCTGAAGCACACTCGAAGGAGCAACAAACCAACAAAAGCACAAGGAGCCTTCAAAAGTGGAGGCATCAACTCAGTATTTTATTAAATCAGACCCGACACAGTCCGTGTTTTGGCAAAGCCACCCGTATCAGGGGTCTTGCAATGGTCACAAAAGCCAAGGTTATCAAACAATCAGTGTAGAATGTATAATCAATACACAGTAAAGAAGATGACAAATGGCGCAGATAGAGAGATAAATGTGCCAAAAAGTTGTTCCACGCTACGAAACATTCTGCTGTAGCTGCAAGCAGAGCATTTCACAGCGCGGGAGAATTTTTTGGCACTTATCTCTGTACCCATGCCATTTGTTTGTGCCTTTTCTGTGTATTAAGGTTATACATTCTATACTGATTGTTTGATAACCTTGCATTTTGTGACCATTACAAGACCCCTGATTCAGGCGGCTTCACTGAAATACATACTGTGTCAGGTCTGATTAATAAAATGCTGAATTAACACCCCCACTCATGAAGGCTTCTTGTGCTTTTGTTGGTTTGAACATTAGCATGTGGATATTAATTGGGAAAATAGAAATTCAGGCATTTTCTGGCTGTAGTAAAAAAATGGCTTTAGTGCATGGGAAAAACCTGCATAAGGGCATTCTAAAGCCACTTTTTACTGTAGGTTGGTAAAAAGGTCCCTTATTGAGTGATAATATTCTTACATTAATGAATAATGCAGCCTATCTTGGGGATCCCATGCTAATTCAACTTATCAAGCAAGTATCTGGTAACAAATTGTATTTCATGACTCATAATGTATTGTAAGCCACACTGAGCCCGCAAAGAGGTGGGAAAATGTGGGATACAAATGCAATAAAATAAATAAATAAATAAATGTTTGCTCCATCAAGTCAGAACTTGGCTAATGCCTCTTAAAAAAAAAACTGGATATGAGCCATTGATTGGAAAGCAGCCTGTGTTTGGCCACTTAAAAAGAAATTTTTTTAAAAAACAAAAAAACAGCCATTTTTGATCCTGGAATTCTTACTATCTGCCGTTATTAGCTACAGTTATTGAAAGGGTTTTCTATGAACAATTACTAGAATTTTTGGACGTAAGTAATGTGTTGCACTGTTGGCAGTCAGTCTTTAGGAAAGGGCATAATACAGAAATGAGGTACCCAGTCAAAATAGCTCTGACAAAATGGCGCCAATATGGCCCTGCTATAACCCCCCCCACACACACACACACAAAATAGCCCCGACAAAAAAAAAAGCTCCCGACATAATAGCCCCCGACATCACAGCCACTGTCAATACGGCCTGCCCACAATATAATCCTTGACAAGTTAGCCCCCTGACAAAAGGGCCCGATCAGGCTGCCCAGAATATGGCTGCTGACTATAGTAACCTGAACAGTACCAGACAGGGGGAGAACTTACCTTGTGGCACACTGCATTTTTTTCCTAATAATCTTACCTTGCCAAACAGGATATCGTTTTTTTTTTAATTACCATGTTGATGGAAAAATTGTTTCCTTAAACAGCAGAACAGATCATGAATATCAGTTGGTAGCTATAGAATTTTGATTATTTATATATGCTTTATACAATGTAAAGCGGTAGGAGCCTTTATCAGTGAAGATTTCACTTGTAGTTTATCATCTTTTTTTGTGGTTATTTTTTTCTAGGGGGCTATTTTGTTAAGCGGCTATTTTGTCCAGGGTTTTTTGTGGGAGGGGCTATTTTGTCCAGGGTTTTTTTTTGTGGGAGGGGCCATTTTGTCAAGGGCTATTTTGTTACAAAGCTGTTTTGTCAGGGCTTTTTTTGTGAGGGCTATTTTGTTAGGTCTATTATGTCGGGGTGCCCAGAGATGGTTCTTTTGAATGATTACTGATATTTGTGAGCAGTTGGGTGCAGAGAATTTAGGTGGTGAGATCTAAGAAGAATTTAATTCTTCTTATCTCTCTTGAAATGGCAGCTGTGTTTGATCTGACTAACCATACACCACTTCTTGAAAGATTAAGGCCCACTGGAATCAGGGATGCTATGTCTAAATGCTTTTGTTCATTTTTATTAGACCGTCCTTTTCAGGTTCTAAGGTATTGATTTTTCTATCAAAAATAATGCAATTTGTGGATCCTGCAGGGACCTATGTTGAGCCCTACTTCATTGAAGGTTTTTATGGCTCCTTTTGCAATTTTAGTAAAAAGTTAGAGGTTAAAAATGATGTTCAATTTTTATACTACTACTGTAATCATATCTCATCAGGCGGATTAGATGATTGCTTATCTGCTGTCACTGTATGGCTGTGTGTACATCATTTGAAACTTAAATTTGTCCCAAGTCAGAAGCTATCTGATTTTGTGGAAGTTTTTTATCACTTTTATTTGTTCCAGCTATTCCAGGGACCAAGTTGGCATTAAAGGACTCCGTTACTACTTTGGGCATGATCATTAATCGTCAGTTAACATTTGATCAATATATTTCTTCCTTGGTGCAGAAAGGTACGTATTTTCTTAAGATCATTCATTCTGTTCATGCTTATTTGTATCAAACATCTATTTGTTAGCTGATTCATGATTTTCTGATGAGTAGGCTAGGTTATTGTAATTCCCTTCTTATTGGCGTGAACACCACTAACGCGAAGTGCTACCAAGTACACCAAAGTACTGCAGTAAAACTTTTGTACTGATAAAAGAAGTTGGAGCATCTGACACTGCCACTGAAGGGAAGGTTTTGTTGATAATGCATGAAGTTTATTATGCTGAACCACTGTGGAGAAGATGCTGCCTACCAAAAAAGGTAGGCTGGGACTTCACAGCAATCTACTGTCTACTAAAAGTGTAGGGTGACTCTCCAGCCAGGTTGGGCCTGCTAAAATTCTCAAAGGATCCATTCACAGCCCCAAGTGTTATTTATAGGAATATTCTGAAACAGTGTGTGCTGTTTCAAGAGTGTGCACATTTTGCAAAGAGCGTGTACTGCTTATGAAAAGTGCACACTCTTCCCCGATAGTGCACCATGCTCATACTATTCACACATGCCAGAATGGAGCAGAGGTAAAGAATACCCCAAAGCAAGAGGTGGGGGGGATGAAAAGGAACTGGAAGAAAGTTACCCTTAGAGGCAGGAATAGAATACCCAAAACCAAAGTTATGAAGAAGAGGGTTACAGGGAGAACCCTAGAAATAAAAGGGTGTAATGAAATCCCTTTCCTAGGGAAAGAAGCTAAATACTATAGGGAAACCAAAGCACCAAAAGGGAGTAGGACTTACCCAAAAGAATGAGTCCCATGTGAAAAGGGACGGGGATTCCTGAAAGAAAAAACCCGGAGAGGGAATTTGGAAAAGGAGATTGGGTAAGGTAAAAAAGAAACCAACCCAGTATACTGGTAATAAACCCAGAGTTCATAAGCCTGAAGAGGAAATTAGAAAACGAGACCTGAGAAAATTTTGGAAGGACAGGTTTAGAGTTCAGGGCTCAGCCTATAAGAAAGGAGGTGACTAGACCAAGACCCAACACCTCAAAAGCCCGGTGATCAAATTAAGTTAAGTGATCTTGGTAAAGTCAAGAAGAAATGTGAAAAATATGGGAGGAGTTCTATGCTCTGAAGACTTAATACAGGATGAAAAAGTAAAAACGTTTTGGATTGCTAGCACTCTAAAGAAGAGGGAAAAGGGCTTTAGAGATTAGTAAGAAATAAGGGTGGGGGCATAGGCAGTCAGTGACTCACTTGTTTGGAAGTCTGAAGTGGTGGGACAGGACGGACACAGACAGACCTTTCCAATGATATGGCTAGGATAGACAGTTTTAAAAAGGAACATAAACCTTATCATATGTATATTTGATTTATATATTTAAACAGGTTATAGCCTGCTATTTCCAAAGTTCAAAGTGAATAACAACTAACATGTATAATATACATACAAGTACGTAAATCATGGATAATAATTTGCCATTGTCCCACCTATGACTTATTTCGCAGAACTTTACATACCATAAATAAAAAACAGAAATAATAATACCTTTAGGGCCAGATTCTATAAATGGGGCCCAAATCTGGGTGTCAAAAAAAAATGAGCACCGAGTGCTATTCTATAACAGCACTCTGAGTTTAGCGCTGGGATCCACACCCAACATTTGGTGAAAGGATTTATTCCCAACTGAAACCTGATGTAAATCCTTGCATTTAAATTAGGGGTGGATCCCCCAAATTCTGTAATACTGCATGCATCTTTAGTGCGTGCCCCTGATTCGTCCATGCTCCTCCCACCCAGTTGCACGCTAGAAGATTTATGCACACATCTTTATAGAATACTGCTTTAGCAAGATGTGCGTGTAATTATAAATTGCTGCCAATTGACGCCAATAATTGATTATTAGTGCTCTAATTGGCCCGTTACACAATTAAATTGCAAGCGTAACTTGGACGTGTGCCCAAATTTGCACACAAAAGTTTGAGTGCCTTAAGTGGAATCAGAGAGTTATTGAATAACTTCATATACAAATTTTGAGTTACCCCAATAACATAAATTCAAACTCTCCACTAGCAAATAATTTTGAAGTAACACAGATCCAACCAAAATCATATTCCAGACATGTATAGCAAACCTGTCAAACTAAAAGAGTACAAATGTCCAAGACTCATACAGCAATAACCCTACCTATAAAATGCAGCACCCTGGAATACCAATTTATTTTCTACTGGACAAAAAGAGAAGAAGCCAGACTGCCACAGATCCTATCAAACATATAAACGGCGAGTGACCGAACTCACTCGCAAATGCGCAGTAAAGACCCTCTCTGTCCCGCCCCCGTGTCAATACGTGATGATGGGGGCGGGACAGAGAGGGTCTCTACTGCGCAAGGGGAGGGACGAAACTGCCGTCGCTACCGCTTCCCCCCCCCCAAGGTCACCGCCGCCACTCCCCTCACTCGGAGTCGCCGCCACCAACCCTCCACCCGGGCCGGGCCCTCGCTCCGCTATAGAAACAGCATCAACACAGCACACAGCTCAGCTGAGCTGCCGTCGGCCTTCCCTGCCTGTGTCCCGCCCTTCTCTCACCCTCTAGACCTCAGTTTCCTTCTATTTACATCTCACCTACCTATGAGCTTTCCATCTCCCACCGTCAACCTCTCCTTAACTCTCATTTATCTTCTTCCAAGTCCCATTCCCTCACCAACCTTATGTGTCATGGAATCTCTCCTGGCATCTTTTTCTCATTCCCAAATTCCCATCTCCTTCTCTCACCCCTTTCATAGATCTGTTACTTTACATTGCACATCAACCCTTTTTGAGATCATCTTTCCCGCCCCCCCGCCTTCTTTTCCCCTTCATATCCCCTTTCCTTCACACTGATCTCTTCACACTACTCTCACCCTTTTCACCCCTCCAGGCACTATAAGCCCTTCTCACCTCCCAGGGCCGGCATTAGGGGGTGGCAAACAGGGCAATTGCCCTGGGCCCCCATACCATAGGGAGCCCCAAATCTGCCTCAAGCTAAAGGAGGCATAGACTGAAGGCCAGCTTTTGGACCCTCTCCCTGGTTTCTGCCCTGGGCCCCTGAAAGTCTAACACCAGCCCTACCTTCTCCTACCAGACACGCTGACCCCTTCCCTCCTTCATTCTGTCACCTTCTTACCCTTTCCCTCCAGTCCACTTCATTCTATCTCGCCTTCCTTCCTCTTCCTCTTACCACAATCTGTTAATCAACCCCAAGCCCTAGCCCCCTTCTCACTTACCTTTCTATAAGCTCCCAGACCCAATATTAGAGCCCTTCTGCTATCCCCAGCCCCGTTCACCCAGGTCCAGCATTAAAGCCTCTCTCCTTCTTCTACCCATATCCTCATGCCAGCCCAAGATACCAGCATTAGACCCTTCTCCCTACCTTATTCCTAGCATCAGCATTCTTTTTTCAGACAAAGAATCAGAGGCCTTCTCCTAGCCCCAAGTCAGCCCCCAATCCAGATATCAGACCCTTTCTCATGCCTACTCCAATCATCGTCTCTTTTGTTCAAGACACAGCATTAGACCTTTCACTCTGCCCTATTCATCACATCAGACCCTATCTCACATTTCCAGCTATGTGTTGGCCTCCATCCCCTTGGTAAGTTTTGTGTTCTAGGGCAGTCCTAGAGCAGTCCTGAAGTATTCCCTTGCCAGTCAGGTTTTCAGTATATACACAATAAATATGCATTACATTGATTTGCATATACTGCCTCCATTACATGCAAATCATTTTCATGCAGATTCATTGTGGATACCCTGAAAACCTGAATGGCAAGGAGGTACTCCAGGACCATCTAGGGAAACTTCTCTAGGTCCCACTGTAATATTTATAGCATTGTCTTTTCATAGGTGGGTTAGGGCTGTTTTGGTGTGGTAAGTTTTCAGTATAGGTTGTGGGTGTCTTTTTGCAGGGGTTTGTGTTATTTCACAAAGTGTCTAGCCCTATTTGAAAGTAGGCTCTGGGGCAAGTGCCACCAAAGGTCACCCAAAATAAAAATGCTCAAGACTAGTGTTCTTCACATCCTGTAGAGTCGCCACACAAACAAAAGCCCATCTGATTTAAACAAGGTGTCTAACAGTGGAAGGACTGGGTGTGCTATTCCTGAGGTGATGGTCACGATTTGAATATTTTTATTTGAAGTTAAGAAGACAGGTTGCCTGCTCTGGCCAGTCCATGGACCTCTTCTGCATCCTGCCTACTGTTTCCTTGTAGGCAGGATGCAACAGAGACAGCCTGTATTAATCATTGCCCGCCACAGCCCCTGAGCAACAACACAGACACTGCTGTCTAGCTGACACCAACCAGCCTCTGTTTTATAAAAGTCTGCTCCCCCCAAGATCAAAACCTGGCTACGCCTCTGCCAGTTACACCTACTGGAAATCTACCAGGAAAAGTGCATTTTATTCTATAGCTTTATGTCCTTAGAATGGTTTGCACCTATCCCTCCCCTCAGGATCTTCTTTTAAAAGATTCAAGCAAATAAAATTTCCAAAAACAACATGGGAAACGACACAGAATGCAAATTTTCTGGTTGTCCATCTCTAGTTTTTATGTGCTGTATATTTTATCAAATATTTTTTTTAAAGAGTAGTCTTATAATTAAACAAGCATACACCTTTCTGAATAAATTATGTTCTTTTGTCCAGGTTGAGGCCAGAACACAGATTGAGAAGAATGGTTACTTGGGAAAGTCAGTAAATAAAAGAAAACACTAGAATTGAACAGAACCTGTGCAGAAAGGTGAAAAGAGGTGAAATGGATGATTTGATTTTAGATTTAGATTTAGATAATGAGCATATAATAAAGCACCTGGGGCCTGCCCAGTTATAATCCACAATACATTATGATCCTCTTAACAGAAGTGAATGAACCTTATTATCTCTTTTCTGTCATGCAAATTCACTTAGATGGTATTTGTACCCTTTAGAATAAAGGGATGGAATGTGAAACGAGCATGCACAAAACTTGACATCTGTGAGAAGGATAGAAAGCTACAAACTGCACATTTCAGTCTATCCCATTTGCATGCTTGCTGGAATATGTATTCAGTCTAACTTTACAGAACCCTAACATTCATACACAGTTGCTGAGGCCTGGAGTTACTAAGGTATGCCATCTTTAAGGGGGCATTATTTCACCACTATGCATGTTATGTTACCACAGGTCCCATTTTATTCAATAGGACTTAGTTACTAGTTACTAGTAAAGCAGATAACAGCGAGAGTTCTGTCCCTGTGAGACCCTAATAGTTTAAGCCTACGATGCAGCCTCTAGGAAGGCGGAACGTGGCCATGTTGGGCATTGTATGTTCCAGAGTGATTGGAATAAAGGGGTCCTTTTATAAAGGGGCGCTGCAAAATGGCCTGCGGTAGTGTAGGTGCGGGTTTTGGGCGCGCACAGAATCATTTGTCAGCGCACCTACAAAAAAATGCCTTTTTTTGTCGAAAATGGACGTGTGGCAAAATCAAAATTGCCGCACGTCCATTTTGGGTCTGAGACTTTACCGCCAGTCATAGACCTAGTGGTAAAGAATTTGGGCGGTAATGACCTATGCGCATCAGATGCCACTTCGCATGCATCCGCTACACACGTCCGAAAATAAAAAATATTTTTCAGATGTGCGTATTGGAAACGCATCAAAAATGAAATTACTGCAAGATCCACATGGTAGTTGGGTGGTAACTCCAATTTAGCGCATGTTGGGCGCACGTAGGTGCTTACGCGGCCCAAAGGTGTTTCAACATCAGAGGACATGTATTCTGCTTTTGTCTATACAGTAATGTCGTGCCCCACTGAGAAGAACAAGGTAGTATTGTGACACATCTGTTACAAGCCTACAACTCAACATCCCTCTCTTTCTCTGTCTCACCCCTTGTCTCCATACAGACAGAAGACTTCAGTATAGCAAATGCTACTACAGATGATTCTCCTACAGGCCTCTCACAGAACAGCTCCAACAAAGCATCAATGTATACCCAGTATACATTTGTCCTCTACCCACCACACTCATGAGACACATTAAACAGTCTGGGTTTCCCAAAGCACATGTTTCTCCATGGGATGGGTGTGCGCTCCAAAAGAAAAATCTTTCTACCTCTCATGACCTCACCATCTCACTCTGGCCATATAACTTGGATGAGATGTGATGCTCACCAGCTGCTACAGTGGGACTTAAACCCCATTTGGTAGCATCAAAGGCTGTTGTGCTAACCATTAGTCTACACTACCAGGTTATCCTCCAGCCTTTTCATTGAAGAAACATTTTCCAGTACAGTTGAGAATATCAGTACAGCTGTGACCAGGAAGCTCCACCAAATCAACAGAAACACCCAGTTATTCAGATCAACCTAGATACATGTATCTGTTTGATTGTTGTGACCAAGTGAAAGACATGGCTTGCACAAGAAGAAATATATCATAGCCCTAAACTATATAGAATAGCGCCTAGTGCTGGAATCCACATCCTCCTGTTAGGTGTGATGATTTACTCCAGGTTTCAGCAGGTGTAATTTATTGTCCCTAATTTAGGGGGACTTTTACTAAGCCGCATAAGGCTCTATGCATGCCCAACGCACGCCAAAATGAAATTACTGCCCGGTTACCGCATGGCTCTTGCAGTAATTTCATTTTTGGCACGCGTATGATACATGCGGCCAAAAAATCATTTTCCAATGCACGTATTGGACATGCACCAAGTGGCATTTGGCGCACATAGGTCATTACCGCCTGGTTACCGCATGAAACTTTACCACTAGGTCAATGGCTGGCAGTAAGGTCGCAGAGCCAAAATGGATGTGCGGCAATTGATTTTGTCACACATCCATTTTCAACAAAAATAAAAAGAGGCCTTTTTTACAGGCAAGCTGAAAAATGGATTGGTGGGTATCCAAAACCCGTGCCTACACTACCGCAAGCCATTTTTCAGTGCGCCTTTGTGAAAGGATCCCTTAGGCATAGTTCTGCCAGATTCTATAATACTGCGTTCATCTTTTGTCCACACCCATGACCCATCCATTTCCCTGCCACGGGTATGCCCCTTTTTCTGATATGCATGCTAGAATTTAGACACACCTCTTTACAGATTATACCTAAATAGATGTTCACATACATTCTAATTAGTGCCAATAAGTACTTATGACCCAATTATTGGTGTTGATTGGCTCGTTATTCAATTAAGTTGTGCATGTAATTTGGCCACATGGCTAAATGTACACACACATCTCAAAGCACCATATATATAATTTGGGGGATAGTGCTAATGAATATTTCTCTGATCACCTTGGCACTACCTGGATAGAGTTAGGGTTGTTCACAGGTGGAGCTTGGGCAGAGGCAGGGGTAATCCAGTTAGCAGCAATATTCGGATTTCTAATTGGATAGCAGATTTCACTGATTGTGGACTTGTAGGAGGTGGGGCAGTGCTGATTTTATATATGATATACTTTTATGTTGCTTGTTTATGTGTTTATTATGTATGTATGTTTGGAAACCTCCTAGGTTTTAGGCAGGGTACAAGTTTTTAAAATAAATTAATAACATTAGGACAACAAAATGTCTGTCTGAACCTTATACAAATAGCTGTATGGTTAGCAGGCTGAATATCATCACTAACCAGAGAGCACAACTGCTCAGTACTGATTTTGGCTATTCAGCAACAGCCACAATAGGGTCCTTTTACTAATTTGCAATAGACACTAATGCACGCCTAATGCAGCAAACAATATATATATATAGCTTAATGCAGGACACACTAATGTGTTCTGCATTCGTTTTGGGATGTGTGCACCTTAACAGTGCTTTAATTAATATTTTGTATTTTAGAGAGAGTATCAGGAGTGGAGAGTGGTATTCCTGTGCCAATTAGTACTAAGTGCTAACTGGTTATAAAATAGTTGGTATGTACTCCTGTGGTAAATTTTAAAAATAGCATTGTGCTAATGGCAATACTAGTGCATGGTCATTAGTGAAATAGATAGAAAATCAGGTTTTCAAGTTGTGATAAAATTGACCTTAGCGTGTAGGAATGACCCACATAAGGGCCCACTAAGACCATTTGTTACTGCATCTTAGTAAAAAGATCCCAATAGGAGTAATACTATAAGGAGCTGCCTAGATTGACGTGGCAAACTGGTATTCTAGTCTTTTAGCCAGGTATGTGAGCATGTACATGCATAAATTACCATTTTCTGGCTCAAAGCCAGTCTGTAAAATTGTCCCTAGATGCAATGGTGCATATTTTGTGGGTGGGTGTTTATATGGGCGGAGCTTAGGTGGGGAACCTAATTACATGTGCGGATTATAAAATGCTTGACCTGTCTGGAAGGATTAGGAATGGCTCCTGTTTGGGGGGGGCTGACCGCAGGGCAAACCTTAAATTGGGAGTCTGGGTCATCTAAGGCTCAGGATGCTGATAGCATTTCAGTTGGTGGCCTCAAGGGAGGGAAAGGGAAATGGGACTTGATATACTGCCTTTCTGAGGTTTTTTTTGCAACTACATTCAAAGCGGTTTACATATATTCAGGATTCTTATTTTTGTACAAGGGCAATGGAGAGTTAAGTGACTTGCCCAGAGTCACAAGGAGCTGCAGTGGGAATCAAACTCAGTTCCCCAGGATCAAAGTCCATTGCACTAACCACTAGACTACTCCTTCTGTGCTGTCCCAGCACAGAAAGACTTGGTTCTACTTCTACCTACCAAACCTGCAGTATTGCAATGGTTTCAATTTGGAATGCTTTGGTGAGATTGGACAACTCATTTTCTTCTAAATTTTCAGCTTTATCTTCTCAGATAGATCAGTATTGAACTTGATTGAAAAACAGAACAGGTAATTTCTGTTCTTGCGAAAAAGGCTGTCTAATTTGAGTACTGGTGATAGGTTATTTTTCTGATTAAACTATAAAACAAAAATGTTATCTTTCTTCTTTGCATTGTCATAATATATGTTGGTGTGTTTTTGTTTTGACATTACATCCCTAAACTAAATAGAAGTTAATCTTCCCTCTTAATGCAGTGAGTAGATTGTGATATCCAGGGAAGATCTGGTGATGAGTTTCTTTGACTTTTTTAAGGTCTGCTAGCAGAGCTTCATTTTTGGAGCTGCAAGCTTTTTTAAATGTAAAATTAACACTTAACAAAATAGCTTTTCCTCTAATGATCGCCTTTAAGACACCCCAGAGTGTTTGAATAGACATTTCCCCATTGTCATTGAGCTCTCAATGTTTTTTTTTTCCTCATGCAATCTCAATTTCAGAGCACAATGCAATGTCTTTGAAAAGTGAGTTGTTCACTGCTGAGGCTCTGGGGGTTCGAGACTGGTAATAGTGGATAATAAATTCAGCTATAGCAGTGCATGATCAGACAAGACAAATGGTACCAATTTGACAGCAACTGACCCTTGCATAAAAAGCAAATTAATCCCAAGTTAATAATCTATACAATATTTAATCAGGTACTTGAACAGCAAGTGTAATCAAATCATTTTTCTTAGAAACGATAAATAATTTGACTTACAGATTAAGGGGGTCTTTTATTAAAGCTTTGCTGGAGTTATCTGCAACAGGGCCCATAGGAATAAAATGGGCCCTGCTGCAGATAACTCCAGCTAAGCTTTAGTAAAAGATCCCTTATATATCCTATACATGTTAGCAACACAGATCAATTGTCCCTCAGTCCACTCACTTTTGCCTTCAATCTACATTCCTTCATTAAGGGGCCCTTTTGCTAAAGTATATTAGTGTATCACAGGCCTGAACTAATGGTTAACATGGTGGATTGGCAGGCCATAGTCATTCATATGTTAACTACATTTATTTTTGTTACATTTGTACCCTGCGCTTTCCCACTCATGGCAGGCTCAATGCAGCAGGCAATGGAGGGTTAAGTGACTTGCCCAGAGTCACAAGGAGCTGCCTGTGCCGGGAATTGAACACAGTTCCTCAGGACCAAAGTCCACCACCCTAACCACTAGGCCACTCCTCCACTCCTCCATGGACATTCACTCCAAAGTTCCTTATCCAGAGTAGTAGATGCTGCTACACAAATTGACATGCATAAGTAATAAGTACTACAAAAACCAGCACACCTGTTAAACTAAGCAAGTCACTTAACCCTCCATTGCCCCATGTATGCCGCATTGAGCCTGCAATGAGTGGGAAAAGTGCGGGGTACAAATGTAACAAAAAAAAAATTAGTAATGTTAACTGGGGCCATACCCTGTTTTTCTGTGGCATTATCTGGATAATACATTCATACAGATTTGAACAAGGGATCCTTGGAAGACCCTAGTGCTTACCTTTCATGTGTACCCCGCTATCTTTTCTATTTTTATTGTAGTTCCACCCTCCGTTTCCTACATGGCCCCGTCTTACGTGCATCACTTTCTCTTTCCTCTTATTAGATTGTAAGCCCCCTAGATGGTATGTCCGTTAAGCTGGAGTAGAAAATACTAATAAACTTGAAACATGACAATGCTGTTTTCCTTGTTTATGTTTTATAGTTTTTGAGGGTAAACAATTTCAATTTTTTGACCCAAAATATTGGAGGATTTTTTTTTTTAATCCAAAGAGGATAATGTTGTTGTTGTGTCATTCCACAAGCTCACTGTTATGGGTGGCTGAAGAAATGGTTTTTGGTTGGTGTACCTTTCCAAGGTTTCTTTTTTTTTTTGCCTTAGTATTTTTTTTTTCTTATTCTTGGATATAGTTTCCTCATTTGTGGATGACGTTGTTTGTTTTATTGATGAGCTTTATATTTCTTATTGACTATTTTCTGATTTCTATTGTATCCCAAAATGTGTGTATTTGACATTATTTGTATAACCCTAAATAATAATAATAATAATAATAATAAAATTCATAAAAGAAACTTGACAATGCTGATGGAAAAAGTCTATCGACTAACATGGCATTATCCAGATAGCACTGGGGCAGATCATGGCCAGAACCAAGAATTATCTGGACACCAGCAATAATCAGCACCAATATCTGGATAACTATGCAGATATCTTAGGATAGATATTCAAATGGTAATTGCACCAACTATCATCATGTTCCAGACAACTCCCAGCACAGTTTGGCCTACCTGGATATCCAGTGCCAACAAATACCTGGTTATTATCGCTGAATATATGGGTGTACACAGGGTACTGTAGTTACTCTGTGTAGTTACTCTGCTAGTTGCAAAAATGTGAGTTAAACACAGATGACTTATGTTTAACTCACATTTTTGCAACTAGCAGAGTAACTACACATTTTTTATAACACATAATGAAAGGGCCCTAAAGTGATTTTTTTTCAGATGTGTTCAAATGACTCATGAATATCATTTATATGGAATGTCATTTTAGAAAGGACATCCAGCTCAGAATAAGGATGTGTAGAACAGTGCTAATATTTTAAAACAGGATTTGTCAACATACAGCCTGCTCTAAAAAAATGAGACATGGACAGCCATGTTTTGGTGACGTCCAGCATGAACATCCGTTTTACAAATTGAAATGTCCAAACTATGAATGGGAGAAAAACAAGGATATTAATGTCATTGTGGCAGCAATCCATTTGCAATACCCTAGTCATTGGAGGTGTGGCTGAGAGCCAAGGGGTGCTGATTCAAATCTCACGTAACAATACTGCAAAATAGCGCCACCAACTAAAGTGGGAAAAATTAATCAATAATAGCACCAATCTTCTCCCACTCAAAATTTAACAAAGCCCTGAAAACCTCAGCGGTGCACCTTGCAACTGGTTTCACTTTAATGCAAATGCACCTTGCATTAAATTGAAACCAGTTGCAAGGTGCACCGCTGAGGTTTTTGAGGCTCTGTTAAATTTTGAGTGGGAGAAAATTGGTGCTATTATTGATTCAAATCTCACTGCAGCTCTTTGTGATTTTCAGGGACAGAAAAATACTTACTCTGCCTGAAAGTTCACTGTTTTAATAGGCTTTAGGCAGTGTATATTCAGGTACAATAGGCATTTTTCTGTCCCTGGAGGTTCACAGGTTTAAAAAAAAAACAACTCACAGAGAACTGGAGTGAAGTTTGAATTGGGTCCTCTGGCTCTCAGTCCACTTCTCTAACCATTAGGCTATTGCATATAGACATCTACATGGCCATTTTATAACGTGAATGTCTATAGTTCCTGAAGCTGTCAGAGAGCCAGTTTCATATTCGGGGTTCAAAGCAAACAATGGGGGATGAAGGGGTGACTTCCCTTATTCCTACCAATAGAGAGCTGCTCAATTGGAGCACCTTCCTGCAATCTGGACATGTTGAATACCAGGTCTAAATACCAATGTCTTTTTGGACTTAGATTTTCTTTTCAATTCTGAAATCAAAGTTGGATGTCCATATTTAGGCCTCTCTCTAGTACTACCCAAAACACACCCAGACCACGCTCCATGGGCAGTATTCACAATGGAGAAGGGTAGTTAGTGGGGTTCCTCAGGGGTCTGTGCTAGGACTGCTGCTTTTTAATATATGTATAAATAATTTAGAGATGGGAGTAACTAGCAAGGTAATTAAATTTGCTGATGACACAAAGTTATTCAAAGTCGTTAACTTGCGACAGGATTATGAAAAATTACAGAAGGACCTTACGAGACTGGGAGACTGGGCGGCTAAATGGCAGATGACATTTATTGTGAGCAAGTGCAAGGTGATGCATGTGGGAAAAAAGAACCTGAATTATAGCTACGTCATGCAAGGTTCCACGTTAGGAGTTACGGACCAAGAAAGAGATCTGGGTGTCGTTGTCGATAATACACTGAAACCTTCTGCTCAGTGTGCTGCTGCGGCTAGGAAAGCAAATAGAATGTTGGGTATTATTAGGAAAGGTATGGAAAACAGGTGTGAGGATGTCATAATGCCATTATATCGCTCCATGGTGCGACCGCACCTTGAGTATTGTGTTCAATTCTGGTCGCCGCATCTCAAGAAAGTTATAGTAGAATTGGAAAAGGTGCAGCGAAGGGTGACTAAAATGATAGCGGGGATGGGACGACTTCCCTATGAAGAAAGACTAAGGAGGCTAGGGCTTTTCAGCTTGGAGAAGAGACGGCTGAGGGGAGACATGATAGAGGTATATAAAATAATGAGTGGAGTGGAACAGGTGGATGTGAAGCGTCTGTTCACGCTTTCCAAAAATACTAGGACTAGGGGGCATGCGAAGAAACTACAGTGTAGTAAATTTAAAACAAATCAGAGAAAATCTTTCTTCACCCAACGCATAATTAAACTCTGGAATTTGTTGCCGGAGAACGTGGTGAAGGCGGTTAGCTTGACAGAGTTTAAAAAAGGGTTGGACGGTTTCCTAAAGGACAAGTCCATAAACCACTACTAAATGGACTTGGGAAAAATCCACAATTCCAGGAATAACATATATAGAATGTTTGTACGTTTGGGAAGCTTGCCAGGCCTGGGTTGGCCGCTGTTGTAGACAGGATGCTTGGCTCGGTGGACCCTTGGTCTTTTCCCAGTGTGGCATTACTTATGTACTTATGATGTACAGCACTTTTAGATGTTCATATCCCAGTATATCATTTGGACATCCATGCAATATGGATGTCTAAATGCTGGTTTTCAGACATCTCAAACACTAATAGAGCTTAGAAAATAAGGGCCGTAGATGTACATATCTCTAAAACCTTATTCAAATTATACTTTATATAGCTTTAAAATAAAGTCCTGTCCTCTATTGCTTACACTTCTTTAGCAATTGTAATTTACAAATAATTATAACAAAGATGTTTTAATATAAGCTTGGGCATATTTTTGTGGTTTTACGAATGGTAAACAGGGTGTGGCTACAGTGAAAGAGAGAGAGAAAGAGAGAGAGAGAGAGAGAGAGAGATTGATTTTATCATATTCTGTGTTGCATGAAAAATGTCAGTGGATGTTCTCTGTTTAAAGCATTTAGGGGTCCTTTTACTAAGCTGTGGTAAAAAGTGGCCTTAGCGCGCCATTATGCAGGTTTTTCATGCACGCTAAGGAACTTCTTACTGCAGCCAGAAAATGGCCGATTTTCCAAATTAATGGCAATAAGCTAATTTTGTTATTAGCACATGGCCATTAACAAAAATTAGCGTGTGAGCCCTTACTGCCACCTACTGTGTAAGTGATAAGGGCTCATGTGCTAATCCCTCATTAATCAGTTAGCTTGTGGTAATGTGGCTATGCTAATCTGCATTGTCACACCCACACTCCACTTAAGACATACCCCCCTCTAAAAAAATAACAAAACATTATTTGGCATGGTGTTTGTGTAGGCACATTGGGCTTTTACCACTAGATGTCTCAGCACGTCCTGCTGTAAGCCCATTTAAGCTGCAGTAGGCATTCACTAGCGCTTACTGCCGCTTACTAAAAGGAGCCCATAGCCTCTAGAATTTGCCCAAACTATTACAAAATAAATTGAATCACAAGACAGTGATACCTGGAAGGACAAGTTAGCTATATGACAGACACAGAGGATACTCCAGATCTGCCAGCACACTATAATTATCTGAGAAATCTGCCAAGGAAACAGATGCTACCGACAGAAAATTATTTTCTATTTTTTGGCATTTACATCCCTTATTGGTCCATCAAAATACAGTAGAAGGAATAATAATGTTTTCGAAGATAAAAACCTATTCAAAGATCAGGCTTAAGTATTATGAAATATTTGAACAAAAAGGCCAGAAAATGCAGGCCATGCATATTTAAATTAGTTAGCAAGTGCTACTGTTCTGAGGACAATTTTCAAAGCCATTTAGCTGCATAAGTAATGATTTCCCAAGGTAAACAGACCTGCCTGAATTATTGTCCTCATGAGTGGTCTCAAAATGCTTGTAGGTTTTCACAATGCGAATACGTTTATCTATATTGAAAGATGTTCCCAAGAGCAAGGGAAGAGCTGCTAAGAAAACAATATTCATAGGCTTGATTATCATATCTACATGTATTGTCTATCAGTCATTTTAAGGGCAATTCTATAAACAAGATGCTCACACTTATGCACATTTTACATGTGTAAATATTTAGAATAATGATATATATGCACATATGTGCACACATATAAGCACAAATGTCCATTAGTTTGCCTGAACCATATTCTGAAAATACCCATTTAACTTACATAGCATGTATTTGCAAAGTGGTATACAATCTAGCTTATTTTCGAAAAGGGAAGGACGCCCATCTTCCGACTCAAATCGGGAGATGGGCGTCGTCCTCCCGAGGTCGCCCAAATCGGCATAATCGAAAGCCGATTTTTTTGCGTCCTCAACTGCTTTCCGTCGTGGCGACAACCAAAGTTCACAGGGGCATGTCGGCAGTGTACTGAAGGCGGGATGGGGGCGTAGTTAGGAGATGGGCGTCCTCGGCCGATAATGGAAAAAAGAAGGGCGTCCTTCATGAGCATTTGGTCGACTGTACCTGGTTCCTTTTTTTTCCATGAGCAAGTCTTAAAAAGGTGCCCGAACTGACCAGATGACCACCGGAAGGAATTGGGGATGACCTCCCCTTACTCCCCCAGTGGTCACCAACCCCCTCCCACCCTAAAAACAAATTTAAAAACATTTTTTCCAGCCTCTATGCCAGCCTCAAATGTCATACCCAGCTCCATCACAGCAGTATGCAGGTCCCTGGAGCAGTTTTTAGTGGGTGCAGTGCACTTCAGGCAGGCGGACCCAGGCCCACCCCCCCCCCCCACCTGTTACACTTGTAGTGGTAAATGTGAGCCTTCCAAAACCCACCCGAAACCCACTGTACCCACATGTAGGTGCCCCCCTAGTAGTGTACAGTTGTGGGGAGTGGGTTTTTTGGGGGGAGGGGGGTTGGTGGGCTCAGCACCAAGGTAAGGGAGCTATGCACCAGGGAGCAATTTGTGAAGTCCACTGCAGTGCCCCCTAGGGTACCCGGTTGGTGTCCTGGCATGTGAGGAGGACCAGTGCACTACGAATGCTGGCTCCTCCCATGACCAAGTGGCGTGGATTTGGTCATTTCTGAGATGTGCGTCCTCGGTTTCCATTATGGCCGAAAACTGGGGACGACCATCTCTAAGGTCGACCTAAACGTTGAGATTTGGGCGTCCCCGACCGTATTATCAAAACGAAAGATGGACGTCCATCTTGTTTTGATAATACGGGTTTCCCTGCCCCTTTGCCTGAATGTCCTTAGAGATGGATGCCCCCCGTTCGATTATGCCCCTCATAAGGGCAAAGCAGTGGCAGGATAGAGGTGATGCTTCCACTTACAGTACTATATAAGTTACGTGCATTTCTACTGCAATTAAGCACCCACACTTATGTGAACTTTATTGGGGGCATAAGTGCAGGCACCTAGATGTTAAGTGCGCCAATAGCAGGTTACACTAAAATTTTATCATGGAACCTAGGCACCTTGATTCTATTATATAATAGGCTTCTACTGTGCAAATTCAGGATGCATGAATGGAGGTGCTCAGTAATAGAACTGTCACCTCTCTGCCCATGCAAATTGCATTTGCAAAATCTGTGGGTACTTTAATAAAGATGTACACAGAAAAACATTTGGTCCTTTTTTGGATAATTTTTGAACTCTTTCCCAATTCTCAGGCATTTTTGATGCATTTTACACATTCAGTTAAATAAAAAATGTTAATGTGCATGCAAACCACCCTCATTCTATAAAAAGTGCTGAAAAATGCATGCACAAATTTGGGCATACACAGAAATTGGAGGGCCATGGGCACAAAAGGGGCATTCCTAAAGTTAACGAGTGTCATTATAGAAAATGGGGATACACGTCTAATGTAGGCACGGACATTTGTACCAAGTTACAGTTGGTGCAAATTGCTGTACCTAAAGGGCTCCTTTTACTAAACAGTGGTAAGCCCAACATGTGCTTACCGCTTGCTACACAGGAAGTACTGCCAGGCTACTGCAGTAGCCCGGTGGTACTTCCCACCCCCAGTGCGCCATCATTTCTAACATTACAAAAAATGATTTATTTTTGTAGTGCCGGAATATACCCGGTGGTAATCGGGCAGTTCCTCAATGGGTGGCGGTAAGGCTCCCCCCCTGAAATGGCTGCGCAGCAATTGCTTTACTTGCTGCATGGCCATTTCCTGCAGTAAGGCGAGACTTCCCTTTTTCTAGAAGCAGTAAAAAAACACATGCCGATGCCTGCGCTGGCCCCCTTTTGTCACACCTTCGTAAAAAGGGCCCAAAGTTATCATATATGTACATCTGTACTCACTATCCTCCTTTCACTCATATTTTTGCCTCCCCACATGGTTTCACCATATCCAGTATCTCCCATCCCTTTATCCACTCCTGTAGTCCAGCATCTCCTCTTCCTCTTCAACCCCACTCCACCCTCATGGCCTGACATCTCCCAGTCCCTTTCCCTCTAACCTCTATCATCTTTTTAACCCACTTCTCTTCCCTCCTCTCTATTCCTAGGGATCCATCATGTTTCCTCCTCTCCTCCCTCCATGCTCCATAGCTCCCTCTCTCATGTTCTTGCCCCCCCCCCCCCATGAGCAAGCATCTCTCTCTTTCTTCCCTCCCTCTCTCCTATTGTTCAGCATCTCTCCCTATCTCCTCCCTCCCTCCCTTCCATTCTTGGGTCCAACATCTCTTTCTTCCCTCCCTCTCTTTCCTTCATTCCTTCCTTTCGTTCAGCACCTTCCATCCCCAAATCCAGAATTTCTCCCTCTTTCTTCCCTACCTCCTTTCCTTCCATCCATCCCTTGGTCCAACATCTCTTTCAAACTGCCCTCCCATTCATCATCTCTCCTTTCCTCATTCCCTTCCACCTACAGGTCTAACATCTATCCCTTTCCCTTCCCTTCCTCCATCCCACTGTCCACTATCTCGCTCACTATCTCTTGTCACTATCACTTCTCATGAGTTTCTGAACCCATTGTTTCTTCCTCTTCCCCCTTCCCTCTCCCCCTCTACTGATGTACCTTAAACAACTCTGCCATCTCTTCTCCTTATCCCTACCCCATCAGGTGTCTCACTCCTTACCATTCACCTTTCCAATCTACCTTCAAATCGATTTTTCTTTTTAGGGGCTCGCTGGCATGGTAGAAATTCTCATAGCTGCCTGTAGCCTCCCCAGTGCTTTCCTTCTGCCACATTCCACCCAGGCAGAAACAGGAAGTTGCATTAAAGGAAGGCAGAATGCAGCAGAAGAAAAGTGCCAGGGAGGCCACAGGCAGCTATCAGAATTGGTGCCATGCCTGCGAGCCCCTAAGAAGAGAAATTCATTTTAAGATAGACCAGGAAACTGAGAGGCAGGGAGGGAGATGTCAGACTGGGGTAGGGAGAAGGGGAAGAATTGCTGGACCATGGGGTCCTGGGCAGCTATCCTTTTTGCCCCCTCTAATGCTTGTCCTGAAGGGACCCCTTTTACTTTGCTGCATTAAGTAGTTAGCATGGATTTTACCACACAGTAGATGTTAGCATGGACCCACACTAATGGCTACTGTGCATTAAAACCAACAGTGCGATGACAAAACCTCCACTAACTGCCTAACGCAGGTAAGAACAGAAACTGGGTGTAACAAGGGTGGGTGGGAGGAATGGATGGCTGTACATCTAGCACATGGATTGCTATTGCATTCTAGCCATCATGGCTGCCAGTAGTAGAGCTGTACTTACTCCCTCTTCAAGACAATGTGTTAAGTGCAGCTATGCTACCAGCAGTCCAGTAGCCTGGCCACAGACCAAATGGTACAGGTCCATGGCCCCCCTGATCTGATCCCCTAACATAATCTTCCCCCCAAATACCCCCAATCAAATCATCTGACTCCCCTCACTCCCCCAATTGCACCCCCAGACTCCCTTATCATATCCCCCTTGATCAAATCCCTCTCCCCTTGACTTCCCGTATAGTTGTGATCCAGGCGATGAAGATTTAAGAGTGACTAGTTTCTAAGTAAATACTCTGCAAATTATAATCTGGTGATGAGCTCATAGCATAGAGCATAAAGGGCGCAATTCTATAACATTCTATTTTTAAGAGCCTAAAGGTTACCTATGCAGCATCAAAGCAGGGATTCCCAACCCAATTCTCAGGACACACCTAGCCAGTCAAGTTTTCAGGATACCCAGAATGAATATGCATGAAATACAGATGCACACAATGGAGGTAGTGTATGCAGAGTTGTCTTATGCCTGACTACTAGATGTGTCCTGAGGAATGGGTTGAGAACTACTATAAAGAAACATCAGTGCCTAATTTCCTTTATAAAATACTATTGTACCAGGTAAAATAAATGCATATATTTTAGGATTCAGCACTTCTGCCAGTCAGTGATGAGATTATATTTTCAGATGACATAAAATTAATCACTTTTCTAAATTTATAAATGTAATGCAAAGGAGCTGACATAACAGCAGATCAAAAACATATAACATATCTGGAAACCAACTACAAACAGAGCAAAATACAACTGAATAAATGAGCTAATTAACAATAGCAATAAAACCAACAAAAACATGGATAAAAGGAGAATAATTAAAAGCATGAGTACTTTCTGTACAGCCTCTAGGCATTGCATCTTCTTATAAGTGTCTAACCAAACTTCTCACAACCAAGCATCAACCATGCAAACCATCCCAAACATTCAGACCACGACATTCACGTCTGGGAAGGGGAGAGGGGTAGGGGATAAGGTTGTGGACATAAAATTATTTAAATGTATTAAATCACAATCAGAGTTGTATAGGCAACTGTCAAGACTGGGGGAATGACTCTTTAATTGACAATTGATATTTAATGTGGACAAGTGCAAGGAAATGTGGGAATTGTGTAAGGAAAAATAATCCTAGTCATTGGTACCTGATGCCGGTTCCATATTAGGAGTTTGTACTCAGGAAAGGAACTTGAGGTCATTGTTGATGATATGTTGAAATGCTCAGCCCAGTGTAAATTGGTAGTCAACAAAGACATAATACATTATAAATTATTCAGAATATAATAGAGAATAAAACAGAAAATATTTGAAAACCACTGTATCAATCTATGATGCAACCATACTTGAGTACTGTGTGCAGATCCGGCTGTAAACCATTTAAATATTGTTGTTGTTTAATTTTAAATTATAAGACACTTTAATATGGTTGTGCTAAGTGGAATATTAAGTTAATAAATCAAATCAATCTTAAAAATTGTATAGCAGAACTGTAAAAAGCGCAAAGAATCAAAAGAAGAAAGAAGAAAGGTTAAACAGGTTATAGCTTTTCAGCATGTAGAACAGAAGGCTGAAAGTTGATATGACGGAAAACTAAGTAATCATGAGTAGAATCCAATGGATACATAGGGGAAGTTTAGAAGTAGGTGACACGTTATAGACTAGAATCCAGCGTGCAAGGCTGAAGGTTTGCCAAGAGTGCTTAATGGGCTTGCACCAGCCCTACACCTGCTTCTGTTATTTTTGTTACAGCAGACTAACAAGGCTGTCCTTTGAAAGTTTATATTATTAGGGAAAGATTTATATGCTCAAGTAGTAGGAAGATAATGGATAACTCAATGAAACTAATAGGTAGCATATTTAAATCTAATTTTTAAAAAAGTATTGCTAAGCTGTAGAATTTGTTGCTGGAGGATGAAGCCAAGGCAGTTAGCATCACTGGGTTTAAGCAGGGTCCTAGAGGTAAAGTGAATTATTGTTAGTCATGTAGACTTCAGAAAAACACTATTTACCGTTGGATGTGAGCAATAATGAATGGATCTACTCTTTAGGATCTTATCAGGTACAGGTGTCTTGGATTGGTCACTGTCTGAGACAGGATGCCTGGATTTATGGACCTTTGGCCCAACCCGGTATGGTACATCCAATGTTTTTAAGTTCTTATGTTCTTATCTGAGTAGAACATTACCCCTTTATGACCAATGCTGCTCTTAATCCAATACAATTATTGTGGAGATGGGATTTAAATTCATTTTGGCTTGCATAATATATGATGTTTGATACCTTTCCAAGACAGACTGCAGAATAGGATGTTTGATACCTTTCCAAGTCATTGGTGGTAATGTTTGCACTATAATAAGCATCTTATTACATGCCTGCAGCTGCTGGAATTTCACCCACTGATTATTCTTACGAAATCATTGTGGGCTTGAATTTTGTACTCTTTGTCCTTAGGTCAGACTTCAAGCTCACATGGTCGGAAGCTGTTTCTGTAGGAAATCAATGTCACCCGATCTACTTTGTAGGGAAAATAATAATGAGACTTATGCATACAGAAATGAATCAGCTAATGAACTCTGTCGTTCAGAGAGGGATAGATTCAAAATGTTTCATTCACCATCTCCTTCACCTTATTTGCTACAGTCGGACTCCCATGCAGTCCCTGCTCCTGTTTTGAATTGCAAACATTTATATTTATTGTCTTGTCCGAATAGCTATTCATTTCTGTCTGCTTTCTGGTGGTGAAATGGGCAAATTGATCCTATTCCCATTAAAAATTGTCTTGTTCACTTGCAGTCAAGCTTCCAAGCAGAAAATTGCCTTATGGAAGGGGAAAAAAACAACAACCTTGAGGACCCTTTGTACCATTTGTCCCAGGACTGCCTTTGCCCCAGGTGCATCAAACCATATTTATCAACAAAGAATTTCATCTCCTCCTAGTTCAGTGTAATTCACTTTGTTCAGATATTCTAGAATGAACTGCCGGATTTTTGTTATATCCACGACACCCCCTTATAGCTGTCTTATTTCAACCTTGCCACTTAGCTCATCATGCCTTCCATTCAGACTCTGATGTGCTTGATAAACAATTCTAAGACCAAATTGAAACACTTAGGGACCTCCGTTATTACATGTTTCTTCTCCAGGTCAGTCGTTTACTGAAATAATTGCTTTCATTCATGGGATTTAATGAAGGAGCATTGTTTTTCTCACCAATCACCAGAATTAGGGCCTGATTCACTAAGCTTTGGTCCCATAGTCACAAAGGGGAGAAGAGCCAAAATGAATCATCTTCCTCGTCCCATTGATATAAATTCTGCCAATTGTACACTCATGGTTTTCTTACTTCCCTTTAAAACACCACGCTTTCCTTCATCCTTTCACTTTACAAATCTTTGCACCTTTGTAAGCTAATACCACCATTGTAAGAAAACCTGTAATTTGTACATTGGCATATCACTTTAGCTCATTTTACACTGACCTGATGAAAGGAAGTAGTTCTCATCTCTGTCTTTAAAACACACCAAGCCAGACAGTTTTTCAGGATACTTATAATGAATATGCATGAGGTAGATTTGCATACAAGGGAGGTAGTGCATGCAAATCTATTGCAGGCATATTCATTGTTGGTATTCTGAAAACCTGACTGACTATCCTGCTTATAATCGAAAGAGAAAAACGCCTATATTCCGACCTAAATCGGGACATGGACGTCTTTCTCACGCGGGTGGCCAAATCGGTATAATCGAAAGCCGATTTTGGGCGTTTCCAACTGCACTCCGTTGCAGGAACGAATAAAGTTGATGGGGGCGTGTCGGAGGCGTGGTGAAGGCGGGACTGAGGTGTGGTTATCGGCTGAGCAGAGATGTGCGTGCTCGGCCGATAATGGAAAAAAAAAGGCGTTTTTAGAGAGAATTTAGGTCACTTTTGTTGGACCCGTTTTTTTCACGAACAGGTCCCAAAAAAGTGCCCTAAATGACCAGATGACCACCAGAGGGAACCGGGGATGACCTCCCCTGACTCCCCCAGTGGTCACTAACCCCCTCCCACCAAAAAAAAATGAACGTTAAACACTTTTTTTTCCAACTTGTAAGCCAGCCTCAAATGTCATCCCCAGCTCCATGACAGCAGTATGCAGGTCCCCGAAGTAATTTTAGTTTAGTTGGTGCTGCGCGGGACCCATGCTGAGAGGAAAAATCGGAAGAAAAAAAAAACAAGCAAGTGCAGTCAGGGACGTCTAAATTATCACCACGCTAGTAAAAGGGGGATTTGAACCAGCAATCTTCTGATTACAAGCTCAGTGCTCTAGCCAGTGCACCATGTTATTCAGTTGCTTAGACATCCATCCCTTTCCATTAAGTCCCTCCAAGTTTCTGTCAGCCAATCACAGCTGTTTAGCTGACACCGATGTCAGCTAAACGAGCTGTGATTGGCTGACAGAAATTTGGAGGGACTTAATGGAAAGGGAAGAAAGGGAAGGACCTCTAAGTAACTGAATAATGTGGTGCACTGGCTCAAGCACTGAGCTTGTAATCAGAAGGTCGCTGATTTGATTCCCCCTTTTACTATTGGTTTAATTTGGACGTCCCTGACTGCACTTGCTTGCTTGTTTTTTTTTTTCTTCCGATTTTTCCTCTCTGCATGGGTCCCGCGCAGCACCAACTAAACTAAAATTGCTCTGGGGACCTGCATACTGCTGTCACGGAGCTAGGTATGATATTTGAGGCTGGCATAGAGGCATTTCAGGGGGACCAGTGCACTACAAATGCTGGCCCCTCCCACGACCAAATGCCTTGGATTTGGTCGTTTTTGAGCTGGGCCGCTTCGGTTTCGATTATCGCTAAAAAACAAAAACGCCCAGCTCAAAAAAACGCCCTAATCCAATGTATTTTCGAAAAAAAAGATGGACATCCATTTTTTTCGAAAATACAGTTCGGCCCGCCCCTTCACAGACCCGTTCTCAGAGATGGACGTTCTTACACATAGGCGTTTGCGTTTGATTATGCCCCTCTAAGTCCCAAGAACCCCTTTTTTAGACCAATAAAAAGGTATTATCTACTAGGGATGTGCATTTGCTCATATTCATATAAGACTAGATTCAGTAAAAAAAATTGAGCCCTAAGTACTATTCTATAAATGATGCTCCGAGTTGGGCACCGTTTATAGAATAGTGCTTAGTACCAGAATCCATGCCCAATTGGGTATGAGGATTTATACTAGCGGAAACCTGGTGTAAATCCTGGCACCTAAATTAGGCACCTGTCTCCAGTATTCTATAATACTATACGCATCTTTAGTGAACGCTCCTGACCCGTCCATTCCCCTCCCATAGTCATTCCCCCTTTTCACTTGCACACTAAAATTTTTACGGGTGCATATTTATAGAATAGAACGATTCATAGGTAAATTCAAATTCTTTCCAATTAGAGCCAATAATTGATTGTGGAGTGGATGAGTGGCCTAGCGGTTAGAGCACCAACCTTGAGGACCCTTTTACTAATGTACATCAAATTGGAACTACCGCCTGGCTACCATGTACTTCGAGTGGTAATTCGATTTTTGACGTGCATCCAAAACACATGGTAGAAATTTTCTATCATGTGGCGCTTACCCAGCGGTATTCATCAGTGTACGCGATCTGACGATTATCACCCAGTTAACGCGTGAGACCTTACCACTAAGTCAGTGGGTGGCGGTAAGGTCTCAGGCTGAAAATGGACGCATCCTGGTTTTAATTTTGACGCAGGTCTATTTTCAGCCCCCCCTCAAAAAAGACCTTTTTTGCAGGCACACTGAAAAATGGACCGGCACGCATCCAAAATATGTGCCTATACCAGTGCAGGCCATTTTCTGTGCACCTTAGTAAAAGAGTCCCTTGATATCCAGAAGTGCCAGGTTCAAATCCCACTGCTGCTCTTTGTGACCTTGGGCAAGTCGCTTAACCCTCTATTGCCTTAGGTACAAAACTAGACTGTGAGCCCTCCAAGGACAGGGAAATACCCAGTGTACCTGAATGTAACTCACCTTGAGCTACTACTGAAAAAGGTGTGAGCAAAATCTAAATAAATACATTGTTAGCGCCCAATTATTGGCACTAATTGGCTCTTTATTCAATGAAGTTGCATGTACAATTTTGAGTGCCAATTATAGAATTTTGGGGTTAGTTCATTAGAGCATTTTCAAAATGTGGTGCCTGTTAAATTAATTTAATGTGCACTAGCCTATGAATTAAACCATGTCAAGACAGGAAAATCCTAAGCCAGAATCATACCCTGTGTAGTTTAGTTTCTATCAATTTGATATACCGCCTCTATCAAGGCACGAATCAAGGTGGTTTACATATACTATACAGGTACTTGCACTGTCCCAAAAACCACTGTCCCACCAACTGTGCCATAGCCACCACAGGTGAGACAATGGACAAGGATTGATTTTGCACCCTGCCTCATCTCCCTTCCACCTCAAGCATTTGCACCTTTAGTATGACCCAACCCCTCCATCCAACACTGGACCCATCCCAAACCCCCAGGTATAGGCCTTCTCTGGGCCCACTCCCAAGAGTAGCTCCCCCATGTTCAAGCAAGCCTTCACAGATTTATCTGAATATCCCCACTTGCGTCTTCCCCTGGCGACCGCAGATGCAAAACGGCTACTGCAACCTCTAATGGTAGTCTCACTGTACTATCGCTAGGGGTAAGCCTCTAGGATAGTACTGCAAACTACCACTAGAGGTTGCAGTGTCCATTTTGCATCCTCAGCCATCAGGGACCCCAAAGCCCCAGTAGCCCACCAGGATGTGGGCTAAACTGAAAGGAACTACAAAAAGGGACAACTAGCAAACCAAATAAAAAGAAAATTGTAAGTCATTACAATTTTCTGAGGAGGTGGCTAACCAAATAAGAGCATTAAGACTAGCATTCACAAAGTGAAAATGATCACTCCTTTTACAAAGCGGTACTACCAGTGTATGCAGATTGTGAAGAAGCCCATGGGAATTGAATGGGCTTCTTTGAATTCAGCGAGCTGCTAATCAGTAGTACCACTTTATAAAAGGAGCCCTAAATGAAGAACACAGAGAAGAATATCAGGTAAGGCAGAGAGAAACAAAGAGAAATCAAAAAAGCAAAAGGACAGAAGAAAAAAAATCATCAAAGATATAAGATGAGGTGACAAGAATTTTTTTTCAGGTATTTCCAGGAAAAGAAGAAGGCCATAAATTGAATTCAAATATGTTGAAGACCAATATGTGGGGAATGATGAGTAAAAAGGAGAAATGTTACACAAATACATCTGAATTCATGGGGGGAAAAAAAGAGCTGGAGAAGAGCCACGGATAACTAACAAAAGTACATGTCAAAATGAAGTAGATATAGCACAATTCACAGAAGAGAATGTTTGTGAAGAACTTGTAAGGTTGAAATTGACAAAGCCATGGGACTGAATGGATTGCATAATGGAATACCAAGGAATCTCAGATGTTTTGGTGGATCCCCTGAAAGACATGTTTAACAGATCCTTCGAGACATGATAGGTTCTACATGAATGGAGAAAGTGGTAGCAAAGAAGAGGTGGGAAACCACAGGATGGTATACATCACTTCTGTAAAGGGAAAAGTAATGCAGATACTCTGAAGGAAAGGGTAGTACATTTTTTTCCACAGTCCAGTGGATTGCAACAGAGTAGATAATGCTGAATAAATCTGATTTCTTTGACTGGGTGACAAAGGACATGCAATGGATGTAGTATACTTTAAACAAACTGATCTACCTGTAGATGGGCCTCAAGGTGGTCAATGGGATTTAAAATTGGTTGTCTGACAGTCAACAGAAGATAGTGGTAATTGGCATTCATTGGAAGGAAGAAAGAAAGGTGAGTAGTTGATCAATCCCGTGGTCTATTCTATTCAACGTCTTTGTAAGCGATATCTCTGAAAAAGGGAAAATGTGACTTTTGTGAATGGCACAAAGATCTGCAACAGAGTAGACAACATAAAAACTGATCTACAGAAATTAGAAACATGAGCTAATGCTTGGCAGTTAAGCTTTAATATGAAGAAATGCAGAGTGATACAATAAGAATAGAGAGGGCTTGAAACAGGAGAGAGAGGGCTTGGACAAGGAGAGAGACCTCAGCATGATAGTGGTCAAGGATCTCAAGGTGGAGAAACAATGTGACAAGTCGTGGCCATAGAAGGAAGCTAGACTATATATAGAGGGAGACACAACCCGTTTACAAGTCATTGGTAAGGCCTCAAGATATGATTCAGGTTTGAGCCATATCTTGCCAAGGACTCAAAAAGACTTGAAGCAGTTTAGAGGATGGCAACAAAAATATTATGAGGTTTGTGCCAGAAGATGTATGAGAAGAGACTTGAAGACCTAAAGGGACGGGAGAGATATGTTAGACGTCTAAACACTTGTGAAAGATGGGGAAGCTATAGAACTAGAGAACATGAAATGAAGCTGCAAGGATGTACTTAAAGAGAAACCTCAAGAGATACTTTTCACAGAAAGGGTAGTAGATGTCTGGAATGTCTTCCTAGTGGAGGTGGTGGGGATAAAGACAGTGGAAAAATCAAAAGAGCATAGGATAAGCACAGATGATCCCTATATAGCAAGAGGATGAAATAAAAGCAAAACTTAAATGTTTTTCACAGTTCAAAAAAAGGCATAGAAGTGACCTGCACAGAGCTACAGGTACAACTCTAGTTACCTCACTGGGCAGATTCGATGAACCATGTTGGTCTTCGTCTTGTTACTACATAAGAATAAGGATGTAGCCATGAAGATAAGTGCTTTGCTTCTTTAAATGTGGGATATAGATATTGAGGATTGTGTAATAAGCACGAAGATAAGCAACACAAAGAAACCAAAACTTGCAATTAACACTATGAACACTATACAACTCTTCTTCTCTACGATTCCCTAATATGTCTGTAACACATTTATCTCATTGACAATAACATCACTCTGTATTTGTTTCATCACCCGAGGTGGCTAACGCCTCACAGTACTATGTAAGCCACATTGAGCCTGCAAATAGGTGGGAAAATGTGGGGTACAAATGTAACAAATAAATAAATAAATGATATTTTCTAGAAAGTTGATTGGTGTGCATGGATATGAAATGAGAGGTTTTTAACCAATGATTATAAGATGCATACATATGGACATTGTATATAAATGAGTCCATTTATGTTAGTGTGACATCAAAGAAATATGCTAGGACTGCTGAGTCTTTTTCTTCCTATAAGGAAATATATACATTAAAAAAATTTTTTAGACAATCAAAATAACAAAAAAGTACAAAAAATAAAGTTGTTTATTTTTTGTACTTTTTTGTTATTTTGATTGTCTAAAATCCCTAGTAGATAATACCTTTTTATTGGTCTAAAAAAGGGGTTCTTGGGACATAGTCAGTCAGGTTTTCAGAATACCAACAATGAATATGCCTGCAATAGATTTGCATGCACTACCTCCCTTGTATGCAAATCTACCTCATGCATATTCATTATAAGTATCCTGAAAAACCTGTCTGGCTTGGTGTGTTTTGAAGACAGGGATGAGAACTACTTCCTTTCATCAGGTCAGTGTAAAATGAGCTAAAGTGATATGCCAATGTACAAATTACAGGTTTTCTTACAGTGGTGGTATTAGCTTACAAAGGTGTAAAGATTTGTAAAGTGAAAGGATGAAGGAAAGCGTGGTGTTTTAAAGGGAAGTAAGAAAACCATGAGTGTACAATTGACAAAATTTATATCAATGGGAAGAGGAAGCTGATTCATTTCGGCTCTTCTCCCCTTTGTGCCTATGGGACCAAAGCTTAGTGAATCAGGCCCTAATTCTGGTGATTGGTGAGAAAAACAATGCTCCTTCATTAAATCCCATGAATGAAAGCAATTATTTCAGTAAACGACTGACTTGGAGAAGAAACATGTAATTACGGAGGTCCCTTAGGGTTTCAATTTGGTCTTAGAATTGTTTATCAAGTACATCAGAGTCTGAATGGAAGGCATGATGAGCTAAGTGGCAAGTTGTTTGAGATTGTTGAGCTGCAGTTTTCCCAGCTTTAGGGGTCCTTTTACAAGGCAGCGCTAAAAAGTGTTCAGCGCTATCCCTAGCACAGGTCTTTCCTGTGTGCTAAAGCCACTTTTAGCACAGCGGTAAAATGGTCCCATTTTCCATTATTCTCATTAATGGCCACATGCTAATTCCCCCATTAGTGTGTGGCCATTAGCGTGTGAGCATTTACTGACCCCTATTTTCTAGGCGGTAAAGGTTCACACTCTAATCCTGCACTAATCAGTTAGTACACAGTGATGTAGCTGCACTATCCGATGAGAACAGAACACGCTTCCTCTCTGCCCCTAGACATGCCCCCAGCTCTAAAAAATAAATTCTATTTTTAGGACCTGGGAATCGCACGCTGATTCCAAAACTATTGTGGGATGCCTTAGCACACTCCATGGTACTATTTTTTACATACTGTGAACATGTGTTAGTACTTACCGCAGCTTAGTTAAAGGACCCCTTAGTTATCTTGTGGGAGTATGTTGGTTGTGCTGGTGAAATTTTTTCCCCCCATCTTTTTTCTAATACTACATGAGAATAGCCATATTGGGTAAGACTGAAGGTCCATCTAGGCCCAGTATCCTGGATCCAACAGGAAGCACTGTTGTATATAAAGAGGGTTCTGTAGTGTATGTGTGTCACTGTTCAAAGGGCACTTTATTGCCGTTTTGTATGCATTAATGAGATGCTTTTGCAAGATTTTGCATTACAGCAGGACAATGCCAAATTTACATCAACTTTTGTAGGAAGAAGACTTTGCAGGAAGGTTTACTACTGCAAATGTACTTTTGCAAAATGACATCAGAAAAGTACATTATACCCAAATAGAAATATATCACCTGAACTTTGTCATTTTTCCATGTTGTCAGGCATTTCACTTTTTTTTGTATGTGTGTGAAACACACTTTAGTAAATAGAGCTCTAAGGGGTCCTTTTACAAAGCTACTATAAAAAGTGGCCTGCGGTAGTGTGGGCATGTCATTTAGACGCACACTTAGCCACTTTTTACATAGTAACATAGTAACATAGTAGATGATGGCAGAAAAAGACCTGCACGGTCCATCCAGTCTGCCCAACAAGATAAACTCATATGTGCTACTTTTTGTGTATACTGTACCTTACCTTGATTTGTACCTGTCCTTTTCAGGGCACAGACCGTATAAGTCTGCCCAGCACTATCCCTGCCTCCCAACCACTAGCCCCGCCTCCCACCACCGGTTCTGGCACAGACCGTATAAGTCTGCCCAGCACCATCCCCACCTCCCAACTACCAGTCCCGCCTCCCACCATGGCTGGAATAGAGACCATTTTATTTAATGGGCCGTGCAATGGGCGTGCGCAAAAATTAAAACGAACTTGCGCCTATTTACATCCTGAGACCTTACCGCCACCCATTGCTTTGTGGTAAGCTCTCACATGCTACCCATGCAGTAACCATGCAGCATGTGCCAATGTGGCTGCGCTGTAGATTACTACTGGGAACGCCCCCCCCCCACTCCCCCCCACGATAGAAAATTATTTTGTACCACAGAATTCGGCATGCAGAAAACTTGGAATTACCTCCGGGCACATGTGCTACTCCGGCGGTAGTGCCGATTTGGCACCCACTACCCACAAATTAGCCCTCTCATGGCTTTGTAAAAGGGCCCCTAAATTAGCTGGGTGTGATCTTCCTTCTGCGAAGTCATACTGACTATAATATATTAACCAACTCTCTATCTTATGAGATATTATTGTATCTTCATTTATTTTCTTGAATGTCCTATATAATACGCTGATGAAATTTACCAGTCTGTCATTTCAAAATATCCAACAATACCTTTCTGTAATGGTGAACATTTGTTAATTTCTAGTAATTTGATATTCTCCCTACTCTTTTATGATTCACTGAATAATAATATAACAGGTGTTGTCAGTTCTGTAGACAACTTTTCTAGCAGTCTTAGAAGAAGCCCATCTGGTGTTTGTGATTCAGATAAGCTAGATACATTTTGAGTTTTTCTGATAGTCTCATCTAAACTATTTTTTTTAATCCTGTATTCTCTGATTTCTTGCTAGTTAAATAATTTAAGGGATTCTTCTATCTTTCTCATTTGTGAAGATTTTCAAAAGCTACGGCAGTTAACTTACCTATACTGTCCATACCAACGTGCATACTTTTCATAATGTGTGTAATGTTGGCTACCCAGAAGAGGCATGGTTGCAAATTACATGTGTTCAGAAACCACACAACTTTATTAAAAATAACCCAACGTAGCCACGTTTCACATCCTAAGAGGCTGCATAAAGGGATTTAACGTGCAAGGAGGAGGAGAAGCTTTGTTTTTGAAACTTGATTATCAAGAATTTTTGCAATAGCTGAGATCAGTTCATTGCTGCTAGATGCACCACTAGGCCACTCCTCCAGGAGTGGCCTAGTGGTTAGAGCACCAGTCTTGCAATCCAGAGGTGGCTGGTTCAAATCCCACTGCTGCTCCTTGTGATCTTGGGCAAGTCACTTAACCATCCATTACCTCAGGTACACACTTAGATTGTGAGCCCTCCTGGGACAGAAAAATACCCAGTGTACATGAATAAGTACATAAGTAATGCTACACTGGGAAAAGACCAAAGGTCCATCAAGTCCAGCATCCTGTCCACAACAGCAGCCAATCCAGGCCAAGGGCACCTGGCAGCTTCCCAAACATACAAACATTCTATACATGTTATTCCTGGAATTGTGGATTTTTCCCAAGTCCATTTAGTAGTGGTTTATGGACTTGTCCTTTAGAAAACCGTCCAACCCCTTTTTAAACTCTGCTAAGCTAACTGCCTTCACCACGTTCTCCGGCAACAAATTCCAGAGTTTAATTATGCGTTGGGTGAAGAAACATTTTCTCTGATTTGTTTTAAATTTACTACACTGTAGTTTCATCGCATGCCCCCTAGTCCTACTATTTTTGGAAAGCGTGAACAGACGCTTCACATCCACCTGTTCCACTCCACTCAATATTTTATAGACCTCTATCATGTCTCCCCTCAGCCGTCTCTTCTCCAAGCTGAAAAGCCCTAGCCTCCTTAGTCTTTCTTCATAGGGAAGTTGTCCCATCCCCGCTATCATTTTAGTCGCCCTTCGCTGCACCTTTTCCAATTATACTATATCTTTCTTGAGATGCGGTGACCAGAATTGAACACAGTACTCAAGGTGCGGTTGCACCATGGAGCAATACAACGGCATTATAACATCCTCACACCTGTTTTCCATACCTTTCCTAATGATACCCAACACTCTATTCGCTTTCCTAGCTGCAGCAGCACACTGAGCAGAAGGTTTCAGTGTATTATCGACAGCGACACCCAGATCCCTTTCTTGGTCCGTAACTCCTAATGTGGAACCTTGCATGATGTAACTATAATTTGGGTTCTTTTTTCCCCACATGCATCACCTTGCACTTGCTCACATTAAACGTCATCTGCCATTTAGCCGCCCAGTCTCCCAGTCTCGTAAGGTCCATCTGTAATTTTTCACAATCCTATTGCAAGTTAACGACTTTGAATAACTTTGTGTCATCAGCAAATTTAATTACCTTGCTAGTTACTCCCATCTCTAAATCATTTATAAATATGTTAAAAAGCAGTGGTCATAGCACAGACCCCTGAGGAACCCCATTAACTACCCTTCTCCATTGTGAATACTGCCCATTTAACCCCACTCTCTGTTTCCTATCCTTCAACCAGTTTTCAATCCACAATAGGACATTTACTGCTATCCCATGACCCTCCAATTTCCTCTGTAACTCACCTTGAGCTACCACTGAAAAAGGTGTGAGCAAAATCTAAATAAATTGCAAAGTATATATGCCCATAGGGACCCTAGTACAGAGTGATTCAGTGCTGCTGCTAGATGCTAACCACTGCTAGGTGTATTGCACCCATAGGGACCCTAGTAGTGTAAAATAAATCCCCTGATGCAGCCTCTTGGGAGGCAAAACATGGCCATGTTGGGTTATTTTTAATAAAGTGTTGTGGTTTCGGACCATTGACTGAGATCCTTTCTGTTCTTTGATTGCTGTGATCTACAGACCTCTATTGCCTCTCCTTTCCTGGATTGCAAATTACACATGTACATTTTATTTTAAAAGAAGTAAGGTAAGTTGCTAATGCTTCTACTTTATGTCAGCATTCTAAACCATATAAGTGCATGGACTTTCAGTATCTGTATAAGAAGTTAATATGCAAATACAAGATAAATGGGTACTGTGTATTTGAAAAGTGACTTTCCGCTGGCTGGGAAATGTGCAAATAACTTGTCAATAGGCATCTGAACAGAAAATGCAAGCTTGTAATTTTAAGCCCAAATGATAACCAGATATTAATGTTGCAGATTAAAGTTAGCTAGAAATGTTTCACTGGTTAATTTAGACCTACTGCTGGTGTTACTTATCTTTAACAGGATAATCTCTTATATCAGTGCTTTCTGTTAAAAGAAAAATCTCATCCTGGCATACATCACACTCTTGCAAGATATAACTGATTAGAAAGGCTATTGCATTAATGGGCGTTAAGCCCTAACACATGCATAGTGCGTGAAAAATAGGCCAGTGCGAGATGCGTTAAAGTGTTTTACGGTATTTTGCCTGTGTGTGCCCTAAGTGTATATTGACATTTTCTAAAAATATATTTTTAGAGGGTGTGTGTCATGGAATGATAATGGGCATGGAACATACTTTTCAGAATACATCTAGGCGTATTTTTTCCACATGGAATTCTCAGGTGCCATATATAGAATCTATCCCCAAATGTTTAAAAGTAACAATGTATCTGTTTAACTCCTGAAGTTAACTAGGTACTGTAAATGTCATTAAATATTAACCCCAAGGTATTGAGTACAGTAGAATAAACAACCTAAGCCTTACACACAAGCAAAAAAAAAAAACCTTGAAATGTGAAACTGTAAGTCAAAAACCTATATATGCTGGTTGGCGCTCTAGTTACCTCTAATTAAGAAGGCAAGAGGATCGGTAGGATTGCCTTAAATAAAATTCAGCATCAAGAGAAAGGAGGAGGGAGAATAAAATCTTAAACCCAGGAAGTTTGCTCTGCTTTTTAAAGAGTGAAAGAACACTGAACTTAACTGGCAGGCTAGAGTTTGACCCCAGCTTTAAAGTGAGGGTTGACCAAAGGTCTTAGCCATTTTGAGAACACTGATCTCCCCCCTCCACTTTTCTTTAACACTCCCTCCAACACACTTCCTTGTAACAAACTGTGACCTTTTTTGTGTCATTTGAATATAAACCCCTGTTCTCTTGGGGGGGGGGGGGGGTACTTACTCTTATTCAAGTCTGGTTCCTCCTTCTTCCACTCCCTAGGATCCTAATAGCATTAAAATATGTTTATTCCACACTTGATATACTGCTTTTCTGAACATATAGTCAAAAGAGTTTATATATATATTATTTGCAGGTACTTTTCAGACCCAAATGGGCTCACAATCTCAGGTTATTTGTACCTAGGGCAATGGACGGTTAAGTGACTTGTCCAGGGTTATAAGGAGCTGCAGTGGAAATCAAACCCAGCTCCTCAGGATCTCAACCCACTACACTAACCACTAGGCTACTCCTCTACTCCAGTCAAAATCCTTATGTATTGTACAACAATGACTATGTAAATATGAGCATTAGTGTTGATCCTATGATTCATGTACATTTTTTGAAAATAGTTTCCAAATGGTCTTTCAAAATGCTTCTTGGCATGCCTCTTTTCTCTGTGGCCAAAAACACATGTATCATGAAAGTGTGTGCCTACTTTCACATGACTGGATATCCATTTACCTAAGCAGGTTCATTTTTGCATATCCATGCCTTTGAAAATGTATTTGTGCTTTGATGATACTGCCCCTATTTGTTTTTTAGACTCTCATGTTGTATGCCTTTCATTGAAAGAAATCTTTAGAAATTTCATACAATGTTGGTATATATAGAGTGTTGTAGGTGAACTGGTTTTAATCCTCTTAATTCTGCTTAAGCATTCCTATGTATTCTTGGTAAAAGATTCTCAATTAGTGCTTATCTTTGGTTCATTATTCAGTATTGCTACTAGAATACTTTCCTGCTTATTAACCTTGTTCTATTTCATGTGCCTTTTGCTAATCTCTTGATTTGCCCCAGGTGCAGCACTTAAAATCTTCAACACTGCATTTTATTTGGCACCATTCGGTCCAATAACTCAGCATATTATATTGGCTCAGTACAGGTACTCAGTATTCCTGTTTAAGTGACAAAAATGATGAATAGTCAGCTTTTAAAACTGATATGCCAAAATTTCTTTATAATTATTTTTAAATGGGATGAACATTGCAATACCCACTTTGGTTTGTAGTATTCAAATTACCGTTGAACTGTTTAATACTTTGCTTATAACAACCTCCCTCTGATGGCCCCTTTGTTCATAATTGTGAAAATTAACTCTAATTAGAATTGCCATGGCATTATCTGGCACATTTCTAATAAGATTCTTTACCCTGTGCCCTCTTCCGTTCTTAATATTTCCTAACTGACTCTAAAAACTAAACGGGAAATAATGTGAATCAGTTTTATCCAAACAGACACACTAGAGGCCTTTAGATAGTATATACCTTTCTAATGAACAGCGTTGCATACATTGAATTAATTAGGCAGAAATTAAAAAAAAAACCTGACTATAATATAGGTCTTTAGCTTCCACTCTGCTTTACCACTGCATGTAAAGTTCAATATTAGCTTAAATTTGCAATGTCATTGATAATTCTAAAATCAATTTTCAGTCTAGAGGTTTTAAAGTTTAACTGTCAGAGACACTAAAATCAGGGAAAGATATCAGTGTCAATGAACATTGCCTAGATAAATATGCATAAGAGACTATAATAAAATTCAGTTGGAGAAAATGCCAGATGATCTGGCATGTTTGCTAGCTGAAATTGTTCATGGGCACTTTGACAAAGAACAAAACACTGAGAGGGCAACTGTATGGCAGAGCTCATAGTATAAACAATTACAAAAACCCCTTGACGTCGAGATCGGGGATATTCTTCACAGAGTTAATATGCAACTATTATGTATAAAGAAAAGCCTAGACAGTGAAACCAAGTCTTTATGTTTCATGCAAAACACAGTTTGATTAGGAAAGCTTTTTAAATTTATTTGGGGGGGGGGCTTTAACATGGCTGAGTCCCTCTGAATTACAAGGTCCCTCTTTGGGAAGGGGGAGAGCATTTGTTTCATGAGAAAAGGGGAGATTAAATTTAAAGGGATTGGTTATGGTGGCTATGGGAGCTGAGAAACCAATAAATACTGATCGCATGGTCTTAGCACCTGAAGAGATTTTTTGGCATGCTCCATGTGAGGGGGTCTCTTATTTTCTAGGCTGCCCTTTTGGATTGGAATGACTTTTTTTTGTAGTAGACATCAAAAAGTAAAGGTTGACACAGTGACTTAAATGCAAGGAGTTGCAAAACACAAAAGTCTTTTATTGAGACACCAAGATGAGACCCAACATGGGAGGTCAACCCACCTGCTTCAGGGGTCATTAAAAACACTCTAAAACTTAATGCACTGTGCCTGGTGCCTGATACAATAACTACAGTTCTTCTAAAGATCACAGGAGCCCTGCCAGCCAAGGGCAGGAGGTTCAAGCAAAGCAAATACCAAGGCAACGCCGTAATTGGGAGGGATTTGCTGTTAGTATATTGTTACTTCTTTAGCACCAGAATTTTGTAGTCTCAGCTTATTCCCAGATGATTGTGGAGGCAAGACAAAAATGTATCTTTGACAAGCTTCAACGGTGTGCAAATACTGAGGCTTCTAAGTTTGCGATTTTATGGGCAGGGGGAGGGGTCTGGTGCTGACACATGAAATTTGAGCATGGATTGTCTAGGCATGGACTTCCTGAGGAGTCCCCCTTTTGTTCATTCAGGTGGGTTGGCCTTATTTGGAGGTGGGGAAGGGCAAGTTCCAGAACAGAACTCACATCTCTAGCTCAGGAAGCATGCAAGCATCATCGCCATGGGCTACTACCAGCTTCCAGCCCAGGATTTGTTTAGCTAGAGGGGACTTCATAGCTGTGCATAAGGGGAAGCGCATCCATAGGGTATGTGATATCTCATCATGACCAGATTGCCACTGATTAGTCAAATGACTAATAGGGGTCTACAATGCCTTCCCTCAGTCTGTCTAAAATTATAAAAGCTTCACCTACAGAAATGTTCTGGAAAATTAAGCCCTCCTGTAATTTAGCCAAGATCAGTATAGGCACTAAGATCCAAACTCTGGCTTTGTGACATAGTCCATTGTTCAAACCACTTAGCTCCTCCACTCATGAACCTCTTTCCTTGGAGACTCATTTCATGACTTCTTGCAGGATAAAAGGCCATGATTTCAAGCTGAAAGTAGGGCAGATCAGAAGAAGTATAAAGAAATAATTCATTTCTGAGAGGACAGTGATTTATAGAGTAGACTACTAAAAGAAGTGTTTGCGGAAGAGGAGTTTTTGAACTAGAACTTGGAGGAAAGTCGTGTCACTAAGGTTCACAGTAAGGTATCTTCAAAAAATACTGGAAATGTGGAAATAAAGAATATTCTGATAACGATAAAAGCTGATGTAGCCTAGTAATATTTAAATTAAAAACTGACCTCTGTACATTAACCTACAAATTAACATGTGTACATTAAAGTTCCACACATTAAAAAAACAATTAATGCTGGTCATGAAATAGCCAAGACGACAAAAAAAAAAGAAAGAAAGAAAGAAGGAAATTGGTGTTCATGACTGTTTTTATGTCATAGGAATATTGCTCGATCTACTTTGTAGAAGAATCTAATATGTACATTTATGTCAATTAGAAGTCATCAGCATAGATTATTAGATTGTAAGCTCTTTGAGCAGGGACTGTCTTTCTTCTATGTTTGTGCAGCGCTGTGTACGCCTTGTAACGCTATAAAAATGCTAAATAGTAGTAGTAGTAGCATAGAAAAGGCACAAACCTAACTAGAGGATGCAAGACAAGTCATTGGAAGGGGTGAGAGAATACTAAGGGAAGAGACATTTTCAAGTATTTATCAAACAATTACTCTTTATTTGTTTTGTTTGTTTTTTGTTAGATTTTTTTTCCATTGGAGCTGATTTGATTTGGTATTTATCAGAATCTAAAATCAGAAGCCCTACATATAATGCAGTTTGGGGCCCAAAAGTTTGTTTCTCTATTACTGGAGCATAAGGTGCACATTCAAACACATACTAGCATGTATGTATACTATACTGGCCATAGAAAGACTGAAATATAGCACCATATAAGAAGATGTACCATAGGTGCTGTGGGAGCAGAATCACTATTGTGTTATGGGTGCCAAAAAATTAAAGAAGTCTGCCATGAAAGCTGAGAGGAGGAGAGGGATACATACATATATATATCTATATAAATAAATAAACAAACAATATAGCTAGCTAGCTAGCTAGATTAGATAATGTAAAAGATATCTATAAAAGATATAAAGAAAAAAAATTAAATTAATGGTCATTACCAACCTATTTGACCAAAACAACTATGACAGTTTCACACTTGACATTCCCTATTGACAATAATCTGAAAATTCTAGGTATAATTATAAACAAACATTTAACATTTGATACTCAGGTTTCCTCAGAAATCACAAAATCTTTCATGTCTCTTTGGAAACTAAAAAGGATCAAACCCTATTTCTCATCAGAAACATTCAGACTACTGGCACAATCATTAACATTATTCCAATTCGATTACTGTAATGCCATATTTGCCATATATGCTGGCTGTAAGGAGTACCTGTTGAAAAAACTGCAAACAGCTCAAAACACTGCAGCCAGGTTCATACGTAAAATATCTCGTTTTGAAAGTGCCTCCCCTTTATTAATCAAATTACACTGACTTCCCATCAAAGTGAGAATCACCTTCAAATTATGTACCTTTAACTTTCAAATACTAAATGGCACAGCTCCAGACTATATGGTACCATTAATAAACTTACCTCAAAGAAACACTAAATATGAGGCAAGAAACTATCTCAGACTACACCTCCCAAATTGCAAAAAAGTGATCTACAAAACTGTCCACTCTGCAGACTTCACTTACTTAGGAACCAAATGGTAGAACTCCTTACCACCCAAAATAAGAAATATACAGAAATATGTTAGGTTTCGCAAAATCCTCAAATCGTTCCTATTCAAACAAACCCTCACAAAGAACGACCATGTCTCAAACAATTAATTATTACCTGAATTGGTTATTACTCTATTTACCATTAACTTTCTCTTTGCTTCATGTACAATTTCTCATTCATAATAGATAGATGAATGCAGGCAAATAATTTTTTCTTTCATTTCATTTCCTATGCCATTTGTTTTTTGTTTTTTTAAAAATATTATATTCAAGTCCTGTCAATGAGAAACCCCATCTCACAATAGCATACAGATAATGAAATAGTTGTATACTAAACTTAATCTATGTAGCTAAAAAAATAAAAAAAACAAACATGTTTTGCTACCTTGAAAATATGAGATTCTGTTTTTAATTTATGAACAAGAACTACTATTACATTTCAGGCATTCTCTGTAGGGCATAAGTCATTATTCCTTCACATTAGTTAGAAGTAGTTAACATTCCATGGTTTCTTTCCTACATAAAAGACTTCTGTATTAGCAGCATTAGGCAGAGTTTATTAATCACACACCTTTTCTAATCTGCTGGAGGCATTCATTGATCCAGCTAATCACAATCTCTTTCTCTTGACCTAATGGGATATCCTCTTTTAGGGGGTCTTTTATAAAGCAGCAGTAAACCTAACACGGGCTTTCCACTTGCTAATCCGGAATTACCGCTGGGCTACCTTAGCAGCCCGGCAGTAGTTCCCACCCTTAGCGTGTGCCACTTTCAGAGCTACAAAAATATTTTTATTTTTGTAGCGCTGGTGTTTACCCAGTGGTAATCAGGCAGTGTTGTGTGCTGCCTGGTTACCACCCAGTTAGCGTGGGAGACCTTTGGGTTCATTTTCGAAAGAGGACGTCCATCTTTCGACATAAATCGGAAGGTGGACGTCCTGCGCCCAGGGATGTCCAAATCGGTATAATCGAAACCCAATTTAGGATGTCTCCAACTGCACTCTGTCTCAAGGACAGCCAAAGTTCAAGGGGCGTGTCGGAGGCGTAGCAAAGGCGGGACTTGAGCATGCCTAACACTTGGATGTCCTTGACCCATAATCGAAAAATACAAGGATGTCCCTGACAAACACTTAGACATTTTTACCCGGCTGTGTTTTTCTTACGAATAAGGCACAAAAAGGTGCCCAAAATGACCAGATGACCACTGGAGAGAATCGGGGATGACCTCCCGTTACTGCCCCAGTGGACACTAACCCCCTCCCACCCTCAAAGAATATCTTTAAAAATATGTCGTGCCAGCCTCAGGTCTGTGACAGCACATGCAGGTCCCAGGAGCAGTTTTAGTGGGTACTGCAGTGCACTTCAGACAGGCGGACCCAGACCCATACCCCCCCCCCCAACTGTTACATTTGTGGAGGAAACAGCAAGCCCTCCAAAACCCACCAGAAACCCACTGTACCCACATATAGGTGCCCCCTTCACCCGTAAGGGCTATGGTGTACAGTTGTGGGTAGTGGGTTTTGGGGGGATTTTGGGGGGCTCAGCACAAGAGAGCTATGTTCCTGGGAGCAATTTATGAAGTCTACTGCAGTGCCCCCTAGGGTGCCCGCTTTGTGTCCTGGCATGTCAGGGGAACCAGTGCACTACAAATGCTGGCTCCTCCCATGCCCATATGGCTTGCATTAGGTCGTTTTTGACATGGACGTCTTTGGTTTCGAAAATTGCCGAAAGTCAGAAACATCCATGTCTAGGGATGTCCAAATCTAGGGATGTCCAAACTTAAGGATTTGGATGTCTGACAGTATTTTTGAAACGAAAGATGGACATCCATCTTGTTTCGAAAATACGGGTTTCGCTGCCCCTGGATTTCGCCGTTTTGGAAGGGCGTTCAAATCGCAACTTGGACGTCCCTTTCGAAAATGCCTCTCCTTACCACCACTCAATGAATGATGGTAATTGTTCCCCCCTCCAAAAAAAATGGCTGTGTGGCAAGTGTTTCACTTGCTGCACAGCCATTCCTTAAAAAAAAAAAAGACAGCCTTTTACCCACTGCGGTAAAAGGGGGCCTCAGTACACATCAAAATCATGTGTTGATGCCAGAGCAGGCCCCCTTTTACTGCAGCTTGGTAAAAGGACCCTTTAGAGAGGTGCTCAACCTTGATCTGCAAAAACCATAAACAAGTCTATAATTTTCAGGAAACCAACATATGGAAATTGGTTCTCAGACCGGTTTCCTGGAAATATACATGTTGATTATTCATTGTGGATAGCTTTAAAACGAGGCTTGTTTGCAGTCTTCAAGACAAGGATCATGTGCCTCTGCTCGAGTGGCTCCAGTTGAGGATACATGTTAAATTCCACAGTCTAAAGATGGCTGTATCTAATGAAAGGTAATGAAAATTATCACAGTAGAACCATAGTACATCTGATGGTTCAACGGTGTTTCGTACTTAATATTCCTTATAACACAACACATTATTTTTTTTACATGTTTTATCTATTTGCTGAATAAGCATGCAAACTCTATAAAATTCAGTATCCTGCCAATATAAAGTTCAGCAAAACCTTGAAGTAGAATCCAATCTAGTTGTTCTTCTAATTCAGTAAAGCTAATTAACTTGGTTCTGCTTTTTTTTTTTCACATCCATTCATTGGAATTTAATGCTTGTGTTATAAGCCTTTAAACAAAGAGCTAAACTAATCATTTTATTCATGAATATGGTCATTATCTCCTGCAATATCATGCCTAAATAATACATTTTGATTACGATTTGTATTATTCTATTGTAGTAGATCTTTACTGAACCTAGTAATTTATAATCTGATCGTGCCTAATAGGGATGTGCAGTCATTAGTATGCATTCATTTCGTTAGAATACCATAAACAATTTAGGGGCACAGCTTTCAATGTGGGCTGTTAAAGATGTGTGTGTTATTTTACACTTAACCCCTATTAGTATCTAGATCTCATTTATAAAATAAGACCTGTGCTAATATAGCATGAGTTAGAGATAAAGTAACATCTCGTAACTGTAGTCCACATTGACTACAACCTTAGGGGTCCTTTTACCAAGGTGCAGATAAAAGGGCCCTGCGCTAGCAGCGGGGGCTGTTTTTCCCATATGCCGGGCCCGTTTGACTGCAGTGGGTAAACATCCCCCAGACACACATGGTCATGGGGTAAGAGACCTCTTACTGCGTGGCCATGTGATGGGGAGCCTTTACCACCACCCATTGAGGTGGTGATAAAAGCTCTCATGCTAACCCAGCAGTAATTGGGCAGCATGCGACGATGCCCAATTACCAAACAAGAAAAGAGTAGAGCAATGGAACCTCTCACAGCTGGTGTTCAAAATAGTCTTTAGTTTCCAATAAAGCCTATTTTGAACACCAGCTGTGAGAGGATCCATTGCTCTACTCTTTTCTTGTTTGGTGCCTTCCTTCTAGTGGAGCATTTTGTGCTTTTTCCCCTGGGAATGGCATGCGCATGGGGAAGGACTACCGCCAGCGGCCATGTTGGGCCGGCGGTACTCCCGGAAGAACGAGCGATAAGCTCTCACTGTGCTTACCACTGCTCTGTAAAAGGGTCCCTTAGTGCACACAAAATCAATTTAGCAAATATTAACTTGTGAAATAACAAGCATACAATTGATCTGCACACACCTAAAGGTTTTAATACATATTACTTTATTATTAAGCTGAATGGGCCGAATTCAGAAAATGGTGCTCAAAATTTGATGCAAAAAAACCAAAACAAATTGGTGCTAAATGGTATTCTATAAAGGGTGTTCCAGGATGGGTGTCCTTTGTAGAATAGCACACAGTGCTTGGATCTATACTAAACTTTGGGTGTGATGTTTTACACCATTCATTTTAACTGTATATATATATATATATATATATATATATATATATATATATATATATATATATTCTATAGTTTTTAGATGACAAAAGTTGGCTTCATTCTGGTTGTACCTCTTTCTTATTCATATGTGCAGAGTTTTATAGGCAGGAGCGTAGCTACATGGGGCCATGGGGCCTGGGCCCCTGTAGATTTGGTCCTGGACCCCCCTGCCGATGACCCTCTCGGCCCTCCCTTCCCGCCGCCAACCCTCCCCCGCAAGCCGTGGGCTACCTTTGCTGGCGGGGGACCCCAGCCCCCGCCAGCCGAGGTCCTCTTGCTTCCTGCAGAAGGCTTCATTCTGTTTCTGACGTCCTGCAGATCAAGGCTTTGTTCTGTTTCAGTGAGTCTGACGTCCTGCACGTACAACATGTCAGAAACAGAATGAAGTCTTGCACGAGAAGCAAGAGAACCTCAGCTGGCGGGGATTGGGGTCCCTCGCCAGCAAAGGTAGGCGACGATGGCGGCGGAGGGTTGGTGGCGGGAGGAGGGGTCGAGAGTGTTGTCGGCAGGGGGGGGGGGCAAAGTTGAAGACGACGGCACCGGGGGGGGGGGGGTCGGCAATGGCGCTGGGGGGCTAAAATGTGCCCTCTCACCTGGGCTCTGGACCCCCCTCCCACCAAAGTCTGGCTACGCCCCTGTTTATAGGTATGTTGTTTTTTTTTCATTTATCTGACACCATATTCTAAAATTGAGTTTTTTTATTATTTTTGATTCATACACTATATTTAATATTTTATCATGTATATTTACACATCTATTTCTTTCACACATATCTGTAAATTTTAATGGGCAATCCATGCACTTTCACTGTTTTCATCCATTTTCATCTATATTTTCTATTATATTTCTATATTAATATAATTTTCTACACATTAGGATGTGTTCATATTTATTACTGTATTACTTTGACAATTATTCATTCTGCCTATATTTATCTTTAAAAGGACACCTGAAGAAGCCTTGCATGCCAAAACATGGCCCATGTTGGGATCTTATTTTTTGAACTGGATTGAGGTTTAACCGGATAAGGATAAATAAACTTGATGGACATAATTTCTGATAGACTGTTGACATTTATTTGCAGTCTTAACCATTCGTATATTGGTGACGTCCACCTTTGCTTTGTCTGTCTGCTGACTTTTTGTGGACGATTTTTGGTTTCCCTTCCTTTTTTGTGCTCAAAATTTGATGCCAAACAATTGGTGCTAAATAGTATCTTTGTGGAATAGCACGTAGTGCCGGGATCCTTACTGAACTTTGAGTGCAAGGTTTTATACCAGGTGTAAATCCTAGCGTGTAAGTTGTGCGTGAATCCGCAATATCCTATAACACTGTGTGCATCTTAATGGAACACCCCTAACCCGCTCATGTCCTCCATTGTTACACCTCCTTTGCAGATCCGCAAGGAAGCAGGTAGGTGCTATTCTATAAATGGACACATACGTGTGTTTTCATGTCGATCTGTCGTTTCTGCCTCGTTTTGCAGGCTTGCGTCTGTTAGAATGCTTTTACATGCTAAAAACTTGGTACAGAAGTAGGGCCTAACAATAAGTGCCATAAATAGAGTCCAGGGGAATGTGTGTAATGAAATGAGTTTCTGAAATAGAATCCCCCATATTCTGAGAATGAAGCAAAAATATTTTTGCAGGTGCACCTCCCTACTACCTATTGATCAATGCACCATCGCAATCTATTTGTACTCATAATAAACATTTAGCATTATTGGCATATATAAAGGATACGAATTAAAGGTATCTATACACCTAGATCCTTCTATAATAAATTAATATCTATTTTGATAAGTTTTCTGCTCTTTATGGGTACATTTTTCTGTGTTGGTTGTTGTGCAAAAACTGCACATCCACAGGGAAACAAGGACCATGATACAAAACTGAATTTTGTTGTGTGGGTTTGAGTTCAAGAAAAGTAAGCACAATTTCCCTGTAAATCCTCCTCCAAATCTGAGGTCCACACGGGCAATTAAAACAGTTATGCATGCCTTGCAACAGGTTTTAATGTCTGGAGCATGTGTTAAAGTCAAGAAAATTTTTTTGAATTATACTTGTATCTGAAAAATAGACATATACAACTACTGTATCATTCACACACAACCATCAGAGAGAAGGTGGCTGGCACATAGTTGCTTGAGTTCCAGCAACTGGCACCTCCCTGTCTCTCTTTCCCTGGTGAAGGCAGTGGTGGTTTGCGGGTCACTGATCCATTCCAGGTTAGCCCCCATTGTTTTTGTGAATAAAAATTTGCAGAGTGGTCTCAGTTGAGAAATTTGAGAGATCGAGAAACTAGCGATATAACCTTCTGCTAGTCCGACCTGTAAGATAATACAGAGTTTCACTTTGGGCGTATTTGGACCGTAGAAGAAATTGAGTTTATTGGAGGGCTGAGACTAGCTGCAGTGCTCACTCTATTGCTGATTAGATAAATCATGATGTTCATTGTGGGGGTGTTAGGGAAAGGAGATGCTCAATATATTGGGGGGATTAGAGAAGAGATGAGATGCTACCACCTTGAGGGAAGGGGGCTAGGGAAGGGGAAATGAGATGTTAGGCACCTTTGGGGGATAGTAAAAGGGTGAGAAATGCTAGATATGGGAGGGAGCAGAGAAGGGAAGGCAAGGCAAGGGGAGATATTGGACACCTTGGAAGGGGAGCAAGGAACAAGGGATGCTGGACTAGGGGAGGGTCTCGAGCTGCCCATGGGATAGTACAAATACTGAAGTTTCACCTAGTGGTCTGACTCTGCTAAAATATAATATCATAAAATTAAAACTGTATACAGCAAGATCCCTAACTGAATATATAATGCCCTGTTGAAAGATTCACAAACAGTTCAATCACCATCAGAACTCCAGGCTTAAAATGCACTTGTTAATAAACATGGTATTAATGATTAGTCCATGTCTGTAGCATTTATGATTAGACAGTACTGTGTCATATCTCTAAGGGCCTGAGGGCCCCTTTTATCAAGCTGCAGCAAAAGAGGGCTGGCGCGTGTTTGACACACACGCCGAGGCCCCCTTTTTTCCCGCAGCTGGTAAAAGGGAAGTCTCACCTTCCTGCAGGAAGGGTCCATGTGGCAAGTAAAGCACATTCCACATGGTAATTTTGCGGGGTGGTGGTAAGGACTACCACGTTAACCTGGCAGTAATTAGGCAGCATGTGGCACTGCCCGATTACCGCCAGGTACACTCCAGTGTGCTAGGGGTGGGAAGTACCGCCGTGCTGCTGCAGTAGCCCAGTGGTACTTCCTGTATAGCGGAGCTGTAAGCCCATGTTGGTCTTAGTAAACAGAGCCCTGATATATTTACCTTATATTTTTTCCCCCATAGACACAGAATGGGAGAAAACTCTGATTGAACCAGCCTTATATGCTATTTGCAAGTGGTCTAATAAGTTCCTCTTACCCAGTGATCTAACATTTCACACTGTTTACATACTTCATTTGCTTGCAAAATTGAATTCTTACTAATCAGAAATCGATATCATTAATGATTAGCTGTTAAATCAATACCAACTTTAACCTTGGTATAAATAATCCCCTTATGTGTTCATCAAAAAATAAAGAATATTTATTTTTATCAGTGTTGTATGCATCATTAAGAGATAGCTTGTCTTATTACTTCTTGTTATTAATGTTCAGAATCCATTTAATTTGACTTTAAAATGACTGCAGAAATTAGATAATTGATTTCATCTGGCAAGCTGAGATAGTTTCTATCTCTCTTTAATTGGTGGTAATGCAGTAGAAAGGGGTTGCTGACCCTGAAAAGTTATGATATTGCAAACAGAAATGAGTAATTAAGGAACTCCCAGGAATGTATATTAAATTCCCAACATAAAGAACATTTCTAGATCTAGAAATATTACAATTTTCTGTTTCCTCAGGCCTCATTTTGCACTTCAGTGGCTCAGTAATTAGATATCATTTTATATATAAGAAGGATAAGTTGTGTGTGTGTGGGGGGGGGGGGGGGGGGGGTTAGTTTCCATTCTTTTTGCCAATGAGAAGCAAAACCTGAGGCAAACGTTATTCTAAATATAATCTCTTAGGTACTTATTTAGTAAAGTACAGCAAAGTTTAGTAGTTACCACACAGTACAGCAGCCGAAAAACTTTTTGTTTCACATCACTTCCCATGTTGTTTTCTGGAATATTTGTTTTTGTTTGCCCATTTTTACATCACGAGAGCAAAGTCGTTCAGTGTGTACTCTTTTGATAAGAGGAAAATAAAACAAAGAGGCAGATCTTGTAACAAATATACACAGTCTTTATTCAGTAAAAAGCTCCCAAGTTTTCCATCATCTGTACCCTAAGGTATAAAACATTAGTTTTTTTACTTGATGGAATTCGCCCAGGTTTTAATAAAACCTTTAAATAAATAAATGCTTTTTTTAGTTGATATGCTAATGTCTGAACTTTTGAATCTTTGTTTCTTTAGTTGTTCTGTCCTTGATGCAACCAATTTCTTTGGCAAAACATGGCCATGTTGGGCACAGATGATTGAAAGCCTGGGAGCTCTTTACTGAAAAAAAAGACTGTTTGTTACAAGACCTGCCTGCCTTATTTTCTGTCTCTTTTGAAAGAGGGCACATTCCCCCAGAGTCTACATATGGTGCCCACAACTGGTGTACAAATTTGGGTGCATGCTAATTTGCATGCATAATTTAATTGGGTAACGAGCCAATCGTGCTAATAATGGGGCATTATCAATTATTAGTGTTAATTGGCAACAGTTTGGATTTGTGCATGCATCTTGCTACACAGTATTTTATACAGATGTGCAAGCAATTTCGTTTTAGTGTTTTAACTGAAAAAGGGGCATATCAATAGGAGGGGTAAGGGGTGGGGCAGAGGCATTCTTTTCAGCAGTTCGTCATTGGAATAATCTTCCTTCAGAGTTCCGATCATAAGTACATATACATAAGTATTGCCATACTGCGACAGACCGAAGGTACATCAAGCCCAGCATCCTGTTTCCAACATTGGCCAAACCAGGTTACAAGTACTTGACAAGATCCCAAAACAGTACAATACATTTTATGCTTTTTATCCTAGTAATAAGCAGTGGATTTCCCCCAAGTCCATTTTAATAATGGTCCATGGACTTTTCCTTTTTGAAGCTATCCAAACCTTTTGTAAACCCTGCTAAGCTAAATGCTTTTACTACATTCTCTGGCAATGTATTACAGAGTTTAATTATACGTTGAGTGAAGAAATATTTTCTCCGCTTCATTGTGTGCCCCCTAGTCCTAGTATTTATTGGAAAGAGTAAACAAATGATTCATGTCTACCCATTACACTCCACTCATTATTTTATAGACCTCTATCATATCTACCCTCAGCTATCTTTTCTCCAGGCTGAAGAGCCCTAGATGCTTTAGCCTTTCCTGATAGGGAAGTTGTCCCATCCCCTTTATAATTTTCGTCGCCCTTCTCTGTATCTTTTCTAATTCCACTATATCTTTTTTGAGATGCGGTAACCAGAATTGAACACAATATTCGAGGTGCAGTTGCACCATGGAGCTATACAAAGGCATTATAACATCCTCATTTTTGTTTTCCCATTCCTTTCCTAATAATACCTAACATTCTAATAATACCTAACCACCGCCGCACATGAGTAATTATTATTTCGAAAAGCTCTGAAGATATTTCTTTTCTAGTTGGGGGGAGGGCTGTGATTTATTTATTTTGTATTGTATAGTTATGTGTAATTCCTGATTGATTGCAACCCGAGTAATAAGTCTGGGGATCCATGTCTAATTTGCACATGATGATTTACACAGGTTTCAATTGATATAAATCCTCACGCCCAAAGTAGGGCATGGATCCCAGCGCTACATGTTATTCTATAAATGGCACCCAACTAGGAGTACTGTGTATAGAATAGCGCTCAGTGCACTTTTATTGGTGACCAAATTTGGGTGCCACTTACTGATTATAGTCCATTATGTATGAAGTGTGCACAATCTTTCTAAATGTGCACACACACAGTGGTTTCTGCTTGAGTGGTATTTTGCACATGTGCAATGGGTACCTTCTATGCAGAGTGTGCACTCTCTCAAAAGAGTGCACATACTTATCAGCAATGCTAAACATTAATTTCTATTATTTTTCTGCTTGTTTGATGGATAACAAGCAACAACATGGGATACGTCATTGACATATCCCATATCACAACGCAGGATATGTCATTGACATATCCCATATCATTGCAAATGAATACCCATCCCTACCACACAGTAATGCAAAACATCTATGCCTTTATAGAATTGATATTCAGCTCACAATACTGGCATGCCTAACTGGATATGCCCAGTTATAGAATTGTCACTTATGGACTAGATCATGCCTAAACATTTGGCACCAAAATGAAATTCACCTAAGTACATTCTATAAAGTATACCTTAATGTAGGCGTACTTTACAGAATAATCCTAAATTTCTGTATGGTTTATAGAATACACCGAGCACCAGTCTGCATGACTAAATTTAGATGCAGGCAGCTATGCCAAGTAAAACCTGGTGTAAATGCCGATGCCAAAATCAGGTGTATAACATCACGCACAGAACTTCTTTTACAAAGCCGCACTACCGATTCTCAGTGCGGCAAATGAGAGGAAGCCCATTCAATTCCTATGGGCTTTCTCTCATTTTCTGTGTGGGAATCGCTTGTGCAGCTTTGTAAAAGAAGCCCATGGATTGTAGAAATGCCCATGAGCCGCCCATTTCATCCCCATGGCCATGTCCATTTTTCAACTATGTGACTCAGAATTTACATGCAGTACATTATAGAATATGCCTAGACAGTTCTGTGTATATATTCTAATTAGTGTCAATAATTGCTTTTTAATAGGCAATTATCAACACTGATTGGTTTGTTAACCAATTAGGTTATGTGCATTGTTATGGAATATGCTTCAATTTCCATGCAGAAATCTTGGCGCGATATATAGAATCTGGGGGAGTGCGTCTATATAAAATAGGGTCAAATTAGGTGCCTACATACCTTATTAGCACAGGTGTCCTGTTATAAAATTAAGATACTAAGGGTCACACTTTGTTGATTTCTGTAATTGGTTTTGGATGTGAAACAAGCCTGAATATTTATATTAATTTTGTAAAACTATTTTATGAAAAATTGTATTTTTTATAGTGTATTTTGGGTTTTTTATGCCTTTGTTATAAAACGAAAGAAATGTGAGTTATTTATACAAAGTTGTGACTTACAGTGAATAGCTCTTGAGGTTATAATTGTTGTTAGCTCCTAGTTTATGCCTCTGTATTTGTATAATACATTTCAAGACTAACAGTCATACTTTGAGCTTTCTATAAATCCTTCCCAAAAGCCTGGAAACCTCACCTACGCAGCCTCAACCTTTCCTAATAATGTGACTCAGTGTCAATGAATAAAGGGCTTCCTTAGTGAAGAAGTATGTGAGAACATATTTCAATAAGCCTTTGTGATGAAAGTATGGACAATCAATCAATTTTAATTTATTGCTTTTAAACCACACTTATGCCTCATTATCATTGTTTTCTATGCTCTTTTCACTCTGCTGAGTTCTACACAGATTGATGTAATCAGAGCAAAATTATAAGTCCATGAAGGTATAGTAAAGGTTTGATTCTCTAAGCTGTTATATTTTTGATAAACAGAGAAATAGAGAAAAGCCTTCCTTCAGGTCCCAAACTTCATGCATAGTGTGATGAAGCCAATAATGTAATATGTGCTGGAGTGGAGAGGGGATAACTAGATGTGCAAAGACTCTAGGCAGCATTTTTCAAATTCAGAGTACAATTATTTATTCATCCAAAGTAGTGAATGTAATTTGACCAGACAATTTCTAAGCCTTAAGTGGATTGAAGTTTAGTTTAGTTTATTATTTTATATACTGCCTTTCCTTATACACATCAATGTGGTTACAAATATAATACAATGCAAAGAGGGAAGAAAAAGAGGAAGAGAGAAAAAAAAACATGCAGAAAATATAAAAGTTATAAAATATTGGCATAAAGATAAGGAGGAAAAAAGGATTCAGACAAAAAACACTCCTTTAAAACCATAAAAGTAACAACTATAGCCCAGGTTATTGCGATGTACGTAACACATGTCTAATTAAAAAAAAAGTGGAAAGGGGTCAAGTAAATCTTGCCAGAAGAATCAGGATTTTTGGTTCAAAACTAGTCAGGCAAAAGAGCTAACCATTGAATGCCATATTATCAACTGGACTCAGTTGAGCAGGCCCTTTTATTAAAGTGTTGGCACATGGCAATCGGGAAGTTCTACCAGACTACTGTAACAGCCCAGCGATAATTCTGACCCAGCGTGTGCCATTTCTGGCACTTCAGAAATTTATTTCCGTATTTTTACTGCAGGGTTAGCATGGGAGCCCATACTGCCTCCTCAATGGGGGGTGGTATGTTTATCCCTCAGAAATGGCTGCGTGGCAATTGTGAACTTACTGCGTGGCCATTTCTTTGTTCAACAAAATATTATAAGCTGAAAATATCACTCTTCTTGTTGGCATCAAGAAGGCAGTAAGCACCATGTTTGAAACCAGGCGTAAGATGAAGCAAAGTGATGCAATATGAGAACTTAGTCCCCCTGAGGAAGCTAATTGAATAGTGAAACGGACAGTCCATTGGGAACAAGAATAAAGCTAAGTGCTTGATTTCATTATTGCATGAACAAGAAAAACAATACTGCATGAACGTTATATTTTATGAAGATTTGAATTCTAAATGGAAATTTGAGTGCACAATATCCTATATAATAAAAAGCACCCTCAACATTCTGAAGCTGACTCCGTGGCTTCAGTGAAGGGTTTGAAGCTTCTGAAGCTCAGGCTCCATCTCAGTAAGCTCCGCCCTCGCATCAAAACGTCATGACGTCGAGGGCGGGTAAATCGTAATAAAAGAATCGCGCCGCTCGAGCTTCCATCTCAGTAAGCACCGCCCTCACATCAAAACTTCATGATGTCAAGGGCGGGTAAATTGGAATAAAAGAATCGCGAAAAGGCTTCCAAAAAAAGAAAAACTACACTTGCGAACCCAGCGCAACGCATACCCTGTATCTCACACAAAATGACTCGCATTCACAAAACAAACCTGCCTCTCGCTGTCAACGTCTCGCGTGCCCACACCAAACGTGCATGCGCATTAACTATGCACACTGTGTCTTGCCGCTCGCGCAAAGCACCAGCTGTCATTTCAAACACTGACAGCCGATACTCAACCATTACTTTTAAAAGAAACAGGGAAGAACGGTGTGGTGCAGAAAAACAGACCAAATTCTTTTAGCAGACAAAATGTTTATACAAGTGAGTGCCCAGACTCTGCCACACAGATGCCCCTACACTCCCCAAACATCATACACAAACCATAACAACCTCCACACACACCACCCCCTACCATCACCCCTCCACTCACATCATACAAAAAATCACCAAAGGAGGGAGGAAGAGGAGGGGGCAAAGGGAAAGAGAAGAGAAGGGGGGGGGGGGGTGAACACACTCTATCTCTGTCAAACACACTCTCTCTCACACAATCACACTCTCTCCCACACACGCACTTGCACACAGTCATTCAGAAACACACACACTCACTCACAGATACACAAGCACCCAGCCTCAATCTCTGTCTCACACACAGTCACTCTCACACACACAGTCACTCAAACATACACACTACGAGGAACACCTGGCTAGCGCCCGTTTCATTGGTTTCAGAAACGGGCCTTTTTTACTAGTATATGGATAAAATTTTTAAAAATATATTGCTTTTAGGGTTTTTTTGGACCGATGAGAAGACTGGAGTCCAATAAGAGCTGGCACTAAGATATTTCATTTGCTGCCAGGCCAGGGATATTTGAGGTCTTTTTCCTCCATTTTTTTAAAATATATACTTTGGGTAATTTGAGTATTACTTGAACATTAATTGGAATAACAGATATACAAACAGAGTGATATTTTCAGCTTATAATATTTTGTCATATAAAGGGATGAGCAGCTGTCTAGAAATAAGGATTGCTGAATTATCCTCAATGCACATATGACCCAAGTACCAATTGGAGTGCCAGCACCCCAGCTGACAGTGATTCCCCCCCCCCCCCCCCTCAATGCACTAAATGAATCATAAAGAAATGAATCCCATAAAGTGTCAAGTCACAGCCAAGACTGGCCAAACCCAGAGGCGTAGTTAGGTGGGATGCCAGGGGAGCGACCGCTGTCCCAAATGGACTTCTGATGGCGCTGGTGCCTATTTTTCAGATAGTCTGTCATGCCTACGCAGTGCGCATGTGCACCTACAGTATGTAGTCCACAGCCCCTGGCATCACAACCTGACTACGCTTCTGGCATAGCACTACAGAAAATAGACATTAGATTAAAGGGGTCCCATCCTCATGAATCAGCCTATACAGTCTGCCCAATAATGGCTGTCTACTATACTCACAAGCACAATGACAATCGTGCAACTTTTTGCATTCACAGCCAAGCACTATTACCCAACTGGTCCATCTTAGAGTGAGAGATACACAAATGCAGGCTTCCAGGCTATAAAAAACATATCACTGAGCAACAAATCAGAGTCTCCCACTGTGTTCATATCAGGCATTATTATTGTAACTCTCCCACTCTCAGAACAGCAAAGAATACCACTTGGTATGATTGAAGCATTACCAAAACTGCAGCCAATTGTTTGCCACAAGAATGGTAATTGTTACTGGGGTTATTTATATTATTTACACTAAAGAGTTCTATGTTCTGGTGCAATGATTTCTGCAAATGCCTATGTTAAGGATAATGATTTCTGATTTCATGTTTTTGACAACTTTGGAGCTCATTTTGAAAAGAGAAAAACATCCAAAAAGTGGCATAAATCTGCATTTGGACGTTTTTCTCACAAAAGCATCCGAATTGGTATTTTCAAAACCAATTTTTAGATGTTTTTCAATGGAGTCCATCAGAAGTGCACTCAAATCACAAGGGGGTATGTCAGGGGCATGTTAAGGGTGGGATATGGGTGCTCCTAACACTTGGACATTTTTCAAACATTATGGAACAAAACAAAACCGTCCACGACTAAAACTAAGACATTTTCAGCTAGACCTATTTTTATAACAAGGCACAAAAGGTTGCCCTAAATGACCAGATGATCACTGAAGGGAATCATGGATGACCTCCCCTTACTCCCCCAGTGGTCACTAACTCCTTCCCACCCCCAAACAATTTGATTAAAAACATTTGCCAGCCTCAGATTTTATACTCAGGTCCATTAGAATAGCATGCAGTCCCTGGAGTAGTATAATAGTGGAGCAGTGCACTGCAGACAGGTGGACCCAGGCTCCTACCTCCCCCTACCTGTTACTCTTGTGGAGGAAACTCACCAAAAACCCACTGTACCCACATATAGGTGCCCCCCTTCACCTGTAAGGGCTATGGTAGTGGTGTACAGTTGAGGGAAGTGGGTTTTGGTGTACCCGGGAGCATTTTATAAAGTCCACTTCAGTGCCCCCTAGGATGCCCTATTACTTTCCTGGGATGTCAGGGAGACCAGTCTACTAAAAATGCTGGCTCCTCCTACATCCTAATGGCTTGATTTTTGTGTCTTTTGCACTTGGACTTTTTGTTTGGGGGGGGGGGGATGGACCAAAAAACAAAATATCCAAATCACGAAACCTTGTTCAAAACAGTATTTTCGAAAAGAAAAGATAGATTTTTTTTCTTTTTTGAAAATGACCTTTCCAATTCAGATTTTGGACATTTTTTGCAAAACATCCAAAGTTGTACTTAGACGTCATGTCGAAAATGCCCCTCCACGTATAACAACTTTCCACATGTTATTTATACAATGTCACAATTTTTTATTCCTTTCTACCTAAAACATTTGTGCTAAAATCTTATTAATGAACTAGTAAGTACACTGTGATTTATTGACAGAGTTTAATAAATAAAAATAAGAAAACTAATTGTGGACAATAGGCACCAAATGTATCAAACATCAGATTTAGATTCAGAGAAACAATATCACAGAAGCAAAAAAATATATACATCCTATCAAGCCAAGACTTGAACAGATAGCCTAAGACACATACCGGTTCAACATATGCCGCTGTCACTACAGAATGAAAGTTTATTATTCTATAGTGAAGACTTTCTGATAACAAAATTGAATTGAATATCTTGAGCTGTCAGTGCACCTTGAATCATTCTAAAGAATCTCGCATTGAGAGAAGAGAAATCAAGAATGATAGACTAGGGGAAATAGAATCAAGTAGGGTGATGAATCTAGCAGAGGATTTAAATGGCAAACATGAAATTACTTTTACTTTTTATACAATAAATAATAATTCTTTAGCATTGTGCAGATTTATCAAATGTATTGTGTGTCCCTTGCTTTTGAATTTGCATGATAAATACCAGGTATCTAGATTTTCTCTTATCTTCACTAGTAAGATTGTCAGCTATTTTTAAAGGTAATAAGACCATATTCATCAAAATTGTGATACTCTGATTCTCCACAAAACAGAGGACATCATATGATAATGTGTGAATATTACTTTTCCTGAAGATAGGGTAAAACAATTGCCTTAACATCTTCAAAATATTCTTGAACAACCATAGACGGAACATGTTTCTCTGTAAATCTGAACATACAAACTATGGGGGCCCTTTTACTAAGCAGCTTAAGCATCTACGCGTGCCCAATGCGCCCCAAAATGGAGTTACCGCACAGCTACCATGTGGCTCTTGTGGTAATTTCATTTTTGGCACATGTCCGATATGTGCAGCTGAAAAATAATTTTTATTTTCTGCCGTGTGTATCGGACGCACACCAAGTGGCATTTGGCATACCTAGGTCATTACTGCCCGGTTACCGCATGAGACTTTACCGCTAGGTCAATGGCCGGTGGTAATGTCTCAGACCCAAAATGGACGAGCGGCAATTTTGATTTTGCCGAACGTCCATTTTCGGCAAAAATTTTAAAAAAGGTCTTTACAGGTGTGCTGAAAAATGATTTTAAGCGCGCCCAAAACCCGCAGGCCATTTTTCAGTGCACCTTAGTAAAAGGACCCCTATATTATTCACAGAAATCAATTCAAATGTATTTCTACTCATCTTTTGGCTACTGGAGTTTGGCTTTAATATTTCTTTGTACTTCTACAAAACACAACAAGATACTTGAATGTAAGACATAAATATTTTATTCACTATAAGGTGTTAATGCATGTTTGTAATATATATTTTTCAGTATTCCATAATGAATGAGTTTTAGATTGTCTTAACTTTAACCTAATTCACCTTAGTTCTTTTGCCTCTGAAACGTAGGTATGTTGAAAATAGAGGGTTGAATCAGAACCAGAGAAAACTTTAGCTTGGTTTGAGTTCACTCACTGGAACAAATTTTCCCATTAACTCAGATTCCATCCATCATTATGTAAAAATACCTGAAATTTTACATTAAAACTTGGCTTTTCAAATAAGCCTTTCAGTTAAGGAGCCCTTTTACTAAAGGGCATTAACCACTTAACACCTAGTGAATGCATGGAAACAGGCTACTGCATGACCGCGCTACTGAACTGCTATTGCATTTAAACCATGTGTTACTGAAATTTTCTGAATTGTCCTGTCAGGGGGCATGGCATGAATGGAGCTTGGGCATGGAAACATTAGCCAGCCAGCATGCTACACTTATCGTGCAACTATGGCTAATGCAGAGTTAACGTAGGACTATTTACTGCAACTTAAACAGGAAGTGCTAAGTGCTTTCACATTAACCAGGAGCAGGTAGCATCCATTAACCGGAATGTTAGTGTATAACCTGCAATAAAAAAAATAATGGGAATGCCCTTTATTGGTTCAGCATTGGTTTTGGACTTGCAGAGTGTTACATTTTTGACATGCGCTGAGGCCTCCTTTTACCATAGAACATAAAAGGCTGACTTTTTCTGAGTTAAAGAAATAGCCATTAAAAAAAATTAAAGGAATAAAGAAATAGCCTTACATAAGTACATAAGTATTGCCATACTGGGAAAGACCAAAGGTCCATCAAGCCCAGCATCCTGTTTCCAACAGCGGCCAATCCAGGTCACAAATACCTGGCAAGATCCCAAAAAAGTACAAAACATTCTATGGTGAAACACTTACTACATGGCCATTTCAGGGGGGGTGGGGGGAGCCCTTACCACCACCACCCATTGAGATGGCAGTAAGGGCCCCTGCGCTAACCCAGAGGTAACTGGGCAGTGTGCACTGCTGCCCAATTACCACCGGTTAAGTTCTGGCACTACAAAAACAGGACATATTTTTATAGCACCAGAATTGGCGTGCGCTAGGGTTGGGAACTACCACTGGGCTCATGTGGTAGCCAATCGGTAGTTATGAATTGGCATGCGGTAAGCCTGTGGTAGACTTACCACTGTTTAGTAAAAGGGCCCCTAAGGGGGTCTTTTACTAAGGTGTGCTATCATTTTTAGCTTGCACTAAAAATCAGCTGGTTCTAAATGCTGAGATGCCCATTATGCTCCAATGGGTGTTTCTGTGTTTAGCGAAAGATGACTTTTAGCGTGAGCTAAAAACACCAGCACACCTTAGTAAAAGACCACTAAGCTCAAAACACATTTAGTCAAAGGGCCCTTAAACTAGCCCTTTTTTTTTGATCTGCTGCCTCTGACCCATAACACCACCCAAACACACAACCTCACTAAATAACCTCCACCAATCATCTAGCACTTAAAATAGCCCAACGCCCCCCAAGTCGCAAATCCCCCCTTTTTATACAGCCTCAAATGCTCTGTCTGTCACCAAATTAGCCAAGCCTCCACCACCAAAACACTCCAACTGAGTTACCACTCAACACCCAGCAGGCGATAAGATCCAAAGATGCCTGAAACATGGCGGAACACTTCCTGACCAAATGCTCAGCAGTCACACACATCAGTGCTGCTTGACAGATAATGAGGGGCATAATCGAACGGCGCCGACCATCTTCAGGGCCGGTTCCGCAAGGGGGCGGAGCCAACCGTATTTTCAAAATACGGTTGGGGCCGGCTAAATCGATCGCCGGGTGTAGAGGAGATGGCCGGCTTTGTTTTTCAGCCATAATGGAAACCGGGCCCGGCCATCTCAAACCCGGAGAAATGCAAGGCATTTGGTTTTGGAAGGAGCCAGCATTTGTAGTGCACTGGCCCCCCTCACATGACAGGACACCAACCGGGCACCCTAGGGGACACTTCTAGAAATTAAAAAAAAAATTAAAGTAGCTCCTAGGTGCATAGCTCCCTTACCTTGGGTACTGAGCCCCCCAAATCCCCCCCAAAACCCACTCCCCACAATTGTACACCACTACCATAGCCCTTAGGGATGAAGGGGGGGGGGGCTCACATTTACCACCACAAGTGTAACAGGTGTGGGGGGGATGGGCCTGGGTCCACCTGCCTGAAGTGCACTGCACCCACTAAAAACTGCTCCAGGGACCTGGATACTGCTGTCAGGGAGTTGGGTATGACATTTGAGGCTGGCATAGAGGCTGGCAAAAAAGATTTTTTGGGGGGGGGGTTTTTGGGTGGGAGGGGGTTGGTGACCACTGTGGGAATAAGGGAAGGTCATCCCTGATTCCCTCCGGTGGTCCTCTGGTCAGTTGGAGCTCCTTTTTGCAGTTTGGTCGTGAAAAAAAAAAAGGGACCAAGTAAAGCTGGCGAAATGCTTGTCAAGCCTGGCTTTTTCCCATTATCGGGCAAAGCCGGCCATCTCATAAGCATGCCCCCTTCCCGCCCTGCCTTCACTACCCTACCGACACGCCCCCTTGAAGTTTCATCGGCTCCGCGACGGAAAACAGTTGAACCCGGCCAAAATCGGCTTTCGATTATACCGATTTGGACGGTTTCAGGAGATCGCTGACCATCTCTTGATTTGTGTTGAAAGATGGCCGGGGATCTCTTTCGAAAATGAGCTGGAATGTCACTTAGCTACTGACTCTCCCCCACCCTCAATTGCTCTCGTAGTCCCTTCTTCCCTCTACTATAAATACTGGCCAGCCCTACTGGGCCCAGAAGGAACACCTGGGGTTATTCTTTAGTTAACTCCAGAACAAAATTCTATAGCAGCTGGAGCTCAGTGCCACTAAGTGGGTGGCTCATATCAAGGCTGCCCAAAATATTATCATCTTGTGGCTCATATCAAGGCTGCACAAAATACTATCATCTCTGCCCCAAACTGAAAACCAGATTTCACACACTAGTTCAGGCAAGGTAAGCCCACGAGAACCTGCACCAGTGCCTTCCTGTAGCCCAGACACCTCACAAAAATTGTGCGCCAATGGGCCCTTTCCTCCCTCAAGCTTCTGACTGGAAGCTGATTGGTGCCCCTTCTTAAACCCACACCAATCATCTCTCAGTATTCTCTCAGACATCATCATCCACCATCACTGGGTAGAATTTTCTCACATGAGGACATAGACCAAATGAATATAAAAAAGCATCCCTCACCTGTGTGGCTTGGCCATGTTAAGACCCCCACCCCTCCAATTAGACTGGGGGAGGCTAAGCCAACGCAAGTCTTTTATTCACTTTAGGTCGCTGCGGCATAAAAATTGTTACTCCTATTCAAGACTGGCATACATCTAGCAGGCACGTTGTGTTTTATCATTCCCCATTATAATTTGTGAACATTTTTTTAACTTTTGTAAATCTGCAATCCTGGTTTTTTTTATTTTATAAAAAGTAAGTGTCAGTGCTCCATTTCAGTATTTTCATACAATATACAAAACAGGCACCGCTTTCCCTCCAAATTTCTTGCTTCATTTTCATAACAAATCAATTCTTGTATACTCAGTGCATTTTTTCTAGCAAAAAAGGTGCTGGTACTGAAACGCCAGATCACCCTTCAGGGGTGTGATGATCACTGAGGGACCTACCCCACAATAGCCAGGCCCCCTGCAACTAGTCAAAGAATCTATGACAAGGCAGAATTGGTGTGTAGAGCCTGAGCTCTTTCATTAAAACTTGGGGACCATGGGTCAATTTTAGCAGGCAATACAAAAGGTGCCGATACTCAGTGCCCCCTCAAAAAAGCCCTGTGTATACTACTAATACACCCTTTCCAGGGTTCAGTGCAGTTTACATTCTAGGTGAGACAAAAGCCGATAATGTTAGCATGAAGTATGACCATCCTAACACCAACAGCAACAAAAAGAGAGAGAGAGAAAGGCACAGGAATTCAGTTTGATTCATAAAGGTGAGGAGAGATCCCTCTGCTACCAAACATGATCCTTGAGCTCTTCCTCTATTTCATGGCTCATGGAACTGAACGCCCAGAGAATGGGGCATGAGTGTAAGTGTTGACCCAGAAAAAAAAAAAAAAAAAAGTAGAGAACTTGTTCTGATCACTATTTAGAGTAACTATGGGGTCCTTTTACTAAGGTGCGCTGAAAAATGGCCTGAGGTAGTGTAAGCACATGTTTTGGGTGCATGCAGCTCCATGTTTCAGCCCACCTGTAAAAATGCCTTTAATATTTTGACCGAAAATGGACGTGTGGAAAAATGAAAATTGATGCGCGTCCATTTTGGGTCTGAGACCTTACCGCCAGCCATTGACTTAGCAGTAAGGTCTCACACGTTAACAGGGCAGTAAGGGTCTATGCACGTCAAATGCCTTTTACCGCCCGGTAGCACCGTATGCCAAAAATGAAATTACTGCCCGTCACGTCCGGTAGCCGGGCAGTAACTCGGAATGGGCACGCGTAGGCCCTTAAGCAGCTTAGTAAAAGGGCACCTATGGCTGTGCTGGAATGATGAAATGAAATCATTCTATATTGGATCCTAAAAATCATATCTGGAATGACAGGAGAATGAGCAAAAATGATAAAGCTAGAGACATGGAATATCAGTTTATGCCACAGCCTCACTCAAATTCTATGAAACTTGAACAAGAATGTGACACTACAGCATTCAATAGGACATTGATACATATTGTAGCTTCATCACTTCAACAGAGGAACCATTGTTTAGGATAAGAATGCTGCATATAAAGACATTTTAAAAGAGATGTATTTCCACAGATGTAACTACTTCTGCCATACAAATACAACAGATATATATTTTCAGCCTGACACTTGCCATTTTGATATGTAGCATGGAGATTGTTAAAGATTCCTGCAAAGACGGTTCAAATACATTCTCTGTTTTTGTGTTAAAAATAAATAACACAATTCACATGGGAAAAAATGCAGTCTATGTCCATTTATTTTTCATTTATAGCTAGTTTTAAATTCAGTGTTAAGGAGTCTTCTGTAAAAGTGAATCATGTTAATAATCTGTAGCAATCACAAACAGACTTAGGGGTCCTTTTACTAAGGTGCGCTCAAAAATGGCTTGCGGTAGTGTATGCATGGATTTTGGGCGCACGCAGATCCATTTTTCAGCGCACCTTTAAAAAAGGCCTTTTTTCTGCCGAAAATGGACATGCGTCAAAATCAAAATTGCCTCTCGTCCATTTTGAGTCTGAGACCTTACCGCCAGCCATTGACCTAGTGGTAAAGAATCCAGGTGGTAATGACCTACACGTGTCAAATGCCACTTGGTGCGCGTCCGTTATGCATGCCGGAAAATAAATATTTTTCAGACACGCGTATCGGACGTGCGCCAAAAATGAAATTATCGCAAGAAACATGCAGTAATCGGGTGGTAACTCCATTTTGGCACGTGTTGAGCGTGCGTAGACGCTAACATGGCTTAATAAAAGGGCCCCTTATGTAGTTAATGACAAGTCCAACAACTACTACTACTACTACTATTTAGCATTTCTATAGCGCTACAAGGCGTACGCAGCACTGCACAACATAGAGAAAGACAGTCCCTGCTCAAAGAGCTTACAATCTATAGACAAAAAATAAAGTAAGCAATCAAATCAATTAATGTGTACAGGAAGGAGGAGAGGAGGGTATGTGGAGGCGAGTGTTACAAGTGGTTATGAGTCAAAAGCAATGTTAAAGAGGTGAGCTTTCAGTCTAGATTTAAAGGTGGCCAAGGATGGGGCAACAATAGAATGAAAGCTGCTAATAAATCTCCCGGTACTATATGCTGCATTTAGATCATGGGAACTAAGTGTATGTGGCACCCAAAAGTGAGTGCTAAGCTAGTATTCAATAACAAGCAAATTGCACACAAAACAACTAGATTCTATATATGGCGCCTGAAAATTTCATTTGAAAAAAATACACAGGCATATTCTGTAAAGTATGCCTACATTTTATAGAATAGGTTTAAATTTCAACGCGGTATATAGAATTTATTGTTGCTTTTGTATCCCATATTTTCCCACCTATTTGCAGGCTCAATGTGGCTTACATAGTACCGTAATGGCGTTCGCCAACTCCGGTAGAGAAACAAATACAAGGTGATGTTATGCTCGAATAAGGTTCATACATTTCAGACACAATGGGGATCGAAGAGAGAAGAGGTTATGTAGTGTCCATTACGAGCTTTGGTTTTGCTGTGTTGCAGAGTGTAGTCATTTATGTTGGGTCGGTAGGGTATGCCTTTTTGAACAGGTTGGTTTTTAGTGATTTCCTGAAGTTTAGATGGTCATAGATTATTTTCACAGCTTTTTGTAGTGTGTTCCATAATTGTGTGCTTATCTAGGAGAAGCTGGATGCATAGGTTGATTTGTATTTGAGTCCTTTGCAATTTGGGTAGTGGAGATTCAGATATGTTCCTGTTGATCTGATTATGTTTCTAATTGGTAGATCTATGAGGTCTGTCATGTATCCTGGGGCTGCGCCGTAGATAATTTTGTGGACCAGGGTACAGATTTTGAAGTTAATACATTCTTTGATTGGGAGCCAATGCAGTTTTTCTCGGAGGGGTTGGCGCTTTCGAATCGAGTTTTACCAAATATCAGCCTGGCTGCTGTGTTTGAGCGGTCTGGAGGTTCTTTGTGATTATTCTTTACATCCTGCATAAATTCCATTGCAGTAGTCCACAAGGCTTAGTATCATTGATTGTATTAGGTTGTGAAATGTATCCCTCGGGAAGAAAGGTTTCACGCATTTAAGTTTCCACATTGAGTGGAACATTTTCTTAGTTGTGGAGTTCACTTGGCTCTCAAGTGTAAGGTTACAGTCGATTGTGACGCCGGGTATTTCAGCTCTCTGAGATAGGAAGGGTGTGGTCTGGGGTGTTTATAATTGTGGGTTTGTAGGTATTGTGTTGAGATGAGAGGATGCCTGTAGTTAACGGCCATTTATGCTATTTTACTTGTTGTAAATCAACGTGCACAGATTTTAGAAACTCCCACTCTCTGCCCATGGCCATACCCCTTTTCAACTATGTGACTTAATGTAGGCGTACCATCTTACAGAATAGCGAGTTGTGCACGTAAGTCTTAAGTAATGCCAATTAGTGCTGATAATTACTTGTTAGCATCCAATTAACAGCACTGATTAGTTAGTTAACCAAATAAGTTATATGCATTGTTATAGAACTATACCCACTGCGGTAAAAGGGGGCCTTGGCGTGCATAAAAAACATGTGCCGACGCCAGCGCAGGCCCCCTTTTGCCGCAGCTTGGTAAAAGGAGCCCTTTAAAATGAACTTAAAACATTGCTGTTTATGCAAGCTTACAGCTGGGGGAATGAATAAGGATCTGGTTCCTGTCAGTTTAATGTTAGACTAATTTTACTTGTTGAATATGACTTTGTGATCCGCTAAGAACTATGGATTAAGCAGAATATAAGTTGTTTAATAAATAAATAAATATAGAGAATCCTGGGACAAAAGCCATTTTAGAACACTAGCTTGTCAGTAAAGACATGCCTAAATATAGGTGTGAGCACCTACGCCTGCTCTATGAAAGACCTAAATTTATGCGCTTGTATGCGGCAATTGTGTGTGTGTAACTTCCAGTATTCTGGAAAGTGCACACTAAGGGGCCCTTTTACAAAGCATCAGTAAGCCCAATGCGGGCTTAACGCATGCAAACATGGAACTACCACTGGCCCAACGTGGCCGATGGCGGTCGTTCTACCTCAAGCACATGCCATTTGTGGCGCACCAGAAATTTTAAAAAATTTACAGCACAGCACTAACCCAGCAGTAATTGGACATCACGGCGTGCTGCCCGGTTACCACCAGGTTACTGTAGGAGCCCTTTAAATGCTCCCCCCCCCCCCACACACAGCCACATAGTAAGAGTAATCTTACCGCATGGCCATTTTGTTTTAAGGGATCGTTACATGCTGCAGTAAAAAGTTTCCCTGGCACATGGGAAATATGGCCCCCACCGATACTGGTCCATACCCCACCCATTTGTACACCCCCATTGCACTTCCATACTAGAATTTATGTGCCAACTTTAAAGAATAGGTGCGTATATTACTAACACGTAAAGCTGCTAATCAATGCCGATTATTGACAATTAATGGTAATTATGTGTCAATTAAAGTCCAATTAATTAAGTTATGCATGTAAATGAAATATTCTACTTGTGCAACAATACACACAATTTATGAAGTTATGGGGTATTTAATAAAGTAGATGGTTTCCAGACTATAATCGCACAGATGTATTTATATTTCTGTAAACATGGATTTAAAAAAAAAGAGTTAGCAAATATTCCATTGGACCAGATCTGTGGTCGCCATCAGGTCTTAACAGGTGCCTAATTGTCATTGTTTATTCTGCTAAATGGGTATACCTTCTTTAATGAGAAAAGGATGTCCAAGAAGCTCAAGAGGCCTGCTGAGTGAAGTTGAAAGACCATGGTCTAATAGACCAAACACATTATGTTTCAGTTCTGAATTACTTATTTATTTATTTATTTTATTTTATTTTTAGGTACATTTATACCCCACATTTTCCAACTACTTAGGCTAACAATGATTAGCAAATGGTGATTTTTGATATTTCTGCGTACCTTTGAAATACAAGTCAGTCCCTGGAAGGTTTGTTCTGTTCTATCCTTCAGCACAGTTTAATTTTTTTTTCCACTGAGAAGTAGATGGGTGTTAAAATAGGTTAAATACATTTATCAGGCTCTATATGTCCCTTTGACACAATCCTAAATGGTATAAATTAAAAGAATTCATATTATAGTACATTGTTCACTGCAGTAAATCTGAAGGGACTGATGGTTTTCTGCCTTGTGGCAATAACATAAATACGAAGCTTGAAAGATGCTGGATACTAATTAGTTTGGGGCTGCATAGGAACTTAACAGAAGGTAGATGGGAAAGATCAAGTCCTCAGAGCAAAAATGGTTGTCATATTAATCACTACTCAAACTATCTGAACAACAAAAAAATACTGAAAAAATACATTCTTATTCCCCTTCACTTGCATTGTCTTTTATTTTTGTAAATAATTTCATTTGTTGGAGATTAATTATAGCTCAATCAATAAAAATACAAACTAGAAACCAAAAAATGTCAGTAGAAGAGGACCATTTTGGAGAATCAAGGCCTTCCATTTGTACCTGCCCACTATTTTGTCAGCGGTATTACTAAGGTACCCTTTTACCAAACTGTGGTAAGAAGTGGCCTCAGCATGTCCTTATGCAGGTTATTTCTGCTCGCTAAGGCCATTGTTACCGCTGGGGTAAATTGGCCGATTTGTCTATTTTCCCTATTAATGACCATGTACTGATTTTCCCATTAGCATGTAGCCATTAGCATGTGAGGCCCTACCGCTGCCCATTACGTAGGCAGTCAGGGCTCACATGATAATCTGTTAGCAAAGAGCAATGTAGCTGCACTCCCATTCTCCACTACCAGACAGGCCCCCAGCAGCACGTGGGTAGCGCACACACATCCAAAAATTACCATTGGATGTCTCAGTGCGCCCTTCGGTAAGCAATGTTTTGCTGCAGTAAGCATGTGTTAGTGCTTACCACATCTTAGTAAAAGGGCCCCTAAGTTGTGTTATCACCCCCTCACTATGTTATTATGAGAATAATTTTATAACAGGTCACCTAGACTGTGAGAGCAAAATGATGACTATTTATAGCCTATGTTATTAAAGCAAATAGCAGCTTATGCATCATTATGAAATACCAGCACAAATCTTGCGGAAGCTAGAATGAAGCCATGGACATTTAAGTATATTCAGAAGTAGGTATAAATCTCTCCTCTTAGCACACCCACACCAGACTCCCATAAAAGTGTAACATAGTAACACAGTACGTGATGGCTGTAAAAGACCTGTACGGTCCATCCAGTCTGCCCAGGGAGGGAAGGGATTCAGGGACCAGAGTCCAGATGCAGGGATGCCACGGAGGAGAGAGGGGGGAAGAGAGCAGTGCGGTGAACATGAGCCAAGATTGGGTGGGCCTATGCCCACCCAGGCCCACCTGTAGCTACGCCACGGGCGTAAATACCGGCGTGTAGATCTAGGCCAGAGGAGCATATTCTATAATAGTGCACGTAAATTTTGGAACAACCCATGAAATGCCCATTTCCCTGTCTATTTTGATTGACTTGTTAACCCAACTAAGTTTATGCATGTTGTTATAGAATACTCTTGGATTTCGGTGCTGAAAGCTAGGCGTGATATATAGAATCCAGGGGTTAATGTCCACAAGGACGCCAAAGGAATAACATGTATAGAATGTATAGAATGTTTGTACGTTTGGGAAGCTTACCAGGTGCCCTTGGCCTGGATTGGCTGCTGCCGTGGACAGGATGCTGGGCTCGATGGACCCTTGGTCTTTCCCAGTGTGGTATTACTTATGTACTTATGTAAAGTACCATGACACACTTTTTATTTCTTCACACCTAAATTATGGGCACATATTCTAGTATTCTACAAAGCAGGGGTTCTTAACCCAGTCAGTGGGACGTACCAGGCCAGTTAGCTTTTCACGATACCCACAATGAATATGCATGAGATAAATATGCATGCACTAACTCCACTGTACATGAATGTTTACAATCATACCTTGGTCACTATTCCACTGGAGCTCCCAATCTTTTAATGAAAGAAAGTCAATTAGCAGTGAACTGATTACAAAGAACATAATCAGGGTCATCCCTTAGTAACAAATCAATCAACAAAATGCTAATTACATATGCTTTTACAGGCTTGGATTAATCAATTAGTAATTAAGGTGAAGTGCAAATCAAACACCTACCCTAATTGTAGCTCAAGGGCAGAAATGCCTTTTTTGTTGATGGATAGGGGCAATGCTGTTTAAGGGAATGATGAGTGCCCATAATTTGCTGTGCTTCTAGACTGAGCAACATTTGTTGCACTGTGGAAAAAAAGATTTTTCTCTGTGCTTTTGTTAAATTATTCTTTGCATTAGTCACCTTTAAATTATATGTATATGCCGTTCCTTATTCAGAACACGGTGCTTTGATCTTCATCCTGAATAAACTTCTGTGCTTTCCCCAACAGATAGGAGACATGCAACAGGTGTAAATACTTCTGGCAATTTTTCTGAGTCATTACAAAAATACATTTGATTTATTTCCTCTCTTAGGGGGTCTTTTACTAATATGCGCTAGAGCTCGCACTAAAAATCAGCTGGCGCTAAACACTGAGGTTCTCATTATCTGTCGGATTCTATATATCGTGCCTAGCGTTCCGTGCCTAAATCTAAGCGTATTCCATAATAATGTGCATAACTTAATTGGCTTAACAAGCCAATCAGTGTTATTAACAACACTTAGCAAGCAATAATGTAACTGTAATGTATTTATTTTAATTAGTTCATTGTAAGTCACTTTGGGGCTGCAAAACTGCGGCAAAGGGTGGGGTATAAATGACCTGAAATAAATAAATAATGAGTACTGTGGCAATAATTAGAATTTATGTGCAAAACTCGCTAAGTGTATGCTGTATTGAACTGCCCCTCAATTCTAAAGCACACAGTTCAAAAGGGGTGTGGCTATGAGCTAGGAAATGGGCATTTTGTGGGTGTTCCCAAATTTAGGCACGTTGTTATAGAATATGGCCCAGTCCATATAAATCTACATGCAGGGATTTATGCCACATTTCCATTGGTGTAAATGTATGCACATAGTTTTAAGCGCTGGGTTATCAACTAAGCGTATTCTACATTTTATAGAATATGCTTAGGTGAAAATGATTTCTACACGGATTTTCCAAGTGCCATATATAGAATTTCCTCCTATATTTCTATGGGTATCTCGGGATTTACTGCCAGTTGATTTTTAGCATGAGCTAAAAAAGCTAGTGTACTTGAATAAAAGACCCCCTTAGTTACTAATTTCATAAAATAAAAGAAGAAATCACAAAGCTGTGATTAAGTTTAGTAGCATATATCTGATACTAGTTGTCAATTTTTTAGGAAAAGGTAAGCCAACATGAGGCCTACGGCTAAGCAGTAGAACAGATGTTATTCTTGCAGATTGAAACACTAAAATTTAAGAGTAAAAAAAATAATCACTTATAGAAAATGAAAAATTTGAACTTGGTGTGTTGAATAGAGTTTGAAATCCATTAACCTCAAAGGAATTGATATTAGGACTCTTAACAGCTGTATTCTGCTTTACCTAAAAAGACAGATTGATTAAAACATATGTGTGAGCACACTACAAAGATTGCCTATCACACCAAGTTTTAATGGTGGAGATGTGTGGGAAGATATACTGTTTGAGGTAGAATAAATTATTCAGTAATTATATACAGTAACAGATGGAGAGAAAGGAAGTTGGGAACCTTATATATGCATCCTTTTGTACCAGTACTTCATGAAATCTAATTCTACAGTCAATGTTTTTATATTAGGCCTGAGTAAACCAATCTTTATTCTCTAGCAGCATTGCAAAAATAAGGGAACGTTTACACATTTATTTTTTGACTTCACAGAATTGTAGTCACGAGAAGCAGAACACCAAAGAGGCATGAATACCTATGCTAGAAGAGGACATCCATGTATTTCACTGGAGAATTAATTAGTCTGTCTTTTTCGGTGGTATGGGATTCTGCTAACAAAGAAACAAACAAACAAAAAAAGGACATTGTGAGGACTACTTTAAAGGCTCATTTTCAAAGCAAATAGACTTCCATAGGTTACTCAGGGGCTCATTTTCGAAAGAGAAAAATGTTCAAAAAGCAGCATTTGGACATATTTCTTCTCAAAACTTCCAAATCGGTATTTTTGAAACCTATTTTGCAGACATTCATCTATGCAATTTGTCTGCAGTGTGTCCATATCAGAAAGGGGTATGTTGGGGGTATTTCAAAGGTGGGTTTAGGGTGTTTCTAACATTTTTTCATTTTGTTCCATTATGGCTGTAAAACATTCAACACTTGAACGTTTTACAGCCATAATGAAACAAAATGAAAAAGTCAAGGGCTAAAACTTCAACATTTTGATGTAGACCTATTTTTAGAATGAATAAGAAACAAAAAAGATGCTTTAAATGGCCAGATGACCACTGGAGGGAATCAGGGAAGACCTCCCCCCCTTACTCCCTCCCACCAGTGGCCACTGACCCCCTTCCACCCTCCCCCCAAAGATGTGAATAAAAGTAGCACTTACCAGCCTGTATGACAGCTTCAGATGTTGCAGCCAGTTCTATCAGAGCAGCAAGGAGTGGCCAGTGCAGTGGTCTGTAGAGAAGGGGACACAGGTCCATATATCTCACTCTACCTGTTACGCTTGTGGTGGAAAGTGTGAGTCCTCCAAAACTGACTGAAAACCTACTGTACCCACATATAGATGACTCCTTCCCCCATAGGGTCTATTGTAGTGATGTACATTTGGGGGTGGTGAGTTTTAGGTGGGTTTTGGAAGGCTCAGCAGACAGGATAAGGGGGTAATGGTGAGGTGTGTACCTGGGAACTTTTATATGAAGTCCATAGCAGTGCCCTCTAGGGTGCCCCTTTGCCCTCCTGGGATATCCTTGTGGTCAGTCTACTAAGGGGTTCTTTTACAAATTTTGGGCTTGCTAGTGTTTTTAGTGTGCGCTAAAAATAAGTCGGCTTCTTTCACAAAGCCACACTACCAATTCTCAGTGTGGTGAATGAGAGGAAGCCCATTCATTTCCTATGGGCTTCCTCTCATTTGCCGCACAAGGATCCTAGTGCGACTTTGTAAAAGAAGCTCAATGTGTGCTAAATGCTAGAGATGCCCATATATTCCTATGGACATCTCTAGCATTTAGCATGCGCTAATCTTTAGCACACGCTAAAAACACTAGCAAGCCTTTGTCAAAGACACCCTAAGATTCATGACGACTCCTACATCCCAATGGTTTGATTCTGTGTGCTTTGCATTTGGACATGGGATAAACAGACAGAACACAAACCATCTGGCATGTGGCCATTTAAAAAAAAAAAGATAGATGTTTTGCTGTTTCAAAAATGGCTATATTTCATATTTAGGGGGCCCTTTTACTAAGCCACGTAAGCGTCTACTCATGCCCAACATGCGCCAAAATGGAGTTACTGCATGGCTATCGCATGGCTCCTCAAGTAATTTCATTTTTGGCACGCATCCAATACGTGCGTTCAAAAAAATAATTTTTATTTTTGGACGTGCGTATCGGACGCATGCCAAGTGGCATTTAATGCGCTTAGGTCATTACCACCCAGTTACCACGTAAGTCTTTACCGCTAGGTCACTGACTGGCGGTAAGGTCTCAGACCCAAAATGGATGTGCGCCAGTTTAGATTTTGCCACACATCCATTTTTGGCAAAAACTTTAAAAAGGCCTTTTTTTTTTTTTTTACAGGTGCGCTGAAAATGGATCTGCACACGGCCAAAACATGCACCTACACTAGAGCAGCCAATTTTTTGGCAACACCTTAGTAAAAGGACCCCTGAGCCCTTACCGCCACCCATTGACTTAGTGGTAAGGGCTCACACACTACACATGCAGTAATGATGCAGCACGTGCCAATGTGGCTGCTCTGCCGATTACCAATGGGAACACCTCACGTAGTAGAAAATAGAAAAATATTTTTTTCTGCGGGAAATAGTGCACGCCCACTTCGACATTATCACCAGGTAGGTGCGCTAACTGGGCGGTAGTGTCGATTTAGCGCATGGTACATGCATGATTAATCCTACTGCTACTTTGTAAAAGGACCCCTATATTTTTTTAACAGTCTAAACTGGAAATCTTTTGTAATTCACATATCAGTGGGTGGACAGCCTAGACAATTTTTTTGTTGTTTATATTAATAGTGTGTGCAGGGATATTTGGTTACGTAACATTCACAACTCAGTTTTCAAAACATTCACCTTTCTTTTATATGTAAAGAGATTGATATCCATAACAATATACACATTCTTATTCATTAATGTTCTAGACTTTTACACTTTAAAATTGCTGTAAAAGATCAATATGATTGCATTGCATTTTTATAAACAGTATATTAATTATGGTAGCAGTGATCAGTCTCTTTTTGTGCATATGTTTCTGAAAACATCTGGATTAGACCAATGCAATAATGTTCGTATCTTGATCAATCTTCTGTCATATATAAAATACTACATTATTCATTATGAAATATACACGTTTTCTGCATGTTTTAATAACATTTAATTTATTGAACAGATAAACAGCATAAGGCATGGTTTTTGTCTACATTGCATAAGGGATAATGTAAATTATTGGTTTAAAATATGCTGCTTGCTTAGTATTAATATCATTCTAAATCACATTTTATATCACAGTGCATTCTGTAGAAAATATTTATGTTGTAATTTTTCCTAAAATGTCAGATAATTTACCATGTGCATCCCATTAAATCGGGCATTGAATAAAATGTGAAATAATATAAAGGCATTCTTAGATTATGTTGTTGTTTGTAATATATTTGCTGTTTATAGATTATTCAGTTTAGCAGTGAATCATGGAGAAAAAATCCAAATCTTTATTAGTTTGACAATTCAAGAATATTCTGAACTGTTTATAACTACAGCTCCAGAATGTAGCATATTTGGAAATTTGTTTTTTGTCATCTAGGGGCACTACTGAAAGGTATTATGAGCATTTTTAAGAAAGCAAGAAGCAAATCTGAGAGGTAGCCTGGTGGTTAGTGCAACAAGGAACCCAGGTTTAAAATCCCACTTTAGCTCTCTTTTCTTACTTGTGAGCCTTCCAGAAACAGAAAAATACATACTGTACCTAAATATATAAGTCACCTACAAACCTGAAGGCTACTGAAGTGGTGTACATTCAGGTACAGTATCCAGCTTATTTTTGCCGGCCATCTTCCGATATAAATCGGGAGATGGCCGGCGATCTCCTGAACCCGGCCAAATCGGTATAATCGAAAGCCGATTTTGGCCGGCGCCAACTGCTTTCTGTTGCGGAGCCAGCCAAACTTCAAGGCAGGGTACAGAAGACGGGACGGGGCGACGAGATAGCCGGCTTCGCCCAATAATGGAAAAAAGAAAGTCGGCCGTGACGAGAATTTGGTCCGCTTTATTTGGTCCCCTTTTTTCAGGCCCAAGTCCCAAAAAAGTGCCCGAACTGACCAGATGACCACTGGAATTGGGGATCACCTCCCCTGACTTCCCCAGTGGTCACTAACCCCCTCCCACCCTCAAAAAAACAAATTTAAAAACTTTTTTTGCCAGCCTCTATGTCAGCCTCAAATGTCATACTCAGGTCCATTGCAGCAGTATGCAGGTCCCTGGAGCAGTTTTAGTGGGTGCAGTGGACTTCAGGCAGGCGGACCCAGGCCCACACCCCCCACCTGTTACACTTGTGGTGGAAAATGGGAGACCTCCAAAACCCAACTGAAACCACTGTACCCACATGTAGGTGCCCCCCCTTCACCCCTTAGGGCTATGGTACTGGTGTATGGTTGTGGGGAGTGGGGAGTGGGTTTTGGGGGTGTTTTTTGGGGGGGGCTCAGCACCCAAGGTAAGGGAGCTATACACCTGGGAGCTATTTTAACTTTTTTTTAAAAACTTTTTTGAAGTGCCCCCTAGGGTGCCCGGTTGGTGTCCTGGCATGTGAGGGGGACCAGTGCACTACGAATCCTGGCCCCTCCCACAACCAAATGCCTTGGATTTGGCCAGATTTGAGAGCCAGCTTCGGTTTCCATTATGGGCAAAAACCGATGCCAGCCATCTCAAACCCAGCCATCTCTGACATTTGGCTGGCCCCAACCATATTATCGGAAAAAAAGATGGCCGGCCATCTTTTTTGAAGATACGGTTGGCTCCGCCCACTTGCGGAGCCGGCCCCGGAGATGGCCAGCGCCATTCGATTATGCCCCTCCACATATTTTTCTGTTCCTAGAGGGCTTATAATCATAATTTAAAAAAAACAAGTAAAGTGGGATTTAAACCTGGGTCCCTTGGTTTAAGGTCTATTTTACTGGCACGCTAAAGGTGGCCATAGCGCATGGGAAACCCACATGCTAAAGGTAGCGAAGGCCACCTTTTAGGGCACCTTAGTAAACAGACTCCCTAAGTGAACCAATTAGCCTAGCACTTAGTGCACCAAACTTTGAACCTGGGAAACTGGGTTTGATTCCCACTGCAGCTCCTTGTGACTCTGGGCAAGTCACTTAGGGGTCCTTTTACTAAGGTACGCAGAAAATGGCTTGCAGTAGTAGTGGAGGGCTCACAATTTCCTCTATAAGTGTAACAGATAGGGAGAAGAATGGGCCTGGATCCATCTGTCTTCAATGTACTACACCCAGCACTAGACTTCCATGCTGTTTTAATGGACCTGAGTATAATATATGAGGTTGGCATAGAGGCTGGCAAGTAATGTTTTTATCACATTTTGGGGGAGGGCGGGGGTAGGAGGGAGTAAGTGACCACTGAGGAAGTAAGGGGAAGTCACCCCTGATTCCTTCCAGTTGTTATCTGGTCATTTAGGGAACCTTTTGTGCCTTATTCATTATAAAAACAGGTCTAGCACAAAACATCTTAGTGTTAGTCTTTCTAGTGTTTGTTCTGTTCCATTATAGCTGAAAAACGTCTAAGGGTTAGAAACGTCCAAATCCTACCTTTAACATGCCCTCTTGTGATTTGAATGCACTTCTGATGGACTTCATAGAAAAACACCTAAAAATTGGTTTTGAAAATAAAGTAAAGTGGGATTTGAACCTGGGTCCCTTGGTTTACGGTCTATTTTACTGGCACACTAAAGGTGGCCATAGCACATGGGAAACCCACATGCTAAAGGTAGCAAAGGCCACCTTTTAGGGCACCTTAGTAAACAGACTCCCTAAGTGCACCAAATAGCCTAGCACTTAATGCACCAATTAGCCTAGCACTTAGTGCACCAAACTTTGAACTTTGAACCTGGGAAACTGGGTTTGATTCCCACTGCAGCTCCTTGTGACTCTGGGCAAGTCACTTAGGGGTCCTTTTACTGAGACCATCTTTTTTTCCGATAATACGGTTGGGGCCAGCCAAATGCCAGAAATGGCTGGGTTTGAGATGGCCGGCATCGGTTTTTGCCTATAATGGAAACCGAAGCCAGCGATCTCAAATCCGACCAAATCCAAGGCATTTGTGAGAAAAACGTCCAAATGCAGATTTATGCCACTTTTTGGACGTTTTTCTCTTTTGAAAATGAGCCCAAACGTGTCACATCTGTTCATAATTAAAGATCTGTGTGCTTAGACATATATCAAGTTCCTAAACTGAGGCATGGCCTGCCTGAAATAAAAACATTAGAACAAGAATAGAACAGGTGCAGCACCTGGGTCATTGCAGGACAGCACTATAGTGAAATGCAAATGCTGGGGTTGTCTGAGTATTAATGAAATAATGCAGATTATTCATTCTGTTCAACTACACAAATATGCTGTTTATAGTTTTTTTTTTGTTGAAGTGTATGTGCTGAGGGAGTGGTGGCTTTGTTGTAAGCTTTTTTTTCCCCAAAATTATTTTTGCAAATGGCATCTCATTTTGTGTCCAGTGTGGGAATTTGAGTAAGCAGCTCTAGTCATAAGAAAGTTCTGAGCATAACATTTAAGGCTGCCGCAGCAGTTTCATGGATCATTAACAATTTGCTAATATTGTTTTAGCTTGCAAATTAGTGCAGCCTAGTGACTAAGGAAAGGTTCCATAGCTGTCATCAATCAGACTAAGATTCTTCATGCATGAGATGAAAAACGATTTTTAGTCTTTGAGGATCAGACAGCAATTACTGTAACAAAAAGGGGGAAAGCTTCCCTATGTAATATGCTGTTAACCATTAGATTATATTTATATTTTGCCGTATAAGAAAGAAAAATGTGTTTAAATATCTATTTACCCAGCTTGCATATTTTCTGTATGTTTTTTTTAGTACACTGATACGACCTGTTGCTATAGTTGTCTGAATTTTACAAGTTTTCACAAATGTTTTTAAAAGTTTTACACATTTTATATAAGCATTTTTATCAGCACTTCGTGATACAGATTCTCAATATTTGAGAATTCTTTTGCAACTTTATCAGCTTGGGCTTAATTTAAGATTCAGTGATTCTAATAATTTGCCTTTGCCTTCTGTTAAGGAGTTCTATTTACTAGGCATACAGGCTGCTTGTTTTTCCCAGCATTGTGCCAAGGCTTTGGAATAAATTTCTTGAAGAACTAAAGGCACTTAGAGATTATGCAGTTTTCCTGAAATGTTTCAACACTGGTTGTTTGTCAGATATTTTGCATCTTATTCTATAGGTTAGGATTTTAGAGGCGAGCAGAAAGGGTTTGGGGGGACTTTTACAAAGCTGCATTAGCCTTTTTAGCTTGCAGTAAAAATCAGCTGGCAGTAAACACTGAGACACCCATAGGACTATAATGGGTGTCTTGGCGTTTACTGCCAGCTGATTTTTACCATGAGCTAAAAACGATAGCGTGGCTTTGCAAAAGAAGCCCTAAATGTCTGTTTAGGTATGTCTAGAATGTGAAAGATGCTTCTAAAAATAAGCATCACATTGTTTTCATACGATGTCAATAACTGAAAATGATAATAGTGGGGTCAGTTTCTTTGGCACTTTTGGTCTAGTGGATGAGAACTGTAGTCCAAATAGTAGGTTGTGTCCTCCATCCACCCTCCTTATAAGGCAAAACGCACTGATATACTGCATTGTGGAACCAGGCACGGCCCCCACTACAGCCCATTTCCAGTGATTTACCTCCCATATAAGCAGAATTAATTTCCCCATGTCCCCTGCCCTATCGATGTTATGGGAGAAAATAAAACCTACGGGGTCCTTTGACTAAGGTGCACTGAACAATGGTTTGCGGTCGTGTAGGCACGGGTTTTGGGCATGTGCTGATCCATTTTTTTTAGCACGCCTGTAACAAAAGGCCTTTTTTTTTTTGGCCGAAAATGGACATGTGGCAAAATCAAAATTGCTGCACGTCCATTTTGGGTCAGAGATCTTACCACCAGTGTCAAATGCCACTTGGCGTGTGTCCGTTATGCAAGCCTGAAAATAAAAAATATTTTTCAGAAGGGCGTATCTGACGCACGCCAAAAATGAAATTACCACAAGAGCCACGAGGCAGTCGGGTGGCAACTCCATTTTGGCACACGTTGGGCGCATGTAGACACTGACGTGGCTTAGTAAAGGGCCCTCCTGTTTACTACGCTGTGCTAACAGTATAGATGCCCATAATATTCCTATGGGCGTCTACACAGTTCGCGCGTGCTAATTTTTAGCACACGCTAAAAACGCTAGCGCACCTTAGTAAAAAGGGCCCTAAATGTTTCTCTCAAACATGATTAAACTTCTCTTAAAGCTCCTTTGTATTGTAAACAGTCGGCCACCTCTCCTTATTTCAAGTGAGTCTATGCTTAAGAGTCATCTAAGGATCCATTTAAAACTCATATATAAGAAGTCATGAAAGTTTTAGATGATATTCTATTCTTTCATAGTTAGTGTTATTTATAACCACTTCAAAAGAGACAGTATTGTGATGATAGCACAGCATGGCACTTTTCTTCTTTAACAAGGTAGTCAGCTGTTCCTACTACTTACATCAACTCATATAGCTCCTCTCAACAATTCATCATTTGAAATACCCAGTGTACCTGAATATAACTCACCTTGAGCTACTACTGAAAAGGTGTGAGCAAAAATCCAAATCCAAATAAATCTAAGTTGCTCACAGACACTCTCATAAATTTATTTTATTTCTTTAGGGGTCCTTTTACTAAGGTGTGCTGAAAAATGGCCTTCTCTGTTGTAGGCATATGTATTGGACGCACACAGGTCCATTTTTCAGCACACTTGCAAAAAAGGCCTTTTTTGGGGGGCCGAAAATGGACGTGTGGCAAAATAAAAATTGACACGTGTCCATTTTGGCCCTGAGACCTTACGCCACCCACTGACTTAGCGGTAAGGTCTCACGCATTAACCAGGCAGTAATCGTCAGTGTGTGTACACTGCCGATTACTGCCTAGTTAGTGCCACGTGGTAGAAAATAAAAAAATATTTTCTGCTGTACGTATCGGACGTGCATAAAAAATGGAATTACTGCCTGGGGCACGCGGTAGTTCCCCAATCCCTGCCAGCTGAAGACTTCATCCAGCGCTGGTCTGCGGCAGTGCCGCTGCATTGCCTACAGTGGTCTCTCTTCCCCTCAGGTCGAGCACGCTCCTGTTAGTGAAAATTGAGCATGCTCAGTTTCACTAAAAGGAGTGTGCCGGATGTGAGGGGAAGAGAGCAGGGCAGGCAATGCGGCGGCGCCGGAGACCAGCGCTGGACGAAGTCTTCAACGGGCGGGGATTGGGGACACCTGCCAGCCAAGGTATTTGCAGCAGTGGTGCTTCAGCTTGCACGGGTTAGGGATCTCCGCCAGCCAAGGTGTACAGCAGTAGCAGTGGGCAGCGGCGGGGAGGTGACCCACCTTGGGATCTGGCCCCCTCCCACCTACGCCCATGATGTATCTATAAAGGAAAATAAGGACTAGATTCTATATATGGTGCCAAAAAAAATCAGTGCTGAAAAAAGTCCTATTCTACAAGCTGCACTTACAGTTAGGCACAGTTTATAGCGCTTACGCCAGGGAATAACACCTAACTTTAGGCATGGCCATTTTCACCAACTGAAACATAGTGCAAATGTACACACCTAAATTAGGTGTATATCCCCATTATTCTATAACAATGAGTGTTGATTTTAGGAACACCCCTTTTCTGCCCATGCCCCTCCCATTTCCATGCCCCCTTTTTCAGATCATGTGTAAATTTTAGGTGTGAATCCAGCACCTAAATTTATACATGTAAATACCAATTAAATCTAATGCCAATTATTGATGCTAATTAGCTCATTATTCAATTACACTGTGCATTCAAATTAGGTGCGCGCCCAAATTTGCGCACACAATTTTGGTGACTTTTATAGAATTATGTGGTAAGTGTCTACATTCTTTCATAGAACTGGTGCCACGAGGAGGGGCATTTTCGAAAGGGACGTCCAAGTTGCGATTTGGATGTCCTTGCAAAACGGTGAAATCCAGGGGCGGGGAAACCCGTATTTTCGAAACAAGATGGACGTCCATCTTTCATTTCAAAAATACCGTCAGAGACGTCCAAAACCTTAAATTTGGCCGTCCCTAGATTTGGACATCCCTAGATATGGATGTTTCTGACTTTCGGCGATTTTTTCGAAACCAAAGATGTCCATGTGAAAAACGGCCAAATGCAAGCCATTTGGTCATGGGAGGAGTCGGCATTTGTAGTGTACTGGTCCCCCTGACATGCCAGGACACCAATCACCCTAGGGGGCACTGCAGTGGACTTCATAAAATGCTCCCAGGAACATAGCTCCCTTACCTTGTATGCTGAGCCCCCCAACTCCCCCAACACCCACTACCCACAACTGTACACCACTACCATAGCCCTTACGGGTGAAGGGGGGCACCTAGATGTGGGTACAGTGGGTTTGTGGTGGGTTTTGGAGGGCTCGCTGTTTCCTCCACAAACGTAACAGGTAGGGGAGGGATGGGGCTGGGTCCACCTGTCTGAAGTGCACTGCACCCACTAAAACAGCTGCATGTGCTGTCCTAGACCTGAGTATGACATCTGAGGCTGGCACGACATATTTTTAAAGATGATTTTTGAGGGTGGGAGGGGGTTAATGACCACTGGGGGAGTAACGGGAGGTAATCTCCGATTCCCTCTGGTGGTCGTCTGGTCATTCTGGGTACCTTTTTGTGCCTTAGTAGTACGAAAAACACGTCCGGGTGAAAACGTCCAAGTGCTCATCAGGGACGTCCTTGTTTTTTTTTTGATTATGCTCAAGGACGTCCAAGTGTTAGGCACACACAAGTCCCGTCTTCGCTATGCCTCCGACATGCCCCCTTGAACTTTGGTCATCCTTGCGACGGACTGCAGTTAGAGACGTCCTAAATCGGGTTTCGATTATACTGCATCCATCTTCCGATTTATGTCGAAAGATGGACGTCCTCTTTCGAAAATGAGCCCAATAGTCAAGCAAAATTGCTAGTTTTGATAACAATGCTAGCGCGTTTTCCCTCATTGTTTAGAATCATTCACAGTGTGTGTGTGTGTGTATATATGAGAGACAGAGAGAGAGAGAGACTACTGATTTTTTTTTCTTAAAAATGGTAAAGACCTTGGATTAATGTGGTGGAAATATTTAAACCTCTGGAACAAGTTGCTTTTGAAATGAGAATACAACTTTTGTGACAAGGAGTCAAGCTGAAGCTTGATTGGAACTGTGGTTGTGACTATGCATATACGATTTGGGCTGCATAAGAAATTCAGACAAAGGGAATATTCTGACTATGCAGTGTTTTTACATTACTTATTTTTATATATTACACTTCATAGTAAAAATTAGGCAAAAGTATAACATATAAGAAAATCAAGCAGTAAAACAACAACATAGTAGCACAGTAAATGACAGCAGTTAAAGACCCACATGGTCCAGTCTGATTAATAATAATCATCATCATAATATAATCAAGGTACGTTTAGACTCTTTTAGCTCTCTACAAAGGTCCAAAGCAGTTTACACTAAGATAGACTTATTGAATCATGATAACAATGACAGCTTATGATAAATATTTCTGAAACATAAGGGTTTTTAGATTAATGATGACAACGATGATGAAATCCAGAAGTCCACATCTCAGACAGAAAGAAAGAAAAAACATTAAGAGGAAAATTATAAATTTCCCATACAATTAACAATATTACCACATACTCAGCAGAAATTTCACTACGGGCTCATTTTCAAAAGAGAAAAATATCCATAAAGTGTCATAAAGCACCATTTGGATGGATTTCTTCTCAAAACGTCCAAATCGGTATTTTCAAAACTTATTTTGCAGACATTTATCTAAGCATTTCGTCTGCAATGTGTCCAAATCACAAAGAGGCATTTCAAAGGTGGGATTAGGGCGGGCCTAACATTTGGATACTTCACAGGCATAACGGAACAAAACCACAATGTCTAGAACTGTTTTTATAATGACTAAGGCACAAAAATGTGCCATAAATGACCAGATGACCACTGGAGGGAATCAGGGATGACCCCCCCTTTACTCCCCAAGTGGTCACTAACCCCCTTCCACCCCCTAAAAATGTGAATGCAAATATTACTAACTAGTCTCTATGACAGCCTCAGATAATTGGAAATCATATTTATTTATTTATTTATTTATTGCATTTGTATCCCACATTTTCCCACCTATTTGCGGGCTCAGTGTGGCTTACAATACATTGTGAATAATGAAAATACAATTTGTAGCAGTACGATTATGGGTTACATTGTGAAGAGTTATGTGAAGACAAATTCAGAGTCAAAATATCATTAGGGGATAGAACAATGGAGTGTTAAAATGGGGGAATTGATAGGGTGATAAAACAATAGCAAAAGAACATTAGGGTATAACAATTTTATCTGTGGGTAGAGTTTTAAGTGTGGTGAAAATACGGGGGAAGAGAACTCAGAAGAGAGTGTATTGATGCATTTCTATTAGTGTGTATAGACTTCATGTGTTTTGATCCTTGCAATAGATCTTCTCAAAGAGATGAGTCTTCAATAGTTTGCGGAAGTCGGTTAGTTCTTAGATCGTTCTCAGGTTGCGTGGTAGTGTATTCCAGAATTGCGTGCTCATATAAGAGAAGGTTGATGCGTGCAGTACTTTGTATTTTATGCCTACTTTTCTTCCAGAGATAAATACATAAGGCCAATTTCTAAAAGGCATTTGAAAAGTGCTCACCCTCCCTGCAGCTAAAAGACCAAGTTTATGTAGAGGTCATGACCTAGGGTTCTGCCTTGACTGTAGCAGTTCTTTGCTGCCCCTTAGAAGATGCCACTCTAGGCAGCTCCCTTGGCTGCCTCATTGTTAAAACCAGCCCTGATTTTTTGAGCGGTTGGCTGTGAATTGTTAACTGGACAAACAACTTATTATTTTACCCTAGATATACCAGCACCCCTTCTAGCTAGCCCTTCCCTATCTTCGACCCCTAATGTGCCTGAAGCATACCTACCTTATTCGACCCTAACATTACAATGTATTTGTTCCTCTACCGGACTTGGTGAGCGCCTTTACGGTACTATATGTAAGCCACATTGAGCCTGCAAATAGGTGGGAAAATGTGGGATACAAATGTAATAAATAAATAAATAAAATATTATAGCCAGGTCCATTAGAGCAGCATACAGGTCCCTGGAGTAATGTAGTGGTGGGTAAAGTGCACTATAGACAGGTAGACCCAGGCCCATACCCCCCCCCCCCACCTGTTATACTTGTGGTGGAAACTGTGAGCCCTTTAAAACTCACCATAAACCTACTGCACCCACATATAGGTGCCCCATTCACCTGTAAGGGCTTTTGTAGTGGTGTACATTTGGGGTAGTGGGTTTTGGATGGATTTCGGGGGTCTCAGCAATCAAAGTAAGGGAGCAGTGGTGAGATGTGTACCTGGGAGCACTTATATGAAATCCACTGCAGTGCCCCCTAATGTGCTCCATTGCTCTCCTGGAATGTCTGGGGGACCGGTCTGCTAAAAATGCTGGCCCCTCCTATATCCCAAAGGCTTGATTTTCTATGTTTCTCACTTGTGTGTTTGTTTGGTTTTTTTTTCGAAAATGGCGTGAAAAATAAATGCACAGTGCACAAAACCTTTTTACAAACAGCATTTAAAAAAAAAAAAGATGTATTGTGGTTTTGAAAATTGCTTTAGTGCAAAACATCTAAAGTCCGACTTATATGTATTCTTTGACCCATTATACGTGGAGGGGCATTTTCAATATGACATCTATGTTTTGCTCTGATATGACTCTAAACACCTACAGAGGTACCTGTAAAAGAGCTCATAGGTCCTTGAGACACAGGCATAGGTCTTTTACCTATTTTTTCTCTTATCCATTCCGAGCCTAAACAAATGAGGAAGATATAAAACTCACATACTGCAGGAGTTACCGATAACTGCTTAACTTCTCTAGCCCTCACAAATAGCCAAAGGTTCTCCAGAATATTTGAACCTACTTCAAAATTATTATGAAGGGGTTCAAAAAGGGCATTCCTCAATGCAGTAATTTTGCCATTAGTGCTTGACCTTTTTTAAAATTATTATTGCAGTTTTTGCGAGTCACACACTGACCCCTCACTTTCTCGGACTAAGTCTTTGTCAAGACTGTTTTCCAGTGATTGCAGTTACCTATAATCTTCAGTGATCTTGTGCACATATCCCTGATGTAGGCTGTTTTGCCGAAACACAGTGCTGCGACGGGTCCTGAAGAATAAAGGTTTCATTTACTTAATCCATCATCCTGCTATTTTTTTTTCACGGGAGAGCTCTGATGGTCACACTAATCCTTTTCCTTGTATTTGTTGATGTAGTGGAATATGGTCCTCCGCTTCTACGGTGTCCCTCCATTATCCATGTGTTAACCAGTTAGTGTGCGGTAATGTAGATGCCTACTCTCCTCCTCTAACACCCCCCCTCAAAAATACAAAAAAAAAAATATATATATATATACACAGTACATTCTAACAATAATGCAGAATGCATTACCGCATCCTATGCAAGGCTCTTTTTTTTTTTCCTGCATTGGGCATGTGTTAGTACCTAATGCAGCTTAATAAACAGATGTCTTAGGGGCCCTTCTACTAAGCTGCGGTAAAAGGGGGCCTGTGCTAACATCAGTACATGTTTTTGACACATGCTGAGGTTCCCTTTTACTGCAGCGGGTAAAAGGCTGCCTTTTATTTTTCAGGAAAAAAATGGCCGTGAGGTAAGTGAAGCGCCAGTCCTTCAAATTATTAGACATCTTCTCCCAAGTACTACTGTTTAGTAAGTACTGGCAGTTATTTTATTTTTCCGCCAAGACCTGTATTCAGCACTGAGATTGTACAGTCTTAACCTGAACTGAGATGTATGCCACATCAACAGCATTGAGAGACTCCTGAGGCAGGCCCGTTGGCCAAAACACAGCCGTGTCGAGTCTATAGATTGTTCAATAAATACTGCTTCTAAGAGCATTGTCCAGTCTTCCTTTTTGAGTCACCTTTGCTGTTTCCTGTGTGATTGCAAGCTTGTGAGGATTTTTGTTCTTCTGTGTATGCATACACTTACCGTGTGGCCATTTTGATGGGGAACACTTACCTCCACCCATTGAGATAGTGGTAAGAGCTCCTACTCTAACCCAGGATTACCGCTTGTTAAGTTCCAGTGCTTCAAAAATAGGACAGAGTTTTGTAGCACCAGAAATGTCATGCGCTAGGGATGGGAACTACTGCTGAGATCCTGTGGTAGCCTGGTGGTAGTTCTGGATTGGCACGCAGAGGCGGGGGGGGGGGGGACAAAATTCCCCGGGCCTCCAAGGGGGGCCTGGCACCACAGTCCCACCTGCCCTCCCTCAGCTCCGTCGACCATCTGCCACCGGGCCGGGCCCCCTGAATTCAAATCACAGCGCCTCACCACCTCGCTCCATCTTAAAGTGTAGCAGCGGCAGTCTGCAGATCCCCTCCCTTCGGGCCTTCCCGCCCTGTGTCCCGCCCTCACGGAAGTTACGTCAGATGAAGGCGCGGGACACAGGGAGGGAAGGCCCGAAGGGAGGGGATCTGCAGACTGCCACTGCTGCGCTTTCACACGGAGCGAGGTGGTGAGGCGCTATGATTTGAATTCAGGGGCTCGGGCCCGGTGGTGGATGGAGGGGGCCGGGTGGAGGGGGGCGGCGGTGACGACCACCTTATGGGGGGCGGCAGTGGCCCCTTGCCCCAGGCCCGGCCCAGTCTCTCGGCAGCCCTGCGCAGTAAACCCGCTGTGGGCTTTCCGCTGCTTAGTAAAAGGATGTCTTAGGCAGTTAAGTGCTGAATATCACACTTAACCTGATAAAGGGATAGCTGGCCACACAATCCTTGATATCAAGGGTTCCTTTTACAAAGCCGTGGTACTAATTCCCTCTCAGCAAATGCGACGAAGCCCATAGGAATTGAATGGGCTTCGTTGCATTTACCGCACCGGAAATCAGTACAGTGGCTTTGTAAAAGCAGCCCCCAATGCGGTGTCCAAACATGGCCCAGCATTGAGTATCTGGGTATAACAGAGCCCGATGCCAAAAAAACGCTGACCACAGTCTGCTGAATATTTATCCTTTAGACTTGAGTCTGTTTTCAACAAACTCTAAATAAGTGGCGGAAATTAACTAGAGAAACTATTTTTTTTTTTTAAACTGTGAAGCAAAGGAGTCACGTGATGCACTGAGAGAGCAGGACGTGCGTCTCTTGCTCTCCGAGGCCCACCGCCGAAAATCGTCAGAAATCCCCTAGGAATATAACATTTAAACGGAAACTGTAACGGGCACTCCATCTAAAACAGCCATGGACAAATATGTGGAAACGGCGATCAAAATCCTGCCGGCGCGGAGCGTGAAAAAAGAGAAAGAAAAAACGCGCATGGCGGAGCCCAGCGAATTGAAGGCCGCACAACAGAGCGGACAGAGCTTTTCCCCAGAGCAGCTAGCACAACTCACGGCGGCAATGACCCAGGCGCTGGAGCCGAGGTTAGAAACCCTATTGACTCGGGCGCTAGAGCCGCGCTTTGAAAAATTATCTACACAACTCGCTGGGTTTGAAAGTGCACTGGCAGAGACAAAGCAAAGGACCGGAGACCTCGAACAGAGAGTATCTGACCTGGAAGACGCACAAACGCCATTGCTTTCACAGATGGAAAATCTGCAGAAAACGGTGGGTAACCTAACAGATAAAGTTGATGAACTAGAAAACAGAGCACGGCGCAGTAATTTACGGTTAATTGGCATACCAGAGACAGTTGGAGACTCGGTGCTGGCCACGGTAGTGGAGAAATGGCTGACCTCGGAATTCGCTCTGTCAGACCACGCCGGAGCACTATGCTTGGAACGTGTTCATCGTCTAGGCCGTATACAAGATGGCCGACAAACCCCGAGGCCAGTAATAGTAAAGATACATAATTATATCCACAAGATGGAAATTCTGCGAGGCTACAGACTTAAGAGAGATGAAACAAAATATGACGGTAAACTGATTCGCATCTTTCAGGATTTCTCAGCATCCTTACAAGAACGCAGAAGGAAATTCACACCGCTGTGTCGCCGCCTCCATGAGCTGCAGATTCAATTTATGCTTGTATATCCAGCGGTGCTGAGAATTCGCCAAAATGGAAAATGGCAGAATTATGAGAATGTAATGACAGCACAGGAACATATTGCTAAACTGGAACAACACAAGCTAGAACACATGGAAAAACATCCCACTGAGGGAGGAGTGCCCAAATAACGGGACGTTCAGGTATGGAACATTATAAAAGTGAATATGGGGAGGTTAAACACACCTGGACAGAGACTAGGCGGTGGGCCTCGAGCATGGCAGTGACTCCCTTATAATTTCAAGGCACGCTCGGGGTCCGGGGATTAGAAAAAAGATTGCAGAGGATGCAAGGGAAGAGGGAAAGATTGTTGGGGATGGGAAGGGATAGGGTGGGATATGATCATCATGGGACAGTAACAAGGAGTTCAGGGCACTTTAAGAATAAGGATTTAGAGACTGCATGCGAACAGAGGCTGTGGTGGAGAGAGCGACTCTTGTGGGGCATTCGGGGTGTGGCTGGGAGCCCCGGATGCAGCAATAAAATGATATACCTGCGCAGACAACCAAAACAAATTAACTCTTAGCAATAAATTGCGGGTGGTTTCCTGGAATGTGTGTGGCATTACATCCCCCATAAAGCGGAAAAAGATATTGGCTGCCCTCAAACGCCATAAGGTGGGGGTTGCCTGCCTCCAGGAGACCAGACTATCAGAGGAGGAAAATGAGAAATTAAAGCGAGATTGGGTAGGGGAGATATTCTATTCACCAGCCACCAGTAGGAAAGGGGGAACAGCAATTCTAATACACAAAGCTTTAATGTGCACGGCCAAACTTGCATTCAAAGACATATTGGGTAGATACGTGGGAATTCAAATCAATTTACAAGGAACGGAGACCCTCCTGGTATCTGTATATGGCCCTCACACAGCTGCAGCTAGCTTCTACTCTCAATTGCTAACACACTGCCAACAATACACACACTTACACATAGCGGTAGCGGGCGATATGAATCAAGTGATAGATCCGATGTTAGGTAGGTCCACTCAGACACACACAAGCTTGACAAGAACCCCAACACTGTTGGACCTGTTCCTGCAAAAATTGGGATTGCTTGACCCATGGAGATTGCTGCATGGAGAGGAAAAAGACTACACACACACCTCGAGAGCGCATCGTTCACAATCCAGGCTAGACTATATTTTCGCCTCCCCGGGTTTGTTTCAAAGAGTAATAGAAGCCACGATAGGGCCAGAAGAAATATCGGACCACTCGATGGTGTGGTTGGATCTGGAGCCCACAGCTTATTTCAACCAGCCCCCTAGTTGGAGGTTTCCATCCTACCTACATCACTCAAAAGAGTTCCAGGAACACTTACAGGAAAGTTGGGAGGAGTATTGCATACATAATCAGGAACATATGGAGGACCCACTCTTGTTCTGGTCTGCAGCGAAGGCAGTACTAAGAGGGGGGATGATAGCCTTTGTCAGCAAGCGTAACCGGAAGATCACACAGGGTATTGTAGACCTAGAGCGGAAACTCCGAATAGCAATACAACAGTACAGTAGGCGACCTACACAAACACATTACGAAACGCTATTGTCAACAAAAACAGCGCTTAACAGTTTAATACACGAACGTACAACTCGCTCCCTACTTTATAGGAAACACCGCTTACACAAATTCGGGGACAGAACGGGAGGGATGTTGGTCCGTTTAATAAAAGGGATGCGCAAAAGCAATTATATAGCGGCTATATACAAACGTGCGAAGGAAATAACTACTAAACCAGAAGAGATAGCGAGGGTATTTTATAAACATTTTGCTACCTTATATAAGGGGTCATTAGAATCACCAGATATGGGTGCAGCAATCCAAGCATACCTAGGTAGGGTGCAAATGGGGAAGCTCTCAGGAGACCAATTGGCGTCCTTGCACAAACCAATAGAGGCTAGAGAGCTACACAGAGCAGTAGCTGCACTGAAACTACACTCGGCGCCAGGGCCTGACGGCCTATCGGGAGAGTTCTATAAGATGATGAAGGCCCAGATAACAAGACCTTTAATAGAATATCTCAACACAGTGATAGAAGTGGGACACTTTCCACGCCACGCAAATACGGCACTAATAAGTTTGATATACAAGAAAGGCAGGGATCCATTACAGCCTAGTTCCTATAGGCCCATATCGTTAATAAATGTGGAGGCCAAGCTGCTGGCCAGAATATTGGCTGACAGGTTGGCGCCGCTGTTGCCTCAGATAATTCAAGAGGAGCAGGCTGGTTTCGTCAGAGGACGCCACTCGGTAAAAAACGTGCGGAAGCTGCTAATGGCCACGATTGGGGCCTCAGAGGAGACACCCCCAGGGTTGATGGTAAGTCTGGATGCAGAGCGCGCATTTGATCGCGTACTGTGGCCCTTTCTGTTCGAAACCCTGAAATGGATAGGGCTGGAGGGGTGGTTCCTGAAGGCCATATCGACCCTATACACCGGACCGCGGGCGATGGTACTAGTGAACGGGGTCAAAACAGAGGAATTTGGAATACAGAAGGGGACACGTCAGGGATGCCCCATGTCGCCATTACTATTCTTACTAACCTTAGAACCGCTGCTTAACGAGATACGCACAAACAAAGACATACAGGGGATTCAGGTACAAGGAAGAGAGTTAAAAGTGTTAGCTTATGCAGATGATCTGATGCTGCTGTTGAGCCGTCCTCAGACTTCCTTGGATGGGCTCCTCGGCTCCATCATGAACTACGGAGCATTATCGGGTTTCCGTTTGAACCTCACCAAATCGTTAGCACTTCCGTTGGGCTCGCTGCGGAGGCAGGACTGGAGGGGATCATTCCCTTTGCAGTGGGCGGAGGGACAGGTTCAATATCTGGGGGTTACCATCCCATCCGATGTGAAAATACTATATGACAAAAATGTGCCTCCTCTACTAGCGCAGACAAAACGCGTGCTGCAGCTTTGGGGAGAGTTCCCGTTGTCCCTATCGGGGCGTATCAGTCTATTTAACATGATGATAGCCCCCAAGTGGCTTTATCTCTTCCAAATGCTGCCATTACACCTGAGACAAAGAGAAGAACGGGCATTACATAAGATCACGCAAGGGTTCCTGTGGCGGGGGAAGAGACCTAGACTCCCAATTCACATTATTCAAAAACCTAAGGCTCATGGAGGGATGGGTTTACTAAATATAAGATATTTGACAGAAGCATGCTCCATGAGGCACATCAGAGTTTGGTTGACTGGGCAGAGTGAATTTTCAAATACGCAACTGGAGATGTCTATTTCCCCACCACACACCTGGGTTGGTTACTGCACGCAGCCGGTAAGGGGATAGTGGCTAGAATAGGGAGTAATCCATTGATAACATCAGCAAAAGCGACATGGAGGTGGCTTTGCAGGAGACATCACTTTGACTGGAGGACGACGCCATTCTTGCCCCTAAACAATAACCCAGATTTTCCAGAGGGATCCTCTTCAGCGAGCTTCAAAAGATGGAGAGACAAAGGAATACAATACCTATATCAACTTTTGACTGAAGAAGGAACTATACGACCCTTTGGGGAACTTAAACGAGAATATCAGTTAACTCAAACAGATCAGTTTGCCTATCTACAAATCCAACACTATTCAAGGGCATTGGGCTGGATGAACCTCAGTGAAGATGTACAGGACGTGCTGAACACGGCTTTGACACTGGGAGCACAAAACACTGTGCCCCTGCGATACCATCACAAGTTCTTACAAGACACCACGGAGGATATAGACTATGTTAGTAGAGCAGAAGCCTGGGCCAAAGACTTGGAGGCTGGAATAACAGCAGAGATATTCAAAGAACACCTGAGACAGGCCCAGAGTCAAGCAATATACACGAGATACTGGGAACTACAGTATAAATTTGCAATGCGACTATACGTCTCCCCAGCAAGAGCTCAGAAAGCGGGGTTTGGAGAATCGGGAGCATGCCCGCGATGTGGACAGGGGCATGCGACACTCGGCCATATGTTTTGGCAATGTCCCTGCGTGTCAGACTTTTGGTCCAGAATACTGTCCGAAATCAAGATTTACTGGGGCCGCTCCATACGGAGCCATCCACTGATGCTGTTTGGGATCTATCAAAGTGTGAAACCTACATTACCAGGCTTTATAGCCTTTGTAAGACGATCAGTGCTCATTGGAAAAAAGACTATTTTGTTGAGCTGGCGGGAACCCACAACCCCGTCAATAGGCGTCTGGAAGACACAAATGATTGAACTATTGAAACTGGAAAGATGTGGAGTAACAGATTTCTCCTCCGAGGAGGGCAAGAAACTGGAAAAAATATGGGCGCACTTCTGGGATACATTGCAGCCAGCAGCAAGAAGTAAAATCCTAAATTAGTAACTTTTGCCAAGAGTCTGTAGCGTGCACATGGACTCATAATAACTCACGAATTAATAAAGGGTATCAGTTTGTTTGTTGTTTGGGAGGTTGGGGAGAGGGGAGGGAGGGGAAGGGTGGGAGGGGGGGAAAGGAGTTATAGAGGTTGTAAGGGGAATAATAATGCTGTTAACGATGAGCATATATGTGAAGGAATCCTCTTGCAATCATCCATTTTCTGTGTGTATTGTTACTTATTGGAAACCTAATAAAAATGAGTTAAACATAAACTGTGAAGCAAAAATTAGAAACAGTGATTAAAGAATAATACTACTTTAACCCTTCATTGAAAGCCATAGCTGAAGTGAGCACTTTGATTAAAAATAGGTGTACCTTGCTACTGGTGCAAAAGCTGATGGGGAAATGAGCTTAAATATATGGGTACTTTCAACTGCAAGATGGTGATACACATATGAATTATTGGCCCTTTCAAAACATAAACTAACCATGCTCCCTTGAAACCTCTTTGTTCAAAACATCTACCAGTGTAAACAGCAGCTTTTCTAAAATCACTATTTATACTTGCAGCAAAACTAGACAAGCAGAAGCTGCTGTTTACATATTAGGGGCCCTTTTACAAAAACGTGGTAGGTTCTATGTGCATGCAGCGTGCGTCAAAACGAGAATACTGCCAGGGTAGCACGCCCCTTGGTGGTAATTTTGGATTTGGCACATGCCTGAACCGCTGGGACAAATTAATTTTTTCTTTCCTATTGCGCGCGCTGTTTCCAGCATCAATCAGCAGTTGGAGCGTGCCGATCGGTCACCGTGCATGTAGCACACGAGCCCTTACCGCTAGATCAGTGGTTGGCATTAACGGCTCAGGCCATAAGTAGGCACATGCTGGTTTCAATTTTACCGCAGGCCATTTTCCTGGCCCATAGAAAAACAAATTCCCAGATGTGGTAAAAACTGGCCTGGTGCGTGCCAAAAACACATGCCTACACTACCGTGGGCCAGTTTTTACCGTGGCTTAGTAAAAGGACCCCCTCCCAATGCGGTGTTCAGACATGGCCCAGCACTGAATATCAGGCAATAACGCCACCCGTGGCCAAAAAACTCTGACCGCAGCCAGTTGAATATTTATTCCTTAGATTCTTATGCCTGTTTCCACCAAATCCTCTTCAAAAAGGCGCTAAATAAATCCATATTATATATTGTAATATCTGTAATCCCGGTAGCAAACCTTCAGGGGGTGGTAGGCTCCCTTCAGCAGTCCACAAACAAAGTCCTTCCAGACAACACAGCTTTTAGTTCCAAACAGTTTATTTCCCCTCCTCCACAAAATCTCAGTTCAAGGGGGTTAAAGTCCCATTCAGTTTCCAAAATAAAGTAACAAGAAAAAACTTCCCTTTAAATCCAAGTTCTCCCCCAGTTCAACAGCCTGGGTTTCAGTTTTAAAAGTCTTTCCGCTTGGGTGGTTGCAGAATGGCAGTACACCGCCCACAACACAGCTAATTGACTCCTGTGACCACCCACTGCCTTCAGTCCCTGCAACTCTGCCCCAAAATACAATTACAGTCCATGTCAACTGGCTCCTCCAAACCTGGTGTGTTGGTCTCTTCAGCCTCTCCTTCCTCCAAGCACTCCATTAACTCGGCTTCTCTGCTAGGCTGTTGGTTGGAGACCTCCTCCCCCTCCCAGGTGGAAGGAATCTTGTACTGATTTCTAACCCAAGGGAATTGAGCTTTGTCATCCCTGCTCCCCCTTCTGGCCCTCGCCTGCCATAGCAGCTGCTCTTTCCAGTCCTTTTCCCCCTCCCTTTCACGTGGGGGCCATACCGGGTTTGGGACCTTCCCCCCCCCCCCCCGATCCCTTCTTTCAGGGCCTTGTGGGGAATGTAGTCTGGCCCCATACCTCCTCCTGGGCCGCTTTAACCCTCCAACCTCCTTACTATATATATATATATATATATATATACATACACTTTTTTTAACTGTGAAGCAAAAATAAGAAACAGTTATTAAAGAATAACACTGCTTTAATTCCTCATTCAAAGCCATAGCTGAAGTGAGCATGTTGATTAAATATATGTGTGCCTTGCTACTGATGCAAAAGCTGATGGGAAAATGTGTTTAAATATATGGATACTTTCAACTTCAAGATGGCAATACGCATATAAATTACTGGCCCTTTCAAAACATGTAAATAACCACGCTCCCTTGAAACCTCTATGTTAGAATCATCTACCAGTGTAAACAGCAGCTTTTCTAAAATCACTATTTATACTTGCAGCCAAACCAGACATGCAGACGCAGCTGTTTACATATTAAGAGTTCCTTTTACAAAGGTAGTGTAGGCACGGGATTTGGGCGCGCACTGATCCATTTTTCAGTGCACCTGTAAAAAAAAGCCTTTTTAAAAATTTTTGTCAAAAATGGACGTGCTGCAAAATGAAAATTGCAGCATGTACATTTTGGGTCTGACATTTTACCACCAGCCATTGACCTAGCGGTAAAGACTCACGCGGTAACTGGGCGGTAATGACCTACGCGTGCCAAATGTCACTTGCAGGCTCATTTTCAAAAGAGAAGAACGCCCATCTTTCGACATAAATTGGAAGATGGGCGTCCTTCTTACAGGATCATCCAGATCGGTATAATCGAAAGCCAATTTTGGGCATCCCCAACTGCTTTCTGTTGCAGGGATGACCAAAGTTCATGGGGGCATGTCGGAGGCATAGCGAAGGCGGAACTGGGGCGTGCCTAACACATCAAAGCCCTCGACCCATAATGGAACAAAAGGGCGACCCTGACGAGCACTTGGATGACTTTACCTGGTCCTGTTTTTTTTTTTTACGACCAAGGCACAAAAAGGTGCCCGAACTGACCAGATGACCACTGGAGAGAATCGGGGATCACCTCCCCTTACTCCCCCAGTGGTCACTAACCCCCCTCCCACCCTGAAAAAAATCTTTCAAAATATTTTTTGCCAGCCTCAAATATCATACTCAGGTCCATCACAGCAGTATGCAGGTCCCTGGAGCAGTCTTAGTGGGTGGTGGTAAATGTGAGCCCTCCAAAACCCACCAGAAACCCACTGTACCCACATCTAGGTGCCCCCTTCACCCCTTAGGGCTATGGTAGTGGTGTACAGTTGTGGGTAGTGGGTTTTCGGGGGATTTGGGGGGGCTCAGCACACAAGGTAAGGGAGCTATGCACTTGGAAGCAATTTCTGAAGTCCATTGCAGTGCCCCCTAGGGTGCCCGGTTGGTGTTCTGGCATGTCAGGCGGACCAGTGCACTTTGAATGCTGGCTCCTCCCATGACCAAAGGGCTTGCATTTGGTCGTTTCTGAAATGGGCGTCCTTGGTTTCCATTATCACCAAAAATCAGAAACGACCAAGTCTAGGGACCTAAATTTCAGGATTTGGGCGTCCCCGACCGTATTATCGAAATGAAAGATGGACGTCCATCTTGTTTCGATAATACTGTCGGGTACGCCCAAATCTACTGGGACGTTTTGCGAGGACGTCCTCAGCAAATCTTGGGTGTCCCTTTTGATTATGCCCCTCTTGGCATGCGTCCGTTATTTTTCAGACACACATATTGGACGCATACCAAAAATGAAATGACTGCAAGAACCACATGGTAGTAGGGTGGTAGCTCCATTCTGGCGCACATTGGGCACATGTAGATGCTTATGTGGCTTAGTTAAAGGGCCCCTAAATTCCTTTAGTGACCTCTTTGATGTAGGAAGTCCAATTTTTACTAGCTGTGGGCTGTGTTGGAGTTTCACAAAGTGTCTCTAGTAAAGTGTTGTGGTAGCCGTGTTACTCCACTTTTAAAGGTAATAAATAGAAATAAATCAAAACATAGAAGGTTTCTGCAAAAGTCAAGCCTGATTACTGCAATTGCTACTCTAGTTCTGATGACAGTGATTTAAGCTCCTTAGAGTTCTTTTCCTCTACGTAGCATAGTCGGTCTGAACAGACAGAGAACATTTCTGCTGAGGAATATGCTTGCCCAAAACATCCAGAATTCGAACAGCAAATATAACCATTTTCAAAACAGCAAAATGTTTATCTTTTTTCTTTTCAAAAGTGGCCGTTTGCTAGATTTTTTTTTTTTTTTTTGGGGGGGGGGGGGGGGGGTCATAAAAAAAAAAAAGTCCAAGTGAAAAATGCACAAAATCAAGCCATTGGGATGGGATGTAGGAGGAGCCAGCATTCTTAGTACACTTGTCACACAGGCATCCCAGCAGAGTAGTGGGGCACCCTAGTGGGCACTGCAGTAGACTTTGCCTAAAAGCTCCCAGGCATACATCTCACCATTACCCCCTTACATTGTATGGTGAGCCCTCCAAAGCCCACCAAAAACCTATTATACCCAACAGCACACCACTACATCGGGGAGAATTACCTGTTTTAAATGTGATTTGTCTGCTGTCTACACTATCCTATGGTGCTGTCATTGTTCCACATGCCAGAGGCCTCCAAGCATGCATCAATATCAAATGCAGGCTCTAGTCTAGCACTAATGGCCTCTAGCACTCGCTTTTCAGTATCAGGGACTGAGAAGTCACTTCCAGAGAGGACTCAAGAAAGGATGTCAATTTTATATTATCCCCTTCTAGACAGAAGCGAAGCCAGGACGAGGCAGGTTGACGGCGCGGGGGGAGTGAGACCGGACTTCCTCTGGTACACATTTTCAGTGCAACAGGACAAAACAAATAGGCGCTGGCAGAACCCCTGGCACCCCACCTAGCTACGCCACTGCTTATAGACCCCGAAGGGTCTCACCAACAAATCTCCCCAAGCCCAGCATATATTGGGTCAGAGTGATAGGGGTAATGAATCTTTCACCATCCCTAGGACCTCCACCTTAACCGTATCCATGGGAGCAATCAATTGTTCTGGGAGGGGGCGTGTCTGGGATGGAGAGAGCATTTCTGCAGTAATCAGTCAGTGCATCTACATTACCATGTACTAACAGATTAGCACAGGATTAGCATGTGAACCCTTAACATCTACAAAAATAGGTGTTGGTAAATGCTCACATGCTAATACTTTTAATGGCCGCTCACTAATGACAAAATTAGCACATGACCATTAATTTAAAAACTAGGAATATAAGCCATTTCCCAGCAGTGGTAAAAATGGCCTTAATGCATAGGAAAGATTTGTGTAAGGGTGCACTAAGGCCACTTTTTATAGCAGCTTAGTAAAAGGACCCTCTACTGATAAATAGTGTGCATTATTGAGCAACAGGGCACACTATTGATGGCACATGGAAAAAAAAAAGATTTTGTTTTTGTCATTTCAGGTTAAAAATGGCTAAATGACATAGAAAAGTTCATTGACTTTTCCTATGTTGGTTTAAAGAAATCTCTATTAATTAATAACAAACCTCTCAACTCCACCCCCCCCCCAAATAAACACCCTTCCAGCCTCTCTACCTTCTCCCCATCCCTACTTCTTGTTGGTGACACTCTTTTACCATCACTTAGAGATTGGAAGAGTGGATTCACAGCTAGAGACCTTCCCTATACAATCCGAAAGTAGCTTTTAAGTGTACAAAATCGTTATTCCCAATAAATAATCAAAAACAAATACATCAGACTAGTGTCCAGTCTCTTCTCCTGTACCACTATTCACTCAGCCCTACAATGTTTCAGCACCACCTGTAATATAGCTATGCTTAAAATAACTAAGGGACCCTTTTACCAACCAGCAGTACTAAGTGGCCTTAGTGCACCCTTACAAGGGTCATTCCTACGCGCTAAGGCCATTTTTACTACAGGGGAGTAAAATAATATTAATGACCATATACTAATATTCCCATATGCTAATAACCCAATTCGAAAGTGCCAAACCCCTCCGAGAAAAGCTGCATTGGCTCCCAATCAAAGAAAGGACCATCTTCAAAATCTGCACTTTGGTCCACAGGATACATGATAGACCTTATAGACAGTGGTGTGCTGGAGCAGGCTTTCATGGGCTCGCGAGACCCGTTTGTTAAATTTTGAGGAATTTTGGGAGCCGGTTGTTAAAGTAGGCCCTCCATGGCTACTTTAACCACTGGCTCCCAAAATGTGGGCTCGGGCCCCCACCTCAATTCTCTTTTACTTTGCTGGTGGGGATGCTGAGCTTCGCCAACCAAGTGAATAGACTGCTGCTGCTCCCCGCAACCTGATTTCCAGCTCTGAGCAACAGGCTGGGACTTCTCCTGCATGTGCAACTACTACTACTTAACATTTCTAAAGCGCTACTAGGGTTAGGCAGCGCTGTACAATTTCACAAAGAAAGACAGTCCCTGCTCAAAGAAGCTTACAATCTAAAGGACAAAAATGTGCAGTCCCAGCTTGCTGCTCAGAGCCAGAAACAAGCAGTGGGGTGTGGTGGCAGTCCATAGCATGCCTATATGAGGTGGAGAGAGAGGGGTATGCGTTATCCCCCCAGTCCACCCATGCCCCCCCCCCCCCCCCCAAATTGCAGGGCTGGCTTTGCCCAGAGAGAGAGAGAGAGAGAGAGAGACCGTTGTTAAAAATTTACCAGCACACCCCTGCTTATAGAACTACCATTAAGAAACAGTATCGGATCATCACGATCCTACCTAAACCTACATTACCCAAACTGCAAAGGACTTAAATACACAACAACTTACGCACCCGGCTTCTCCTACATAAGCACACAACTATGGAACGGGTTCCCTAAAGCTGTAAAAACAATCCATGACCACCTAAACTTCAGGAAATCACTAAAAACCACCCTCTTCAAAAAGGCCTACCCCAATGATCCAACGTAAACCCTTCACCCAGCAACACAGTATGATCGTACCAGACAATATACAATCTTCATTACCTTCAACCCTCTATAATTACCTCATTCAAGCACTATGCATCCATGTATTTGTTATCAACCGACCTTGCGATTGCTTTGATGGTATTATGTAAGCCACATTGAGCCTGCATATCGGTGGGAAAATGTGGGGTAAAAATGTAACAAATAAATAAATAAATAAATTCTTATTAGCAGATGAGCCCCTACTGCCATCTATTTTGGAGGCGGTAGGGATCCATGTGCTAAATGTGTGTTAATCGGTTACGGTGATGCCCATGCGCTGATTAGCATAGAACATGCCCACTCTCTGCCCCCAGACCCACCCCAGTGCTAAAACAATTATTTTATTTTTTAGCACATGGGTAGCATATGCACATCCAAAACTTAGGTGCCCTTTTACTAAGGTGTGCCCAAAAGTGGCCTGCACTGGAGTAGGTGCATGTTTTCGACATGCGCTGGTCCATTTCCTGAGCACACCTGAAAAAAAAAGGGATATTTTTCATTGTGCCAGAAAATGGACGTGTGACAAAATGAAAACCAGTGTGCATCCCTTTTTGGCCTGAGACCTTAATGCCACACATTGACTTAGCGGAGAAGTCTCATGTGCTAACCGGGTGCTAAGGGTCCAGTGCATGCCAACTGCCGATTACCGCCAGGTAAGCGCCCTGCAGTAGCAAATAGAAAATACTTTCTACCATGTGTTTTTGGCACGCAGCAAAAATGGAATTACCACCCGGGGCATGTGGTAGCCGGGTGGTAGTGCTAATTTGACTTGTGTTGGGTGTGCGTAGCAGTGGCGTAGTCAAGGGTGGGCTTGGGTGGGCCCAGGCCCACCCACTTTGGGTTCAGGCCCACCCAGTAGCAGCATACCTATGATGTGGTTGGCAGGGATCCCCAAGCCCCACCAGCCAAAAACTCCCAACAAGTGTCCCTCCTGCACACCTTGTAAATAGCAGATCTTCGCCTGCAGTGAGCAGTGACATACATACTGCTCGCACCAGCCCCACAGCCTTCCTTCTCATGTATTTCTGCCTAGGTTGAAACAGGAAGCTGCATCAGAGGGAAGGGTGTGGGGCCAACATGAGCAGTGTGTATTAGTTGCTGCGTGCTGCTGGTGAAAATCTGTTATTTAAAAGGTATACGGGAGAGGGGGGATGTTTGAGAGACCATCCTGCTTATAATCGAACGAGAAAAACGCCCAAGAGCCGACCTAAATCGGGAGATGGACGTTAATCTCACAAAAACGAGTAAATCCATATAATCGAAAGCAATGTTTCAGTGCGTCCGTGTCGCTCGTACGTGGACGTAAAAACGCCCAAATAAGAGGCGTGTCGGGGGCGTGTTAGGGGCGGTGATACGACGTGGACGGGTACAACGTATAACGAATAGCGAAAGGGCTCTGGTTGAGCGGGAAGATGGGCGTAATATGATGGACCCGAAATAAAAGCGACCAGAGCAAGGGGGAAAGTGTCTTTAGACTCATTAGCGATTGTGTGTAGTTGGAGAGTGGCGATATTGTTGGTGGAAGAGCTGAAGTGGTGGTTGCAGAGAGAAAGCCGAGCGTGTTCAGTACCTGTGACGGTCGTCTGTGTGCCCTGCCTCTTTTTGTGTCTTACCCTTTCACCGTTCCTTACTCCTACTCCTTTGCTCTATCGCCCCTTCCCCTCCCCCTCCCCCTATCCCTCCCCATTCACTCTTCCCACGTGTATACTGTATTCCATGACCTCCGTTTGTCTCTGTGTGCCTGTACTGTTTGGCGAGTGAGTGGCCAGAGGGGCGTAGTGCCTGGAAGTGACAGATCTGTGTGTGTTGCTGTTTGACTACTAGTCCTAATACTTGCACTGGTGGTGGGGATATGGATGCACTTAATGCACTTGTGGCATTCATGCTACACGAAGAGGCCACCCACCGCAGGAGGTATTCACGGCCCCGAGTGTTTAGGCCCCGCACCACCTTCCTACAACTCACTGACCAGCAGTGTCTAACAAGGTTCAGGTTTGATAGGGCCACCATTCGTCAGCTGTGTGAGCAGCTGAAACCCCTCCTTCAGCCCCAGACACGTAGGAATAACCCCATCCCTGCCCACCTCAAAATCACTTCCGCTCTCTCTGTCCTGGCCACTGGCAGTTTTCAATCCGTATTAGCTGCTAACACAGGCCTCACCCAGGCTTCTATTTCACACTGTCTCACCCAGTTCCTGGATGCCTTCATAACTCACACCTCACACTACATCACTTTCCCCACCACCCCCCAGGCTCTGCACAACAACATGGCCGCCTTCTATGCTGTTGCTAGATTCCCCTCGGTCATCGGTGTGATAGACTGCACACACGTAGCCCTCAGACCCCCCCGGGCACACGAAGCCACCTACAGAAATAGGAAGGCATTTCATTCTATGAACATGCAAGTTGTATGTGATGCCCAGGGGGAGATATTAGACGTGTGTGCCAGGTACCCCGACTCCAGCCACGAAGCCTACATCCTACAGCACTCGGGCATCTTCCGCAGGTTCGAGCAAGGGGAGTTCATTGGTGGATGGCTACTAGGTAAGTGCAACATGCATGTACCACCCATACTAGACCTCCTCCACTGGGCAACCCTCCGCCCTGGCTTCCTCCACCACAACCCACTATCCAAATCCCCCCGCCCCCCTGTACCTGCTCCAAGCGATACACACTCATCTATCTCATTCTGCTTTTCTGCAAAGGTGACCGAGGCTACCCGCAGAGGACATGGCTCATGACCCCCCTGATCCACCCACAACCAGGGCCAGAAGAAACCTACAACAGGAAACATCGCAGCACCCGGGGGATCATTGAGCGCACCTTTGGTTTATTGAAAAACCGCTTCCGCTGTCTGGACCGGTCTGGAGGAGAGCTGCTCTACAGTCCAGAAAAGGTGGCCAAGATCTTTGTGGCGTGCTGTATGTTACACAATTTGGCCCAGCGCAGAGGACAGCCTCTCCCAGAGGAGCCACAGCCACCACCAGAAGAGGCCCCAGATGAGCTGGAAGAGGAGCCCCCTCCACCCCCAGCCCACAGAGCAGAGCTCAATGCCTACCAGCTTGGCGTAAGAGCAAGACAAAGACTCATTGAAACAAGTTTTAGGTGAATGTAAGTGAGCATTTATTTTTTACATACAGTGCATATGTGTTTGGTGAACCCCACCACCACCACCACCACCCCCCCCCTCCCACACCCACCCCCCTCCCACCAACCCTCACCCTACAGCATGTCCCATCATTTTCCCCTTCCCTTCCCCCGTCCCCTCCTACCCCTCCCACGCCCTTCCTTTGCAGCTGGTGCTGCACGGGAAGTCTCTTCCCCCTCTTCGGAGCTGCTGCTCCCAGTGTCCTCCTCCCTATCCCCACGGCAGCCTGCGGCTTCGGCTGCACCGTGGAAATCGGGCCACCTTCTTGGTTGTAGTGGTCTGGCCACAGGACCCAGAATGGGAGAAGCAGGAGTGGGTGCGGAGGCTGAGGAGCGCAATGCCCACCTCTTAGCTGGTGGTTGCTGGTGGTCAGTGGAGGAGGAGGTTGATGGCAGGGGCTGCTCCAGCAGCACGGGGGCTGGAGTAGGCGCGGTGCCCTGAGGGTGCAGGTGTTGGATGCTCTGCTCCAGCCGTCTCAGTTGCTGGAGCACCTCCTGGTGGCCTTCACGTTGCGCCTGGAGGAGTTCTTGGTGTGCTCGCTGCTGTGCCTCCAGTGCTTGGCGCTGCAGCTCCAGTTTCTGCTGGCGGTACTCCTCCAAGCGCACGTTGTGGCGGAGTAGTTCCGTGGCCAGCCGCAGGAGTTGCCTCCTTTGGGCGGATGGCCTCTGGCGGGGAGCTGGGCCCTCCTCCTCCTCACCAAAGTCCTCCGGTGCTGGAGGTGCGGCCTCTGCTGGTGCAGGTGGTGGTGGTGGTGGCAGAGCCTGGACAGCTGGTGCAGGTGGTGGTGGTGGTGGTGGCAGAGGCTGGACAGCTGGTGCAGGTGGTGGTGGTGGTGCTGGCAGAGGCTGGACAGCCGGTGCAGGTGGTGGTGGTGGTGCTGGCAGAGGCTGGACAGCCGGTGCAGGTGGTGGTGGTGGTGCTGGCAGAGGCTGGACAGCTGGTGGTGGTAGAGGCTGGACAGCTGGTGCAGGTGGTGGTGGACGCGGAGGATGCACAGCTGGTGCAGGTGGTGGAGGCTGGACTGCTGGTGCTGCAGGCTGTGGAGGTTGAGGCTGGACGGATGGTGTAGGGCGTTGGCCTTGCAGGCCACTAGGGCCAGCCTCCTCTGAGTCTTCACCTGTATAGCACAAGAGTGAGGAATAGTGTTGGTGCAAATAACCCACTTTTGTCTTTCAGCATTCATATACATTGGTATGTCCCCCAACCTGATGACCCAGCAAAGAGATGGTGAGGAGAAATGGAATTGACACGGGTACAAAAGAGAGAGGCCCGCAGGCAGCTGGGTAGAGGTGGTGGATGAGCAGCCAAGAGAAGGACACCACTCACAACGTTGTGCACAAGCTGTTAGTTGTATAATTGTTAAATTGAACAACATTGCAGCATGTGTTGTGTTACTACTGACTTGCTAAACTGCATAGAACTGCTTTATGACCCCCATTACAGGCTCCTTCAGTTGAATGCATGTGTCCCACACTCAGTAGAGCACAGAGGTCACAGGAGGAACTAGGCACAGTTTGGTAAAATGGGAAAATAGGAGGGAGTAGTAGGGAAGGACGGCCCCCAGAGTTCTGCCACAGTAGTAACCTACACACACCCATAGGAGCCAACTGGAAAGTAGTATTGGGGGTGCTAAGCCCAGTGACCAACACTCCTCCCTGCACAGCTACATGATCTTTCCTCAATATTGGGGGTGCTCACACACACACACAGCACCCACCCTGTCTGCTTGCTCCTATAACACACATGACCACTACCACTACTCAAATAGAGCTTACAATTAATTCTATAAATATGGGCACACAGGACAAGTAAGAGGAAACCCAATGACAATGGTAGGGATAGGGAGTAAGGGTAGAGAGCTAGTGAGTAGGGGTTACCAGGTCACAACAGCATCATAAAGGTGGCCTGTTAATATACAGAAAGACAGCCAGAGATACTCCCCCCCCCCCACCCCCACCCCCACCTACCTCCCTCCTCCTGCCCCCCACTCCTCACCTCCCTCCCCCTGACCCCAACTTCTATAACACAAGTGTACTGCAGCACAACAGATACCCCAACTGCATAATGAAACACCTACCCGAGTCCTCAGCCTGGCCCGAGGTGTCCATGGAGCCAATCCCGTGGATGCCCTCCTGGGGTAGGAGGGAGTACACCATCAGCTCGATGGGTGTAAGGTTGGCAGTATCATTGCCTGGGGGATTGGCCCCTGCCTTCCTCCGAACATCCCTCCTCAGCTTCCGCCACTTCCTCTTGCAGTCCTCCACGTCTCTCCCAGCATGGAAGACAGCATTCAGGCTGTCCCGTACTGCCTCCCATTCCCGCTGCTTTACTGTTGCTGCCAGCCTCTGCCCTGTGGGAGCAAACAGACTCCGGTGCCGCTGTACAATTTCTTGTACCAGGAGCTCCACCTCTGCCTCGAGAAAATTACCCTTCCGGGTCGGCGGCATGCGTGGTGGCATTGTACCAATGGTGTTTTCGAAAATACGGAGTGGGCGTTTATATAGGCGCCAAGAACGCCCATTGAGACGGGGGAATAGGCGTTTCTGATTTGGGCACTACTTTTTCAATTATACACATAATTCCTAAGCGTGCCCAGCTCAGATAGCGATTAGGAACACATGGTTTCGATTATGAGTAGATAAGTATGGGCGTCTCCACCTGCCTTCCCTTTCTTCATTGCCATTTTACCTGCCATTTCCTGCACTGAGACCTTGCCCGATGTTCGTAATAATCAGTTACAGGGTTTTACCCTCACTTAGCATGCTTGGGTACACCTGTGTATTTAGGGGGGGGGGGGGGGAATTATTGTTGGCCCTCAGCCACCACGCCTTCCGTTTCCTGTCTTCCACATCGCCTGATGCTCCCTTCCTTTCTCCCATTCTCTCTGCCTGGTTGTAGCAGGCAGTGTGTGGGGGCCACGAATTTGCTACACTCACCCCAAATCAAGCACCCCTCGGTAAGGGTCATTTCAATCAGGGAGATGTGCAGCTAATGTTCCAGAAGATAAAAGGCGCACTACACAGTCTTGAAACAGACGTTCATGGTAAGCTCTCATTTGTCTGCCACCTCTTCTCTTTGTGCTCATAGTCAAGGAGTGTGCATTCACTGTATTTATGTAGTCTGGAGTCAGATGTTAGGTAGCTCTGTTTTCACCAGGTTCCTGTGCACTGTACTGTGGGGTTGGCAGGTCCTCAGTGGTGTGGTCCAGCGGTTGGAGGTGCTGTATTGGTTCCCGGTAGCTTCCATCTTCCTTGTTTATGTGGTGTACCCCAGTCCCCATTTATGAAGTGGCCACCCATTCTCAAGGTCCATAGGCGGGGGAGGGGAGAATGATTAATGCAATGGATGTGTATAGCACATTATGGACCACCTTCCTAAATTGCTCCATAGGTAGTAGGGTAGGGAACATGCACATTACATTGTTTTTAATCGGTAGCCTGGACAAAATGATCGAGGTGGCTACAGGTAGTGCCACTGAGGCCTATGACGTGGTGGTGAGGGAAAGGGGTGTGTGTACAGGTACCAACCCAAAGTAACTGGTGGTGGCTAAAGCCTGATGGCTGCTGTGGCCTAGTGGTTAGAGCACCAGCCTTATAATCATAAGGTTGCTGGTTCAAATCCCACCTAAGGCAAGTCAGTTCAGCGACAAAGTTTGACACAAACCCAGAATACTTGAATGTAACACACCTTGATTGACTACTGGAGAAAGTGTGATCACACCTGCAAATAATGAGCACCATTTTTATTTGTGGCCTTCCCTAACACAAGTATTACATTGCAACTGTGATGAAGTAACCATCCATCTATTGGGTTTCCCATTGTTTCCCTTTTGCTCCTCAGCATTATATACCATAGCTGATGTATTCAATGTGAAAATATGAGCCAGCTGTTTGTATTGTAGGTCCTTCTTGCCCCCCCCCCCCACCCCACCAATGTGGCTTGTGGGTAAGGATATGTGTCCATCAGACAGCAAACACTTTGTATGTGGTACCTGGAGTTATGTGGAAGTGTGTACCTGGCAGATCACACGTGGTACACTATTAATCTCTTATTGATGGCACTCTGTATTGTGGGTCAGTATGGTGGAGGGGAGGGAGGGAGGAAGGGAGAGAGAGATGCTGGCTGGCCATTTTTATTAATGAACACAAATATCCATCCAGTCTCCCCGGCCCAACCCCCCTGCACATATGGGCCATGCAGGTTGGAATGAACAGGTGGCGTTCTGTCTGGCCAACATTCTCAGACATACATCACCTTCTCATTCACACAGCACATTTAATGCTATGCATATTGCTGCCTCCTTCCTCTCAACTCAACAGCACCATTTGGTGATATGTAATGCACAAGGGAGACAAACACACACACACACCCTGATAGTTATATTATAACAAAAATTTATTTGGCCCCCATCCCCACCCCCACCCCTACAAAATAACCCCAACAATGCCATCCTCCCCCCCACAACTCCCCACACACCCCAACAATTCCCTCCCCCACCCCCCACAGAACCCCCAACATTTCCCTCCCCCCCCACACACAACCCCAACAATTCCCTCCCTCCCTCCCCCCACACACACAACACCAACAGGCCCCCCTATTTAAATTAAGGGCGGCCACGCCCTCTTAGTAAGGCCCTCTGTAGCAGGGCAATGAGCAGCCCCAGCAGTACCCTTAGTGGGCCCTGGAGCTGCTCATTGCCCTGCCGTAGGGCTGTCACCTCCTGCAGCAGCTGGTGCTGGCCAACTATAATCTGCTGCTGGCCATCTACCAGCTGCTGCAGGAGGCGCACTACAGTCGCCGGCCCAAAGGCTGGAGGTGGGCCAGGGGACACGGATGATGGCCCAGGGGATGGAGGTGGGCCAGGGGACACAGAAGCTGGCCCAGGGGATGGAGGTGGGCCAGGGGACACAGAAGCTGGCCCAGGGGATGGAGGTGGGCCAGGCGATGGTGCTGCAGGTGGGGAGGGGTCCTCATGCAGGTCTATAATGAGGACTCCCTCCTCCAAGTCCTCCTCCTCCTCTTCTTGCTGGTGGCCCGCCTCCTGGCCTGGCTCCTGCTCCTCCTCTTCCTCCATGTGCCCCTCCTCCTGCTCTTCCTCCTCCTCCTCCTCCTCCTCCTGGGGGTGGTGGCCCTCCTCATCCTGGCGCTCACTTTCCTGCTGGTGGAGCCCTGTGTATGTAAAAGGAGTGTGATTGAGATCAGTGCATACACCATGGCTTGCATAGTGCAGTAGCTGGGTGGCATGGGGCAGGGTGTGGTAAGGCGTAGCCTATGCCCATGGGGAATGAGCTGCATCAGATGACATGAAACAGAACCCTGGACCCTCCTCTGACACACACCACGCAGGACATGTGGCCATACCAAATTCATTGCTGACCAGCATGTTTGCATTGTGAAATGCAACGAGGGGTTGATGGGCAGTTGTTGTAGGAGTTATTGGGGGGGGGGGGCAGTGGGAAGGGTGTTGAGCACAATTCTTTTATGTGATTTAGGCCATAACATGCAGTAAAAGTAGGGCCTCAGGCAGCTGTACCAGGACACAGTAATCAGCCACCACAATAAGGGGAATAGTAAAGTGTGGCATATCATCTCATTCATCTCGGGAGGATGGTCGGACGTTGCAAGCATGCTCATGGGAGAACCCCTGCAACCTGCATCCTTGATCTGGGACAGATATGGTATTACTTACTAGGTGGCTATTAGGCACATGGGAAGTGATATTGTACAACACATTTGCTTTATTCATGAAATGTATGTAGTAATGTGTACAGGTGTCCTGTTTTTGAATACTTACGGCGAGCCCTGAGGTGCCTTCGCACCGCCCGGATGAGCTCAGGCCTCTCCCGCCTCACCCGCCGGAACCGCCTCCTTAAGGACTCGAGGTCCCGGTGGACTCCAAAGCGTCTGTAAGATATAAGTTTGTAGAGCAGGGGTCAGGGGTGTTGGTCCTTTTTGTCCTCTGCACACATTAATTTGCTATTCACATACCAGAGAGAGAGGGTCTACAGTGTTGGGGGGGGGGGGGCACCTCCATTGGTAGTGAATCATAGGAGCCACCTTTTTAACATTTTGGGGGGTGGAACCCCCAGTGGAGATGACCCCTCCCTCCATACATATTTGATATTGGGGGTGGGGTGGTGAAGCACCCACAGCAGCCACCGAGTTGGTTCCTATGCAGATGATGGCAGAGAGGTGGGCATGAGGCCAGACAGTACCGTTTGTATACATTCTAATGTATGCTTGTTAAACTACTTTATATGTGTTATCATGACCATGTTATAAAGTATGGTATAGGTTTCATTGGTCTCATGCTTGCACTATTTGGAGGCGTTGTAACCCACTGGCTGCAAAGAGGGGTGGAAAATGTGGCCTTCACATAACTAACGAAATTTTCACATAACACTAATAGCATAGTGACGATAGTAACCTAACGAAATACATTCTTGTAGGGATGTGGGAATGGTGGTCGTTTAAATAACATACAAATTATTAGTGATTGTGCATGTTCCTATATTACTCATGATCCTTGCATGGACACTCCAGTTACTGCTGGTAACATTGATGACGGAGCTGTTATATGTGTAGGTACAGGAGGGGAGGGGGGTTGGGCCATAACCTTACCTTTCCAATCATTCCCGGATGCGGGACCAGGCTCGCATGGCCTGCAGCCTGGGGGGCAGGTGGTGATGTTGTATAAATAGTCGGTGCCGGTGCCTTAGGCACAGCCTGACGAGGAGCAAACTTTCTTCTTCTCCAAAATTGGGCTCTCGCCGCTGTGCCATTTTTCCACGTGTTGGAAAAGAAGTGCCTTATATAGATGACCTTGCGTGAGGGACGTCGTTTCATGCACAGCTCCATATATGGATGACCATTCCATATATGGCCCCTATCAGCACGTGGACGCCCTCGTAAGCATAGACGTCTTTGACGTGCACATGCCTGCAGGAGTGTGAAACGTGCCTTATATAGATGACGCACCCCACCCGACCCTTTTCACATATACACAATATGCATTTACTGCATGTTTAGTAGGTGTACAGTGCATGCAGATCCGGACATTCAGATGGGCACATATGATGGAAGATTTGGTGGAGCAGTAGGTGTACAGTGCATGCAGATCCGGATATTCAGATGGGCACATATGATGGAAGTATGGGTGGAGCAGCATGATATGTCTGTAGTTGACACATATATGCGTTCCTCATATATTTCCGTACCCAGATGGCATGAACAACATGTATTGTACTTGCGATACACCTATGTACATTATTTTTCACACCACGTGATTTGGTCGTTTGCACCTGCAATAGTCGACCGTGTTAGGGCGCCCAATTTAGTCACGCTTATGCGCTCGTCATTTGATTGTTTTCTTACAGGGATAATCGATTGTCGAAAAACGCCCACACTATTTTTCCATTATACAGGTCTATTTTTGGACGTTATCGTAAGAACGCCCTAATTCGTACTTGGACGATCTTTCCATTTTGCCCCTCTATATGGCATGCAGGTGAGAGGAAAGACCAAATCACCTGTGGGACGGGGTGAGGTTCTTCTGCCCACCCATCTTGAGCCCAGGCCCACCCAAAATTGGGTGTCTGGCTACGCCCCTGGTGCATAGGCACCTTCGTGCCTTAGGAAAAGGGTCCCTTACTGCAGGTTGCCTCAGCACACCCTGCAGCAGGCCATTTTTTGCTGCATTAAGTACGTGTTAGTGCTTTCCGCAGCCTTGTGAAAGGGTCCATAATTCTGAAAGGTATAAGTAATCATATAAAGGGATCACAAGTACCTCTCTTTCCAAATCAATCTACCCCAGTAGCTTAAAATATTCACTATCAACATCAGGAGCAAACAACTTTGCCTCTTTGGTTTGATGACCTTCTCTATACACCATAGACGTAGTTTTGAGGGGAATTGAAAGGCTGTGCCCCTCCGCCAACTGCGCCACATATCGGCCCTGTTTTGACTCCTCTCCCGTTCCCACTGCTAATATGACCTCTCTACTCCTTGCTTCCATCCCCACAGTAAGGGGGGGGGGGGGGAGTTTGCAATGTGGGCTATTGTTAAGACAGGTTATTTTCTGTTAAAACTGAATTATTAGTAATCAGATCTCATTTGATAAAATGAGACCTGTGCTAAAATAACACGAATTATGTAAAATAATCCATCTTAATGGAAGCCCACGTTAATACCTTCCCCCCTAAACTGGGAAATGACATCAATGCTGTAATCCCTGAAATATAAAAAAATCTTGAAACTTTAAGCAGTCAGGGGCCCTTTTACTAAGCTGCGAAGGTACCTACACACGCCCAACATGTGCCAATTCGGAACTACCGCCTGGCTACCGTGTGGCCCGGGCGGTAATTTCATTTTTTACGCATGCTGGAAAATTTCTGGCAGATGGCACTTACCGAGTGGTAATTGGAATGGTGAACGCGCTGACGATTACCGCCCAGTTAACACGTGAGACTGTACTGCTAAGTCAACAGGTGGCAGTACGTTCTCAGGCCCAAAATGGACGTGCGCCAATTTTCATTTTGCTGCATGTCCAACTTTGGCCAAAAAAAGGGCCTTTTCTTGCAGATGCGCTGAACAATAAACCTGCACGCGTTCAATACAAGCGTCTATAACAGCGCACTTTAATAAAAGGACCCCTCAATGAGCCTATTCAATCTTATTGCAGGCTTTCCTGAAGAGGAAAATCATATAAATGTATAAACCAGTTCTGGGGTGGGGGGTGGGGTAGGGTAAGGAGGATATTTTGCCTTTGAATTTTATTCAGCTGTTTCAAGTTTATTCAGCCTGTTTAGTGTAATTGTTAATATACCCCAAAAGAATCCCTTATGCTGGGTTATTTTAATAAGAACATACAAATCCAGCTTTCCAGTCGTATAAGCAGGTTGTGCTTCAAGGCTGGGTTGTTAAATATGTTATAGATGAGTTTTCCACATCTGTTAAATTAGATTCTAATGATTTTAGAATATTTTCTTTATCCAGAAAAATCATGCCATCAAGGTTTTCATATTAGATTATCATTTCATGAAGGAGATAATTTATGTACCAGCATCATTTGCTTCTTGAATAGAGAGTTTATTCGATAAATGCAGTTTTAGGGCATGTGAGATGAAAGAGCAGTGATGATGAATCAAAAGAGGTGCAATTTTCTATTCCATGCTATAAGATTGGATGAAATGGGAATTTTCATCTCTCTAAACTGCTCTATGACTTTTAACACTAACAAGAAATGATTTATGAAAAAACAAGGACAAATAAAACATCTATATAATGAGATCTGATAATCGTACTGGACTCTTCTCTATCTTTGGCGTACACTGTTCAGCGCTTTCTTTCTTTATTTAGTTATTTATTATATTTGTACCCCGCGCTTTCCCACACATTACAGGCTAAATGCGGCTTACATAGTTAATACAATTACAATTATAATAGCAAGGTCTTAAGGAGAATATTATAAGCATTGAAAGTGAGGTTTTGAGAATAAGTAAGTTGAGTATGTAAAGGTAAACAAAGGTACGGTAAGCAAAAGGAAAAGAGATTGGGAGGGGTGAATAGAGAAGGATGGTGAGGGAAAGATAAAGGGCAGAGGATGGAAGGAAAAAGATAAGAGCTTAAGGAGAGTCCAACTGCCCCCCCCCCTGCCTTGAGTCCTCGCTGAAGAAATTCAAGGATATGCTGAAGGGATTTTTTTAACAAGATCTTCCCCTAATATGCTTGATGTTCACCTTATTTTTGTCATATCTTTATCCTTTCCTCCTCTTTCTGTTAGTTGGGTCCCAATGGGGCTCATTTTCGAAAGAGAAGGACGTCCATCTTTCGACATAAATCGGAAAATGGACATCCTTCTCCCAGGGACGTCCAAATCGGTATAATCGAAACCCGATTTAGGACGTCTCCAACTGCACTCCGTTGCAAGGACAGCCAAAGTTCAAGGGGGCGTGCCAGAGGCGTAGTGAAGGCGGGACTTGGGCATGCCTAAAACTTGGACGTCTTTGACCCATAATCGAAAAAAACAAGGACGTCCCTGACGAACACTTAGACGTTTTCACCCGGACCTGTTTTTCTTACGACTAAGGCACAAAAAGGTGCCCAAAATGACCAGATGATCACCGGAGAGAATCGGGGATGACCTCCTATTACTTCCCCAGTGGTCACTAACCCCCTCCCACCCTCAAAAACATCTTTCAAAATTTGAACAGACATGTGGACAAAGGGGAGCAGGTGGATATTGTATATCTAGATTTTCAGAAGGCGTTTGACAAAGTGCCTCATGAAAGACTACAAAGGAAACTGGAGAGTCATGGGATCGGAGGCAGTGTATTATTATGGATTAAGAGCTGGTTAAAAGGAAGCACAGAGTAGGGTTGAATGGTCATTATTCTCGATGGAGAAGGGTAGTTAGTGGGGTCCCTCAGGGGTCTGTGCTGGGACTGCTGCTTTTTAGCATATTTATAAATTACCTTGAGATGGGAGTAACTAGTGAGGTAATTAAATTCGCAGATGACACAAAGTTATCCAGGGTCGTCTCGTCATGGGAGGAGTGTGAAAGATTACAAGAGGACCTCGTGAGACTGGGGGATTGGGCGTCCAAATGGCAGATGAAGCTCAACGTTGACAAGTGCAAAGTGATGCATGTGGGAAGGAGGAACCCGAATTACAGCTATGTCATGCAAGGTTCTGCTTTAGGAGTTACGGACCGAGAAAGGGATCTGGGAGTCATCGTGGATAGAACTTTGAAATCTTCAGCTCAATGTGCTGCAGTGGTTAAGAAGGCGAACAGAATGTTGAGTATTATTAGAAAAGGGATGGAAAACAAGCATGAGGATGTTATAATGCCATTATATCGCTCCATGGTACGACCGCACCTGGAGTATTGTGTTCAGTTCTGGTCGCCTCATCTTAAAAAAGATATAAAGAAATTGAAGAAGGTGCAGAGAAGGGCGACGAAAATAATAAAAGGGATGGAATGACTACTTGATGAGTAGAGGTTAAGAAGGGTAGGATTCTTTAGCCTGGAGAAAAGGCGGCTGAGGGGTGATATGATAGAGGTCTACAAAATAATGGGGTAGAGCGGACACATGTGAAGCGTTTGTTTACGCTTTCTAACAATAATAGAACCAGGGGACACAAGATGAAATTAGTATGTGGTAACTTTAAAACGAATCACAGAAAGTTTTTCTTTACTCAGCGCATGGTTAGACTCTGGAACTCATTGCTGGAGAAGGTAGTGATGGCAGCTGGCCTTGCTGAGTTTAAAAGGGGGTCTGGACAGATTCCTGAAGGAAAAGTCCATTGATCGTTATTAAATTTTGGGTTTTGCCAGGTTCTTGGGGCCTGGATTGGCCGCTGTCGGAGACAGAGTGCTGGGCTTGATGGACCTTTGGTCTTTTCCCAGCGTGGCAGTGCTTATGTACTTATGTTGTGCCAGCCTGTATGCCAGCCTCAGATGTCATACTCAGGTCCATGACAGCACATGCAGGTCCCTGGAGCAGTTTTAGTGGGTACAGCAGTGCAATTCAGACAGGTGGACCCAGGTCCATACCCCCCCCCCTACCTGTTACATTTGTGGAGGAAACAGTGAGCTCTCCAAAACCCACCACAATCCCACTGTACCCATATATAGGTGCCCCCCTTCACCCGTAAGGGCTATGGTAGTGGTGGACAGTTGTGGGCAGTGGGTTTTGGGGGTGTTTTGGGGGGGGGGGGCTCAGCACACAAGGTAAGGGAACTATGTTCCTGGGAGCAATTTATGAAGTCCACTGCAGTGCCCCCTAGGATGCCCAGTTGCTGTGCTGGCATGTCAGGGGGGCCACTGCACTACAAATGCTGGCTCCTCCCATGACCAAATGGCTTGCATTTGGCCGTTTTTGACATGGACATCTTTGGTTTCGAAAATCGCCTAAAGTCAGAAACATCAATATCTAGGGATGACCAAATATAGGGACGTCCAAATTTAAGTATTTGGATGTCTCTGACAGTATTTTCAAAATGAAAGATGGTCGTTCATCTTGTTTCAAAAATACAGGTTTTCCTGCCCCTGGATTTCGCCATTTTGCAAGACCATCCAAATCACAACTTGGACGTCCCTTTCCAAAATGCCCCTCTATTTATTCCATACGTACCCTTATGTGTCCTGCTACTTCAGCTGTTAATTTTTCTTCTGCTACTTGCCCCCCTTCCATTTGTCTCTTGTTTTGTATGTTTCCTTGTTAATTGTTTATTTCATCAGATGTGTCCTTAAAGGACTAGATTCTATGTATCATGCCTAAAAAATTGGCACCAAAACAAAATACACCTAGGCATATTCTGTAAAAGTACACCTAAGGCGTCTTGGTATTCACACTAATCCTCACATTTCCAATCCTGCTACATGTCATATATTCTATGTATGTGCTCTGTATTTCTGTTGTTCTTATTATGAATGGCATGTGCTCTTTCTTATCACACATTGTAGCTCTTTTCCTTTCTTCTTATTTCATTGGTTTTTATTTTTTTATTTTTTAGAAGTGTAAACCGCTTTGCTCTGCTTGCCAGTTATTTATTTATTTTAAAATTTTCTATACCACCTATAACTAGGTGGTTTACAAAAGAACATTCATATTATTCTTATCACAAAACAGAGGACAAAACATACCATAATAACAATTCAACCTTCAAAATTAAAAAAACAAAAACAAAAAACAAACAAACCACCAAGAGCCGGTGGTTGGGAGGCGAGGCTGGTGGTTGGGAGGCGGGGATAGTGCTGGGCAGACTTATACGGTCTGTGCCCTGAAGAGCACAGGTACAAATCAAAGTAGGGTATACACAAAAAGTAGCACATATGAGTTATTTTGTTGGGCAGACTGGATGGACAGTGCAGGTCTTTTTCTGTCGTCATCTACTATGTTACTATGTTATGTCTAAATTTCTGCATAGTGTATAGAATATGCTGAGTGTCCATCCATGCAACTAAATTTAATCAGGGGCAGTAACGCCAAGTAAAATTCAGAGTAAATGCTGATGCCTAAATTAGATGCGGACTAGGTGTATTCTATAACAATGCGCATAGATTTTAGAAGCGCCCATGACCTTCCCATTCCACGTCCATGATCATGCCCCCTTTTCAGCTATGTGTCTTAGAATTTATACGCATCACATTATAGAATATGCCTAGTTAGTTCTGTGCATAAATTTTAATTAATGCCAATTAGCATCAATAATTGCTTGTTAAGTGGCAATTACCAGCACTGATTGGCTTGTTATGTAATTAATTTGCCTATACAAATCCAGAACAGGGGCATAGCCAGACATCGTCGGGAGGGGGGTCCAGAGCCCAAGGTTAGGGGTCACATTTTAGCCACCCCCCTCGGCACCACCGACACCCCCCCCCCACCATTGCCGCCACCACCACCAACTTTGACCCCTCCCCTGCCGACGACCCTCTCAACCCCCCTCCTGCCGTCAACCCTCCTCCGCCATCGCTGTCGCCTACCTTGCAATCTACAGGGCTTCGTTCTGTTTCTGTGAAGTCTGACATCCTGCACGTTGTACGTGCAGGACGTCAGACTCAGAAACTGAACCTCGGCTGGCAGGGGTTGGGGTCCCCCACCAGCAAAGGTAGGCAATGGCGATGGCGGGAGGGGGGTCGAGATGGTCATCAGCAGGGGGATCCAGGGCCAAATCTATGGTGGCCCAGGCCCCCGTGGCCCCATCTAGCTATGCCCCTGATCCAGAATATTACTGGATTTGTGCATGCAACTTAAGTCATCATATATAGAATCCAGGGAATATAGGAGAGGTGTGTGCCTTCTTTTGAAAGTGTATGAACTATTAATGTCATTTAAAAAATCTAGTATTTAGGAGGTTTTTTTATTGTCATCTTGGGCAGAGAACTACACAATAGAACATGGGAATGTTTTGGAATGAATGCTCATTCCAAAAAAACTGAGCAGAAGATAAAAAACAAAATGGGAAGGGGTATGAGAGTTCCAGGTAAAGTGGCGCTTTGGGAATGTTTTTCCAATGATCATCTATATTTTTTTGCATCAGGCTGTTTTATCAGGGTCTAACAATTAAAATAGAAAATTTAAAACCCAGTTATAGTGTTTTAAAAATTCTGGCTATGCATTGACATATGTAAACAAGAAAATACACTCAGGGGTCCTTTTACAAAGGCGTACTGAAGAATGGCTTCTGGTAGTGTAGACGCGGGTTTTGGGCGTGCGCCAATCCATTTTTTAGCGCGCCTCTAAAAAAGGCCTTTTTTAAATTTTTGCCAAAAAATGGGCGTGCGGCAAAATGAAAATTGCCACGTGTCCATTTTGGGTCTGAGACCTTATCGCCAGCCATTGACCTAGTGGTAAAGACTCATGCGGGCAGTAACTGCATTTTGGCGTGCATAGACGCTTATGCAGCTTAGTAATACGACCCCTCAATTCTTTATACCCTATCACAATGCTTAACTGACTCATAAACAGTTTCTGTTTGATGTGTTTCATGCCTTACTCTGAATCTTGTCTGAGAATTCAACAATGTTGACATGAATACTCTAAAATATAAGCTGACAGCATTTCCTACTGTGCTCTTAAACCATAATATGAGCAACACAGTTATTCTAATTATATTCACAACAGGCTGTGGAACAATAAACAAATCTTCTCATACAAAGATAAAATGCTTAAGATACCAACGATTACATTTTAGTGTAAAAAATGACTGTCGGTATACTTGATTTGACCCCAAGTCTTTACTTTATCAGCTATCTGAATGAACAATAGATGACTTTGATAGTTTTGTAAAGAGGCACTTAAGCCTCTTACAAATTAACTTAGGGGTCCTTTTTGTTGGAATTTATTGTATTTTACATGCATTGCCTGTCACCTATTATTTCTCTGTGATTACTCTGTGACCTCTGATGTGAATTACTTAGAGAGGTCACACAGCTATGTAACTTCCTGTGGGGTTAGATGCAGCAGACACAGCACATGGAGCACATGGAGCTCATGATCTCTCCTAACCTGAGAGGATCTATGGTGGTGTGAGCATCCATTACCATCTAAGCACATGGAAGGAGCTGATAAGACAAATGTATAGTAATATGTATATATAAGCCTGTCTGATTATAATCTAACTACAAACTGTGAGTAAACAGATGTTTTGTTACTTCAACTTTAAAGTGACTCAGCAGTGAATTATTCAGGGGTGAATGAGAGAGAGATGAAGAAAGAAATTAACATTTCTAAAGCTGAAGCTGTGTGTACTAAAATCTGCTAGTTATTTACTACAAATAATCCAACAAAAGGGTTATGGGCCCAGGGGCCAGGAATTGAAAAAGAAGAGAAATATTACCAGGCAGAAAAAAAGGCCACATTTTTCTCTTAAGTCTTAAAGGAAAGATTCAGTCTGTCTCTCTCTCCCCCCACACAGCAGACAGAAGGCTAAGAAAATGGCTGAGGGAAGAAATTCACCATTTTTCTATTCTCTCAAGGTGCCTAAATTAACTGAGTTTAATTATCAGCAGTGGGAACTAAGATTCATATGTCTCCTTCGAGCAAAAAGATTAAATATATGCTTAGACCAAGACAGAACAGCTGAAAATATGGCTGAATGGGACAATGCAAACTATTATGTGAAGTGCATGCTTTTGGAAGCTCTCTCAGAGAAACAAGCCATATTAGTGGAGGGAAAAGATACACCAAAGGACATTTTATATAAACTGAGAACTATGTATGCAACTACATATGCAAAGCAGCAACCAATTTGGCTGGCAGAGTTGAATGAAACCAAATTAAGGGATAAAAGTAAATGTAATGATCACATTATGCATCTTATGTCTTCATTTCAAAAGTTAGAACTTTCAGGAATTCCCATGTGTGATGCATTGAAAAGAGCATTTCTTTTTACCTCACTATCAAAGAAGTTTGATGTTTTTAGGTCTGTAAATGAGGCCATTGAAGGGCAATCTTTTGAACAGACAACATCAAAACTAAGGCAGGAATGCATAATAAATGATTCTGAGGAGATGTGTTCTCAAAGCAAGTCAGAGAGAAATGAAACAAATTTCTTGGCAAAGAACAGAGGAAGGCGGAGCTATGGGAAAACTCCACCCAAGGGCAAGCTGATTTGCTACTCATGTGGAAAGGAGGGACATGTATCTAAATGGTGTAAGGAAACACAAAACACTCCCTCTAGCTCACCTAAGCCAATGGAACTAAAGAATTTTCAAACCAGGAAATGTATGAAGGACAAAGATAAACACAAGGGCTTTCTAATGGCAGAAAAATCTTTGACTATGGTAAATAATAATTCAAATGAAAGTACTTGGATTTTGGATTCAGGGAGTACATGCCATTTAACCAATTCTAAGGATTTCTTTCAGGAAATGTGTCCAGAAGAAGGAATTCTTCAAACTGCAAACGCAGGGACTGCTCAGATCCAAGCAAAAGGAATTGGATTCTTAAAATGCAAGGTGTCTAATGAAGTTAAAGAAATTCCTGTAAGTGATGTCTTGTATATTCCCCAAGCAGTTTGCAATATGCTTAGTGTATCTACAGTGGGGGAAATAAGTATTTGATCCCTTGCTGATTTTGTAAGTTTGCCCACTGACAAAGACATGAGCAGCCCATAATTGAAGGGTAGGTTATTGGTAACAGTGAGAGATAGCACATCACAAATTAAATCCGGAAAATCACATTGTGGAAAGTATATGAATTTATTTGCATTCTGCAGAGGGAAATAAGTATTTGATCCCTCTGGCAAACAAGACCTAATACTTGGTGGCAAAACCCTTGTTGGCAAGCACAGCGGTCAGACGTCTTCTGTAGTTGATGATGAGGTTTGCACACATGTCAGGAGGAATTTTGGTCCACTCCTCTTTGCAGATCATCTCTAAATCATTAAGAGTTCTGGGCTGTCGCTTGGCAACTCGCAGCTTCAGCTCCCTCCATAAGTTTTCAATGGGATTAAGGTCTGGTGACTGGCTAGGCCACTCCATGACCCTAATGTGCTTCTTCCTGAGCCACTCCTTTGTTGCCTTGGCTGTATGTTTTGGGTCATTGTCGTGCTGGAAGACCCAGCCACGACCCATTTTTAAGGCCCTGGCGGAGGGAAGGAGGTTGTCACTCAGAATTGTACGGTACATGGCCCCATCCATTCTCCCATTGATGCGGTGAAGTAGTCCTGTGCCCTTAGCAGAGAAACACCCCCAAAACATAACATTTCCGCCTCCATGCTTGACAGTGGGGACGGTGTTCTTTGGGTCATAGGCAGCATTTCTCTTCCTCCAAACACGGCGAGTTGAGTTCATGCCAAAGAGCTCAATTTTTGTCTCATCTGACCACAGCACCTTCTCCCAATCACTCTCGGCATCATCCAGGTATTCACTGGCAAACTTCAGACGGGCCGTCACATGTGCCTTCCGGAGCAGGGGGACCTTGCGGGCACTGCAGGATTGCAATCCGTTATGTCGTAATGTGTTACCAATGGTTTTCGTGGTGACAGTGGTCCCAGCTGCCTTGAGATCATTGACAAGTTCCCCCCTTGTAGTTGTAGGCTGATTTCTAACCTTCCTCATGATCAAGGATACCCCACGAGGTGAGATTTTGCGTGGAGCCCCAGATCTTTGTCGATTGACAGTCATTTTGTACTTCTTCCATTTTCTTACTATGGCACCAACAGTTGTCTCCTTCTCGCCCAGCGTCTTACTGATGGTTTTGTAGCCCATTCCAGCCTTGTGCAGGTGTATGGTCTTGTCCCTGACATCCTTAGACAGCTCCTTGCTCTTGGCCATTTTGTAGAGGTTAGAGTCTGACTGATTCACTGAGTCTGTGGACAGGTGTCTTTCATACAGGTGACCATTGCCGACAGCTGTCTGTCATGCAGGTAACGAGTTGATTTGGAGCATCTACCTGGTCTGTAGGGGCCAGATCTCTTACTGGTTGGTGGGGGATCAAATACTTATTTCCCTCTGCAGAATGCAAATAAATTCATATACTTTCCACAATGTGATTTTCCGGATTTAATTTGTGATGTGCTATCTCTCACTGTTACCAATAACCTACCCTTCAATTATGGGCTGCTCATGTCTTTGTCAGTGGGCAAACTTACAAAATCAGCAAGGGATCAAATACTTATTTCCCCCACTGTACATTAGATAAGAAGGGATTTGTGATTCATTTTGAAAACAGTAAGTGCACAATCTCTAAAAATGATGAAGTGTATGCTGAAGCTTTTATGCATAATGATGTTTATAAGCTGAACATTTCAGGTGAAGCCTCACATATGGCGCAAGTAAGGAAGAATGATGGTAAATATAGTCCGGAAATCTGGCACCGCCGCCTGGGACATCGTGATTCTAAGGTGATCCAGGATCTTTACAGTAAGCAACTGGCCACCGGCATTCAGATAAGTGCAGATGCTGGTAAAATGGAGAAATGCATAGACTGTGTTACTCAAAAAGGTGTAAGACCCTCATTTCCTGCATACACAGGAAATAGGAGTAATAAAGTACTGGACTTAATACACAGTGACTTATGTGGACCGTTTAATATCCCATCATTGGGAAATAACAGATTTGTGCTAATATTCTTGGATGATTTCTCTAGATATTGTGTGGCCTATTTGCTGAAAGAGAAAAGTCAAGTCACAGACATGCTGAAGAAATACGTAGCCATGGTGAGAAATAAATTTGAAAGAAAACCAAAGGTTCTTCAGACCGACAATGGTGGTGAGTTCACTTCACAAAGCATGCGCACATTTCTAGAACAAGAAGGCATTCAACATATCACAACAGTAGCTTATACACCAGAGCAAAATTCTGTTGCAGAGAGAAAATTTAGGTCAATTGTGGAAATGACCAGATGTATGCTGTCAGATAGCAATCTCCCTAAAAGACTATGGGGGGAAGCCATTCTCACAGCAGTGTACCTACAAAACAGAATGCCAACTAAAGGCGCTGAGCGCACACCACATGAGACATGGCATGGTAGGAAGCCAAACCTGTCACACATAAGAACATTTGGAAGTACAGCATATACTCATGTACCAAAGCAAAGAAGGCATAAGCTGGATTCCACAACAGAAAGGGGCATTTTAGTTGGCTATGCTCCAGGACACAAAGGATATAGAATTTTGAATCTGAAAACTGGCATTGTTGGCATAAGACATGTTACATATTTTGATGAAAACAAAAGGGTTGATAAAGGCTGGATTATCCCAGATGAGCCTTATCATCCAGAATATGAAACTAGAACCATAATAGACATGCCAGTGTATATAAATGCCATACCAAGGCAGATGTCTGAAAGCAACTCACCTGTATCTAACGAGGAACAGGCAGAGGAAGCAGACACAGAAAGGATCATTGAAGAAGACAGTACAGTTGGAGAAGGGGAATCAATTGGAGAAGGACTCTCAGATTTAGAGGATGCGGAAAGGTCAGACCAACCTGTTGTCAGACGCTCATCCAGGGAAAACAAAGGTGTTCCACCCCCAAGACTGTCTTACCTAACAAAGTCAGCAGAAGCTCAAGAGCCCTTAACATGGGATGAGATTGAGAAAATGCCAGCAGAAGAAGCTGCTGAATGGCATAAAGCTGCACAAGAAGAAATTGATGCATTGGATAAAAATAATACTTGGATTCTTACAAAATTACCTCCTGGCAAGAAAGCTATAGGATGCAAATGGGTATTCAAGTTAAAAAGGAATGCACAAGGAAAAGTGGAAAGGTATAAAGCCAGATTAGTCGCAAAGGGATATCTTCAAAAATATGGAGAAGATTTTGATGAAGTGTTTGCACCTGTAGTGAAACACACGACAATCAGAACACTTCTGAGCATTGCAGTCTCAAAAGGCATGCAAGTCAACCACATTGATGTGAAAACAGCATTTCTTCACGGAGATATAACTGAAGACTTGTACATGGAACAACCAACAGGTTTCATAAATACAAAACAAAGACAGCTAGTGTGTAAATTAAACAAAGGTCTTTATGGATTAAAGCAAAGTGCGAAATGTTGGAATGAAAAATTGCATGAAATATTGACAAATTTAGGATTTAAGCAAGGTGAAGCAGATAAATGCTTGTACACTAGGTGCACAAATGGACAATATGCATACATTTTAGCTTTTGTTGATGATCTGCTCATTGCAAGCAAAAGTGAGCAAGAGTACAAGGACATTGTAAAGTGTTTAAACCACAATGTTGAGATAAAAGAACTTGGTAATGTGTCATACTATCTTGGTATAGAAATTGAGAAACAAAATGATGGTTCTTATCTTCTAAGCCAGAAGCAGAAAATAAATGAGCTTATTGAAAGTTTAGGTATGCAAGATGCCCAAGTTGTAAGCACTCCCATGATCACTGATTTTCTGAAGGATGAAACAGTAAGAGAACCTTTACCAGATAACATCCAATATAGATCAGCCATAGGTAAGCTTATATATCTAGCTACCACATACAGGGCTGATATAGCAAATGCAGTAGGAATTTTGAGCAGAAGGGTCAGCTCACCTACCAAATCAGATTGGACTGCAGTTAAAAGGATGGTAAGGTATTTAAAGGGTACCACTGATTGTAAATTAAAGATTTCAGCCAATAGTAATCCAAAACTAATATGTTACTGTGATTCAGATTGGGCAGGGGATCATTCTGATTATAAATCCACAAGTGGATATGTGTTTATGTATGGAAATGTACAAATTTCATGGGCCAGTCATAAACAAAGTATTGTGAGTCTGTCTTCTACAGAAGCTGAATACGTGGCCGTATCGGAAGCGTGCAGAGAACTGATGTGGATTGAACAACTTTTGCTGGATTTTGGAATAGCTGAAAAGAGGCCAATCCAGATAATGGAAGATAATCAGAGCTGCATCCGACTGTCACAGAATGACAAGGTTCAGTCACGTACCAAGCACATCGCAACGAAATACCACAACGTGCGAGAGTTGGCGAAAGAAGGGGTCATCAGTCTACACTATTGTCACACCAGTGAGATGACAGCTGACATCATGACCAAACCGTTACCCAGAGAACATTTTGTGAATCTGCGTATAAAGCTTGGACTTTGTATGAATAAATAATTGCATGACAGTTATGCATGAGAAGGGGTTTGTTGGAATTTATTGTATTTTACATGCATTGCCTGTCACCTATTATTTCTCTGTGATTACTCTGTGACCTCTGATGTGAATTACTTAGAGAGGTCACACAGCTATGTAACTTCCTGTGGGGTTAGATGCAGCAGACACAGCACATGGAGCACATGGAGCTCATGATCTCTCCTAACCTGAGAGGATCTATGGTGGTGTGAGCATCCATTACCATCTAAGCACATGGAAGGAGCTGATAAGACAAATGTATAGTAATATGTATATATAAGCCTGTCTGATTATAATCTAACTACAAACTGTGAGTAAACAGATGTTTTGTTACTTCAACTTTAAAGTGACTCAGCAGTGAATTATTCAGGGGTGAATGAGAGAGAGATGAAGAAAGAAATTAACATTTCTAAAGCTGAAGCTGTGTGTACTAAAATCTGCTAGTTATTTACTACAAATAATCCAACACTTTTTACAAAGGCATGCTGAAAAATGCCTTGTGCTAGTGTAGGCATGGGTTTTGGGCACACACCGATCCATTTTTTAGCGCGCCTGTAAAAAAGGACTCTTTTTTTGTTTGCTGAAAATGGACGTGCAGCAAAATCGAAATTTCCACGTGTCCATTTTAACTCTGAGACCTTACCATCAGCCATTGACCTAGCGGTAAAGAATATAGCAGAATTGGAAAAGGTGCAGCGAAGGGTGACTAAAATGATAGTGAGGATGGGACGACTTCCCTATGAAGAAAGACTAAGGAGGCTAGGGCTTTTCAGTTGGAGAAGAGACAGCTGAAGGGAGACATAATAGAGGTATCTAATATAATAAAAGGCACCCTCAACGTTCTGAGGACAACGTTCTGAAGTCACTCCCAGAACGGTTCGTAAGTTCGTGGTGGTGAAGCCACTGAACGACTTGCTGCCCCGCCCTCGCGTCAAACGTCATGACGTCGAGGGCGGAAAACCAACAGAAAAATGAAAGCAGGGACCGCATCAAGGAAGGGGGAGGAGTAACGTGTTTCCCTACTCCTCCCCCTGCCAAGGAAACGCTGGCTACCAACCGCGCCGCGCGCCTCAGGTAGCCCCGCCCCGACCGCCCGAGCACCACTCTCCCTCCCTCCCTCCCTCCCAAGTTCAGCAACGCGCGACGGCGACGTGGTGGGGGCGCTCCGCCCCAGATGTCAGCGGGTGGGGGGGTGCTGCGAGTCCGCTCCCGGCGCTGTCCTGCCTTTAAAACCCAATTTGAAGCGCTGGAATAACAGGCAGCAGCGCCTCGCGTCTGCCCTTCTACTAAAAATCTCTTCGACGACGTCATTGGGCCTTCCCACATTGAGTCCCGCCCTCCTCTCAGGTAACTTCCAATTACCGCGAGGGTGGGTGGGACTCAATGTGGGAAGGCCCAATGACGTCGTGGAAGAGATTTTTAGTAGAAGGGCAGACGCGAGGCGCTGCTGCCTGTTACTCCAGTGCTTCAAATTGGTTTTTTTTTTAAGGCAGTGAGGGTGGTGGGCCTGGGCGGCAGGAGAATGGAGCTGGTAGGTGGGGAGGGACTCAGATGGGAGAAGGGTGTGGGGCTCTCAGGTGGGGGGAGGGGGTTCTCAAATGGGAAGGAGACTGAGGTGGGAGGGGTTCATGGATGGGAGAAGCAGAAGGGGGTGGGGAGGGGGTTCTTGGATAGTTGAAGGGGACGGGTGGGGAGGGGACTGGGGTTCTCGGATGGGAGAAGGGGACGGATGGGGAGAGGACTGGGATTCTTGAATGGGAGAAGGGGACTGAGGTGGGGAGGGGGTTCTTGGATACTTGAAGAGGACGAGTGGGGAGGGGACTGGGGTTTTTGGATGGGAGAGACTGGGGAGGGGGTTCTTGACTGGGAGAAGGAGACTGAGGTGGGGAGGGGGTTCAAGGATGGGGGAGGGGGTTCTTGGATGCTTGAAGGGGACGGGTGGGAAGGGCACTGGGGTTTTTGGATGGGAGAGACTGGGGAGGGGGTTCTCGGATTGGAGAAGGGGACGGGTGGGGAGGGGCCTGGGGTTTTTGGATGGGAGAGACTGGGGAGGGGGTTCTTGAATGAGAGAAGGGGACTGAGGTGGGGAGGGGGTTCAAGGATGGGAGCGCTTCATGAAACCCCATACACACACACTCACTCTCTCATCTGGCAGCGCTTCCTGTACCCCCTGCCCCCCCCCCCCCCCCACACACACACACACTCCCTCACTCTGTCATCTGCCATTGCTTCCTGAACCCCCCCCCCCCACACACACACACACACATACTCACTTACTTTCATCTGGCAGCGCATCCAGAATCCCCCACACCCCTCTTCTTCCAAGCTGAACCCCTCCAACACATCCCCCCCACCCCACACACACACACTCTCTCTCTCTTCCTCTCCTCCAGCACACCAATTGCTTAGGTGCAGTGGCAGCAATCTCAGACACCAGAGAAAGAGGGGGGCCTGACACCATAGAGAGAGAGGGAGGGAGGGAGGTATCTCTGTCACACACACACACACTCTCTCTCTCACAGACAATGTGTTTCTGTCTCTCACTCTCATACACTCTATGTCTCACATTGTATCAAATTCACTCTCTATGTGTCACACAGTCACTTACATACTCGCTTGGTCTCATACACTCAGTCTCACAGACAATCTGTGCCTCACACACACTCTCATTCACGCACACTGTATCTGTGTGAAACACACTCTCTCTCTCTCTATCACACTGTGTCTCCCATACGCAATTGCACACACTCTCATTCTCACACACACACTCTCTCACAGACACGCTCACACCCAGACTCACTCTCTCTCTCTCACACACACACACACACACTCACACTTTCACTCTCTCTATCACACACAGTCACTCTCACATACACTCTCCAAAACATACACATTATGAGGAAAACCTTGCTAGCGCCCGTTTCATATGTGTCAGAAACGGGCCTTTTTTACTAGTATAAAATAATGAATGGAGTGGAACAGGTGGATGTGAAGCATCTATTCATGCTTTCCAAAAATACTAGGACTAGGGGGCATGCGATGAAACTACAATGTAGTAAATTTAAAACAAATCGGAGAAAATGTTTCTTCACCCAACGCATAATTAAACTCTGGAATTCGTTGCCAGAGAACATGGTGAAGGCGATTAGCTTGACAGAGTTTAAAAAGGGGTTAGACGGTTTCCTAAAGGACAAGTCCATAAACCACTACTAAATGGACTTGGGAGAAATCCACAATTCCAGGAATAACATGTTTAGAATATTTGTACGTTTGGGAAGCTTGCCAGGTGCCCTTGACCTGGATTGGCCGCTGTCGTGGACAGGATGCTGGGCTCCATGGACCCTTGGTCTTTTCCCAGTGTGGCATTATTTATGTACTAATCTGGGCAGTAATGATCTATGCGTGTCAAATGCCACTTGGCGTGCATCCATTACGCGTACCAGAAAATAAAAAATATTCTTCAGATGCGTGTAGCGGACGCACGCTAAAATTGAAATTACTGCAAGGGCCAAGTGGTAACCGGGTGGTAACTCCAATTTGGCATGCGCTTGGCACATGTAGGCACATTTGCAGCTTAGTAAAAGGGCTCCTAAGCCATAACTTACAAGTGAATGTTCTAAACTATAAAGACAGCATGTTACCAATAATGGTTCAGCTATCAATTTTAAGTTATGAGAATCTGTGAGGCCACATTCATCACAGAGCTGAACTGATTATTCACACCCAATTAGATTTTGTTAGGATAGGGAATATTATAGACACTTTAATCATTTGTTCCATGGATTGGAAAGAGGAATACATTTGATTAACTGTCATCTGGGTGCATGATAAAGATCAGCTGGTTGATAAATGTTGCAAACAAATTTGCTGATCGAAGCTATCCTTTCATTTGTTTTGCACAATAATTAAAGATTAATTAAATTAGACATGTTCCTAATGAGAGACTAGTACCTGCAGATTCCTCCATCCAGCTGGAAAATCCAAGGCAAAGCAATTTGAAACTCCTTAAAAGGAACCAAGGATCAGCTAAAAGGAATGGCAGAGAGTTTTCACATCTCTTTGCCTACTGATGCAAGTAATGTTCGACATTACACTCTTGACTGTTTTGAACAATAATTGCTTTGGACCACACTTTGGTAGCACATCCCTAAATGAGTATACAATCAATATAAAACGTGTAAAGCACAATATGAAATAATGCAGCAACAAATTGTAGGCTTGACACAGGAAGCAGAGATTTCAAATACAAGGTCTAAATCTACTGAAGCTGTGGAAATAAGGAATTTGTGACAGGTTCATTTCACCCACATTCTTTTATGCACCTTGAAGGGAAAAATTGGAAAAAACCTGAAGAAGGATTTCATAAAAGCAGATATTTATGTTATATTTGGAAAAAAACCATAAAATATATTTGTTAGGATTCAAAAACAGATTGTTTAAGAACTCAGGAGGAAAAGACTTCATAAATGCCCCATTAACACCCTGCAGTTTGTTCACCGGTATGTTCATAAAGAATTATTCATGCATATTCCTACCTTTTATTTACCCTTGGAAATCCTAACGTCATGTCTGCTGTAAGCCAGTAGAAATTCAGTAGAAAGTTGGCCACATCTGCACGGCTCACATTATATAGGGCAGGCTTGTGCAACCATTTTTAAGGGGGGGGAGGGCACATTTTATACTTTTTAACACTTGAAGGGCCAAAACACGCACAGTCATATTTTGCTGCACGTTTCATCAAATAATGGCTAAATATGATGGTGCATCATTTACCCCCAGTCTCAGTTTTGCTCATGCCCCCCCCCCCCCCAGCCTTTACCCAGCCTCACTCTTGCTCATATACCTCCCCCCCCCCCCCCCAGCCTTTACCCAGTCTCTTTCACTCATGTAACCCCTCCAGCCTGGCTTCAGCTGAAGAGGAAACCATGGGACTCCTGCTTCCCTTTGGATCTCTGCAAGCTCGAGCCATGCAGTGCCGGAAATTTGGGTTGGTCTCATGGTTACAAGTCTTAGAGCTCGTACTTACAGAGAGCCTAGTTTCAGTGGGGAAGCAGGAATCCTGTAAGCAGCATAAGAACTGCTAAGCTTCCAAGGGCCAGAAGAAAAGGACTCGTGGTTAGTGCAGCAGACTTTGATCCTGGGGAAGTGGGTTCAATTCCCACTGCTGCTCCTTGTGACTCTGGGCAAGTCACTTAACCCTCCATTGTCCCAGGTACAAATAAGTACCTGTATATAATATGTAAATCACTTGGTTGGAAAAACCACAGAAAGACAGTATATAAATCCCATTCCCTTTCCCTTTTCCCACCTATAGTCCATAGGTTGGACATGTCTGATATAGGGGATGTTTTTAGGACTTGCCACTCTCCATACCCATTGTTTTATAAACAGTGATTGTATTGCTCCATTCAGTATTTTCTTATCATAGAAGAAGCAGAAATCTTTGATTATTGTAATATAGAAGAAGAAACAAAAGGATGAAGTTAAGGCATTTAGATCATGGCACATTAAACATGAGTGAAGCTGCATTGTACATAGTGGTTCTCTTGGGCAATTTCTCCAAATGGGTTAATTTTGTGCATACTTCAGAAAGAATGAACCTCCTTCCTAAACCAGGGTATGTGGAGTACGATCTCAGTCTCTCAAGTGTACTAACACTTGCGGTAAAACTTTCATCGTGCCAAAGAGAGCTTCAGTCTGGAGTTCATAAGATTAAACATATATAAGCAACCTATCCAGGCGTGTTTGGTGGGAAACATTTCTGTATCTTTCTGCCACATTTTCTTGGTTTAAGACTGCATTTCTTAGTACTTGAGGATCCTCTCTCTCTCTCTCTCTCTCTCTCTGCATGATCCACAGAGTACAGGTTCTATTTGTCTAGATCAGGAAATTCACATTTCTCCAGTATTTTACAAAAATGCTCTACCAAACATGGAGCCTTTCGTAAACTACTGTCACGAGTAGGTGACTGGGCTCCTGGATGAGGGCACAAGCAGCTGGTTTTAAGTGATGTAGTTACATTCATTACAGGTCCCCATAGTGATGTTCAGGAAAGAAAACTAAGAGGCCCTTCTACTAAAGGTGTTAAGCATATAGGGCTAGATTCTATATATGGTGCCTTAAAAATCAGCACCAAAACAAAATACACCTAGCTGTATTCTATAAACTATGCTTAAAATTAGGGGCCCTGTTTACCAAGCCGCACTATAAATGCTCTAGTGTTTTTAGTGTGTTTTAACAATTAACACACGCTAATGCTAGATATGGGTGTCTCTAGCATTAGCGCATGCTAAAAACACTAGCACACTTTAGTAAACAGGGCCCTAGGTGTGGTTCACAGAATACACCTAGCACCCTTCTGTATGACCAAATTTAATCGTGGACAGCTATGCCAAGTAAAACTTGGTGTAAATGCCTACGCCTAAATTAGACATGGACAGGTATATTCTATAACAATGCTTATAGTTTTTAGAAATGCCCATGACCTGCCCATTCCACACCTATGGCTGTGCCCCTTATTGAACTATGCATCTGTCACGACTGTGGTCGTGATCCCTCTCTGACTCACCTTATGTCCCGATGGTCAGCTGCTGTTCTGGCTACTGTCTGCATTGTTTCTTTCCTGTGTGTTTCAAGCCTCAATTTGGGTTCTGTGTATTTCCTGCCTCTGTCCTGTAGGGTTGCCACTTCCTGTGTGTTTCAAGCCTCACTTTGGGGTCAATGTATTTCCTGCCTCTGTCCTGTAGGATTCCACTTCCTGTGTGTTTCAAGCCTCACTTTGGGTTCAGTGTATTTCCTGCCTCTGTCCTGTTTATAAGGAAGTGGTGCACTTTCATTCAGTGCCTTTGCAATACCAAAGGTCTCCAGGTTAGTCCGTGTGCAGTGTAGCACTTCTGCCTCGTTCTAGTCTGTGTGCCTGTGGGCACTTCTGCCTTGATTTCTTGTTGCTTTGTTCATAGCCTGTGTGCCTGTGGGCACTTCTGTCTTGATTCCTTTTTTAGGGTGCTTGGTGCACTTCTGCTTCTGTTCTTCTTGGTCTGTTTGTGTGCTAGGTTCAGCCTTCAGCCATAGTTCTGTTGTTTGTCTGTGTGGGTCAACTTTTTGTCCTGCCTATTCTGCCTTGTTTGTTTTAGTCCCCTCTACCTTAGCTTCTGCCTTAGTTCTGTTATTATTTATTTATTACATTTATATCCTGCATTATCTATATAATCTGAGCGGGGTAGAGTAAAACATTCATAAAAATTTAAATTATACACACACAAAACAACTACAACAAATGCATTCAATTATTTGTTCAAATATCCATCATAATCTAAACAAGATATGGTACATAAGTCTTCCTGGATCTACTGACCACATTTATCATTATTTCGCATAACAGATAAGGTTTTTGGCCAATGATGAACAGAGGATCTGTATAAGACCCGTTTTAGCTCTGTTTGATGTATTTCAACTAAGAGCTCTGTGAGGCCTTTTTCCTTAAAAAGAATATACAGCGATTGTTGGATATATGCTTTATTATTATATTTTTTTCATTCAGTGGTGGTACATTCTATTTAAGATATTATCTGACACAATTATTTTAGAAGTCCTATTTCATGATTTATATCTGATTTTTGACAGTCTGCATTTACATATGTAAATTGTAAATATGTGCATATGACAAGGGTTGTGGTTTGGAATGGGCATGGTGGTAGAAACAGAGACGTCAGTTAATACTCACAAGAGATCTAGGACCAGTAGCAATAACAGTAGTCCAACAGTCAAGTTGAAGAGATTCTTAAGAAGAGAACAACAACAACAGATACATCTTCTGGTAGAAATATGAAAGATCAGTTGTCTACACAGAGAGGCATAAGAATATAGAGGTAGTGTATAGTGGGGGATAGCTGACCCACAATAGCTAAAGTCATTGCTGACCAACACAGAAACTACTCTGTACTGAGAGATGAGTAGTTTTTCACAGATGTGAAGACATATTTTAGATAGACCATAGAGAGAGGAATTGAGCCTTCCAGGTTGATACATGAACATTCTACTTATCTACTATAATAAAGCTCACCTCCAACGTTCTGAGGCTGCCTGGTGGCTTCCGGTGGTGATGTCACTCATGGAGTAGATATCCGGTGGTGGTGTCAATCTTGTAGATAATCGTGACATCAGCGAGAGGGGAGGAGCCATGAGTGGCCAATGTGGAGGTGGAGTAGGGAAACGTCAGGGAGAGGGGAGGAGCCGCGATTGTCCAATGTGGAGGGGGAGGAGTTGGGAAACACATGATGCATGTTTCCCTACTCCTCCCCCTGCCCAGGAATCCGAACGGAGCGCCAGGAGGCAGGCGAGAAGGTCTATCGGGCCCAGTACGCCAAGCGGCCGAGGTTCCTACAACAAATGTGGGCACAGCATCGCAAACGACTCGCTGCGACTGGACATCATGGTGCAGGTAGGCGCGCGCGCTGCAGTACGTGGGGGCGTGGAGTAGGGCTCGGATACCAGCGATCGCTTGCTAGCGCCCGTTTCATTGCTTTCTGAAACGGGCCTTTTTTACTAGTATTTAATAAAATATTCTGTAAAATAATTGTAAGAACATGCATGACTTCATGTGTGTTTGAGAAGGAGCAGCAGTTATAAAAAGCTATACATCCTCTTCTCTCCCCCATTTGTGAAAGGGAGCAGCTCCTGAAATTATCACTCTCATATCCTGTTTCAGCAGAATATGGTTTCTACATACCCCACCCCCTAATATCAAGTCATTCTTAGCAGCAAGACCCTTAACATCAAACTCTCATGGAAGAAACCCCACAGCAGTAAGCCCTCCCATTTCTCATCTCATGCCAACGCTTACCAGGAGACCATGGTGGTCTAATAGGAGCAAAGGTGATCCCCAGTCACTCCTTCTCTATTCAGGCCTGGTTTTAAAATGGCACCCATAACCCCTAGTGATAGTCTTGTGCTACTAAGTCAGCATGGAAGAGATGAGTTGGTGTTCACTATCACTATCTCAGTGAAAGTGACAGGAAGTACAGAGCGGTGATATGGTTCATCCGAAAAAAAATGGTTGCTTTGGATGTTGGGGATGTGAGATTTATGGGTCTGCTTTATCTCCTAGCACCCAATAGTACAACCTTATATTTATTTCAGTACTTTCTAGGCCACCCTGTTGTTGCAGCAGAGTAGTTTACAATAACATATCATCTAAGCAGATTAGAAAGTCACAGTAGAGCGGTTTACAATCTTAAATAGAATAAGTAGTCAGAGTCTCTCCAGGCTAGGGAGCAGGGGAAGCAGCAACTCTGTCCTAAAGCTATTGGTCGAAATAAGAGGGTATTTCCAACACAGTGTGAAGAATGAGCATATGCTGCATAAGAAATAGGAAACAGCAAGGGCACTTGGGATGATAGTATCTGATCTTAGGGCAACCAAACAAGCGCTGATGGTAAACATACCGCAAGGATCAAAACATATAAATCCCATATACATCATAACAATGCCTCAAGATATTACCCCACGTACTCCACGTCCCCATACTCTCTCCCACTCAATATCTACCCACAGATAAAAACTGTCTACCCCATCGCTCACTCGCTATTATTCGATCAGTGTAGTTATTCCCCTACACCATATCCTTTAGTTTCTACGCTCCAAAGGCGACTGATCTGACTCTGTCTTCCTAATCTATTCACAATATAACCCATAATCATATTGTAAGAAACTGTATTTCCATCATTTACAATGTATTGTAAGCCACACTGAGCCCGCAAATAGGTGGGAAAATGTGGGATACAAATGCAATTAAATAAATAAAATAAATAAACACTAAGGGCTTCTTTTACAAAGCCAAACTAATGATTCCTGCACTGTAAATGAGATGAAGCCCATTCAATTAGGGTTACCTTATGTTTCCAGAAAAAGGAGGACACATTGATCCAGTCCGGGTTTTGCTTCCACTGAAAGCAATGGAAGTAAAACCCAGCCTGACTCAATCTGTCCTTTTTCTGGAGCCATATGGTAACCCTACAGTCAATTCCTATGGGTTTCCTCTTATTTGCCGTGTGGGAATCACTAGCGTGGCTTTGTAAAAGAAGCTCTAAAAGAATGCTTGGGTGCATAAGTAGAGGAATATCCAGCAGAATAAAATAAATGGTATTGCCTCTGTAGTTTCTAGTGAAATTTCCTTTAGAATGCTATGCACAATTCTAGAGAATGCACCATCAAAAGGATATAAATTAGAGAGTCAGCCTACAAAAATGATCAATGATCTTCATTATAAGGCTTAAGGACAGATTTAAAGATCTAGATACATATACCCTGGTGGAAAGGTGGGATAAAAGTAGGGTTGTCAAACAGCTCCAGGTCACAGAGTACAGATTGAGCCAGTTCAGGTTTTACTTCCATTGAAAGCAATAGAAGCCATCAGGCAAACCTAGATAAGGGAGATTATAGAGGAACTTAAATACTTCCAAGTTATACATGCATAGGAGGTGGTCTTCTTTTACTAGAAAGGAGCATCTAGAACTAAGGGGTCATAGGATGAGGGTGCATGTGAGTAGATTTAGGAGTAACCTGAGGAAATATTTATTTTGTCGAAAGAGTGGTAGATGGCGTGAAATTGTTTTTCAAGTGTTGGAGAGAAGGACATTATCTTAATTCAAGAAAGCACAGATCAAGCATAGTTCTGTAAAGGAGATGAAGATATTGCACAACTGAGCAGCCTGTGTGGATGGCAGTCTCTGTAGGCCACATGGTCTCTTTTTGCCCTCATGGCCTGTTTCTATGTTTCACTATTCTATCACTGTAGAAGTTTTACCCCCCCCCCCCCCGTTTACTAAGCTGTGCTACCAGCTGCCATGTGGCAATGCCGACACAGCCCATTTCTCTCTGCTTCAGTTGACTGCACCATATCAAGCACAATAATCTTCTGTTGTGACAGTTTAACAGTTTTAAAAGTAACCTTCCCTTCTCTCTGGTTCAAAGGGATGCATTGTTTCAATCATAATAATCCTTCCTGAATGATTTCCTTCCTTCATGAGGATATAGGGGTAAGGAAGTTAAGTATGCATATACTTTAAAACTTGCCGAACTAGTTTGATGAACAGTCATAAAGTTCACAGGTTCAGCAAATCAATTCAGTTAAACCTGTGAACATCCCTTATCTCTGTCCACAAGTATACTTCTTTACTTAGTACTTCTCTAAGCCATAGTCTTGAGGTATTATAATGTTACCACTGTGCATTCATGAAGATAAGACAAAGTAGGTCTTGTCACTAACCTAAGGTATCACCCTAACCTTAGAAGAGAAAGTTTAATAAAGAATAATATGGGAAATTCAAAGATTCTAAGACAAGCATGAAGATCTGACAAGTGACAATGTAATGGACAGCTACCATTGTGTCTTTCAAAATGAATCAGTAGCTTAAATTAAAGAAGAAACTGAAGCAAAAGGATGAATAGAAGGCCAGGTTTGAAAAGGACATGACAACAAACTTGACAGCCTTTCACTGTTCTTTCCAAACTGTGTCTTGACTGTTCAAATTAAAGAAGACAAATAAAAGGTATTAAACATTTTTGTGGATAGGTAGCATAGCTTACAGTGAAAATGATTAGACCTTAAAAGCCAAAAAAAATTAAGAAGAGATGTATTTAAAAAAAAAATCAATAAAGGAAATTGCTGACCTTTAGTATTTTGTGGTTGATACATACAAATAGGTTATATTTTCCCTGTAGATCTAAATAGGGGATCTGTGATGGGTGTATGTCCTATCACTGAGAAAAATACCACCCCCAAGAAAAGATGGCATTTTCAGGCCCCTACTGTAAGACCACTTGGGTCTAGTCCCCACTATTATGTATAGGGGGAGTCCCGGAACCATGCGAAGGGGATGGTTGTAGTCAGGTAAAGGAGACTACGTGGGAGGTGAAAAGGGCGGTCCTAACCCTCTGGGGAATTGTCAAATGACTCCTGAAAGGGGGGAGAAGTTTAAAGCTGAACAGCTGAGAGTTGGAAGAGACTGGATTATTTGTTTGAGATTTACATGGACAAATTATATGAGGAACTTTGAGGGCTGACAAAAGACTCTGGGGGCTTCAGAGAAAGAGACCGCAAGCCGGAGAAACTGTTGGGACCTTTGGGAGTTTCTCCCCGGCCAGTACCTGAGGAACTTTTGGATTGTATTTCCCTCACCCTGAAAGGAAAGGGGGCGGCAAGACAGGACTCTCTGGCAAAGGGGAGCTAAGAGAGATCAACCTCTTTTGGGGTTGAAATCAGGGGTGTAGCCAGACAGCAGATTTTGGGTGGGCCTAGACAAGACGTGGGTGGGCACCAAGCATTCTCCCCCCCCTCCCCCTGCTCTCCACCTTGGTAGTCTACAGCAGGCATATGCTGAAAGCTGAGTACGCACAGGTGCCAGTATCTGCTGAAGTGGAGAGCAACGCTTTCAGTACCATCAGGGAGAGGTCTTCAGCTGGCAGAACTTGGGATCCCCATCAGCTACCACTAAATGTGTGCTGCTGTTGGGTGGGCCCTGGCCCACCCAGGCCCACTTGTGGCTACGCCACTGGTTGAAATTGACTTTGATAAGTGGAACAGAGGATTGGATTCAACTTGCATTTTCAGTAAGCAGTGCTGGGATTGAAATCAGCTTACACTTTTGTAGACAGAACTGTGAATTGGATTCAGTTTGCATTTTCAGCAAGCAGTGCTTGGATTGGATTCGGCTTGCACTTTGGCAAGCAGAGCTGTGGATTGGGTTTGGCTTACATTTTTGGCAAGCGGTGCTGGGATTGAAATCAGCTTGCACTTCAGCCAGCAAGCAGAACTCTGGACACGGTATTCCTCAGTCTGTGCTTTTGAGTAGGAAGCGCAGGACAATAGGATCCTAGCATGCTTTATGTATTTTAACGTGAGCATTTTATGCAATTGAAATTGTAAGTCCTACATTAGTAAAATGTAATAAAGCACAGGGGAGATGTGAAAGCAGTAGATCACATTAGCTGGCACTTTTACCAAAAAGATTTATGTTCTGCACAATTTCAGAGATATATACATGAATGAATATCTTGATTACAGGAGGACCTTGCGAGACTGGGAGAATGGGCGTGCAAGTGGCAGATGAAGTTCAATGTTGACAAGTGCAAAGTGATGCATGTGGGTAAGAGGAACCCGAATTATAGCTACGTCTTGCAAGGTTCCGCGTTAGGAGTTACGGATCAAGAAAGGGATCTGGGTGTCGTCGTCGATGATACGCTGAAACCTTCTGCTCAGTGTGCTGCTGCGGCTAGGAAAGCGAATAGAATGTTGGGTGTTATTAGGAAGGGTATGGAGTCCAGGTGTGCGGATGTTATAATGCCGTTGTATCGCTCCATGGTGCGACCGCACCTGGAGTATTGTGTTCAGTACTGGTCTCCGTATCTCAAAAAAGATATAGTAGAATTGGAAAAGGTACAGCGAAGGGCGACGAAAATGATAGTGGGGATGGGACGACTTTCCTATGAAGAGAGGCTGAGAAGGCTAGGGCTTTTCAGCTTGGAGAAGAGACGGCTGAGGGGAGATATGATAGTAGTGTATAAAATAATGAGTGGAATGGATCGGGTGGATGTGAAGCGACTGTTCACGCTATCCAAAAATACTAGGACTAGAGGGCATGAGTTGAAGCTACAGTGTGGTAAATTTAAATCGAATCGGAGAAAATTTTTCTTCACCCAACGTGTAATTAGACTCTGGAATTCGTTTCCGGAGAACGTGGTACGGGCGGTTAGCTTGACGGAATTTAAAAAGGGGTTAGATAGATTCCTAAAGGACAAGTCCATAGACCGCTATTAAATGGACTTGGAAAAATTCCGCATTTTTAAGTATAACTTGTCTGGAATGTTTTTACGTTTGGGGAGCGTGCCAGGTGCCCTTGACCTGGATTGGCCACTGTCGGTGACAGGATGCTGGGCTAGATGGACCTTTGGTCTTTCCCAGTATGGCACTACTTATGTACTTATGTACTTATGAGATGTCCAGCCTATGACATTATATATACTTGCATAGCATAAGTTATGCACTGTTCAGGTGCTAACAATTATAATGGTCATTAATGTGGCATAATTGTTGGTTCCTATACTAGTATTCTATAATAGAATTGGTGCTAAGCGCATGACATTGGTGTACCTAAATCTTGGTCCCAATCTGTAGAATTACCACATAGGGGGTCTTTTACTAAGCCGTGGTAACATTTGTAGCTCATGGTAGAAATCAGCTGGCGGTAAATGCAGAGACGCTCATAGGAATATAATGAGCATCTCGGCGTTTACCACCAGCTGATTTCTACCATGAGCTAAAAATGCTACAGCGGCTTAGTAAAAGACCCCCCTTAGAGCCTTGGGGTTTTTCATTCATTTGGATGGCTTTACCCTCTTTTCCTATACCTTGGAGAGTTCCAGACTCTGTTGCTGCTGCTTTGCTGTTCTCAAGATGGCTTGGGTGTTCTTATCACCATTGATGCTGCTTTTGTTCTTATTTCAGTGTCTTGTAGTCTTCCTGACACAGTTGAAGTGTCTGTGCTCCTCTTTTGATGCCTTCATTTCACTTTTCTTGCTGAGTTGTATCCTTGGAGGTTGTTGCCACTGTAGTTGCTGTCCTTGGAAGTTGTTTCCAGTGTTCCATTTCCTTCTGCTTCACTTCTTTCTAGGTGTCTTTGGGGCTTCATTCCAGTGTAGTCTGTATCCCTTTCACCCTCTTTTTGTGCCTTGGGGGGGGGGGGCTGATATCACTTTTCTTGTTTCATGGATCTCATTTTTTGCAGATTAATATAGTCTTCTTTTTCCTGCTTTGAAACATTATTGCTGCCTTCAGTCTTAATTCCACTATTATCGCCACGTTAACCTTTTTATAATGCTTGGGTTGCTTTTTCCACTATTGGTGCTGCTTTGTTCCAATCCAATGCTCATTGGAAAATATATATTTTCTTCATGACCAAAATACTCAGTGCCTTGAGATAATCCTCTTTTGATATTAGAGCATTCTGACCAATCTAGGCGCTGTTTTGATCCTCATCAGGTGTGTTAGGTTCTTCCACTGAATGTGGGTATTATATTAGTCTTCTGTAAGTATTTTAGGGCCTCCAGACAATGTTACTGCTGCTTCAACCCACTCCCACTGCCTTGGGGTCATATGTCTAGTGTTGTAGTAGGGTCTTTATTCTACTATATGTGACGATTTGCCCTTCTTATAGTGTTTTGGATTTTTCCTTTGCTCTCATTTAATACCTTGGGTTCTTCGTGCCATTGTTGCAGCAGTCTTGCCACTGTTCCCAGAAAGAGTTTAAACAAATTTCATTGAAATTTGATGGGATGTCACACTGATTTATAAATTTGCTTGCCTCAGATTCTTTAATTGAAACAAATGAAACAAAGGTGATGAATGACTGGGTATCACAAAACGAAGTGAACAGAATTGGAGGAGTGGAGGAGTAGCCCACTGGTTAGTGCAGCAGACTTTGATCCGGGGGAACTGGGTTCAATTCCCACTGCAGCTCCTTGTGACTGTGGGCAAGTCAATTAACCCTCCATTGCCCCAGGTACAAAATAAGTACCTGTATATATGTAAACCGCTTTGAATGTAGTTGCAAAATACCACAGAAAGGCAGTATATCAAGTACCCTTTCCCTTTGTGGCCTGGGAACCAGGTTCAATTCCCACTGCAGTTCCTTCTGACTCTGGGCAAGTCACTTAGGGGGTCCTTTTACTAAGCCGCATAAGCGCCTACGCACACTCAACTCGCGTCAATTCGAAGTTACCGCCCGGCTATACTACTCACCAGATACATTGTCTCCATACAGAATCTAGCAGGATAAAAGAGACAGTGCTGGAGGCATTTTAAGTATATAATTAACCTTTAGCTGGTCAGAGCTAATATTCATTGCTGATATTCATTGTGAATATCCTGAAAACATGACTGGATGGCGTCATGGGTTAAAATTAGCCATGTAAGCTGAGTAAAAGAAGTTAGCCAGATAAATTTATTCTGCCATATTCAGTGTCAGATTTATCCAGGTAAGTGCTGCTAAAGGAATATTGATCTCACAGGGTTTTGTTCATTTGTGTGAGGGAATCTATAGGATGTTGCCACTTCCCCTTAAGGATACTTCCTCACAATGTTAGAGCCACCTTAAAACCCATAGTCCAGCCTAAGGGGGAAGTGACATGAGAGGGGTGGAGCCAGGAGGGCATAGTCCAGGAAGTAAAAAAGCTCAGGACACAGCTAGCAGTGTTGCCAGGTGGGCGGTTTTACCGCCCAATTGGGCTGTTTTCCGCGACCCGCCGCGGGAAATTTTTGCCCTTGGCGGGTTGCGGTTTTTTGGGCTCCTTTTGGGTCTTTTGGGCGGTTTTAAAAGCGGTTTTTTCGGCCGTGGGGGAGGGGTTTCTGACGTTTTTGGCGGGGTTAGTGATGTTTTGGGCGGGGCCGATGACGGGGAGGCGGGGCCGGTGACGGGGGAGGTGGGGCTGATGACGGCGAGGGCGGGGTTGATGACGGCAGGGGCGGGGGTGATGACGCGGGGGTGGGGGTGTCAGGGGCGGGGTTTGACTTTGGGCGGGTTTTGGGCTGGATTTGGATTCGATTGGGTGGGAAAAAATTTTTCCACCTGGCAACCCTGACAGCTAGGTTTAGGAGGCCCAGAAGGAAGCAGCATGCCCAACTACATTTGCCTCCACCACTTACGTGTGAACTGCAACTGTGGCTATCAGGTAGGTTAAGCTCAACTTAGAGCCTTGCAACTTTGGTTTATGACCCAAGTAACTCTGGGGAACCAGGCCAGTGATGTAAAGTGTATTGCCATGCTGAGAGATAGTAATGTATGCAATGGCCTTGCAAGAGCAGGCCACTGGAGAAACTTGTTATGTCTAAGGAATATTTTTGTGTTTATTTTCTCTCCCCCACCTGTGAATGGAACAGGACCCCTATCCAATACTTACAATAAATTGCATTTTCCCTTACCTGCACCCATTTCGTAGGTAGTAAGGGCTCACGTGGTATCCATGTGCTAACCAGTTAGCATATGATAATGTAGATGTGATAACTGGTTAGTGTAGGAACATTCACTCTCCACTCCTGACACACAGAAAAATGTTTTAGCTTGTGGCTAACACATTTGAAAAGGTACCACAAGATGCATGTTCCATGGAACTCTATTTTTAACTGCCTTAGGCCTGCGTTAGCACCAAACACAGCTTAGTAAAAGAACCCCTTAATCATTAGACTTCATAAGGGCAGGGAATAAACAAAAATCCTTAGTTGTAAAAAAAGTGGTGGAATTGTCATATAGGTATCAGCAGACTACAAATCCCCAGTAACTGGCTAGGTCAAAGCAGCAGATTGGTGGTGGTAGAATATCTTTGAGAGCAAAAACTGAGTCTTAAAGGATTTTTTAAAAAGTGAAAACTTTTAGGTATAGCATCAAAGAAAGTACATGTATGTGAACTGAGATGGAATTGTCAACAGTATGCTATTGAGATAGACATGGGGAAGCCACTGCTTGTCCTGGGATGGATAGCATAACATGTTGCTACTATTTGTGATTCTTCCAGGTACTTGTGACCTGGATTGGCCACTGTTAGAAACAAGATATTGGACTAGATGGACTATTGGTCTGATCCAGTATGGCTATTCTGATGTTCTTAACTTTAATATATGAGAACCTTCACCATAGCATCTCATTATTCTTTACTTTAGAAATAACCAGTTTGCACCTTCAAGGCAGCAGACCTCTTAGTAAGAATTTGAAAGCCTTGGATAACAGCTTTATTCCACTAAGTTTGATTATGTGGTTAAATATCACTGGGATGATATTTACCCAAACAATCAAACTCAGGGAAATAAAGATGTTATCCAAGGATTTCCATTTGATGAATCAAAATGAGATTAAAAGAGTTAAGAAAAAAAAATGGTAAACTGGGAGGTATCAAAAACTGTTTAGGGAGAAGAGCATGGAATGTGGAAACAGACTGTAATTACAGAATTATCCAGCTGGAAGTCTACTAGTACATGAAGAAGTTGAAATACTAGCAGAAACACAGATGTTAGGAGACAACTTTGTGATTTGGTGGAGGAAAGGATGTACAAAACTGAAGAAGGTCTTGCAATAGGTGCCAAATGTGTGGGTGCATTGAAGGGTCCTTTTACTAAGGTGCGCTGAAAAATGGCCTGTAGTAGTGTAGGCACGTGTTTTGGGTGCACACAGATCCATTTTTCAGTGTGCCTGCAAAAAATGCCCTTTTTCAAATTTTTGCCGAAAATGGATGTTCGGCAAAATAAAAATTGCCACGCATCCATTTTGAGTCTGAGATCATTGACTTACCGGTAAGGTCTCACGCATTAACTGAACAGTAATGACCTACATGCATCAAATGCCATTTGGCGTGCGTAGCTGATACACACCAGAAAATAAAAATTATTTTTGGACGCGCATATCGGACGCACACCAAAATGAAATTACCGCAAGAGCCACGGGGTAACTCCAAATTAACACACATTGGGTGTGCGTAGACGCCTAAGCAGCTTAGTAAAAGGGCCCCTTTGTGCTTACACACTTTCAATATTGAGAAACCTCATCCACTGTGTCCAGGGAGGTGCGGTGTGTTAAATTTAGCACCCCCAGTTATTTTGAAGAGTTGACTCCTCTGGATCATATATGATGATCTACTCCAGGTAGTTGAGTACTAAGGAAAAAGATAAAAACTTTGCTGGATATGGAACGGCAACTTACAGTTATCAAGTTCTATGGCTGGCAGCTTCAATACCTCCCCTTCCAGTAGTTGCAGGACACTGAAGTAACTGGCCAAATGAAGTACTGTTTCAATGAAGTGCAAGCAAATTGACTTCTCATAGTTTTTGAGTGTTTGTTCTGCTTTTTGACACAAAACTTAAATCTAGATCATTGACAAATGATTAAGTTAGGCAATGAACACCTGACCCATACTAATAATTCATAAAACAAGCTAATTTTCTGTTAGCTGTGTACATATGGATGCATAATATTAATCCTCTGCTATATCTTCACTATTAATTGTTGAGAACAAACATTATATTTACCTTTTTACCAGTGTTTTGCAGACCTATCCATGGGCTATATGAATAAAAGTAAAGCTGGTAAAGTTATCTAAAGCTTGAAAAGTAAGTCAGCAGTTAGATCATGCATCACTGATTGTTTATATTGCAGGCTGAGTGCAGTAATTAGGATTGAGCCCTATGTGAGTAATGCATGTTGATTACTGTTAGCTGACCAGTGAAATGTGAAGGGCAACTTTGAAGTTGACAACTATGATTAAAATTGGTAACTTTGATTTTTTGCAAAGAATGAAAACAGACTAGTTCTCATCTAGTGTGCTGCTGCAGCTAGGAAAGCGAATAGAATGTTGGGTATTATTAGGAAAGGTATGGAAAACAGGTGTGAGGATGTTATAATGCCATTGTATCGCACCATGGTGCGACCGCACCTTGAGTATTGTGTTCAATTCTGGTCACCGCATCTCAAGAAAGATATAGTAGAATTGGAAAAGGTGCAGCGAAGGGCGACTAAAATGATAGCGGGGATGGGACGACTTCCCTATGAAGAAAGACTAAGGAGGCTAGGGCTTTTCAGCTTGGAGAAGAGACAGCTGAGGGGAGATGTGATAGAGGTATATAAAATAATGAGTGGAGTGGAACAGGTGGATGTGAAGCGTCTGTTTACGTTTTCCAAAAATACTAGGACTAGGGGACATGCGATGAAACTACAGTGTAGTAAATTTAAAACAAACCGGAGAAAATGTTTCTTCACCCAACGCATAATTAAACTCTGGAATTCGTTGCCAGAGAACGTGGTGAAGGCGGTTAGCTTGACAGAGTTTTAAAAGGGGTTGGACAGTTTCCTAAAGGACAAGTCCATAAACCACTACTAAATGGACGTGGGACAAATCCACAATTCCAGGAATAACATGTATAGAATGTTTGTATGTTTGGGAACCTTGCCAGGTGCCCTTGGCCTGGATTGGCCGCTGTCGTGGACAGGATGCTGGGCTCGATGGACCCTTGGTCTTTTCCCAGTGTGGCATTACTTATGTACTTATGTACTTATCTCTCTTGAGTAAGATGTAGACTAGTTAAAAATGAAGCACAAACACAGGGAATTGAGAAGCAAAGTTATGAGGGTAAGTAATGCATGCTATGGGGTTTCTGGAATCTGCAACTTTACTTCTTTCTCACTGAAATACTAAAGCATTAATTTCTTTAATGTAAGGAAGACACCATGGACCCAGACTAACAGATTAGCGTCAACCACAGCCATATTGTTAATGCAGAATACTAGGGATTTATTCATAAGTTACTTCTGCCAGATGTGAAATTAAAAAAAAATAATAGGAAAATTCTCATGAAGAGTGATGTCTTAAAATATTTTAATTTACATGTATATTCCACTAGAAGACATGGAAGGTAATTTTATAGCAGGCTGCTTAGGTTTGGAGGGAAAACAAGCTACTAGCATGTCTTTCTGGCAGCATTCATATGACATCTTTGCGGAAAAGAGGAATAGCCTAGTGGTTAGTGCACACATGGCCTGTAGACAGTTTCAAATCCATCTGTAATTTTTTTGTGTAAATGTGATCCCTCCAGAAACAGGAAAATACCCACTGTACCTGAATGTATACCACTTCGAAAGCCTTCAGGCTTGCAAGTGTACTATATCATTATTTTGCTGTTCCTGGAGGAAGCTCCAGAAAAAAAAAAAAAGAATAGTAGTATAGTGGGATATGAACCTGTGTCCCTTGGTTTACAATCTGATGTATTTACCACTAAACTATTCTTCAGACCTGCTAGCTACTTTGTTCAGAATAGCTATAATATTGTAGCTAACAAAGAGCCTGGCTTTCCTTTCCAGTTTCACTTTCAGTGGAGAAAGAGGGAACAGCAACCACTAGGGGATTAAGGAGGGGTCATGCCTTAATCCCTCCAATGGCCAACTGCTCAATCAGATCACCCTTTTGTAACTTGGATGTGACTGAAAACAGATCTAGATTAAAAAAAAAGACTTCCTTCTTTTTAGACATGGGCCTTTCTTCTCATTCAAAAATTGATGTTGGACGTCCTACTTTTGGGCCCTCCATAATCCCTCCCAAAAGATAGCCACAACGTGCCCCTTGCTATTTGGACAAACTATAGTGTGAGATATCCAAATTCTTACTTTCCAAAATTGGGATTTGGACAATTTAGGCAGATGGAACTTTTTTTAAGGCATTTTGAGGTGCCCATTTGCTTTCAATATGAACACCATAATCTTCAGATTTTAAAAATTGAGTGATCTGTTTGGGGATGGGGACCCTCCCTGGTAGTGACATAGCCACAGGTGAGCCTTGGTGGGCTAAGGCCCATCCAGTTAGGGCTCAGGCCCATCCAACAGTAGCACACGTTTAGCGGTAGCTGTTGGGGATCCCAAGCTCCGCCAGCTGAAGACTTCATCCTGATGGTAACAAAAACGCTGCTCTCCACGATACTGGCACCTGCGCATTCTCATTTTTCAGCACATGCCTGCTGCAGGCTGCCAAGGTGGAGAGAAGCATTGTCCCGCCAGCTGAGATATTTTTGATTGGGGGGGGGGGGGAGAGAACACTTGGTGCCCACCCACTTGCCCACCCACTTGCCTAGGCCCACCCAAAATCTGTTGTCTGGCTACGCCCCTGCTCCCCGGGACATCTATTAACCTCAAAGACTGTGCAATAATTTTTAGTATACATCTTGAATGCACAAACCCTTTTGATGCATTGCTTATTCTGCCTTCTTATTTCTCTATATTTGTGCATCAATTTTCACTAGTATATATCTTACCTCATCTTTGTCAAGCAGATTTCTGCTGAAGTGCACTCATCATTTTCCCCCTAACATATGATCTGTGCTATTAGACATTCACTTGATGTTAAAGACCTTCAGCTTCTTGTGTATGCTCTTCTACTGAACAATTTCTATTGTACTGCACTGTACAATAATATGTATATGCTTGTTCGGGATAATGTGGAATACAAGTGTCATAAATAAATATATTACATCTCTCTCTCTCTCTCTCTCTCTCTCTCTCTCTCTCTCTCTCTCTCTATCTATCTATCTATCTATCTATCTGAGTACAAGTGTTGCCATACTGGGACAGACCGAAGGTCCATCAAGCCCAGTATCCCACCTCCAACAGAGGCCAATCCAAGCCACAAGCACCTGGCAAGATCCCAAAACAGGACAATACGTTTTATGCTGCCCATCCCAGAAACAAACAGTGGATTTTTCCAAGTCCATTTTAATAATGGCTTATGGACTTTTCCTTCAGGAAGCTATCCAAACCTCTTTTACACCCTGCTAAGCCAACTGCCTTTACCACATTCTCTGGCAACAAATTCCAGAGTTTATCTATCTATCTATCTATCTATCTATCTATCTATCTATCTATCTATCTATCTATCTATCTATATGATATTTGTTTATTTATGACACTTGTATCCCACATTATCCTAAACAAGTTCAGGTTCAATGTGTCTTACATTCAAGAAAAACAACAAAAATATGCTACAGTCAGATAATTAATTATAACATTTAACATATTAGGAATAATGTATTTATTTATTTATTGTTTGCATTTGTATCCCACATTTTCCCACCTCTTTGCGGGCTCAGTGTGGCTTACAATAAGATATGAATAATGAAAATACATTTGTTGCAACTTGGTTATGGGTTACATTGTACAAGTTATGCGAGATAATCGAATTATCATTAGGAATATCACAATGGGACATCAACATTGAGACATTGGGAGGAGACAATGGGAAGCTTAAGGGCAGTGTTAAGACACAAAGGCACATGGTGTACATATTTCTGTGAGTAAATGTATGAGTAATGTGTGTCATGAAGCTAAACTAGAGTATTGGTTATGTTGAAACATATAAGAGACAGCAACATTAGTTTATTGTTGTTTAATAAGATATGTACTTAATAGAAAGGCCTTTAGTAATTTATGGAATCTCAAATAATGTTCTAAGTACCTTAATTGCTTGGGTAGAGAATTCCAAAGTTTGGTACTCTGATATGTGAAGCCTGTAACAAGGATTGATTTGTAAGAAATACCTTTGCAGTTTGGATAGTGGAGCTTGAGGTCTTCTCTAGATGTTTTCACTGTATTACGCGAAGGAAAATCAATTAGTTGTTGCATGTAGGAGGATCATAAACCAAATATGATTTGGTAAACAATTATGCATATTTTAAAGGTGATCATTGTGTTTATGGGAAGACAGTAAAGTTTTAACAAGACAGGGGAAGCCTTCTCAAAGCGAGGAGCACTGCATACAGGGTGAGAGCAGTATTTTGTGCTGTTTGTAATTTTTTAAGGAGTGAGATTTTAATACCCACATATATGGCATTACATTAATCAAATTTGGATAGTACCAGAGATTGGGTGATAATAAGAAGTATGGGGCTTGGGAAGAAAGGACCCAACCTTTTTAACTTCCATAGTGTATGGAAAATGCTTGAGACCACCTTTGAGACCTGAGCTTCGAATGATAAATGCTGGTCAAAGGTGATGCCCATGATTTTCATCGATTGATCTAAGGCATATGATGTGTTGTCATTAATGAAGTTTTTTGATGAAATGGATTGATAGGGGTTGGTAAGTAGGAGGAATTAAGGGCCCTGTTTACTAAGCCATGATATAGGCGCATTAACATTTTTAGTATGTGCTAATGCTAGAGACATTCATAGGGTGTATATGGGTGTCTCTAACATTAGTGCATGCTAATTTGTAGTGTGTGCTAAAAATGCTAGTGCACCTTAGTAAACAGGGCCCTTAGTCTTTTCCCAATTTAATTTGAGTTTGAAGCTGGATGCTTAAGATTCCATCAGATCTAAACTGGTTTTAATTTCATGTATAATTTCTAGTAATTCCCTTTTGAAGGGGATATAAATAGTGGCATCATCATCATAGATGACAAAGGAATTAAATCTGTGCGCCTCCAGTAAGTAATACAGTGGTGCCAAGATGGTAGCCAGACAAGAAGGCATGGAGACAATGAGCTCCGGAACCCCAAACTAATTCAGGCCGAAATTCAAGGGAGGAATGCAGACCCCCATCCATACCAAAATGGGAGTTAGGCGGAGGAATGTCACCAACCCAACCTGGCCGGGAAGCAATGCAGGAACTGAGGAAGACCAGAACACACCAGTGGGCAAACCTGGACCACATTGCAAGAGGAAGCACCCAGCTAAATAACACTACAGATCACTGACCTGCTGATCCACGGCCCAGGCTAGTGGAGCCAGGAAGTGAAGCAGGAACCATAGCAGAAGTTGAGGAAGGTCAGAACACACAAGCAGGCAATCCCGAACCATGTTGTGAAAGGAAGTGCCCAGTCAAGGAACACTACAGATTACTGAGCTGCTGATCCACAGGTTAGTTTAACTGAATCACTTTAGCTAGCCTGGGCACTGCAGCTCTGTGTCTCCTGCTCCTCAGTCCTGAGTGCTCATGCACTCAGGCTGCTGGGTAATGGCTCTACTGCATAGGAGAGCAGCAGTGAGGAACAAGGCCTCCAGGGTGCAATCATCACTAGGAGCCCAGCAAGAGACAAGGTCTATGGGGTGGATGGAGCACTAGGAACCTAGTGAAAGACAAGGCTCCCTGGGTGTGCCAGCACTAGGAGCCCAGTGGAGCAGGATAGCATTTGGGAGGACAGCCAGTCCTTAGAGCCCAGGGAATGCTTCCAGGAAGCTGTAGCAGGGACAGGCATAGCCAGCCTGAAGGTCCAGCAGCCACTAGCCCAAAATGTCTCCAGCAAAAGGATGAGATCTTAGGGGACTGGGAGAGGGTGAACTTGTAAATAAAGGAGAGGAAGGACCTAGGCATACAGCCACACACAAACTTAACCAAGAAATTGGGAAGGACTTACAGCTACTACCTTAGCAATCAAAACTGAAGGGGTCTAAAAGGGATGTAAAATACTACAAGCTAGTGGTCCTGAAGATCTGGGTTAAAGACTAATGCTGTTGGTTTGAGTGCACAAATTAGAAAGTATTTGATGTACTGGTTTAAGAGGTTAAGTAACAAGACTGTTGGTGTTTATTTATGGCAACTGAGTTGATGTAATAAGAAATCCTCATTTCATAGGTGCATAAGATGATGTATACAGAGGTCTATGTAAATAGTTCAATAAAACCTGTTTAATTTATTAGCCAACCTTGTTCACAGAGGTCTTTTTGAATTTTTCCAGGGGAAGAATAGGGTAATCCCATCCGTTAACACTTTTTTTCCCTAGGTGGTGGCACAGAACACCAAGTGAGTAAGGGACCGATGGAGAATGCCTTCGGGTGACTCCATTCAGGTTGGGCCCTGAAGGGGGTGCTACATGCCTTATGTAAGTTAAGTAGGTAGTTGAAGAATTAGTACTTAGGCAGAAGTTTGACACTTATGTACGTAGGTACAGCGATGCCATTGGTCTCAACAATTACACATGTAATGGGCACACAAATATTAGCATCAATGTGTCTCTGGGCAGGCTGAAACTGTATTTGAAGGTTGTTAGCAGCTCCGCTGTGAACAGTAGCATGGCTTTTCTGAGCTGTAATATAATTAAAGTGTAATATACCCTAGTGTATTTCTGTGGTCTACTTTATAGTTTGCCTTTTCCAGTTCTCCTGTTCTATTTTTTTTTTCTGTGTCCTCATTTTCATTGTACACTACTTTGTTTTAAATCCTCAGGTAATTGTGACTGTGGAGGTGGATTTTAGAAAGGAGGTACAAATCAGAACTGAGATGTCCAAGTCAGGATATGTCAAGTTCTGCTACTATTTTAGGACAGGATCTGTTGATATAGAGCCTGTTCTAAAATACATGCAGGAATGTGTGTATACACATTCGTTACATGCGGTGGAAACATCCATTTTACAAGCATATGCACATCCACATCTATGGCAATATTTCATGACATAAACCTGTTAGTGCCGAAGCATAAACGTTTATGTCAGCCATTTTAGGCATATACACACGTTTTTCTTCTGATGCTTTGCCAATATTGCTTATATTCTAAGAGCCTTGAATTATATATTGGCCGCGGCTTGTTTATGAAATACTTCTAATTTCAAAAGAAACAAGCTGACTATCGTGATTATATGCGCTTCAGTTTTTGACCACTTTTTGTACTATGGAGGAAAAGGCTTCAGAAGCACGAGCAGAGTCCATATACATGTATAACAACAGTTAAAATACATGTAAAGTAAATACCTTGTTGAAAACAAAAGTACAAAAAAATTATAATTTATAAAAAGTATTAAATTTGGAGGTTTTTTAGGCTGATGAGGACGCTCGCAGAACAATTATTTTTTTTTTCATTTTTATTTATACAGTTTTATCATACATAATAAATCCTTATGAGTGATAATACACAAAACAACAATTTATAAACAAAAGGAAATATTCTAATAGTCGCAATGATGTATTCTACTATCGATCACAAATTAGGTAATGATCCAAGATTTATAGTAAATTTTCAAACACTTAAATATAAAGCATAATCACCAAATAAATAAATCAAAAGAGCAAGTTACGTCTCAAGTGGCAGACTCTTAGCTGCCTTACAGTGGTGCATGCGGGACTAAACTTTAACATTTACCACTTCTCTGCTTAACAGAAATTCCTCCAACTGTTTTGGGTCATAGAATTGGTATTGCCTAGATTGAAATTTTATTCTACATATACATGGGTATCTCAGAACAAAATCTGCACCTATTGTTATTAATCTGGGACGTAGAGTCAAAAATTTCCTACGCCTTTGTTGAGTGTCCCTAGCCAAATCAGGGAATACCCTAACCTTTGATCCCATAAACAGAGAATCCAAATGTCTGAGGGAAAGTTTAAGGACTGCATCTCTGTCTATTTCCAATGCAAATGTCACCAAAAGGGTAGTTCTTTGGGTTATGACCTCTAAAGAAGACTCAAGAAATGCCGTGAGATCCATTACACCTTGTTGCTGTTGATTCTCAGATGATTTCGCATCCATTTGTATGTAATAAGCTCTTGTTATAGGAGGTAAGGAATTTTCCGGCATTCCCAGAATCTCCATTAAATATTTTCTGATCATTTGGATTGGCACTACCATAGGGGACCTAGGAAAATTTATAAAACGCAAGGTCAGTCTTTTTGAATAATTCTCTAAATATTCCAAGCGTCTCAGGGTGAAGTTTTTATCTTTAATTAAAGTTTGTCCCACAAGATCAAGTTTCTCAACTTTTTCCGACATCCTTCTAACCTCGGTCGCTTGGGATTCACTAGTTTGAATTTGGTTTAGAGCAGTCTCAGATAGAACTTTAATCGTCTCCATATTTTTCAAAATCAAGTTTTGTAAAGCTGAGTGGGTAGATGAAGTTAAGTCCCACAGTGTCTCCAAAGTCACTACAGCTGGTTTTTCTACTCTTCCCATTGAAAAAACCGGTAGGGGGGCTTTGGCAGCCTGTTCCAGAGTACTCACAGTCTTTTCCAAGGCTTGAGCAGCTGTTAATCCTGGTTCAGCTTGCAATGTGGCTCCAGTTGTCCGCTCGTGCAGTCTCCCTTCCTGATCACCTGGTTCTCCTCTCGATGCCATGGCCCCAGGACTTGCAACAATAGCTTCCCTTCCGGGTTGTGGGGGCGCTGCACGCTCGACGGGGCTTAGGGAAGCCCCGTCTCCACTGCTGTCTAGCGTTTGGGCGCTAGCACCGGCTAACGGAGTCGACGCCAACTCGGGACCAGACACAAGACGAAAATGATCCAGCGTTGTCTGGCGTGGCTGAGAGGTGCCGTCCGGTACAGAGGGAGCCTCCCGAACTTTGCCTCTTCTCTTGCCCATCACCGCGACGGGGAAGACGCTCACGCAAGTCCAAGGAAGGAGCTACTTCGAGGTGCGTCCGTTTAACTTGCTCTAACAGCCGCCATCTTGGATCGACCTCGCAGAACAATTATAACAAATAATAATAGCCGTGCTTCTGAAGCCTTTTCCTCCATAGTACAAAAAGTGGTCAAAAAGTGAAGTGCATATAATCACTTGGAGGGGCATTTTCAAAAGGGACGTCCAAGTTGTGATTTGGACGTCCTTGCAAAACGTCCAAATCCAGGGGCGGGGAAACCCGTATTTTCGAAACAAGATGGATGTACATTTTTCTTTTCGAAAATATCGTCAGGGATGTCCAAATCCTTAAATTTCACTGTCCCTAGATTTGGACATCCCTAGACATAGATATTTCTGATTTTCAGCGATTTTTGAAGCCAAAGACATCCATGTCAAAAAACAACCAAATGCAAGCCATTTGGTTGTAGGAGGAGCCAGCATTTGTAGTGCACTGGTCCCCCTCACATGCCAGGACACCAATCGCCCTAGGGGGCACTGCAGTGGACTTCATAAATTGCTCCCAGGAACATAGCTCCCTTACCTTGTATTCTGAGCCCCCCCAAATCCCCCCAAACCTACTACCCAGAACTGTACACCACTACCATAGCCCTTACGGGTGAAGGAGGGCACCTATATGTGGGTACAGTGGGTTTGTGGTGGGTTTTGGAGGGCTCTCTGTTTCCTCCACAAATGTAACAGGTAGAGGGGGGGGGGGGGATGGTGCTGGGTCCGCCTGTCTGAAGTGCACTGCAGTACCCACTAAAACTGCTCCAGGGACCTGCATACTGCTGTCACGGACCTGAGCATGACATCTGAGGCTGGCATAGAGGCTCGCACAAAATATTTTTAAAGATGTTTTTTGAGGGTGGGAGGTGGTTGGTGACCACTGGGGGAGTAATGGGAGGTCATCCTCGATTTCCTCCGGTGGTCATTATCCAATGGCGTTGTCCTCAGAGGAAAACTCCTTTACTCCTTTAAATTTGTTCTCCAGTGTCATTCTTTTAGAATCATTAATTATACAATTGAAGTTTTAGATGAGACACATCAATTCATATTTTAAAAAGTTAGTATACAAAACCTTCTATGGCATTCTTACTTAAAACAATTTAGATTCTATAGCTTATAAAAAGGAACCCCCACAGAGCCAAAACATAAAATAATCACTTCATTATCCTCTCTAGCATACCACTTTTCATGGTACAGTCAACTTCTGGCTCCTTGCCCTCTAGAAATGTGTACTTCTCTGTCTAGCTCAATACTGCTCAATATCCCTTGACTATGATCTCTAAACCATATCCCTTTGAAGTAAATGAACCATAATTTTTAACAAACATAAAAACGAGAAAATGCTTGCCTCCAAAAATGTGTTAATTAAAAATGTGCTTTGTAACTTTTTGTTTCAATTACTTTTTTTTTTAAGAAAGCTATGCACATTAATTAGTTTCCCTTGCAAAAATATCTCCTATCTTTATAGAACATTTGCTGATATGGAACTTGAACTTTTGAACTAGGATAGCTTTGCATATGGAAAACAATGACCAATAATTTGCTTTTTCCTGAATAATATCTTTACACAGAAATGCTAAAGGCTGTATAAAGATAGTAAAAAATTGACAAGTACATGTTCTAACCATGGCACAAAGGTATGTTTCACTGAGGGTACGTATGGTTGGAGTATGTACGTATATAAGCCCGGATATAGGCATAAGTGACTGCCACACATTGAAGGTTCCAAGTATCCAAGACAGAAAGGAACAATCTCCAACATATTAGTGCCATTTCAAAGACGCAGTACATTAACGCTCTAATGAACATCTTTCTCCTGCCCTCCTGTCTCTGGGATCCTGCTTCCTTTAGATCTCCAAGCTGCAAAGGATGACCTATACCTTCACTTTCTGGTCCTCCTTGTGGGCACCAGAATCTTAAATCTGGCCCTGTATATGTGTGTTTCACTGAGTGGGTTGATTTTTGGTTATTATGGTAGCTGACTGAATGGATGAGAAACAAAGTTGATGGGAGGTTGATTAGGAATGTACAGTTAATACATACTTTTAACTAAGTATAGCATGGGCAATTATATAGATTCTTAAATCTGCTCATAAAGTTCTGCTTGCAGATATGGGTGCCTATCAGGTGAATTTTCAAAAGAGAAGGGTGACCATCTTCCGACACAAATCGAGAGATGGGCGTCCTTCTAGCAAGGTTGTCTAAATCGGCATAATCGAAAGCCGATTTTGGGCGTCCTCAACTGCTTTCCATCGTGGGGATGACCAAAGTTCACGGGGGTGTGTAGGCAGTGTAGCGAAGGCAGGACTGGGGCGTGCTTAACACATGGGCGTCCTCGGCCGATAATGGAAAAAAGAAGGGCGTCCCTGACGAACACTTGGGCGACTTTACTTGGTCCATTTTTTTTCACGACCAAGCATCAAAAAGGTGCCTGAACTGACCAGGTGACCACCGGAGGGAATCGGGGATGACCTCCCCTTACTCCCCCAGTGGTCACTAACCCCCTCCCACCCTCAAAGAAAATCTTTAAAAATACTTTTTTGCTAGCCTCAAATGCCATACTCAGGTCCATCGCAGCAGTATGCAGATACCTGGAGCAGTTGTAGTGGGTGCAGTGTACTACAGGCAGGCGGACCCAGGCCCATCCCCCCTACCTGTTACACTTGTGGTGGTGGTAAATGTGAGCCCTCCAAAACCCACCAGAAACCCACTGTACCCACATCTAGGTGCCCCCCTTCATCCCTAAGGGCTATGGTAGCAGGGGCGTAGCTACGGGTGGGCCTGGGTGGGCCCAGGCCCACCCAATTCCAGCCCAGGCCCGCCCAGCGACAGCGCCAGCTCCCATTGCCGGCCACTGCTGCTTTTCCTGATGAACAGCAGGGCCGGCGCCAGGCGCTACAAAAAGAAGAAGCGCTCAGCTGACTGAGCTGAGCGCCAACACGTCGCTAAGGACAAGAAAAAATGTTTTTAAAAAAATGCGGCACCGCAGGCAGCCTCGAAGCATTGGCTGCTGGCTCTGTGCAGGCTCCTCCCGTCTCTTACATCACTGCCCCTGTAGCGAAGCAGGGGCAGTGACGTAAGAGACGGAAGGAGCCTGCAGAGCCAGCAGCCAATGCTTCGAGGCTGCCTGCAGTGCCGCGTTTGTTTTTAAACATTTTTTCTCGTCGGGTTAGCGACGCGTTGGCGCTCAGCTCAGTCAGCTGAGCGCTTCTTCTTTTTGTAGCGCCGGCCCTGCTGCTCATCAGGAAAAGCAGCAGTGGCCGGAAATGGGAGCTGGGGCTGGTGGGCCTGAATGGGAGAGGGAAAATGGATGGCAGGATGGGGAGAAAGAGGAAAAATGGAAGGATGGGGAGAGAAAGAGGGAAAACAGATGGCAGGATGGGGAGAAAGAGGGAAAATGGAAGGATGGGGAGAGAAAGAGGGAAAACAGAAGGATGGGGAGAGAAAGAGGGAAAACAGATGGGAGGATGGGGAGAGAAAGAGGGAAAACAGAAGGATGGGGAGAGAAAGAGGGAAAACAGATGGGAGGATGGCAGAGAGAGGGAAAACGGAAGGATGGGAGAGAAAGAGGGAAAACAGATGGGAGGATGGCAGAGAAAGAGGGAAAATGGAAGGATGGGGAGAGAAAGAGGGAAAACAGATGGGAGGATGGCAGAGAAAGAGGGAAAATGGAAGGATGGGGAGAGAAAGAGGGAAAATGGAAGGATGGGGAGAGAAAGAGGGAAAACAGATGGGAGGATGGCAGAGAGAGGGAAAACGGAAGGATGGGGAGAGAAAGAGGGAAAACAGATGGGAGGATGGCAGAGAAAGAGGGAAAATGGAAGGATGGGGAGAGAAAGAGGGAAAACAGATGGGAGGATGGCAGAGAAAGAGGGAAAATGGAAGGATGGGGAGAGAAAGAGGGAAAATGGAAGAATGGGGAGAGAAAGAGGGAAAACAGATGGGAGGATGGCAGAGAAAGAGGCAAAATGGAAGGATGGGGAGAGAAAGAGGGAAAACAGATGGGAGGATGGCAGAGAAAGAGGGGAGATGGATGAAAGGATGCAGAGAAAAAGGGGAGAGTGGAAGGATGTGGAGAGAGAAGGGACACTGAACAGAAAAGGGTAGAGAGATAGACACTGGTTAGAAGGAGGGAGAGAGACATTAGATGGAAGGATCAGGAGAGAGGGTAGATGGGTGGAAGGATGGGGAGAGAAAGAGGGAAGACGCTGGATGGAAGGGTAGGGAGAAAGAGGTGACACTGGATGGAAGGATGCAGAAAGAAAGAGGGGAGACTATTGGAAGGATGGGGAGAGAGAGGGGAGACACTGGAAGGATGGGGAGAGAAAGAGGAGAGCTGCTGCATGGAAAGGGGGAGTAGTGAAAGATTGGAGAATAAGAGGAAGGGGCATGGGGAGAACAAGGGTGAGAAAAAGATGAAAAGCCATAAGTAGATGAAGGAAATTAAAGAATGGATAGTAAGAATGAATTAAATCTGGACACAGAGAGAGGCAGAAAAATATTGAAGAAAGCAAAGAAAAAGGAGAGAAAAATGACAAATGGCCAGGAAACCCTGGCAGAAGAGTTAAGCGAAAACGAAGGAAAGCAGAATCTAGAGACTGGGAGCAACACAATGAGAAAAAGTAAATGGCCATACAACAAAGGTAAAGAAAATAATTTTATTTTAAATTTAGGATAAAGTAATATGGTGTTAATAAAGTTTCAGAGACCAATACTTCCTTCCTTAGGTCAGGAGAGGATACCGTAACAGCATTATACTGACCTGAGGCAGGAGGTTTTGGCCTCTGAAAGCTCACTGAAAAGGGTGTTAAGGCTATTAAATAAATTGTCTGAAATCTGATGCACTGAAAAGCAGCACTTTACCCTGTGTGACAAATGCATCTGAGTGTGACTACATTTTGCTGGGGGGGGGGGGGGGGGGGGGTAGAGAGAAAATTTTGTGCCCACCCACTTTGGGTTCAGGCCCACCCAAAATTGGCAGTCTGGCTACGCCACTGTATGGTAGTGGTGCACAGTTGTGGGTTTTGGGTTTTGGAGGGGGGGTTGGGGGGCTCAGCACCCAAGGTAAGGGAACTATGCATCTGGGACCTTTTTCTGAAGTCCATTGCAGTGCCCCCTAGGATGCCCGGTTGGTGTCCTGGCATGTCAGGGGGACCAGTGCACTACGAATGCTGGCTCCTCCCATGACCAAATGGCTTTGATTTGGTCATTTTTGAGATGGGTGTCCTCGGTTTCCATTATCACTGAAAACCGTGGACAATCATCTAAAAAACGACCTAAGGATGACCATGTCTAAGGTCAACCTAAATTTCATGATTTGGGCATCCCTGACCATATTATCGAAACAAAAGATGGACACCCATCTTGTTTCGATAATACGGGTTTCCCTGCCCCTTCACGGGGCCGTCCTGCGAGGACACCCTCATGAAAACTTGGGCGCCCCGTTTGATTATGCTCCTCTGTATGATTTTATAAAATAGGCTTCTGCAATAACCCCCAGTATTACAGGTTATTTTAACACAAATCTTGCTATTTTAGGACAGGGTTCCTTTTGTCTTGCGGCACCTTCTGCCTGGAACCGACTTCCTGAGCCCATACGTCTAGCTCCATCTCTTCCTGTTTTTAAATCTATGCTGAAAACCCACCTTTTCACTACTGCCTTTGGCTCCTAACCCTACTCATTTGCCCCACTTCTCTCCTGTTCCTCTTTACCAGTAATTCCCTTGCCCGTAAATGTCTTGTCTGTTTTTACCTAGATTGTAAGCTCTTTGAGCAGGAACTGTCTCTGTGTGTCTCATGTTCAGCGCTGCGTACGCCTGGTAGCGCTATACAAATGTTAGTAGTAGTAGTAGTATTTATTCAGTGAAACTCTGTGCCAAAATAGAATGACTTGTGGTAAAGTAACCTAGCTTAATGGTAGGCCACATCGATAACTTCCCTCTGTAATTTTCCCTGGAACCTGAAGAAGAAATGGCTGTGATGAACACAATTCCAGCAAAGGCTTATATTCCCGAATTAATGGCCCTCAAGTATAATGGACCATTGCACACAAGAACTTGAAATATGTAGTTGCTTAGTTCTAGCCTATTTGCTAAAGACACGTAGGCGCCAATTTGCCTTTTTAAAATACCAGCTTCACATATCACGCCTAGGTTGAAACAAGGATATTTACACCTCCCCAGGAGTAGGCCCATACATACGTGTATATTTTATAAACAAGACATGTGAATCTTGACTCTGCCCACACTTTAACCAAACTCAACTCCAAAACACCCCTGAACATGAGTCATGAAAACATATGCTGCTTCTTGGCACCATGCATACTTTTATGTTCATACCTTCTGGGACCATTTTATGCTGTAAAATGTTTGTAAAATTACTTTCCTAATGCTTAGGTATGAAGAAACATTGTGTATTAAGCCTTAAAATGTATTGGATATTTTCCTGCTTTGATTATGTTCTAAAGTGTGGGTTTCCTATTTGGCCAGCAGGTGGTGTTTCTTTGCTGTAAAGCTGTTACAGAGAATGGAATGCTTTTTTCTTTAGTTTGACACAAACATCTCATTTGGACTTTACAGGTTTTGAGTTCAGTTTCAGCCTGGGAGGTTCTGAGGATCTGTGAACAGTTATATATCCTAACCTTCCCAGGTACTGTTTAGACAGTATATAGATGTTTAGTTAGTGTTATAATTGATCCATTTTCAGCTACCTGTTATTATTTGCTGATTACACTTCTTTTTTTTTTTTGGTTCATTGTTCCAGTGTGAGAATAAACACATTTGTTTGTTTTTTTTCTGCCTGTCTGGACTGATAAAGAATCCTCGTGGTTTGTGTGTTGGGTCTGTGAGTGCTTTCTGGGAACTGTGGGACCACTGGAAGTGTGGCTCCAGTAACCTAGAAATCACTGGGGACAATTGGAGAGCGGGAGATTCACCCAGAAGCAGTTGTGATCTAGTCGGTGGGAGGAGGGTGCTAGTGTAGAACACAAGCGGCAGGTGCAAGCGGATCTGAGTTGTGATGAGGATAGACTCTCTAAGTTGCCAAAGGGTAACCCCAGGAGGGTGGTTAGGCGTTTCATGACATTAGGCTTATTACCGAATTTTCTATTACAGAATATACTGTAGCTGTAGAGGATACATTTCAACAAAAAGTTGAAAAAGATGCTGGCATTAGGTTTAGCACATGGGTTTCCCATGCCTAGCCCCCCCCCCCCCCCCCCCCCATACTAGAAAATAATTATTTTCTAGTGCAGGAAATGAGGCATGGCAAAATCAGAATTTCCGTAGGGTGCCTGGGTGTGCCCAGCTGTAATGCTATTTTGCCACACATTGTTCACACGGTAGCCTTACCGCTCCTTCATAAAAGGGCCCATTAGTTTATCTCCCATTTGATTATAATTGCAAGCATCTGTTAACAGTATAATTGTGAAAACTATGTTGTTACTAGTTCTACTGTTGTTTTATATATTCATTCATTGATTATAATGGATTAATACTGAGACCAACAATTTTGTTTTTCATTGTAAGTTTATGCAATCATAAAAGGATCTATGGAATTGGTTGTGCCAGTGATTATCTGTTGTTTTACTTTCCAAGTGACTTTCTGCTTGCTTGCTGGTGGTTTTGAAGGTCAGCTGTATCTTCCTTGCATCTGCTGTGTAAATGAACAGAAAATGTCAGGACAACAGGGCTGTCCTTTGGAAAAAAAAAAACAACAAGAGTGTCCTCTGAAAACTGGGGTGGCAGGTCACTTTAATAAACCCCCTTGACTTCAATTATGACAACCCTAAGGGATCAGACATGGAATTTTAAGTAGGCTTTAGAATTTAACTGTTTATCTAACATGCAGGTACACAGTCTACTCTTTTTAGCAAAGCAGATTACCAATACATTTGAAACTCAAAATGTATTTCCTACTACAGTGAACTCTTCATTCAAATGAAATCTCATTGATCATAATCAACCTATAACTTTATAGTTTAGGGTAACCCTTGGTTAGGTGTGAGCATCAGATGAGTTGGTTTATAGGCTTATTTTTGAAAGAGAAGGGCACCCATCTTTCGACACAAATTGGGAGATGGGCGTCCTTCTGTCAGGGTCGCCCAAATTGGCATAATCAAAAGCTGATTTTGGGCATCCTCAACTGCTTTCCGTTGCAGGAATGACTTGTAGATGATGGCTATGCCTCCTCCCCTGTTCTTAGTTCTGGGAAGATGAAGAATTTTGTATCCCGGTGGGCAAATGTCTATAGTTGCTGGATCATCTATCATTTGAAGCCAGGTTTTAACAAAGAGTTGTGCCAAATTGAGCCTCTTCTATCCAGCCTCAAATTATTTCAGTTTTATTTATGACAGAGCAAGCATTAATATATACAATAGGCATAGGTAGGTAAGAATGAATTTTTTTATTTGATTAATTAAATACCTCCATGTATAAATGGACAAGAAACTGGCCTCTTTCGATTGAAAAGAAGTTCTGAAATGAGGAGTACAAGATGAAAGTGAAAGGCAGTGGACTCAGGAGTAATCTAAAACATATTTCTTTATTGAAAGGATGGTACAGTTTCCCACTGATTGAAAGGATGGTACAGATTCCAACTGGAAATCGTAGAGATGATGGCAGTATCTGAATTCAAGAAGGCATGGGACAAGTATAGAGGATCTCTGAAGAAGAGGAACGTACTGTGGAGCTTAGTAGTTGCTATAAATAGGGAGAATGGATAGGCTATATGGAGGGGCATTTTCGAACGGGGCTGGCCATCTCTAAGGGCGCCCATCTCCGAGGACGGCGCTATGAAGGGGGGGGCAACCGTATTTTTGAACGAGATGGCTGGCCATCTTTTGTTTCGATAATACGGTTGGGGCCGGCCATCTTTCGTTTCGATAATACGGTTGGGGCCGGCCAAATGTCAGAGATGGCCAGCCTTGGTTTTTGCCGATAATGGAAACCGAGGCCGGCCATCTCAAACCCGGCCAAATCCAAGGCATTTGGTCTTGGGAAGAGCCAGCATTTGTAGCGCACTGGTCCCCCTGAAATGCCAGGACACCAACTGGGCACCCTAGGGGCACTTCTAAAAATGAAAAAAAAAACCATTACAATAGCTCCCACGTGCATAGCTCCCTTACCTTGGGTGCTGAGCCCCCCCAAATCCCCCCCAAAACCCACTCCCCACAACTCTACACCATTATCATAGCCCTTATGGGTGAAGGGGGGCACCTAGATGTGGGCACAGTGGGTTTTTTGGGGGGCGGTTGGAGGGTTCCCATTTACCTCCACAAGTGTAACAGGTGGGGGGGAGGTGGGCCTGGGTCCACCTGCCTGAAGTGCACTGCACCCACTAAAAACTGCTCCAGGGACCTGCGTACTGCTGTCAGGGAGCTGGGTATGACATTTGAGGCTGGCATAGAGGCTGGCAAAAAAAGTTTTTAAAGTTGTTTTTTTGAGGGTGGGAGGGGGTTAGTGACCACTGGGGGAGTCAGGAGAGGTCATCCCCGATTCCCTCAGGTGGTCATCTGGTCAGTTTGGGCACTTTTTGGGGACTTGGACCTGAAAAAAAAGGGACCAAGTAAAGTCGGCCAAATGCTCGTCAGGGACGGCTTTCTTTTTTCCATTATCGGGCAAAGCCGGCCATCTCGTGACCATGCCCCCGTCCTGCCTTCTGCACCCTGCCGACATGCCCCCTTGAAGTTTGGCCGGCTCTGCGACAGACTGCAGTTGGCGCCGGCCAAAATCGGCTTTCAATTATGCCGATTTTGCTGGCCTTGAGAGATGGCCGGCCATCTCCCGATTTGTGTCGGAAGATGGCCGGCCTTCTTTCGAAAATAAGCTAGATGGTCTTTATCTGCCATAATGTTCTCTGTTTTTATGCAAAATTATTCATGCCACAGATATGGATGTGTAGTACAGTGAAGGCTGAAATGTAGGTCCACTTACACAATTAAACCGAATATTTCTACATAATATAGAAATGTCCTGCAACCTTTTCTAAAATGACCTCCTTTGTATTTCTAGAAAGTGCACATTTATCTGATGTGGTCTCTCTGACAGAGTACATGTTTTGTTTTAATGATTTTGCATTAGTAAGAATATTTCCATTATAAAGTTCCAATCAGTTTGCCATCTGAGTCTTTGTCACCATTACCTTTAATCATGTATTCATGACATGACATTCATAGGTAAATAAATAAATTTATCTGCATATTGGGCATCACAAGTAGATCTTCTAAAGCTCTCTGCCCATTTTGAGAAATTTAGCTAAACATTCCAGTCTGTTATGGTTATATAGGCATTTGACATTCTCATATTAACCATTTAAATATGGCCAGTACAAGGGTGTTAATCACCCTGGTCAATACTTGTGTTATGTGCCCACTTCTATTAGTTTTCAAGCTCCCAAGCCACTCCAAAGAAGAATTTTATAATCAAACAGATCAACCATGATCACCCAAGTGCATCTTTTCCATAATGAACTTGCAAAGATAAATAATTGATAATCAGCATCAAGATTTTGAGGGGGGGGGGGCAGCTTTTTTTCCCCTTTTTTTTGGAACAAAAGAGCACAGTAGAAACATGTGACAAGGGACAGATCATCCCAGACAGCAGCAGTAGCTAGAGTGGCACTGGTAACAACATAGCATGGTGTTAGAGATCATGGCAGCCATTTTGAGAGTGGAGCTGACATGGGATGGAGTGACTGGGGAACTGCTCCTGCCCCAGCTACACTACTAGACTACCAGGTATTGTAAAATAGACTCAGAGGGACCTACAGGTGGGTGGGTAGAGGCACTTGGAAAGGGCAGGATGGTGACTTCTAGATTGTAAGCCAAGTAGGGACAGAGAAAATAAATGCATAAAATATATAAACCGCTTTGGGTGTACCACAGAAAGGCAGTATATAAAGTCCATGACCCTTGACCCTTTATCTTTTACTCCTGTTCCAGGCACATTGGTGGAGGGAGGGAGGGAGCAGACACAGCCTAGATTAGGGGCTGTTTCATTATTTTTGGTTTTGGTTTCAGCCTAAAGCAAGTGATGAATTTCAGCCACAGATTCAGTTCTGGCTGAACCTGGGGAAAAAAGGTATTGATCACTTACAGGGCACCTCCATTTAGGCACCCCAGTATCATAGGGTGAGAGCCTATTCTGCATGGACACTTAGAGGGGCATAATCGAACAGCACCGGCCAAATAGATGGCCAGCCATCTATTTGGCCGGCGCCGCAAAAAGCAGTCCCGACACGTATTATCGAAAAAGATGACCGTCCATCTTTTATTTCGATAATATGGTTGGGGCCGGCCAAATGTCAGAGATGGCCGGGTTTGAGATGGCCGGCATCGGTTTTCACCGATAATGGAAACTAATGCCGGCTATTTCAAACCCGGCCAAATCCAAGGCATTTGGTCATGGGAGGAGCCAGCATTTGTAGTGCACTGGTTCCCCTGACTTGCCAGGACACCAACCGGGCACCCTAGGGGGCACTGCAGTGGACTTCAAAAATAGCTCCCAGGTGCATAGCTCCCTTACCTTGGGTGCTGAGCACCCCAAATCCCTCCAAAACCCACTCCCCACAACTGTCAACCACTACCATAGCCCTTAGGGATGAAGGGGGCACCTACATGTGGGTACAGTGGGTTTTGGGGGGTTTTGGAGGGCTTATCATTTACCACCACAAGTGTAACAGGTAGGGGGGATGGGCCTGGGTCCACCTGCCTGAAGTGCACTACATCCACTAAATACTGCTCCAGGGTCCTGCATACTGCTGTCAGGGAGCTGGGTATGACATTTGAGGCTGGCTTAGAGGCTGGCAAAATATATCTATCTATCTATCTATCTATCTATCTATCTATCTATCTATCTATCTATCTATCTATCTATCTATTATTTTTGGGTGGGAGGAGGTTGTGACCACTGGGGGAGTAAGGGGAGGTCATCCCCGACTCCCTTCGGTGGTCAGTTGGGGCACCTTTCTAAAGCTTGGTCCTGAAAACAAAGGGACCAAGTGAAGCTGGCAAAATACTCATCAGGGCCGGCTTTCTTAAAGTTTGGCCGGCTCCGTGACGGAAAGCAGTTGGCGCCGGCCAAAATCGGCTTTCGATTATACCGATTTGGCCGGGTTCAGGAGATCGCCGGCCATCTCCCGATTTGTGTCGGAAGATGGCTGGTGATCTCCTTCAAAAATAAGCTGGTTAGGCACCCAAATGTCCTTATAAAATACTATCATAGCTGATTTCTTAACCTGAAGTTGCTGCTTTTTCTTATTCTTTTTTCAGTAAACAGTTTACAAATGGACGTGTGACAATTTTCATTTTACCGCACATCCATTTTTGGCAAAAATAAAAGGGTCCTTTTACTAAGGTGTGCTGAAAAATGGCTTGTGGTACTGTAGACACATGTTTTGGGCGCACACAGAATTATTTTGCAGCGCACCTACAAAAAATGCCTTTTTTTATTTTTGCCAAAAATGGACGTGTGGTAAAATGAAAATTGCTGCATGTCCATTTTGGGTCTGAGATCTTACCACAAGCCATTGACCTAGTGGTAAGGTCTCATGTGGTAACCAAGCGGTAATGGTCTACATGCGTCAAATGCCACGCATCTGAAAATAAATGTTTTTTGGACATGCGTAGCGGACTTGCGCCAAAATTGAAACTTTTTTCCATTGATTACCACACACTAATTTCAAAATTAGCACATGGCCATTACCGCCTGATCCCTTACGGCCTCCAATTTAGCAGGTAGTAAGGGATCATGCACTACTTATGCAGTAATCAGGCAATGCATGGAAATGTGCCCGTGCTGCCCACCCCCCATGCTAGAAAATACAAATTATTTCTAGCATGGGAAATGGCGTGTGGCAAACCCAGAACTACCGTAGGGCGCCTGGGCGTGCCCGCCAGTAGTGCTGTTTTGGTGCATGCTACCCATGCGATAGATCTACCATACCTTGCTAAAAGCCCCCCCCCCCCCAAGTTTCTGAAGAATTAAGATTAGCAAATCAGTTTTAAAAATCAACATTACCTATATAATTTTGTATATATGACTTTTATTGAGTTGTATATTAGTTGTTAGACTACTTTTGCTCATACTGTCCTAAAGAGAGGAAGGAGGTTTTGGCCTCTGAAAGCTAGTCAAAAATTGCATTAACTTAGTCCAATAAAAGGTATTACCCGATTTTCCATTATTTGTTTTATTTTTATTTATTAACCTTTTAAGGTAGAAATCTGCATTACAAAGGCTTAAGGGGGTCTTTTACTAAGCCTCAGTAATGTTTTTAAGTAACGGTAGAAATCAGCTGGTTGTAAATGCTGAGACACCTATAGGAATATAATGGGCATCTCTGCATTTACCACCAGTTGATTTCTTCCGAGGCTTAGTAAAAGACCCCCTTAGTGAGTTCAAAAGTTGCTTATTTTTTTCTCTTTTTCTTAACATTGATGCTGAGGATTCTGGAAACTTATCGGTCATCAAGTCCATGCGTACAAAATTTGTAGGTGTCTAGTTTTTTTTTAAGAACAAAGGAAATCCTTTGTTTAACACCACCAGAGAGCACTGTTGGATAATTATGATCTGCTGCTTTTCTTTTCTATGGACATTAACTGTAGTAATGAGAGCCAGAGAGACAAATAAAACTTTGTCTAATATTCTTTCTTCCTTTCCACATGACAAATGTCACCCTGCAGACGGCATAATAAATCCATTGATTTTGTTGTTTATAGGTGTGCATTCTTTCAACATCTTTCTCTTCTAAATAAATGAGAACACGAAAACTCCCAGGATTGCAATTAGAGACAGAGTCTGAAACATAAGCATTCGGAAGTGTGGCTTCTTTGAAATATGTTTTGTTTCCATGGTATTTAATTTTTGCAGTGTGCTATATTCAGGTATCATATTTGTTTATTTTTTTCATCAAGAAATTTATTTCAATCAGCAAAGAAGTCATTTTGGATATGGATCCTCAGTAAAGATTTGTTTTTATTGCAATAAAATAAAACAGATTTTTGTGCACCGGTTCCAGGGAAGGGACCTATGAAGACATTTTGGATTAGATATGTATGGCACTTGAAAAATCAGCGCCAAAAATATTTCCACCTATGCGTATTATGTGCAGTTTATAGAATACACCTAGTTGGTTTACAGAATAGACCTAGCGGCCATGCCCGTACCTAACTCTAGGTGTGTTCATTTACGCCAAGTAAAACTTAGTGTAAATATTGGCATCTAAGTTAGGCGCGGAGCAGGCATATTCTATAATCGTGCACATAGATTTTCAGAATGCTCAGTCTGCTCATTTCATGCCCATGGCCATACCCCTTTTTTGGCAGCATGAATTAGAATTTGTGCTTACCATTTTACAGAATACATAAGTACATAAGTATTGCCATACTGGGAAAGACCAAAGGTCCATCGAGCCCAGCATCCTGTTTCCAACAGTGGCCAATCCAGGTCACAAATACCCGGCAAGATCCCAATAATGTACAAAACAAGTCCATAAATACGCCTAGCAAGTTGTGTGCATAAATTCTAAGTAATGCCAATCAGTAGCAATAATTGCTTAAGTGGTAATTACCAGCGCTGATTAGCTTGTTAAGTAATTAAATTGCATGCACAAATCCAGAATACGACCGGATTTGCATGCGCAATTTCTGTCATGCTATATAGAATCTGGGGGTTTATTCCAAAACATAATATGGTGGTTCCTATTTAAAACTAATTTGGTTATAACAAATATACACCCCTGTTTACTCATGCCACGCTAGCGGCTGCTGTGCGGCAATGCCGACACAGCCCATTGAAAGTGAATGGGCTATGTCGACATTAGCAAACGGAAGCTGCTAGCACAGTTTAGTAAACAGGAGGATAAATTACTTCCCGCTTTTTCCCCTGAAGTAAACCTTGTGTGGTATTATAGAACAATTGTGCTGTACCAAATTTTTCTTTGTAATAATCACATTTGCAAACTCACAGCTCATTTGTTATACAGCAGGTCTACTGTATTAGGAAAAAAATATACACAAATATAATTTAATCTATAATATACAGTAGTGTCAGCTTGTCATCCTTACTTTTTTCTGTAATCTATCAATGTAGCTGTTTTGCAATAATTGCATGTTTTAGCAGATGGAGTGCTTATTTATTTATTCTCATGTGATCTATATGCTCATCTTCAATTTTCATACGCCTATTCACTATTATTATTCAGCAGTGCCTAGTAAATAGCTATAAAAACCATACTTGATACTTTGGAAATGTACAAGTGAGGTTATAAAATGCCTTGACATATATAAAAGAACAATTTTCTTTTTTATTATATTTATTATAATTCTCACTAAAGAAATTGAGATAAACAGCTTACCAATTTATATCAAGGAAAGGAAATATAGAATAATTTTCAAACATAGTGCCCTGTTTACTAAGGTGCGCTAGCGTTTTTAGCGCGTGCTAAAAATTAACACACACTTACCGTGTAGACGCCCATAGGAATATTATGGGCATCTACATGGTTAGCGCACGCTAAAAATGCTAACATGCCGCTAAGGGGCTTCGTAAACAGGGCCCATAGGATCTTTTGCCTTCTCTGCTCTTTGCATCATGACCTATGTTGTTTTTTATACACAAAATTGTCTAGGAGCACCTTCAAAAGAAAGGAGCAGGTGTTCATTAGGACATGTCATCCTTGGTCAGAACCAAGGACCATCACACCCTGTATTCTGGTTCCATTAATGGCCAGTCCAGGTCAGAAGTCCCTGCAGGATCCCGAAAAGTAGATAGATTGGAAGATACTTATTACCAGGGATAATCTGTGGCTTTCCTCAAGTCTACCTTGTTAATAACAGCTTATAGATGTTTCCTCCAGAAACATGACCAAACCCTTTTTATTTTTTTTTAACCAAGATATGGTAAGTACTTTCCCACATCCTCTGTCAATGAATTTCAGGTCTTGTGCACTGAGAAAAACAATGTGCTGGTTACAAACTTCATAACATATTCTTTAATCTTGCTATTTTTTCAAAAGACTAAGGGGCCCTTTTACTAAGCTGCAGTAAGCTCTCTCCTCTTCAATCTGTTCAAAATTCTGCTGCATGACTAATATTCCGCCAGTGTCGTTATGCTCATATTAGCCCTCTCCTCAAGTCACTTCATTGGCTCCCTATCCATTTCTGCATTCAGTTCAAACTCCTCTTACTGACTTACAAATGCATTCACTCTACAGCTCCTCAGTACCTCTCCATTCTCATCTCTCCCTACACTCCTCCCCGGGAACTCCGCTCACTGGGCAAATCTCCCTTATCTGCACCCTTCTCCTCCACCGCTAACTCCAGACTCCGTTCCTTCTATCTTGCTGCACCGTATGCCTGGAATAAACTTCCTGAGCCGGTACGCCAAGCCTCATCTCTGGCCATCTTCAAATCTAGGCTAAAAACCCACCTCTTCAATGCTGCTTTTAACGCCTAAACCTAAACCTTCAACTGTCCCCTATCCCTGATATGTCCTGTCTGTCCTAACCCTTACTTGTCCTGTCTGTCTGTCATAATTAGATTGTAAGTTATATTGAGCAAGGACTGTCTCTCCATGTTCAAGTGTGAAGCACTGCGTACGTCCGGTAGCGCTATAGAAATGATAAGTAGTAGTAGTAAACGGAGTCCTGTGCTAGCACCGGTGGCCATTTTTGCCATGCACTAGGGCTGTGCAGTGGGTAAAAATGGACAAAAATGAAATGGCCATGTGGTAAGTTTGCACTTGCTAAAAGGCCGTATCGTGGGGAGTGTTGGATTATTTGTAGTAAATAATTAGCAGATTTTAGTACACACAGCTTCAGCTTTAGAAATGTTAATTTCTTTCTTCATCTCTCTCTCATTCACCCCTGAATAATTCACTGCTGAGTCACTTTAAAGTTGAAGTAACAAAACATCTGTTTACTCACAGTTTGTAGTTAGATTATAATCAGACAGGCTTTTATATACATATTACTATACATTTGTATTATCAGCTCCTTCCATGTGCTTAGATGGTAATGGATGCTCACACCATAGTAGATCCTCTCAGGTTAGGAGAGATCATGAGCTCCATGTGCTCCATGTGCTGCATCTGCTGCATCTAACCCCCACAGGAAGTTGCATAGCTGTGTGACCTCTCTAAGTAATTCACATCAGAGGTCACAGAGTAATCACAGAGAAATAATAGGTGACAGGCAATGCATGTAAAATACAATTACATTCCAACAAACCCCTTCTCATGCATAACTGTCATGCAATTATTTATTCATACAAAGTCCAAGCTTTATACGCAGATTCACAAAATGTTCTCTGGGTAACGGTTTGGTCATGATGTCAGCTGTCATCTCACTGGTGTGACAATAGTGTAGACTGATGACCCCTTCTTTTGCCAACTCTCGCACGTTGTGGTATTTCGTTGCGATGTGCTTGGTGCGTGACTGAACCTTGTCATTCTGTGACATTCGGATGCAGCTCTGATTATCTTCCATTATCTGGATTGGTCTCTTTTCAGCTATTCCGAAATCCAGCATAAGTTTTTCAATCCACATCAGTTCTCTGCACGCTTCCGATACGGCCACGTATTCAGCTTCTGTAGAAGACAAACTCACAATACTTTGTTTATGACTGGCCCATGAAATTTGTACATTTCCATACATAAACACATATCCACTTGTGGATTTATAATCAGAATGATCCCCTGCCCAATCTGAATCACAGTAACATATTAGTTTTGGATTACTATTGGCTGAAACCTTTAATTTACAATCAATGGTACCCTTTAAATACCTTACCATCCTTTTAACTGCAGTCCAATCTGATTTGGTAGGTGAGCTGACCCTTCTGCTCAAAATTCCTACTGCATTTGCTATATCAGCCCTGTATGTGGTAGCTAGATATAAAAGCTTACCTATGGCTGATCTATATTGGATGTTATCTGGTAAAGGTTCTCTTACTGTTTCATCCTTCAGAAAATCAGTGATCATGGGAGTGCTTACAACTTGGGCATCTTGCATACCTAAACTTTCAATAAGCTCATTTATTTTCTGCTTCTGGCTTAGAAGATAAGAACCATCATTTTGTTTCTCAATTTCTATACCAAGATAGTATGACACATTTCCAAGTTCTTTTATCTCAACATTGAGGTTTAAATATTTTACAATGTCCTTGTACTCTTGCTCACTTTCGCTTGCAATGAGCAGATCATCAACAAAAGCTAAAATGTATGCATATTGTCCATTTGTGCACCTAGTGTACAAGCATTTATCTGCTTCACCTTGCTTAAATCCTAAATTTGTCAATATTTCATGCAATTTATCATTCCAACATTTTGCACTTTGCTTTAATCCATAAAGACCTTTGTTTAATTTACACACTAGCTGTCTTTGTTTTGTATTTATGAAACCTGTTGGTTGTTCCATGTACAAGTCTTCAGTTATTTCTCCATGAAGAAACGCTGTTTTCACATCAATGTGGTTGACTTGCATGCCTTTTGAGACTGCAATGCTCAGAAGTGTTCTTATTGTCGTGTGTTTCACTACAGGTGCAAACACTTCATCAAAATCTTCTCCATATTTTTGAAGATATCCCTTTGCCACTAATCTGGCTTTATACCTTTCCACTTTTCCTTGTGCATTCCTTTTTAACTTGAATACCCATTTGCATCCTATAGCTTTCTTGCCAGGAGGTAATTTTGTAAGAATCCAAGTATTATTTTTATCCAATGCATCAATTTCTTCTTGTGCAGCTTTATGCCATTCAGCAGCTTCTTCTGCTGGCATTTTCTCAATCTCATCCCATGTTAAGGGCTCTTGAGCTTCTGCTGACTTTGTTAGGTAAGACAGTCTTGGGGGTGGAACACCTTTGTTTTCCCTGGATGAGCGTCTGACAACAGGTTGGTCCGACCTTTCTGCATCCTCTATATCTGAGAGTTCTTCTCCAATTGATTCCCCTTCTCCAACTGTACTGTCTTCTTCAATGATCCTTTCTGTGTCTGCTTCCTCTGCCTGTTCCTCGTTAGATACAGATGAGTTGCTTTCAGACATCTGCCTTGGTATGGCATTTATATACACTGGCATGTCTATTATGGTTCTAGTTTCATATTCTGGATGATAAGGCTCATCTGGGATAATCCAGCCTTTATCAACCCTTTTGTTTTCATCAAAATATGTAACATGTCTTATGCCAACAATGCCAGTTTTCAGATTCAAAATTCTATATCCTTTGTGTCCTGGAGCATAGCCAACTAAAATGCCCCTTTCTGTTGTGGAATCCAGCTTATGCCTTCTTTGCTTTGGTATATGAGCATATGCTGTACTTCCAAATGTTCTTATGTGTGACAGGTTTGGCTTCCTACCATGCCATGTCTCATGTGGTGTGCGCTCAGCGCCTTTAGTTGGCATTCTGTTTTGTAGGTACACTGCTGTGAGAATTGCTTCCCCCCATAGTCTTTTAGGGAGATTGCTATCTGACAGCATACATCTGGTCATTTCCACAAGTGACCTAAATTTTCTCTCTGCAACAGAATTTTGCTCTGGTGTATAAGCTACTGTTGTGATATGCTGAATGCCTTCTTGTTCTAGAAATGTGCGCATGCTTTGTGAAGTGAACTCACCACCATTGTCGGTCTGAAGAACCTTTGGTTTTCTTTCAAATTTATTGCTCACCATGGCTACGTATTTCTTCAGCATGTCTGTGACTTGACTTTTCTCTTTCAGCAAATAGGCCACACAATATCTAGAGAAATCATCCAAGAATATTAGCACAAATCTGTTATTTCCCAATGATGGGATATTAAACGGTCCACATAAGTCACTGTGTATTAAGTCCAGCACTTTATTACTCCTATTTCCTGTGTATGCAGGAAATGAGGGTCTCACACCTTTTTGAGTAACACAGTCTATGCATTTCTCCATTTTACCAGCATCTGCACTTATCTGAATGCCGGTGGCCAGTTGCTTACTGTAAAGATCCTGGATCACCTTAGAATCACGATGTCCCAGGCGGCGGTGCCAGATTTCCAGACTACATTTACCATCATTCTTCCTTACTTGCGCCATATGTGAGGCTTCACCTGAAATGCTCAGTTTATAAACATCATTATGCATAAAAGCTTCAGCATACACTTCATCATTTTTAGAGATTGTGCACTTACTATTTTCAAAATGAATCACAAATCCCTTCTTATCTAATGTAGATACACTAAGCATATTACAAACTGCTTGGGGAATATACAAGACATCACTTACAGGAATTTCTTTAACTTCATTAGACACTTTGCATTTTAAGAATCCAATACCTTTTGCTTGGATCTTAGCAGTCCCTGCGTTTGCAGTTTTAAGAATACCTTCCTCTGGACACATTTCCTGAAAGAAATCTTTACAATTGGTTAAATGGCATGTGCTCCCTGAATCCAAAATCCAAGTACTTTCATTTGAATTATTATTTACCATAGTCAAAGATTTTTCTGCCATTAGAAAGCCCTTGTGTTTATCTTTGTCCTTCATACATTTCCTGGTTTGAAAATTCTTTAGTTCCATTGGCTTAGGTGAGCTAGAGGGAGTGTTTTGTGTTTCCTTACACCATTTAGATACATGTCCCTCCTTTCCACATGAGTAGCAAATCAGCTTGCCCTTGGGTGGAGTTTTCCCATAGCTCCGCCTTCCTCTGTTCTTTGCCAAGAAATTTGTTTCATTTCTCTCTGACTGACTTTGAGAACAGATCTCCTCAGAATCATTTATTATGCATTCCTGCCTTAGTTTTGATGTTGTCTGTTCAAAAGATTGCCCTTCAATGGCCTCATTTACAGACCTAAAAACATCAAACTTCTTTGATAGTGAGGTAAAAAGAAATGCTCTTTTCAATGCATCACACATGGGAATTCCAGAAAGTTCTAGCTTTTGAAATGAAGACATAAGATGCATAATGTGATCATTACATTTACTTTTATCCCTTAATTTGGTTTCATTCAACTCTGCCAACCAAATTGGTTGCTGCTTTGCATATGTAGTTGCATACATAGTTCTCAGTTTACATAAAATGTCCTTTGGTGTATCTTTTCCCTCCACTAATATGGCTTGTTTCTCTGAGAGAGCTTCCAAAAGCATGCACTTCACATAATAGTTTGCATTGTCCCATTCAGCCATATTTTCAGCTGTTCTGTCTTGGTCTAAGCATATATTTAATCTTTTTGCTCGAAGGAGACATATGAATCTTAATTCCCACTGCCGATAATTAAACTCAGTTAATTTAGGCACCTTGAGAGAATAGAACAATGGTGAATTTCTTCCCTCAGCCATTTTCTTAGCCTTCTGTCTGCTGTGTGGGGGGAGAGAGAGACAGACTGAATCTTTCCTTTAAAACTTAAGAGAAAAATGTGGCCTTTTTTTCTGCCTGGTAATATTTCTCTTCTTTTTCAATTCCTGAGCCTGGGCCCATAACCCTTTTGTTGGATTATTTGTAGTAAATAATTAGCAGATTTTAGTACACACAGCTTCAGCTTTAGAAATGTTAATTTCTTTCTTCATCTCTCTCTCATTCACCCCTGAATAATTCACTGCTGAGTCACTTTAAAGTTGAAGTAACAAAACATCTGTTTACTCACAGTTTGTAGTTAGATTATAATCAGACAGGCTTTTATATACATATTACTATACATTTGTATTATCAGCTCCTTCCATGTGCTTAGATGGTAATGGATGCTCACACCATAGTAGATCCTCTCAGGTTAGGAGAGATCATGAGCTCCATGTGCTCCATGTGCTGCATCTGCTGCATCTAACCCCCACAGGAAGTTGCATAGCTGTGTGACCTCTCTAAGTAATTCACATCAGAGGTCACAGAGTAATCACAGAGAAATAATAGGTGACAGGCAATGCATGTAAAATACAATTACATTCCAACAGGGAGCACTTACCGTCACCCATTGAGGTGATGGTAAGGGCTCCTATGCTAACCTAGTGGTAACCCTCTGTGGAACTACCACCAGTGCCTGTGTTGGTCCGGCGGTAGTTCTGGCTTACCACTGCTTAGTAAAAGGGCCCCTATAATAGCAGTTTTGCTTATGAATGTGTGTGTACTATGCTCTATTCCAAAAGAGGGCAAGTAACCTCCATAGTGCATAACTGCAAGGGGGTCATATACATGGATAGAGTATGGGAGGACATTGCCTGTCTTCAACATATGTGAACAACTTATAGAATATTATAAATCATGCACCCTGCATGACACACTTAGGTGTGCCCATTTATGCCTACCATTGGCCTGGCATAAATGGTCATGCCTAAATTTAGGAGCACAAATTCACGTTTATGCTAGTATTATAAGTACATAAGTATTGCCATACTGGGAAAGACCAAAGGTCCATCGAGCCCAGCATCCTGTTTCCAACAGTGGCCAATCCAGGTCACAAATACCTGGCAAGATCCCCAAAAATAATTATATAATGGCATCATGGCACACAGATGCCGTTATAGAATTGGTACTTAGCATGCCTAACTGGAGGCGCCAAAGTGTAGAATTGCCCCCTAAACAATTCTCTTTTTTATGTCAGGATGGCAAGCAGTAGGATTTATCAAATGAAAGGGTGGAAGAAGTCAGTGACCAGGATGCTCCAAAGCAGTATAAAGCAATCGTTTTATTGGCAGCTGTAACATACACAGTTCCAGAGGGGATGCACAATCACAAAAATTAAACTTTAGGAGCGTAAATCTATGAGCATAATAGGCCCTAAATTAGGAACATAAATTTAGGAGCATAGATTACACTCATAATTTAGGAGCGTAAATTTAGAAGCATAAATTTAAGAGCATACATTTAGGAGCAAAACCTTCATAGAATATGGCCCATAACTTGTAGAATACTAGCTGTTTCGTGTGCCACTTGGGGCATATAGGTGCGACCATTTATACCTGCCATTGACATGGTGTAAATGGTCATACGCAAACTAAGGTGTGCCCATGCTGCCTTATGCTAGTGTTCTATAATATAACAAAAGAGAGGGAACGAAGTACAAACTAAAGTCCAAAAAAAAAAAATAAAAAAAAAAAAAAAACAACAGCACCACGGGCCTTTAAGAATGGAACACAGTTCTTTAATGAATGAGCCTTGACAAAAAGACCCGACACGGGCCGTGTTTCGGTGACTAGCACCTGCGTCAGGGGTCACAGTGATGACGTGGAAAACTTGGGGAATAACTCGAATATATTCCTCTACAATATATTATTCCTTACCCCACGTCTCATATAGTAAAAGCTACAAAGCACCAAGGCACTTTCACTTTCTGTATCCAAATGGGTCTTTTTGTCAAGGCTCATTCATTAAAGAACTGTGTTCCATTTTTAAAGGCCCGTAGTGTTCTATAATGGCATCTTGATGCACAGATACCATCATAGAATTGATGCTTAGTGCATGGCATCGATATGCCTAAATAGAGATTCAAATTTCTTCTAATTTCACTTCTAATGTGGAAATGGGTAGGGAACCGGCAGAAAATGGGCATGAACTGTGTCTTACAGTTAACCTACAGGGCTAAATTCTATATGTGGCACCAACAAAAAGCGCTATTCTATAAGCTGTGCTTAAAGATAGGCACTGTTTATAGACTAGCGCTTATGCCCGGCAGTTGCGCCTAACTCTAGACGTGGCCGTTAGCACCAGCTGAAATGTGGTGCAAATGTAGGTGCCTAAATTAGGAGTGTATCCCCCTTATTCTATAACAATGCATGCAAATGCTAGGAACGCCTCTGTTCTGCCCATGCCCCTACTATTTCTGCACCTCCTTTTTCCGATCACTCATAAAATGTAGACGCGTAAAATCCAATTAAATTTAATTTGTGCCAATAATTGTTAAAAAGCCAATTATGGGCACTAATTGGCTTGCTATTGAATGAATTTGCACACAATTTCTGGCAGCTTTTATACAAGTAGGGGGATAGTAACTTGCCATGCATTTACTATTACTGCACAGATAGGCACATCATATAATGTCACCTCCAATAGGTGGTGTTATGTGCATCCACGTAGCCTGACATTCACTTAGGGGCCCTTTTACTAAGCTGCGGTAAAAAGGGCCCTACACTAGTGGCAGGAACCATTTGCGCTGAGGCCCTTTTCACCAGGGCAGGTAAAAAAGCTGGAAAAAAAAAAAGACATGGCCATGCAGTAAGTGCCACTGAGGTGGCAGCATGGGCTCCTGCACTAACCCGGCAGTAACCAGACACCACACGGCACTGCCCGATTACCACCAGGTAACTCCCTGTGGATTTATTTTTCAAATATTTCCGCTAGTGCTGGAAATGTCGCACGCTGGGGGTGGATCTACCACTGGTGATAGTTCCAGAATGGTGAGCGGTAAGCCCGAGTTGGGCTTAAAGCCACTTAGTAAAAGGGCCCCGCAGAGGGGTAATTTTATAACAGAGTGCCTATAAGAGGGTAATAAAGTGCCAATCTAGGCACTGTTTTATAAAGAAATTCTAACCTCAGGGGGAACAAGGTTGTACCAGTGCTGGTGGATGATGTCACCCACTTGTGTGCCTGACTCAATCTTGCTTGTTGAACAGAAAATGTATGCTCAAAAATCTAATATAATAATTTGCTATGTGAACGTTCTAAAGTGTCTCACTGGGATCGTAACCACCTGCTGATGTCACTGGCCAGCAGTAGAACCCTGCTTGCCTGACGTCAGCAGGGGGTTACAATCCCAGTGAGAGACGCACGTTGAAGGACAGTGGGAGTGGGCAGATACGTCCCTACGTGCACGTCACCACCCCTCCAAAATCGCCAACCCCCCTCTGCTACCCTCCCCTCCCTCCCCCCTCTTACCGGGCTCCCGGCGTCAGCAGTGAAGAGCCTCGCGAGTCTGCTGCCTTCCCTTCTCTTCGCTCTCAGCTCTGACTCTGGTCCCGCTTATGTGGAAACAGGAAATGAGGGCGGGACCAGAGTCAGAGCTGAGAGTGAAGAGAAGGGAAGGCAGCAGACTCGCGAGGCTCTTCACTGCTGCCGCCGGGACCCCAGTAAAAGGGGAGAAGGGGGGGTAGCAGAGGGGGGTTGGCGATTTTGGAGGAGGGGCGATGTGCACGTAGGGGGATGGGCAGGGCCAGTGTCAGGGAGGGGAGGGCCGCAGGTGGAGGCATCGCAAGGACATGTCTGTGAGACAGAGAGGAGGGGGGACTGGAACTCGGGGGAGAGACAGAAGGAAGGAGAGGGAGCGAGGGAGGGCCTGGAAATCGGAAGGGAAGAAAGGGGGCCGTGGGACTTGGAGGGGACAGAGGGAGAGAGCGAGGGAGGGAGAGATGGATAACTTTGCTAGCACCCGTTTCATTTCATACCGAAACGGGCCTTTCTTACTAGTACCTATATAAAATTACCCCTATTTCTTAGAATAGTGCATGCTAATCTTGCATGCCAGTTAAAGAGGCTTCATTTTAGTGTGAAAAAAAAGTTTACGGATCACATTTTAAACAATAGTTTAGTGTTCATGTGTTTTTGTTACCAATACACATGTCAAAAACTAGGGCCCTGTTTACTAAGCCGCACTGTAGGGACGCAAACATTTTAGCGCATGCACCTATTATATTCCTATGGGTATCTCTAGCATTAGCGCTAAAAATTAGCTTGCACTAATGCTAGAGACACCCATTGGAATATAATGGGTGTCTCAATCATTAGCGCACGCTAAAAAGGTTAGCGCACCTACAGCGTAGCTAAGTAAACAGGGCCCTTATGGGGTCTTTTACTAAAACATAACTGAATTATCTGCAGCAGGGCCCATAGGAATAAAATAGGCCCTGGTGCAGACAACTCGAGCTAAGCTTTAGTAAAAGACCCCCTTCGTGTGTAAGCCCTAATGCGATCTACTGATTCTGAGACTCTTTTTCTTTGTTTACTGAGAAATTATTCTACCTAAAGCACATGTTTCTTCCATCTTCTTATTGGGTAATTAAGAGCTTTTTCAATTTGAAATCTCTAAAGCAAATCCGCTATGGGACTTTGCAGTAATGATAAGCTTCCATTACAATGCCGCCTTTTTCATTTCTTAAATTCAATTTGCTATTGTGCAAATGACATGAACATTTGCCCACATCACTTGTTTAAATCAAGTGTTAAAAAGAATCTTAAGGAATGCAATCATTGTGTCAAAAAAGTAGTTTGACATTTTGTATGAGCAAATTGTTTAATCAAAAAACCTTTTACAAGACTCATAAAAGAGATATTTCATATGAATTTATTTGACACAAAAGCTATTTAATTCTTATTATTCTGTCTACCTAAAGTAAAGAAACATGGGGTCAATACTGGGTATCTAACTATAATATTTATAAATTACAAAAGAATATTTAAAGCAGCCTAGCTTTATTTTGTGAGCATACAAATGGAAGTAACCAGTGCAGTAACAAGAAGAATGTGAAAAGGCTAAAGACTAACTTTTCAAAAAATAGAAGTGAAGGTGTCGGCAAATGTGCTTCAGTTTAAACAGTTTAAAATGCTGCACCATGTCCATGGAAAGAAATGTGCGTGTATAAGCTAGTATTGACATTGGTAGAAAAAAATACAGAATGTACATGAATGTCGAAACGATGTCATGCTTCAGTGCCTAATGTAAAGTTCTGTCATTTAGAATTAAAAATGAAGTACAAACCCTGTGCTGTTCCACATAAGCTTCTAGTGAAACAGCATATCGGTGTGGTCTTTTTGAAGGCAACATTCATAGTAACATAGTAAATGACGGCAGATAAAGACCTGAACGGTCCATCCAGTCTGCCCAACAAGATAAACTCATTTTACATGGTATGTGATACTTTATATGTATACCCGAGTTTGATTTGTCCTTGCCTTTCTCAGGGCACAGACTGTAGAAGTCTGCCCAGTACTGTTCTTGTACTAAGTTCTGAAGCTAGCGTCGAAGCCTCTTAAAATTTACACTCCAGCCCAACCCTATCTGTTCAGTCATGATCAGGGCGTGGACCGTAGAAGTCTGCCCGGCACTGGTTTTGCTTCCCAATTACCGGCGTTGCCACCCAATCTCTGCTAAGATTCCTTAGATCCATTCCTTCTAAACAGGATTCCTTTGTGTTTATTCCATGCATGTTTGAATTCCATTACCGCTTTCATCTCCATCACCTCCCGCGGGAGGGCATTCCACGTATCTATCACCCTTTCCGTGAAAAAATACTTCCTGACATTACTCCTGAGTCTGCTCCCCTTCAGTAAGCCAGATTCTGTATATCACGCTTAAAAAATCAGCACCAATATGAAATATGCCTAGGCATTTAGGCATACTTTATAGAATAAGCCTAAATTTCCATATGGTTTATAGAATACACCGAGGGCCCATCTGCGTGTCTAAATTTAGTCATGGGCAGTTACGCCAAGTAAAATTTGCTGTAAATGCTGACGCCTAAATTACATACAGACTGAGTGTATTCTAAAACCACGCACCTATATTTTAGAAACACCCACAACCTGCCCATTCCACACCCATACCCCCCCCCCGTTTTCAACTATATGACTTAAATTTTACATAAATCATGTTATAGAATACGCTTAGACAGTTCTGCAACTAAATTCTAATTAATGCCAATTAGTTTCAATAATTGCTTGTTAAGTGGCAATTGTCAGCGCTGATTGGCTTGTTAACTAATTAAGTTGCATGTGCAAATCCAGAATACAACTGGATTTGTGCATGCAATGGAAGTTGCGCTACATAGAATCCTGGGGTAAAAGGACAAGTCTATAATCTAGGTGCCCTCATGAAAGCTCCTTGTACACATAAAAATCCCAAATACTAGCATTTTTACTTTAAGTGCCAGCAGGGCATTTAAACACTATTGTGCAAATACCTGCTTAACTTAATTCGCACATATTTGGAAAGAGGCATACACAGAGGCGGAGCATGGGTGGGACATGGGTGGGGCTCCCACATATGCTCATAAATTATAGAATACTATTAGCTACTTACTTCCTTGCCACATATTGTAATACTATGGCTGGTATAACTGTAGATGCCTACTTAAGCACACAAATGTGGAACGCATTGCCAAAAGAAGTAAAAACTACGTTTGACCATCTAAACTTCCGGAAAGCACTAAAGACGGAACTGTTCAGAAGAGCATACCCCACCAACCTAACATAAAAAACCTGGACAATTGCGACACAATGTAACCAAAAACCGCGATGAACACTACTTGTACCTCATTCCACCACATTATCACTTTGTATTCATGCATACCATGTGTTTGTTCAGACTGGAATCGGCTAACGCCGCTAACAGTAATATGTAAGCCACATTGAGCCTACAAATGGGTGGGAAAATGTGGGATACAAAAAGCAACAAATAATAATAAAAATAATGTTAGTCACATTAATACTGGGTTATGCTAGTAGTCAATTACTTAATCTAGTTGTCTAGGTTCCATTCTAGAATAGGATCCATTGTACACACGGCCTCGGTGCACTTAAATAGAGTTGTATACTAACAGGGTAATTTTATAATAGATCGTCTTATTGGGGCAGTTAATTAGGCACTTAGGGCCCCTTTTACTAAGCCGCGTAGGCGCCTACGTGTACCAAACTCACGCCAAATTGGAGTTACGCCCGGCTACCGCATTGCCTTTGCAATAATTTCAATTTTGGTGCACGTCCGCTACTCCCGTTTGAAAAATATTTTTTATTTTCTGGCGCGCGTAACGGACACACACCAATTGGCATTTGATGTGCATAGGTCATTACCGCCCAGATTTTTTACCACTAGGTTTATGGCTGGCAGCAATTTTTATTTTGCCGCACGTTCATTTTTGGCCAAAAAAAGAGGCATTTTTCACAGGCGCGGTGAAAAATGCATTGGTGCACGCCCAAAACCCATGCCTACATTACCGCAAGCCATTTTTCAGCATGCCTTTGTAAAAGGACCCCTTATTTTATAAAGACATATAGGTGCCAATGTGTCTTTCTCGCAGAAATTGTAGGTAACATACCTACACATGTATTTTTATTTTATATTTTTAAAGTTCTACAATTTTATAATCCCTGTAACATTAAATAAGGTGACAGCATAGCAGAAATAACTTCCCAGAATCCTATTCACAACTTAAAGAAACCTTATTATGCATAAACACTCTCTACAAATCCACCAAAGTAGGGAAATAATCCAATACTTTTTCTCCATCTTTCTCTATTGGCTATTTGTACTTTTCAGCAATCTATTTTCAAAATATCTCCAAACTCCAATGGACAATAATATAATAAAAACATAAGAATAGCCATACTGGGTCAGACCAATAGTCCATCTAGCCCAGTTTCTAACAGTAGCCAATCCAGGTGAGAAGGATGTCCATGCCTGCTATGCCTCTAACATGCTGCTTATTTATTTGGATTTTGGATCACAAGTAGCAACAGTGGGATTTGAACCATTCACCGCTGGATTGCAAGACCAGTGCTCTAACCACTAGGCCACTCCTCCACTCCACTCCCTTGAAATGTGGCTATCTCTATGGGGGGGACAGTTGAAGACGTCCAAAATGTTTGAGAGAAGGATGTCCACGCCCTCGTTATGCGTCCGCTGACACACACATACCTCCCCCCCAGGGACCTGCATACTGCCCTCCCACAGGAATGGCCAAATTTCAAGGGAGTGGAGTGGAGGAGTGGCCTAGTGGTTAGAGCACTGGTCTTGCAATCCAGAAGTAGCCAGTTCAAATCCCACTGCTGCTACTTGTGATCCAAAATCCAAATAAACAAAGGGAGTGTCAGAGGCATAGTAGGCATGGATGTCCTTCTCACAAACATCCACATTTTGGACATCTTCAACTGCTGTCACATGGACGGAGGCATAGCGAAGGAGGTCCTTCACCCATACTCTAAAAAAAAAAAAGACAGAAGTTTTTTAAGTTGTTTTTTTTTCAGGGTGGGAGGTGGTTAGTGACCACTGGGGGAGTCAGGGGAGGTCATCCCCGATTCCATCTGGTGGTCATCTGGTCATTTAGGGCACCTTTTTGTGGCTTGGTCATAAAAAAAAGGACCAAGTAAAGTCAGCCAAGTGTTCATCAGGGACGCCCTTCTTTTTTCCATTATCACTTGAGGACGCCCCTCTGTTAGTCACGCCCCAGTCCTGCCTTCGCTATGCCTCCGACATGCCCCCAGGAACATTGGTCATCCCTGCGACGGGAAGCAGTTGGGGACGCCCAAAATCGGCTTTCGATTATGCCGATTTGGGCAACCCTGAGAGAAGGACGCCCATCTCCCGATTTGTATCGGAAGATGGGCGTCCTTCCCTTTTGAAAATAAGCTAGATAGTATTCTCAGTCTTATTTACCATTCCTTTCCTAATAATTCCTAGCATCCTGTTTGCTTTTTTGGCTGTCACCTCAAACTGAGCACAAGGTTTCAGCATATTGTCTGCAATGACACCTAGATCTTTTTCTGGGATTCTGACCCCAAAGATGGACCTAGCATCAGGTAACTGTGATTCAGATTGCTCTTTGTCCACATTAAATTTCAACTCCCATTTGGATGCCCAGTCTTCCAATTTCCTAAGGTCTTCCTACAATTTTTCATAGTCCGCATGTGTTTTAACAACCTCAAATAGTTTTGTGTCATCTGCAAATTTAATCACCTCACTTGTTCTGATTTCCAGATCATTTATAAATACATTAAATGGCTCTGGTCTCAGGACAGATCCCTACGTCACTTCACTAGCCACCCTCCTTCATTGAGAGAAATGACCGTTTAACCTTACCCTCTATTTTCTATCCAATAACTAGTTCATAATCCACAACAGAACATTACTCCCTATCCCATGACGCTTTAATTTTCTCAGTAACTTTGTCAAAAGCTTTCTGAAATCTATATATACTAAATCACCTGCTCACCTTTATCGACATGTTTATTCACGCCTTCAAAGAAATAAAGCAAATTATTGGGGCAAGACTTCCCTTGGCTGAAACCATGCTGACTCAGTCCCATTAAACTTTGTTTATCCATCCAGCTCATAATCGAAAGTGATTGCCGGCCATTTCCAGACACAAATCGGGAGATGGCCGGCGATCTGGGAAAAGCGGCGAAATCGGTATAATCGAAAGCTGCTTTTTTTTACAGCATCGCCACTTTCCCGTCACCTCGCCGGCAAAAGTTCAAAGGGGCATGTCGGCGGCGAAGCGAAGGCGGGACATGGGCGGGTATGGGCGTGGCTACCGGATAGCCGGCTTTCGCCGATAATGGAAAAAAATACGGCGTTAAGCAGTATTTCGCCGGGTTTACTTGGTCCTTTTATTTTCATGACCAAGCCTCAAAAGGTGCCCAAACTGACCACATGACCACCGGAAGGAAGCGGAGATGACCTCCCCGTACTCCCCCAGTGGTCACTAACTCCCTCCCACCAAAAAAAACCCACTTTAAACACTTTTTTTCCAGCCTGTATGCCAGCCTCAAATGCCGTACCCACCTCCATGACAGCAGAATGTGTTCTGTCCTCCGACAGCCTTTTCCTGCTTGTGATGTAGCTCTGGAGTGAGTGTGACACCTTTTCTGTTATTTACACTGCAGAGTCACATCAGCAATGCATTGTGGTGGGTTTAGGTATTGGTAGTTGGTAGACTCTACTCCCCTGGTGCTTTCCCCCTGCTTACTGGGTCAGAGTGTGCCCTGTTTTGTTTCCTGTTGTAGTCCATGCGGTAGTGGCCATTTTTGTAAGCCAGTTTTAGTTCCCTTTCCTGTGTTACCCACGTTAGAGAACGTAGTTCTTACCTTGAATGGTGCTGAAAGAGGGCATTGTACACCATTGTGCCAGCTCTGACCTACTGCTAATCTTAGTACCAGAGGACTCTTTGCCAGTGGGGCACAACCTCTGATCTGCAGATAACTGTGAGTAAATGTGCTTATTTCAAGAAAGGACTTTTTCAAAGAGATTAGTCTTCAGGTGTGAACTGGTGTGCAATAAGTCCTAGAGGCTGTATGCAGGTCCCTGGAGCAGTTTTAGTGGGTGCAGTACATTTGTGGGAGCTATGCACGTGGGAGCTTTTTTGAAGTTCACCGCAGTGACCCCTAGGGAGCCCGGTTGGTGTCCTGCCATGTCAGGGGGGCCAGTGCACTAAAAATGCTGGCTCCTCCCATGGCCAAATGCCTTGGATTTGACCGGGGTTTGAGATGGCCAACATAACTTTCCATTATCGCTAAAAAATGAAGCCGGCCATCTCAAACCCCGGCAAAATCCAAGGCATTTGGCTGGCCGGAACCGTATTATCAAAACAAAAGATGGCCAGCCATCTTTTTTGAAAATACTGGTCTTGCCAGCTGTTTGCGGCACCGCCAAAATACATGGCCGGCCATGTATTTCGCCGGCGCCATTCGATTATTCCCCTCCTCGTGTTCAGTAATTTTATTCTTTATAATAGATTCCACTATTTTACCCAGCACTGACGTCAAGCTTACTGGTCTGTAAGTTCTCAGTTCATGCATGGAACCCTTTTAACAAATAGGCATTATATTGGCCACCCTCCAATCTTCAGGTACTATGGATGATTTTAATGACATGTTGCAGATTATTAACTGCAGATCAGTAATTTCATGTTTGAGTTCTTTCAGTAACCTTGGATGCATGCTATCCAGTCCAGGTGATTTACTACTCTTTAATTTGTGGAATTGGCTCAGTACATCTTCCAATTTAGACTGGACTCCCTGAACTTCTTCAATCTTAGATGTAGTGGAATTAGAAAAGATACAGAGAAGGGCAACAAAAATGATGAAGGGGATAGGATTACTTCCCTATGAAGAAAGGCTAAGGTGACTAGCCAGCTTATAATTGAAAAAGAAAACCGCCTATATTGCGACCCAAATCGGGAGATAGACGTTTATCTCACAAAAACGAATAAAGCGGTATAATCGAAAGCCGAATTTGGACGTTTTCAACTGCACTCCGTCGCAGATGCGGACAAAGTTGATGGGGGCGTGTCGAAGGTGGAACTGGGGCGTGGTTATCGGCCGATCAGAGATAGGCGCCTTTCGCCGATAATGGAAAAAAAATATGCGTTTTTAGCGAGAATTTAGGGCACTTTTCCTGGACCCTGTTTTTCCACGAATAGGGCCCCAAAAAGTGCCCTAAATGACCAGATGACCACTGGAGGGAGTCGGGGATGACCTCCCCTGACTCCCCCAGTGGTCACAAACCCCCTCCCACCACAAAAATATGCCGTTTCACAACTTTTTATGTTCACCCTCAAATGTCATACCCACCTCCCTGGCAGCAGTATGCAGGTCACTGGAGCAGTTATTAGGGGGTGCAGTGGACGTCAGGCAGGTAGACCCAGGCCCATCCCCCCCCACCTGTTACACTTGTGCTGGTAAATGGGAGCCCTCCACACCGCCCCCCAAACCCACTGTACCCATATGTAGGTGCCCCCTTCACCCCTTAGGGCTATAGTAATGGTGTAGACTTGTGGGCAGTGGGTTTTGAGGGGGATTTGGGGGGCTCAACACCCAAGGGAAGGGTGCTATGCACCTGGGAGCTCTTTTACCTTTTTTTTTTTTTTTTGTAAAAGTGCCCCCTAGGGTGCCCGGTTGGTGTCCTGGCATGTGAGGGGGACCAGTGCACTACGACTCCTGGCCCCTCCCACGAACAAATGCCTTGGATTTATTTGTTTTTGAGCTGGGCGCTTTCATTTTCCATTATCACTGAAAAACAAAAATGCCCAGCTCACAAATTGTCGAATAAAACATGGACATTTATTTTTTTCGAAAATACGGTTCGGTCCGCCCCTTCACGGACCCGTTCTCGGAGATAAACGCCCATGGAGATAGACGTTTCCGTTCGATTATGCCCCTCTAGGTCTCTTTAGCTTGGAGAAAAGATGGCTGAGGGGAGATATGATAAAGGTCTATAAAATAATGAGTGGAGTGGAACGGGTAGATGTGAATCGCTTGTTTACGCGTTCCAAAAATACTAGGACTAGGGGGCAAGTAATGAAGCTACAAAGTAATAAATTTAAAACAAATCAGAGAAAATATTTCTTTACTCGATGTATAATTAAACTCTGGAATTTGTTGCCAGAGAATGTGGTAAAAGCAGTTAGCTTAGCGGAGTTTAAAAAGGTTTGGCTAGCTTCCTAAAAGAAAAATCCATATGCTATTATTATGGAATTGGGGAAAATCCACTGCTTAATTCTAGGATAAGCTGCATAAAATGTATTGTACTATTTGGGGATCTTGCCAGATACTTGTAACCTGGATTGGCCACTGTTGGAAACAGGATACTGGGCTTGATGGACCTTCGGTCTGTCCCAGTATAGCAATTCTTATGTTCTTTTTTTTCCCCAATGCTGTTAATTGTTCCTCTTTCTGCCCTATATTCTCCTCCAGTAGGACTACTGAGGAGGTCAAAAAGTCTAAAAACTTTTCCAATCTTTCCACTTTCTTCTCAACAGTACTTTCTAGACTAACAATGGCATGCCAGATTAACTCCCCCACACAAACACCTTTGGTTTCTCTAGCCTCTGCAATCCACTTGACTCACCATTGTGTTATGTGCCTGATGTACTCCCCAAGGTCCCTGCTCCCTGTCCCACACAAGGAATCACATTTATACCTTCCTCAGTAGTCAGAACTGTAGAGAATTCATCTCGGAAGTCATGCCCATAGCTCTTTCCTTATACCACCATACTGCCTGCACTGCTTCCTAATGTGATCTCCACATCACACTCTAGAGTCAGCACTGCTGCTATCCACATGTTCATTTCTGGTAGGAGCAAACGGAGGTGGCTAACCAATCAGGCTGAATGACAGGTCTTCAAGGCAGGATGGACTTCCCCTTTCTGTGTCAACAGCAAGAACTTTCTCAATAGGTTGGGTTTTTTCCAAAGAAATCACAAATTTCAAAATACAATACGGATGAGGTGGTAAGACAGATTTAGAACCCAAATTTTACCTTCCCATTTGTCAATATCAGCAAAAAACAAACCTCCACAGAAACAAACAAAGAAACAAACAAATCCCCCCTCAAAAAAAAAAATTATCAAGCTCAGCTGAAAGCAGCCCATTTAAACTCCGACTCAGACACCATTTAAGATCATCTCTTTTCTCACATAGAAATCACTATTTCTCCCATGTTCAGACCCAAATCCACCCCTAAATATATCTATATACATGCTGCATAAAATTACTCAGTGTAATTTTATATGATGCATTTTACTGTATAGTCTGTCATATGCATATGAAAAAGCCATTGTAGAATTAATTACTAATCCCCTCATTCTATTTTTGCTTATTTTTATATAGATTTGTAAAATCACTTTTTTAAATAAAGTAAATCTAAGTGATATACAAATAAAAATTAAAGTATGAAAAGAACTCTATAAAATAAAAGAATTAGTTATAAAACAAACATAGAACAAAAACAGTCCCAAGAGTAGGGAAAAGTATAACAGGAAGGGAGAGTCACTAGGAGGAATACATCAAGAATCATATCATTGACTGCAAATAATTCCCCCTGAGTACCTGAAGGAAAATGGTCTTCCTGGAATGGCCCAGGTTTAAATCAATTTAAATTCAGGGAGAAGAGGTGAGTTTTTAAACCAGATTTAAAATTATTAAAAAAAGACCTTGGATCTAAGGGTAAGGTGTAAATTGTTCCAAAGGAATGGAGCTAAACAATAAAAGACACACTTTCTGGCTTCCGGTGACGTCACTGTCCTCGATGGAAGCTTGATCCCGTTGCTCCCGCCCAACCCAGCTAAAATAGCGAACTTTAGCGCTTCAAACGTCGAAATTTTTGCTTTCTTGTGAACTGCAACCTACCTGAAGTAAGGGACGGTACGATGTCTCAAAAATTGAAAAGTTCGGAGGCCAAGGGAGGGGGACGCAGTAGTCAGCGCGTGTCCAAAACTCCATCACGCCATATTTCGCCGCAGCCTGAGGAGGCCTCGGATTTTGAATCTGGGAGATCGGAGGACGAAACGGGTGCAGTTAGAAAATCGCAATCTGCACGATTGCTCCTTGAGCTTCGAAAAGACCTAGCACATATGAAGGCGGATATTGTTGAAAGAATTGATACCTTGCGGGGAGAGCTTAAGGAAGTGGGAGCACGTATTGAAGATTTGGAACTGCGTATGGATGAGCACGTGGAATACGTGCAGCAAATGAAGCAGAGAGAGGAGGGAGTTGAAACGCAGCTGATTGAACTACAATATAAACTTGATGATATTGAAAATCGCAGTAGACGCAAGAATCTGCGAATACGAGGAGTGCCAGAAACAGGGGCTCAGGAAGAAGTCCTGAGAATTGTACAGGAGATTTGTGGGCAATTATTAGCTGCAATGCCTGACACCCCACTGCCAGAGATTGAACGAGCACATAGAGCTTTGGGGACTCCTCAGAATAATAAACCGAGGGACATAGTTGTCCGATTTTGGAAATTTGCTGAAAAAGAAAACATACTTGCTCAGGCACGTCAACAAAAAGAGCTGCGATATAATGAATCTTTGATTACAGTATATCAAGATTTGTCAGCACATACGTTACAATGGCGTAGAGAGATGAAACCAGTATTGACAACATTGAACAAACACAACATTAAGTACCGATGGTCCTTTCCATTTGCCTTATGTTTTGCCATAGCAGGCAAATCTCACCGGATGCGTACTGTTGTAGATGCGAAGCAGTTGCTACAAGAGGCAGGCCTGATGGAAATGGAAGCTGAAGATACTACAGTGGCAGACAAGGCTCGGGACAAAGTCCGTCAATGGCAGCAAGTGTTTAATAAAGCGAAGAAGCCACGATTGGCAGCTGCACGACATGCAACTTGAATTGTGACTGACACAGGGTTGTGCTTTATCTCTCCTCCTCGGGCTGACAAAGCCACTAGGAGTACGAGAAGAACAATGTTCTTTTTCCTTGTAACCATATCAGGTTTGAAGACAGGTTTCTGGGTGTGGGGGGGGGATGGGATGGCAGGCCGGAGATGAGGCTGTTGGCCTTGTTGGGAGTTCAGTGTGGTAGAGGGGAGATGTTTTTTCTCTCTCTGCTACATGGAAAATATTGTTGGGGAAGGGTGGGGGGTGGGGAACATGTTTGTCTTCAGAGTTTAAATGGGGGGAAATTCTATACCAAACAGGATTTGCTGACTATGCATATAATTTGCTTTCTTTTTGAGAAGAAAAAAAATAAGATGTCTGACTTGAAGATACTTACTTTAAATGTTAAGGGTTTAAATGCTCCAAGAAAAAGACAGTTGATATACCAAGAACTAGCTAGAGTGCGACCACAGGTGGTAATGTTACAAGAAACACACTTGAAGCGTGCACACGAATATCTGTTTCGTCCAGCATACTACTCAAAAATTTTTTTTGCCTCTGATATCACAAATAGTAAGAAACGAGGAGTGGCCTTGCTTTTTCATGATAGCATACCTATACAGATCCAGCAAGTCAAGAGGGACTCAGCTGGCCGTTTCCTATTTGTCCGGGGAACGCTGGAATCTAGGGAATACACTTGGGGATCTATTTATGGGCCAAATACGGGCCAGGCCTCCTTTTTTAAAACATTGAAGAAAAGTATGCGATCTGTACAGGGAGGCTATCTTATTTTTGGGGGTGACTTTAATGCCACCATGAACCCTGAGATGGACCGTTCGGGGACAGTTTCTCGAGCGGATAGAACACTGGCGGAACATCTGGCCTCCTATGTAGAAGAGATGGGGCTTTTTGATGTTTGGCGAGATGAACATCCGCTTGATCGAGACTATTCCTTCTATTCCTCTGTGCATGCTTCATACTCTCGCATTGATTTTCTATTTGTAGATAAATTACTAGGGGGACATGTGAGAGATGCAAAAATAGGAAACATAACTATTTCAGATCATGCCTTATGTACAGTATTGCTTTCTGTTCCTAGTGAAGATGGCTCTCATAGGCAATGGACTTTGAATAATACTATGCTTAAAGATGAGCAGATTTGCAAGACCTATGTGACAGTACTTAAAGAATATTTAAGCTTTAATCTGGGATCTGGTCCCTCCATTGCTGTAGTATGGGAAGCTTTGAAAGCAGTCTCACGAGGACATTTTATGACAGTGGCGGGACGCCTCAAACGGCAGAAAGAATGCCTGAAGTGGTATTGGAGGGACCAGATTGTAAATCTTGAAGCTCAACATAAATGCACAGGCTCCCCTACGATTTATAGAACACTCCAGAAGGCGAGAATGCAGTTAGATGCACTGCTTGCTAAGGAGCTAGATTTTGTTAATGAAAAACTTCATTTACATGCTTATAAAGAGAAAAATAAAATTAGTCGTCAATTGGCACTTAAGTTGCGTAAGCTCAGGGTGGATAGAAATATATTTAGGATCAAAGATAGGGAGGGTAAGATTCTCTCCACATCTCAAGCTATCAGAAGCCGATTTCAGGCTTTTTATGCTGAATTATACACTAATGATCCCTCTATTCAAAATGCTGCTATTCAGGCATACTTAGAGAAAGTGAATCTCCCATTCCTACAAAAGGATCACTGGGATATGTTAGAAGCTAAGATTGAGGTTAAGGAAGTACTTACAGCTATTAAGTCACTAAAGACAGGTAAATCGCCGGGCATGGATGGATATACGGGGGAATATTATAAAGCTTTTGCTCCATATCTTGCCCCAGTGTTGACTGAAGTCTTAAATTATGTCCGGGAGGGAGGAAATTTACCCCCTACTATGAAGGATGCATGGATAGCAGTTATCCCTAAGCCTAATAAGGAGGTAACTGAGTGCGCATCTTACCGCCCGATTTCCATACTTAATGTTGATGTACGTATTCTGGCTAAAGTAATGGCAACTCGGTTGGTGAATGTTTTACCAACCTTGGTGCACTCAGATCAGGTGGGTTTTCTTTTGGGAAGACAGGCCTCTGACAATATTAGAAGAACGTTGGATGTACTATACTTGGCGAAACAAACACGATCCTCCTGCTGTTTACTTAGTATCGATGCCGAAAAAGCATTCGATAGAGTGCACTGGGCTTTTTTGCATATGGTGCTGCAGAGGTTTGGCTTTGGACCTATGTTTAGAGGCTTGATTCAGGAATTATATGCAGCTCCTAGGGCATGTGTCAGAGTTAATGGCTGTACCTCTCCCTTTTTTGAACTACATAGAGGTACACGCCAGGGATGCCCTCTTTCCCCTCTTTTATTTGCCCTGGTAATGGAACCCTTAGCATATAATATTAGAACTAATCAGGGAATCCAGGGGGTGAGGGCTGGTGCCTGGGAATCAAAAATTGCCCTCTTTGCGGATGATGTTTTGTTGACACTTACCACTCCCTTGACATCAATACCGGCAGTGTTTGCTGAAATTGAACTGTACAGCCAAGTTTCGGGTTTCAAAATCAATTATACAAAGACTGAGGCAATGGCAGTAGGGATGGAAGAGATAGAATATCAGACATGTCGCCAACGTTACCCGTTAACTTGGGTTACCCGGGGAATAAGATATTTGGGTGTAACACTCACACGCAGGATGGAAGATATGAGTGCAGTCAATTACTTACCACTAATAAAGGAACTGGGCAAAGATTTGGACAGATGGAATCCGTTATATTTGTCATGGTTCGGGCGAATAGCAACAGTTAAAATGAACATACTACCGCGACTGTTATATCTTTTTCAGTCTATCCCTCTGCCAATTGATGACCGTATGCTTCAGTCGCTGCAAAACAAGCTGCACCATTTTATATGGCAGGGTCGTAAACCTCGACTGCCCAGATCTATTTTATATGTAGCCCGTAAAGGAAAGGGTGGATTGGGTGTACCACATTTGGGGTTATACCACAGAGCAGCCCAGGCAAAAGCTGCTATTGAATGGTTTCATGAATCAGATCATAAACTATGGATCAGAATGGAACAATTTATGATTCGTAGCCCATTAAAGTTAGGGCAATTACTCTGGTTGGCGCCTAAAAATAGATACCTTCCCCAGTCTCTTAACCCTATCATACAATATACTTTTTCATGTTGGGATAAAATAGAACGAGTGAAAGGATTTCATGACTCACGTTTGACACCCATAGCATATAATGCTACGTTCCCTCCTGGATGCTCCCCATCCCCTTTTATTAAGTGGCGAAAGAATAGGTTGATATGGTGGGGACAATTAATGAAAGAAGAACAGTTTATTACTTTTGGAGAACTAGCAGCTGAGTATGAATTATCTCTACAGGATAGATATGCGTATAATCAGATTATTCACTTTCTTCAGACATCAGGTCTAAAGAGTAAATTAAGAGGAGAGGTTACTTTGTTGGAGAGAATGTGTGTGGAAACGGAAGAAACTAAGGGACTGATTTCTAAATTGTATGCTCATATGAGGGATTCATTAGAGGTTAGCAGTAAGCACCGTGATAGATGGGAAAAGGAACTGGAGGTGACTTATACGCCTGAACTTTGGCAGCAGATGGAGCGGGCCTCAGTACATGGCTCCAGGGCAGTCAATATTCAAGAAAACTGTACAAAGGTTTTATACAGATGGTATCTCACTCCGGTGAGGTTACACCATATGTTCCCAGGGGCATCAAAATTATGCTGGAGGGGATGTGGACAGGAAGGCACAATGGGGCATATCTGGTGGACCTGTAAAAAAATAAAAGCATTCTGGAAGTCGGTGCAAGGAAGAGTGCAGGTGTGGGTGGAGGGACAGATTCCTTGGGATCCGGCGGTGTTCTTATTTAATAGACCTATTGCCGGGCTTAGTGCTGGCAGAAACCAGTTGGCCAAGCAATGTTTCAATGCAGCTCGATTGTTGATTGCACGGATGTGGAAGAAGAATGAATGCCCTTCAATTCGCCGATGGTATAATCTGGTTATGTATATAAGTGACATGGAAAAGCTACTGGCTAAGGAACATAAAACCCTAACAAAATGGGAGCAGATGTGGGCACCTGTTATAAAGTCATTGAAGTGAAAATGTTGGATAGAGTCTCTCTTCCTGAAGAGATGAGGGGCGGGGAGAGGGGGAAGGGAAGGGGGGTTTGGAGGGATAGGGGTAATCTTGAAAAGTTTAAATGATACAAGAAAAATAATTGCTGTGATGTGAAGGTTCTTAGTAGAGAAATGTATGTATACCAGATGTTTAATGACAAAGGGACTGTATGATGTTTTCTTTTTATATTTGAAAAGCTTCTGTTGTAATATATGGATTCCTTTAATAAAGATTCTTGTTAAAAATTAAAAAAAAAAAAAAAAAAAAAGACACACTTTCTCGTAGATTCCCAGTAAGCTTGGGATGGATTCAGGAAGACAAGTCTATGATCCGATTATGATCCATTCCAACTCTGGCAACAGTGGGAGGAGCCAGATGCTGATCTGCTGATGTCATCTGAAAGTGCCTTATTAAATGCACTGACTGCTGAGCAGCCATTACCAAGATATTTTGAAATCTCTAGGCTTGATGTCATCTAAAAGCACTTCTACCTGCTATAGACTTTCTGATACTGTGCACACTTTGTATTTGTTCAGACCGGAACCAGCGAACGCCGCTACGGTACTATGTAAGCCACATTGAGCCTGAAAATAGGTGGGAAAATGTGGGATACAAATGTAACAAATAAATAACTTTTTTTCAGCCATTCCAACTCTGGCAGCAGTGAGAGGAGCTGGATGCTGATGTTCTGATGTCATCTGAAAGCACTTTATTAAATGTGCTGACTCCTGAGGCATCATGCCAAAGGAGAATTGCAAAGGGGCCAACCCCTTTGTGTGCTCCTTTGTATGTACCAGTGTGTACTCTTGCATACACGATCAAACTACTGAGTTGAAATTGGTCAGGTTTATTTTTTATTTGTATTTTTAGATGTTTTATTAAGAGTGGTTTGTATTGGAAGGTGAGTTGGCTGTTACTGTTGCAATTTTAGAATTGAAACTAGGGGCTGAAGTCATATTGGTTAGTTGGGTGTTTAATATTAATATTATTGTTAGGAGAATTGTCTATTGGGAAGGGTAAGGAACGTCATATCCCTGTGATACTGTCATATTAATGCTGTTTTAAATCTATCTATGTTTTTCATTGGCAGAGAAATTTAATTGTAGCGAGGTATTGCCTAGACAGATTGAAGTACTTATTTCACCAAAAACAAGACGGGGATGTTATTCAGAGAACAGAAATCACTCTATAATTTCTTTTAAGTGTTACTTAACTAAAATTAATTGTGGCAGCTTCTTTTTGTCAAAGGGCAGGACTGATTAAGGCACAGTTCCAACTTTGGGGTTGGTAAGGGTTTTTAATTTGTACAGCGCTGCGTAACCCTAGTAGCGCTCTAGAAATGTTAAGTAGTAGTAATAAGGGTTCAATGAATCAATCAAACATGTTGCCTAGGGAGGGAGGAGCAAAAAGATATTGGGTGCAAAAACTTTTTTTGAAGCTGTCTGTCAGTGTCCAAACTAATCAATTTCCTGTCCAGCTATAGTTTTCAGACAGCATTGTCTAATACATTTGTGTCTATAATCTTTGATATTTTACTGGAGGTAACCTTGTTTTCAAAAATATTTCTCCTTGATCTCCCTGGGCTTTGCTAACGTTGACATCCAAGTCTTGGTTAAAGTCTGTTGATTGTATTGAATTTATATTAGCTCTGTGATAAGTTGGCAGTAGCAAAGATTGTGATGTTTAATCTCATTCAGGAGATTCTAAGAAGTTCAGATCACAGCCATGGGCTATGCACACACTAAATGAGATTGAAGGACAAATGAAAATAAATAATCTTTCAGTAAATCACATTGTACAGGAAAAACACACTTACAGTTTAATTTTCCTTAGCAGAATGGCTTTGGAAGAAATTACTGATACTTCGCTCTCTCTTTTTTTTTTTGTGCTAAAAGGAAAAGGAAGGAAGAAGCTAACAGCATTAAGGTTTTGTATCTTTCCTGTACTGCATAAAGGCATCAAAGCAGAGCAGAAAGATGAGGAAAAGTCAGAATGTTGTAAAATATACGGCTTTATTTATGGCCAGGGGCAAAGATGGTAGATTGGCCATGACTTTTTCAGCAATTGTACTTCACATAAAGATACTCCTTTTCACTGGGCCAGTCTTTGGAGCTGGGAATAATTACTTTGCATTGTTTGCATTGCCTTAAGATGCATAGAGTTTTGGAATGGTTCGCTAGTATGCGAATACCGTAGAATACAGGATTCATCCAATTTGATTGTTGGGCTTACCTTTCACTTGCCAGTTCTTGATCTTCAAATTTGTCACAAGCAATATTTCTTCGTAACAATTGCATTAAAAAAGGCAGACGAGAGGGAACAGGGGACTTGCCACATGGATAGTAGGGTATAATGAAAAGGCAAAGAAAATGTAAACAGCTACAAAATCATTTGCCCAAAGGGAGCAAATTAATAAAATAACCCAAATACTGGAAAGGAACATGGTTAAAGTTTCTAAGAAATACCTTCTGCATAGATTCCATGAGCCAAAGGGGTCTCTTTGTCACTGTCAGCAATAGAAAATGACACGAGGACAAAGTTTGATCCCGTCCCCGCAAGCTCTGTCTCTTTCCTTGCCCATCCCTGTGAGCCCTACCCCCATCCCTGTGAGCTCTGACCCCATCTGCACAAACCTTGAACAGTTATGTAGCACAACACCAGGGATATAGAATGAAAGCTGAATAAAGTGCAGACTGATAATGGGCTTTGGGATCCCCTCCAAAATTTCTGTCCTGGGCCCCAGTCATGTCTAACTCCAGCTCTGGCAGGATGTACATTCTGACATACTCTAATCACAAAATAGAAAATAAAATTGTTTTTCTACCTTTTGCTGTCTGGTTATCTCTGGTTTCTGCTTCCCTCTGTCTTCTTTTAACTGGCAATGAGCTTGAGGGCTTAACTATGCAGTCACTGAAAAAATATTTTCTCCTATTTGTTTTAAATGTATCAACGTGCAGTTTCATGGAGTTTCCTCTAGTCTTTGTGCTTGTTAAAAGAATAAAAATGATTCATGTTTACTCAGTCCACTCCACTCAGGATTCTGTAAACCTCTATCATATATCCCCTCAGTGGTTTTGTCTCTACGCTGAAGAACTCTAGAATTTATTCATCCACTTCATTATTTTGCTCTGTACCTTTTCTAATTCTGTTATATCTTTTTTGAGATGCAGCAACCAGAATTGCACACAATACTCATAGTATGATCACACCATGGAACGAAACAGAGGCATTAAGATATTCTTTATTTTATTTTCTATTTCTTTCCTAATAATTTCTAATTTATGGTTACTTTTTTGACCACTTATCTTTTTCCTAGGTGGTGATTCCTAATGTGGAACTTAGCATCATGTAGTTATATTTTGGGTTATTCTTCCTAATATGCATCACTATTAACATGTCTCATCTGCCATTTGGATACCCAGAGGGGCATAATCGAACGGGAAACCCATCTCCATGGGCACCTATCTGCGAGGACGGGTCCGCAAAGGGGCAGGACAGACCGTATTTTCGAAAAAGATGGGCATCCATCTTTTGTTTCGATAATACGGTTGGTGCCGGGCAAATGCATCGGATTTGTGCGGATTTGAGCTGGGCAGTATCGGTTTTCAGCAATAATGGAAACCGAACGTGCCCAGCTCAAAAACGAACAACTCCAAGGCATTTGGTTGTGGGAGGGGCCAGGATTCGTAGTGCACTGGTCCCCCTCACATGCCAGGACACCAACCGGGCACCCTAGGGAGGACTTGTAAAAAGTAACAAAAAAAATTAAAATACCTCCCAAGTCCATAGCTCCCTTCCCTTGGGTGCTGAGCCCCCCAAATCCCCCCCAAACCCACTCCCCACAACTCTACACCATTACCATAGCACTTAATGGTGAAGGGGGGCACCTAGATGTGGGTACAGTGGGTTTTGGGGGCGGTTTGGAGGGTTCCCATTTACCACCACAACTGTAACAGGTGGGGGGGATGGGCCTGGGTCCACCTGCCTGAAGTCCACTGCACCCACTAATAACTGCTCCAGGGACTTGCATACTGCTGTGATGGAGTTGGGTATGGCATTTGAGGCTGGCATACAGGTTGGAAAAAAAAGTTTTTAAAGTTTTTTTTTTTGGTGGGAGGGGGTTAGTGACCACTGGGGGAGTCAGGGGAGGTCATCCCCGATTCCCTCCGGTGGTCATCAGGGCAGTTGTGGGGACTTTTTGGGGACTTGTTCGTGAAAAAAAGGGTCCAAAATAGCGGCCCAAATTCTCGCTTCTGCCGCCCTTCTTTTTTCCATTATCGGCCGAGCGCACCCATCTCTCCTTGGCTAATAAACAAGCCCCAGTCTCGCCTTCACCAGGCCTCCGACATGCCCCCGTCAACTTTGTTCATTCCCGCGACAGACTGCAGTTGGAGGCGCCCAAAGTCGGCTTTCGATTATACCGATTTGGGCGCCCATGAGAGAAAGGCACCCATCTCCCGATTTGGGTCGAAATATGGGCGTGTTTTCGAAAATAAGCTGGCCAGTCTTTCAGTCTTGCAGGCCCTTCTGCAATTTCTTACCACATGCATGCCATTTAGCAACTTTGAATAACTTTGTGCCATCTACAAATTTGATCACTTCACTTATTCTGATTTCCAGATATGTTAAAAAGCATTGGTGCCACTACAGATCATTTTGTATTCCATTATTCACATTCCTCCGCTGAGAACTTTCTGAAAATATAGATTCATGATATTAACTGGCTCCCCTTTATCCACATTTACTCACACCTTCACAAACTGTAATATATTAGTGAGGTATGACTTCCTTTGGCTAAATTCATGTTGGCTTTTTCCATTGTTTGTATGTTCAGTAATTCTGTTTTTTGTTTGTTTGTAAATAAAAGTTCCAACCATTTTGCTAGCATTTTCTTACAAAAATGTCCAAATCAGTATTTCCAAAACCTATTTTTAGACATTTTTCTACGAAGTCCGTCAGAAGTGCATCCAAATCTCAAGGGGGCATGTTCAGGCCGGGACTTGGGCATTCCTAAGACTTGACGTTTTTCAGCCATAATGGAACAAAACAAACTGTCCAGGACTAAAACTAAGACGTTTTGCTAGACTTGTTTTTGTAATGAATAAGACACAAAAAGGTGCCCTAAATAACCAGATGACCACTGGAGGGAATCAGGGATGACCTCCTCTTATTCCCCCCAGTGGTTACTGACCCCCTCCCACCTCCCAAAAATGTGATGAAAAACATTACTTGCCAGTCTCTATGCCAGCCTCAGATGTTATACTCAGGTCCATTAGAACAGCATGCAGGTCCCTGGAGTAGTCTAGTGGTGGTTTCAGTGCATGGCAGACAGGTGGTCCCAGGCTCCTACCTCCTCCTACCTGTTACACTTGTGGATGAAACTTTGAGCCCTCCAAAACTCACCAGAAACCCAGTGTACCCACATATAGGTGCCCCTTTCACCTGTAAAGGCTATGGTAGTGGTGTACAGTTGGGGGTAGTGGGTTGGGGGGGGGGGGGGCTCAGCAGACAAGGTAAGGGAGCAATGGTGAGATGTGTACCTGGGAGCATTTTATGAAGTCCACTGCAGTGCCCCCTAGGGATGTCAGGGGGACCAGTCTACTAACAATGCTGGCTCCTCCAACATCCCAATGGCTTGATTTTGTGCGTTTTGCACTTGGATTTTTTTTTTTTTAATGAACCAAAAAATAAAACATCCAAATCACAAAACCTTGTTCAAAACAGTATTTTTGAAAAAAAAAAAAGACATTTTTCTTTTTTGAAAATGATCTTCTTTCCTGTTTAGATTTTGGATGTTTTTGCATTATATTGGCATTATATTGGTCACTTTCCAATTTTCAGGTACTATGAAATGAATAGACTTTGTCGGCATTATCGCACCAGGGACTGCTAGTGCGGTGTGATAAAAAAGGCCCTAAGCTTTTGTACCTGGTGCAACAGATGGCCAATTGACCTGCCCAAATCACAAGGAACCACAGTGGGACCTGAACCCAGTTCCTCAGGTTAACCCATTAATTTATTCTTATTTTGTTTTCTTATTTTTAATTTGTGGCTGCACTTAGAGCTCATGATTTCAGAGTAGACTAAAAAAATGTTGGGGAGGGGATACAAACTCATGACCAAATCCAGATAGCCAGTGGAGCCAAGGTAATACAGGATTCTCCAAGCTAGAGTATCAACTGCCATTAAACAATCTCATACAGCAAATGATGCAGTCATGTCCTCTGATAAATAGCACCCATAAAATCAAATAAGTTGCTTGACACAAGTCTTACCACTAATCAGTGGCATAGCCAGACAGCTGATTTAGGGTGGGCCGAACCCAAAGTGGGTAAGCCCAAAATTTTGTCTTCCCCCACTCTCCTCAAACTATCCCTCTCTTCCCCCAAAACTAATAATGTAAATATCTGAGCTGCCCAGGATCCCCAAGACCCACCTGTCAAAGATCTTCTCCTAGCTAGAACTTTTATTTTTTTAACTGGGTATCCAGAAACAGTGTTCCTGAGCTGTGGCCATTGCCCGCCCCTGTACATGCTCAGTTTCACCGGGGGGGGGGGGGGGGGGGGGTAGAGGGGCCAGTAGTGGTGGCTCATGGATACTGCCACTGGCTGCCCAGATTGCAGGTACTCCAACCAGGAGGAGGTCTTTGACTGATGGGGACTTGGGGATTCCTGCCAGCCATATTAAGGGAGTACCAATTTTGGGTGGGCCTAAGTCATAGCTATTTCATTAATGCTAATACTTGCTTCAGTAATAGTCATGAGCTTGTCAGTGCACCTGTGGTAAATATAGGAAAGTACACATAATTATAGAATCTCAAGACTAAGGTTGCATCTCAGTGCCAAATGTTAGGCGTGCTGGTGGAGGAAATTAATAGGGCATGACTTTACAGATGAACCTGCTAATCTGTACTGTCAGCCCTGCTGGTGGGCTGTGTGTGTGGATCCTGCCAATGTGACCTGGCCAGTTGTAGATGGTGTGATCCTCCTTTCAGAACATCATCTTGCTTACTTTAGGTAGGCAATCTAGCAAAATGTTATAGCAGCCTTTATTAAAGCCCCCCCCCCCCCCTACAAAAGAAGAAATTCTTTAGCTTAGCTACCTCTTTAGAGCAGGCTAGCCACAGAGAGCATACTTGGTCCAGTCCTTTCCCCTGACTGCCTGGGATGATTTTCTTAAAATTCCTTCTGATTAAGTTTTCTTGACAGTGTACAGTCCAAGCTGGAAAATAGTCAGTACACATAGGGGTCCTTTTATTAAGGTGCGATGAAAAATGGCCTGTGGTAGTGTAGATGCATGTTTTGGACGCGCGCAGAATTATTTTTCAGTACACCTACAAAAAATGCCTTTTTTGTTGCTGAAAACGGACGTGCGGCAAAATGAAAATTGCCGCGCGTCCATTTTGGGTCTGAGACCTTACCACCAGCCATTGACCTAGCGGTAAAGAATCCGGGCAGTGATGACCTACACGAGTCAAATGCCACGTCCATTACGCGCGCCCGAAAATAAATAATATTTTTCAGATGTGCGTATCGGACGCACACCAAAATTGCTTTTACCCCATGAGCCATGCGGTAGTTGGGCGGTAACTCCATTTTGGCACTAGTTGGGCACGCGTAGATACATACGTGGCTTAGTAAAAGGGCCCCTTAAAGATCTGTTCAGCAGTTCCTTTTCCTAGCTGGCTGGCTGCAATCCTTGAGATTACAGGACAACTAGCAAGCTAAATCCATGTTAGAATAGTCTCACTCACCCCCTTCCCCCTCTCTCTTATAGGTTAAAAAAAAAAGGAAAGAAAGAAAAGAAAAACATTCACAGCTGCCTGGCTGTAGTTTAAACTCTATGGCTCCCAAAACAAACATCTGTGCTCTAGCAGCTCCAACACCATCTTTCTTTTTTATTCTCTGTAACATTTGTCCTTACACATGATTGCATTAGTTTCATATACAACTGTCTCCTTCAAATAAGGTTCACAACATGGTTGAGTGGCTCATTCCCTAGCTACATGGGAATGAGTCATAATTTGGCTGAGCCGACCCAGCACCAGGATTTAGAAAGGGTTAAGTGGCTAGGGAAGGGAGGGGACGTAGTAGGTCTCAGGATGCAGAGGCTAGGGTCTGGTCGATCTTATTGATGTTGGGGAAAGAGGCTACACCAATCGGAGTTTAGCCACAAATATCAGAGAAGTGAGCTTGGCAGACCTTTGTTGTTTTTTTGTGAAGGGCCTGGGTGGGAGGCAGATTTTTTTACCCTCCCTCCCTCCCTGTTGTTTGGGTCAGTCTGCACAGCAGCTGGGTGGGCTTGGGGTCTGTTCACAAAGGTAACAAGACCAATCCCCATAGAATGGTTGATATGAGGGTTTGCTAATTGGAGCAATACCAATGGGAATCTATGGGGGAAGGAATGGGGTTCATGTTCGATACTGTCATGAATCTCAGGATCCAGTAGGTTCGGCGTTACTGCAGAACCTGCCTTGGGAGGTTTACAGTTGTGGTTAGTTCAGTACCATCCAATCCACAGTTTTATCTTTGTATTGATTAATAATTTGAAGTTGGTATTTGTATATTGGTAAAAATAATGGGAACTGTTATGAAGCTTGGAGTTTGAAAGATATGCAAATAAAACTGTGGCTAGTTATTGCCACATGCAGATTGACTGTAGGTTTTATTTTTAATGCTACCATTTGAAGTGAGGAAGTGTGAATGCCAAAGTTATGCTTCAGAATTTGTAAACACCAACCATCCCTGTTTACTAAGCAGTTCTAGTGGTTGCCAGTGCGCTAATGCCAACACAGCCCATTCGCTTTGAATGAACTGTGTTGTCATTGCCATGTGGCAGCCACTAGAGCAGCGTAGTGTAAACAGGGGAGCAAAATCTACAAAACAAATCAGCATCAAGTTCTGTTTTTTTACAGTCCCCCTGATATTCAGTGCCATTTAGCTGGCCAGAATGGCTGCTGACCAGTTAAATAGTACTTAACCGACTATCCGCTGACATTCAGCGAGGGTTAACCAACTATCCCCCCTGAATATCCCCGGTTAGCAGCTAGCCGGTTATATCACCCAATGTAGGTTTACCGCTCACTCTTCTGGGACTACCATCAGCCCAACATGGCTGGCTGCCGGTGTTACACCCGCCCCCAGCACATGCCATTTCCGGGGGAAAAAGAAAAGCCCCAGAAATTACTTGTGTGGCGATAATAGGGCATCGACATGTGCTATGAGTTCCCCAAGCCTCTCTCCTCTCTGTCCATACAGCTTTCCGAACATCACATCCAACTTTTCTATACAATCATTTGGAGGCCTTGCTGGATGCAGCCTAGGAGGATAGACTACTGTATGTGTTGCGTTTGTAGGTACTACCTGTTGTTAATTTTCTGGGTTCTGAGGGGAATTTGCCAGCTAACTAAATAAGCAGTGGGAAAGGCCTCTTGTACCATGAATTCTGCCTTCAGCTGCACATTGCAGCTTTTTCTGTCTCCTTTTTGACTTCTTTTTTTTTTTCTGTTTCTCCTGATTTCTGGCATGGGCTGTAACATAAATAATAGCTAAACAGATTCTCTCTCCATCTAATTCAAACTCCAAAGCAATCAATCTTCCCATTGTGTCCTTTGTGTGCTTAATCACTTTGGCTGTTTTCCTAATGCGAATGGCTACACCTGAGCTATTAAATATATGAGCTAAGAAGTAGACTCCATCTACCCAACAAGCTTCTAGTATGTCATTATCCTTTCACTTGAGAAAAGTCTTTTACATGGTGTAAATGAGTGTCCCTAAATATTAGCACACAAATGCTGACTTCTGCCAGTATTCTATAATGAAATCTGGGTGCCTAGATTCCCAGTTATAGTATTACCCCTAATATGACATTTTACCACAGCTTGGTTTACCATGGGAATCACTATCCTATACTAATGCAGAGATGTTTCTGAAATACCTGCAGAAGTACATGTGGTTTTGCTGGTTCATGCAGCGGAGGCAGCCATTTTACAAATATACATGTTGAAAAAATGAACAGCACAAATCCGGTAGGTTCCACTTGGAGGTGTTAGTACTCACAGCTCGTAGTGGCACCAAACTTATACATGTAGTTGCCCCGTTTTACAAACCTACACATGTAGAACTGCTAATGGATGTTTCACCTCCTGTATTATGTGCTATTCCTTATTAATAAGTTTTCCTATTTAATTTTGTTCCCTTCTTTTTTGGACTTTTTTGTGATCTCCGACAAAGAGTTTGTTTTCTTCTCCTCCCCCTGTTATTTCCTTTACAACGTAATGGAACAGTTTTCCTGTATATTTATCTTCTTTATTTTGCAATATTATTTACAGATTCAAGTTTATCTAGAAATGTATTGAAAATTATAAATAAATATACAAATAAACAAACCTACTCATGTAAGTGTCGGCAATTAAACAGTGAGGCTGCAACTTTAACTTGGCTTCATTTTGGAAGTGGAATTAATTTACATGTAAATTTGTGAAGCTAATGCATACATGGAGCAGAGGAGTAGCTTAATGGTTAGTGCAGCAGGCTGAAAACTTGGGGAACTGGATTAATTCCTACCATGGCTTCTTGTGATCCTGGGCAATTCACTTAACCCTCCAATGCCTCAGGTACAAAATTAGACTGTGAGCCCACTAGGGTCAGAGTAAATACTTGCACCTAGTAAAAGTAAAACACTTTGGTTGTACCACAAAAAGGTTGTATATCAAATCCATGACCTTTACCGCTTTTGAGTTGGCGTAAAAACTGATGTCAAACTTTTTGCCCATGCATGTGTATTCCCTTTGTAAATGAAGAATATGTAGGGGTCAATATACAGTATGGTTTAACTGGGTAGGAAAAGTTCCTGCCCAGTTAAACTCCACTGAGCTGGCCAGCTGCCAATATTCAACAGCACTTAACAGGAACTGACTGACCATTCAGGCAACCGGGCAGTGCCCAAGGGCCCAGAGGCTCTGCGCAGTAGCCTGCTGCCACCATCACACACATTGCATCCCTCCTCAGTCCTACCTTGAAGGACCCTGGTGGTTTAGTGGCCTCTGCGGGGAGAGGAAAGAATCCCACTCCTCCCACTGCTACTATTCTGCCTGGCGGTGCCGGCCCCACCATGTTTTAAAAATAATTGCCGAGACCTGCAAGACTACCATGGTAAGTCTCAGCAGCCATTTTGAAAACACAGAGGTGCCACCACCGGGCACAGTAGCAACAGAGGGCAGGAAATAGTAGGGTTCTTTCCTGCCCCCCAAGAAGCCACTAGACCCATCAAGGTAGGACCTGGAGGGCAGCGCAACTACAGTGATGCAGGAAGGCGGTGGCAGTGCAGTGATAGGGCGGTGGGCAGTGGCTGGAGGGTCCAAATGACATTTACTTTCCAGGGGCCCCAACCACTGACAGTCCTCCCCTTCCACTTAATTGGGTAATGCTGCTGAATATCAGCTCTACTGTACATCCTCTAAGGGTAGTCTGGGGACAGAGTTTGGGTGAACCACTACTTATCCCGTTAATTGTGATATTCAGCCTGCTAACCAGGTAATAAGTGGATGAAATTAGGACAGTAAAAATACTGTCCTAACTTTATCCACCGAGTTTGCTGGGCACAGTCTCAATATTGACCGCTACCGGATTAATTTCCAGGTTGCAGCACTAACCCGGATATTTAATGCCAAAGGTGAGACGCATCCCAGCATTGAACATATGGGGTTAATTCAGCCTGTGGCCATGAGCAATTTACAAGCTGGTTATCACTTTGAGCTGAATATCAGTCTAGTAGATTTTATTCCCACCTAAACCACACTCAAACTGCTCCCACTTGATATCTTTGCATGTGTGAACTTCTAAGTGTAAATAACATCTTTTTGAAATATGTTACTAGTAAAAAAGGCCCGTTTCCGAAACCAATGAAACGGGCGCTAGCATGTGTTTTTTTTTGTGAGTGTGTGTATGTGTCACAGAGTTATTTTGTGTGTGTGTGTGTGTGTGAGTGTGTGTGAGGGTGCGGTGTATGTGCAGGTTGTTGATGTGTGTCTCTTTTTGTTTTGTTTTGTTTTTTGCTTGGGGGTTGGGGGATGTGCTGTGCTGTGCTGGCAAAGTGGGTTGGATTGGTGTGTTGCTTTGAGGGTGTGTTTCTGTTGTATTGTGTGTGTGTGGTTTTGTCTGTCAAGGAGGTTTGTGGAGGGGGGTCTTTCTGTTGGTGAAATGTAAATGTGGTTGTAGGGGGGGTCAGCCTTTGTTGAGTGTTGTTTTTTTTTGTGTTGTGCTGAGGCAGCAGTGTTGTTTTAGATGGGCGGAAGGTAGAGGAGCACGTTCTTTGTCTGTCGGTATTTTTTGGCCGTTTCAGGGCTGCTGTAGGGGAATGCTGGAAGAGAAATGTGCTGTTGGAAGCAGTGCCATCTTTTTCCATAGGGCTGGGGTTCTGGGCATCCTGGAGGTGGGTGACGGCTTGCCTGAGGATGGGGATGGTTGTTTTAAGTTGGCGGAAGGGAGAAGAGCACAGTCTCGGGCCGTCGGGGGATGATCCGATATGTTTGGTCCATTTCAGGCCGGCTGCAGGGGAATGCTGGAACATTTATGCGCTGCAGGAATCAGCGCCATCTTTTTCCGGGTGCTCGGGGAATCCCCGAGGTGGGAGACAGCTTGCCTGAGGCTGGGGATGGTTGGGCACGTCATTGGCCGCTTCGGCAAAAGGGGAAGAGGAAGGGGGTGGGGAGTTACCTGCAGCCGCCTGAGAAACCATGTATTCTTTGTGTGTTTTGTATTATTAGTTTGCATTTCTGTTGAAGAAAGAGTGGATGCCTTTTGAATGATGGAGGTGGTGCATTGGTGTGCGGTTGTTTCGTTAGTTTGGCAGCCAGTCTCCAGCGATTCCTGGGCAGGGAAGGAGTAGGGAAACACGCTCCGCGTGTTTCCCTACTCCTCCCCCTTCCTTGGTCGCTGTTTCCTGCTGGCTGGGTCACGGGTAATCCTTCCATCTGGGCCACAGCTTGTCCTGTTCGCCCACGTCCCAGATGGTGACGGGCATGTTGTTTTCCGGCTCCTCTGACTCCATGTCAAGCGATCCCAAATACAGTCTGTGCTATAGGCCCTATGGCACTCTTCAGTACTGGCATTAGGCATTTAAAAAATCCCCCCCCCCCCTCTCCCCCGGTCTATTTTTGCACATACCCACAGCAGGAATATTCTTCTCTCGTTCCAGCGGTGGTTCTGTGCTCTCCGTGCTGCACAGATAATGAGCCATTCTGCTGGGGAATGCTGCTCCCTTATTGTCACGTAGTTTCCTCTGATTGGTCCGTCTTACGTTGCCTAGTGTTGCCTGGGAACGGTGTTGTGATGGTCCTTTGTGTTTCAGAATGTTGAGTGTGTTTTTTCTGATTGGTCCGTCATGCAAGGGCGGGGCAGAGAGACATGGTCAGTGTTCTGGCTTCACCACCATGAATCCATGAACGCTTCAGTGAGTGACTGAGTGACTTCAGAACGTTGTCTTCAGAACATTGAGGGTGAGTTTTATTATAGCAGATGTGTGTATGTGACATACATGTGTGTAAATGCTACTGTTTACATTCAAATGTCTTTCTAAAATAATGACCTTACTCCCAATCTCTCATGTAAAGGAAAATCTGTGACTGTATCTAAACTGATGCAAACCACAACAATGATTATTTATTTTTTTTCCAAATATGTGTATTCTCATTGTAAAATGGAGAAAACACAGGTAGATTTTTGGATCACCCAAACCACTTTCCTACCACACTCCCTTGAAATCTTGGTGTAGATCTCCATGTATAAACTGGAGCTTTCTGAATTTGTTATTTACACGTGGATATGTATCCAAAATAACCTCTTAAACCTAATGTTGGAAAGCAATCTTATCTTTAGGACAATATAGCCACAGAAGCGTTTTCAGAAGTGGAAATACTTAGAATTTGTGTTGTTGCTAAAAAAAAAAAATCTATCTATGAAATTTTCCATAGTCAATATTCAGAAAATCACTGTGAGCTTATTTTAGAGTGTACTAGTTGTGCTGTAAAAGTAAGAGACAGCATCGAGGACACTAAGGGGCCTTTTACTAAGCTACGTAAGCATCTACACATGCCCAACGGGCACCAAAATAGAGTTATCCCACGGCCACTATGCGAGCCTGAAAAATATTTTTTATTTTCTGGCACCGAGTGGCATTTGGAGCACGTAGGTCATTACCGCCCGGTTACCACATGAGACTTTACCACTAGGTCAATGGCTGGCGGTAAGGTCTCAGACCCAAAATGGACGCTTGGCAATTTTCATTTTGCCGCAAGTCCGTTTTCGGCAAAATGTTATAAAAAGGCATGTTTTGCCGGTGCACTGAAAAATGATTCTGTGTGCGCTCAAAACACGTGTCTACACTGCCGCAGGCCATTTTTCAGCGCACCTTAGTAAAAGGAGCCCCTAAAACAATTGAAAGGAAGTACAGTTCCTATCACTAAACCCTTAAAACCACTGTAGAATGAGATGAGCCCTCCAGGACAACAATAATTTAGTTTACTATGAAGAGAGAAGCTTACTTTTATGTATGTGTGTGTGAATTCTGTTTAATTAATTAAAAAATTAAGAAAGTAATATGGTGTCATAACATTACTGAAGTATCCAAAATATATTTGACTATAAAAAATGAATAAATGTTGTTGAATTTGAATTACAGAAGTTGGATTTTCCTGTAATTGAGTGTCTTTACTCATTTTGTTTGCCTACTTAAACCCTGACATTGTAAAAACTGGCTGAAACATAGCCTCCAGGAAAATATGAAACTAATTTATCAACAGATAACAAGATAAATCTGACTTGCCATTTGGTATTCTCTTTTTGTGAATTACTTAAAACCTTTCTCCCAGATTGTTTGCAGCAGGGTCTGTTGGGTATCCTTTTATTCCTTGAGAATCTGGAAAAATATTTACAGTTTAGAAACCTTACAACTCACTCATCTAAAGTTTCAGCAACAAAATTCAGCCTGTGGCAATTGGCCTTTGTCAAAATGCCAGCTAGCATGGTAAAACAATATACAGGATACTTGGTATTGGTATTTGGATATCTGATAATCAGTGCTGACTGACATTAGTATCCAGTCAGCTGTGATATTCAAACTGACCAAAGTTTAGGACAGCTCTTTTTGCTGTCTGGTTAACGGTTTAAATATCGCTGCAAACCAGATGTTCTCCAGGTCCACTCAACCTCCACCTACAGACTTCCTGGCATTGTGCGTGTTCAGAGGGAATGTTGAGTGCAGTGGCATAGCTACAGGTGGGCCTGTGCCCACCCATTCTTGGCTCAGGCCAACCCAGTGATAGCAGCATACTGCTCTCCCCCCCTCTCTTCTCCGCGGCATCCTGACATCTGCCCTCCTGTCTCTGCACCCCATCCCTCCCTGGTGTACCTTACAGGTGTCCCCGGCACCTGCAGTGATTCATTTTTTCTGCATATGCCAGCTTCTATCTGCCATGTCCTGCCCTCATTGACATCATTGCCTATTTCCTGTCTGGTGAGATATAGCGGATGGAAGCCTGCGGAGCCAGTGCAAGCAGCAAAAATGAATTGCTGCAGGCACTACAAATGCCTATAAGGTACACCAGGGAGGGACAGGAGGGCAGATGTTAGGACACCGTGGAGGAGAGAGGGAGGAGTAGTTGGATGTGGAGTAGGTGAAAAAAAACTGTAATTTTTTTCATATCTCTGGGAAGATGGGGTAGGGGCAAGTTAACGCTGGGCCCATACAAAATACTAGGCCTGGCTACCCCACTGGTTGAGTGGCCTCTAAATATCCTGTTTGCAGGCACATATCTGGTCTGTGCCAGAGCCGGTGGTGGGAGGCGGGGATAGTGCTGGGCAGACTTATACGGTCTGTGCCAGAGCCGGTGGTGGGAGGCGGGGCTGGTGGTTGGGAGGCTGGGATAGTGCTGGGCAGACTTATATGGTCTTGCCCTGAAGAGGACAGGTACAAATCAAGGTAGGGTATACACAAAAAGTAGCACATATGAGTTTGTCTTGTTGGGCAGACTGGATGGACCATGCAGGTCTTTTTTTGCCGTCATCTACTATGTTACTATGGTTAGCAACACTGCTACGCACATGTGTTGCAAGAAAAAAAGGATATACAGTGGGGGAAATAAGTATTTGATCCCTTGCTGATTTTGTAAGTTTGCCCACTGACAAAGACATGAGCAGCCCATAATTGAAGGGTAGGTTATTGGTAACAGTGAGAGATAGCACATCACAAATTAAATCCGGAAAATCACATTGTGGAAAGTATATGAATTTATTTGCATTCTGCAGAGGGAAATAAGTATTTGATCCCCCACCAACCAGTAAGAGATCTGGCCCCTACAGACCAGGTAGATGCTCCAAATCAACTCGTTACCTGCATGACAGACAGCTGTCGGCAATGGTCACCTGTATGAAAGACACCTGTCCACAGACTCAGTGAATCAGTCAGACTCTAACCTCTACAAAATGGCCAAGAGCAAGGAGCTGTCTAAGGATGTCAGGGACAAGATCATACACCTGCACAAGGCTGGAATGGGCTACAAAACCATCAGTAAGACGCTGGGCGAGAAGGAGACAACTGTTGGTGCCTTAGTAAGAAAATGGAAGAAGTACAAAATGACTGTCAATCGACAAAGATCTGGGGCTCCACGCAAAATCTCACCTCGTGGGGTATCCTTGATCATGAGGAAGGTTAGAAATCAGCCTACAACTACAAGGGGGGAACTTGTCAATGATCTCAAGGCAGCTGGGACCACTGTCACCATGAAAACCATTGGTAACACATTACGACATAACGGATTGCAATCCTGCAGTGCCCGCAAGGTCCCCCTGCTCCGGAAGGCACATGTGACGGCCCGTCTGAAGTTTGCCAGTGAACACCTGGATGATGCCGAGAGTGATTGGGAGAAGGTGCTGTGGTCAGATGAGACAAAAATTGAGCTCTTTGGCATGAACTCAACTCGCCGTGTTTGGAGGAAGAGAAATGCTGCCTATGACCCAAAGAACACCGTCCCCACTGTCAAGCATGAAGGTGGAAATGTTATGTTTTGGGGGTGTTTCTCTGCTAAGGGCACAGGACTACTTCACCGCATCAATGGGAGAATGGATGGGGCCATGTACCGTACAATTCTGAGTGACAACCTCCTTCCCTCCGCCAGGGCCTTAAAAATGGGTCGTGGCTGGGTCTTCCAGCACGACAATGACCCAAAACATACAGCCAAGGCAACAAAGGAGTGGCTCAGGAAGAAGCACATTAGGGTCATGGAGTGGCCTAGCCAGTCACCAGACCTTAATCCCATTGAAAACTTATGGAGGGAGCTGAAGCTGCGAGTTGCCAAGCGACAGCCCAGAACTCTTAATGATTTAGAGATGATCTGCAAAGAGGAGTGGACCAAAATTCCTCCTGACATGTGTGCAAACCTCATCATCAACTACAGAAGACGTCTGACCGCTGTGCTTGCCAACAAGGGTTTTGCCACCAAGTATTAGGTCTTGTTTGCCAGAGGGATTAAATATTTATTTCCCTCTGCAGAATGCAAATAAATTCATATACTTTCCACAATGTGATTTTCCGGATTTAATTTGTGATGTGCTATCTCTCACTGTTACCAATAACCTACCCTTCAATTATGGGCTGCTCATGTCTTTGTCAGTGGGCAAACTTACAAAATCAGCAAGGGATCAAATACTTATTTCCCCCACTGTACATATATACATGACAAAGCTTGCATGCATAAATACCCAAGTGATATCATTTATCTGCACATGCAAATTTGTAATATTGATGCTCTGGCTGTACATGCTGGGAAACACACATGCAACCTTTCATGTCATATATATGTCTTTCACTGCCTCCTTTAAAAGGACTTTTTTTTTTTAATGGAAAGGCGGTGCGGTAAGAGTAACACTTGCCACCTGGCAGTATCCAGGCAGCATGTGGCACTGCCTGATTACTTCCAGGTAAGCCCTTGGTGTTAAAAATTGAAAATAATTTTTGGGTGCTGGCAATGCCATGCGGTGAGAGTCGGCACTACCGCTGGGCTCCCACAGTAGCCCAGTAGTAGGACCAAAGAGAGGTGAGTAGCCCTACTGCATCTTGGTAAAAGGGCCCCTTACTGCCTTCTGATCAGTGGGTGGGAGGGTGGAGCATGTCACACCTCCAGGTGATCCAATGTAAACCTCTCTCGTGTTTAACAGTTCTCTTTTCTCTACTTTAAATGTTCATCATGTATCTGTAAACTGCCTTTATATTTCTCAAGTAGGCAGTAGCAAGTAGAGGAGAAGCCTACTGGTTAAAGTACTGGGCTTGACTTCCAGGTGTATCTAATTCAGGCCCAGATGCATCAACCAAATGTAAAAAAATCTAAAACGTAAAAGTATTTACCGAATTTGAAAAAATGAAGAATGCACCAAAAAAACAAGTCGCACATGTTCGGTGCGGTATTGTAAAGTACAATGCATTACAGATTCATAATCCCCGTCGGTAATCGGCCCCTAAAACATGCGCAGAGCAGCCAAGCGTTATGCTGGCTGCTCTGCGCATGCCACAAACGTCAACACAAACATATTAAACCTACGTAGGTTGCTTACGTCAGACGGGGGCGTGCGAGGGGGGGGATCGGGACGTGCGAGCGTTTAGCTCTGTGATCCTAGCAGGAGAGTGCAGTTGAAGACGTCCTCCTCAAGACTCCAAAAAGGACGTCCTTCATAAACCCCCCTTTCTAACAAAAGACCTCTTTCACTGTGATCCCCTTTAGCTGAGCAGAGAGACCTGGGCCCGCCCCCGGCTGGGGGAAACAGAGGAAGGGAGGGGGCCGTGGCTGCTACAGTTTTGAGTTTTCTTTTTAATACAGGGGGAAGCGGGGAGCAGCGTCGACCTCGGGCGGGGGGGGGGCAAGGGTGTCCATACAGGACGCTCCTGACGAGCGCCTTTGCCCCCTCCCCCCCGATCCTTTTTTGCTTTTTGGGTTTTTTTTTTTCAATTTTATGCAGGGGGAAGCGGGGAGCCACGTGTTTGTGTGGGTTTTTTTTTTTATTCTCAAACATGCCAGCTTGGATTTTTATGCTGCAGGGAGAAGCGGGGAGCAGTGTCTGTATGACAGCTCAGGCCTTAACGACAGGTCTGACTTCATGTTAAATATATCACGGTAAATGATTCGTTGCAATCGTCGGTATGGTTAGTGCATTGTGAATTGTTCACATTTCAATTGGAAGTGACTCGTTTGCATTCCGTTTTCGTTAGCTGCTAGCGTCGTCGGAAAATGGCCTTTAATGCATGCTACGGTTGAAAATTTCTTCGTTAAAGGGTCGTTAAAGTTTTGTGCATCTGGGCCTAAATCCCACTGCTGATCTGTGTGATTTTAGGCAAATCACTTAACCCTCCATTGCCTCAGGTACAAAATTAGTTTGTGAGCGTGCCAGATAAATAACTCCTGTACCTGAATGCACTACTACTGAAAAAGGTGTGAACAAAAAATCAAATTAATAAATATTGAATTGTAGCAACTAAACTATGTGAAATTATTCTTCACATTGCCTAGAGTGTACTATCTGAACATTCCTTTCTTCTTCCTGGATGAAAGTGCATACAGGCTTCCACAGTTTGTGTTTCAGTTTCCAGGCCTTGTGGTAATATGTAGATTGGGTTAATAGAATTGTGTTCATACTTGCCATTTTCAAAAGTAAGTGTTCTATTATACCCAGGTGCTTTTAGCATTCTTACTTTCTGCCAAGTTTTATGGAGCAATTATTTTGGCTTTGAAAATTCTCCTTTTTATGAACTAAATAAATGCAGATATTTTATACTGACAGAGAGGCAATAGTTAAGGTGATTAATACTGTAAACAACCTGATCTCAGTAATGAAGGAACTGGGAATAAACAGAATTTCTTTCTTGTTTGGAAACTATGAGAGATAAACATTCAAAAATGTAATTCTGTTGAGCAATCTCAAGAGGAAACTTAGGGGGTCTTTTACTAAAACTTAGCTTGAGTTATCAGCAGCAAGGCCCATTTTATTCATATGGGCCTTGCTGCACATATCTTGAGCTAAGCTTTAGTTAAAGACCCCCTAAGCTTTTTAGATGTGAAGAAAAAATAACACTGGTTAACTCATAGAAAAAAAGAATGTAAAATGAATCTCATTGATATACTCAGGACACTTACACAACTGAGATAGAATCCAAACCAGAAATTAAATATGGGGGAGAAAAAAAGTGGAATGGTCACCTGTGATAAGACATTTTTGATGCCTAGAATGTGACTTCCATATCCATAAATATATAATAAGGCTCATAAATATGGAAATTGAGCTGGTATTGCTTTAAATTAATCAGAACAGAGGTCTTGTAAAAAGGATTTACAAGACTTTATTGAGATAGATAAGGCCTGCTTATTATATGACTTCTTATGCACAGAATGCATTTCTGATACAAATGATAAAATCTTGAATTTGAGTGAATTCAGTTCCATCCATCTACCCCTGGATTCTACATATGGCACTCAAAATTGTCCATAGAAATTTGGGTGTGTGCCCAATTTCTGCATGCAATTTAATTAACAAACCAATTAGAACTATAATTGTGTGCAAATAATCAATTATCGGCAGCAATTAGAATTTATACACGCATCTTGCTAAGCATATTCTATAAAGATGCATGCATAAATTCTAGTGCATGGATCTGAAATGAGGGCATGGCCGTGGGAGGGCCATGGGTGTTCCAAGAATTTGCGCACATTGTTATAGAAAACGTCAGATCCGCAACTAATTTAGGTGTGGGGATTTACACCAGGTTTCAGTTGGTGTAAATCCTCATGCCTAAAAATTAAGTGTGGATCCCAGTGCTGGGTACTAGTCTACAAATGACCCCCAATTCGGAGCGCCATCTATAGAATTGTGCTTTAATGCTCATTTTTTTCATCGCAATGTATAAAATTTGGTCCCTAATGTCTTTGCTTTCTACAGATAATTGTTTGAAAGCTGTCATGCATGCTACCCTTCCCCCAGCCCACTCTACCCCATCACAAAGCAATTAGCATCATTACTACTCCAGTTATACCCATTGAGTAATATTCCTGCCAAAATCTCCTTTTTATGTTATATCTCCCTTCTGATAAACTTTTATCAAAGGCATTTTTGCTTTTCTTTGACCATCGGTATCCCTATAATTTAGTTATATTACTTTGAAGCTCATTCACTTGAAATGTGGCACAATTAATAAGTTCAATATTCACTATGACACTGAGATGAACAGATACTAAGCTGGGGTAAAAAAAATCTTATTTTACCACAGCTAGATTTACTGCAGGAGTCACTAACCTGCAGTAGCTTAGTACTGCAGGTTAATAACTCCCACAAGGGACATTTTACTAAGGTGCGCCTAAAAGTGGCCTGTGCTGGTGTAGGCATGTGTTTTGGACACACGCTGGTCCAATTCCTAAGCGTGCCTGGAAAAAAAGGCATTTTTTTGTGCCGGAAAATGGACGTGCAGCAAAATTAAACCCAGTGTGCGTCCATTTTTGGCCTGAGACCTTACCGCCACCCACTGACTTAGCGGTGCGGTACGGTTTCACACGGTAACCAGGTGGTAAGCATTCAACACACATCAACTGCCAATTACCACCAGGTAAGTGTCACACGGTAGAAAATATTTTCTACTGCATGTTTCGGACACACGCCAAAAATGGAATTACAACCCAGGGCACGCCATAGCCAGGTGGTAGTGCCATTCTGACACACGTTGGATGCACATAGGCAACTACGCACCTTTGTAAAAGGGCCCCACAGTAAAGAAATAACACAACTTATGTTCAACCTCACAAGTTGTGTGTTAGTGGTCTGATGTTCCTTGGGCCATCTTAAACAGGCTATGGTCTTTTAATGTTGCACCTTCCCTGATCCCCTTGCCAACAAAGACCCCCTGATGAGATCTCCCATTTCCCCTGAAAACAACCTCACTCCCTGAATAACTCATCTACCTCCCTAGAAGAGCCTCCTGCCCCCCTCATCATAATCTTCCCAGACCTACAGGATCTATCACTGGCATCTGAGGGGGCAGGGGAAGCAGAGGAGCAACACCCAGACACTATTGGCCTGTAGGTTATCGGATTTAAAATGGTGCCAGTTGAACCCCTAACAGCAGTCTTGCAGTACTGCCACTAGGGGTCAATGTTCCAAATATAATGGAAATCTGTATTTGGATTTAGAAAAATGTAATGCAACAACAACAACAACAACAACAACAAAAGACAAACCCATTAAAAAAACAACCAAACAAATAAAAACCATAATAACCATAAACCTTGTTAATAAAATATATGTAAATGATCACTGTACATATAATCATTGTAGCACTGACACTCTGAAACCTGGCTAGTGCTTCTAATAGCAGCTCCACCCTGTTCAATGTAGTTCAGACTTTGGTTTGGTGAGATCCAAACCATCTCTGGCAGGGAACAATCTCTTATCACTCACAATTAGTCCCAGTAGCTCTACAGCTCACCAATAAATGCCACAGGTAAATAACCACTGGCCTTATCCTTCCCAGGTAAGTTTTATCCTGCTGGGATTTCATGCTTTTCCATCAGCTTTCAGTCTGTGGCAATGGTCAAGTTAACATCAGTAAGTGTCTTTCTTTCTCTTACACAGCAAGGCTTGCTTTAACCTGCTGTGGTTCCAGGCTTTTCCCTCAGCCTGCAGGCCGTAGCAATGGTTTAGTAAAAGCAATAATTGTCCATTTTTTTTCTCTCACACAGCCAGGCTAACTTTAGCCTGCTGTGAAAAAATATATAAATGATGTACCATTGTTCTCCAGAATCAAACAATAGTAGGATTCCATGCACTTTTCTAACAAGCCATTTCCATGCGTAAAACATTGATTGATACATAAAAATAGCATTGAAAAATATATCTGTACCTTGTGTATAGATGGCAAGAGAGACGTTTGTTAAACAGTTAACTTACCAGATAACATACATAACAAATAGAGGTCGCTGCAACTGGCATACAGACCATGACACAGTTGGCATGATTTGTTATATTTCACTCATATAAACTGTTTGACCTCTTGGCAGTGATGTGTTATTTTTACAAACTGAGTAAAAATGATCAATGAGACTTAGAAGGGGCTTATTTATAAAAATTGGAGAAAAGAAAGTTCCTTTCCTCCTCCACACTCAGCATCTGCTCTCTGAGTGCCAATTCCTACCGCTGTGATCAGCATTGCCCCTCTGTGCCCCTGTCCTTATGCTCCCTCTATGCCCATCATCTCTTCTCTGTGTCCCTTTCTCTCCGCTCTCTTCCCTCCCCCCCCCCCCCCCCCCACACACACACACTGGGGTTTGTATCTTTCCTTCTCTCTTCCTTGTTCCACCCTGTAGTCCAGCATCTCTTCCCTGTCTTCCAATTCATCATCTCTCTCCCTCTCCACTGCCTCCCCAGTTCAGCAGCACCTCTTCCTCTCCCTCCCCCACCTTCAGTCCAGCAGCATCTTTTCTTCTCCTCCCACCAATTCCAGCAGGACCTCTTTCTCTCCCTCAACTACCAACAGTCCATCAGCACCTCCCTCATCTCACCCCCAGGTCTAGTAGCATCTCTTCCTCTAAAGTCCAGCAGCACCTCTCCCTCTCACTCCTCCATCAGGTCTAGCAGCACATCTTCCTCTCATCCCTCTCCTAAGTCTAGCAGTATGTCTCCCTCTCATCCCTCCCATGTCCAGAAGCACCTGTCCACCCCTCCCCCCAGGTCCAGCAGCACATCTCCCTTTTCTCCCTCTCCAGTAACTCTCCCTTTATTTCCCCACAGTCTGTCCTAACTTGCCTCAACTGCTGACAGTAGTGGCAGTGCAACAATTCAAGCAGGCAGCCTTGAGGCCTTCATTTGGCCACTTCTCACCTCTGCAGAAACAGGAAGTTATATCAAAGGAGGTATGGCCTAGTGAAAGCCTTGAGGCTGCCTGCTTGAATCACTGTGCTGCCACTACTGGCAACAACCAAGGCAAGTTAGGATGGACTGCGGGGACAGGGACAGAAAGGGAGAGCTGCTGGACCTGGGGGGAAGAGAGGGAAAGAGGGATGAAGGGAGAGATGCCATAGTTGGCTCTGGGTAAAAGAAGGCCTGATGCTGACAGTCTGAAAATGTTTATTATTTGGGTGTGTGCTGCTGGGTGCTATGTACCCCTTGGGGTATGCATACCATGGGTTGTGAGCCTCTGGGTTAGGAGATAGCTGCCTTCCTGGAAGAGCTATTCTGTTTCTTGACAGCTTGTTATAGCCAGCCCATTTTTAGGTGTATATTTCTAGTAATCCTAGCCCCTTGTTTCTGTTTGGACCAAAAGAAACCAGCTCAAAGCAGGCTTGGACTTTTCCACTTTACCTCTACACTTGTTTCCTTTTGCTTCAGTGTTATTCTTCTGAGGCTTAAATATTAGACTTAGACAAGCACTAGGATACCTTGCTGAGTAATCCTCATTTTTTTGTCTTGTTCTAGTCTAGCACTCAAGCTTCAGGAGTCCTTGCTAGGGAGTCTGTGACAGGATGAACTAGCCAAAGTAAAGATACTGAAAAATTCACACAGTCACCTATATAATAGCTGATAGAAGAAATCAGCTAAATTTTAGTTTAACCTGAAAGAACAAAAAAAGAGAGCAAACAAAAAAAATGACAGGATTATTTCCAGTTGCAGCCACCTTCAAAAAGGAGCTATTCTGTCTTCTGACAGTCAGCTATCGCTAGCCCATCCCTAACTGTGGCTTGTATTTCAGATAATATTAGTTCTTGTTTCCTGACTGGCCTAGCAGGAACCAGCTTAGGGCAGGCTCAAACATTTCTGCCTCACCTTTGAGCTTCTTTCCCATTGCTTCAATGTTATTCCCTGTAGTCTTAGCTTTTAGATAAATATATGTGGAGGCTCACAATTAAAAGGAAACAAAAATGTATAAAAATAAAACAAAAGAAACGTTTTAAAGAACAAAATAAAGCAAAATGAAAAAGCCTACGAATGACACAGGGAACTAAATAAAACATTTTTTTTTGCTTGCATATTCCTAGCAGTACCTGAGGGATCAGCTTTCTTAGCAGTACATTTTAAAGTTTATCTGTTCTCCTTTTTGATATGTTGAGAGGGTACGGTATAGAGTTTTATTCATATGCTGATGGTATTCCTGTCTTTATACCAGTGTGTTCTGAAATGCATTTGCAGATTGTTTGCAAGCTACCTCTTGATGGATGAGTGTTAATAATCTGGCTTTGACTTTTAATAATGTGATAATCTAATGGCTTCAAAGGCACATTTTTGCCTTGGTAAATCAGCTGCTAGCAGAAAGGAAAGATTGTGTCTGTCTTTGTGTGTATACTGAGAGAAGGGAATCTAAGCTACAGCCAGCCTCAGAGGTATGTCTCTTCTCCCATGACAACTCCACAGCCCTGCTTTTAAGGTTGTTCCTAATTACAATATTGTGAAATACTGGGTTTGAGAATACAGATTTTCTTGTAGTAGTCAATTTGGACAAACACATATTTTCCCTTGCAAAATTGGCTTTTGAAAATTGCCAAGACTTACTGAGGGTGGAATAAATTCTAAGGGTTCGAGACTGTCCGTATACGGAAAGACTCCAATGGCTACATGGAAGAATGTTTTGGTACAAGCTTTTGGGTTGGGAGATAAACCTTATTGACTGGGGGGAAAGTTGTATTATTTTCCTCAGAGGAGAACTAGACTTGAAGCTAATAAAACAGCAAGCTCTTGATATTTCAGCAATATTGGAACCTTCTACTGAGGGAATACAGGAAAAAGCCACCTTATTGGTGAGCTTCGTCTTTGAGTAAGATTTGAACGCTATACTGAGACTATACTTTCGTAATCCGAATTTGGAATATCTGAGACAATGAGTATGGTTGTATCCAGATGTGGCTAGAGCCACTCAGGAGAGACAAACTTTTTCTAGCTATGTGGCAAGAATGTTTGGGTGCTTCTTTCTTTTTACTTTTTCCATATAAATGCTTGATGAAATATTTGAATGCTCAGTATATATTCCTTTCACCCGATCAATTACATTCTTTTCTTGATTTAAAGAAGTCTGGATTACCTGCTCAGTCTGTTATTGAAACTTAGGGCCCTGTTTACTAAGCAGCATTATAGGCGCGTTAACATTTTAAATGTGCGTTAACCATGTACATCGACGATGATGACTGTGACAGAAAGATTTCAAAAACTTCCAAAAACCGAAGTATTCCTGCTGGGATCTTATATATTTTGACAAGGAATTTCACCAGTTAGTACCTTGGTAAGAAAAAGTTGCAGGATAGATTGACTTATATACTACTTTCTTACAGGTAGGGAAATGGAGACAGTAGTCTCTTTCGCCAAAGGTTTGCATTGCGAGAAGGCAGAGTAACAAGGGGTAACATATAATCAGGGGCAGCACCATGTAAAATCTGAAACATAACAGCACATAGTTTGAAAACAATCCTGGCCTTAATGGGAAGTCAATATACCTGAACCTGCAGTGGAGTAGCTCTCTCAAAGTGTGGCATATGCAGGACAAATCTGGCCACAGTATTTAGGGCAGTTTGTAGTTTCCTTAAAACGCATTCTTTGCAACCTGCGTAGATAGAATTACAATAGTCAAATTGGGTCAAGACTAGAGATTGGACAAGTAATCTGAAAATATCAGTTGAAAAAAACCCCCAAATATGCTTCAGCATCCAAAGTAATTTAAAAGATTTAGGGCCCTGATTAATAAGCAGTGCTAAGGGAGTGTTAGTGTTTTTAGTGTGCGCTAATGATTAGGATGCGCTAAATGCTAAGTTGTCCATAGGAACGTATGGGTGACTATAGCATTTAAAGTGTACTAATTTTAGCATGAGCTAAAAATGCTAGCGCAGTTTAGTAAACAGAGCCCATAGTGACTACACAGGACACATGAGGTTCAAAGGTTAAGTGTCGATCTACAACAACCCATGATATTTTAAGAATGGGTTCCAAGGGATAAGAAATGCAATCAGTTTTAAAACTGCTGCAGAGATCATGGTCAAATGGATTCATTATTAACAAACATTTAGTCTTTTCCCGAGTTAGTTTTAGCCTAAATTCTGAGACTCAGGATTTCATTAAGCCAAGGCCATTTCTAATTCTGTGAAGAATTTCATGGATGCTACTTCAAAATGGGATGTAAATTGTGACATCATCAGCGTTTGGGTTACCATATGGCTCCAGAAAAAGGAGGACACATTGATCCAGTCTGGGTTTTGCTTCCATTAAAAGCAATGGAAGCAAAACCCAGACTGGCTCAATCTGTCCTCCTTTTTCTGGAGCCATATGATAACCCTAATCAGCGTGAATAAAAGGAAGGAATCCCAGTGACTCAAGTCTGTCTCCTAGAGGAGCCATCATGACATTAAATAATATTGGAGAGAAAGGAGAGCCTTGCGACATACCACAATCAGGAGACCAAGGCAGTGAAAAGGAGCCTGACATCTTTACTCTGTAAAACCTTGACGTCAGGAAACCCTGGAATTATGACAACACTTTCCCTCAAAGCCCAAATTGGTCTAATAAATTTAACAATAGCTCATGATCCACTACATCAAAAACACTTGACATGTCAAATTACTAAAACCCTGTTACCTAAGCAAATGTCTTTCCTAAAGGCAGAAACTAAAGTGGCTAAGACAGTCTCAGTACTGTAATGTGACCTGAAGGCAGATTGGGACAGGTGAAGGAGGCAAAAGGTGGAAAGGTAGTCAGTTAGATGGGCTTCTACAATTCCTTGCATCATCTTGGCTAATAAGGGTATAGAAGCAACTAGTCTGTAGTTGCCAATCTCATTCAATGAGTCTAAGGAATTCTTAGGTATAGGGGTCAATATAATAGAACCCTTCTCAACTGGGAAGAGGCTTTGAGTGAACATGAAGGATATATGCTCCTGGAGAAGTTCAATGAATTTGCTGGGGGCATTCTTCAGTAGATAACTTGGACAGGCATCAAGGATACAATGGGATGAAGCATATTTTGAAAGAAGAAATTAACTGTGTCAAAAGAGGGCACATGAAAAGAAGGCCAAAGTCTACCAGCAGATATTCTGGCCCAATAGTCAATGCATGATGCAAAGGAGCAACACTTTTGCCAGTGAGCTGGAGAACTGCCCTCCTAATTGTTGCTATTTTCTGTTCAAAATGAGAAGGTAGCTGTTGTGCTGTAGGAGTAATCTCACTAGTAACTGTGACATCTTTGGTGGAGAAAAATGTGTACCAGCTGGTAATGTTTGTGGGTACTTACATTAATGCCGATAATCTGTGCATTGAAATATCGAATCTTTGCCCCTCAAATTTTATCTTTGCAGTCTCTAACAGCTATTCTCTATAGCAGTCTATTATCATCTGATCTATTTTTGACCATTTCCTTTCAGGCTTTCTACATTGCTTCTTGAGAGTGAGACGTGAATGATCGAACCAGGGGGACATTCGGTGAGTGAGTTGTTAATCTATATCTTTTTAATAAGTGGAAGGCACAGACCATTTTTCTGTGATGAAGACTTTAGAACACGTAAACAATAAGTCTGTTATAAGTCATTGACAATCTCAATTAAGATATGGTCATTATATTTGCATATTCCTATGAAGAAATAGACTCAGGTATAGCTCCATGGCATCAACACCTGCATAATGTATTTAGCACACACACCAACAGTAATTGGATGTATTGTTACCAAACGCTGTGCTAAACCTCAGCACGTTGCTTGTAAACTTTGATTGATTGTCTCTGCTTAACTTGTGCCCTTGTGTATATCTTATGAGAACCATGCTAAAAGTGGGCAGCATTAAATACTGAATATTCATCTCACTATACAACAGTGTCTGAGAGAGAGCACAATTTATGCTCTTTGTATGTTAGATGATATTCAACTGAAAAGCACACCTTAAAATACATTCCATTATCTCGGCTATCCAATTGCAATGTAACAAACATATTTTCAGCTGTTTTTAATCTGAATGTAAAAATTGGAGAATGTAAGCATTTTAAATGTTTGGGGGAATCCTTTTACTAAGCTGTGGTAACCGCTAGCAACACAGCTTAAAATACATTACCATAGGATGCGCACAGGTGTCCTGTGGTAATTTCTAATCAGTGTGCATTTACTGCACGCTAAAAAATATTTACACATTTTTCTTGGAACGCGGAGAGGGGGCACTCCTGCACTAATCAATTGTCGCATTGGCATTGCCACACGGTAACTGATTAATAAAGAATTAGCGCATAAGCCCTTACCACCTCAAAATAGTCGTCAATAAGTGAACATATGCTAATTTTCTTTAATGCCCACATTCTAATGGCAAAATTAGCACATGGCCATTACTTCAAAAAACGAAAAATTGGCCATTTTACTGCTGCAATGAAAATGGCCTTAACATGTGGGAAAAGCCCGTGTAAGGAAGCGTTAAGGCCAATTTTCAATGCAACTTAGTAAAATGACCCCTTGATTTTTATTTTAGTATTTTTTCTAAAGTATAAATGACTTCTGCTCATGCAAAGTATTGCTTTTGTAAGATAAAGGGGTCCACCCAGTTTAAGGTAGGTGGGTGATCACATTGGATGAGCCTTGCACACTGCTGGGGATTATAGGATAGAAAAGGGTTAATTCAAAGGGATAGATAGATAGATAGATAGATAGATAGATAGATAGATAGATAGATAGATAGATAGATAGATAGATAGATAGATAGATAGATAGATAGATAGATAGATAGATAGGGGTGGGGGTAGATGGGCCTGAATAGGAAGGTGTTAAAAGGTTTAAGATAACATAGGATGGTTAGGGTAGATTAAGGGAGCATTGACTGGTTGTTAAAAATAGCGTGTAAGGGAGATGATGGGGGGGGGGGGGGTTGATATTTTGGCAGGCTTAATTGTTTTTGAGAGTTGGGGAGGAGCAAGGAGGTAGAGGGTAGTGGGTAGGCTGTGAGGAAATTTTCCCTCTCGCCTTCCCTGGAAATTTGTCTCAATTTGCTGTCTGTCTTCATTTCTATATGCTTATTTTGTACTGTTGCAACGGAAGGGATAGAAGGTTTTGTAGTGATTGGGTTGGGTTGGGAGCGGTCGCAATTTGGGGGAAAAAAGGGATCACAGTAAATGAATATGGGCCCAGGATATGAGTATGATTTAGTGCTTTCAGGGATAACTATGGAGAGAAAGAAGACTTTCGTGGGCGACACTGCCACGAGGGGAGGTGTGGCTCGATGTCAACGTAGGTCATGCTAATGTATGTTTTTACAAATGTTATGCTAATACGTGGGAGCTAGATTTGATACTGAATAGCTCCATGGGCTTGCTAATTGGAGTTTATATGCTGTGTTTTGAGTTAATCTTGAGCTGTAAGTTTAATATATGTTAACTGAAAGAAATAAAGCTGCAGCCAAAAATGCAATCCACTTAATTAGTCTAATTTGTTTTATTTTGTAAACAAACGTGAATGTTATTTGAATGATTGCAGGGGGTCTGTGCAAATGACAATGTTAGGAAGCAAACGCCTGACAGTTATATTTTATAGACTTAAGAGATAGAGTAGCCTAGGCAAGAGGTAGGCCCTGCAGAAGGACATAGATAGTGCTTCTGATTTTAGGAATTTATCATTTAGGAGTCCTTCTACTAAGCTGTGGTAGAAAGATGCCTTAGCGTGTCCTTACGCAGTTTTTTCTCCACATGCTAAGACTCATTTCCATTTTCCCTATTAATGGCCATGTTGTCACCAGTCCACCAACCCCGGCCCGTTCCAGCCCGCCGATCCAGCGTCTGCAGTCTGACTTCGGGGCGATCCAGCGTCCTGTGCATCGGGCCGACCGGGGCAGGGCAGAGACCGTGGGAGACAGTCCATCGGGGCGTCTGCAGTCTGGCTTCGGGGCGATCCAGCGTCCTGTGCGTCGGGCCGACCGGGGCAGGGACAGAGACCGAGCAGAGACAGTCTATCGGCCCCACCCTGTCCCAGTCTGTCTGTAGGCCCAGCTCTTCCCTGCCTGCCTGCTCTGATCCATCTGCTCCATATGCCTGCTCCAGCTCGCTCCGCTTTGCTGACCCAGCTTTTCCCTGCCTGCTCTGATCCATCTACCTGTGCCAGCCCATCTGCTGAATCCGGACCATCTGCTCAGCTTGCTACAGGACACCTGACCCAGTTTCGCCCTACTGTTCCATCCACTCCGCACGATCCAACTTCTTCCTGCTTGTTCCAGTCCGCCTGCTCCAGCCTCCCTGCTTATTACAGCCATCTGCTCCAGCTTGGTCCAGCCCGCCTGATCCAGCTCGTCCAGCTTGTTCCACTCCATCTGATCCAGCTTCTCCCTGCTCGTTCCAGTCCATCTGCACCAGCCTGTTCCAGTCCGTCGGATCCTGCTTCTTCCTGCTTATTCCAGCCACCTACTCCAGCTGTTCCAGCCCACCTAATCCAGCTTGCTCCAGTCCGCCTGATCCAGCTTCTCCCTGCCCGCTCCAGTTTCCCCAGCTGTTCCAGCCCGCCTATTCCAGCTTGCTCCATCCAGCCTGATCCAGCTCCCCCTGCTCGTCCCAGTCCATCTGCTCTAGCCTCCGCCAGATCCAGCTCTTCCTGCTTGTCCCAGTCTGTCTGCTCCAGCCTCCGTTGGATCCAGCTCTTCCTGCTTGTTCCAGCCACCTGCTCCTGCCGTTCCAGCCCGCTTAATCTAGCTTGCTCCAGTCAGCCTGATCCAGCTCTCCAGCCATCTGCTCCTGCTGTTCCAGCCCGCGTAATCCTGCTTGCTCCAGTCAGCCTGATCCAGCTTCTCCAGCTCCCCCTTGCTCATTCCAGTCCATCTGCACCAGCTTGCTCCATCCCACCTGATCCAGCTTCCATTCCATCTGCACAAGCTTGCTCCACCCCACCTGATCCAGCTTCTCCTGCTCATTCCAGTCCATTTACACCAGCTTGTTCCGGCCCGCCTGATCAGCCTCTCCCTGCCTGCTGCTGGCTCCAGCTGTTCCAGCCCGTCTGATCGAACTTGTCCCAGCCCGCCTGATCCAGCTTGTTTCAACTCGTCCAACTTGCCTGCTCACTCACTCACTCCCTACCGCTCACTACCTATGGCCCCCATTCACATTCTATTCCTTGCCCTATCCCTCCCCAATCTCTTCCCCCTCCCTCCGCTGTCTACCACATGAACTCACTACCCATTCCCCTCCCGTCCTGCTCACTACTGCAATACCCTACCTACCCCTATCCCCCACCACCTCACCATCCCTACTGTCCTCCTCCTCCTTCCTAGCTCTTAACCTCCAACACCTCCTTCCTGCCATGAACCCTTCCCCATACCTCCTCAGCGCATCCCGCCTTCGGCGCCTTTGTCACCCTACCTCCCCCACCCTTCTCCGCTCTCTCTTGCTCTTTCTCCTGCTATCCGTGGGAGACATCAATCCCAACCCAGGTCCTCCACACATGTCCTCGTCCTCGTCTCATCTATGCAAACGTTCCCGTGATATCTCCAATCTCATCTCCATTCCCCTCCTCCCCCTTCCTCCCTCCCCTTCTCGTGTGCCCTGTGGAATGCCCACTCAATCTGCAACAAACTTACCTTCACCCATGATCTCTTCATCTCCCATTCCCTCCATCTGCTCGCCCTAACCGAAACATGGCTCACCCCCGATGACACTGCCTCAGTCGCAGCCCTTTGCCATGGAGGCTACCTTTTCTCCCATTCGCCCCGCACAGTTAGCCGCGGTGGCGGCGTTGGCCTACTACTTTCGCCCTCCTGCAGTTTTCAACCCCTCCTCCTTCCACAGTCTCACTGCTTCTCATCCTTCGAAGTCCATTCCATCCGTCTATTCTACCCGCTGCCACTCCGAGTTGCAGTCATCTACCACCCCCCTGATAAGTCCCTCCCTTCCTTCCTCACTGACTTCGATGCCTGGCTCTCCGTTTTTCTTGAGCCCTCATCCCCATCCCTCATTCTTGGTGACTTCAACATACACACTGATAACCCATCCGACTCATACGCTTCTCAATTCCTCACCCTAACCTCCTCCTTCAACCTCCAACTGAGCTCCACCACCCCTACTCACAAATCTGGTCACTGTCTTGATCTCATCCTCTCTTCTACCTGCTCGCCCTCTAATCTCTGCGTCTCTGCTCTTCCCATTTCTGACCATCACCTGATCTCATTCACACTTCATCACCCTCCCCCTCAGACCCGCCCAACACTAACCACTACCTCCAGGAATCTCCAGGCTGTTGACCCCCCCCCCCACCTTATCCGCTACTATCTCTGATCTCCTCTCATCCATCACGTCCATCACGTCCTCCGAGTCTGTCGACAAGGCTGTTTCCAACTACAATGCCACTCTCTCCTCCGCCCTAGACACCCTTGCACCGTCTGTTTCCCGTCCCACAAGGCGCACTAATCCCCAGCCCTGGCTTAACCCCTGCACCCGTTACCTTCGCTCCTGCTCCCAATCGGCTGAACGCCTATGGAGGAAATCTCGCACCCATGCTGACTTCATTCCCTACAAATTCATGCTATCCTCCTTCCAGTCCTCCCTATTCCTCGCCAAACAGGATTACTATACTCATTTGACTAATTCCCTCAGCTCTAACCCTCGTCGTCTCTTCACCACCCTCAACTCCCTCCTCAAAGTGCCTTCCGCTCCCACCCCCCCTTCACTCTCTCCTCAATCACTGGCTGACTACTTCCGCGACAAGGTCCAGAAGATCAACCTCGAATTCACCACTAAACTTTCTCCTCCTCTTCATCCTATCACCCACCCCCTCATCCAATCAACCCAGGCCTCCTCCTTCTCTTTTCCTGATATCACCGAAGAGGAAACCGCCCATCTTCTCTCCTCCTCGAAATGCACCACCTGTTCCTCAGACCCCATCCCCACCAACTTACTTATCACCCTCTCTCCTACTATCACCCCCCCCCCCATCTGTCATATCCTCAACCTCTCTCTCTCCACCGCAACTGTCCCTGACACCTTCAAGCATGCTGTTGTCACACCTCTCCTCAAAAAACCTTCACTTGACCCTACCTGTCCCTCCAACTACCGCCCCATCTCCCTCCTACCCTTCCTCTCCAAAATACTTGAACGCGCCGTTCACAGCCGTTGCATTGATTTTCTCGCCTCGCATACCATCTTCGATCCGCTTCAATCTGGCTTTCGCCCACTTCACTCAACAGAAACGGCACTATCCAAAGTCTGTAATGACCTGTCCCTTGCTAAATCCAAAGGTCATTACTCCATCCTCACTCTCCTCGACCTATCCGCCGCTTTTGACACTGTCAATCACAACTTACTTCTTGACACACTGTCCTCTTTTGGGTTCCAGGGCTCTGTCCTCTCCTGGTTCTCCTCTTATCTCTCCCATCGTACCTTCAGAGTACACTCTCATGGTTCTTCCTCCACCCCTATCCTGCTCTCTGTTGGAGTCCCTCAGGGTTCTGTCCTTGGACCCCTTCTTTTCTCTATCTACACCTCTTCCCTGGGCTCCCTGATCTCGTCTCATGGCTTCCAGTATCATCTCTATGCTGACGACACCCAGCTTTATCTCTCCACACCTAACATCACTGCAGACACCCAGGCCAAAGTATCAGCCTGCTTATCCGACACTGCTGCCTGGATGACCAACCGCCACCTGAAACTGAACATGGCCAAGACCGAACTCCTTGTCTTCCCACCCAAACCCACTTCTCCTCTACCTCCACTCTCTATTTCGGTTGATAACACCCTCATCATCCCCGTCTCTTCTGCCCGCAACCTCGGTGTCATCTTCGACTCCTCCCTCTCCTTCTCTGCGTATATCCAGCAGATAGCCAAGACCTGTCACTTCTTCCTCTATAACACTAGCAAAATCCGCCCTTTCGTCTCTGAGCATACCACCCGAACTCTCATCCACTCTCTCGTTACCTTTTGCCTTGACTACTGCAACCTACTCCTCACTGGTCTCCCACTTAGCCACCTATCCCCCCTTCAGTCCATTCAGAACTCTTCTGCACGTCTTATCTTCCGCCTGAACCGATACACTCATATCACCCCTCTCCTCAAGTCATTTCATTGGCTTCCAATCAGTTACCGCATTCAATTCAAGCTTCTGCTAGTAACCTACAAATGTACTCGATCTGCAGCCCCTCCTTACCTCTCAACCCTCATCTCCCCTTACGTTCCTACCCGTAACCTCCGCTCTCAAGACAAATCCCTCCTTTCAGTACCCTTCTCCACCACCGCCAACTCCAGGCTTCGCCCTTTCTGCCTCGCCTCACCCCATGCATGGAACAAACTCCCCGAGCCCATACGCCAGGCCCCCTCCCTGCCCATCTTCAAATCTCTGCTTAAAGTCCACCTCTTCAAGGTCGCCTTCAGCACCTAACCTCTACACCTCTACCCAAGAAATCTAGACTGCCCCAACTTGACATTTCGTTCTTTAGATTGTAAGCTCCTTTGAGCAGGGACCGTCCTTTTTTGTTTATTTTGTACAGCGCTGCGTAACCCTAGTAGCGCTCTAGAAATGTTAAGTAGTAGTAGTAGTAGTAGTAATGTGGCCATTTAAAAAAATTAGGGCTCCTTTTACTAAGCGGCAGTAAGCCCAACGCGGGCTTACCGTTCGCTATTTAGGAAGTACCGCCGGGCTACCTCAGTAGCCCAGCAGTACTTCCCACCCCTGCGCGCCATCATTTCCAGCGCTATGAAAATTTGTAGCGCTGGATAGTACCCTCTCGGTAATCGAGCAGTGCCACGTGCTGCCCAGTTACTGCCAGGTTAGCCTGGGAGCCCTTACCACCACCTTAATAGGTGGCAGTAAGGGATCCCCCCTGAAATGGCCATGCGGCAACTGCTTTACTTGCCGCTCGGCCATTTCTGGCAGGAAAGCGAGACCAGCCCTTTTACCACCTGCGGTAAAAGGGGGCCTTGGCACGCATGTAAAACGCGCTGATGCCAACGCAGGCCCCCTTAAAAGGGGGCCTTAGAGCGTGAGCACTTACCATCTATTTTGTAAGCATAAGGGCTCACATACTAATCCTGCACTATTTTATTTTGCACTACTACACATTATGTAATTTTTATCTATTGCTTATATTGTGTTATAATATTGTATTGTAAACCATTATGACAGGTTCCCCATATGGGGTTAGATTTTGTAAATGGCGCTGAAAAAATGACGCAAAAAAAAATGCTGCATGCTATTCCATACGCCTCACCTAAAGTTAGGCATCATTTATAGAATAGCACTTATGTCCCGGGAGTTGTGCTTAAATTTAGGTGTGTCCATTTGCTCCAACGAAAATGTAGTGCAAATGCCCGCACCTACATTTTGGGCATGGAACCCCCTTATTCTGTAATTGAACATTATGGAATGCATTACCCACAGACCTGAAAACAATCGACGAAACAACTATCTTTCACAAATCTCTGAAGACATATTTCTTCAACAAAGCCTACAATGAGAACCTATAACCTCACTAATCCACTTCACCAACCCATTCAGTTATGAAAGTCCACCTTCTATAATTACCCTAATAAATTCCTTCCTTCTTCTTTCTTCCCTTAATTTATCTCTACACAATATTAACTGTACCTGATATACTGGAATAACTATGTTAACAATACTATGTAAGCCACATTGAGCCTGCAAATAGGTGGGAAAATGTGGGATACAAATGCAATAAATAAATAAATAAATAAATAACAAACAAAATACACAACCATGACGGAGGTATATAAGTGAAACTAAACTAATCAATTAACATGTGGTAATGTAGCTACACTAACTGACTAGTGCAGAAATGTCCACTTTCTGCCCCCCCCCTCGACAAACCCCTCTGTGGAAAAATGAAAAATATTTTTTAGCGTACAATTTGTATGCGCAGATTAGGAACTTAGCACAGAACGCCTGAGCACGTCCTGTGTTAAACACACGCTAGCCCTTACTGCAGCTTAATTAAAGGTGTGCTGGTAAATGTTTAACAACAGGCTCTCTCCCTGGTCCCCCTCTGCCCCCCCCCCCAAATTGCAGAGCTGGCTATGGCCGGGGAGAGAGCCTGGGGGGGGGGGGGGTGGCAATGCAGTCCTCCAGGAAAAAAAAAAAAAAACCCAGGTTCCAATCTAATTCATGTTTAATGTGCGATAAAATGCCGTAAATAAATATAAACTTTTAATGTTGAGCACCTGATTCTCAAAGTGAACATATTCCAAACACTATAATGAAAATAAAATGATTTTTTTTCTACCTTTGTTGTCTGGTGGCTGTTTTTCTGATCTTGCTGGCCCAGTATCCGATTCTGCTGTTATCTGTCATCTTAACTCCGTTTCCAGGGCTTCCTTTCCATTTATTTCTTTCCTTTCCTCCTTTCTTCTTCATTTCTGGTCCTCAGCTTCTGCCTATTTTCTTCATCCATGTGCAGTTTTTCTCCTCTCTTCCTTTTCCCTCATCTCATCTCCTTCCTCACTCTTCTCTCCCCTCCATCCATGTCCAGCATTTCTTCTCTTTCCCCTCCTCTCCCCTGCCCTGCATGCACCCATGTCCAGCAGTGACCCTCCTTTCCCCTGTCCTCCATCCACCCATGTCCAGCAGTGACCTTCCTCTCCCCTGCATGCACCCATGTCCAGCAGTGACCCTCCTCACCCATGTCCAGCAATGACCCTCCTTTCCCCTGTCCTCCATCCACTCATGTCCAGCAGTGGCCCTCCTCTCCCCTGCCCTGCATGCACCCATGTCCAGCAGTGACCCTCCTCTCCCCTGCCCTGCATGCACCCATACCCAGCGACCCCCCTCCATCCACCCATGCCCAGCAGTGACTCCCTTTTCCCCCCTGCCACCCCCTCCCCAATTGTTTGGCGAATTCTCCTCCCTCCCTCCCTCCTGATCTGGTCCCTCACCAACCGCTTGTTCTTCGAATTCTTCAGGGCAGGCAGTCTTGCCTGCCCGTTTCCAGCGCTGACTGCTCCCGCTGCCGATTTGCGCTTCAAAATGGCCGCCGAGATTTCAGCAGAAGTCTCGCGAGGCCTCCTCTGGAAGTCTCGGCGGCCATTTTTAAAGCGCGAACCGGCATCGGGGAACAGTCAGCGCTGGAAGCGGGCAGGCAAGACTGCCTGCCCGCTTCCAGCGCTGACTGTTCCCCGCTGCCGGTTCGCAGGCAAGACTGCCTGCCCTGAAGAATTCGAAGAACAAGCGGTCGGTGAGGCGGTGAGGGACCAGATCCGAAGGGAGGGAGGAGAGCCAGAGCCGGCTCGCTGTTTTCAACAACCGGCTCGCAAGCCGTAAGAAAATTTAACAACCGGCTCTTGCGAGCTGGTGCGAGCCAGCTCCAGCACACCACTGTGTGAAGTAAGCAAACCACGAGAGGTGGTGGAGATGAAAACAGTAACGGAACTCAAAAATATGTGGGACACGTAAAGTAATCCTGTTTAGAAGGATCGTATCCAAAGAAGCTTAGGGGAAATTAAATAGGAAAGCCAGTGCTGGGCTGACTTCTATGGACTGTGCCCTGATGGAGGCTGAATTAGATTTGGATGGGCCGGAGTGGAGCTTTTCGGGGGCTTTGACAACAACTTCAGAAATTTCAGAAAAAGGCCAGTGCCGAGCAGACTTCTATGGTCTATGCCCTAAAAATGGCAAGAATAAATCAAGAACAGGTATACATACCATATGTAAAGAGTTTATCTTATTAGGCAGACTGGATGTACCATATAGATCTTTATCTGCCGACATCTACTATGTTACTCACGACTAAGATTCTATTCAACTGTGTTGGGAATGGAATTTTTGGATTTAGCTCATGCCTTCCTCAGTAGCTGCTCACGGCAAGTTACATTTAGGTACAGTAGATATTAAGCTGCTGTAGTAAGCATGTTTTTTTTTTTTACATTATTTTATCTAATTTTTCCATTTGTGGTTAAAAATATCTAGATGTTCAGCACCACTATCTGGATAGCGGCTGGCGCTGAATATCCAGATAAGGAATTCAGCGCTGGAACTTATCCAGATTGTACTAATATTTAGTTTGGTATCTGGATAACTTAGGATAGCCTTCTACCTGTCCAGATACCAGACTGAATATTGTCAGTATCTGAATAAGTACATAAGTAATGCCACACTGAGAAAAGACCAAAGGTCCATCGAGCCCAGCATCCTGTCCACGACAGCGGCCAATCCAGGCCAAGGGCACCTTGCAGAACCACTCAGTCACTATCTGCATGGTGCAGAAGTGGGCTGTAAGGATGTTCAGAAGTACTATCCAGATAGTGTCTCTGAAAATCCCAGTCAGTAACACTTATCCAGATGGCAAGTGCTGTTATCCATATCATTGTTTTTGAATATTGATCTCATAACTTCATACCTGAAGTAATGCTGAGTGAATTGAAATGCTCAAGATCACAAGGAGCAACATTGAGATATTAGCCTGGCTTCCCAGATGCTCAACCTACTGCTCTAACCACTAGACTGCTCCTTCACTCTGAAACTTCAGAAGTTCAGCAGAACATCAAAATTTTCTTTGGATATCTCTGTTTCTATTGGCAACCCACAAAGCCTGTCTCTAGTGGAAATGTAATAAATATCAAGAGTTGTCCTGATGTTATTATGGCTGATTGCACTCTAGAAGATCTTGTTCTGGAAGTTAAGTCCTTATACACAGAATCACGAGGTAATTACTGACTTGAAAGAAGAGGTGAAGTCGCTGAGGGATAGGGTACCTAGAATGAGATACATATTTGCACACAGATTGACTCCATAACCCTCTTTTATGCCAAAATTAGAGCATTGGACAAAACTAGGAAGAAGATAAATGAAATGCTGGATGAGTTAGAGAACCACCAGAGGAGAAACAATATCAGAATCTTGGAAGAACCTGGATCCCGGGGATGTATCTCCTCTACTAAATGATATTTGCAATCAATGTGTATGCCAGAATATTCTGCCTCCTTCATAATTCACAGAACTGTCATAGCTTTATCCTTTTAGCTATCCAAATATTTGGCTGAATATCACTGCTCTCCAGATACTGGGGCTGAGCCTGCTGATACTACTGAGCCTGGATATTCTGCACTTGCTACTATCCGGATACTGGCACTGAATATCCAGATAGCCACTGCAGCTAGCCTTTCAAAAAATGCTAACTGCCTTGGCTGATTATTGACCCAGATAATGCTACTGTAAGGAATCCCAGATCAATTATTACTTACTTTCATAATTTTGGTGTCAGGCAGATATTGCTGAGAATGATTCAAGGTACAAGGTATCCAAAATTCAAATATTTTAAGATCTCTCTTGCAATACATTGCAAAAAATAAGGACTTTGACCCCCTGACTCCATTTTTCCAAGACAAAATGGAGGGTTATTACAGAGGCATTCTATTTGTTCTACACTTCTCATAGGATGTAAAGGAATACCACGTCACAGATCTTGATGGCTATCTCGATAAGCTGAAAAGCAATTTTAATGACAGCAACATGAGTGTCCATGAAGGAACAGCTGGAATGTTCTGGCACCAAGAAGACAAAACAAGGTCAGAGTGATGAAAACAACCAAGATTGTCTTCTACTGAGCATTTGGACCTGGAAATGAGAGTTAAAGCACATGGCTGATACAGAGCTACCTAGACCTCGATTCTGTCAGTGGGCTTTACACATAACTGCTGGAAATATATGAAGACATGAAGTCCCTACCAAGCTCCACATGATCTGGCCTATCATTCTTCTGCTTAAACCACACATCTGTTCAAGTGCTGGGGTGGAATATATCGGGCCTCATCTTTTTCTTTGTTGTTTTAAGCTTAAACTATCTGTTTATATTGTTGACTCTAGTTGTCCCCAAGCAGCTGAGGTTAGAGTGTTATCCCTTCTATATTTTTCACTTCTACCAATTACTATATAGAAGAGATTGCTTTTAAGTGCTAATTGTCTGCTTTTTCAGCACTATTCTTGCTCTTGAGTATGAGTCACCTTTTTCCTTAACAGACTTGGTTTCTGGTATTATCTCTGTGGGGTATTATGTGTAAGAGCAAGATGGTTTGTCAGCTGAAGTTGATATAAGAATGAGGTGGGTGAGTGCTTAGTGGATATAATTTTTCTGGGCCTCGGTATATAAGGTGTATTTGTGCACTACATTTTCTTTCTCTGCTTTTTACTTCTGCTTTACAACCAACATGTTCTCGATTTTAGGGGCTGTTCTTGCTACCTTTTTGTGTACATTACAGGGGCAGTTTTCCACTTTAAAAAGGATATTTGAGGGGGAAGGTTGAGAGAATCTGGGGTTTGTGGACTTGTTTGAAGCTGAACGTGATAGTTGTTAGTGTTGATGATTTGTTGAACAACATGGCATAGGCATATTATTATTTTATTCATGCCTTCCTTTATTTCCTGGAAACTCCTTCTGTCTTGTACCACAGTGGCAAATTTAAATAATCTTAAGTGCATTTCTACTCGTCAAAGACTTAAATTTCCTATCAAGAGGATCTAATGGGCTAAATGCCAGCATATACAGGGGAATTATATGGCTAGCATTCTATAAAGTCTGTTCTATATGGAACAGCCTATATATAATACTAGCGTAATGCACATTTTGCTCCTAAATTTAGGTGCAAGCGTTTACACCTACTAAAGGTTATAGAATACACTTAGTGCCTGTATAACCCGCTCCTCTCACCCAGAATCTTGGGTTTGGGAGACTGGGTGCTCAATATTCACATCAGGTTCCCTCCAGGTCACACATAGGAACCACACAGCAACCAGGAGAGTCAAGAAAAAGCAACTGAACTTTATTTAACAATTGTAACTCTGCAGCAACAGTCATAGGAATCCTCAGCATACAGCTTTGATGGTAATCATTCACGATCTTGTGCAGTTACAAGATCAATTAGTCTTTCCTTATTGTGTTATGCACTCATACAAAACCCCTTTCATCTGACCTGCAACCAGTTGACACTCTACAATCACTCTCTCTGATGTATCTTCATCATCAGGGGAGAATTGGACACAGTATTCACTGTCCAAGCCTTTCAGGGGTTTACCCTGAAAGGAATCACCAGCTGCAAGCAGACAGCATCCTACCCTTAAGCCCGGTTTGCGGCGAGACTCCTCAAGTGTCCAGCCCACAGGTTGGTTTCTCTATTTGGCTCGGGAGATTAACAGTAATAACTTTGATCCTGCTCTCCTCTCAAGGGTTTCTCAGTAGGCACCTTTTTTTTTTTTAGCTCCAATGGATCACTTGGTGGGGGTTATGGTCTTCTTAGATACAGGCTACCAAGAACACGTTTCACAGCACTGCCCTTCCTTAAATAGTAATTCATCAGCTCCACCTCACATTGAAGCTCCATGAATCAAGACATTATCCAGTGTGAGATGGATTCATGATCATTTCCATGCTGGGTCCCTCCCACACAGGGCTTCAATATAACAGGGGGTTACACATGTCTGTGTGACTAAATTTAGTAGTGGGCTGTAAATGTCTATGACTAAATTAGGAACAGACCAGGTGTATTCTATAACAGCATGCATAGTTTTAAGAAACGCCCACAACCCACCCATTCCATGCCCATGGACAGACCCCTTTTTCAACAAGTCATCTTAGAATTTACGCGCATTACTTTACAGAATATGCTTAGACAATTGTGCATGTAAATTCTAACTAGTGCCAATTACTGTCAATAATTGCTTTTTGGCAATTATCAACGCTGATTGGCTCATTATTCAATTAAGAATACAACCAGATTTGCTCACACAACTTTAGTCACACTATATAGACTCCAAGAGATAACACCCAATGACTGCCAATTAAGAGCTTGTTAATGCCAATTATTGATTGTTATCACCAATTTAGCCAATTACTTTGCACATAGATCTTGGATCCACTCACAAAATTGAGCACCTAATTTTGGACAACCTATAAAGAATTACCCACATACTATATACAAGAGACACATTTTTGTAAAACTGAATAAGTGCATAGTCTACTCATTCTTCTATTCTGGCTTTGAGAAGAAAGTCTGGGTGTGGCTTTCGTTTGCGGAGATGGTTAAGAATGATTCAAATGGTTGGTTCATTATACTTAGGGGTAAATGGGCCATAAAGCCAATTAGTCTAGTGTCAGTGTTTGTACCAATTGCTAACCAGATAAACTTAGTTTTTAAAATTTTAACTGATCTCACAGCCCTCACTGAGAGTGTGTTAATTGGGGGAGGTGACTTTAATCTGATCATTCCCCTAAAATAAGTCGACAGGTTGGATTTCCATGAGTCTACAAAAGCAGGGGGAGCTCTATAAACACATTGCTGAATTCAGCTTATATGATTAATAGAGACATTTCCATCTCTTGTGAGAAGATATATACCTTTTTTCCAACCCCCTTCATATTCCAGATTGGACTACTTTTTCATTGATAAAACAACACTATCTAGATTGATTGAGGCCTCTATCCATTCCATAACATGGTCTGATCATGCCACTATCTTATTAAAAAGAGCACCTGTATGAGGTAAAGGATGGATGATTCCTTACTAAGATTTTTTTTTCTTTGGTAACAATGACTCAGGAGATGTCTCAGTTGAAACTCCCTGCGATGCTGCTAAGGCCTACATAAGAAAAGATTATAAAACTTAAAATCCTCTGTCTTAAAAGCTTAAGGTATAACTGTATACCTTAAAGAGCAGGAGAAAACCAGAATGAAACCCTAAAAGCACTCCCTATGGAAAAGGTGAGCAAAATTATCTACAGACAAGATAGAGGGTTAGGGAACAAAGCAGGTGAGCTCTTGCCTTCCAGTTTGAGAACAGCTAGTATCAGCAATTAACACACCAAAGACTCTTAATGGCCATGCCACTCATGAAGGTAGAAACTATGGAACTCTACATATGAGATAGAGAATATGTTTAATTAATGTACAATTCCAAATCTCCCCATTGAAGCTGGAATCCCAGATCATACATTTAGAGGTGGATACAGCTATTATATCCCTTACAATGGGCAAAATCCCAGGCACACATGGTTCTCACTGATGTCTTACAGAGGGGCCCTTTTACTAAGCCGCGCATCTGCCTATGTGCACCCAACGCACGTCAGTTTGGAGTTACTGCCCGGCTACCATGTGGCCCTTGCAATAAATTTATTTTTGATGCAGAACCAGGGGACACTCAATGAAATTACATGGAAATACTTTTAAAACAAATAGGAGGAACTTTTTTCACTCAAAGAATAGTTAAGCTCTGGATCTCACTGCCGGAAGATGTGGTAATAGTGATTAGCATATCTGGGTTTAAAAAGGTTTGTCAAAAAAACAAAAAAATAAAATAAAATTAAACTAAATGTGCTCAGTTTTTTGGGGGTGCTATAGTGTCTCAGAGTTTTGAGAAGCATTTACACTCCATTCTCACATCATCGCACGTCCTACCACCAGCCAAGTATTAATATTAAAATTTATAACAAAAAATCTTGTTCATTAAAGATAAAAACAGCTGTTAGATATTTGAAATTACTTAGCTTGGGTGCTGGTGTGAACAAAATTATCAATGTTCATAGAATATCTTCTCAAAACCGCGCCCCAGTCATCTTGGACTTCCTGGACACTGATCTACAACAGAGGCTCCAATAACATTTTTTCTTCTCAATTCATGTGATGTAAATTCCTAAATTCCCTGTTCCCAACATAGGCCATGTTTCGCCATTAAACTGGCGTCATCAGGGGAACTTAATTATACAGCAAAAACAGGTCAGGAGTCCGTCCAACCCGAAGAAAAACCAGCCTGGTTTCAACACAGGTCTAGTAGACCAAGTAGTTGAATCCAATAATATGAAATGTGGCTTAATAAGTAGGAGCTAGACCATGAATAATTTTAAATTGAACATAATAACTTAAGTATAACTCTAACAAGAAAAGAAATCCAGTGCAGGTGCATTAAAAAATGTTTACATGTTCATAGGGATTACTGCCAAAAATCATTTTGACAGCAGTGTTTTGCTGAACATGTAAGCAAGATTCTTGCTGTTTGATAATCCTAAATAAACTAAGTTGGAAAGATCCCAATTCTGCTGGATTCGTGGCCTGAACAACCTACCTAAAATCATTTTCTGAGAAGTGTGATTTTGCTTGCTGAAGAATATGGAGATAGTCAAAAACATTTTTAGCTAAGATTCTAACTTGGGCCTTAATTGTTAATGCCAAATTGAGAACAATATCCAACACTTCTACTGTAGTTAGATTGGAATTTGAACCCCTGAAAGCAATGGAACCTTGACAGCGAACATCTTATCTGCTTGTCCTATTCAGAGGAGATTTATATTGTTAGGATTAATTAATTTAAGCATCCGCATCCACTTCTCTACAATGGCAAAGTATTCATTCAAAGCAAAGTATGTTGAAACCACAATTGCATGGAAAGGAATTAATAAAGTATAAATCCACATATGCTTCATCCTTCTCATTTATAAGCTCACATTTATGGAATTCTTTACCAAAAACTATAAAAATCATCCACAACCATCTGAGTTTCAGGAAATCTCTTAAAACTCTATTATTCAGAAAAGCCTACTCCAAGGACATAACATATGTCTCCACTGCCTGATACACTTCAATCTACTGACAACTTTGTATTTACCATCCCCCCCTTCTTCCTTGGTTCCCTTATTCTTTTCATTCCTTCCTCTTCCTCCCTATTATTTGAATTGTAGATTTATTATTATATTAGATTAATTTACTGCATTGGCGTTTGCCTCTGCAGTGCAATGTAAGCCACATTGAGCCTGATACAGTTGGGAAAATGTGGGGTATAAATGAGATAAATAAATAAATATCAAAACTTAGGGGTCCTTTTTACTAAGGTGCGCTGAAAAATGGGCTGCGCTAGTGTAGGCGCATGTTTTGGGTGCGCACAGATCCATTTTTCAGCATGCCTGTAAAAAAGGCCTTTTTTGTTTTTGCCAAAAATGGATGTGCGGCAAAATAAAAATTGGCGTGCATCCATTTTGGGTCTGAGACCTTACCGCTACTCACTGACTTAGCAGTAAGGTCTCATGCGGTAACCATGCAGTAATCGTCTACGCATGTAGAATGACGATTACCACCCCCCCCCCCGGTTTCCGCCACGTGCAAGAAAATAAAAACAGTTTTCCGACGCGCGTAGCAGATGCGCATAAAAAATGAAATTTACTATCCGAGCCACACGGTAGCCGGGCAGTAACTCCAAATTGTTGTGCGTAGGACGCGTTTAAGCACCTATATGGCTTAGTAAAAGGGCCTCTGGGGCAACAAGAAAGCTAAGTATTTTTAATATACTACAAGTGGCAGATAAGTATTAATTATTATTATTAGCATTTGTATAGCGCTACCAGATGCATGCAGCGCTGAACATCTGACACAAAGAGACAGTCCCTGCTCAAAAGAGCTTACAATCTAAATAATACAGACAGACAAGACAGTTACGGGTGATGAAAAGTAATGGGTAGTGAAGTAATAGGTGATAAAGAGTAATGGGTGAGAAGGAAGGAAGGGACAAGGGGAAGGCAATTGAGTAGTAGCTAGGAACTAAAAGCAGCAGTGAAAAGGTGAGTTTTCAGCATAGATTTGAAAAAATGTAGAGATGGAGCTAGACGAATAGGTTCAGGAAGTCTATTCCAGGCATAAGGTGCCGTGAGAGAAAAGGAACGAAGCCTGGAGTTAGCAGTGGAGGAGAAGGGGGACGACAAGAGAGATTTGTCCAGTGAGCGGAGTTCACAGGGAGGAGTGTAGGGAGAGATGAGAGTGGAGAGGTAATGGGGGGCTGCAGAAAGGTTGCATTTAAAGGTCAGTAAGAGAAGTTTAAACTTTATACGGAAGCGGACAGGGAGCCAGTGAAGTGATTTGAGGAGTGGGCTAGTGTGGGTAAAACGATTCTGACTGAAAATAAGTCGTGCCGCAGAATTTTGGACAGACTGGAGCGGAGAGAGATGGCTGAGCGGAAGACCAGTGAGAAGTAAATTGCAATACTCCAAGCGAGAGGCGACAAGGGTGTGGATAAGGGTTCTGGTAGCGTATTCAGAAAGGAAGGGGCAAATTTTGCTGATGTTGTAGATAAAGAAATGACAGGTTTGGGCGACCTGTTGAATATGTGCAGAGAAGGAGAGTGAGGAATCAAAGATGACTCCAAGGTTACGAGCCGAGGAGACAGGGAGGATGTGAGAGCCATTAACAGGGATAGATAAAGGGGGAACAATTTGCTAGGAAACCCTAAATGAAAGTGATTCATCTTTAACTACATTCATTTTTTTTAATAAAATGGCTCCACTGTTGTAATCGTTCATTTTAAAAGGTTTTTGCAACTTTCACACATGTAAACAATAGATCTGTTAGGATTCCTTGTACTAAGCTGCAGTAGGTACTAGTGTGTTTTTATCACAGCTTAAAGGACTTAGGGGCCCATTTACAAAGCGGTGGTAAGCCCAATGAGGGCTTACTGCACGCTAATCTGGAGCTACTGCTGGCTCAACGCAGGCGCTCTTACTGTCTTCTCAATAGTCATGGCTACTTCCAGCCTTTTTTACCCACTGTGGTAAAAAGGGCTGCAGTGTGTGGCAAAAACCACCCCGCCGCTAACGCAGGGCCCTTTTTACCACAGCTTGGTAAAAGAACCTCTTACTTCAAGATGCACTGAGATATGTAATGCAATGTAATTTAATATGACTTTTGTATTCCACCATCTCCCAATATAAATGGTTTAAAGCAGATAACAAAGAATATTATGGATAGACATTTTCTGAATAAATACGTTTTTAGATTTTTCCAAAAAGAATAATAAGTGGAAACTCATAGATCTTGAGGTAAAGGTAGCCATATTTGGGCAGCCTGATGAAAAATTGAGCTCTCCCAAAAACTTTTGTAGCAAGTTCTAGAAAACAATGGTAAAATAAAAAAAAAAAAAAATAGTCTAAGAAGGAAAAGAAAACAAACCAAGAAAATATTCAAGAGTAGAGCTGTCAAACAGTTTAAATACTATACAGGCCAATTTAAAAAGGATGCGGGCCTGTAAAGGGAGCCAGTTAAGACCTATAAGAACAGGAGCGGCTCTATCAAATTTTAAAAAAATGAAATTTTACACATGCTGGCACCTGAGTTATGCATCAATCAAGTCTTTTCTGTAACAATGTGTGTAAATTGTAGGAATGCCCTAGAAAGCCATCCAAAATATCCCTGACCACACCCCTTGATATTATGCACTATGGGGTCCTTTTGCAAAACTGCAGCAAAGGGAAGCCTGCTCTGGTATCAATGCATGTTTTTAATGCGCGTCAAAGTCCCCTTTTACCACAGCGTGTAAAAGGCAGGTCTTCATTTTTTTTTAAAGAAATGGCTGTATGGCAAGTGAAGCACTTGCCAAGTGGCCATTTTGGGGGGAATCACTTACCGCGACCCATTGAGGTGGCAGTAAGGGCTCCCACGCTAACCCAGCAGTAACCATGCAGTGATTACTTCTGAGTACACACCGGCGCTACAAAAATTGCTGGTGGGGCTTCCCTTTTAGCGAGCAGTAAGCCCGCTTTGGAATACCGCCACTTCGTAAAAGGGCCCCTATGAGTTCCGACCAGGGGCGTAGCCAGACAGCAGATTTTGGGTGGGCCTAGACAAGAAGTGGGTGGGCACGTGTTCTCCCCCCTCCCCCATCAACTTAAAAAAATATCTCAGCTGGCAGGAAAACACTATCAGGAGGAGGTCTTCAGCTGACGGAGCTTGGGATCCCCACCAGCTACCACTAAATGTGTGCTGCTGTTGGGTGGGCCTGAGCCCTAAGTGGGTGGGCCCCGGCCCACTCAGGCCCATCTGTGGCTACGCCACTGGTTCCGACCAAAGTGTTATAAAATACGATGTGCACATAACTCCCAATTAAGATCACTTAATGCCAGTAGTTGGTTGTTAGTAGCTAATTATTGATGCTGATTGGCTCTTTAATCAGTTAAGTTGCACACGCAAAGCAGGAATGTGCGCTGATTTGCATAAGCAAATTTAGTTGTCATATATAGAATCTGGGAGTTAGAGTGTAACTTGACTGTGAGAAACGAATAAAGACTATTACAGTGATCCAAATGAGGTAAAATAAGCTTCACAGCTAATCAAATAAAATCACTTTGCTTCATCAACCACAGAGGAACAAAAAAAGTCTCCAATCTTATTCAAAATGAGGAAAAAAATTATCTTAGAGTGAAGCACCTTAAAATTTCATCAATATATGATACAGTTGTTCAATCACTGAACTCATTTCTTTTATTAAATGTTATGAGCCATCTTCAGTAAATGAAACCAAAAAATAGGGGCTGGGATAATTCAGCTCTGGAATGAATGTTCTTTAAAGAATATCAGCTAGTGGGGATTCCTGTGTCCAACTTTAGACATCAGGAATTTTGCCAACTGAAACATGGTGTAAATCCTGGCATGCAATTTGGGCACATGATCCTGGAATTTTATAACACTGCACACATCCTTTGAGAATGCCTCTTCCTTGGCCTTGCCCCCTTTGGGGTTGCATGCTGTGGGATTTGGGTGCTCAGAATTTAAAAAATATTCCATAACCACATGCACATAAAACCCCTAATTGGTGCCACTTAACATCAATCTTTGATTGTTAAAACCCAATCAGTGATGTTAATTTGCTCATTATGGGTTCCTTTTACTAAGCAGCAGTAAGCCCAATGCAGGCTTACCGCTCGTTATACAGAAAGTACCACCGGAATATCATAGCAGCCCGGCGGTACTTCCCACCCCTAACATGCCATCATTTCCTGCACTACAAAAATGTATTTATTTTTGTAATGCCGCAATGTACCTGGCAGTAATCGGACAGTGCCGCACGCTGCCCAGTTACCGCTGGGTTAGTGCGGGAGTCCTTACCGCCACCCCGATGGGTGGCGGTAAGGGCCCCCTCCCAAATTGGCCACGCGGTAAGTGCTTTAATTGCCGCACGGCCATTTCCTGTAGGAAAGCGAGGCTTCCCTTTTACCAGCTGTGGTAAAACGGAGCCTCAACGCACGTGAAAAACATACTCCAACGCAGGCCCCCTTTTGCCATAGCTTGGTAAAAGGGTCCCCACAAATTTGGGTCACCAAATGTGAGTGACCTATATAGAATCCAGGGGTATGTTATATTTCCACATCTAGAGAAAAAAAACCCTAAACACTTATGTGGCAAACATATGCCTTCCACCAGAACTGAATGTTGTATAGGTTTATCAATGGCCGGACACAGCTTATCTTTCTATTAAATGCAATCAATGGCTTCACATTTTAAAAACATAGATGTACTAGCAAAATGTTCAAATTCGTCTTGGCAATAGCAAATAGCTTTGTAGCAAATGAAGAAAAATGAAGAATGCAAGAAACCATCATGTCTACATTCTGATTTTTTTTTTTTTGTCCAGGATCAGCAACCAATCACAATCATTTGACATCATTCTCTTGTGTGACAATCTAAGAACACTTGTCAGACACATTTGCCATGTCAAACCAATTTGTTGAATACTAAAGTTGCTTGATGTTTAAATTCCTCTCTAGTTGAGCATATACACTGCAATATTAAAAACTGAGAACAAAGCAGACTTCTTGTTAGCAGCACAGGATGAAAGTTGCAATAATATGTTGAAGTCAATTGGCTTCAGATACACAGTAGTGTTAAATACATTGTCATGCTTGTCAACCAGCACATCCAACTTTTTTCTACCGTCATCTATTATGTTACTAGCATTACATCTCTTCTTGGATGAAATAAGTTTCACTTATCTAGTTTTCGATTAGTGAACATTTATCTATCTCAGTGGTTCTCAACCCAGCCCTTGGGGTTTTCAGGATATCCATAATGAATATGCATGAGATAGATTTGCATACCAAGGAAACAGTCCATGCAGATCTATCTCATGCATATTCATTATGGATATCGTGAAAACTTGACTGATTGGGTATGCCATAAGGACTGGATTGAGAAGTGCTAATCTGATAATTAGATACACAAAAATAAACCTCTATTCTTATCTACAAAATAAACTACGACTCACTTAACAAGAACATTCAAACTCCAATAATGTTTGTTGTATCCTGTGTGAACAGGCATAGATATGTCCTAATATCAAGGAAAATATTGGGTTCATTTTTGAAAGAGAAGGGCGCCCATCTTTCGACACAAATCGGGAGATGGGCATCCTTCTCCCAGAGTCGCCCAAATCGCCCTCAAATGCTTTCCATCGCGGGGACGACCAAAGTTCCCGGGGGCATGTCAGAAGCGTAGCGAAGGCGGGACTGGGGCGTGCTTAACACATGGGCATCCTCGGCCGATAATGGGAAAAAGAAGGGCGTCCCTGACGAACACTTTGCCGACTTTACTTTGTCCTTTTTTTTTTTTTTACAACCAAGCCACGAAAATGTGCTCTAAATGACCAGATGACCACCGGAGGGAATCGGGGATGACCTTCCCCCTACTCCCCCAGTGGTCACTAACCCCCTCCCACCCAAAAAAATTTTTTTAAATATTTTTTCCAGATTCAAATATCATACCCAGCTCCATAACAGCAGTATGCGGGTCCTTGGAGCAGTTTTAGTGGGTACTGCAATGCACTTCAGGCAGGTGAACCCAGGCCCATCCCCCCCACCTATTAAACTTGTGGTGGTAAATGTGAGCCCTCCAAAACCCACCACAAACCCACAGTACCCACATCTAGGTGCCCCCCTTCATCCCTAAGGGCTATGGTAGTGGTATACAGTTGTGGAGAGTGGGTTTTGGGGGGCTCAGCACACAAGGTAAGGGAGCTATGCACCTGGGAGCTTTTTCTGAAGTCCACTGCAGTGTCACGTAGGGTGCCCAGTTGGTGTCCTAGCATGTCAGGGGGACCAGTGCACTACGAATGCTGGCTCCTCCTATGACCAAAGGGCTTGGATTTGGTCGTTTCTGAGATGGGCATCCTCGGTTTCCATTATCGCCGAAAATCGGGGACGACCATCTCTAAGGTCGACCTAAATGTGGACAAATGGGGGCGTCCCCGACCGTATTATCGAAACAAAAGATGGCCGCCCATCTTGTTTCGATAATACGGGTTTCCTCGCCTCTTTTCGGGGACGTCCTGTGAGGATGCCCTCAGGAAAACTTGGGCGTCCTGTTAGATTATACTCCTCCACGTTAGCCTAAGCTGCTATGAGTTCTCTTCTATAAACATTTTACTAGCCAGGCAAAATAAGATGTAGATAGAATATATTTTGAAATTATTGCCAGTACATTTTATACATTTTAAATGCACCTGCATATGAAAAAGTAACTGCAAACTGCACATTTCATGAGGATCATAAATTACACACTTCAGGCTGTTTAACATGTAGCATTTCTACAATGCTGATAAACCAACTTTTTCACTGTGCTTAATAGATCCTATTCATCAATGACTCATATTTCTTTTTGTTCATGTTATATTTACATGAAAAACTTTGAAATGCATTTTCTTTTGTAACATAAAAACTAAATGTCATCAAAACAGATTATTCATGTTGTCATGAGTTACCTAGTTCATATTAACATATAAGATTGGGAAAACAAAGAATCGGGACAGTCTTCACAAGAACAGGTTGTAAGACATGATTTCATTATTCTTATGTTATCGATGAAACTGGAGAGGCCTGCAATTTAGGTAGTCTAGCTAACCAAAGGCGACTCCTTAGTGCAGGGATTCCTAGACCTGTCCTGGAAGAACCTCAGCCATTCAGGTTTTCCAGATATCCACAATGAAAATGCATGAGATAGATTGGCATACCAAAGAGGTAGTGTATGCAAATGGATCTCATGAATATTCATTGTGGACATCCTGACAATCTGACTGGTGGTGTTCCTTCAGGACAAGTTTTGGGAATCATTTGGGGCCCTTTTAGCAAGCAGCACTAAAAAAATGGCCTGTGTTAGCCCCAACTCGAGTCTTTACCGCAAGATGAGGCTGGTAAAAGGCAGATTTTTCTGGGGGGTTTTTTCCAATAATGACCATGACCATGTGTTTGTTTCCCCATTAGCAACTGGCTGTTAGTGCATGAGCCCATACTGTCACCTATTTTATAGGCGGTAAAGGCTCATGTGCTAATTCTGTACTAATGGAGTGGAGGAGTGGCCTAGTGGTTAGAGCACCAGTCTTGCACTCCAGAGGTGGCCTGTTCAAATCCCACTGCTGCTCTTTGTGATCTTGGGCAAGTCACTTAACCCTTCATTGCCTCAGGTACAAACTTGGATTGTGAGCCCTCCTGGGACAGAGAAATATCTAGTGTAGCTGAATGTAACTCACCTTGAGCTACTACTAAAAAAAGTGTGAGCAAAATCTAAAATAAATAAAATAATCAGTTAATGCACAACAATGGCCAAGTGCTTAGTATAGCCCTACCTACTCTCCACCTCCAAACATGCCCCAGCATTAAAAGACACATTTTAGTTTATAGCATGTGCCGATCTCAAAATTACTGTGAGACACCTGAGCCTGCCCCATGGTAGTGCTTTTTAACCTGCAGTAAGCATGCATTAATGCTTACCACAGCTTTAGAAATAGGCCCCTTAATGGACGAATAGGCAACTTTCCCTTCCTCTGCCTCTATGAGAGTGGCAGTGTCTAGGTTTGTAAAGCTTATGAATAATTGGCTCTGGAATGCAATGTATAGATTTGAAAAATCAAAATTATTTCTTTTCTACATAATAAATACAAATGTAATATGTTTCTGTATTTGGATTTTGCTCACACCTTTTTCAGTAGTAGCTCAAGGTGAGTTACATTATTTCTCTGTTCCCGGAAGGCTCACGATCTAATTTTGTTTTTACCTGAAGCAATGGAGAGTTAATTGACTTGCCCAAGAGCACAAGGAGCAGCAGTGGAATTTGAACCAGTCACCTCTTGAGACTAGTGCTCTAACCACTAGGCTACTCCTCCACTCGTTAATGAAACTCAGTCCAAATTGTATGTCTTATAGTTGAGAAATCTCATATAAGTGGCTACTTCACTCAAGAATGGTAAAGTGATCTAACATTATTACCGTGAGCTACTGCATGCATTAAGTGTCACCAGCTCCGTTGTTTTCAATTAGGTTAATTCACTAAAAACATGTGGTAAACAACAGAGAACTAGGATAGATAAGGTCAAGATTATAATATAGGCACCCTTTTACAAAAGTTTAGCATGCACTAATTCTGTTAGTGCACTCTAAGGGCCTCTTTTACAAAGCCATGCTAGAAAGCCCATTCAATTTCTATGGGCTTCTTCTCATTTGCCGCATGGGAATCACTAGTGTAGCTTTGTAAAAGAAGCCTTAAATGTGTGTGCAAATTTAGGCACTATTCTGATTTGCACACGCAATTTATTACAATAATGTACCAATTAATGTCAATAATTGGCTTTTTAATGAGCAATTATTGGCACTAATTCATTTTTATGGACTAATGTGCATAAATGTAGGTGCAGGATCTATGCCTAAAATTTGTGTGAGGCCCAAAAAAGGGGGACACTGAAATGGGAGTGGAATGGGTGTTTTGGGGTAGATCGGGGGGGGGGGGGCACAGTTTTGAGTTACACATGTACTTATAGAATATTGGTGCTCTGCACATACATTTAGGTGTGGGCATTTGCACCACGTTTTTGTTGGTGCAAGTGACGGCACCTAATTTATGCGTGACCTCATCACTTATGTGTTATTCTATAAACTGTGCTGGATTTCTGCAAGGTACTTGTGACCTGGCTTGGCCACTGTTTGGAAAATAGGACACTGGGCTAGATGGACTATTGGTCCGACCCAGTATGGCTACACTTATGTTCTAGTACCGCTTAAGCGCTTTTTTAGCGCCACTATCTTTTGGTGCCATTCATAGAATCTAGCCCTTAGCTCAGGCAATATGATTTTTGAATTTTGGTACAACATTGGGTTTCTTATCTTTTGCCTCCAGCTGGAATACTGGGCATGTTTATATTGAATTAATATTGCAATACAACCCCTAATGCAGGCACTGTGTGCCGAGACACGGCCCATGTCCGGTCATTGATGTATAAGATTGAGCTACATTATGAATTAAAGATATGTTCCATTCCTGAAGGCTCTTGGTGCTTTTGGTTTCTTTTTTTTTTTTGGTCTTTGAAAAGAGCATGACAGTCTATTTTTGCTTATTTTTTCATCTTCAAAATTAAGAGCATGAGAATTTTATTTATTTTTGCAGAAATAATGATTTTCATTATTTTTATTTCAACATTCCACTGTTTTTGTTCACACTTTTTTGAAACTCAATGGAAAAATTATAAGTAGTAATTATGTAGTTAATGAAAATTCTGTGGGCAATTTCTTATCTACATCTAAAATACAGTGGAATTACTAATTAAAATAATATTTTTTATAGTCTAGTAAAGATTAAAATGGTGTCTGCTTAAGCAGTGAACAGTTTTCCTTTGGCAATAAAACCTAACTTGATTAGATTTTAAAGGCAACTTTTTGGAATCATCCTTGTGGAAATTTAATAACCAAGCTGTTAAAATTCATGACCTAAACTTTTATGTCATTATTATTGCATTAACATGAAATTATAGCTTTAGCTAGCCATATTTATAGCCATAATTATTCATTGTATCACTGTAGGTCCTTCTGAAAGTTTTTGTTAGATAAGTTATTAAGATTTATATAGTTTTTCTTAATATCTGTGTTATTCATTGATCTCATGTGAAATATATATCTTTTAAACATTATCAGACTATACTATATGGCTTATCCTCATTTTACTCAGGGATTATTTTTGTAATTTTTGTGATTATCTTAGTAGCCTTATTAATGGGTCACATGTGGAATATCGACATGTACAAATGTCAACCGTATGCACTTGGAAACCGCAATTTTGTAAAGCCTGTGATTTACGCTTGGAGATGTCAGACACATTCATATATCCCCCATTCATATAAAAGGCATGTCGGGGACATGGTCAGGGCAGTGCTGACACTTTATACATTTAGGGCCAAATTCTATAAATAGAACCTAAAAACCTGCGCTGAAAATTCTATAAGGGGTATGCGTCATTTATACAATCATGCTTAGCGCATAACTGTGCCTAACTATAGCTGTCTGAAATTGGCCTAGTTGTAGGCACCTACAGTTAGGCGCGATACTATATGTAGTTGGAATGTAAGAAAAGTTAACTAAGGATTGAACAGAATTTTCCCCAACTTTTAATAATATCTTTAAGCTAGGACCACAACTGCTAACCTCATTGATATGTCAAATATCATAGTAATACATCTTTTTTTCGGAAAATGAGGCACTAGTTCAAATATAATTTTGATTGCATTTATTATATACCTTTAAATATGATTCAGAGCCTGTCTTTGAAAAGGAGCCTTCCATCTATAAAGCACTTTAACTTGAGAGACAGGTTTATTACAGCGGTTTGGGAAGAATGAAAACCCAATTCATGTGGTCTTCAGACCATGCAGCATGTGGCTAAATGCATTTTAAACAAAACATTTAAGAGGCCATGGCCTTGAGCTCTCTAGAGATTGTAGATCACTCACACTTCTCAGTAGACTGGTTAAGTTCAGTGTTTTGCTGTCCAAACGCCTTTAGGCAGTTATCATTCCATGTTAAATGTAAAGTCCTTAAATGTTTCTTGTCTATCAAGATTGATCAATTTGAGTAGCCAAGAGGACTTAGAAGTGACTTTAGTCCAAGGAGACTTCATGGTAAAATATATATAGCTATCAATGTTTTCATTACAGAACCTCAGACTCTTTGTAGGCTTCCCTGATTTGGAAACATACAGGTCAATTTCTCATGAGTAGAAGTTAAGGACCATGTATATATATTTATATATAAAAAAAAAAGTACTCAACAAAATGCCTGACAACTGATTACAATAAAAGCAGTAAACTCATTCTTCTCTGATTTAATTTACTGTCAGCTCTAACCAATTCAAGACTTGACTAGATATGAATATTTTATTTTTTTTGTCTTTACTCTTGTCTGCTATTCATCACATTAAGAGGGCAATTTTCAAAGTCATTTACCTTAGTAAATAGCTATTTACTATGGATGTGCATGTCATTTCATATTATTTTTACCCTGAAACAGCAGGACAAAAATCCACCATTTTTTTTATCCCAACATCATTAATAAATACCTATAAAGACAATGCTTATTGCCTCAATAAGCACTAAGGGCCCTGTTTACTGAGCCGCACTGTAGGGAAGGGAAAGGGAGACTTGATGTACTGCCTTTCTGAGGTTTTTGCAACTACATTCAAAGCAGTTTACATATATTCAGATACTTATTTTGTACCTGGGACAATGGAGGATTAAGTGACTTGCCCACAGTCAGAAGGAGCTGCAGTGGGAATCGAACCCAGTTCCCCAGAATCAGAGTCCGCTGCACTAACCATTAGGCTCCTCCACTAGGAACATTCCATGTAGAAGCCTGCCCTTGCAGATCAGCAACACAGCTGTGCAGGCTTCTGTTTCTGTGAGTCTGATGTCCTGCACGTACGTGCAGGACGTCAGACTCACAGAAACAGAAACCTGCACAGCCGTGTTGCTGATCTGCAAGGGCAGGCTTCTACATGGAATGTTGCTAGTGCAATAGCAACATTCCATGTAGAATCTCAAATAGTAACAACAGAATCTCAATAGTAGCAACATTCCATCTCCAGTAGTAGCAACATTCCATGTAGAATCTCAAATAGGGAAAGGGAAATGGGACTTGATATACTGCCTTTCTGAGGTTTTTGCAACTACATTCAAAGTGGTTTACATATATTTAGGTACTTATTTTGTACCTGGGGCAATGGAGGGTTAAGGGACTTGCCCAGAGTCACAAGGAGCTGCAGTGGGAATCAAACTCAGTTCCCCAGGATCAAAATCCACTGTACTAACCACTAGGCTACTCCTCCACTAGCAACATTCCATGTAGAAGCCTGCCCTTGCAGATCAGCAATGCGGCCGCGCAGGCTTCTGTTTCTGTGAGTCTGAAGTCCTCGTGCAGGATGTCAGACTCACAGAAACAGAACCCTGCGCAGCCGCATTGCTGATCTGAAAGGGCAGGCTTCTACATGGAATGTTGCTAGTGGAATAGCAACATTCCATGTAGAATCTCAAATAGGGAAAGGGAAATGGAACTTGATATACTGCGTTTCTGTGGTTTTTGCAGCTAGATTCAAAGCAGTTTACATAGTATATACAGGTACGTATTTGTACCTGAGGCAATGGAGGGTTAAGTGACTCGCCCAGAGTCACAAGGAGCTGCAATGGGAACTGAACTCAGTTCCCCAGGATCAAAGTCCACTGCACTAACCACTAGGCTACTCCTCCACTCCACTGTAGGCTCACAAACATTTTAGCACACACTAAAAATGTGCGCGTGCTAATGCTAGAGACACCTATAGGAATATAATGGGTGTATGGGTGTCTCTAGCATTAGCATGCACTAATTTTTAGCGCATGCTAAAAAGTTAGCATGCATACAGTGTGGCTTAGTAAACAGGGCCCTAAGGAACTCTTTAACTAAAGTTTAGCACTGTAACGGACATTAGTGTGCTTCTGGCATTTGCACATAGACATTTCAAACAATGTTTGCTATTCCTGTTTACAACTTGCTCAGCAGTTGCCAGTAGTAATAATTAGCAATTCTTAAAATATGTCTGCTCTGTATTTAAAGACACTTGAGGGCTCATTTTCAAAAGAGAAAGAAATGTCCAAAAAGTGGCATAAGCCTGCATTTGGACATTTTTCCTCAAAAGAATGTCCAAATTGATATTTTCAAAACCAATTTTTAGATGTTTCTCTATGAAGTCTGTCAGACGTACGTTCAAATCACAAGGGGGCATGTCAGGGATGTGTTAAGGGCGGGATCTGGGTGTTCCTAACATGTGGATATTTTTCTGCCATAATGGAACAAAACAGGGCTATAAGTTGGACATTTTGGTCTAGACCTGCTTTTATAATTAATAAAGCACAAAAAGTGCCCTAAATGACCACTGGAGGGAATCATGGTTGACCTCCCCTTACTCTCTCAGTGTTCACTAACCCCCCCCCCCAAAAAAAAAAATATATATATATATATAAGATTAAAAACATTACTTACCAGCATCTGTGCCAGCCTCAGATGTCATACTCAGGTCCATTAGAGCAGCATGCAGGTCCCTAGAATAATCTAGTGGTGGGTGCAGTGTACTGCAGACAGGTGGACCCAGGTCCATATCTCCTCCTACCTGTTACACTTGTGATGGAAACTATGAACCCTCCAAAACTCACCAGAAACCCACTGTACTCACATATAGGTGCCCCCTTCACCCATGAGGGCTATTGTAATGGTGTAAAGTTGGGGGCAGTGGGTTGGGGGGGGCTTAGCAGACAAGGAAGCAATGGTGAGATGTGTACCTAGAAGCATTTATTTGACGTCCACTGCAGTGCCCCCTGTGTGGCCAGTTTACTAAGAATGCTGGCTCCTCCTACATCCAAATGGCTTGATTTTGTGCGTTTTTCACGTGGATGTTTTTTTTTTTTTTTCAAAAATGGACCAAAAAGCTAAATGCACAGAGCACAAAATCATCTAGCAAATAGCTATTAAAAAAAAAAGATAGACATTTTTCTGTTTGAAAATGACTATATTCCCCACTTGAGGTTTGGACATTTTTAGCAAAAGTTGGACTTCGATGTTATATTGAAAATGCCCCTCCACGTCAGATAAAGTATCCAAATGTTACTCTCTTCAGTGAGGAGTCCCTCAGGGGCCCATTTATCTCTGATATTGTTTAATCTTTTCCTCAGTGCATTAATTTCCTTCATACAGTCATTTGGCCTTAGTACATATTTTTATGCCAATGATTTTCTTATTTCTTGCTCTACTCTCGGCAAGGCTTCTGAGTTGGGACCCCTTCAACTTTGTTTAGATGAAGTCTCTAAATGGCTAAGGGAACACCATTTAGTATTAAATTCACAGAAAACTACAACATGTTAGCTGGCAGGTAGCATTTCCATTCCTTACATTGTTCCTGTTCTCTTTGGTGTCCCTATTTCACCAGTTGATCATCTTAGATTCCAACGTAAAAGTTTCAGTACAAATTTCATCAATATTAAAATCTGGCTTTTTAGCTTTATGCAGGCTGAGCGCTGTGCAAGGGTTTCTAGAATCATGACTCCCTGCATACCTTATACCATGAATTTTTAGTCTGTCACGTTGATTATTGTATTGCTCTTCATGCAGGTATTTCTAAATTTGTTTCAGTAATACTCAAGGTGAGTTTCATTCAGATAAACTAGGTATTTCCCACCCCCCAGAGGGCTTACAATCTAATCTTGCACCTGATGCAATGGAGAGTTATAGTGATTTGCCCAAGATCGCAAGGGACAGCAGCCGGATCTGAACCTGTTTTTTGCTGGTTGCCAGCCTGGTACTCCAACCACTATGCTACTCTCTTCTCCAGGGGCTCTGTATTTCAGGGTAGGTGTAATAAGGTTGGCACATGTAACCATTAAGCTGATAATACTGTATTTTATCCAGTGGTAGGTCTCCAAAAAGGTGATTTATGCAACTTTCCTAAGGAGCATTGAACCAGTGCATTGTGTGTATTTAACACAGAATGCAATTATTTTTGTTTGCCCAGTTAAGAAATAACTTCTAGCCCAAAAAGGTTTTAAAGGGGAAATATGGGGAAATAAAATGCCTAGTTTTTATTCCTGTTACACTTACTTTATTGCTTTTTGTTTTGTAAAGTCTGATTCCTTAAATTCTTCTTCTATTATTATTATTATTATTATTATTATTCTGTTAAAGGTTGTTTAAGATAGTAAAGTCTGGGGTTACTCATATTGCCTGCCTCAGTCAAGTCCAGCTTGATAACTGTTCTTAGAATGAGGCTGTGGAAATGAGGTGTCCTGAAAGATGGATGATCTTCTTTTCCTGCTTACACCAGCAGCTGTTGCTTTGTAGTCTGACTCCCCTTTGTGTCTCACAGGAATGCAGTGTCAACCCTATCATAGGGTATTGCAGCATGGTTTCACACTGCCAGGTCCTGCTGATTGCTTAGTCTTTAATAAAGCAGATAACAAATGTATCTAACATGCAGTGATTAACTCAAGAATTAGAAGCTAACAGAAGCTGAAGGAATTCACCATTATTTCCAGGAAATATGAGGGAGTTTAAATCCAAAGAACACTAAAATATTGCAGCTAGAACATTATATATAGGATTTTGCTTCCCTAAATTGCAAGAATAACATTTTTTTAAAGGAAGGACAAGAGGAGAAAGGTATAAATACTCTCTTGAATTTATTTCATTGTTCCTTTTCATTCTATGCTAATTGGAAAAAGTATGTAAATTATAGTAAAGAGGATAGTTTTCAAAGCCATTTATACTGGTAATAATTTACCTCTTAAATCAGTTATATGGAAATTATCCTCCTGTAATTCAATTAAAAATCTACAAATTGTTCTGCAACATGCATACATTTCATTTTATTTAGGGGAGGCACACAAAAAAATTAGAAATAACATCGATTAGTATGTATTTTAATCATTTTTATTGTCCACAAAAACCATCAGAAATAATATACAATTGCCAATTGATACAACATGTTGACATCACAGTTTTATAACTAGGGACCCTTCCCTCCAAATAATGAGAACATATAGGAATGAGCACCTGAAGATTACATACTTGAGTTCCAACTATACCAATAAAGACTGAAATGCAAGGCCAAGGTATGTGCATTGTATACCAATGGGCTGTATGGCATTTAATGCACACTAATTCATTAGTGTGCTAAATCTGTTAGTGCACCTTAGTAAAAGGACCTCTTAATATAAAGTTCTGGGCACGAATGACCCTTTCTACAACCGGCAGTGTCCTCAACTCCTCAGTTTTGCTTTTTTTCCACTCAGCTAAACTATATGAAACAAAGCTCGTCCATAAAACCTTACTAATTGTCATTCTGTTTATGCTGATTTCTTCATTTTCCTTTCCTTTATTTTAACAATAAAGGGGCATTAGTATATCACTGAAGTTGGGTTTTAGACCCTGCCCAACAGAAAGATCAAAAATTTCAGTATGCATACCAAGTGTCTCTTTTACCTGGGTCCTGACCATGATCAGAAGAACTGTAAGTATTGTGCTTGAATGTTTGTACAAGCACAAAGAGATTGTCTCAATGGCCTTTAGGAGCATTTTGACCTAGAGAAGAAGCTGGTCCTTGAAAGGTCACACAGGAAGAGCTCCTCTCTATTTATTTATTGTTATTTATTTATTAGGATTTATTTACCGCCTTTTTGAAAGCATTCACTCAAGGCTGTGTACAGTAAGAATAAATCAAACATACGCAATAGACAATTACAGCAGTAAAAATATTCAAATAACAATGCAAAATATGGTATAGTATACTACTTACAATGTCAACACAATATGTAATAGAACATTTTAATAGACAGCATAAGGTATAAGCAAAGATGGAACATGATAGAGAGGTAAGAAAGTAAGAGAATTTAGAAAATAAGGTGACTAATCTTTGCACATGAGGTCAGAGAGATGATTAAATGTTATCTCAGTTAGGGTAGGAGTGGATAAACATGTCCTGCTACAGTATGAGCAGCCTGTGTCACTCCTTGTATGTGTATGTGTGTTTGTGTGAGAGAGAGACTAAGACATTAGTTACTTCTTCCACTAAAGGCCTGGTTGAAGAGCCAAGTTTTCACGTGCTTCCTGAAGTAGAGATAGTCTAGTGTTAAGTGGAGCCTTTCAGGGAGTGCATTGCAGAGTGTGGAGCATACGCTGGAGAAGGCTCACTTGCAGGTATCACATTGTGTAATGTCTTTTGGAGAGGGTGTGGTTAAGGATACCCCTTGGGAGGACCTTAGTGTCCTTGGAGGTGTGTAGAGTTTCATCCTGTTCTTCAAGTACTCTGAGCATTTTCCTTTAAGGGCCTTGAAGATCAGACATAGAGTTTAAAATTTGGCCTTGTATTGTACTGGTAGCCAGTGGAATTTTTGCAAAAATGGTGTGATATGGTCATGCCACTTGCAACCTTCTATGAGTCTTGCTGTAGCATTCTGAATCAATTGGAGCTGGTTCAGACCTTTTGTAGTCAGACCATTGTAGAGTGCATTATAGGAATCCAGTCAATGTTATCATGGCATGCACAAGTGGGATAACATTTTCCTTCTCAATGTAAGGAAGTGGGATAATATTTTCCTTCTCAATGTAAGGAGAGAGGCAGGATGGTTATCACAAATAGTAGAAGCAACTCTTGAAGATTTTCAATTGGCCCTGGTCCTGCTATTTGTTTTCCTGATCCCACTGTTCAGAAAGTTTTACATTGTTCAGTGTCGAACTGCTGGACTTATGTATGTATTTATTTATTTATTTAATATATGTTTTCAATTCCAGCCCTACTTCTGCAATTTTGATTTAGTTTTTTGTTTTTGTATTGTTTTGTTTCACAATAGGCTACTGTGATTGGACCTTTTCTCTTCTGTCTTGTCCTTTGCCAGTCTCTGTGTTGTTTGTTGGTAGAGATGCCGTTCTTATGGGACTAGAAACTCTTTCCAGCACTTACTCTTATGAGTGATGCTGATAGCAGTATTTACCACTGACTGTAAAAATCCATGAATTGCTACTTGAACTGAAATTATCCAATTTGTACAGTGGGCTATAGACTTTAAAATGCTTTTCTATTTGTACATTCCTATTGATTGACATGCTTTTTCAGTCACAATCTTTTTCAAGGTCAAGTAAAAAGCACTTGTTTTCCTTTAAAGTGTCTCTGTTTTTCTTATTTTAACCATTTTGATGGATGTACTTTCAATGACATCCGTGGACTTCACTGTTGCTTCCAGAGTTGTTATGGGTTGCCTTGAAAGCCAAACTGAAACACATATATATCTTGGCCAGATGGCATATGTGCCCTATTTGGAGACATCCATGGCCTGTAGTGTTGTTTCCAGGCCTGCTATTGGTAGCCCTGGAAGCTATTGAAAGGCATGTTTGTCCTGATTAGGGAGTAGCTATGGTCTGCAGTGTTGCTTTCTAGGATGTCCAGGTGATACAACCCGGAGGCAACATCTGTCAGGCATGCATGTCCTGATGCGGAGGAGAGGGGTATCCATGGCCTTCAGAATTCATTTCAGGGCTGCTTTGATGGAACAGCATGGAAAAAAACACCTGTCCATCTCTCTGAGTGGGATGAGAATAACCAGAGCATTCAGCCTTATCTCTGAGTGACCTGGATCCAAAATAAGGCACCTGGCCTCTCTCTGGATGTGAAAAGGTCACACCATAAAGCCAGGACCTTTGTGTATTATCGATCAGTCAGAAGACCTATCTAGTGCTTCTCTTCACCTCTGACATTATAAGTTCTACATTAAACAGTTTACTTCATTTGTAGGAGTGAAGTAAAGATTCAGATCTAAGCTGTAGGTTTCAAAACTGCACTATAATGTAGTGTTCTTTACTGCATCAGAAGTTGAGATTAGCACAGTGCTTTTCTGCCTACTTAGCACTGAAATATAGTGCGCTAAACCTCTTCCTGTGCGCTAAACCAGCAGTTTGTGATAAAGCCTGTTTTTGCTGCTTAACATGGGAAGAGGGCTGGAACCAGGCATGGTTTGGATAGCTTGGAGGTGTGATCAACTGTATAAGACTGTGTGATTTTCCCATGTATATGTTCTACATTTTTAACTGTAGACTTGATCATCCTTTCACACATAGAGGCTCATTTTCAAAGCACTTAGCCTCCCAAAGTTCCATAGAAACCTATGGAACTTAGCCTCCCAAAGTGCTTTGAAAATATGCCTCATAGTAAGCACCTAACTTACACATGTATCACCTACCCTTGCCTGCACCTACATGTATAGTCCTGGGGGTAAGGGAGTATGTTGATTTTTGATGGGACCTACATATGGGACCTACATATGGGACCTACATATGGGACCTACATATCGGCCTGCTTATCCGACATTGCTGCCTGGATGTCCAACCGCCACCTGAAACTGAACATGTCCAAGACCGAGCTTATCGTCTTTCCACCAAAACCCACTTCTCCTCTTCCTCCACTTTCTATCTCAGTTGATAACACCCTCATCCTCCCCGTCTCATCTGCCCGCAACCTCGGAGTCATCTTTGACTCCTCTCTTTCCTTCTCTGCGCATATCCAGCAGATAGCCAAGACCTGTCGCTTCTTCCTCTTTAACATCAGCAAAATTCGCCCTTTCCTCTCTGAACACACCACCCGAACTCTCGTCCACGCTCTCATTACCTCTCGCCTGGACTACTGCAACTTACTCCTCACCGGCCTCCCACTTAGCCATCTATCCCCCCTTCAGTCTGTTCAGAACTCTGCTGCACGTCTCATATTCCGCCAGAACCGATATACTCATATCACCCCTCTCCTCAGGTCACTTCACTGGCTTCCGATCAGATACCGCATTCAATTCAAGCTTCTCCTTCTTACCTACAAATGCACTCAGTCTGCTGCCCCTCACTACCTCTCTACCCTCATCTCCCCTTACGTTCCCGCCCGTAACCTCCGTTCACAGGATAAATCCCTCCTCTCAGTACCCTTCTCCACCACCGCCAACTCCAGGCTCCGCTCATTCTGCCTCGCCTCACCCTATGCTTGGAACAACCTTCCTGAACCCTTACGCCAAGCCCCCTCCCTGCCCATCTTCAAGTCTTTGCTTAAAGCCCACCTCTTCAATGCTGCGTTCGGCACCTAACCCTTACCGTTCAGTGAATCCAGACTGCCCCAATTTGACTGCCCCGATCGGACCGACCGTTCACTTGTCTATTAGATTGTAAGCTCTTTGAGCAGGGACTGTCTCTCTTTGTTAAATTGTACAGCGCTGCGTAACCCTAGTAGCGCTCTATAAATGTTAAGTAGTAGTAGTAGTAGTAGTAATATGCTAGTTGATTTACTGTATTATCATAGCACCAACCATCTATGAGTCACATAACATGGAACGGATCATGACATTGAAGATATATCTACTTCTATGATATCTAGGTCACAGGTTCCTTAAAAGCAGTTGGGAAGTAATGTGATGTCAACAAGAAACATTACGGAATCTATTATGTTTGTCTTACTATTTCATGTGTTAGTTCAAAATACATTGAAGAAGAACAAAATAACTCTAAATTATAACTGACAACAGCAAACTATGAGAATACAAACATTTGCGTGTAGTGGAAGAGTGGCCTAGTGGTTAGGGTGGTGGACTTTGGTCCTGGGAACTGAGGAACTGAGTTCAATTCTCACTTCAGGCAGATCCTTGTGACTCTGGGCAAGTCACTTAACCCTCCATTGCCCCATGTAAGCCACATTGAGCCTGCCATGAGTGGGAAAGTGCGGTGTACAAATGTAACAAAAAAAAAAGAGAAAATGCTACATAGGAGCTCTTCTTGATTATGTTTTCAACAGACACATATATGAAAAAAAACTTATAGTAACATACATAGTAGATGATGGCAGATAAAAACTTGCACAGTCCATCCAGTCTGCCAAACAAAATAAACTCTGTAAAGTCTTTGCTTGGGAAGAAGTGATCAGAAGATCCCTTTTCAACACAGTTTGCACCACTGCTTTTTTCCAAACTGCTGGAAAGTCACTTGAAAATAAGTTGGAATTTTTCATCCTAAGAATAAAGGTCAGACGGAAACTATCATGATATTTTAATAATTTGGCTGGAACTGAATTCTGTTACCATTTTCATTTCCACCACCTCCCGCGGGAGGGCATTCCAAGCATCCACTACTCTCTCCGTGAAAAAATACTTCCTGACATTTTTCTTGAGTCTGCCCCCCTTCAATCTCATTTCATGTCCTCTCGTTCTACCACCTTCGCACCTCCGGAAAAGGTTCGTTTGCGGATTAATACTTTTCAAATATTTGAACGTCTGTATCATATCACCCCTGTTTCTCCTTTCTTCCAGAGTATACATGTTCAGGTCATCAAGTCTCTGCTCATACGTCTTGTAACGCAAATCCCTTGCCATTCTCGTAGCTTTTGTTTGCACCGCTTCAATTCTTTTTACATCCTTCGCAAGGTACAACCTCCAAAACTGAACACAATACTCTAGGTGGGGCCTCACCAACGACTTATACAGGGGCATCAACACCTCCTTTCTTCTGCTGGTCACACCTCTCTCTATACAGCCTAACAACCTTCTAGCTACGGCCACCGCCTTGTCACACTGTTTCATGGCCTTCAGATCCTCAGATACTATCACCCCAAGATCCCTCTCCCCGTCCGTACCGATCAGATTCTCCCCGCCTAACACATACGTCTTCCGAGGATTCAGATTCTGATCTATGAAGAGTATTATTGATTTTGATGCTTTGCACACACTATATCATACTTTTGTTGGTTTACGATTAGACTACTGTAATGTTGTCTATATAAGGCTAATTCTAAACTTAAACGCTTATAGACACCCCAAAATACTGCGGCACAATTTCTCCGTTCAGCTAGTTGGAGGGATCATATCACTCCTTCACTCCGCAATTTGCTCTAGAATTCAGTATAACATTCTCACCTTGGTTTTTAAAGCAATTCAGATTGATCTACCAGACTATTTAGCATCCCACTACTCCATATGTTCCTGCACACACTTTGCGCTCATTGAATGATTTTAGATTGCTTCTTCATAACCCTCCACAGGTCTATTGGGAGGTCACATGATAAATTGCTTTTTGTTTTATGGCCCCATTCTTGTGCAATATTTTGCCTCTTTATATTAAAACAGAACAATCTTTTGAGAAATTTAAGAATATTTTAAAAACTCATTTGAGTTCTAGTGCATACTCTTAATTTATGAAAGATGCTTTGAAGCCAGCTTACTAAATTGCAGTCAGATGTGCTGTAGTATGATGTGTGTGTTCTTGATATGAGTGAGCTCTTTCCTGTCAGATACTGGTCTTTTCTTATTCAGTGTTAATTTTATTGTACATCACTTTAACTTAACTGTTAAAAAAGCAATTCATAAAGTTTCTAATAGCCTATCATACAGCACAAATAAGAGACAGATTCAAAACTTTGGAAAGTTCCATCTTTTTAATAATCTACTCTACAACTTCATATGCTACTCAGAGATCTTTTGCAGTGGAAATCAATGAGAAAGCCTGAAAAAAGTTAAGATGCTTTTTTTCCAATGTGTATTATGATTAAACTTTTTGTCCTTTCATCCATTAACTCTGTGGGTAGATATAATGAACAATACCTCCAACACTCTAGCTGGAGAATTGAAAAGCAAATTTCGAAATTATGGGCAATTGTATTTGCAGCTTGTTATAAATTTAGTTTTCCTTCTATCCATTGTAAGGTATCCTTTTTGATATTTTAAGAATTGCAACAATTATACATCGTATAAACCAATTTCGCTAATGAATTGTACTATTTGTAAGGCATTTAGAAGTTGCTGGAAGTCTTAGTTGTCAATTCCAAAAAATGCATTCATACGTGTTGCAGACATTCAAGAAGTAAAGTGTGAGTATTATTATTCTTGTTTATCGGTGATTTGTCTTTTCCTTTCTTTCTATTTTGAAATTACTTTCTTCATTTTGTGTTATTTTTCTAGAATCTAGACTTTAATACCAAAGACTGGGCAAAATAACTGATTAGAAGTCAGAATCATAAATCCCAATTTTCTTGGAATAAAGCGAAGCACGGAGTAGACACGGGGTTTCCTGAGTCATGAGGAAGCAGACAGTAAATGCAAGACGCCAGGTATGATCTGTTGTTTCCTTAGAGAATGGGAAAATTAGCAAACTAAATGGACTGTGTGACCATTATGGGGTAATCTATACTGGCACTCTCATGGCAGATGGAAGGAGCCTATTTTAAAACTAAACCACAAATAAGTGAAGGAAAAAAAAATCAACACTCACAATTCTACATCAAAAATAAAGGAGGAAAAAGATGTCATAATACTGCGACAATTAATATTATAAAGACACACCGCTCATTCCGCGGCTCTATTTGCCCACAGTAAAACAAGTAATCATAGATTTAAAAAACTCCTATAAAATATAGCAATGTTTTGGAATAATTCCCGTCCTTATGAAAAAGCACTGTTCATTGAAAACATAACATCCAAGTGCTGTCAATAAAACATGAGACAAAATAATACTGTACCTTATCTGAGTAGTGCTGCGTTTGTATGATCAGTGGCTCCACCCCAGCAGAAAAACATAAAGCTGTGCGGTCCCGACAGTCCCGTTTCGTATCATCTTCATCTGGAAACCACACTTGTAGTTGTGCTTGTTCTGTGAAATGAAGAAAAAACAAAAATGAGCAGAAAAACTCACACAAACAAAACAAACTAAACCTAGGCACCTAGGTTCCATTACATAACCCAGTATCAGCACACATAACGTTTAGGCATCCACACTTACACATCCATAGAGCTGGCATAAGTGCAAGTACCTAAATATGGCAGGGATGCATGTAACTTACATTATTTTGTAAATTATGCGTGTACGTGGGAGCATCACCTATTTTCCACCCATGATCTGCACAATGTACTCCCCCCTTACAAATATGTGATATGTAAGCTAAGCCCAAATTTTATAAATGGTGCCTTAAAAATCAGTGCTGATAAACCATGTTCTTAGCATGATTCTATAAAACTCGCCTAAAGTTTATAGAATACACTTAGTGGCTGTTCTTGCGCCTAAAGTCTAGGCTCACCCATTTAGGCCACATAAAACCAGGCCTACATAACTATGCCTAACTTTAGGTGCAGATCGGATGTATTCTATAACAGTGTGCATACTTTTTAGAAATGCCCACGATGATCCACACATTCCACACCCTTGGCCATGCCCTCTTTTCAGCTGCATGCATTAGAATAGATGCGCACCACTTTATAGAATACGTCTGCATGTAAATTCTAATTATTACCAATTAGTGTTGCTAATTATTTATTTTATTTATTTATTTATTTGTTGCATTTGTATCCCACATTTTCCCACCTATTTGCAGGCTCAATGTGGCTTACAAGGTTTTGTCATGACATTCGTCATTAAAGTAAAAGATACAATTGGTATTACATTTCAGAGGTGATTGGCTTGTTAATCAATTAAGTTGTGTGTGCAATTTGGCCGTGTGCCCAAATTAGCGCTCACAACTTAAGGCATCATTTATAGATTTTGGGGTTAAGTGAGTATTTGTAGAATAACACTTAGGCAGCACACTAGCATATCTAATATAATAAAACGCACCGTGAACGTTCTGAAGACAACGTTCTGAAGCCACTCAAACACTCCCTGTAGGGTTCGTGGATTCGTGGTGTGAAGCCAGCCAGCCGTCTCTGCCCCGCCCTCGCGTCAAACGTCATGACGTCGAGGGCGGAAAAAAAAACAAACAATTCTGGCAGCGCAGCGTCAGGGAAGGAGGCGGCGCTCCCGACGTCTCTAGCCTTCCCTTCGCTGTGTTCCGCCTTCTTCTGACATCAAGGATGACGTCAGAAGAAGGCGGAACACAGCGAAGGGAAGGCTAGACGTCGGGAGCGCCGCCTCCTTCCCTGACACTGCGCTGCCGGAACCGCCACGGAGGTAAATTTAAAAAGAAGAAGAAAAAGAAAAGGGATGTTGGGGGGAGAGAAGAGGGTGGGCAGTAAAGTTGAACAATGGGAGCGGGAGGGCAGGGGAGAAACGACAGCATGGATGCGAAGGGGGGGCATGGATGCGAAGGGGGGGAGAAGAGGGCGGGCCAGGCTGGGACATGGGAGAGAGATGAGCATGGATGCGAGGGGGGGTCATGGAAGGGAGAGAGGGGACTTGCTGGAAAAGGATGAATGGAGGCGGCAGGGGACAGAGGAGCATGGATGGGCATGGATTGGGAGGGCAGGGCTCAGGGAGAGAGGGGAATTGCTGGAAAGGGATGAATGGAGGGGGCAGGGGACAGAGGAGCATGGATGGCCATGGATTGGGAGGGCAGGGCTCAGGGAGAGAGGGGAATTGCTGGATAGGGATGAATGGAGGGGACAGATGGGCATGGATGGATATGGATTGCAGGGCAGGGCTCAGGGAGAGAGGGGAATTGCTGGATAGGGATGAATGGAAGGGGCAGGTGACAGAGGAGCATGGATGGGCATGGATTGGGAGGGCAGGGCTCAGGGAGAGGGGAATTGCTGGATAGGGATGAATGGAGGGGACAGATGGGCATGGATGGATATGGATTGCAGGGCAGGGCTCAGGGAGAGAGGGGAATTGCTGGATAGGGATGAATGGAGGGGGCAGGGGACAGATGGGCATGGATTGGGAGGGCAGGGCTCACACTCTCTCTCTCATATACAATGTCTTTCTGACTCTCACTCTCACACACTCTGTCTCACACTGTATCACATTCACTCTCTATGTGCCACACAGTCACTCACACACTCGCTTGGTCTCATACACTCACTCTCACAGAGAATCTGTGTCTCACACACTCTCTCTCTCTCGTCCACACACACACACTCTCTCTCACACTGTGTCTCACATACACACTTGCACACACTCTCATTCTCACACACACACTCTCTCACAAACACACTCACACCCAGACTCACTCTCTCTCTCACACACACACACTCACACTTTCACTCTGACTCAGTCACTCTCACATACACTCTCCCAAACATACACACTCCGAGGAAAACCTTGCTAGCGCCCGTTTCATTTGTGTCAGAAACGGGCCTTTTTTACTAGTACACATATAAGTGTGCACTTATGTGCATATATGCTAATATTCTGAACGTATACAATGAGCATATAAATGTTGGCACCTAGTTTAGGGGCCCTTTTACTAAGCCATGGCAAAAAGTGGCCTGCGGCAGTGCGAGCGTATCTTTTGGGCATGTGCCGAGTCAGTTTTTACCGTGACCTGGAAAAAGGGCCTTTTTTAAGGGGCTGGAAAATGAAAGTGAGGCAAAATAAAAACCAGTGCATGTCCATTTTCAGCCTGGGATCTTACCGCTACCCATTGACTTAGTGGTAAGGTCTCATGTGCTACCCGGGTGGTAGGCCTGCAGCGCACACCCACTGCTGTTTACTGCTAGGTAAGTGCCAGACTGTAGAAAATAGAAAATATTTTCTACCACGTGTTTTTGGCTAACACCAAGTTTAGAATTACCGCCCTGGGCACGCAGGAACCAGGTGGTAATGCTGATTTGGCGCTCACTGGACGCATGTAGGCCTTTACACACCTTTGTAAAAGGGCCCCATACAGAAATGACATTTATCCATCATGCTCTATATTCACCCATCAGTGGGCTTTATTGGATCTCAAGTAGCAATCATGAAAAAGGAAATTGAACAATTATTTCTGGGATAAGCAGCATAAAATGTTTTGTACTTTTTTTGGAATCTTGCCAGGTATTTGTGACCTGGATTGGCCACTGTTGGAAACAGGATGCTGGGCTTGATGGACCTTTGGTCTGTCCCAGTATGGCAATACTTATGTACCAAACTTGACAATGTCTCATGGATTACAATGCTTGGTGGGTTGATTTAAAACAACATAAAACATAGAAAGTGGAATTCACTCTAAGGAAAGAGGCATTACCAGTAGGGTGGTCTAATCTAGATTTTTAAAGAACTTCTATTTAACAACATTCTTTCGCTTATTCTGCCTGTGGCAGTTAACCAACAAGATTTCAAATTTACCACCCCTTTGTCACGTGCCAATCGGCTTCTATATTCTGTGCGTGCGCTTATGCGGAGTCTTTCCTGCAGAGGAGCAGTCTTAAACCATGCATATAAGCGAATCTTGCACTTATCAGTGGTGCGCTAAACCGAAGTTTGTCCCCATAGAAATTGATGGCGCCAATAACGGGACCAAAGTACGGAATGCAGTTAAACAGAGCATGCGCTTATCCGACATACACTCAAATATAGTGCACTGTATATATATATATATATATATATACATTACTGTAAATGTTTTGAAAAACAACATTTTTGCCATCATACTTGTATAAAAAATTGACTCTTAAATTTTAGGCTGATTACTGAAGAATGAGCCTTACCTCTAAAACCTTAATCCTAGCATATTGTGCATCTCTGGAGTATCCTGAGGGGGGGGGGGGGGGGGGGGGGGGGAAACATCATTTTCATTTTTTGCTTGTAATAGAAGAGCATGTGACTAATTAAGAACCAACAATTCAAATCTTGTTCATTCAGAGCTACATCTGCCATCCGTGCTATGGTTTGACATTTTCTCTATTTCACATTAATAATGTGATGTGCAGGGTTGGCAGTTTTTTCTTCAACATATGTAATGTAGGTATGAGGGTGTAATCAGAAAAATAAAAAGAACAAAACTTGCTTCAGCTCAGATTTCTTGATTTCTTTTTTTTTTAATGGATTGCCTTGTAAAGCAAATTTATATCACCATTTTTGATGCATTTATAGCTTTGCTATATTTTCTTTTTAAAATGTCTGTTAATATTCACCTCATTTGTTTTCTATTTTTTTAAACTCAGAAATATTTTCCTGCTCCCTTTATTCGTTCAGTTAAATTTGAACCAAGGCTGGGATCTGGCACCATGAGCCATTATGAACAACAACCCAATAGTTTTTCCTGGGTTTTCATTGTTTATCGTTTATTAAAATTTGCTATACCACCTTATTTGTGACACAAATCAGGGCAATTTAAAATAAAAAGAAATCAAAGAAAATAACTCCATAAATTAAAAGACAGATATCAATCAGTTAAAATAATAAGAATACATTCATTCAATAGCCCTCAGTCGTAGCATCTTGTTGCAGTAACACTCCTGCTACCTACCACATGGAGTTAATCTACTTCAAGTGCATATTTGAAGAGAAATGTTTTCAATTCCTTACAACATTTATGGTAAGAGTTTTCTAAATGCAAATGCAGTGGTAAGGCATTCCAAAAAAGAAGGGGCAACAATTAAAAAGGCACTTGTCCTGGTCGATTCTCAACTCGCCGACATTCCTGGTAGCACATGTCGATGATCATTCAGAGACCAAAGATAACATCATGTAAGAACAAAGGGAATGGTGAGTGAGGCTAAATATCCAGATGTATTATGATATAGGCACTTATATGTTAATATCAATATCTTATATTTTAATGTCCCTTCACCTCAAACATATGTTATCTGGGTATAGCAGTGATGGGCTTGCGCTTGGGGCCATGTACCATGCAGCTTTTGGAATCCAGCTGACCTGTGAAGTAAAATAACTAACTTATACCAAGCACCTTTTGAATAGTAACATATAGCACTGCACACTAGAGACAAGACGCCTGTCTAACAGATTTTTCTTAGCACATTATAGTGCTTATTTGAAAGTACTCTTTAGGTTTTATATGTATGTAAGCCAGCAGTTAGGTGGCTATATTGCATACACGTCTAAATTCCAATTTTACAAAGCCAAGATATACATGTCTAAAAATCTAAAACATGCAAATGGAAAGGGGCATAGTCTGGGTTGGAATAGGGCAGTCTTAAAATAAATGTGTATTCCTCATTTCAGAAGGGAGATGCACATCTGTGTCCAAAAAGATTGATAGTGGGATTTACACCTGATTCCCAAGATCTGGTTTCAGAAAAGTGCGCCTATTGAGCAGTGCTCCTCTAGAGGGATTAGGGGAGGTTGCCCCTTAATTCCCAGTGGTTGATGTCCCTTCCTCCATCCCCCCCTGAAAAGAAAACTGGCAAGAGATTCTAGGTTATTTGACAGTTTCAGGAAAATAAATATCTGGGTTTCCAAAATGGCTGACATAAACATGTGACGTGGGAAAGCAAAAAAGATGGGGACAGTAAAGATGAGGATTCCAAAAAGAAATCTAAAGTTCCTAAGTCCATTTTTAATTGGATTCTTGCCATTCACATTTATGCTAGCGTTTTGAGTGAGTCTAAACTTGCTTTGTATCTTGGATTATGTAGATATTCAGACGATTTTGCGGGCCTATAGAATTTATGGTGGGTGAGCTTGGCTCGACTGCAATTAGCAGTTTCAGAAAGCATTAGCAAAAGATAAGTCCAATGCATGGGGATTTTGGGACATCAATATATGGTTGGCATTGGATGTCTGGGAGGGGGGGTTCTACATGTTTTGCCTGGGCAAGTGGCTGCACTGGTGGGAACGATGGCTGGGTGGTTTGGACTTAGTGCAACGTGACCTTCATTGTGCAGTCCGTTTGTGGGTTCTGGTGTCCCTGCTAGTGCTTTCGCTTGGGCTGTGCTGCAAGACAATGTTTGTTTTCACTTTAATGCTAGGCGTGTGATCACCCAGCCTGTCATTTTCATCACTGATGCTTAGTGTGCTGTGGAACCCATCCAGTGTTTTGATGTATTCCATCAGCTACCACGTTTAACAAGTTACATTTTCATAGGCCCACTCCTATAGGCTCCTCAGGATTGTTTCCTCATGGCTCCGTCTCCCATTAAGTTAGAGGTCCTATATGATTGGCTTCAGGTTTATCCTGATAGTTATGCTGCCAAGTTTTTATGGGAGGGTTTTGCATTTGGCTTTGTTATTCTGTATGCAGGACTTCCTTTGGAGCATAAGTACCATAATGCTTCCTCATGTGCATAGGAATATTCAGAGCGAGTTATTCCCCCCTCCCTTTTGAATTTGATGGTGTCTCTATTGAGCCTGGTACTGATGGTGGAATCGGGTAAATTTTGTCTTCACCATAATTTATCATTCCCTTTGGGCAATAGGATGAATGATTTCATTGATCTAGAGTTTCGGTTTGTGCAGTTTGCCTCATTGGATCAGGCAGTACAGTTGGTTTGGTCTCAGATCCCTGGGGCTTTGATGGCAAAAGGGATACTGAAGCAGCCTGTCATCTGTTAGCCATACATCCTGAGTCTTTTTATTTCTTATAGTATAGTATTTATTCTTGTAGTCCGTGTATACCAAAACTGGTTCAATGCGGATCACAGTTCCAAAGAAGCCAGGCAAATCCTGGAAAATAACATAAAAAAGTAAAATAACATCATCATATGTTATATCAGCAATTGTGATTTGTAACAAATAAAGTCTTTAAAAATCTTCCAAAAGCCTTGTAATTTGTAATAGACCATAAATCAATTGAAAGAATCTTATCTCACTGCCTGAAAAGAAAAAGAGGATTCAAATAACTGGGATAATTTCATCCCCCTGGGACTAGGGAGTACAAAAGGATACAACTGTCTTAATGATCGGATCCTTGGTAACGAAACAAACTTGAATAAAGCATATATATATATATATATATATATGAAAATATGTATTTCTTGCAGTAATGCATAAATGACATTTTCTTTCCATTAATAGTCAGGCTTGCAAAATTAAATGCAAGCTGTATTAATAAATTAAAAAATATATATATAGGAGCTAAGTCATGCAAGATCTTATGCAAGAAACAGTTGTTTAAATTTGTTGCCCACTTTTTTTTTGAATGATGTATGCCTGTGCGTTGTTCAGTGGCTTGCACATGTTTTGAGGCCTTCAGTACCTTTTTGCAATAGGTGACACAGAAGGTTGTGGGTAGTGAAAATGTGGTTCATTATTTAGATGATTTTTTTTGTTTGTTTGTAGGGTTGGCAGGTTCTCAAAATTGTATGCAGTTGGTTGAGGTGTTTCAGAGTGTGGCTAGGGAACTGCATGTACTTTTGGCTGCAGAAGAATTGGAAGGCCCTGCCACACTCCTCACATATTTGGGCACAGCATTGGATTTAGCTTTTCAACTTTGCTTGTTGGGTTATCCCTAAAGGGTGGAGTGTTTACCAGATTCTTGCAAAAATTGGTGCAAGGTTATTATGTTTAGCCTGGGAGGTACAGCAGTCCAATCCTCAGCTTCCAATTTTACAGGATGGATTGCTTATTCTATTTTCAGCTTCCAGAGCCATCTGTATTTCAGAGTATGAAACCCTGCTATTTCAAGTGTTCTTTTCCTTTCCTTTCTATGGAGTTCACCATGTGAACAAACTTGTGGTAACTCACAAACAGAATTGTGGTACTTTGGGGTTGCTGAGGAGTGATGTCTTAGTTGAAGGTTCTCAGGTGGGGTTGTTCATCTGTCATTCGAAAAAAAGACCAGTTGAGTAATGGGCCTTAGGTTATATTGTGTCAAGCCTTGGATTTAGCTCCTTCTCTATGGCAATGTGCTATGTCTTTTTTGGTGGTATAACCTGAGTTGGCTTTGGTTTGGTTGGTTCTTTCAGATGGATCGCTGTTAATGAAATTTCAGTCCTTGAGTAATGTGTGCAGTTTTGTGGACTGGTTCCTCAGTTATATGGGACCCAATCTTTTCACACAGGTGTAGCCACTTCTGAAGTGGCTTGTGATGTGGCAGCAACTTTAATTCAGAAAGTGGGCCAGTGGCATTCTAGCCGATATAAGGGATATGTGAGGGGGTACGGTTGAGTCACTCTCACTAAATATTTTTGTCAGTTTCTATTCCAGGGCTGCCTATTCCTGAGATTTGTTTCTGGGTTTGTGGGTACCCATTCATGTTCTGGGCTCAAACGAGAGCAATTCATTTCCACTGGGTCCCTCATCTGGCTCTTGCTCGCCTGGGAATAAGGATTTGATTGCTTGGGATATGAGGCAGGCTGTGGAATCAGTTGTTGCCTCTCTAGCTACAAGCAAGATGTTTTTCTACACCAGTAATTATATTGGTACATTTGAGAGGTAATGACGTATTCCATCAAAGGAATTGAGTTAATTCACCAGATGAAGAGGGCATTCGTAGTTGCTCGTTGTAATTTTCCCTCAGCTCATTACATCTGGTCCTAGATCATTGGCAGAAGAATGTGGAGGGATACCAAATGGGTGTGAACAAATGAGAAGCTTCTGAAAAGAGTCAGTGCCAAAGTGTCTTGATTTCTTAGAATGGCAGGTAGGTTGATTTTGATCCATGGCTTTTAATTAGTGCAGATTGTCCAGGACCTTATCGAGTGGATGGTGTTCAACTTTCCAAAATTGGGTTGGACATATTTTTGTCTGGAATTCAGGATTTGTTAGAAGCCTGTATACAGCTTCACTGGTCAGCAGCTTTAGTGAGTGGGGGCACATTGACAAGAAAAACTATCACTTCTAGTGCTGAATTGAGTAATCAAATACAATTTGCAGATTAATTCTTGCATAGTGTGAAACTTGGGGTGGAGTTAAGGGTTGGTTCATGTGCGGCACCATCATAGACAGATTTGGATGGACTTGGACAGATTTGGATGAGCTGTAGTTGGGCTTCAATGACAACTTCAGAAGCTGGAGAACAAGGACAGTGCAGGGCAGACTTCTATGGTCTATTCTGTGAAAATGGACTTGAAAATAGACCTGAAAATGGACAAACCAAGATCAAGAATACATATGTAGAATCACATCATACCTTATCCTATGAGTTTATCTTGTTGGGCAGACTGGATGGACCATACAGGTCTTTATCTGCCATCATCTACTATGTTACTATGGACCTTGGGGGAGGATGAGGGCAAGTGCAGAGTCTGGCATTACTGCAGACCCTATTCTATAAGCCACTTAAAGTTAGGTGCAGTTTATAGAATAGCAGTTACACTCAGGAATCATGCCTGACTTTACACATGACCATTTGCATCAACTGAAATGTGGTGCAAATCTTTGTGCTTAAATTAGGTGCATTCCTCCTTATTCTATAACTGCGTGCATTAATTTTAGGAATGCCCTCATTATGCCCATGACCCTCCCATTTCCGTGACTCCTTTTTGAACTCGCTCATAAAATTTAGGCACGGACCCTGCACCTAAATTTATGCATGTATATTCTAATTAAATCTAATTAGTGCCCATAATTGCTTGTTAACAAGCCAATTATCAGTGTTAATTAGCTTCTTATTCAATTAAATTGCACAATTTTTAGCAACTTTTATAGAATTTAGGGGTTAGTGCTTTGGCTGTTTCAATCTTTGGTGTACATGACAGTGAAGGAGGTGTAGACGTATGACTGCTTATTATGTTTTAATTATTGTGTATTTTATTATGATACTTGTGGTTTTTTTTATTCTTAACTTAAATTGTTTATGTTAATTGTAATAATTTTAAAGCTATTGTGTGCAGACTATGCATACCTAAAAACCCAAATTGGTCAAAGAACCCTGAAAAAATGCTTGAAAATTGGGAAATGTTAATTTTAAAGAAGAACTAACTCCTATTTTAGATTATGATGGTCATAGACGGTGTATCTACAGTTGTGTAAATGCAGGAAAAATGCATGTAATTTATAGTACGTAATTATAGTAGAAGCATAGAAGTGCCCATGCCACTTCTATGCTTCATCCATATGAATTCCTCCTTTCATTTGCGTGCAATGTCACACACACCCTTACAAAATAGTGCTTAGTTGCTTTGCTGTCACCACTTACATGTGTAAGTACATACTTACCCACAAGTGCTGGTTTTCAGTACATTTATTTATTTATTTGTTGCATTTGTATCCCACATTTTCCCACCTATTTGCAGGCTCAGTGTGGCATACAATATTCCACCCTGACTATTGCCATGGCTGAGTAGAGATACAATTAATAATAACACAAGAATATGAGTAGCATAGTGGAATAAAACATTTACGTACACACTCTTCATATGGCAACATCATGTGTTATTTGCCTTAAGACATGTTATTTAAGCACAATGTAAGCTAAACATAATGAGATGCAAAACATGCAAATGCAGGCAAGCTGCCTAATGATTATGCAAATTTATTAATACATCTTGCATTTAACTTTGCAAGCCTGACTGTTAATGGAAAGATAATGTCATTTATGCATTACTGCAACAAATACATATTTTCATTTATATATACATTTGTATATGTTATATTTACCACAGGCTAGTGGTTAACCACGGTAAGTATCACCGAGGTAAAATGAGATGCAGCTTAGTAACTACCCTTTCTACATCTGATGTTCTGATAACAAAATCAGTAGTGGAAAAATTGTCTCTTTTTTTCAAAGCTTCAGGGATAAGCAGGAACATCTCTAGAAAATAGTTCCAATGAGTATACAATCAGTGCTGAACTTCTGTATGCCCGCAGAGGTTCACAAATGGAACAGCAGCTTCTAGTACATTGGCTATTGTACCATGTCCAATGGAAGAATCCCACAGTTGTAATCTAAGTATTTGTCATATAAGTGGTGTATTCATGCAGGCTACTGTCAATTCTTTTGGAGACAGATTCAAATGATTCTATTAAGATCAATGTAGAATATAACAGAAATGTTGAAACATGGAATACAATGACAGATAAAGACCCAACCATCTGCTATAGCCATTCTTTCTTCCTATTGCAAAAAGGGCCCTGCAACAGTGGGGGAGGGGGGGCATTTTTGCCACGTGCCATCGCTCTTTTTACCGCAGCAGGTACAAAAAGGCCAAAAAGTCAACATGGTCTATCGGTAAAATTGCATCTACTGCTTCGCCATGCGAGGGGGGGGGGGAGCACTTACCGTCACCCATTGAGGTGATGGTAAGGGCTCCCGTGCTAACCTGGCGGTAACCGGGTAGTGCCGTTACTAATTACAGAAAAATTTCTATAGCAACAGAAATGGTACGCATTCGAGCTGGAACCATGGCCAGTGGCCATGCTGGGCCCGTGGTAGTTCCGGGTTTCCACACAGCAAGCTCTTTAGTGAAAGGGCCCCCTGAATTTGCTATCATTTCATCCCAGCTTAAGGATTTCTGCTTTTCTCAGGCATACTTTAATTGTGTTACCATTCGTATATACACTACCACCACCACCTCAAAAATTTGTTCAGTGCAATCACCATCTATTCTGAGAAGAGTGATTTCCTTATGCTGCTACTGAGCCTACCGCAATTTTAAGCTATTTTATGGTTTGCTGAAATTACGATAAGAAAGATAAAACTAAGCATTGATTTTTAAGCCAGTTTCCTGGCAGGAACAATGTTGGCAGTTCAATTAATCTGTGTTCATGATCACATATTCACATGGAGATTGCAGACAGTAATTGATAAAATGCCAGTGTGCTATTTAGTACTTTGTCACATTTTCATTTTCTGTGCTAACACATTCAATTATGTAAAGCAATTTGTTGATTTTATAAACCGTTCTTTTATTAATGAAGTGCAATACCATTGTATACGAACACATTATTTGTACCTAGTAATGAATACTCAGAGGGTTATATTATAAAGTCCTTTTCATATGTATATGCCAGTCTGTTAGTGTTCCAATATCTACATTGCAGAGCATTTTGATGTTTTGTGTGTGTGGGTGTTTTGATTGTGATCTGCACTGATTTAGGGAGGGAAGGAATGTAAGTTATATTAAATAAATAAAATGTGTCTGATAGCATTCCCCCATGAATACGTGTACATATGATGGCACGAATAAACATAGTTATGTGACTTTAGTGGAGGTGTTTTATGGGGGGATTGAGTGGAGCACAGGTATTCACGCTTTAAGCATGTGCTTTATAAAATGCGCATAACTTCTCTGCCTCCTTAAATATTCGTGGTTTCATTTTAGCTGTGATATTGACAGGACTTGTGCCATTATAAAATAGGATATAAATTGGCACATTATTGCCCGCTAAATCTCAGCATCCTATGATAAAATTATCCTCTATCTGTATTAGAGTACCAACTCTCACAATTTAACTCCTGGAGTGAAATTCAGTTAACTAATGGTAGTTTATATGGCTTACTAAAGGAGAATGTAAACTTAGGGGCCCTTTACTAAGCTGTGGTAAAAGGGGCCCTGCATTAGCGGCAGAGGCTGCTTTTGTCACATTCCAAGGCCCTTTTTACCGCAGCAGGTAAAAAGCTTGAAAAAAGAAATGGCTATGTTGTATGTTTGCACTTACCACATGGAGGGGCATAATCGAATGGCGCCGGCGAAAATAGATCGCCGGCGATCTATTTTGGCGGCGGCGCAACAGCTGGCCATAACCGTATTATCGAAAAAGATGGCCAGCCATCTTTTCTTTCGATAATACTGTTTGGCCCGGCCAAATGCCAGTGTTCGCCAGGTTTGAGATGGCCGGTTTTGTTTTTCAGCAATAATGGAAAAAAATGCCAGCAAATCTCAAACCCGGCGAAATCCAAGGCATTTGGTCGTGGGAGGAGCCAGCATTTGTAGTGCACTGGTACCCCTGACATGCCTGGACACCAACCGGGCATCCTAGGGGGCACTTCTAAAAATTAAAAAAAAATATATACAAATACCTCCCAGGTGCATAGCTCCCTTACCTTGGGTGCTGAGCCCCCCAAATTCCCCGCAAAACCCACTCCCCACAACTCTACACCACTACCATAGTCCTTATGGGTGAAGGGGAGCACCTACATGTGGGTACAGTGGGTTTGGGGGGGGGGGTTCGAGGGCTCAACACTTACCACCACAAGTGTAACAGGTAGGGGGGAATGGGCCTGGGTCTGCCTACCTGAAGTCCACTGCAACCAACAAAAACTGTTCCAGGGACCTGCATACTGCTGTCAGGGAGCTGGGTATGACATTTGAGGCTGGCATACAGGCTGGCAAAAAAGGTTTTTATTTTTATTTTTTTAGTGTGTGAGGGGGTTGGTGACCACTGGGAGAGTACAGGGAGGTCATCCCCCATTCCTTCTGGTGGTCATCTGGTCAGTTGGGGCACCTTTTTGAGGCTTGGTCGTGAAAATAAAACGACCAAGTAAACCCGGCGAAATATTGATTAACGCCGGGTTTTTTTCCATTATCCGAGAAAGCCGGCCATCTGGTAGCCACGCCCATACCCGCCCATGTCCCGCCTTCGCTACGCCACCAACACACCCCCTTGAACTTTCGCCGTCTCGGCGACGGGAAAGTGGTGATGGTGTCAAAAAAGCAGCTTTCGATTATACCGATTTTGCTTCTTTTGAGAGGTCGCCGGCCATCTCCCGATTTATGTCGGAAGATGCCCAGCGATCACGTTCAAAAATAAGCCTAATGGCCATTTTGAGGGGAGCACTTCTGCCACCCATTGAGGTGGCGGTAAGGGCTCCCACGCAAACCTAGTGGTAAGCTGGCAACATGCAGTGCTGCCTGATTACCACTGGATAACCCCCTGCAATAATATTTTTTTGGCGTTTTCGGTAGCACTGGAAATGCCATGCGCTGCAGCATTTAGTGAAATTGCCCCTTAGTGAATGCCATAAATAAGCATATTAAAAATTTTAAACTTGCCCAACTTGTTTGGGTGATCAACTTTGTTGTGATAGGGAGAATAGCATTATATGAAGTTCTTCTACCAGCCTGTAGGAGGCTCAGTGCCTGGGAGAATTTTGCTCAGATGAATTTCACATCTCCTACAAGTTGGTGCCAGTGTGCCTCACTAAACAAGCTAGCCATGTTTGCTCACACCATGACTGCTGTTTCCTGCATTTTGCTCCTGTCTGGACTCCTATATAAATAAACCTGGTCACTGTTTGGTTCCTTGCCAGAGCTTGTTCTGCATTACTTGGTTTTGTCTTCTGCTTTGGCTGCTTCCTTCTTGCCAGATCCTGTTTATCTTTTTAGATACTTTTCCACCCTGCTCCAGTTTGTACTGGACCTTGTCCTTACTCATATCTTGTGCATCATCAGTGATTGCCTTGTATTTGTGTCTCTATTGGGGTTTCTCATCTTTGATTTGCTTTGATTTATTAATTTGTTTTTATCAACATTCATAAAAATCAAAACATCCAATAATAATAATAATAAAACAGTAAAATTCTCAGATACTCATAATGTATAAGAATTTTGAAACAGAATAAAATATAATTTGTCTTTTCTCTCAACTCCAATAGAAGCCTATTCCAGACACAAGGGTTTATATATGTAAAGGTCATTTCCCTGTATCAGTGGCATTCCTGGCGGTGGGGGCGGTCCGCCCCGGGTGCACGCCGCTGGGAGGGTGCCGCGCATGCCTGTCCGTCGTTCGTTCCATGCTCCCTCTGCCCCGGAACAGGTTACTTCCTGTTCGGGGCAGAGGGAGCATGGAATGAACGACGGACAGGCGCACACGGCACCCCCCCTGCGGCATGCACCCGGGCAGGGGGTTCTTTCATGGGGGGGTGTCCTTTCACCAGGGGGGGGGCGCTGCACCTGGGGGGCGGGGCGCATCGACGATCCTCCCCGGGTGTCAGCCCCCCTAGGAACGCCACTGCCCTGTATTGAGTCGGTTTAATCTGTGAGAGAGGAGGAAGCATGTAAAGCCCTTTTGGAATGATCATAGTCTACAGGCAGGGTCATATCTCTTCAAATTGTTATCAAAGTAGCCAAGAGTTCTTCTATGAACTCATTTGTGCACCAAACAGGCCATCTTAAAGTATAACCAGGAGACAATGTACAGACAACGTACAGTTATCAAATTTGAAGTTATAAGATCCTAGCATCTCAAGCCAGTAAGAAGATGAGCTACAGAAGCATGGTACAAAGTTAAAGCATTAGTTAATAGCCCCTTAATATGAAATAATTACCCAAAACCCTTTGTAAATGAAAAAACCAATAGCAAATCATTCCAGAATGTACTGGCAACTAGGTTGCAATGTAATCTTACTCAGAATTTGAAGCAAGGAGTCCTAAAAAGATTGCAATACATGTACTGATTTGTGTGCCTGATTACTGACCTCAAATACAATGGGCCATCACAAAATAGAGACTGAATAATCAAACAAAATCTTAATTTGAGTCTCCACTTTGTTTATTGTCTCTTGGAAAAATAATATCTGCAAAAATGTGCACCCTGGTATTTCTATGAGTAATCTTTCCCTTGAAACTATATGTGTATGTCTGAAAATGTCATCTACTCTCTCTAATCAAAACACATCCCTGGACACACCTCCAGGCAGTGCAAGGAAAATTGCTTACATTTTTAACATTATGCAGAATTTTACCCACAACGAAACAGTTGAAAAATTTCAGTTACTTCTCTAAGTAAATCGTTTTACATTTAAAAATAGTTTTAAAGCCCTCCTAAGTAGGGACAAAATGTTCTTCTTCAAATTGAAGGGACCAACTTTAAAGATTGCAAAGTAATGGGGTTGTCTATTTGAGGGGCAATTAGTTTAAGAAAAACAGAAAGTATGGAACTCTTTTACTAAGTTACGCTAAGAAATGGGTTGTGTATGCCCTTATGTGAACTTTTCCCATGCACTAAGCCCATTTCTAGTGTGTCTGTCTATTTGCTTTGGGGTCTTTTTACTAAGGTGTGCTGAAAAATGGCCTGCGGTAGTGTAGAATTATTTTTTAAGTCACCTACAAAAAATACCTTTTTTTTGCCGAAAACGGCCGTGCGACAAAATGAAAATTGCCGCTTGTCCATTTTGGGTCTGAGACCTTATCACAAGCTATTGATCTAGCAGTAAGATCTCACACGGTAACAGAGCAGTAATGGTCTGCGCATGTCAAATGCCACTTGACGTGCGTAGCTACCACGCGCCAGAAAATAAAAAATATTTTTCAGACGCACGCCAAAATTGAAATTACTGCAAGGGCCATGCGGTAACCGGGTGGTAACTCCAATTTGGTGTGCATTGGGCACGTGTCGGTGCCTCACGCGGCTTAGTAAAAGGGCCCCTTTATTTCTGGCCATGCACTAATGTTAGTTTTAGCATACATACACTGAAAAAAAAATAATGGCATGGGAGCACCTACCACCTCCTATTTAGAAGATGCTAAAGTCTATCACATTCGCATAGTGGCAAAGATTAGTGTATCCATGCCCATTTTGTACCCGTCCAAGAAAACACAAGGGCAGACGGTCTTCAAGCTCCAAGATGTAAAATATATACAAAGCAGATCGTTGAAAAAACCAAAATATATTTTATTGATGAAAACCAATTAAATATGTATACAATGGCCCGACACAGGCCGTGTTTCGCCCAACTGGGCTGCTTACAGTCGTTTTCCTTGTTATCATCATTATATTTCAATAGTGAAGGATTATTGTGTAGCCCCTGAAGCAGCCCAGTTGGGCGAAACACGGCCTGTGACGGGCTATTGTATACATATTTTAATTGGTTTTCATCAATAAAATATATTTTGTTTTTTCAGTGATCTGCTTTGTATATATTTTCCATTCTGTACCCGTGACATGCCCTCTCCAAAAAAATAAGAAAAAAAATACCATGTGCTTACCCCTGAATTCTGGCACATAAGAACATAAGAGTTGCCAAACTAGGAGAAACCAAAGGTCTATCAAGCCCATTAACCTGTTTCCAACAGTGGCCAATCCAGGACACAAATACCTGTAAATGTCCCAGAATAGTAAAACAGATTTTATGCTGCTTAGCCTAGAAATAAGAAGTGGATTTTCCCCAAGTCATTCTTAATATTGGCTTCTGAATTTTTATTTTAGGAAATAATCCAACTCTTTTTAAACCCTGCCAAGCTAACTGCTTTCACCACATTCTCTGGCAACAAATTCCAGAGTTCAATTGCACGTTGCACGTTAAGTGAAAAAATATTTTCTCCAATTTGTTTTAAATTTACCACTTAATATCTTCATTGCATTTCCCCCTATAAATGATACAAAAAATTGCGTGCGCAAATTTGGGCACATACACAATTTGCATGTGCAATTTAATTGAATAACAAGCCAATTAGCACTGATAATTGGGTTCTAACATGAATTATCATTCTAATTGGAATCAATTAAAAGTTACATGTGCATATTTACATGCTGCTCCAAAAGTGGGCATGACCATGGGAGTGTCATGGGCAGATCAGGGATGCTCCTGTAATTTATGCACAGTGTTATACAATAAGGGGGATCTGAGCCTAATTTAGGCATGAGGATTTACACCAGGGTTTAGTTGGTGTAAATGGTCGCACCTAACTTTAGTGCTATTGTATAAGCAGTGCATAACTTTGAGTGCTGTTTATAGAATATCACTTAGGGCCTCTTTTACCAAGCTGTGGCTAAAGGTGGCCGGCACTGGCATCATCATGTGTTTTACACACACGCCGAGGCCCCCTTTTACTGCAGCTGGTAAAAGGGAAGTCTCACCTTCCTGCAGGAAATGGCTGTGCTTTACTTGCCGTGTGGCCATTTCAGGGGATAGTCCTTACTACCACCCATTGAGGTGGTGGTAAGTGCTCCTGCGTTAACCCAACGGTATCCGGGCAGCTCGCAGCACGGTTTGATTACTGCCAGGTACACTCTGGAGCTACAAAAATAAATTTGTGTAGCGCTGGAAATGATGGCATGTTGGGGGTGGGAAGTACCGCCAGGCTGCTGCGGTAGCCCGGCGGTACTTCCTGTATAGTCAATAGTAAGCCTGCATTGGGCTTCCCTCCGCTTAGTAAAAGGAGCCCTTAGTGCATTTTAAGTCAGTGCCAATTTTTCAGTGCCATTTATGGAATTCAGTCCTTAGCATGCACAGATGGCAAAACTGGCGTAGAACACTTTAGTGTGTCCTGGGTTAGGTCATTTTTGCTGTGTTAGGCACATGTTAACACCTAACACAGCTCAGTAAAAGGCCTCTTTTGCAGCTTTCTTACTGACTTGTTCAGCATTTCCTAGAACAGATAAATGAAATGGAAGCAAAAAAATAAATATATAAATACATAAAAACAATGAATAAACACAAAATTGAAAAAAATGTGCAATCATAACAAATAGAGATACAGTTATCTCAGAATGTCCATTACATATTAAAATCTAAACTATAAAATATACAAGGAATATATGGGTGTCTCTAGCATTAGCATGCACTAAAAACGCTAGCACACCTTAGTAAAAGATACCTTTTATTTCCAATTTTTGGACATTTTTTGGTTAATTTCAAACCTTTAGTTAATAACATTTGTTTAACCTACTTTAGAACTTTTTAACATGTGGAATGAAAGCACATTCACATATCAGTTTTTACATAGTTCTCAAGCATGATTACAGACCAAAACTTTAAGCATTTCATAGCCCTGGAGAGGGATTTTCAGGAAGCTGCATTTGAGTTCAAAGAAAATGTGTGAACAGTAAGTACATCCATATCATCAATGACCATGGAAAAAGAGTAGTGGTATCTAGAAAAAAAAAAGCAAGTATTTTTTTCCAAGATCACAAAGTGTATATGTGAAGGGAGGGGCAGGAGAGATATAGAAAGACAAGCAGAGTGATCAATATCTTGTGAAACCGCCCAGAGGTAGTTAAATTCTGGAGAACTGTACAGAAATGAATTCATCATATTACAGATAACACTTTACCTTGGGGTGCAAAGCTATTTCTTTTCTGGATGAGGGATTTAATCAATCTGATAAATTGGTTATCTAATGTTCAGTAGTGACTCATTGCAAGATAGCAGCAACCTGGATGAGAACATCTGTCCAGAGGTTCAATAGTGCTATGAGATGCTTTCAATGTCTACTTAGTGGAGAAGTTGACTGCTATCCACAAACATGGATAAGATCAGTTTTGTTGAATTTCAAAACCAGTTACAGATTACATAGGTTAATATGATACCATTATTTTTTGTAATAAAAGGTGTGCCAATTCAAGTGGAATTAGCATGTGCCTCTTCCCTTTCTGACAGTTTTACATCTAATGAGCTAGATTCTATATTTTTTTCTTTATTTAGATTTTGCTCACACCTTTTTCAGTGGTAGTGCAAGGTGAGTTACATTCAGGTACATTGGGTATTTCTTTGTCCCTGGAGGGCTCTCAATTTAAGTTTATACCTATGGCAATGGGGAGGGTTAAGTGACTTGCCCAAGGTCACATGGAGCAGCAGTGGGATTTGAACCAGCCATCTTGGGATGTCAAGACCTGTGCTCTAACCACTAGGCCACTCCTCCACTTGTTGCTTGATAATTCTGCACAGAAAAAAAATATGCTTAAATTTCCCCATGGAGTGGAGGAGTAGCCTAGTGGTTAGAACACCAGTCTTGACATCCAAAGGTGCCTGGTTCAATTTCTAATGCTGCTTCTTGTGATCTTGGACAAGTCACTTAATCCTCCATTGCCTCAGGTACAAACATAGGGGGTCTTTTACAAAATGACAGTATGCCCAATGTGGGCTTACCGCAGCAACCCAGCAATAGTTCCCACCCCCAGCATGCACCCATTCCACCACTACAAATATATTGTTTACCCAGTGACAATCAGGCAGTGCCGTGAGCTGTCCAGCTACCACCGGGTTAGCGCAGGATCCCTTACAGCCACCTCAATGGGTGGCGGTAAGTGCTTCCCCCAAAATGGCCACATGGCAAGTGCTTCATAAATGAAGCATTAGATACTTAATGCTGTTTAGTAAAAGGGTCCCTTACACCAGTATTTATTTAGTTCCACAATATACTGCCATCCTCTCAGTTTCTATATAGTACGCCTAGAGATTCGTGCTGAAATCCAAACATATTCTGTAATAACAGACATAATTTAATTGGCTTAACAAGCCAACCAGCATTGTTAACAGCACTTAACAAGCAATAATGAGCACTAATTGGCAATAATTAGAATTTAAGCACACAACTCCCTAAGCGTATTCTGTAAGGCGCTGCACCTAAATCTCTCCATGTTCAAGTGTGAAGCGCTGCGTATGTCCGGTAGCGCTATAGAAATAAGTAGTAGTAGTAGTTAATGTGTGCAGGCAAAAAGGGGCATGGTTATAGGTGGGGAAATGGGAGTTTCAAGGGCATTCCAACATTTACATGCACTATTATAGAATATGGCCCTCTGTGCCTAAATCTACACGCTGGGATTTACACCACATTTCCGTTGATGTAAATGGAAGCATGTAGTTTTAGGCACTAGGATATTAACTAAGCGTATTTTATTTATCACACTTAAATCTAAGTGCAGTTTATAGAATACACTTAGGCGGAAATGTTTTCCATATGGATTTTATAGGCACCATATATAGAATTTCTCTCCATATGGCCCGAGCTAGGCTTCAGTGCAGTTCACAAAATTAAAATAAGGGGAGGGAATGATAAGAAGGAGGGGAGAGAAAGAAAGAAGGACAAAAGACAGAGGAATTGGCAGTTCTGCCAAAGGATTGAGTAAAAAGGCGAGATTTGAGTCATTTCTTGAAAACAGGAAGGGTAGATTGGTTCCTGATGTAGAGCAGGAGCTCATTCCATAATTTGGGACCAAGATAATGGAAGGCAGTAGGAAAGAGATCATGTGGAGTTCTGATCATGACGGTAGTAAAAGAAGGTTGTGATCAGTAGAGCGAAGGAAATGGAGAAGTGTGTAGGAGGAGATGAGGAGCTTCTTGAGATAAGTGGGAGCGGATGGTAGAAGTGATTTATTCACCATAGTGAGAAGTTTGAATGTGACACATGCTGTGACAGGAAGCCAGTGTTCAGACCTAAGAAGAGGGGTGAAGTGGTCAAACTTTTTATGTACCTCAATTGTATCAATAATCTGAACTTCTCATTCCGTTAATGGCGATCACCATTGCAGCATAATGTAAGCCACATTGAGCCTGCAAATAGGTGGGAAAATGTGGGATACAAATGCAGCAAATAAATAAATAAATAAAACTGCGAAAGGATAAAGGGGGAGGGGAAGTAGAAACCTCCCTATAAACTGTGCATTTAGGGCCCTGTTTACTACTACTATTACTCAACATTTCTAAAGCGCTACCAGACTTACGTGGTGCTGTACAGTCAAACATGAAGAGAGACAGTCCCTGCTCAAAAGAGCTTACAATCTAAAGGACATAACAACAGAGACAATCAAATTAGGACAGCATAGTACATCTGTTTACTAAGCTGTGTTGTAGGCACGCTAACCTTTTAGCTAAAAATTAGTGCACACTAATGATAGAGACACTCATTATTTTCCTAGAGGTGTCTCTACCATTAGTGCATGCTAAAAGGTTTGCGTGCCTACAGCGCGGCTTAGTAAACAGGACCCTAAGATTTTTCTACTTCATGGTAACCGACCCAGCTTAAAATCATTTCCTCAGTACTTTTGCTTTTTCATTTGCTTTCTTTTTTATATCAGAAAAAGAAGTTAAAATGTGTAGCTATTTTCTCAATTTTAAGTACAGTAATATTTTGTTGGCATTGAATAATTGTATGGCAGTTTAGTAGCTTGGTGAGATATAATGGGGAGTATAAAATCCGAGTAATCTGTTCATCAAAAGACAAAGCTTGAAGTGCTAATAATAATGTGACTAAGGTTGCCTGCTTTAGGCATTTTCATTCTGTATCTGCCAGTAAAAGATCTCCAGAATTTTAATAATCCACTGCAAATGTGTCATATTTTCCCAAGGATTTTACTCATTTAAACCAATGTTCGTCACAATCCTTAAAATAACGGTGCACTTTAAAAGAATGATGCAGCATTCCTGCTTTGTTAGACATGCAGTTTAATGATAATCAGAATTTGTAGATGACCTTACTCACAGCTCATAAAAGGCAATTTTATGAACTATGTTCATTTGTAAAATGTTGATTTATATGCTTAAATCCTCTTTTTTAAAAATAGGTCACACATAAAAGGGCATGCAGTACAAGCCATCATGTACTTGTACTGTAGGCATGCTCAGGGTCAAAGCTTGGAAGAAGTTGCAATTTACATATGTTACTTTATATAATATGCGTGATGTCATGAATTGTCAACTGGATATCGCACTGAGATTTCCATATGGAAATCAAAGTACATTCTATAACAATGCACAAAAGTTACTTAACAAGCTAATCAGTGTTGTTAGTTGGATGTCAACAAGCAATTATCAGCACTAATTGTCATTAATTAAGATTCATACACACAGCTTGCTAAGTGTATTCTGTAACATGGTGTGCCTAAACTCTAAGTTGCATAGTTGAAAAGGGGGTATGAGCATTTCTACAATATGTGTATTATTATAGAATACACCTGCTCTCCCCCAAATTCTATTTAGCACACCTATTTATTTATTTATTTGCATTTTGCTCACACCTTTTTCAGTAGTGGCTCAAGGTGAGTTACATTCAGATACACTGGATATTTCTCTGTCCCAGGAGGGCTCACAATCTATGTTTGTACCTGAGGCAATGGAGGGTTAAGTGACTTGCCCAAGACCACAAGGAGCAGCAGTGGGATTTGAACTGGCCACCTCTAACCACTAGGCTACTCCTCCACTAGCAGCATTCCATATAGAAGCCTGCCCTTGCAGATCAGCAACGTGGCCACGCAGGCTTCTGTGTGAGTCTGACATCCTGCACATACGTGCAGGACGTCAGACTCACAGAAACAGAAGCCTGCGCGGCCGCGTTGCTGATCTGCAAGGGCAGGCTTCTACATGGAATGTTGCTAGTGGAATAGCAACATTCATTCCATGTAGAATCTCACCTAGTAGCAACATTCCAGAATCTCCAATAGTAGCAACAGCAACATTCCATGTAGAATCTCAAATAGTGCCAACATTCCATGTAGAATCTCAAATATTTATTTAGATTTTGCTCACACCTTTTTCAGTAGTAGCTCAAGGTGAGTTACATTCAGGTAGTTTGGATATTTCTCTGTCCCAGGAGGGCTCAGAATCTAAGTTTGTACCTGAGGCAATGGAGGGTTAAGTGACTTGCCCAAGACCACAAGAAGCAGTAGTGGGATTTGAACTGGCCACCTCTGGATTGCAAGACTGGTGCTCTAACCACTAGGCCACTCCTCAACACCTAGTGTTCTGTGCTGAAATCCAAGTGTATTCTGTAACAACGTATGTAACTTAATTGGTGTAATAAGCCAATCAGTGTTGTTAACAGCACTTAACAAGCAATAACGAGCAATAATTGGTAATAATTAGAATTTATGTACACAACTCCCTAAGCATATTCTGTAATGCACTGTACCTACATTTTGATGTGTGCAGGCAAAAAGGTGCGTGGTTATGGCTGGAGAAATATAGGCATTTTGTGGGCGTTCCAAAATGTTTGCACTTTGTTATAGAATATGACCCTCTGTGCCTATATCTATGTGCTGGGATTTATACCATATTTTCATTGGTGTAGATGGATGAGCATAAGTTTAGGCACTAGGATATCAACTAAGCATGTTCTATATACTGTGCCTAAATCTAGGCACCACTTAACACACTTGGGCAGCAATGTTTTCCATGCAGATTTTCTAGGTGCCATATATAGAATCTGGCCCTCTGTGACTAATTTAGGAGTCATTTTTACCAAACTGCGGGATAAGAGCCTTGCACTAGCAACGGGGGCCAAATCTCATACGCATCATGGCCCTTTTTACCGCAGTGGGTAAAAAAAGCCTCCAGCACCCATGGCCATGCAGTGAGAGAACTCTTTATCGCATGGCCCTGTGTAAGAGAGACCTTACCGCCACCCATTAAGGTGGCGATAAGGGCTCCCGCGCTAACCCGGCAGTAACCGGGCAGTGCTCGGTGATGGCCGATTACCACCATGTTAGCACTGAGCAAGCCATTTCCAGGGGTTTTCTTTTTCCCCCTGGAAATGGCACACGCTCGGTGCAAAACTACCGCTGGCAGCCGTGTTGAGCCGGCAGTAGTCCTGGAAGATCGAGTGGAAAGCCCGCATTGGGCTTATCGCCGCTCTGTAAAAGGGCCCCTTAGGCATTGGTATTTATGCCAAGTAAAATGTGGCCTAAATGGATATGACTAAATTTGGTCGCATGAAGAGTCACTCAGCATATTCTATACACTAAGCAGATCTTTAAGCCGATTCTATAAAATGTAGGCATATTTTAGAGAATACCCCTAGGCATATTTCTTTTCCATGTGGATTCTTCCAGGCGCTATATATGGAATCTAGCCCTGTATGTGCATACATTTACACCTGCTTTTCAGTCTCCCCTAATTCTATAACTGCATGCACAGTTATGCAAGCAATTGCACACATAATTAACTTAATTATTTGATTAGTCTTTAATAGGAGCCTATGTTATTAACTATCAATATTTAGTCTTAACTAGCACTAATTGCACTGATTTGCAGTTATGTATGTTATGTGCATTGCTTGTGGCTTGCTTGCTAGGCAGTAGAACATCTGACTTTAAAGCACTTTGTTTTGTATTTTGGAAAATCCGCATTGCCCCCAAGTAGTGAAATTCATTGGTCAGACCTAAAGCGACCCCTGAGGAAGGTGGTCACTTCGGTTGCCTCTTTACTACATTGTGGATTACCATTTTGTTTTTTACAAATAAACTTTTGAGAAGATCTTACCTCTAGTGTGCCTGTGTCCCTTGGAACTGTCCTTTTCTTCCACTTTTGGTTCGTTCTTTGACTCTTTTATGAAAGTTGTGCTGAATCATCTTTATGCCAAATTAAATGTGGCCTAAATGGATTCAACCAAATTTGGTCACATGGAGGGACCCTTGGCGTATTCTGTATACTATGCGGAAATTTAAGCTGATTCTATAAAATGTAGGTGTACTTTAGAGACTATGCCTTGGCATATTATTTTTACCACACAGAGTTTTCAGGCACCATATATAGAATCTAGCTTTTAGCGTGCAGGAAGCACCCATATAAGGGCATTCTAGGCCCATTTACTAGTTCAGCTTAGTAAAAAAGCCCCATAGTAGCATACGGCCCTGTTTACTAAGCCGCACTAGAGGCACGCTAGCGTTTTTAGCATGCGCTAAGCATTAGCACACGCTAATGGTATAGATGCCCATAATATTCCTATGGGCATCTACATGGTTAGCGTGTCCTAATAATGCTAGCACACTTAAGTAAACAGGGCCCATAATAGCTGATGGTAAACAAAGGCTAGCATGGTCCATCTATTCTGCCCAACGAGGTGGCTAGAGTTGTCCCTGTTGCTGTGTGCAAAATATGCAGGTTACCTCCTTTATGTAATTTGTTTCGCATTGATCACATCCACTGTTCCCTCAAACCTGAATGGGAGTCCTCCACCTACAGTCCTGCCAGTGGGAAGTGCTGTTTCACTATCACATTTTCAATAGTGAGGGACAGGCAAGCTCTTCAGGACTCTAGGGAACCTGCCTGACCCTAGCAATTGAAAACTACTACTACTACTTAACATTTCTAAAGCGCTATTAGGGTTACGCAGCGCTGTACAATTTAACATAGAGGGACAGTCCCTGCTCAAAGAGCTTACACAATATTAAAGAACCACCATCCATAGGCAGCAATGCAGTTGGAGGACACCTACTCAGTGGCGTTCCCAGGGTGGCTCACACCCGGGGCGGATCGCCAATGCGCCCCCCCCCACCCCGGGCAAAAGGACACCCCCCCTGGGTGCAGCGCGACCCCCCACCCCGGTGAAAGGCCACCTCCCCCCAGCGAAAGGACACACCTCCCCCCAGTGAAAGGACACCCCCCCCGGGTGCATTTTTACCTGCTGGGGGGGTGACGCGCGCCTGTCTGCTTTGCTCGTTCCATGCTCCCTCTGCCCCGGAACATGAAGTAACCTGTTCCGGGGCAGAGGGAGCACGGAAAGAGTGGAGCAGACAGGCGCGCGGCACCCCCCCCAGCGGCGTGCACCCGGGGCGAACCGCCCCCACCGCCCCCCTTGCTATGCCACTGCACCTACTCAGTTTAGAGGGAACAGTGATCCCCATCTCCTTGCTAGAAAGGGATCATCTGTGTTTATCCCATACCCTTTTTGAATTTGTTTTAAATTTACCCTCTTAAAGCCCAAGAATCTCCATTAACTCTTACAATTCATTTGCTCAAGTCCCAGCCACTATGAAAGTTCCCCAAATGCATACATTTGGCCAGCATTTAAAGTCAGATATAAAGTGATCTGGCTGATGGATATAGGGATATATTTATTCTTACCCCTTACCCTTATGTGAATGCAATCCTGTTAATGGTGGATCATAATATTAAATGTTCTTTTATTCCACAGACCCATGGAAAACTGCTCATCTCCACCCATTGTTACAAGGTTAAAGCAATAGAAATGGGCTATAAACTTTTCATATCTCAATCAAATCGCCGATAAGACTAACAGTTTCTTAAATCCAATATATTCATTTTGAAAGAACTATCCAAATGTAAATTTTTCCAAAACATAAATCTCTGTGAACTCTGGGAAAAAAAAGCATCAGATGAGAAATGCTTATGGAATACAAAGGCAAATTATTTTCTGAGCTGGTACCTATGTTGTACTGTATCAATTTTCAGTGATAAATGTTCTGTGAAGGAAAGCTAAAACTATCTAATATGCCTCCCTTTTATAGGATGGATATAATGAACTCTTGAATTAATATCATCACAGGAAGGACTAGTGTCACAAAACTATTAAATGAAAATTTCAATTAAATACTGAATAATGAGGCCTAGATTTCTCTAGCAAGGTAAAGCGTTGTAGTCAGTGAAGAAGAATATTCAATTGCAAAAGTCATTTCACAGAAAATGTTTTGATATATTTCACTTTGGATAAAACTCAACGAGTAGAGATTAACATTTTCTTCACATGAGCTATATTACGCAGAAGCTAAAATAATAATAATAATTTAATTATTGGTAACCTATCATAGCTAAGAAAAATCACAGGGCCTCTTACAATAACGCACTGACACTAAAAAAAAATACAAATGACACATTAATAAAATAAATAAAATGCAAGTAATTTTAAACAGCACCAATGGTCACAATACCAAAAATACATTATATGAAACTCAAAAATTGATAAACAAAATAGGTAGAGGCAAAACACACAGAAAAAAGATAGACTTAGGATCCTATTTACTAAAATGCGCTAAGCAGTTAGCACATGTGCATGAGCATGGTCACTGTTAGCACTCATGCTAGGGTCCACATTGGGGGTCAGCACCCAAGAAAAAGATCTAGTATATAATACGCTGAAATCTTCTGCTCACTGTGCAGCGGTAGCCCAAAAAGCAAACAGGATGCTAGGAATTATTAGGAAAGGGATGGTGAATAAGACTGAAATACTATAATGCCTCTGTATCGCTCCATGGTGCAACCGCACCTTGAGTATTGCATTCAGTTCTGGTCACTCTATCTCAAAACAAGATATAGCAGAATTAGAAAAGGTTCAATGAAAAGTGACCAAAATGATAAAAGGGATGGAACTCCTCACATATGAGGAAAGGCTAAAGAGGTTAGGACTCTTCAGCTTGGAATAGAGATGGATGATGAGAGGTATAACTGAGTTCTACAAAATCCTGGTACAATGAGTAGAAGTGAATCAATTTTTTACTTGTTCCAAAAGTACAAAGACTAGGGGACACTCAAGGAAGTTACATGGAAATGCTTTTAAAACAAATAGGAGGAAATGTTTATTAACTCAATGAAAAGTTAAGCTCTGGAACTCTTTACCGGATAATGTATTAATAGCGGTTAGCATATCTGGGTTTTACAATGGTTTGGACAAGTTCCTGGAGGAAAAGTCTATAGTCTATTGAGACAGACATGGGGAAGCTACTGCTTGCCCTGGGATTGGTAGCATGGGTTTCTGCCAGGTACTAGTGACCTGGCTTGGTCACTGTTGGAAACATGATACTGGGCTAGACAGACCATTGGTCTGACCCAGTATGGCTATTCTTATGTCCTTGTGTTCTTAAGTCCCCCTTTTACTAAGGTGCGCTCACGTTTTTAGTGCACACTAAAATTGGGCGTGTGCTAAACGTTAGAGACGCCAATGCATTCCTATGGGCGTCTCTAACATTTAGCACGTGCCCAATTTTAACACATTCTAAAAATGTGAGCGCGCCTTAGCAAAAGACCCCCTTAATCACCAAATTAAACTCTGAGTAAACAAAAGGGAAAAGACAAGGGAGGAGACTACTACCAGACAAGTACTACTTCAAAAATTTCGGCCCAAACTCTACTATGTCGTCTATAAAACCAATACCAAAAAATAATAGAGATGAACTGGAGAGTTGGTCAAGACAGGCGTGATCAGGGAAAGTCTCATACAGTCACTAGGGTGATTCTGAACACCAATGTAGGTGAACCCAAATTACGTGACACTTATAATCATAGACTAACCCCCTCCTTCCAGAATCTGTTATGGAATTTTTTAATTAATTTGGTTATTTACTGGAGAAGTGATCTTCAGCACGTTTGTCTGTACTCTCTTTGAGTCATAACTGGAGGGTGATACGGCAATACAATCTTAGATTCTAAGGTCACACTTATCTGTGATGGCGCTGGTCTGCCAGTATAGCCTATAGTCCTGCACGGGTATTCCTAACAGGTGCCTGTTTCGCTACACACCGCTTTATCAAGGGATACTAGTGCCCAGGATCATGTGTCGGCTTTGCTTTGGACAGTCTGTCAGCTTCGGCTTTATTTCAGCTTCTTTTCAGGTTTAACTCGAGAATTGCTGCCAAAGCTAAATACTATTACTTATAGTTGAGAATAGCTATACTGTAAGTTATATGCATTTGGAATATGAATGCTGGATATTGCATGAAAAATAGGTTTGAAAAAATTGAGAATAATAGGGTAGATATATGAGGAAGTACACAGCGCCATAATTGTATGGGACGCTGTGCCCAAATGGGAAATGCTGTTGAGTAGTCTGATTATCCCCGGTGTCTTCAAAAAATTAAAAAAAAACACTTCAAAAATGTTATAAAATGTAAGAAGTAGATTGGAAGATATGAAGATTGTGTGAGTTCTGGACTGGTAAACTCATAAATGTTGGCTATTTGGGACAGTAGTTAAACACAAATAGTAAATATATGTGCATCAGTTTCCAAAAATGTATCATATCCTTTTCCAGCTGAGTGTCTTCCAGAAGAAAGTTCCATAAAACTGGTAACATAGGGGCTCTTTTAGAAAGGCGCACTGAAAAATGGCCTGCGGTAGTATAGATACGTGTTTTGGGTGCGTGCAGAATCATTTTTCAGCACACCTGTAAAAAATGCCTTTTAAAAATTGTTGCCGAAAACGGGACGTGCACCAAAATGAAAATTGCCGCATATCCATTTTGGGTCTGAGACCTTACCGCCAGCCGTTGACCTAATGGTAACCAGGCAGTAATGACCTACGTGCGTCAAATGCCACTTGGCATGCGCCCAATACGCACATCCAAAATATTTTTTGGATGGGCATGTCGAACACTCGCCAAAAATGAAATTACCTCAAGACCCACATGGTAGCCAGGCGGTAACTCCATTTTGGTGCACGTTGGGTGCGCGTAGACGCTTATGCGGCTTAGTAAAAGAGCCCCATGATGGAGAGCATCCTAAATGGAAGGACTGGACAGAGTACTACCAGGACCCTCAAGAAACTGAAATGAATTGCTCATGTCAGGACATATTATGAGATCACAGATGTTAGATACCCCAAGTCTTGTCATGCAATGACTTAAACATTAGCATCAAGATCTTAAACTGAATGTGTCAAGACTACTGGCAGCCAGTGGAGAGCCCTCAAGCTTGGAGTAATGTGATCAAAACATCAGATGCCTCTAAGGAAGCATGCAGCTGCATTTTGAACAACCTGAAGTGCTCTTAAAGAGGCAGGCAATCCCACAGGTACCAAATTACAGTGGTCAAGGGATGAGACTGCAGGTGCCTGAAGCACTAATTTAAAATTATCCAAAGTACAAAATCACTTCAAATTTACACAAAATGTGCAACTGTGGACTGTTCCTTGAAGTTTTTAACCCAGTCCTCAAGGCACACAAGATTTTCAGGATATCTCTATTGAATTCAATGATAATTTAATTCAATGAATAATTTGAGTCATCGCAAAGGCAGTCTTAGCAACCAAAAATTCCTCACAATAAACTGTTGATTTAATATACTTTATTTTTGCTTACAAAAATTTTTTAATAATTATTGAAACATATTATTTAAAAAATACATAAAAAGTACACAATATATTCCCATATCACCCCTCAGAATAAACACAATATTAAACACCATATCAACTGCATTCCCAGTTAATTTGTGATGGATCCAACTGTTGTACTTATCTTACATGGGACACCATAGGGTGATCACTGTTAATTACCTCTATTACCAGGTGCAGAATTTTAAATTGTCCTTCTTGATGTACAAATCCTCACTGGAACACCAAAATGATTTTCCATTAAGTTTGTCAAGTTCAGTTTTAGATCTTTTCAAACCCTTAGAAATCCTTGAATAATCACCAAACTGGCTTAATACTTAAATCCCTTGGATACAAAAATGCTAGAAAGGACTTGGAGTAAAAATCAATGATGATCAATAAATCTAATCTCAATCCTTTCCAAGAACCTCCAGGTCTTTATACATGCACAAACCATGACTCCTTCCAATTCTAATGACTAAGGATTCTTTATTGCAACCTTTTATCATTCAACAGTCCAATAAGTAATTATAAATTGTAAATTTGCTCTGGAATATAACCTCCTTCTATGATAGCTTTAACTTTGGTGGATAACCATCAGCCGCCTGATTGTTAGCATTTAATGCTATGTTTTAAGCCTCCTAAACTTTACCAGTACTACCTTTCATCATTTAAGAAAAACCTAAGTTTGAGACTAGCTCACATCTGAAACATATGAAAAATCTGGGGTCCAAGCTCTGACCATGTTGTAATCAATCCTGAATAATATCGAGCCATGTTATAATGGGTCTATGGTGTATATAGTGATCTTTATCAACACTATCTCTATCTGTCTCCAGAAATATGGGGCAGGACTACCAGCTCATACCATAACTATTTGATTCAACAAAATTCTACAAATATTATTCCAATTCTCTACCAACTCCTGTATCTCTGAGGATGACATATTCACATCAACCAATAGAGAAGACCAACGTTCCATGCTTCACAGTAGTACCAGAATCATTCTGGATAGTAATGTCTCTAGTAACTTGCTGCACAGTATAGATCACTATAGAGTGGTTTAGCCACAGAACTGGTACCACACTTGAAATGGAAAAATCATTCCGTCTCAAAAGTAACTGGCCACCAAAATATGAGGTCCAAGCTACGGCCTAATTTATGACTCAGATAATGAATAATTTGAGTCATCACAAAGGCAGTCTTAGCTATTAAAAATTCCTCATCATATGATATAAGTAGGACAGCATCAATGGGTAAATTAAACTCACCCACCATAATAACAGTATCAAAATATCCCCATCTAGACTTTCAAAAACCCTTAGCCAAAACCTCAGAAGGACAGAAGGACAGTACACTTTACTTTATCTTTTATTAGTCACAAACATTCCCAGACTGAGTTCAGTGCGACTTAGCAATATTCTGTAAACCGCACCAAACTTTAGGCACAGCTTATAAAATAAAGCTTAAGAAAGTTTTTTGGGCACCAGTTTTTTCAGCACAATTTACTGAATCTACCCCTAAGAGCTTAATTCACTTTAGTAAAAGGGCCCCTAAATTATTCAGACAACCAGCTTTGAATATCACCATAATCAGGTTAACTGTGGCAATTTACAGCATTCCTGGATATTCAGCTCTGTTATGCAGCTAGTGACTGGCGCTAAATATCCAGTAATATGTTTAAATGCCACACCGGCCTCCCACTTAGCCATCTATCCCCCCTTCAATCTGTTCAGAACTCTGCTGCACATCTCATATTCCGCCAGAACCGATATACTCATATCACCCCTCTCCTCAGGTCACTTAACTGGCTTCCGATCAGATACCGTATTCAATTCAAGCTTCTCCTTCTTACCTACAAATGCACTCAATCTGCTGCCCCTCACTATCTTTCTACCCTCATCTCCCCTTACGTTCCCGCCCGTAACCTCCGTTCACAGGATAAATCCCTCCTCTCAGTACCCTTCTCCACCACCGCCAACTCCAGGCTCCGCTCATTCTGCCTCGCCTCACCCTATGCTTGGAACAACCTTCCTGAGCCCTTACGCCAAGCCCCCTCCCTGCCCGTCTTCAAGTCTTTGCTTAAAGCCCACCTCTTCAATGCTGCATTCGGCACCTAACCCTTATCGTTCAGTGAATCCAGACTGCCCCAATTTGACTGCCCCTATCGGACCGACCATTCACTTGTCTATTAGATTGTAAGCTCTTTGAGCAGGGACTGTCTCTCTTTGTTAAATTGTACAGCGCTGCATAACCCTAGTAGCGCTCTAGAAATGTTAAGTAGTAGTAGTAGTAGTAGTAGTAGTAGTAATGCAAATGCAGAATGCGGCTTTTAAATGTGGACCCATTATTTTGTTTTTCAACTCTGCAGCAACTTAAACAAATAGTAGAACATTTTGTAACCACCATAATAAAAGTTTATACCGCCACCCAAATAGTAAAAACATACCTACACCTTATCAATCATATCCTATTTGTCTCATTGTTGCTGGTACCTTTAAGGGATACAAAACTGGTTGTAAAGTATTTGTGTCTAGATTGTACTTCAGAAGGAGAGGTAAATTTTAAAGGAACAAAGGTGCTAAACTATGCATTATTTTGCTATGTCTTATTGAAAAATTTCTATAATTAACTTTGGGCGATACTTTAAAATCATTATAATCACCAAACATAATGACAGAAAAACTAATTTGCAATTCACTTACTTCTAAGTTACAACCACACAAGCATGATGTAGAATAGAAAATGTTAGAGCTAGAAAAATTTAGCACTTTCTAAGGAACAGGCTGTATTAACATAACAATAACTTAGTGTTCCTGAGAGGGCCATTAACAGATGAAGGCAGGTAAAAGATTTAGGTAGTAAGAAAATGTTAGTGATAAAAATGGTTCAGTGGCTGTAGTCCAAATTTTTATAGTGGCAGCTTTTTTCTACAGTAACACTTTTTTTTCTCATTGAAAAATGCTACTGAAAATGCTAATTGATAAATAATAAGGTCTCAAAAATAGAAGAACAAATCTATTTCAGTGCCCAGTATAACTCCACCAATTGATCACACAAGATTGGTAAATGCACCAAAGATAGGGCAAAAAGTCTGTGAACAATGGGAAAAATCAGCTTCCACACAAGGAATGAAGCAGTAAGGTTCTCAAAACCCTGTAATTTGGACAAAAAGGCTATGCTCACTAAAGGCTGCATCACCGTATCCGAGGACCAACTCTCCCTTTTAAAGAATGAAATCAACCACCTGAGGTTCAAGAATTGAAAACTGGCTACTCGATTCTTGACAAATCAAAAATGGAGAAAATGCCACCATCTCAACTGGTACACCTTCCAAGTATTAGGTGCAAAAGCATTCCTCAATAGCATCCTGAAGGTTCCAGAAAACTTGTCCACGAGCCGGTTGGCATTTCTGTTGGAACAGCAACTGCAGGTGGGACTAATCCTATAAATATGTCCACTGAAACCAAGAAAAAAAGCATGCCTAGCACACGAAGAGGCATTTAAATATAATCAGTGCAGCACAAACAGATGCAACTATTTCACCACCAAGGAGAAGCATTCAGACTGTCTATTGATCGCCTGAACCATTGCCACTATCTTCTTATTCAGTAGCCTGTTATGCATAATACCGAAGCCACCCACAGTGGGAACAATTCCAGAAAGGCTACATTTGAACACCTGCTCCTGTGTGTCTACCAGGAAGGCCAAGGTTGAGCACACAATGCTCCCCAAAGAAACTACCAAAACTGGAACCATTGGATTCATCTGTAAAAAAAAAAGATCTTCAGATCTACATTAGAAACCACAGGTTGTTGTCATACCTGCACTCCAATGTATTCACAAAGAAATGTATATCACACTGCAGATCCTTCTGCACTGCAAGATTGAACCAAACTACAAATAGCTTTTTATTGAAGCCCTTAGATAGCAAAGCCAGGCATCTAAAAAAAACACTCTACCCATTAATTGCGTAGTAAAGTTAAAATGCCCAACAAGTGATAATTTGTCATGAAAACTCAATTTCACCCTTTTTCAAGTCACCCATCTTACATATTGCAATGCACTGACTTTGTCAGGAGGCAGCGTGGACTCCATCCTGATAAAGTCTAACTCCACTTTGAAGCTAAGCTCCTCCAATTTCTCCTCAGTTAACCGAATCCCCAATGCCTGAGCAACACCTCAAAACCTATCTCTAACTGTTCACATTGCATACTCTGTACTGGGACCCCAAATAAGAAATCATCCAAATAATGAACAATCCCAGTAAACCCCATCATCTGCTCCATGTCCCAATGTATGAAAGTTGAAAAGGCTTCAAACCATGCACTGGAAACTGCACACCCCATAAACATTTGTCAAAATTAGACACACCTTCAGACTGAAACCCAAGTAAGAAGGAGGATCAAGATGCACGAGCAGTCGGAAAACTGCTTTTATATCTGCTTTCACCATCAGCTCAACATGGCTTAACCTGTGCAACTTTTGTCTGATCAAAAGATGCATACTGAACAGACTAGGATCAATGAATCAATTCATACTGTGTCCCTCTGGGTAGGATAAATTATGGATCAAGCAAAATTTGCTAAGATTCTTCTTTGGTACCACACCAAAAGGGAAACCATGAAATTATCAAAGGATGATCATAAAATGTCCCAGAAATACATCCAAGCTGTAACTCCTTTTATAACTTCTCATGCAGAAGGGAAGGATGCACCGAAATTGATGGGACATTACCACACCGATGGGACAAAGGAGGTCTAGCTAACAGCATTCCCAACAGGCTGTCTCTGGGTACTCATCCTGGTTGCTAGAACCCCAGTTGTAGAAGACATCACCCCAATATGTGCCCTTTTTTTTGCTTTCTTCCCTATCCATCTCTCTTTGCCCCACTGACCGTCTAGCATCCTGAGATTCTTCTCTACCACTTTTCCTTTCTATCCCCACCCACCCTGAGTAGCATACCTTTGGCCAGCCCCTATCTGCTTTCTGGGAGCTATGTTTCACCAGAATTTGCACTCTCTAAATATAACTGTCCCTTTGCCCAAAATTACAACTACCCACTACTCTTCCTTGAATTTAAATGCATAGAATTTTTTTAGTCACCCTGATGCCCACACATAACTCTAGAATGCCTGCTCACCAACTATCAAAACAATATCCAGCCCTATGTGGTACAACTCCAAAGTATGTCAAAAAATTAGTGATTCTGCTTAGAGCAATATATAAAGAAACTTATAGAGACATGCTCTAAATAATTATAAATATGCACCTTGTGTATAACAAAAGATTACTTCTTAAGGAATATTAAATAAAGGCCTCATAAGCCAAGGGTACCAACTCAGTGGACACACCTATAATGGCTTTCATCATAGGCCAACCACCACCTCCAAAAAACCTGCAGAGTGAAACCACTGAACCAGTCTGCAGTAAAAAAGGGGGGTGGTATAGTAACAAATCAATTGTTAATAGACACAGGTGATATCTATTAAAGTAACATCTTGTATATATTATCGGAAGAATGATATCAAAACGAGAAAAGAGAAACGAGAGATACTATTGAGGGAAAAACTTTCGGAACAAAATCAAAACCATCAAAAAATGAAGAAGTACTTAGCTTCAATTATAGGGAAAATTAGGTTTGTAACTGTAAGACACCTTTAGTACACATATGGTGACAGGGAGATTTTCAAAAGATCCCATGCAGCATAGTAACGTTCAATCTCTCACGATCAATCTCTCTTTATATCTCTCATCAGTCTCTGTTAGTCTCTCTCAACTCCAAAGTAGCCGTAGAACCTGTTTCAATTAAGATTGACACTGTCCCTTTACAAGGTTCCAGCTCAGTAAATGGTCCCCAGAATGCATCCACCAGAAGGATGCCCTTAGGAATGCTGCCGATGGACCAAATACACCTGCAGCCACATTCTCGTTCACAATGTATGCTTTCCCAGGAATAAGGCAAAACTCACCAAACCACTGCTGCATGATCGAAGGTCCTGCCAAGGCTGCTCTAACGTCAGTGGGTCACAAATTGTCGACAACGCTACCAAAACCACCGCTGGCATAGGTAAGGAATGCTAATGCCTGCATTGAATAGCCACTCCAGAATATCACTTTTACAACTACAGATGTCTCATCTACCTAAATATTGAACTAAAGGGCCCTTTACAAAGGCGCGCTGAAAAATAGCCTACAGTAGTGTAGACACGCGTTTTGGGCGCAGGCAGAATCGTTTTCCAGCGCACCTGTAAAAAATGCCTTTTTCTCTTTTTGCCAAAAATGGACGTGCGGCAAAATGAAAATTGCTGTGCATCCATTTTGGGTCTGAGACCTTACTGCCAGCATTGACCTAGCAGTCTCACGCGGTAACCGGGCATTAATGACCTACGCGCATCAAATGCCACTTGGCACATGCCCAATATGCATGTCCGAAAATAAAAATTATTTTTCGGATGTGTGTTTCTTACACGTTCCAAAAATGAAATTACCGCAAGAGCCACGCAGTAGCCGGGTGGTAACTCCATTTTGGTGTGCGTTGGGTCCGCGCAGACGCTTATGCAGCTTAGTAAAAGACCCCCTAATTTTCCCACAAAATTCCTCCCTCACCTGCCTTCCCCACCCACCCCTTCCCCATTCCAAAATATCTCAGAACCTGCCAAAAACGCTCACAACTACTATCAACAGTCCACCAATAATCTTCTTACCCTTTCGCCTCCAATAACATCATTTCATTCCATAGAACCCCCCCCCCCTCTCCATTCCTCAGCCATTGCTACCTGACTCAAACTTTCCTTATCAACCCTCTCCATCCCTCTCAAACCCCACCCCACCCCCACATTGTCGAAAAGCTCAGATCATTTTAGCCATTGTACCTTCTACTTTCATTTTCTGTGCCTTTTTCTTTTGCACTGGTCTGTAGTACAATAGAAAATCCATCATAATCTCATCCCGCAATTTTTTCTTTTGTCACTGCGGACCAATGTACCTCTTAGCTATGTGGGAGTTCTTCATTTGTGTTCTTACACAAGGTGGGGGTGGCAGGGTACTTCAATAATGCATTTTCAATTGTGAAGGTCAGGGAGTTCTGCAGATGTATATAGTCAAATTGAAAAAGCAATATTGAAGTACCCCCCCCCCCCCCCCCAATCAGGAATGCAGGTGTAAGGCTCTTGCAGATTAGAAAGAACATTGCTGTGAATCCATTGCTGGAATTTCATTGTATTGGGCCTGGTTTTCAGCTGGGCAGTTAAATTTAAAATGAAAAAAAGATTTGTATTAAAGCCTACATCTGCACTAATGCTGCTTTTCAAGCAAAACTTTAACCTCATTTCTAGGGGTGCAATTAATATGTTTAGATTAAGAGAATGTTAATGTGGGCTTTTAAACGTGTGTATATGTTTCATATTTAGGACTTCTTTTACAAAGCCGCACTTCCGATTCTCGGTCGGTGCGGCAAATGAGAGTAAGCCCATTCAGTTCCTACGGGCTTCCTTTCATTTGCCATGCAGGAACTGCTAACACGGCTTTGTAAAAGAAACCCTTAATGCAGTGTTCACAAAGGGCTTTTACTCATCATGAATGCATGGGTTGGCCACTGTTGGAAGCAGGATACTGGGCTACATGGACCATTGCTCTGACCCAATATGGCTATTCGTATGCAATGCAGAGGAGTAAGGGGTCCTTTTACTAAGCCGCGGTAAAATGTGCCCTGTGGTAGTATAGGCGCATGTATTGGGCATGCGCCTGGCCGGTTTTTACCACATCTACCAAAAAAGAGGGGGTTTATAATGGGAAGGAAAAAGCACCTGCACTAAAAATGAAACCAGTGCGTGCCCAAAACCAGCCTAAGCCCTTATCGCCACCCATTGATCTAGCGGTAATGGCTTACATCAGCTGGTGCGTGCCAAGTGCTGATTACTACCGGAACTGGCACTTGTAGGAGGAAATAAATAATTCATCCAGGCATTATGGGAACATGCCAAATCTGAAATTACTGCCAGGAGGGTGCACTGGCCTGGTAGTAGTCTCATTTTGGCACTCATTGCACACGCTTAGAGCCTACCACGGCTTAGTAAAATGACCCCTGAATGCATTCCTCCATCACCTCAATTTATTAATAGTTAAAAAAAAAGATGTGTGCATTCCTGACCCAAATGTGCTTTTGAATATGTTACAGACTATAAGGCTGTCTCTTCTGAGAGAGAGAAAACTGTCTAAACTCAGTTTACCCTTCATCCACTGCTTCTAGACCGGCATCATTGCAGGGCTCTGACCCATGGGGGATGCTGAACTAATGCAAGTAAGGCAGCTCTAAAGCAAAAGCACCAGAGGACACTGCAATGACACTTGGTTTCAAAAGATAGTAACACTCTCTGTACAGTATTTTAAGTCTCTGGTGCCTTATGAGAACCACTAGTGCATGTATGAATGCCTCAGGCATTAAGGTTCTTCTTCTTTGCCCCTGCATACTCATTAGAGACTGGACCTTTGAAATGTAGGTTACAGTGGTGGTGGTGGGCGGGGGGGGGGGGGGGGGGGGGAGAAAGAAAGAAAGAAAAGTGTAGCTGGGATGCACTTAAAAGCAAAGTACTGAAATTCTGCAGTACTGAGAAATTCTTTAATTTCTTTTGTGGTGGAAAATGAAAAATGGCCATGCTTAGACATGCCTACAATGACATTAAAGCAAGCCACCTTGCAGAATGGCAGTAATAGCCTGGGAAGCAAATAGAAAGGTTCAACTTTTGAACTGCACCAACATGTAATGAATAGAGCAATTTAGGGATGTGCATTCAGTTTAGTAGTATCCCTTAAAACCTTTAGTGCATGTTAAATCAATTTACCGCATGCTAACCAACAAATTAGCACGTATTATAAAGTTCATGAAGGGCAATTCTGTAACAAGGTGCCTACAATTAGGCACCTAGAGGGCATGAAGTAGGAACCTATTCTATTAAGGAAAATAAGCACATACTTTCCTTTATAGAGTACCAGTATAACTGGGCATATACTTGGCTAACATTTAGGCACAGGCACTTATGCCAGCCCAAGACTCCACAGGAAAGACAATTTCAAAACAAAAAGAAAAAAAAAACTGCTAGTGCTATACGTTATTGGGATGATGTATTTGTGGAAAACCTCATTCTCTCACACTGTAAAGACTGCAATCTCTTGCAAAAGTGTAATCGTGATGGATGGTATAAGACCTCTAGTGGGAATGGAGGAATAGCCTAACGGTTAGTGCAGCAGGTTGTGAACCTGGGGAACCAGGTTCAATTCCCTCTGCAGCTCCATGTGACCCTGGGCAAGTCACTTAGCCCTCCATTGCCCCAGGTACAATATATAACTTAGATGGGGCAGTGCAAAGTTCCTTTAATAGAAACTGTAAACTGCATAGTTACCTCAGGGATCACTGGTAGTATATCAAGTGCTGAAAAGGATTAAATAAAAATTAGCTGCAAGACACTTCTGTTCAAAATATGCATGCCTTGCAAATAGGCAGGCTATTAAACTGACACCTTAATTCAGTTCAGCACTAAGGATTTAGGGGGGAATTCAAGTTGCAATAAAAGATCACCTTTTACTGCAACTTGATTCACCACCACAATGGTCAACCTGCAGGATCTCAGTACCGCAGATTAATGAATTCCGTTTGAAAAGATTAATGCTGCTTGTGCCACCTCACAGCCAGATGCTCCCAGGCTGGCAGAATAGATTCCTCCCCTGTTTTAAGAGCCCCCCTCGGCATAAGAAAAAAAACCCAGCACAAGAACCCCCCCCCCTCCGGTGATGCTTCCCCAGTCTCCCCACCCCCAAGATTTCAAGTCCTCCACTCATTTAAAGTCCCCCTACAACTGGGCCTTGCCCCTGACTGAAGACCCTTTCGACAACCAATGCCATCAAAAGTAGTCTCTGTGAGACCAGGCCCATGTGGGGGCTGGGGGGAGAGGAGGGCCTGGAATATTGATGGGTGGGGGGTTGGGGGACTTCCACAGAGTAGGTGGGCTGGAATCTTGGGGAGCTTCAACTGAGTGGGAGGCCAGGAATCTTTGGGGGTGGGGTGGGGGGTAGGAGGAGTAGGAGGCCTCGGGGGGCTCAGCTAGGGAGGGTCTTGAGCCAGGGAGAGGACCCTGCTCTGCCAGCTCAGGAGTATTGGGCTGCGGCTTTGCGGCCCAATGCTCCTGGGTGGTGAAATAACCCCAGGGATAAGCTGAGGTTGTTTTACCTTGAATTTAGGACCCTGACACACCTTGCAGTATATCACCGCAAGTCGTGTTATAGTATTTGTATAGTAATGATATAAAGAAAACATGCATTTGCATATTTTGCATCTCACTGCTTAACCCACAGTGATTAAATATTGCCTTGGTATTATTAGTCCGGTGGCATTAGGGCCATTGAAGTCACGTTAAGGCTCAGTTAGTGTGAGTTAAGGCCCTAATGCTGCTTGATAAATTCTCTCTGTAGTGTGTGAACATATCAATGGATTTCTGCTCCTTAACAATGGTTTTGGGAGAAACAGGAACCAAATGTCAGTCCAACAAGTGCAACTACATGTTTTAACAATAATTTTATGCTTCTTTGAAGAGGCTTCCTACCAGCAGTTTAATAGTTGAGGCTGGTACAAGACCTGCAGGAATATCAAGTCTCCAGCTGTGGCCAATGAAGTATGACTACAATATAGAAACTATTTGAAATATGGTTCTTTTGGCCTACGTGTCAAAGTCTGTTTAAGAACTCAGGTCTCACAATTTACTTGGTATTAAAATGTTCTGATATTGCCAGTCTAATCCCAATAAATCAAAAATAATGGTCATGTGGAGGACATTATTTTAAGGCATTAATCTAGGGAAATACTATTGCTATTTAGCTGGGTAGATTTTTCCGGTTGTGCTTTTTAGAAGAACTAAAATTTCACAGAGATTTTCACTCTGTGCATACCTTTACAGTAGTTACCATAAAAAGGGATGCTGGAGAAAGGGGCGTTTGTTAAGGTTGAGAAATTAATTAACACATATGCTATTTTTCCCTCATTCTGCTGCCTGCCAGGGGTGTAGCTAGATCTCAGGTTTTGGGGATCCTGACCCTAAAGTGTGTGTGAGAAGGGGAACACAAAATGTTGCTCCCCCGTCCCGTTGGACCCCACATACCTAGAGCTTTTCTTGGGCTGCCGACGCCACCACAGTGCAAGGCCCCCATCCCTGCACATGCTAAGTTTTCACAAACCTGAGCATACGCTGGAGAGGCCCACCTCTTGCGCATGCTTGGTTTTCATACATACGAGAGAAGTGGGTCTCCCTCGCGCATGCTCAGTTTTACAAAAAAAAAAAAAAAAGCATGTGGGGGGTGCCGGTGTGGCAGCGGCCCAGAAAATACATCAGGCTTTGGTTGGAGGAGGACTTCTTCTGACAGGGCTTGGGCACTCCTGCCAGCCAAAGCAGAAGACGGTACCTCATTTTTGTTGGGGGGCCCGAATCCAAATTGGGGGCCTCCCTGTGGCTATGCCGCTACTTACAGCTAATTTTCAAAGGGATTCTGCCTCTATATACTGTAGCTTCTAGGCTTTAGTAACTGCTCCTAACATCAACTTTAATTTACTTCTCATCTTTTCCTTGTATTCTTTAGTTTTCATATTCTGGTTTACTGGTTGTCCAGCTTTTTTCCATCCTTTTTTTTATAAAGGGGTCCTTTTACTAAGGTGTGCTAAAAAATGGCTTGCAGTAGTGTAGGCACGGGTTTTGGGCACACGTCGATCCATTTTTCAGAGCGCCTGTAAAGAAGGCCTTTTTAAAAGTTTTGCCGAAAATGGGCGTGCGGCAAAATCAAAATTGCTGTGCATCCATTTTGACTCTACAACCTTACCACCAGCCATTGACCTAGCAGTAAAGTCTCACATGTTAACCAGACGGTAATGACCTACGCGCGTCAAATGCCACTTGGCGTGAGTTCAATACACGCGTCCAAAAATAAAAATTATTTTTTGGCCACATGTATCGGACGCATGCCAAAAATGAAATTACCGCAAGAGCCACACAGTAGCCATGTGGCACACGTTGGACACATGTAGACTCTTACGCATCTTAGTAAAAGGGCCCCAATGTGTTAATGTATTAATGCATATTTATGTCTGTGTAAATGAACAATAGTTGCAATGGAGGACTTATGTGTTCATGTAAAATGGGATTCTTGTACATGCAAGTTAATGCCTTATTGTATAGTGTAATATTATTAGCATGCATGAAGGATCCTTAACATGTACATGTGCAATCCCATAAGAACATAAGCGTTGTCATACTAGGACAGACCGAAGGTCCATCAAGTCCAGTATCCTGTTAACAGTGACAAGACCCCAGAACAGTAAAACAGAGTTTATGCTGCTTATCCTAGAAATAGTGGATTTTCTCATGTGCATCTTAATAATGGTGTATGGACTGTAGGGGAGCTGCTGTCTGCTATAGAGAGACTACTGGTGGAGTTGGACCCAGTTGAATGACTACAAGCAATTATCATGTAGTCACTGCAACCACCCGGGTGGCGAAGCTAAGTAGTAAAAATTTATTCTGTGCACTTGCGGCACATTTTGGATATTGTTTCAGTAGTTTTTGGTGTTTCTGACACTAACCCTAGAGAATTTTTTACAGCTAAATCTTTTTTCCTCTGTTTTTTTGGCTTCAGCATTTTTTTCTTCTGATGCAGTTGTTTTCCGCTGAGGTTTGTTTTCAGAGAATTGATGGAAACCAATGATACGTGCCCTCCTTAAGGGTAAACCATCTTTGTATGCTGCCTGGGCTAGTGAGGTTTCTTTTCTTTGACCTGTTATTGATCTGTAATCTCTGGGGTTACCGTTAGATTCCGGAGCAAAATTTTGGTGATATTACTTTATGTTAAGAAATCTTCTGAACAACCAGTAGCAGATGGGTCTGAGGTACCCGTTGACAATTTGAACTTAACACAGACAACAGAAAATGAAACTATTGGAATGTAGACAGCTACTTTGATTGAGGACTTTGTTTTACAACCAGCCTGAGATTGGATTCTGAGGTTGTTTTATTAATTAATTAATTTATTTATTTGTTGCATTTGTATCCCACCTTATCCCACCTCTTTGCAGGCTCATAAGTATTGTTGAATCATAAGGTAAGAGTGTTTCCTGATATTTCCAGGCAAACCCAATGGGGGTGTAAATCTTTCCTGAAGCAGTGTCCGTGTGTTTTGCAATTAGGGGGTACATTTTGACTTAATTACACCTGTGAGTGTGAGAAAGTTGCAGTCAGTAGTAACTGGCAGCATGACCACATTGGCGGGCGCTGCCTGAGTAGCACGTGAGCCCTTTCTGCACATTACTTTTCATATTAGCACATGGCCATTTACTGCCCCATTAAAAAAAAGGCCTATTCCCAACTGCAGTAAAATATGGCCCAGCACGAGCCAATTTCACACATCCAAACTAATGCAAGTCACTTTTTACCGCAGCTTAGTAAAAGGACCCCTTAGTGACTCCTCCTCCACCGGTGCCGGCACCAACAACATCTACTCCATAGAAGTATGTAGCTTAGCTTGGTATTGTCTTCCTGCTTTTTTCTGCTTTTTTTGACTTATTTCTTTGAATTGCGCCTTGTATCCATCTCTTGCTTTTTTTGGACTTGAGATAGAATTATCACTTTATTGATTTCCTTATCTTTATTGTGTTAAAGATATGGAGAGGATTATGTTTTTCTTTTATTTCCGATCTGACGAAGAAGGGCAACCTTCAAAAGCTAATCAAGAAATGTATTAAGTTATGTCCAATAAAAAAGGTATCATCTTATTTTCTTTTCCATATTTTATTTTGTTTGATTTCGATTGATAACCTCATTGTTTAGGAAATTAGGGGCCCCTGGGGCCCTTTTACTAAGCCGTGTAGGCGCCTACACGTGCCCAAAGTATGCCAAATTGGAGTTACCACCTGGTTACCGCGTGGCCCTTACAGTAATTTCAATTTTGTTGTGCATCAGCTACGCGTGTCTGAAAAATATTTTGTATTTTCTGACGTGCGGCAGCTATGCGCATCAAGTGGAATTTGATGGGTGTAGACCATTACCGCCCGGTTACCATGTAAGACCTTACCGTTAGGTCAATGGCTTGCAGTAAGGTCTCAGACCCAAAATGGAAGCACGGCAACTTTTTGCTGCACGTCCATTTTGGCAAAAAAGGCACTTTTTGTAGATGCGCTAAAAAATCATTCTGCGTGCACCCAAAACACATGTCTACACTACCACAGGCCATTTTTCAGTGCACCTTTGTTAAAAGGACCCCCTTTTACTAAGCCACATAAGTGTCTACGTGCGCCCAACATGTGTCAAAAAATGGAGTTACCGCGTGGCTCTTGCGATAATTTCATTTTTGGTGCGTGTCCAATATGCATAGCCAAAAAATAATTTTTATTTTCAGACATGCATATCGAACACGTGCCAAGTGGCATTTGACACGCATATCAGACATGTGCCAAGTGGAGTTTGACGTCCACAGGTCATTACTGCCCAGTTACCATGTGGGACTTTACCGCTAGGTCAATGGCTGGTGGTAAGGCAAAATGGATACGCAACTATTTTGATTTTGTCACATGTCCATTTTTGGCAAAAATTAAAAAGGGCCTTTTTTATAAGTGCGCTGAAAAAATGGATCAGCGTGTGGCCAAAATCCATGCCTACACTACCGCAATCCATTTTTCAGTGCACCTTAGTAAAAGGACCCCCAACCACCCCTGTTTACTAAGCCACCCCTGTTTACTAAGCCACACTAGCAGCTGCCATGCGCTAATACCAACACAGCCATTGGCATTGCTGCGCAGCAGCCGCTAGCATGGCTTAGCAAACAGGGGGGTAAAGTTTGAATATGTTGTATTCTGTAATTTTCCAGTTGTTTTAAATTTGGCTTTTTTTATTGTAATCCACATTGAACCAAGAGGTAATTGCAGAATATAAATATGATTATATGCAATTTGATCTATCATCAGAATTTGATCTTCTATACATACTGGATGAAATAGGTATTTCTGGTAAAGTTTTGAATTGGTTTTGTGGCTTTCTATCTAGAATAAATAAAGTTAAGATGAATAGCACGATATCTGAGGAATGGGATATTCCATCAGGTCTTCTCCGGGATTCATCCCTTTCCCCTATCCCTTTTAATGTATTCATCTTTTCTTTAGGATATGTTCTAGAGAAAGCTGGTTATTTTAGCTTTTATATGTGCAGGTGATATTACAACACTGGTTCCTGTCCAAGGGACATTTGAGGATACAAAAAGGATCATAAATACAGGAATGCAATTAATTTGTGATTGGATGATATGTCATCAATTTACTGATGACAAAACAAAGTTCTTGTTAATTAGTAAGAACAAAGTTCCAACTTTTGACGTCCTTTATGCTTAATAACGTTAATTAGGATGTTAGGAATAATGATTGATGTACACACTAATTCTATCATCAAACGATCCTTCTTGTTGATGAGGAAACTGCATAGAATTCATTTTTTAAAGACTGTACATTTTAGACTTTGTCCAGTCTCTTCTTTTTTTCTCAACTTGATTATTGTATCGTTACAAGGATATCCTCAGAAAATTTCAAACAATTCAAAATACAGCAGTCAGGTTGATCTTTTAACTTTAAAACTCAGATCACAATTCTTAGTATTATGTTTGTCTTCATCGGCTTCCGATGGCAGCAAGAATGTGCTTTAAACTTTATTGTACTTTGTTTAATATATGTTTACTAAGATGCGTTAGTGTTTCTAAGGCGCCTTTAAATTTAAGGAGCATTAAACACTAATGTGCCTATACATTTCTATGTACGTATTAGCGTTTAACACGTGTAAACCATTTACGCGCATTAAAATGCTAATGCGCCCATAGCACACCTTAGTAAACATAGGCATGAATGGTTTAGCTCCTTAGTATATGTGTCCATTGTTTACTTTTGCTTCTGCTTCCAAACTGCGGACATTAACACAATTCAGTCTTAAAAGGGCTGAAACGTTCTCGGCTGCTTGAATCTTAATTTTCTTGTGAAGCAGCTATTAGCTAGAAACTTCTACCAAATTAGCTTTGGACAGTTACTGATTATAGGATTTTTAGAAAAATTTTAACAATGTTTTTATTTGAAAATTTTGTTTTTCAATAATAATGTATCCTGTAAGGATAAAAGGGTTTACAACCATTTTTGTTGAATTGAGTGTATATTAGGAAATTGTAACTGGTTTAATTCTTAAGTTTGATTGTTATTATTGTATTCCTGGGATTTTCCAGTTCACCTTAGCTATGTGATCCATGTAGACCTAATTGTTGTTGGAATATGTTGAATATAAGAATAAATATTATTATTATTATTATTATTATTAATAAATATAATTGTAATAGTATGTAGTTGCAAACTGTAACATCTATACATTTTGGAGATAAGTGTGCATGATATCCAATATAGTTTTGCTTCATTTTTGTTTCCGTAACTGATTGTCTTTGAAACATCTAATAAAAAAAAAGAAAGAGAAAGCTGGAAAAATGTTGTTCTCTCACTCATTATAGTGTTTCTTTTAACATTTTTTTCACCGTGTCTATAAAAGCTCTTTCCCTTTATTTCTTGTGCCATTCGTAACAGACTTCCTGATTTCTGGTGAGATTTTCTCTGGACACAGCAAGGAAGCTATTCTTTCATGAGTAGTTGTTGACTTCTTGTCTAATGATCATCATGACTTCGTCTACCTCCCCATTCTCTGGGAAGTAAGTACAGTTTTTAGCACTACACTATTTTTACAGTACATAGTGGTAGCAGCAGGTATTAGGTTCCACTACTATAATATCACATGACATTCATTTTGGATGTCTGAGAACTATCTTTTAGGTTTTCTTCTTAAAACAGAGTAATGCATCATTTAAAATATTTGTCATCAAACTGATGATTACTGACAATACTTACTGTATTCATATTTATTAATTCATTCATTCATTACATTTAGCAGACACTAGTATCAAGTGGCCCATAGAGACTCACACTTTAAAAACTATTATTAAAGCATAGTTTATTGATAGTACAAACAATACGATACAACAAACTCAGACTGGAATATTGTAATCTCTAACATCAATCTCAATTCCCGAGGTAGCATATTCTATAAAAAGGTGTCAGCATACTTGGTGCCCTGTTTGCTAAGCCACGCTGTAAGCGAGCAAACATTTTAGCGTGCGGTGACACTAGAGACACCCATAGGAATATAATAGGTGTCTTTATCTTGACTGCGTGCTAAAAAGCGCGCCTACAGCGTGGCTTAGTAAACAAGGCCTTTGGTCTTGATTTGTCCATGCCATTCAGGGCATTGACCATTGACTGCAGGCACATTCCTGAAATGTGGTGGAATGTCTAATCAACCTGGGATATTATCTTTGGGAAAAGTGGAGCTAGAAAAGAAGGGATGAAACACCATATTATATTCATGAAGTTTGAGAGAGAGAGAGCTGTATTCCACCTACATTCCTCCATCATATTACCATTCTGCTATCCTTGTCTCTCTTTGCTCTATCAATCTATGAATAAACTTATGACAAAATATGTGGTAACAAATCAGCAAATTCCTTAAAAATATAAAAAGATGTTAACTTAAATTGTGACAAAGAAATTGCTATGGCTTTATATTAAGTGCTGGCTGTTCTGTTAAAACAATTCTGTGTATATATTGATACATCAATAAAAAAGATTTAACTATTAAAAAAAAAAGAATTAACAGTGCAACTGAAAGCTGGTTGTAGTTTTTGTTTATCTTTTAACAAAGCAATTTATCATGTGTTAATTTGATTATACATCTATATATTGATTGTTATGTTGAAGGCTATATGAGAGACATTAAAGTGTTCTTTAATCCTTTGAATGTTGCCTATTTGGTGATGCTCTTAAAAACAACAATCCACAAACTGAAACTTTCAAAAGAAATTATAATCTATTTCACTCCAGTGAGTTCATGTTGACCTTTCAATGTTCGTGAGAGTTCACATTTCCATCCTTCTTCTTTTCTTCTGAACAAGTTTTTTTTTTAACTACAGAAATTTCACCTGTTATATTTATCTCTTCCAGAGCTGAACTCCTTCCTAGCATGAGTTCCTCTACGATTCTTTGTGTTATTTTGAAAAAGGTCACATGGTTGCCATACTTGTTTGCTTGAGTATGTAAAACTAAAGGTGAACCAAAAGGTTTTAGGAGCTAAATATTTACTGGACTAATTTAATAATTTTCTGGCTAACTTTTGAAAGGCAAACTTCATCAGCCACCTAGATAGATAACTGTTTGGCCAGCTCTGGAATCCCTCTAACCATCTTCCAGTTCATATCCCACTGAACTTCTTTTGCCTCAGATGCAAAATTAGGAGTCCTTTTTACGAAGATGCAATAGAAAATGGCCTTAGTATGCTCTTATGTTAGTTTCTATGGATTAAGGCCATTTTCACTACAGCAGTAAAATGGCTGATTTTTCCATTTTTTCAATTAATGGCCATGTACTAATGTTATATAAGCAATCAAAAGGCTAGTAATTCTCAAAACCGAATACAGCAGATTCAGATCAGTATAACACACCACATTCAAACACTGCTGTTGTTATAATTCAAAACAATTCACTCATGAAGGTATCTTCGGACCATCAGAGGCAGTACTCGACAATTTGCTTAGTGGTTCAATGATGATATCCATCTTTTATCGTCATCGGTTCAATTATTTTATAAACATGCTTGAGACATCTCCAGAAATTCTTGAAATAACAAGATACATGTACTTATCTAAATTGGATAATGTAATGGATTCAGTGGACTTTAAACCTATACATTATTTATGTCTTGGAGGACAATGTGCCAACATATGTTTCGCCCACTGCTGTCTCAAGTATCTACTGGATTACTCATTTCTTCACCCCTTACACCAACATGCAGATAAGTACAACTATCTTGTTATTTCAAGAATTTATGATGATGTCTCAAGTATGTTTATAAAACATTGGACCAATGATGATAAAAGGTGGATATCATCATTGAACCATTAATCAAATTGTGGAGTACCGCCTCTGATGGTCCGTTACCTTCATGTGTGAATTGTTTTGAATTATAATAACAGCAGTGTTTGCATGTAGTGTGTTATGCACTAATGTTGTCATTAGTCATGGCCATTACAAAAACGTAGCACGTGACCACTTACCACCACCTATTTTGTAGGCAATAAGGGCTCACACGCTAATCTTGCACTAATCAGTTAGTGCACGATAATGCAGCTGTGCTAACTGATGAGTGCAGAAATGCCACCTCTCCACCCCCCTGACATGGCCCCTCTGTGGAATTAATAAAAATATTTTTTAGCATGCGGTATGCATGTGCACGCCTGAGTGCATCCTGTGGTAAGCCCTTTTAAGCTCTGATAAACTTTCACTAGCTCTTACTGTAGCTTAGTAAAAAGACCCCATAGATAGTTTACTGTACCTGAATGTAACTCACCTTGAGCTACAACTAAAAAAAAAAGCATGAATTATATCCAAAATCACGCCTCTTCCATTTTTTATCCAGCTAACTTTGTCCATCTAGAAGGGAAGTTAGCATGGGCTACCATGAAGATGTGGGGTTTTTTTTACTGTTACCCTGAGTTATTAGTAAGTACATCTTACTGCATAAAATGGGGCCAGTACTCACATAGCACAAGTTAGTGGTAAAATAAATAACCCATCTTAATGGTAGTCCCCATTGATAACTTCCCACCTGAAGGCACTGTTTACTAAGACATGCTGTAGGCACGCTAGCATTTTTAGTTCACGCTAATGCTAGAGACACTCATAGGAATATATGACACTCATATATTCCTATGGGTGTCTCTAGTGTTAGCGCATGTTAATTATTAGCACGTGCTAAAAAGGTTAGCGCACCTTAAACAGGGCCCTTAGAATTTTAAATAGCCAAAGCTACACATTCAGAAGCATAACTGCTTTAGAATATATATATATATATATATATATATATATATATATATATATATATATATATATATATTCTAAAGTTTTTACTACAAATTAACTTTGAATAATGTCCACAGTGGCCCAAACACGTAGCTGAAGTATTCAAAATCTGAAGTGATTTGCTTTTATCTTCTATTATTTGAAGTCACACTTTTTCATTTTGTTATCTCTCTATTCAAAGACATATGGAGGAGCAGCATCTGTATATGAGGTGACCAAAGACAATGAGCTTTCTCTGTATGATTAATGAAATACAACCTTTCACACACTTGTCTGTGCTTATTGTCTCAAATAATAGTTTGAAAGCCATTTGTTTAGCATGAAATTCAGAAAAATGTAGGAACACAGAAAAAACCAAAAAGTTTTTGCCTGCTAGATAAAAAATTTTTTGTATGCTATAATACAAAAACCATTATACCTCTATTCAGGAAATCATTTCGTCCTTTAGATTGTAAGCTCCTTCGAGCAGGGACTGTCCTTCTTTGTTAAACTGTACAGCGCTGCGTAACCCTAGTAGCACTTTAGAAATGTTAAGTAGTAGCATTGGAGCTGACTCTGTGGGTGCTGTGGGTGCTTGAGCACCCCCAATATTGAGAAAATTCCTTGTATGTGTCCAAGGAGGGGTTATTTTCATTGGGCTTAGCACCCCCAATAATTTTGAAAAGTTGGCTCCTATGAGTAGTAGTAGTAGTAGTAGAAATAACAAGATCCCTGTGTCACTGAATGAGTAGGAGGAGGGGCCTATAAAATCGCTGAGCCTGAGCCTACATGTTGAGCATGGAAGTGTAGAAGGACATAGGGAAGAGGAAACAAGTAAAACATGAATAATGTTATTTTTTATAATTAAGAAAGTCAATGCCTACATCAATAAGAACCTAAAGGAATAATGTTAATAGTTCTGATAGTCTTTCCTTACGGTAACAAAGTCCTCTGTAAAATAGTTTTGCTTCCCATTCTGGTAAGTTATTGATATATTGATAGTGACGCAATGGTTTATTTGTTGGATGACAGGTTTCTTAATGAAAACCTCAGTAAAGAAATAACATTTATTTTCTAGTCTCCTGTTTCTTCAGTGCCAGTTTTGTATCTTTATGGCACCTTAGATTCATCTCTGTATTTGCTGTATTAATAACAAAGTGATGTCCTTCACCAAAGCACAAATTTAGCCATGTGTGAATTTCAGTTGTCAAACAGAAGAAATCAAGAAAACTAAGGGCCCAATATTCAGAGTGATTTAAGAGTCTCCTGCCTGCTCAAATCACACTCAGTGGGCCAGCTGCCAATATTTAGCAGCGCTTAAACGCACAGTGCCACTGAATATCAACACTAACCCCCTGATTGATTCTATAAAGGTTGACAAAAATTGTGTGTTCAAATTTAGGCACACTCATGATTTATGTGGGCAATTTAATAGACTAACGAGCCAATTGGTGCCAATAATTGGCTTTTTAACAAGCAATTATTGGCACTAATTAGATGTAATTGGGAATTATGCATGTTAAGTTAGGCGCAGGATCTGCACCTAAAATTTACCCACAGCCCATAAAAAGGGGCATGGAAATAGGCATTTTGGGGTGGATCGGGGGAATGGTTTTGAGTTACACGTATAATTGTAGGAGAATGGTGCTCTGTGCGTAAATTTAGGCATGGGTATTTGCTCCAAATTTTCATTGGTTCAAATGATGGTGCCTAAATTTACGTGCAACCTCGCCGCTTAAGCGTTAATTCTATAAACCATGCCAAACTTTAGGCGCAGCTTATAAAATACCACTTAAGTGAGTTTTTTTGGCGCCGATTTGTTTAGGCACCATATATAGAATCTAGCCCTAAGTGTCCATGTGAAGGAAAGCCAGAAAAAGGGTAGTCTAGGGGCAGAGTCGATGCTATTCAATGCTAATGTCTGCATTGCTAAGCAGGCAAACAGGAACACATAGAAAGCAGTGCTTTGTTCACTTAGTTCTGCAGGTGCCGACATTGAAGATTGGTCAGTGCATGCATAATTTCCAAGCAGATGATCTTCCTTCCCTTACAGCCTCCCTCCCACTGATTCTGATCCCCCTCCCCCAACATGAAAAGGCCCCCCCCTACATACTCGACCCCTTCTTGAACCCCTCATCCTACACCCCTCCATAACCTCCCAAATGGTCCCCTTCCTGAGCAATGCAAGTGGTCTAGTGGTCATCAGAGCAGCAGCAAACCCCACTCACTCCTGCCTCTAATAGCTCTTCATTAAAATTGGCCATCACAACCTCTAGTGGTAGTTTTATAGTATTATGGCTAGAGGCTGACCCCTAGCAGTTATATCATGAGACTACCACTAATGGCTGCTATTTTTAATGCAGAGCTGCTGGGAGAGGAGCAAGTGGGGTTTGTTTTTGCAACAATGACCACTAGACCTCCAGGCCTGGCAAAGTTTGCCTGGGGGCAATAAGACTTAGAGGGTCACAGAGGAGGCCTTTCACAGGGTAAGGAGCTCATAAAGGGGGTTGGGCATGTAGAGAGGCCTTCTAGTGTTGAGGTGGGGAGAATAAAGAACCTCCTTATGCAACTTCCGGCCAATATTCAGCTGGGACCCACATAAGTGTTTTATGAGTCCTGACTGAATATTATCCAGGACCTGCAAAATTCCCATAGCCAGCTCATGTCCAATGAAAGACAGATATTCAATGTCATTGCCTGGAGATGGCCTGGTGTGGAATATCCATGACTAATTTAGCCAGAAATGGTCAGTGTTAAAAACAAAAACACTGATCACTGCTGGCTGAATATTGATCAGAAAGTTGCAAATGGTTTGAGACATCAACTGCTTTAAATTTCTCACCTATTCAAAGGACCAGTCATATGTGCCATCATATAGTTTGGTCACATGATTCTCCCTTTACATCCTGGATGATTTGGTCTATATATTCAAATAGTTGGTCAATGCACCAAGGGAAGAATCAATCCAGTTTTTTTCAGGATTTTCAGGGTGAGATCTGTAATCTCAAAGTCTACTGATCAGTTTGTGCTTCTAAGCACAGTATACAGAAATGGCCTATGCTTTCTTTTCTGGATAACAAACTCAGCATAAGTATATGCACAGACATTGCTTTACACATCAGACTTCATGTACAAACAGAAAATTAGTTACATAGAATAATATCTGTATCTTCCTTTAAATTTAGGCAATCATAACACATCCACCTCTCATTACCATATGTCACAGTTAAGACTGAACCCACAAAATATTAAGATTGCAAAACATTGGCCACAGCTTTATTGTAAAACAGTTTCATAACAATATATCTAAAATGGCAAATTCTGCAAATAACCAAATATGCACAAATTAAAACATAAAACCAATAACTCTTTAGTTTCACATTTAGCTAGACAGTATCAAATTAGCTGTGAAAAGTTCCCAGTACCCTTAGGGGTCCATGGTCATGCCAAGCCCCCAAAACTCCTCTCCCTCAAGGTGATAACACCCTCAAGGATTACAAATTCAAACTTGTGGCATAACTGAAACCTCCTAGTTTATTTATTATTTATTTTATTATTTAGATTTTGCTCACACCTTTTTCAGTAGTAGCTCAAAGTGAGTTACATTCAGGTATACTGGATATTTCTCTGTCGCAGGAGGGCTCACAATCTAAGTTTGTACCTGAGGTAATGGAGGATTAAGTTACTTGCCCAAGATCACAAAGAACAGGAGTGGGGTTTGACCTGGCCACCTCTGGATTGCAAGACCAGTGCTCTAACCACTAGGCCACTCCTCCACGTGTGTGTCAACACCCTGCCCACCCTTTGAGCCATATCCCTACCCATCAGGATGGTGGTGGGGACAACAGCCCAAAGCCCTCCGCACTCTTCCCTCCCAGCCTACTCTCCCTATACAAAGCCTACCAAGATTCCAACACCACACAAACAGATAAAATCCCTCTACCATCTCATAAATCCACCAATCCCAAGCTTCCAACTCATCTCATGCCAAACCCAGCTAGCTGATACTGCCCTCCAATCCCTTCTACCTTTCCCTCACAGCAACAGGCTAACAGCAAACAAAATTAACCCTAAAGGTGCCTGCGTGCTCGGCCAAGTTAAAAGTCCATGTGTGCAATTCTGATCACTGCATCTCAAAAAAGATATAGTACAATTAGAAAAGGTACAGAGAAGGGTGACAAAAATGATAAATGGGATGGGATAACTTCCCTATGAGGAAAGGCTAAAGTGGCTAGAGCACTTTAGCTTTGAGAAAAGACAGCTGAGGGGAGATATGATAGAGGTCTATGAAATAATGAGTGGAGTGGAACCGATAGATGTGAATCACGTGTTTACTCTTTCCAAAAATACTAGGACTAGGGGGCATGCAATGAAGCTAGAAAGTAGTAAATTTAAAATGAATTGGAAAAAATACTTCTTCACTCAACGTGTAGTTAAACTCTGGAATTCATTGCCAGAGAATGTTGTAAAAGCAGTTAGCTTAACGGGGTTTAGAAAAGGGTTGGATAGCTTCCTAAAAGAAAAGTCCATAAGTCAATATTAAAATGGACTTGGAGACAATCCACTGCTTGTTTCTAAGATAAGCAGCAAAATATGTACTGTTTTGGGACCTTGCAAAGTAAGTGTGACTTGGATTGGCCACTGTTGGAAACAGGATGCTGGGCTTGATGGACCTTCAGTCTGTCCCAGTGTAGCACTGCTTATGTTCTATTTGTAACAGAAACAGCTCTAAGAATGCCATATCCTCATACTATCGTTCATAAATCCAACACAATGGCCAAGATTCAGCACACCATGCTTCCTGAAAATAAATGCTGACCCCCCCCCCTCCCTCCCCGCAGCATCTGTAAGCAACCCCAAGTTCCAGTGAGAGACTGGGCCTGTCAAACTTATACTCTATTAAAATTCACTGAAAGAGTTCCTCAAATGCACAGATTTTCTTTATCCTAAGGAAGAATCCTTAAAAAAAGGTTCTTTCTCAACCCCCCCCCCCCCCCCCTTCTTCAGCTGGCTCAGGCATCAAAGAAATACCCTATACATTGGTATTACCTGATATACAAAGTTTTTTTTTTACTGATCGTGTCTAATTGATTACCCTTAGCAGCTTACCACTTGGGCACCTTGGATTCCATTCAAACCAAATCCAACTCAATGCCCCAAAAGATGAGCAAAGTGGTCAGATCCTAAGATTTCTCCTCTCCCGATGGGGCCTCCAGTTCTTCTTCAAGCAAACAAGCACACTCATCAAACCCCAGCATTGCCCCAAAAGGAAAGTTACCTTCTAGTGCCCCAGGTGAACTCAAGGGCTTTCCCTTCACTTGAAAATTAAACATAATGAAAACAAATGACATTTCATTTGTCTTCTATTTTCAGAATTACATGAAATAAAATTAGGTGTTTCATTGAGTTTTCCTATTTGATATCAAAGGAAAGAACATTCCCAGTTCTCTAATAGAATGTTTTGCATCATGTAGACAAAATTTGCACATTAAACAGAAAATGTCATTATGCCATTATGCAAATCCATAGTGCACCCAAATCTTGAATGTTCTGTGGAATTCTGTTGACCTTATCTAAAAAAGAACATTGTGCTGTTTCAAAAGAAGTTACAAAGGGAAAGAGGATTACTTGTGACAATGTTCATACAAGGTAGGAATTAAAAAAATTAGAATGTCAATTGTGTAGAATCCCTTTCTTGAACCCAGCTATACTTTGTCTCATCACAATGAATACCATGGACTGTATGTTGCTCAAAGCCACAAATCCTTTGTTTAATCACACTAGCTCAGTTAATTACCATGGTATGTCATCAACCCAACATGTTTTTGGCACTTCTGTACCTGAATTGGGGCAATTCAGATAATTTGTAAATCTGGATGCAGGACCAAACCACCTAAAAGGTCAGGAATCTTGGGATATTGTTAGACTCATCACTTACTCTGATCCTAAAAATTCAAAAAAGCCTTTAAAAATTATTCCTTTCACTTATGCCAGTTATGAATCTCTCTCCAAATATTGAAAAGATGAGTCCGACCACAGTGATACCTCCTGCAAATGTGTAGTACCTGTTTTTTTATGATTGCAAACCACTTTGGTCTGTGTTACAGTTTAAGTGGTATATCAAGATTATAATAAACATAAACATAGATTTATAATATGCATTAAATTATGAGACGCATGAAGCTGTATTTTATTAAGAAGCAGACACCTTTTTGTGGCTAAGTGATGTTGCCTGACTTAGCCAGAACAAATATGTTAAGAAGAAAAGTCTTTCTACTGCTGAAGTATAAGATTTGTCTGTGGAGGTTCAATCTTTCTTTAAATTTCCCAGCAAGTGTGTGATAACATACGGTAACAGTCACTGTGGGGCATTGTGGGACCAACTGAGTATAGTGCGCCAAAATGCATCCAAAATTCTGGGTGCTAAGCATGATCTGGTGCTCTGATGCCATTATGGAATAGAATTGCAAGTTGGCATTTATGCACTTATACCAAAAAGCTAAATATTTAACATGTGGATTAACTCTGGAAAGGGAACCACTTGACCTGCACACACCGAAAAAGTGGAGAAAAAAGACCTCAGCATTACTACTCAAGCCAGCAGAAGTTTAAGGCTTTGAGCACAGTACACCCTCACAGGTCAGAAAAAAAAACTTCACTTACTATAGTGTACACCAATCTCTTTAATTCCCAGAGTAAAAAACATATGTGTATCCACAGGTAAGAAAAATAAATCACAGTCCCTGTAATCCCAAGCAGGTGAATAATTCCAATCAACTTAGCTCACGCTGTCTTCATACTGAATATCTTCATATCTGCAACCTATGAGTCCCCAATGCCCAACAAGCCTGCTGGATCTTAGTGAAGAGTGGTCATGACACAGGATATTTACTCCGATGCAGCTTTAGCGAAACAGGGATTCCCTGCATGCTAAAAACCCTAGCACACCTTACTAAGCAGGGCCCATTGATTGTGACCCCTTTAGGGACAGAGAAAGTACCTGCATATAATGTGGCTATGCAGTATTCTGTATGTACGCACTGACTTGAATGAGAAGTACTTTGCAGATAGGCATTCACATGGATAGAATTTGAGTGCTGGAATACTGTAACTTCCACGTGTGCCTCTATAATCTAGGCTATTTAAAAAGGCATACCCTACCAATCCAACTTAAATGCCTGATCTCTGAAACACAACAAAACTAAAAAAAGGAATGGACATAACACATCTCTCCCGCTGTACGATTCCCTATTGTGGCTCTGCCACATGAATTTTATCTTACCACAATATCACTTTCCAGCTTATAATCGAACGAGAATAACGCCCAAGTTCCGACCTAAATCGGGAGATGGGCGTTCTTCTCACAAAAACAAATAAAGCGGCATAATCGAAAGCCGAACTTTGGACGCTTTCAACTGCACTCCGTCGCGGATGCGGACAAAGTTGACGGGGGAGTGTCGGAGGCGTGGTGAAGGCGGAACTGGGGCGTGGTTATCACCCGAACAGAGATGGGCGCCCTTCGCCGATAATGGATGCGTTTGTAGCTAGAATTTAGGGCACTTTTCCTGGACCCTGTTTTTTTGACGAATAAGGCCCCAAAAAGTGCCCTAAATGACCAGATGACCCCCAGAGGGAGTCGGGGATGACCTCCCCTGACTCCCCCAGTGGTCACTAACCCCCTCCCACCACAACAAATGATGTTTCACAACTTTTTACTTTCACCCTCAAATGTCATACCCTCCTCCCAAGCAGCAGTATGCAGGTCCCTGGAACAGTTGTTAGGGGGTGCAGTGGACGTCAGGCAGGTGGACCCAGGCCCATCCCCCCCCTACCTGTTACAATTGTGCTGCTTAATGCTACTAGTCGTCCAACCCCCCCAAACCCCCTGTACCCACATGTAGGTGCCCCCCTTCACCGCTTAGGGCTATAGTACTGGTGTAGACTTGTGGGCAGTGGGTTTTGAGGGGGATTTGGGGGGCTCAACACCCAAGGGAAGGGTGCTATGCACCTGGGAGCTCTTTTACCTTTTTTTTTGTTTTTGTAAAAGTGCCCCCTAGGGTGCCCGGTTGGTGTCCTGGCATGTGAGGGGGACCAGTGCACTATGAATCCTGGCCCCTCCCACGAACAAATGCCTTGCATTTATTCGTTTTTGAGCTGGGCGATTTCATTTTCCATTATCGGTGAAAAGCAAAAACGCCCAGCTCACACCTTGGCGAATAAAGCATGGGCGTCTATTTTTTTTTAAAAATACGGTTCACTCCGCCCCTTCACGGACCCGTTCTCGGAGATTAACGCCCATGGAGATAGGCGTTTCTGGTCGATTATGCCCCTCTTTGTATTTGTTCACACCGGAGTCAGCAAATGCCTCTCTGGTACTATGTAAACCACATTGAGCCTACAAATAGGTGGGAAAATGTGGGATACAAATGTAACAAATAAATACTATATTCTATAAAGAAAAGTAGCCTCCTATTTGGCAAATACCCTTGGATTCTATATTGCAGATCAAAATTACGTGAGCAAATCTGGTCGTATTCTGCATTTGTGCATGCAATCTAATTACTTAACCAGCCAATCAGTACTGATAATCACCACTTAACAATCAACTCTTTCAAAAAGGCGCTCAAAAAATCCTAATAAATAAATATATTGATACTATTTAGCATTAATTAGAAAGTTTGCACACAACTTGCTAGGCATATTCTGTAAGGTGATGCACATAAATTCTAATGTGCACTGGGAAAAGGGGACATGGCCATGGGCTTGGAATGGGAAGGCTGTGGGAGTAATGAAAATATATGTGCAGGGTTATAGAGTACACTTGGAGGGGCATAATCGAACGGCGCCGGCCATCTATATGGTCGGCTATCTTTGGGGCCGGCTCCGCAAAGGGGCGGTGCCAACTGTATTATCGAAAAAGATGGCCAGCCATCTTTTCTTTCGATAATATGGTTGGGACCGGCTAAATCTCAACATTTAGGTCAAATGTTGAGAGCGCCGGGTTTACAGATGGCTGGCTTTAAAAAAAAGTGGGAAAAAAACTGAAGTGCTTGTCAGGGACAGCTTTTTCAGTAGTACCAGTGGGATTTGAACCACCCACCTCTGGATTATAAGACTGGTGCTCTAGTACCGGTGAGATTTGAATCAGCCACCTCAATTACAAGACCAGTGCTCTAAGCACTTGGCCACAGCTCCACTTACGTGGATGTCCCTCCCTTTTGATTATGCCCCTTCAGGTCTCTCTCAGCCAATCACAGACAGGGGTCTCTCTCAGCTACTCACAGACAGCTAAATGCGCTGTGATTGGCTGAGAGAGACCCCTGTCTGTGATTGGCTGAGAGAGACCTGAAGGGGCATAATCAAAAGGGAGGGACATCTAAGTAAGTGGAGCTGTGGCCTAGTGGTTAGAGCACCGGTCTTGTACTCCAGAGGTAGCCAGTTCACATCCCACTGGTACTACTGAAAAAGCCAAGCAAAAATACTTTTGATTTAGGACGTCCCTGACGAGCACTTCGATTTTTTTTTTTTTTGGGTGGGAGGGGATTGGTGACCACTGAGGGAATAAGGGGAAGTCATCCCCGATTCCCTCCGGTGGTCATTTGGTCAGTTGGGGCTCCTTTTTGAAGCTTGGTCCTGAAAAAAAGGGACCAAGTAAAGCCAGCGAAATGCTCGTCAAGCCTGGCTTTTTACCCCATTATCAGGTGATGCCACCCATCTTGTGATCACGCCCCCGTCCCACCTTCACTACCCTACAGACACGCCCCCTTGAAATTTTGCCGGCTCTGCGACGGAAAGCAGTTGAAGCCGGCCAAAATCGGCTTTCGATTATACCGATTTGCCCGGTTTCAGGAGATCGTCGGCGATCTCCTGATTTGTGTCGGAAGATCGTCGGCGATCTCTTTCGAAAATAAGCCTGCTGCTCTTCACCTAACTTAGGTGCTGGTATTTACATCAAGTTTTACTTGACATAAATGGATGTGCCTAGAGTTAGATGGAAACATGGCCACTATGCATATTTTATAAAACATGCCTATTTATGCATGGTTTACAGAATACGCCTAGGCGAAAATATTTTCAGTGCCGATTTTTTTTAGGCACCATATATAGAATCTAGTCCATAATGTACAGTAACTGCAAAACCTTAGTAAATGAGACCCTATATGGTTAAAATCCTTTAGCACCTCTGGCTCTAGTTCTCTCATTCTGTAATGTGGCACCATTAATTGGCATTGTTCATACAAGTGAAAGGCACTATTTTATACCATGAGTGCCAACATCACTTAACACATAACTGCGAGAGGGCGTATACATGGATGGAGCATGAGTAGGCCATGGGCATGGTGCCAAGCAAAGCAAGCAATTTATTAAACATTATCAGTTGTGCATATTGTATGACACACTTTGCCAAGCCAACGTATTCTAACCATTGAGCTCTCATAAGTGGGCATGCCTATATTTTGATTCACCAATGCAGCTTTGCGCTATTATTCTAGAAGGCTTAGGTATGCCTAAGTGGAGGAGTGGCCTAGTGGTTAGGGTGGTGGACTTTGGGCCTGAGGAACTGAGTTCAATTCCCACTTCAGGCACAGGCAGCTCCTTGTGATTCTGGGCAAGTCACTTAACCCTCTATTTCCCCATGTAAGCTGCATTGAGCCTGCCATGAGTGGGAAAGTGTGGGGTACAAATGTAATAATAAAAATAAATTATAGAATTAGCACTAATTGGGGAATTCTATATATGGTGGCAAACATCAGGCACTGATTTTCAGCACAGAAAAGCACCAAAGTTGGGCAGAAATGGCAGATCTGCTAAAAACACATGCTGCTTTAAGTGGGGTATAAATGTTCTGAATGAATAATGCCTAAGTGTTTCCATGCAGATCTACAAAGAGGGCATGGGCTGGTCAGGGGCATTCACTTAAAATATGTGGTGTTATAGAAGAGTACAGATCAGTGCCCAACTTGCATGCTGGGATTTACACCTGGTTTCAGTTGGTGTAACTCCTTGTGCCCAAGGTTGAACATATTAGTGCTACACACTATTCTATAAAGGGCTGCCCACCCAAGAACGCCCGTTATACAATACTGTTAACCGCTGATTTTTTTAAGCCAAATTTTGAGGTCCATTTACGAAATCCAACCCTAAGGGATGAATTCTATATATAATGCCAAAAATATAAAATCAGTGCCCAAAAAAGAGCTATTCTATAAGCCCTGTTTAAAGTTAGGCATGGTTTATAGAACAGTGCTTATGCCCAGGAATTGCATCTAACTTTAGGCATGGCTATTTGCACCAACTGAAACATGATGGAAATCTTCACGCCTAAATTAGACACATTTCTCCCTTATTCTATAACTATATTAGGAACATTCTGTCCATGACCCTTCCATTTCTGCACCCCCTTTTTGAACTTGCGTGTAAAACTTAGGTTCAGATCCCAAGTCTGAATTTATTCACGTATATTACAATTAATCCTAATTAGTGACAATAATTGCTTGTTAACAAACCAGTTATCATCACTAATTAGCTCCTTATTCAATTAAATTGCTCACACAAATTGGGCACACACACACAATTTTTAGTAACTTTTATAGAATTAGGGGGTAAATGCGCATCATTGTGGTGCCTACGTCTTCACCTTTTAAGGCACTGGGCTAAAAAATGGTGCAGGGTGGGAGAAGAGGGGAGGGAGAAGAGAGAAAGGAGATGCTGGACCCGGGGGGGGGGGGTGCCAACTGATAGTTTGCAGGGGGGCACCAGAGACCCTAGCACCGGCCCTGTCATTCATAACCCTTCCTGCAAGCAAATATCTAAGTGGCTACTTAGTTTCTTATGATTTTTGCACATTTATTGAAAACACAATATTTCACCGCTAGCTTGAGACTTATTCAGTGTAGTACTTCTGATCTGAAATGATTCGTCATGCCATTTGAAGGACCACTGCACATAGCAGGACTGATGCATCAGACATGTGGCAACGATGTATCATGTCAGATTATGTAGGCAATTGCTGTAGAATGCGCTATTATTTCTTCAGGTCTGCAATATTTAATGTTTTGCTTTCATTTTGAAATCATAAGCTTTATAGTTTAATTATAATTCCACTGAGCTTTAGTCTTTAACCATAATAAATGTGATATGAAAGAAAGGTATGGAGCAGAAATGATATTTACTTTGCTATTTTTATGACCTACCATTTATTATAACCTAGTACTTCATTGTATATAAAACGGACGCACCAAAGATAAGGTACCATAATCTTCTGAGATTAATGTACCTCATCAGGCATAATATACATCTTTGTGTATTTGTAAATCAAATCAATGATGTTGCATTGGCTACTGTAAACAACATCCTTAATAAACCTGTAAAACAGGGAAACTAAAGATGTGTCATTTCAGAAAAAAAATAAATGTGCCAAATTTTTAAATGACTACTGATATAGCTGAATGCGTTGCACTTTATTATCTGCATTTATGTGCCATCCTATAATGGGGTACTTTACAATGAATTAGATACAGGTACAAAGTTCCTGCCACAGAGCCTCTAATATAAATGAATCTCTGAGACAAGAAAGCAAAAATCCTTTATTTGGCAGCCTGACTCCTAGAGGTGGTACTGAAAGATTACCCCTCGGGGTCACATGTACCACTGGGAACACAGGACCACTGGGTAATGTTGCTGCTTCCACTAGTCACCGGGTATCAAAAGATCCCAGCAAGAGCCAGAGTAGGGTGGTTGTAATAATTCATAAACATGATACTAAAAGAAATTAAAAATGAATAGTTCGAATTGAGCTGTAATGGACTACAATTAGCCTGAGCTCATTGAGATTTATTCATCTGTAAAAAAATTTGGTTTGTAGAAATGTAAATTAGGTGACCCTTTTTGTAATATATTTTTATGGTTTATTCTTGTGGAGATATTTAAATACTGCCCAAATGTAAAGTCATAGGGACTGGGACTCTTCTAATTGAGATGCACTGGAATAAGAAGTCATTGGATGAAGGCGAAATGGGGCAGACAGGAGTAATCTAAGAATTTCTTTAAGAAAAGAGTGATAGATATATAGAAGAGCCCCCCCCCCCCCAAAAAAAAAAAAAAAAAATGAAGGTGGGAGAAATAAAGATGGTTTCTAAATTCACAAAAGCATAGGAGAAGCATGGAGGATCTGTAGAGGAGAGAAAGTGATTGTAGAATTTATTAGTTGGTGTGGGTGGGCAGATTAGATAGGCTGTATGGTCTTTATTTGCTGCCATTTTCTCCGTTTCTATTAAAATGTTAGGGCTAGTGTGACTTTTTAATTACTCTCAAAGCACTCTGGGCTTTCATTAGCTTCCTTTTCAGTTTAAAGGTTCAAATCCTACAAGAATATGCTCATGCTATTGACAATCTGCTTAAAGACCCACTTCAGTGTATAAATAACATTAGCCTTCTGTAAGTTGTGCCTGACCCTAAGATTAAAACCTCAGTAGTTCCATTGATCTAATAGTTAAACATCCTTCACTAAAGACTTTCTAGCCATTGTACATAATGACTTCAAATTCACTGCCATCTAGACAAGTTTTGGATCAGGTTAGCTCCTACATGCTATAGTAATTATGGTTCAATATGATTTCCTAAATGTTTGTATATAATCCTTTCCATACCTGATGAACTCTGAAGTTGAAAGGCAGGTACAGTCCATAATTAACTGAAAGGCCCTTTTACCAAATCTGGGATTAATGCAGTTAAGGCCCCTTTTATGAAGGTGCGCTAATAGATTTAGTGCATGCTAAATGCTAAGGCGCCCATAGGAATATAATAGGCATCTTAGCGTTTGGTGTGTGCTAAATCCACTAGCGCACCTTAGTAAAAAAGGGCCCTTACTGTGGGGCTTTCCTATTCGCTAAACCCAGATTTAATATGGCAGTATTTAGGGCTTCTAAATATATATATTTTTTTCAGGTCCCATGGTAGTTTTTCCATTACTATATGAGATTTAGAAAAAAATGAATGAGGAAGCACTTAGGAAGTGTTGAGTGTTCCCATGTTAAGTCTATGTTATCCAGGTAGCATACACTAATGCAAAGGCACTAGCTGGATAACATTTCCTTGCCCATTCCCCACCCATGACACACCCCTTCCTATAAATATTTTTTTGTGTGTGATTAGTGCACACAAACTGGCAAATTATCACACAACATTTTAATGCATTTTGCAGTAAGCCTGTCATCACGTGCTAAATGCAAGTTAGGGCTTAACATGCTTTAGTAAAATTGCCTCTTAATCTTCCCAAAATTGCATATGTTTAATGAATATTAAGATAATATCTGTGCTGTAGTTAGGATGTCAGTAAAAGACGAAAAAGTACAAAATGGAAATTTTAGTAAAATTTTAGAACTCTGCATCCTTGTAGTTGTCATTTTGCATTTTTTTTTTAAAATATGTATTTTATTCAAGAAATATCATGATTAATTACATTACAACTTTTTATGCTTTTCGTGTAGACAGGGTTTGGGGATTTTTTCTGCAAAGGGGATCTATGTCTGTCCATGAGGGAGCATGATAGCTCAAAAAGTGGAGCAGTCACCAAATTACAGGAATACCTTGGACAAATGTGCAAATCAGACATCTTGGATTAGTATTTAAATGGGAAGTGCATTCACATATAAACACTGTCACCTAAACCCACATACCTAACACCATCACCAAACACATACCCAACCACATGCACCATCAATTCCTAGCTCCAAATATTCTCTTCCACCCCTTTCCATGCACCTCTACCCACAGATAAACACACATATGAGATTAATCAACATTTAAGATCGTGATTGTGCATTTTTCTACTTCTCTATCTCCAAATTAAATACCCTCCTTTACTTTGCAAATAAAACAACAGTTTTAGTATAAGAAGTCCACTTATTTGCTTTCTAAAGTTTGACTTTATGTCAAAATTGTCTGATAAGCAAACGTTCAGCATGGTTTAATTGTTATTCTTTGTCTATCTTCCTATCCTAGTGAAGGGAAGGCAGGTTTTGGAATAAAAATATCATATGCTGCTGCCATACTGGCTGTCATTTTGCCTTCCTTCCTCCATTTTTAATATATGGAAGATATCTGGTCTGGGCTTCCAGGATGGTATCTTTGAATAGCATCCATGTCTGATGTAAATATTTGACCTTTGCAGTTGCTTCCAAAAAACTTTTTTTAACATTCTCCTCATTTTATCGTGGCCTCCTTCTTGAAAGTTAAATGCTAATGTATTGGATTATATCAAATCTGGTCATGTTATGATCACTGTTAGCAAGTGGCCCGAGTACCTTTACCTCCTGCACCAGATCATGTGCTCCACTAAGGACTAGGTCTAGAATTGTTCCCCCTCCTGTTGGTTCCTGAACTAGCTGCTCCATAAAGTAGTCCTTGATTTAATCTAAAAATGTTTCCTCCCTAGCATACCATGATGTTACATTTACCCAGTCAATATTAGGGTAATTGAAATCACTCATTATTATTGTGTTACCCAGTTTGTTAGCCTCCCTAATTGTTTGTATCATTTCTGCATCTGTCAGTTCATCCTGGCCAGGTGGACAGTAGTACACTCCTGTCACTATCATTTCCCCCGTTACACATAACATTTCTATCCATAAGGATTCCAAGATGTGTTTTGTGTCCTGCAGAACTTTTAGTCTATTTGATTCAAGGACCTCTTTATGTATAATACTACTCCTCTACCAATTTGGACCACCCTATCACTACAATATAATTTGTACGCTGGTATGACAGTGTGCCATTGGTTATCTTCCTTGCACCAGGTCTCAGAGATGCGTATTAGATCAATTTATTTATTAATGCAATATACTATAACTCTCCCATCTTATTTCTTAGGCTTCTGGCATTTGCATTCAGCCATTTCAAACAATGTTTCTTATTCCTATTGCTCAGCGGTTGATGGTGATAATTTGCAATCTTTAAAATGTGTCTGCTTTGTATTTAAAGGCAACTGGGGGCTCATTTTCCAAGTGCAAATCCTCAAACAAAAAGTTGGGTACGGATCCCAGCACTGTGCGCTATTCTATAAATAGCACCCAACTCGGAGTATCGTTTATAGAATAGTACTCAGCATTCAATTTGGGCTCCATTATAGAATCCAGACCATAATGGTTCTATGCCCCTTGTGGGCTCACAATCTAAGTTTTGTACCTGGGGCAATAAAATACCAAGTTCCTGCCCAGGGTCACAAGGAAACGCAATGTATTCATATCCTATTCCCCTGGTTCTTAGCTCACTGCCCTAACCATTAGGCTACTCTGTTGAATATCGAAGTATAAAATGCCCACAGCAGCTGATGTTTAAAAAAAAATGCTGATGGCTGTGGGTTGAACACAGATCCATAAATTCGTAGGCACCCATATGGACCAAATGTGCACTTACAAATGCAAACTTCTATTACAAATGTTATCTCATCCATGTTGTTAGATACTCCATAATTTGGATGTTCCAATTCCTTTTTGAGTTCTGTTGCGTAAGGGACCCACTTCGATAATTTGTTCCTGTCAACATCTGATTTAATTCTCTAACAACATCCTTATTTTGCATGCTATCCTTGGTAGTTTTCCTGGCCCTAGAATCTCATGATTTATTAGTTTGAAGAACTACATAAGCTAAAACCCTTTCTAAATGTTCAACAAAACTTTTTTTGCTAATAAGGACCTGCAACACTTTAAGTTACTGTTCACCTTAGGGAAGCTCTTTAATATAGACTATCCATTTTCTGGAAATATTTGACAACTACACCATGCAAATAAATTATATCCTAATAGCATTCTATGTTCAAGAAGACCTTGCCCAGAGGAAAACAGCACTCTGGATTCTTAATCTGGTTAAATGCAAACTGAGGAAATATGCAACTGAAAAATCTGTGGGATTAAAAAAAAAAAGAACTCTATTAAGGGACCTTTTACTAAACTGTGCTAAAACGTGGCCTATGCTATGACTAGCATGTGGGTTTTCTGCGTGCTGAGGCCACTTTTACTATGGCTGTAAAATGGCCACATTTCCTATTTCCCCCATTAATGGCCATGTGCTAATTTTCCAATTAGCGCATGGCCATTAGCACATGAGCCCTTACTGACACCTATTTACTAAGCGCTAAGGGCTCTCACGCTATACACATGCTAGTCAGTTAGTGTGCATCAATGCAGCTGTGCTAACCAATTAGAGCCTGACATTTCTACTCTCCACCCCAAACACATCCTCAGTGCTACAAAATAATTTGTATTTTTTAACACGTGGGTTGTGTGTGCTGAACACAAAATTACCACAGAAGTTTCAGCTCACTCCACAGTAGTGGATTTTAAACTGTGGTAAGCATTCATTAGAGCTTACCACAGCTTAGTAAAGGACCCCTTAATATTAACTATGCATGGCACATTTTCTGTAGTACAGGATATTGGATGGAAATATTTTGTATGCAAGTTTCAACTCAATTTGTCGTTAATAGTTATTGCATACTTGAAGTATTTGAACAGTACAATTTCAAGCATTGCATTACATTTATCATAGCACATGATTCATTAGGTCTACTACTACTACTACTACTATTTAGCATTTCTATAGCACTACAAGGCATACGCAGCGCTGCACAAACATAGAAGAAAGACAGTCCCTGCTCAAAGAGCTTACAATCTAATAGACAAAAAATAAATAAAGTAAGCAAATCAAATCAATTAATGTGAACGGGAAGGAAGAGAGGAGGGTAGGTGGAGGTGAGTGGTTACAAGTGGTTACGAGTCAAAAGCAATGTTAAAGAGGTGGGCTTTCAGTCTAGATTTAAAGGTGGTCAAGGATGGGGCAAGACGTAGGGGCTCAGGAAGTTTATTCCAGGCGTAGGGTGCAGCGAGACAGAAGGTGCGAAGTCTGGAGTTGGCAGTAGTGGAGAAGGGAACAGATAAGAAGGATTTATCCATGGAGCGGAGTGCACGGGAAGGGGTGTAGGGAAGGACGAGTGTGGAGAGATACTGGGGAGCAGCAGAGTGAATACATTTATAGGTTAGTAGAAGAAGTTTGAACAGGATGCGAAAACGGATAGGGAGCCAGTGAAGGGTCTTGAGGAGAGGGGTGGTATGAGTAAAGCGACCCTGGCGGAAGATGAGACGGGCAGCAGAGTTTTGAACCGACTGGAGAGGGGAGAGGTGACTAAGTGGGAGGCCAGCAAGAAGCAGATTGCAGTAGTCTAAACGAGAGGTGACAAGGGTGTGGATGAGGGTTTTGGTAGAGTGCTCGGAAAGAAAGGGGCGGATTTTACGGATGTTGTAAAGAAAGAAACGACAGGTCTTGGCGGTCTGCTGGATATGAGCAGAGAAGGAGAGAGAAGAGTCAAAGATGACCCCAAGGTTTCGAGCTGAGGAGACAGGGAGAATGAGAGAGCCATCAACAGAAATAGAAAACGGGGGGGAGCGGGGAGGTGGGTTTTGGGGGGAAAATGAGAAGCTCGGTTTTGGTCATATTTAATTTCAGGTGGCGTTGAGACATCCAGGCAGCAATGTCAGACAAGCACGCTGAAACTTTGGTTTGGATGTGAGGTGAGATATCAGGGGTAGAAAGGTAGATTTGGGAAGTCATCAGCATAGAGATGGTAGGAAAAGCCATGGGATGAGATTAATGAACCAAGGGAAGAAGTGTAGATAGAAAAGAGGAGGGGACCAAGAACAGAACCCTGAGGTACGCCGACAGGCAGAGGGATAGAAGTAGAAGAGCATCCACTAGAGTGAACACTAAAGGTGCGGAGGGAGAGGTAGGAAGAGAACCAGGAAAGGACAGAGCCCTGGAATCCAAGTGAGGACAGGGTATTGAGAAGTATGCTGTGATCGACAGTGTCAAAATCAGCGGAAAGATCAAGAAGAATGAGGATGGAATATTGACCTCTGGATTTAGCCAGTAATAGGTCATTGGAGACTTTAGTAAGCGCAGTTTCGGTTGAGTGGAGAGGGCGAAAACCAGATTGTAATGGGTCAAGAATAGCATGTGAGGAGAGAAAATCAAGGCAGCGGTGGTGAACAGCACGCTCAAGTAATTTGGAGAGAAAAGGAAGGAGGGAGATGGGTCGGTAATTAGAGGGACAAGTAGGGTCAAGTGAAGGCTTCTTAAGGAGAGGTGTGACCACAGCATGTTTAAAGGCAGCAGGGACAGTCGCAGTGGAAAGTGAGAGGTTGAGAATGTGACAGATAAAAGGAATAAGAGTAGGAGAGATGGCATTAAGAAGGTGGGTGGGAATGGGATCAGAGGAACAGGTGGTACATTTTGAGGAAGAAAGGAGAAGTGTAGTTTCCTCAATAGTAACTTCAGGAAAGGAAGAAAGGGAATGAGGGGAAGGAGAGAGAGGGGAACGGACCAGTGGAGGGAGAGCTGGTGAGGTAGAGAAAGCAAGGTTTATCTTTTGAACCTTGTTGTGAAAGAATTCAGCAAGGGTCTGAGGAGATAATGAAGGGGGAGTTGGGGGAGGGGGCACCTTGAGGAGAGAGTTCAATGTGGTGAAGAGAAGTCGAGGATTAGAGCCAAGAGAGTTGGTCAGTTGGATATAATAATCCTGTTTGGCACGTAAAAGAGCAGATTGGAAGGAGGTCAGCATGAACTTAAAGTCATTTAACATATCTTAAGCAGAAATGCTAAGAGAGAGCAACTTTGGAGATTTAGATTTTAGCACATGCCCCCAGCCCTGCCCACTCCATTTTAACTTCACCTACTCCCTCTAGGCTCCTCCCATGACTCCCCTCCCTATAGTTATTCCAGAATATAACTTATTTACACCAGTGACAACAGAGATACATGAGAACTATAGATAACCATTTCTCCTATTCTTCCTGCCACCTGTTCTCACAACTGTTCTTTTAACTTAGCTTTCCTGTCTATCACTTTCCTTGTCATTCCTAAATCCTATACCCACTCTGACAGCTTTTCTTTCACAACCACACTGGTACTCCTCCAGATGTGGAGCTGCCAAAGGTTGGCAATTTCTAAGAGGAAGTGTTTCAGTGCACTGTATTATGCCCCTTCCCATCCAACCAATCTTCCAAAGGGGGAAAAAAACACTGAAGATATTGCCTTTCCTTAGGATATGCTACAGAGGCAGCAAACTACGACAGACCTTTGACTTGACTCATTCCCCATCAATATTGGGGGCATTTGATTACACACACACATTGCAATCATTACTAACTTTTCTATGTTTCCCAGATCCTATTATGATGCCTATATCTTTGCCCAGTAAGGAATGCATAATAACACTGAATGGCCAGATACCAGAGGATAGCTTCTAGTTAAGTTATCATTGTTATTTTTTCTCATCAGAAGTCTTTCACTTCTGAGTCACAACACATGATCAAATAGCAGACGATCCCTAGCAATGCAGAGAAGTCAACCAGCTCAACAATGCCCCATTTAATCTTTTCTTTCCCTTCTCGCCCATAAATGAGTCACTATTTCTAGAGAACATGACTGACGACCCCCATTGGTGATTTCCAGAGTGAACACGAGTGTTACTGCTGAACAGTCTCTGTCAAGGCGTCATATTGATTACCACTACTCTTTCTCTTTTTCCCTTCTTTGCTTTTACCCTTTTTCTCTTACACTTCTAAGAAATTGATTGCTTGTTTGCTGAATTGATGTATGTTTTTTACAGACTGTTGTAAACCACATTGAGCTGCCCATGGGTGGCAAATTGTGGGATATAAATGCTATAAATAAATAAATAAATAAATAAATAAATAAATAAATAAAATGAGGAATACTGCATAAAGACATCCTTCAAAAAGAGATTCAGGTGCCTAGACAGATCTGGGGGGCATTGTCTATTCAGCTCTCCTGAGGTCTGTGAAATCTTCATGACCTACTGCCTGGTTCTTAATTTGGCACTTCTTCACAAGCAACCTCCTCCTGAAGGGGACATGACAGAGCTGTCAAAAAGCAATGAGAAGACTGCAGAAATGCAAGAAGGACACTCCCATGATCACCATGGCCTGGCAGCTAGAAATAAGGTTTTGAAGACCCTTCTTGTCAGTGTATGCTTTATTTATAGTGCTGTTAAATACAAATGTTACTGACTGCAGGGACGGTCAAGCAGTAATGGTACCAGCATTATCTCCACACCCCTTCCACATAGCACTTCACAGATATCTGTGTGGAAAACCTACATACCTCAGAGGGGATTACTGAGTCCTTGGCCACCTGATGCTGAGCTTTTCTATAAAGCCTGGTAACATCGTAGGTAGAGACACCACAGAGGGGCACTCTGACATAGGGGGTGGAAGGGGTGGAGGCCCCCTGTAACAACAAATGGAGAAATAGTAGCAGCCAGAAGCACTGGAATTGTTTTGGCCTGGCTTGGTGGAGTTTGATGCTGCAATTGTTCTGGCAGGCTCTGGGCATTTCTCATCTCTTCCCAGAGGGCAGATTTCCGCTGCCCCCATTTCCAACACTACCAGCACCCTCCCTGTCTGCTCATATTGGTTTTCTTGGAATGCTACTAATCTCTCTTGGGGTGCCTACACCTCCCATTCTAAGCTATGCATCTTTTACTGCAATTATCAGCTGATTTCTCTCCTATGTTTCAGCATCTGCCTCATTGCTATGCCCAGGGGACTCTTTAGCTAATTTGGCTATATCAATATAGAGGGATAGTCCTAGGCTCCCCTAGGATATCCTGAAAACCTGACTGGCTGGGGGCCCCTGAGAACAGGTGTGGGAACCACTGTTCTAGAGGAACGAGGCAACTTTTGCTCTGGATTGGAAAGCATGGGAGAATAGTGAGTCCTAATCCTGTTTTGGAGGAATAGATAGGCACTTGTATGACAATAGAATATCTAGATATGCATATCCTAGATCTCCAAAGTAAGTATAATGAGCACTACAATAGCCCCCAAAATATTCAAAGAAACTCGCTGCAGCTAGATGTACCAGGGCAGGGCAGGCTAGGGCTGAAGCATCAGAGGTCACTGCAAGATAAAGCAGAAGCCACACGTAGGAGCATGAGGCTTTGACATGTACTTACTTTTTTGCTTCTGTAAGGCGGAAGTTATCCAGTTGGCTGGCCTTACTGATGGTGGCTTGATTAATTGTGGCAAGCAGTTAGTACTTTGACTGAGACAGTGACTCATGACAAAATGGGGGGCTGTTGGCTCATAGCCTTTTCCTTTTGCCTTCAACTTTCATCAACTTCTACTTCTTCAGGTCTTCTGTTTTGCTATAACAGAAAATGTCATATATCTTGTGTCAGAAGCACATACTTTTTGGTTTGCTACAGGTACTGATTTTGGTGCCAGAATACCTGTAATGAGTTTGTTGTGCTTGATTACCACTCAGACCATCAAGTACACTTGTCCAAGAACAGTTTGCCTTTCTAAGCAGAGCTGTTTTTAGCAACCAATTTGGCACCAATTTTTTAGGTGCCATTGATAGAACTAGTCCTTAGTGGGTAACATAGTAACATAGTAGATGACGGCAGAAAAAGACCTGCACGGTCCATCTAGTCTGCCCAACAAGACAACTCATGTGTGCTACTTTTGTGTATACCCTACTTTGATTTGTACCTGTGCTCTTCAGGGCACAGACCGTATAAGTCTGCCCAGCACTATCCCCGCCTCCCACCACCGGCTCTGGCACAGACCATATAAGTCAGCCCAGCGCTATCCCTGCCTCCCAACCTCCAGTCCCGCCTCCCACCACTGGCTCTGGCACAGACCGTATAAGTCTGCCCCGCACTATCCCCGCCTCCCAACCTCCAGCCCCACCTACCACTACCGGCTCTGCTATCCAATCTCGGTTAAGCTCCTGAGGATCCTTTCCTTCTGAACAGGATTCCTTTATGTTTATCCCACGCATGTTTGAATTCCGTTACCGTTTTCCTCTCCACCACCTCCCGCGGGAGGGCATTCCAAGCATCCACCACTCTCTCCGTGAAGAAATACTTCCTGACATTTTTCTTGAGTCTGCCCCCCTTCAATCTCATTTCATGTCCTCTCATTCTACCGCCTTCGTATCTCCGGAAAAGGTTCGTTTGCGGATTAATACCTTTCAAATATTTGAACGTCTGTATCATATCACCCCTGTTTCTCCTTTCCTCCAAGGTATACATGTTCAGGTCAGCAAGTCTCTCCTCATACGTCTTGTTACGCAAATCCCATACCATTCTCGTAGCTTTTCTTTGCACCGCTTCGATTCTTTTTACATCCTTAGCAAGATACGGCCTCCAAAACTGAACACAATACTCTAGATGGGGCCTCACCAACGACTTATACAGAGGCATCAACACCCCCTTTCTTCTGCTGGTCACACCTCTCTCTATACAGCCCAACAACCTTCTAGATACAGCCACCGCCTTGTCACACTGTTTCGTCACCTTCAAATCCTCAGATACTATCACCCCAAGGTCCCTCTCCCCGTCTGAACCTATCAGACTCTCGCCACCTAACACATACGTCTCCCGTGGATTTCTATTCCCTAAGTGCATCACTTTGCATTTCTTCGCATTGAATTTTAATTGCCAGACCTTAGACCATTGTTCTAGCTTCTTCAAATCCTTTTTCATGTTTTCCACTCCCTCCGGGGTGTCCACTCTGTTACAGATCTTAGTATCATCCGCAAATAGGCAAACTTTACCTTCTAACCCTTCGGTAATTTTATAACACTGTGCCTATGTAGAACACACATATATAGTGCCTATTCTATAAATAGATACCTACTTTCCTTAATAGATACTATCCCAAGAAGTGAAATATGTGCCTATAATTTAGATATGAGCACTTATACCAGCCATAGAACTCTTTTGAATGTTCAAGCCTAAATGCTGAAGGTAGACTCATAACTTGTGGTATTCTGTAAGTTCCCTGCCCACACTCTGCCCAGATTCCACCTATCCACTCACCTGTCAAATATGTGCTATTTAGCACATAGAAGTTAGTACCTACTTCATTGAATTACCCATTTAAATTGGGGCATGGTTTGGGGTGGGCCTAAGGTGGGTTTGCAGAGAGCGAACACTGATGAAAATCAGAGTAACACTAACACTGGGATTCTATCTATGGCGCCTGAATTTCCATGCGGAAATCGAAGCATATTCTATAACCACACACATAACTTAATTGATTAACTAGCTAATCAGCAATGTTAATTGGATGTTAACAATAAATTATCAGTAATTGATATTAATTCAGATTTACACGTACAACTGGCGAAGTGTATTCTATAACATAGTGCGCCTAAATTCTAAGTTGCAAAGTTGAAAACGGGGTATGACCAGGGATGGGAGGAGGGCATTTCTAAAATCTATGTGTATTATTATAAAATACACCCAATCTGTGCCTAATTTAGGCGTTGGGATTTGCAGCGACTAAAATGTGGCCCAAATGGATGAGACCAAATTTGGTTGCAAGGAGAGCCACTCGGCTTATTCTATATACTGCATGGAAATTTAAGCCTATTCTATAAAATTCTTTAGAGAATACAACTAGGTGTCTTTTTTTCCACATGGATTTTATAGATGGATGGTATGTCTTTTTATAGCAACAAAAAGAACCAAGAATGCTAAGAATGAGGATGTGAACCACAGGTCAAATATGAGAACTAGATTGCAGTGGCTCACATCCTTGTTCTGGCTGCCGTGCTGTCTGTTTGCCTTTTTATATCTTTTTATAGACCATAACATTTAACTTCAGCTTGGAGAAGAGACGGCTGAGGGGGGATATGATAATGGTCTACAAAAAATTGATTGTTTACACTTTCAAAAAGTACAAAGACTAGGGGACACTCCAAGAAGTTACATGAATACTAGTTAAACTCTGGGTTTAAAAATAGGTTTGGACAAGTTCCTGGAGGAAAAATTCATAGTCTGCTATTAAGACAGACAAGGGGAAAGCCACTGTTTGTCTCTGTGATATGATAGACATGGGGAAAGCCACTGTTTGTCCCTGGGATCAGTAGCATAGAATCTTCCTACTCCTTGGGATTCTGCCAGGTACTTCTGGCCTGTACTGGCCACTGTTGGAAGCAGGATAGTGGGCTAGATGGACCATTGCTCTGACCCAGTATGACTGTTCTTATGTTCTACAATTTTTTAAGTCCCTCTGGACCCATTTTACTAAGCCACGTAAGCATCTACACGTGCCCAGCGCACACCAAAATGGAGTTACCGCCCAGTTACCGCATGGCTATTGCAGTAATTTCATTTTTGGCGCATGTCCGATACACGCAGTTGAAAAATAATTTTTATTTTCAGACCCGTGTATCAGATGCGCACCAAGTGGCATTTGACACACATAGGTCATTACCACCCGGTTACCGCGTGAGACTTTACCGCTAGTCAATGGCTGGCGGTAAGGTCGCAGACCCAAAATGGATGCGCGGCAGTTTTGATTTTGCCGCACATCCATTTTTGGCAAAAATTTTAAAAAGGCCTTTTTTACAGGTGTGCTGAAAAATGGATCAGCGTGCGCCCAAAACCCACGCCTACACTATCGTTTTATCAGTCAACAAAATAGATGAAATATTGCTTTTAAGGAGCAAGCACTAATTGATCTACTTAAGCAACAGGAAACAAAAACAGCTAAGAGGAGAGCTGGCACAGCTGTATGCTTTACAATGTTAGTGCTTGTATAACATCATCCCTCAGTCAATTTTCTATAAGATGAAAATTACTTTCATTTCACAGATGTGAAATGAATATGAACGCTAGCACTTGCATATTCTTCCAGTCTGTAATTTGCCTATTAAAGCAGGATTTAAAAGATAAGAAGTATCTCCAAGGTGGTTTTATAGTTCTGTTAATTAGTGCAATGGGAGTAGTTTGAATTGATATACAAAGTTATCTTCCAGAGTTGCCTTTTTGTTTTTATTGTTTGCACTGACATTGATTTTTTTCAGTCACGATGGCATATCACTAAGCCGAGAAGTGTTCTTTCTACTGTGTAATTATGACAACACTATTGTAGTTTATTAAAATAAAATTGAAAACAATATTTATGTATAATAGTATTTTAATTACCTCTAAAGCTTTTTCTTTGACAAAATATTTCAATTTATCAGCGAAATCTGTTTCACTTGTCTTATGAATGTATCAGTTCAATAAATATAAACCTACTACTTGCATTGAGCATCACTGAATCTCCTTAAAATATGAAGCAAACCACAGTTTTTGTGTGTGTAGGGTTACCATTTTGTGTCCTCTGAAAAGAGGACACATGTCACGCCCCGCCCCTTTCGGGTCCTCGTTCCGCCCCCTATTCCCCACCCCCGTCACATAGTCCCCTCCCCGCCCCCGTCACATACCCCCCTGCCCCCCGTCACATACCCCCCCCCCCCCCGTCACATACCCCCCCTCACTTACTATCTAGCCCTGGTGGTCTAGTGGCGTCTTCTCTTCGGGGCAGGAAAGAGCCCCCTCTTTCCTGCCCGGAGCACTGCCTGCCCTTGCCTGCTGCATCCTCCTCGGTCTGGCTGGGGATTCAAAATGGCCGCCGAGAGTTGAAGCGGCCTCGCGAGACTTCAACTCTCGGCGGCCATTTTGAATCCCCAGCCAGACCGAGAAGGATGATGGACAAGGGAGGCAGCGCTCCGGGCAGGAAAGAGGGGGCTCTTTCCTGCCCCGAAGACGTCACTAGACCACCAGGGAACATGGTAAGAAAGGGAAGGGGAGGGGACGGGAGACCAGACCCACGGCGCTGATTGCCCACCCGTGTCCGCGCCCACATTTGTCCAGAAATCCGGACAAACTTGTGTGCGGGCAAAATCCGCCGGACGCCCGGACATGCCCTCAAAAAGAGGACATGTCCGGGGAAACCCGGATGAATGGTAACCCTAGGGACGGGAGACCAGACCCACGGCGCCGATCACCTGCCCACTGCACGCACGCGCCCACATTTGTCCAGAAATCCGGACAAATGTGCGTGCGGGCAAAATCTGCTGGACGCCCCGGACATGCCCTCAAAAAGAGGACATGTCCGGGGAAATCCGGCCGAATGGTAACCCTATGTGTGTGTCTGTAAGAGCATGGGGTATTAGAGTGCACAATTCCAACAAAACAACCCCTTAACAATGCAAAAACATAAGAGAAAATAAGTGGATAACTACTGTTGAAGAGCAATAACTCATCAAAACTTCAGCAAAATATCAAGGGGCCCTTTTACTAAGGCACGCCCCAAAGTAGCATGCACTGGCATAAGTGCATGTTTTGGATGTGCGATGGTCCATTTCCTGAGTGCGCCTGGAAAAAAAGGGATTTTTTTTATTGTGCTGGAAAATGGACGTGCAGCAAAAGGAAAACCAGTGTGTGTGTTCGTTTTCGGCCTGAAACCCTAATGCCACCCATTGACTTAGCAGTAAGGTCTCACATACTAACCGGGTGGTAGGTGTCCAGCGCACGCCAACTGCCAATTACCGCTGGGTAGGTGCCCCATGGTAGAAAATAGAAAATATTTTCTACCGTGTGTTTTGGGTGCACGCCAAAAATAGAATTACTGCCCGGGGCATGTGGTAGCCAGGTGGTAGTGCCAATTTGATGTGAGTTGGATGCTCAGAGGTGCCCATGCGCCTTAATAAAAGGGCCCCCAAAATTGTAAACGATTTTTAAAGCTGAAGACTGGGGAAAAAAGACCTCAAATGTCCCAGTGTGGCAGCAAACAATAAAATCTTAATGCCAGCCATTATTGGACCCAGAGGCGTATCTGAACTTCGGCAGGAGGGGGGGCCAGAGCCAGAGTGAGGGGGCACATTTTAGCCCCCTTCTGCTGCCGCCACCCCCCCCCCCCGCCATTGCCGGAACCCCCCCTGCTGCCAACTTTGACCCCCCTCTGTCAACGACCCTCTCCACCCCCCCTCCCGCCACCAACCTTCCCCCGCCGCCGTCGCCTACCTTTGCTGGCGGGGGACCCCAACCCCCACCAGCCGAGGTCCTTCCAATGCAAAGTTGGCGGGGGACCGCAACCCCGCCAGCCGAGGTCCTCTCTTCCATTGCAGCAAAGCTTCCCTTCAGTTTCAAATTCTGAGTCTGACATCTTGCATGTTGTACGTGCAGGACGTCAGACTCAGAACAGGAAGCTTTGCTGCAACAGAAGAGAGGACCTCGGCTGGCAGGGGTTGGGGTCCCCTACCAGCAAAGATAGGCGACGGCGGGTTGGCGGTGGGAGGGGGTGGAGAGGGTCGTTGGCAGGGGGGTCCAGGGCCAAATCTACGGGGGCCCAGGCCCCCATGGCCCCACGCAGATACGCCCCTGATTGGACCCCAGTTGATGTTGACATTATGCAGCTAGTAAGCGCCATGTTTGAAGTCTGGTAACGGCTTTAGAGATGTCACTTCAATGTGAGCACTTTAGTCCTTTGAGGAAGCTTATATAAAAGTGGAATGGAGAGACCCGTTGGGTACAAGAATCAAGATCTAAGGGGTCCTTTTACTAAGGTGCACTGAAAAATGGCCTGCGGTAGTGTAGACATGTGTTTTGGGTGCGCGCAGAATCATTTTTCAGCACACCTGCAAAAAAATGTCTTTTTAGCATTTTTGCCGAAAATGGACATGCAGCAAAATGAAAATTGCCATGCATCCATTTTGGGTCTGAGACCTTACCGCCAGCCATTGATTTAGTGGTAATGTCTCATGCAATAACCGAGCAGTAAGACCTACGCACATCAAATGCCACTTGGCGTACGCCCAATACGCACATCCAAAAAGAATTTTTCAGACTCACATATTGGACGCATGCCAAAAATGAAATTACTGCAAGAGTCACGGGGTAGAAGGGCAGTAACTCCATTTTGGCGTGTGTTGGGTGTTCGTAGACGCTTACGCGGCTTAGTAAAAGGGCCCCTAAGTGATTTAAATGTTTTAAAATGCAATATTTTATGTTCAAGTAAATTATAATATTTGAAAACGTTTGAGTGCACAATATATAAAGATAAATTAAAATAAAAAAATGTCTTAAAGGAGTTTTGTTTTACACTTATGAGAAGACTGGGGTCCAATAAAGGCTGCCATTAAGATTTTATTGCTTGCTGCCACACTGGGACATTTGAACTTTTTTCCTCCTTAAGATTTTTGAGTGAGATACTGAATGAGATATGTATTATAAGATTTACAAACATTTCTGAGTCTTCAGCTTTAAAGCAGAGTGAAAAAGATCATTAGAAAGGGATCAGAGATCAAAGTAGTTGAATAACATATGTTTGTGACATTTTTCTGCTTACAAAAATAGCCAGACTGGAAAATTCTAATAAAATTTACCTAATATATGTCTGGCCTTATAGACCTACCAACCAGAAACTCAATCAGATCATCACGCTCTTATTTAAATCTCCGCCACCCTAGTTGCAAAGGACTCAAATACGAATCAGTTCATGGATCCAGCTTCTGGAATGCACTCCCGAAGGCAGTGAAAACTACATATGACCACCTCAACTAAAGACTTATCTGTTCGAAAAGGCATATCCTAATGATCCAACTTAATCACCTGAATCCAGCGACTCAAGTAAACCCAGGCTTGTTTTGATCTTAGTGAACTTTATATAACTTCCCTCTCTATGTTTCCTAATGTGTTTGTACATATCTATTTCATTTGTAATACATTGTTCTATATTTGTTTATTGACCAGAGGCAGCTTTCGCTCCACGGCGCTATGTAAGCCACATTGAGCCTGCAAATAGGTGGGAAAATGTGGGGTACAAATGTAACAAACAAACAAATAAATAAATAAATAATCAACTGATATTTTATAAATCCCATCTTTAAATTCTATTTTAACAATAGGTTTGAAGATGCATAGTTGTCAGTCTCTTTCACAGATGCTACATAATTCATAACAGAACACCCCAGTTTCTATGCTGGAAATTCCAGAAGTAGATTTTTTTTTCCTAAAAAAAAAAAAATCTTTTATGAGCAGTACAGAAGAGGTAGAAAAAAAAGAGGCATTAAGAAGGCTGAGCAAGTATTGTAATTAGTGTACCATGTTATCTTATTATTGCTAAGTACAAGTATTTCTGAGCTTTTGTTTCAAAATGTCATGTCAGGCAAAGCCAGGCTTACTGCTGAAATATTTTAATCTTCACAGTAAAAGGCCGACATTTTTATAATACACGTGTGGTGACAGTCTACTGTTTGCGACAGGATAACAGATTTTCAGCAACATTATAGATTTGGGAAAGATAGATTAGCTTCACATCTTAATTAGTGCAGGTAAACTAAAAGGTTTGTCTTACACTAAGGGGACTATTTACTAAAATGTGGTAACGTTTTGCACTTTAACTGTAAAAATGAGTGTGCAATAAAGGGAAAGGTTGTGTGCTAACTGTTGGGGGCATGTTGCCTGACATTTATTGCACAGAAAATTTCTTTACCACGTGATAAGTGTAGAGGGGCATTATCGATAGACATCGAAGTCCAACTTTGGAAGTGTTGCTAAAAACATTCAAAATTCAAGTGGGGAATACAGCCATTTTCAAAACATAAAAAGGTCTTTTTTAAAAAAAATGACTATTTTCTAGATGTTTTTGTGCTCTGTGCATTTATCTTTTTGGTCCATCTTCGAAAAAAAAAAAAAAAGTCCAAGTAAAATATGCACAAAATGAAGCAATTAGGATGTAGGAAGGACCAGCATTCTTAGTAGACTGACCACACAGACATCCCAGGAGAGCAATGGTGCACCCTAGGGGGCACTGCAGTGAACTTCAAATAAATGCTCCCAGGTACACATCTTACCTTTGCTCCCATTTAGAGAGTTGCACGGGGACAGAAATCTTACCCATCCCCGCCCGTCCCTGCTGGAATCTTACCCGTCCCCACCCATCCCCACTGGAATCTTACCCATCCCCACCCATCCCCGCAAAAATTTAAACCATCCCAACCCATCCCCACCCGTCCCCGCAAGAATTTAACCCATCCCCACCCATCCCCGTAAGAATTTAACCCATCCCCACCCATCCCCGTAAGAATTTAAAAGTACATAAAAGAAAGTTCCAGTCAGCTCCCTCAGTCTCTTTCTGGATTTGAGCCACAGCACTGTAGGCAAGGAAGGAACAGAAGTTGGAACTTGGAACACTCTGGTGTGCACATGTAAGATTTGTCTCTGATCCACTGGCAGTGGGTGCTGAGAGGCCGCCACATGCACGCGCCAGTAGGTCAGGTGACATCTGATTCTCGTGCCTGTGTCAGAGCTGAGGTCTATGCACCAGCCTTGGAGCAAAGAGGATTAATAGTAACATAGTAAGTGACAGCAAATAGACCTGAACGGTCCATCCACTCTGCCCAATAGTCACACACATGATCAATTCATCATTAAATCAACGAGTGTGATATTATAGACTTGATTATGGTCTTTCTTTCGTGTTTTTGGAACAAAGACCACAGAAGTCTATCTGGCCCCATCCTTATGTTCCAACTGCTGGAGTTGCCATCGAAGCCCACTCCAGCCTATTCATGTTCTCATTTGTGGGACACAGACCGTAAAAGTCTGTCCAGCACTGTCCTCATGTTCCAGCCACTGAAGTTGCTGTCTAAGCCCTTTCCAGCCCATCCTACACCAGATTGCCATGTATGAGACACAGACCATACAACTCTGCCAGGTATCAGCCCTAGTTCATCACAGCCAGAGTCGCCATCTAAGCGTCACTTGACACATCCACACACATGCAGCCATTTAAGGTTAGCTTTTATATAACTTCCATTTTCTAATTAGAGATCCTCTGTGTTCATCCCACGCCTTTTTGAATTCCGTCATCATTTGTGACTCTACCACCTTCTTAATGGAAGACTTTCCACATTTATGCTGTTAAAGCAAGGAAGAAGAGGAGGAGGAGGAGACAGCACTCAAATAAATTGGTATTCGGTAGATGAGAGGCTGGTGCAGGTGCAGCTTACACTTCCACGGGAAGCCCACAGAACTGGTTCCATCCCCGCGGGAACCCCGCAGGAACTGCCTCCGTCCCCGCGGGAACCCCGCAGAACTGCTTCCATCCCCGCGGGAACCCCGCAGGAACTGCCTCCGTCCCTACGGGAATCCCACGGGTTCCGCGGGATTCCCGCGGGGACGGAAGCCGTGCAGCTCTCTACTCATTACCCCCAACTGTACACCACTTCAATATCCCTTATGGGTCTTATGGGTGAAGGGGGCATCTATATCTGGGTTTCTGGTGAGTTTTGGATGGCTCACATTTTCCACCACACGTGTAACAGGTAGGTGGAGGTATGGGCCTGGGTCCACCTGTCTGCAGTGCACTGCACCCACTACTAGACTACCCCAGGGCACTGCATGCTGTTCTAATGGACCTGAGTAGGCCGACTTCCTGTTGCAGTACACCGATTCTGTTTTTGATGGCGGGACCAAGGGGGGGACATGGGTGCAATCAATGGCCCCCAAAACATTGGGAAAGCCACCTATACTGAAGAATTGCACCTTTAACTCCTGCAATTCTACCTCGCTCCGTGGGAAGCAGATATAGTCCTTGTGACCTGCAGTTAAGGCATTCACAACCACTTTTAAATGCTTTGAAAATGTTGATTGCTCCACACCACAGCAAGCCCCAACCATGTGCAGGAAAGAACCCGTAGCCAGGAACTGCAATGTGCACAGTGTTTTAACCAGTCCAGGGACAGCATGTGATAGCGCAGTGCGGGAATCAATATCACATTTTATCTTGGCATAAAGTTCTAAAATAGCCTCCCTATTCAAACGGTACATATTGATGATCTCCTTATCAGACATTTTCTCCAACGAGACCCTTGTGCGGTATGCACGCTGATGGTATACACACTGCCGAGGTAGCAGCCTGAAGACCTGCTGGTGGTCAACCCCCGCCCTCGCTGGGTCTCCCTCCTGCACTCCTACCTGCGCTTCTGCAAGCATGCGATAGCAGGCAAGACCTACTGATATACCACCATCACACATCGCTAAAAAGAAAAGTAGACAAAAGCAGTACAAACAGACAAATTACTCTCTCACACCCGGAACAACGCGTGCTATAATTTGTCTTCCAGCTTTGCTCTGATGGGACCTGCCCCACAAGAACGCCAGCTAGGACCTGGCGTTATTCTGCGGCGCTGGTTTTTGGCATAACGCCATTCAACAGCTGTTTTCATGAGACGCTAGTTTTTGATCATCCACGAGGAACGCAAAATAACCCTATTTATATGAGATTGACTACATTTACATGTCATGTGCGCAAGTGCCTGACGCGCTTGCAGTTTATGGCGGTAACCCGTTGATCATCCCACATTGATAAGTGCGTGCGCAAAAACAGCGCTAACGGGCTTGTGCGCTCGCGTTGACTTTTGATCATCCATCTGCAAGTGAGTTAGGTGCCATGCCTTATAGAATAGCACACATCCAGATGCATGAACAAATTTTAATGAGTGCCAATTAAACATCAATAATGTGTTGTTAGCACCCAATTATTGATGGTTGAGAACTCATTATCCTATTTATTTGTATACGCATCTTGGAAGCATGCCCAAAATGCGGTGCGTATCTTTGGGCGCCATATATAGAATCCGGGGAGTTAATGTCCAGTTTATTGAGCGCTGTGAAAATACCGCAAAGCCCCAAAACGTGGCTTGTACTAGCAGTTAACACGGAAGGTCTTTTACTAAAGCTTAGTTCCAGTTATCTTCTGCAGGGCCCATAGGAATAAAATGGGCTCTGCTGTAGATAACTCAAGGTCAGCTTTTAGAAAAAAAAAAACCCACATTGTGTTAACTGTGTGTTAAGTACTTAGCATGCTTTAGTAGATGGGCTTGTATGAGAGATATTGCCTGCTAGATTACAAACAATAAATGTGGTCCTTTTTTTTTGCCTATTTTGTATTCTCTTTTGAAACAAATATCAAGATGCTCCCTCTTTCCTTCTGAAGTCATTGATTTCATTTGCTAATGACAGAAGAATTAAGCAATTGACTGAGTAGAACTGTAGTCACTCAAGTGAAGCCATGTGAAAAATTGATATTTCAATAAGCCCAACACGTTAAAGGAAAGGCTACAGTGCCATTAAGTCAACTGACAAATCTGCAGTTAGATGCCTTCATATTTCTCATTATATAGCTTTTTATCTCATGAAATTGCCACTTTGGCTACCATTTATTTTTTTTTTCTTTAAAGTGGCAGAGTTAACTGAATATACTTTTATTGAAGATGGCACATTAAGCTGTATTTTTCCTGAAGAAGGGTAATGAATATATTAAGTATCATTCATACAATTTAGATGTGTTTTCATTAAACCTCAGCTCTAATTTCCGTGATTATTCTTCAAAAGAAATGATCTTTTGAGAAAAAAAATTCAATAGAAATAATAAGGTAGTGCTAGAGATAAGTACAAAGATATAAGAGAAACATTCAAGAAAGCATTAGACAAGTACAAAGGATCTCTAAATGAGAAGAGGGGATTGTAGATCTTAGTAGTTGGTATGGAAGGGCAGACTTTATATTCCACTAGTAAAAGAGGCCCGTTTCAGAGCAAATGAAACGGGCGCTAGCAAGGTTTTTGTCGCCAACACCCCCCCCCTCCCTCCCTGGCCAACCCCTCCGTTGTTCTGCCCTTGCTCTGCCCCCAACGTCATGACGTTTGACACGAGGGCGGGGCCCGAAGCAATTCCCCCCCTCGCCTCCCTGCCTCCCTCCCTGCCAACCCCTTCGTTGTTCTGCCATTGCTCCGCCCTTGAGGGCGGGGCCCGGAGCAATTTTGGTGGCTTCACCACCACGAACCTTCGAACCTTTTTGAAGGAAGTCAAGGCTTGGCTTCACTGACGTCAGTGTCCTCAGAACGTTGAGGGTGAGTTTTATTATAGTAGATATGGCCTATATCTGTGGTCATTTTCTGTGTTTTCTAGGATGACTGTCAACTGAAAGGTAGAAATAAGGGTGAAAGTCTGAACTGAGCTATAACTTCTTTATCATGAAATAATGGGCCCTTTTACTTTTGCTGACTAACTCCCCCTTTTACAAAGCCAGCTAGCGACTGCTGGTGTAGTAATGCTGACATAGGCTAGGTCGGCATTGTTACGCATCTTTGTAAAAGTGGGGAGGGATAAGTAAGAAGTTTGGTGGTTGATGCCAGCGGCTATTTGGTTAGCCGAACAGTTTATTCGGAACATAGTTTTACCTTCAGTGTGTGACCTCAATACATCATACACCTACTGTGTGATATTTGCTCAGACTCCTGAAGCAGACCTATTGGTTGAAACACGGCTGGGTCAAGTCTAGTCTTATCTACAATAAAGAACCTTTCAGCACCTACAGTATTGTTTTGTTTTTGTGTCACCTCCGCTGTTCTGTTGCCTTGTGTTGAGACCTGTGGAGGATTGTTCTTTCTGTTTCATCATTCACCCTTTTATTAAACCCTTTAAGTACAACGGCGTAGATTCAAGAAAGAGTGCCAAAGTGTAGGCACTGGGATAATGTGCTCCAAGTGCAAATTCTATAATGCCAATTCTGCACATAACTGCCATAATAGTATACTAATGTAAGTGCACCTAGCTTGGATCCATTCACTGTTCACTGCTATACTGTTCTAGGCAAAGTAAAGCTTTACCAGTAGACTCTCAATTCTTAACCAAATCTTTGTTGTAGTACTCAGAATAAACAAAGAAAACCCAATTTACAGTTCAGTTTCTTAGACGAGAATTGTTGTCTTTTGCACAGAGTCTGCATCCAGCCACTCCAGAGGCAAGTAGTTGTCCAGAACCTCAGCTCAACTGAGAGGAAAAGCTGTAACTCTTAAAGGAAATAAGGGGGAGAAACTCAGGGGAAATAAAAGGGGAATGACTTGGGGAGATGGTGAAAAATCTTGATGGAATTACAGTAGATTAAGGAGGGATCAGGTTTAGAACAGCTGTTGATCACAACACATGCAAGCAAGACAGGGATCTCTCACACAGTCTACGGGGCAGAGAGGGAGAGCTGACCTTAGCTCATAGCTAACAGCCAATAGGGAAAGCTCACAAGGAGTCAATCACAGGATACTGCAAAATATAGTGTGTGTGTGGGGAGGCGGAGTCCAAGTACACAGTACACAGTGCTATCTATATACACAGACAATGCAATTGAATACAAATAATACTCATATTAAATACACACAGCAATGCACCCTGCCTCCATGAATATGGGGGCAGAACAATTGCACTGACCACTAGGAATAGCCATAATATCTGGAGCTGTTATAGAGTCTGGTATCTATGGTCACTGTCACATCTTCGGGGGTGGACGGGAGGGAGTCAGTTACTACTGGGGGATTACGGGAGGGTGATGCCGTAATCCCTCCAAAGGTAAGCTAGTCAGTTAGGGCACTTTTTTGTGACTTAGTTATGACTGAAACAGGTCTAAATAAAAACATACTTCTTTTTTGCCCTGGTCATTTTTTTTTGTTCCAACTTTGCTGTAAAATTCCAGATTTTAAGTCTTCCCAAATCTCACCCAAAACATGCCTTCAACACTCCCCCTTGTGGTTTAGGCAAACTGCAGAGTAAAATGAACCAATTCTGAGTTTCAAAAATCATCACTTAGACATTTTTATGAGGAAAACATCCATTTGCCACTTTGTGCCACTTTTGAGATCTACCTATGTACTATTCTATAACTCTGCACTCCTAAATGGTCTTGTATGCAATTCGAAAGGGATCTGGCCAAGAGGGCATGTGTGGGTCAGAGCTTTTCCAAAAACTTTGCACAGTATTATAAAATAGGGCCATTTATGCGCCCAATTGCCATTGATTGTGTGCCAGCATTTACACTAGGTTTCAGGAGGCATAAGTCCTCGCATCCAAAATGTGTGTGGTGTAATCAGCATCTGCCTTATATTTACTACACAGGGGTGACACCACACAGACCCACATCTGTGCTATTGGCCAATGTATTTAACACAGGCCCCATCATAAACCAAATTCTGCTGCCATAATGGCCCACCTAACCCCACCCCAGAGTCCTCCTAGACAGTACCCTCTTCCCAAACAACTAAGAATACCCTGAAGAGATCCCCTAACAAACCACCCCTTCCCTCTGAATAGAAGCCCTCCGAATTGTAATTCCCAACCCAGCAAGAAGTCTACTTGTAAATCTAGCTGATGGGATGGTAGTGGTCCCACTCCACTCCTACCCCCATAGCTGCCAGGGTTCAAAATGGTAGCTATGGACCCTAGAGATGGTCTCTTGGTAATACCACAAGGAGTCATAGCCACTATTTTGAACCCTGAAAAGCAGAAAGGGACAGCTCTTGTCCTGTCCACTACATTGCCAGGAATATGTCCGGGTAAGTCCTGGGTGGTTCAGGGAATGCTGTTGGGATGTAGTTGTGTTAGGGTCACTTGAGGCAGACTTACTTGTTTGAGAGGTATGAATTTTGGGGCAATGCTGTCTTGGGACAAGGATTGGTGTTTTTGATAAGGGCCACGATCACACTACCTGACTGCAGGTAGTAGCTGCACTTAATGAGGATGTGTTAAGTGTAGCTCGCTATGTGCTGTCATGACAGCCAGCGTGTGGTAATATCCTATGTGCTAGTTGTTAACACTGGCAACACCCCATTTCTGTCTCATTTCTGCCCATGGCCCACCCAGATCCCACCCCTACCTGTTCTAAGCAGTTAGCATTGGATTTTTACTGCAGTGACTGGTTTCAGTAGAAGATAGTGATTAGGAAAGGGAGGCAAAGAGTGCTTTGATTGAGTTGAGGCGGGTGAATGATAGGGTTACTCCAAATGTTTGTGGGTGTCTATTCTGTTTGCATTGTTCTTAGCTCTATCTTGTATTCCATTACCAGCAATGGAAGCTACCCAGAGGCACTCACTCAGTACCATGTTTTAATTCTTTATTCATAAGGTATCTTCTCACAAGAATGTTATCTTTCTGACTTTGAATGTTACCATTTTATTTCCTCCGTTTGTGATTGAGATAGTACAAATGTGTAGCAAACATCTCCCTTAGAGGAAAGCATATAATGGGAAAAGCAAATTAAGTCTTCATTTAGAGATATAAAAATGAGGCATAGAGCATAAATCAATTAAAGTAATACTTTTGCTTTTCTAGATCAAGATAAGAGTTGGTGTGAAGCAGCAACTAGCATCAAGGAGACCTATTGATAAATCATTATTATCTCTAATAAATTGAAACAGAGAAACATAGAAACATGATGGCAGATAAGGGCCGAATGGCCCATCCAGTCTGCCCATCCTCAGTAACCACTAACTCCTCCTTTTCCTAAGAGATCCCACGTGTCTGTCCCACGCTTTCTTAAATCCTGACACAGTCCTCATCTACACGACCTCCACAGGGATTTTCTTACAACTCACTGCAGAGTGCAGGTTCTGAATTATTGGATGGATGGAAAAAATTAAGGGTGTGCGGGTCAAACAAGTTTCCCTTGTTTCCTGTGTTATGGGAGTTTTGTTTTGATGGTCATGGGCATTTTGGGGTGGATCGGGGCATGGTTTTGAGTTACACGCGTAATTACAGAATATGTGTGCTAAGCATGTTAATTTAAGCACGGGCATTGGTGCAAATGGTGTTGGCTAAATTTCCATGTGGTTTTTCCACATATGAAGTATTCTATAAATCACACCAAACTTTAGGTGATGTTTTTTGACAATTATTTTTTGGGTACCATTTATAGAATCTAGCCCTATATCCCTTCCTTCCTTCCTTCCACCCCAGACTGTCTTCTTTCTTTTCCCTCCCTTCCTCCCCACCCCAAGTCTACTTTCTCCCCCCTCCCCAGTGGCGTACCAAGGGGGGGCAGTGGGGGCGGTCCACCCCGGCTGCACGCCGCTGGGGGGTGCCGCGGCGCGCGCCCGTGGGCTCTGACTTCGCGAACTTCGTGCGTTCGCTGCAGCTCCCTCTGCCCCGGAACAGGTTACTTCCTGTTCTGGGGCAGAGGGAGCTGCAGCGAATGAGCAAAGTTTGCGAAGTCCGAGCCCACAGGCGCGTGCCGCGGCACCCCCCCCCCCCCCGCGGTGTGCACCCAGGGGGTGTCATTTTGCTGGGGAGGGGGAAGGTGTCATTTCACAGGCAGGGGGGGACGCATCGGCGATCCGCTCCGGGTGCCATCCACGCTAGAAACGCCACTGCCCCTCCCCCCCCCAAAAGGCTCTCTTTCTCATTTACCCAGCACCGTCTCTCGGTTTTCTCTGACCCTGTGGTTTTTTTTAGCTCCCACAGCCCCGACAGCTCTTTGGATCCCGTAGTACTGCTCTGTGGGACTAGCTGACTACAGGCATAAGAGTATTGACATGGACTTGGTGGTAGCAGCCCACCCAAAAGTAACAGACATCATTTCTGGCCCCCAAGCACATTATCAGAAGCATTTGCTAAAGTGTGATAATGTTTAAGCAGTTACAACATGGTAATTACCAAAATTAACGCCTATTTACTGCAAAACATCCACTTAACAATTGGAGGCATTCCCAGTAATTTCCGGGATGGCTGGATGTTGTTAACACACAGAAAAGGTCACTACCAAATGCTAACTACATGGAAGATAATGCATAATGAAGTTAGCTATAGCTTGTCTGGATTAACTGGTCTGCATTATCTACTACCTTAACAGTTGTTACTCTTGTCTACCGTAGGAGCCGGCTCTGTGGATGCTGTGGGTGCTTGAGCATCCCCAACATTGAGAAAATTCCATGCATGTGTCTAAGGAGGGATTATTTCCATTGGGCTTAGCACCCCCAATAATTTTGAGAAGTTGGCTCCTATGCTGTCTACCAACTTTCTACCCATCCTAGGCTGCAAAAAAAACAAAAAAGGTATTTTCTATGTTAGCTATTTAACGTAGTAATTAAAGCATGTGTTTGCAGTTACATTTTTCATTAACTGTGAGCACATGAGTCCTTACCACATACAAACTGGGGGCCCTGTTTACTAAGGTGTGCTAGCGTTTTTAGCGCGTGCACAATATTAACGCACGCTGTGTAGGCGCCCATAGGAATATTGTGGGCACCTACACAGCGCTCTAATGGTTAGCATGCGCTAAAAGCACTAATGCACCTCTAGCACAGCTTAGTAAACGAGGCCCTAGGTGTCCGTAAGTATTCACACACTAATGGCAAAATGACTGCATGGCTATTAATGCAAAAAAAAAAAAAATTATAAAATCACCATTTTCTGGTTGTGGTAATAATGGCCTTGGTGTGTGGGAAAGACCCGCTTAGGGGCGCACTAAGGCCATTTTTTTTTACCACAGCTTAGTAAAAGGACCCTAGAGTCATCTGAGGCCAGGGATTAAAATACCTTTTAAGGGCCTCTTTTATCAAGCCGTGCTATCAGTTCCCGTGAGGTCCTTAAATGTATAGAGTTATGTAATTCCATCTATAAGGGAAGGTAGATTAATTTCTACCTGGAATTTCATATTCAAAGAAAGGCACTACAACTTTGGAATAAACTTCCAAAATCTCTGCAGTCACAGAGAGCTGCCCTGTCTTCAGGATTAAGGTTAAAATTTGGCCTTTTGAACAATTGTTAGAAAATGCAGGATTCTAGCAAACAATCGCTTGCTGCACTGTTGCTATGATCTGGATTATCTGGCTATGTTTTCTGATTTGATTTGGATCTGACAATAGCTTCTTGTATTATATTAATTGTATTGGACTGTTATCCACCTTTAATCTTATTAGAAAGCAGTAGGCTATAAAGGCCATGTTAGATTTAAATTTAATTAAACAGAATTAAACAGACTTTCCAACAAGGAAATGGTAATACAGATGTGCATGAAAAAAATAATTTAGTTTTAAGGTTTGGGGGGGCTTTTTTCTGATTTTCAGACGTTTTTCAGTTTCTGTCAAACATTTTTATTTTTAATGCCTCTTAGAACTTTCTTAACACGCAGAATTAAACTTTATCGTCTATGTTTACTAAAGCGCGCTATGGGCACGTTAGCATTTTTAACGCATGTAAATGGTTTACACACGTTAAACACTAACACGCCCATAGAAATGTATAGGCATGTTAGCGTTTAATACGCCTTAAATTTAAAGGTGCATTAGAAAAGCTAATGCACCTTAGTAAACATACCCCATGTGTGATCATTTATAGGTAGAAAAAATATTTAGAGGTCGCAAAAAATATTTGTAGGTAGCAAAAAACATTTTACCTAGAAACTAGATACATTAGGGGGTCCTTTTACTAAGGTGCATAGAAAAATGGCCTGCACTGGTGTAGACACATGTATTGGATGTGCTCAGGTCCATTTTTCAGCGAACCTGCAAAAAAGGCCTTTTTTGGCCAAAAATGGACATACAGCAAAATAAAAATTGGCACGCATCCATTTTGGGCCTGAGACCTTACCACCATCCATTGACCTAGTGGTAAGGTCTCATCCGTTAACCGGGCGGTATTGGTCTACACACGTACAATGCCAATTACCGCTCGGTTACTGCCACATGCCGTAAAATTTCTGGCGCACTTAGTGGACGTGCATAAAAAAATAAATTACCACCCAGGCCACATGGTAGCTGGGCGGTAGTTCAAAATTGACACACTTAGGACGCGCATAGGTACCCACGTGGCTTAGTAAAAGGGCCCCTAGAAGCAGTGCTTGTTTGTTTGGCTACACCAACCAAAATCTATCCCACTGCCCATTTATTAAATCATATAGAGGGGCATAATCAAAAGGGGCGCCCAAGTTTTCCTGAGGACGTCCTCGCAGGACGTCCCAGCGAAGGGGCGGGGAAACCCGTATTATCGAAATAAGATGGGTATCCATCTTTCATTTCGATAATACGGTCGGGGATGCCCAAATCGAGAAATTTAGGTCGACCTTAGAGATGGTTGTCCTTATAGATGGTCGTCCCCGATTTTAAGCGATAATGGAAACCAAGGACACCCATCTCAGAAATAACCAAATCCAAGCCCTTTGGTCATGGGAGGAGCCAGCATTCGTAGTGCACTGGCCCCCCTGACATGTCAAGACACCAACCGGGCACCCTAGGGGGCACTGCAGTGGACTTCAGAAATTGCTCCCAGGTGCATAGCTCCCTTACCTTGTGTGTTGAGCCCCCCCCCCAAATCCCCCCAAAACCCACTCCCCACAACTGTACATCACTACCATGGCCCTTATGGGTGAAGGGGGGCACCTACATGTGGGTACAGTGGGGTTTTTTTCGGGGGGGGGGGGATTGGAGGGCTCCCACTTACCACCACAAGTGTAACAGGTAGGGGGGGGGATGGGTCTGGGTCCGCCTGCCTGAAGTCCACTGCACCCATTAAAACTGCTCCAGCGGCCTGTAAACTGCTGCGATGGACCTGAGTATGACATTTGAGGCTGGCAAAAAAGTTTTTAAAGTTATTTTTTTGAAGGTGGGAGGGGGTTAGTGACCACTGGGGGAGTCAGGGGAGGTCATCCCCGATTCCCTCCGGTGGTCATCTGGTCATTTAGGGCACATTTTTGTGGCTTGGTCGTAAGAAAAAATGGACCAGGTAAAGTCATCCAAGTGTTCATCAGGGACGCCCTTGTTTTTTCCATTATCGGTCGAGGACACCCATGTGTTAAGCACGCCCCAGTCCCGCCTTCGCTATGCCTCAGACATGCCCCCGTGAACTTTGGTCATCCCCGCGATGGAAAGCAGTTGAGGACGCCCAATATCGTCTTTCGATTATGCCGATTTGGGCAACCTTGTGAGAAGGACGCCCATCTTGCGATTTGTGTCGAAAGATGGGCGCCCTTCTCTTTCGAAAATAAGCCTGATAGTCATGCACATTAAATTGCCATTACTAATTTTTAAGGCATGATAATCAATCAAATGTATGTTAATGAATATTTATTTAATATTTATTTATTAACATTATTATATACTGCTTTCATAGAACTAATGAAGTAAATATAAGCTCACTAAACCACAGTGGACTGTTTTTTCCTTCAAGGCTATCCTCGCACCCTGTCCATAATCCCCTACTAATTGCACATCTGAGTTCCAGATTAGATAGATTTGTGCCATACTTTCAGTGAATTATGGCTAAGTTACAATATAATAACTGAACACTTATATTATTTATTTATTTATTACATTTATATCCTGCATTATCTATATAATCTGAGCAGGGTAGAGTAAAACATTCATAAAAATTAAAATTATACACACAAAACAATTATAACAAATGCATTCAATTATTTGTTCAAATATCCATCATAATCTAAACAAGACATGGTACATAAGCCTTCCTGGATCTACTGACCACATTTATCATTATTATTAAAGGCTTAGCAAAATGAGTTTTTAACTATTTACTAAAGGACAACAATAATGTTATTTGCCTTAGTTTCAAAGAAATTTTATTCCACATGATGTTACCCAGAGGTCTCCTTGCAAATCCAGTGGATGGGATGGTAGTGGTCCCACTCCACTCCTACCCCGTAGCTGCCAGGGTTCAAAATGGTAGCTATGATCCCTAGAAATGGCCTCTTGGCAATACCACAAGGAGTTATAGCCTGTATTTTGAACCCTGAAAGCTATGAGGTAGGAGCAGAGAGGGACAGCTCTTGTCCTATCTACTATATTACCAGGAATATTTATTTATTTGTTACATTTGTATCCCACATTTCCCACATATTTGTAGGCTCAATGTGGCGTACGTAGTACTGGAGAGGCCTTTGCAGGCTCCGGTGTGAACAAATACAGGGTGATGTTATGGTAAGATCAAGTTCATGTGGCACAGCCACATTAGGGAATCGGAGAACGGAAGAGTTGTGTTATGTCCATTACTTGCTTTAGTTTGGTTGTGTTGCACAGATTACGCATTTAAGTTGGATCTGTAGGGTATGCCTTTTAAACAGGTTGGTTTTTAATGATTTCCGGAAGTTTAGGTGGTCGTACGTCGTTTTCAAGGCTTTTAGTAATGCGTTCCACAGTTGTGTGCTTATGTAGGAAAAACTAGATGTGTAAGTTGTGTTGTATTTAAGTCCTTTGCAGTTTGGGGAGTGCAGGTTTAGATAAGATCGTGTTGATTCGGACGTATTTCTAATTGGTAAGTCGATCAAGTCTGTCATGTAACCCGGGGCTTCTCCGTAGATGATTTTGTGAACCAGAGTGCAGATTTTGAAGGCGATGCATTCTTTGATTGGAAGCCAGTGTAGTTTTTCGCGGAGGGGGTTTGCGCTTTCAAATCACGTTTTACCAAATATAAGCCTAGCTGCCATGTTTTGAGTGGTCTGAAGTTTCTTTAAGGTTTGTTCTTTACATCCCGCATAAATTCCATTGAAGTAATCTAAGTGGATTAGTACCATTGATTGTATCAGGTTGCAAAATGTTTCCCTCGGGAAGAATTGCTTCACGCGTTTGAGTTTCCACATTGAGTCGAACATTTTCTTTGTTGTGTCCAGGTAAGTCCTGGTTGGTTCAGGGAATGCAGTTGTGGGGAAGGTGTTGTTGTGTTGGGGATCACTTGTTTGAGGGTATGAATCATGGGGCAATGCTGTCTGGGGAGGAGGGTTGGGGGTTTGATAAGAGCCATGGCCACACTGCCTGACTGTAGGTGGTAGCTACTCTTAATGAAGTTGTGTTAAGTGCAGCTCGCTATCTGTTGTCCTGACAACTAGCGTGTGGTAAAATCCTCATGTGCTAGCTGTTAAGACTAGTCACACCCCATTTCCATCCCATTCCTGTTCCATTTCTGCCCATGACCCACCCAGATCCCACCCCTACCTGTTCTAATCAGTTAGCATGGGATTTTTACCGCAGTGGCTGGTTTCAGCAAAAGGTAGTCATTAGGAAAGGGAGACAAAGAACGTTTTGATTGGGTTGAGGTGAGTGAATGATAGGGTTACTTCACATGTTTCTGGGTGTCTATTCAGTCTGCATTGTTCTTCTTAGCTCTATCTTGTGTTCCAAGAAACTAGATAAGACAAGCAGTAAAAAAAATCCTGTAGAAACTATCAAATTTGGTGAAAAGAGGAAACATCTAACAAGCATTTTCCTTGTGATCTGAATGCTCTAGATGCTCAAATGGAGATGCTCAAAGGGGCATCATTATGTAATGCCTTGAAAACCCACAATAATATCTTAAAGCAGATCCACCATACAACAGGTAACTAGTGTAACTTAAGAAGCTGTAATATGATCTCTCCTAGCTATTTCCCCCATAATACATGCAGCAGAATTTTGAGCTACTTGCAAAGCGTGTAATGATGTCTGAGGTAAGCCACAAAACAAAGCATTATAGTAGCCTAAGGGATCCATTTACAGAGCTGTGGTAGTGTTGGTGCTTGGGCTTACTGCTCGCCGAGGCCACTTTTTACTGTGGCCATAAAAAGCCTTTTTTCCATTGGTGTCCTTAATGGCCATAAGCTAATTTCACAATTAGCATACGGCCATTACTGCCTGAGTTCTTACCGCCACCTATTTACGTGGCAGTAAGGGCTCATGCACTAATCCGGCAGTAATCGGGCAGCACATGGTGATGCCTTAAAGACTGGGTTGAGAAGCACTGGCTTAGGTAATGTCATCCTTGAAGATACACAATAATTGAGAGGCTAAGAGATGCAGCAATCATTTCTTATATACTGTATAGCATAGGTTTTCAACCCAGTTCCCGGGGCACACCCAGCCAGTTGCAGTTTTCGGAATAAACTAATACTCATTAATACATACTAAGTGAACCATATATTTATTTATTAGGATTTATTTACTGCCTTTGTGATGAATTCACTCGAGGTGCTGTACAGTAAGAATAAATCAAACAGCAGTAAAAATATTCAAATAACAATACAAAGTTACTTCTTCCATTAAAGGCCTGGTTGGCGAGCCAAGCTTTTATCTCCTTCCTGAAGTAGAGATGGTCTTGGTTAAGCAGAGCCTTTCAGGGAGTGCATTCAAGGATGTGGGGGCTACTCCGGAGAAGGCTTGCTTGCAAGTATCACATTGTGTAATGTCTTTTGGAGAGGGTGTGTCTAGTAATAGTCCTCTACACACATTCAAGGACACTAGGGGAGTCTTTTACTAAAGCTTAGCTCGAATTATCTGCAGCAGGGCCCATAGGAATAAAATGGGCCATGCTGCAGGTAATTCGAGCTAAGCTTTAGTAAAAGACCCCCCCCCCCCCTTAGTGTCCTTGGAGTTGTGTAGAGGATCATCCTATTCTTCACGTACTTGGGGTCTTTTCCTTTAAGAGCTTTGAAGATCAGACATAGAGTTTTAAATTTAGCCCTATATTGTACTGGTAGCCAGTGAAGGTTTTGCAAAAATGATGTGATGTGGTCATGTCGCTTTCAACTTTCTATTAGGTTTGCTGCAGCATTCTGAATCAATTAGAGCTGGTGCAGGCCCTTTGTTGTTAGACCGTGGTAGAGTGCATTACAGTAATCTTGTCTTGATGTTATTATGGTATGCACAACTGGGATAAGATTTACCTTCTCGATGTAAGGAGAGAGGTAGCATAGCTGTCGGAAATATAAGCAGCTCTTGAAGGTTGCTTGGATTTGGGGAATCAGAGTAAGTGCTGAATCTCACTGTATTCCAAGGTTCTTGACTTGTGATTTGAGGGGGAGTTCGTACTTCCCCAAAAGAGATTTTGATGTCAGGTATGTATCCACTTGTGTTAGGGACCCAGAGAAGCTTGGTTTTACTTGGGGTTCAAGCAAAGTTTATCGTGTTTTGCCCATTCTTGAATTGATGTTATACAGATAATCAGTTTATTCATGGTTGTAGGTAAGTCAGGTTCAATGGGTATTAGCAGCTGCACATCACAAAAGTGAACGTAAACCATAGACATTTTGTCTTTGACTGCCCTTCACACTGTTGATTTATGTAACATTTTACATTAGTGAGGCACTTAGGAGAGTATCAGTAAAAAAGAAAAAGGCTTGTATTTTGTACAGTGCTACAGTATAATATGCAAATCCTGACCTATAATAGAACTAATCAAGAAAATAGCTACCTAGATGGACAAAAAAATAGATGCCAGGGAACTAATAGTTCTGCTGACTGCCAAATTCCTTACTCAAGGAGCAAACAGTGATACTGTAGAGTAGTTACAATAAATGCTGGCAGCAGGGTGTTGTATAGCAATTAAAAACAATCCAAATTTTTTTTTTGTAGCTGCTCAGGTAGGCAATCAACAAGAGACCTAAAAAACATTCATTAAACTGAGAATGAAACTGAAAATGTCACAATGGTTGTCTTGTTAAGTAGCTCTTATTTAGCTGATCTAAATACAGTGCAAAGCTGAAATGTGATTTTCTATTACCTTCTTAATTGCCATGTTTTATAACAAGCTCGTCCTCAAAACTAGGAAGCCAAGATGACTGCCTTGGAACATACTCTATCCTATTTCTGTGTTCCTATTATGCTTTAATCCAATTTAAAGTACAAATATAATTACTGTTATCCCATTTAGTTTTTACTTTATTTAACCATGAATTGCAACTATTGGGTAACAAAACTACAACAGGACATGCCGAATATCTTAGAAATAACTTAGAACAAGAGATTTTGTGAGAAGCCTTAACAAATTAAAAAGGCCGATAGGTCACTTCTTAAAAATACCCATTACTAGCAGGCCTCTGAGTGCTGACCAGCTAATATTATGGCTGCCTAATTATGCTCACACCTATCCACACTTAATTACTTGTTTGTCCTTGAGATAGTCTAAATCCCTGATTACTTACTGCACATATATTAATTTGCTGCTTGAAGTTATCGTAATTTGTGTTATATTCTGTATATTATTATGTTTCATTCACTTTATTGTTTGTTTGTAAGCCACATTGAACTTGAGTCTATTTCGGGCTGATGTGGGGTATAAATGTCATGAATAAATAAATAAATAAATATTCAAAGCGAATCAATCGGCTGGGAGCAGCCGCTGACCAGTTAATTTGTAACTTGACAAATTACCGATCATTTTCACTGGCATTTAACCAGTCATCACCACTGAAAATGACTTGTTAATGCTGAAAAATAGAACAGTGATGTTGGGGGCATTCCATGGATGTGACCAGAACTTAACCGGCCAGGCTTAGAGGGCAAATAAGGCCACATAAAAAGGAGGCCTATCTTTGCCTGCTAAGCCATGGCTGGTTAAGTCTGAACATCGACTTAACTGGTCATGTGCTAGCCAGTGTTGAAAAACTGGGATATTCAATGCTGGTCAACAGAAATGGCCCAGCATTGAATATCCAGGTTGAACACCAGCAGTGGGCAGTCAAAACACTGACCACCACCAGATGAATATTGGGCGGTATGTACTTAAGGGTCTACAGGAAACTTTCAAAGGAAAATTCCCCTGGAGCTGAAATGTTTGGGGGGGGGGGGGGGGGGGGGGGCTGACTGACACTACATCTACTTCTCTGAAGAAGTGGCCTAGTGGTTAGGGTGGTGGACTTTGGTCCTGAGGAACTGAGTTTGATTCCCACTTCAGGCACAGGCAGCTCCTTGTGACTCTGGGCAAGTCATTTAACCCTCCAATGCCCCATGTAAGCTGCACTGAGCCTGCCATGAGTGGGAAAGCGCGAGGTACAAATGTAACAAAATAAATATATGTGGATTTTCTGCCTATTTTACAACAGGTGCAAAATTAGCACCATATATCACACACACAGGGCCCGATTATTCAAAAGGGATTAACCAGGCAGGAGAGACTCCTGCCTGGTTATATCCTGCTGAGCTATTCATCCAGCAATATTCGAGGGACTTAAGTGCTTTGGTCTTTCCCAGTATGGCAATAGTTATGTACTTATAGAACATATTTTTTTTGGAACAGCGCTATCTGTATACTTTTAAAAAATATAAGGTTACAGAAGTTATACATTCACTACCTAGTCATATAATTTATGAATATTCATCTACCTATAAACCTGCACTTGATTTGCTTAAGCCAAGTAGAGATGGAGCTTCTGACAATGCTGTGAACATGTAGGATTTCACTTTACTCGTATCTGTTTTGGACTACAAATATAAAAATCAGGGAAGAATGTCATCGTATATAGATTGTGGATACTAGTTAAGGGATGTACAACCCATTATCCCCTTTCAAAAAGACTAGATTAATTATAAAAAAAAACGTTCATATAAAAATATTGTTATTCTCTTTTATAACATACCAACAAACCATTTATCCCCCTGTATACAAAGCTGCGTGGCAATGCCAACACAGACCATTCAAAGTGAATGGCCTGTGTTGGCATTAGCACACCGGCAGCCGCTGGCACTGCTTTGTAAACAGTGGGGTTTGAAAGCAGGACTTTCTCCATCAGAATTTGCAAAAGACAATTATTTATTGGTACTTAAGCTTAAAATTCATTAAAGTTTAGTGCTTCAAAGTAAAGAATTACAGTGATGATTCAGCACTGTGATTTGAATTAGGAACTCCATTTTCAGAAATATTACTTTTGCAATTAATGTGAATCAGCCATGCACCTTCTCTATCAATTAAGGCTGACCTGGACAGTTTTCTAATTAAACAATCAAATAATGCATGAGTTATAAAAAATATATATTAATATCTAGATATATATCCATCAGAGTAACAGAAAAGTGCTTCCTGGAATGTTAATTTGCTTTTAGATTCTAGGATTAGTTCAATGCAAGTGTAGAGTTAAGAACCAATTTACTAAAAGGTGTTAGTGCAATGCATTTAGCACTCTTTAGCTTCAGTGTTACCAATTAATGCTCATTAATGAGGCATTAGAATGGGCACTCACACCTTAACTCCTTGGCTTCCCAGTCATAAGCATACAACTAGCAGTAGCAAAACATTAGATTAAAAAAAAAAAAAACAATCCTTGCAAAAATACTAGGACTAGAGGGCATGAGATGAAGCTACAATGTAGTAAATTTAAAACGAATCGGAGAAAATATTTCTTCACTCAACGTGTAATTAAACTCTGGAGTTCGTTGCCAGAGAATGTGGTAAAGGCGGTTAGCTTGGCGGAGTTTAAAAAAGGTTTGGACGGCTTCCTAAAGGAAAAATCCATAGACCGTTATTAAATGGACTTGGGGAAAATCCACTATTTCTGGGATAAGCAGTATAAAATGTTTTGTACATTTTTGGGATCTTGCCGGGTATTTGTGACCTCGATTGGCCACTGTTGAAAACAGGATGCTGGGCTCGATGGACCTTTGGTATTTCCCAGTATAGCAATACTTAATGTACTTATGTTCTTATGGAGATAATCCAAGAGGTTTCCTCATTCTCAATTCCTAGGTCATCTCCACTTTTGCTGTGTCACAAAAAATAGGACCACTGATTAATTCAGCGTAATATACAGCATTGCAACAAATCCAAAAGATAGTAGCGAACATCAATCAACAACTATATTACACCAGCCTTCTCCTCCCCCCCCCCCCAAAGGTCAGGTGTTCCTCTTAACTAAGTACCCCAAAATATTTATGGCTACTAACTAAAACCGTGTTGTATTATAGTTACTAACTCAAAATCAGAATCTGATTCTGGTTTAGCCAACTAACCAGTTGGCAACAATCTACCTACAATGAGGTAACTGTGATCTGTGTGTAATCTACATTCATAACCACAACATGCAATGCTTGTGACTACTGATTTATATTCAAGACTATCTAATTTTCTACATTGTCAAGCTGAGGGCCCTGTTTACAAAGGTAGCCTAGCATTTTTAGCATGCGCTGTGTAAATACCCATAGGAACATTACAGGCATCTACATGGTTAGTGCATGCTAATTTTTAGCACGCGCTAAAATGCTAGCATGCCTTTGTAAACAGGGTCCTTAATTTGTTTGCAAAGTTGATATCATTCCCCTGATGCAGGCAACTGGCAAAACATGGCCGGGTTGGGTTTGTGTTCATTCAATAAATTGTTGTATGCCATACTGATGTCATCTTGTTTTTCCTTAATTGACTGTTTTTTATGGACCCGCTTTACCAGTTTTTTTTTAACCTAGCCGCACAATGTCATTTTCAAATGCATACATGTCGTGAATATACATCTATCTATTTCTACACATTCTCACATGTATAAATTAGCTTTATACAACACAATCACCAAAGGGGAAAGAACAATAGAGTCCCATGAATAATCTCAGGAGTAGGAGAAGAGTGGGAACAAGAGCCCAAATCTGTTCCCACTCTTCTCCTGCTCCTAAATTAACTATATATATATATATATATATATATATATATACAATTTAAGTATTCTGAAATAACCTCCTTACTGTTTCAATATATGCAGATAGTTGCAATTGTGTATTTAAGTGATATGAACCCATTATAAATTAAAGATGCACACAAGCAAATAATTTTCTTTTGGGGGGATTTTTTTCTGAATCCTTTTCAATTTTGCTTTTTTTTTTTTTAATTCATTTTGCACCCTCATTCTAGGTGGATTTAAATATTGGCCTACATTTTTTTAGAAGTGTCTTAGGATCCTTTTACCAAACTGCGGTAAAAGGTGGCCATGATGGCGTTGGCGCATTAGTTTTCTGCACGCCAAGGCCCCCCTTTACCATAGCCAGTAAAAGGTGTTTTTTTCAAAGGGAAGTTAATGGCCATGCGCAAAGGGCCCCTTTTACCAAGCTGCAGCAAAAGGGGGCTGGTGTTGGCATTGACACATATTTTACTGCAGCTGGTAAAAGGGAAGTCTCACTTTTCTACAAGAAATGGCCGGATGGCAAGTAAAGCACTTGTCGTGCGGCCATTTCAGGGGGAGCCCTTACTGCCACACATTGAGGTGACGGTAAGGGCTCCCAAATTAACCTGGTGGTGGTAGTGCCGGAAATGATGGCATTCTAGGGGTGGGAAATACCACCAGGCTACTGCAGTAACCCAGCGGTACTTCCTGTATAGCAAGCAGTAAGCTCACATTGGGCTTATCGCCGCTTAGTAAAAGGATCCCTAAGTCAGTACATTCCCAGATCCTTTGCCACCTCCTATTTAGGATGTGGTAAGGGCTCCCGTGCTAAGTTTCTGACACTAGAAAAAAAATGTTCCTAGAGCCAGAAATGGCACATGGTGGATTACCTCTGGGCTCCTGAGCGAGCCCGGTGGTAGGGCCAATTTGTCATGCGCCATTACCACAGTAGCCCTACCATGACTTGATAAAAGGACCCCTTAATGAGATGAATATGAATTAATGGATGCTCATCACTATTAGTCCCCTTATTTTCTAAGTCCTGTTACTCTATCTTATCTATATGTTCCATCTTTGCTTACACCCCATGCTATTAAAGTGTTTTATTGCATATTGTTTTCACATTATAAGCATATATTGTGCCATACCTTATACAGTTATTTGAATATTTTTACTGCTGTAATTGTCTATCGCCTATATTTGACTTATTCTTGCTGTACACTGTCTTGAGTGAATTTCTTTAAAAATGCAGTAAATAAATCTTAATAAATAAATATAATACAGTCTCGATTATCTGACCTTTGCTAATCCAACCATCCAGCATATCTGACAGACCCCTCAATGATGTCATTGTGTTGCCGTTAAGAAGTGTGCAGGCTCTTTTCCTATTTTCCGGCTTCACATGCTACTGGTTAGTGTTAATAAACAATACTATATTTTAAATACAGATACCCTATGCCTGTTCTTTATGCATAAAGTATGTTTTCTGTGCATTTTTAAGGGGTTGCTGTTGTTTTCTATATTATCCGAGTTTTTACTTATCCTACAACAGCTCGGTCCCATTTATGTCGGATAATTGAGACTGTACTGTAAATATTATAAATGTATGTAAGGGTACCCCCTAATCTTTTTACTAGGATGCACATAACCCTGTAGCAATGTTTAGGAAAAAAACAATAGTATTATGCAGACCCAACTCAATGGGTAATGCCTAAGTGTATTTCTACTAAAGAGCGTTATGCCCTAATGCATGAAAATGTTTACTGCAAAGCATGTGAAAGCTAAGCACACAGTATTTAATTTTTTATATTTATTTTCTGGAGGCAGCATGTCAGCGGCAATGAATGGACATGGACGCATTATCCAGCTAGCATGGACCAATTATCATGCACTAATTAGCTAGCATATCCATAACACAGGAGCTCTTAGCATCTCTTAGGACCCCTTTTACTAAGCCGCGTAAGCATCTACACGCTCCCAATCCATGCCAAAATGGAATTACTGCACTGCTACCATGTGACCCTTGAGGTAATTTTATTTTTGCTGTGCATCCGATATGCGCAGCCGAAAAATCATTTTTATTTTCTGCCGCACGTATCGGACATGTGCCAAGTGGCATTGGCGCACATAGGTTATTACCACCCTGTTACCGCATGAGACTTTACCACTAGGTCAATAGCTGGCGGTAAGATCTCAGACCCAAAATGAACGCGCGACAATTTTCATTTTGCCAAACATCCATTTTCGACAAAAATGAATAAAAGGCCTTTTTTACAGGTGCACTGAAAAATGATTCTGCGTGCAGCCAAAACCTGTGTCTATACTAACGCAGGCTATTTTTCAGCACACCTTAGTAAAAGGACCCCTTAAATAGGAATTAGTAGGTGTTCCCTCATCATTTTTTGTCAGGTTATATGCACCAATGTGAACATTAGCGCACGGCCTGAAAGAGAACTTGCTCTGTTTCCTGGATGCTCTAGAAATGGGCTCAGCAGCTGGAAAGTCCCATGTTAATAAATGCTAAGCCCATTTATTAGCACACTTTAGTAAACATACTCCTAAGATTGGGTAGACAAAATAAAATTCTGAAATTCTTAGGCTTTCTGTTCTGCAGTGAATCAAGGGCTGAAGGTTAAAGTCATTGAGAGGCCCTTTTGCTAAGCCACGGTAGAATCTACGCTCGTGCAGTGCGTGCCAAAATGAGACTATTGCCAGGACAACAAGCCCTCCTGGTGGTAATTTCAGATTTGTTGCGCGCCCATAATGCCTGGACGAATTATTTATTTATTTCCTCCTACGCATGCAGGTTGTGGAGGTAATCGGCACTTGGCACAAGCCAACCGGTCACCATGCGTGTAGTGCATGAGCCTTTACCGTTAGATTAATGGGTGGTGTTAAGGGCTCAGACTGCATTGGTTTCATTTTTACTGCAGGCCCCTTTCCCGTCCCATTATAAAAAAACATTTTTTGTAGATGCGGTAAAAACTGGCTCAGCGAGCGCCCAGTACACACACCTACACTACCGCAGGCCACGTTTTACAGCAGCTTAGTTAAAGGATCCCCGAGCACTTGCAGCAAATGTGAGGGATTCCTAATGAGTGGGTGTATGCTGTTATTGCCATACCCCTTGATCTACTAGATTGCACAACCAGTTCTGAAGAAATAGGCAAACACAAAGAAGCATAATAGACTCCTAACGGTTTGCAACTAAGTTCTATTACCCAAGGGAAAATATATAGCTATCTGAGGGGGTCTTTTTCTACTACTACTACTACTTAACACTTCTACAGCGCTACAAGGCATACGCAGCGCTGTACACCATACAAATAAAGACAGTCCCTGCTCAAAGAGCTCACAATCTAAATAGGACAGACAAACAGACAGAACAATTAAGTAGTAAGGGAATTAAAGAAGTGGGATAAAAGGTACAGGCAAGTGAGCAGTGATTAGGAGTCAAAAGCAGCATTAAAGAGGTGCATTAAAGGCATAGGAATGTATGGGTGTCTCTAGCATTTAGCGTACACACTTATTTTTAGCGTGCGCTAAGAACACTAGCATGCCTTGGTAAAAAGACCCCTGAATTAATTATGGTAATCAGATGAGCGTTTGATCTTGTTTGCATTTCTTTAGAATCTTAAGAGTACAATATAATTCAGAAGTAGTTATATAGAGAAAGTGGTAGAAGAATGGGCAGACGTGAAGCAATTCTCTAGAGAGAAAAAAAAATATTCCTGGCTAAATTCCCAAGGAGACCGATGCAGTTTGATCCATTAGGATTTAGAAGGCAATGAAATGAGTCAACTAAGTTATGCGCACTCATGAATGCATACCAGAGAGAATAGTAAAAACTTTAATTGGATATGTTATTGAAAACCTTTTCATAGTGAAAAACTTTAGCAATAATCTAGTGCTGTGACTATTGGAAAAATGTCTTCAGCTGCTGGCGTTTGAGCATTTTATCTTGACTTCTTTTTTTAGTCAAATGGTGCTGACTCCACAAAAAGGCCCCCTCTGGAGGATCCTCAGCTGTATGTCTTAGATCGCTATGATGGATTGTGATTTATTGTATAGTAAACAGACTTTCCCAAGTGTTTCTGTATTCTCTCATAGGTTAAATAGCATTCCGCATGGGCTCCTTAGGAAAATGTTTACTACAGCAGCCATTTAAAAAAAAATGCTGCTGTCCATTTGCTGTTGAGTTTGAGCAGCCCTGAAAGCTTGACGACAGCAGTTTGGGGAGTTAGTTTCCACTTGCTGAACAGAAAAGTGCAGGTGTGACTTAATATTCTGAGCACGTTTCCTAAATCTGCAGCACTAAAATTACTGTTGGTGTAAACAAAAACAAAATTCATGAATTTAATAAATCCTTCATTCATTAATGTTTCTGCTCCCCATAAGACTGGCCATAAATTAGCGTTGCAGTGTTTGACATTTACATTTTGTACATGTTAACACTTCAAAGTACAGAATGATCAGCACCTTCACTTTCACATTAATAGAAATCAACAAACACATCGATTACTAAAATGCAATGACAGCTTTTGGATTTCACTCCAGAGCTTAGTTGGTCTTTTTATTTGGCTTTTTTTATTTTCGCTAGTATTGTGCAATCTTAAAGATCTGAACAAAGCATTGCACATAAAGGTATGTTGGCAGATAGGTTTGAATGAGTTATTATCTTTTAAAAGATTGTATCAATGAAAATACCTATCAGAAGATGCATAGGGGGGATAATCGAACGGGGGCACCCATCCCTAAGGGCGCCCATATCTAAGGATGGCCCCGTAAAGGGGCGGAGCAACCCGTATTATCAAAGCTACTACTACTACTATTTAGCATTTCTATAGTGCTACAAGGTGTACACAGCGCTGCACAAACATAGAAGAAAGACAGTCCCTGCTCAAAGAGCTTACAATCTAATAGACAAAAAAATAAAGTAAGCAAATCAAATCAATTAATGTGTACAGGAAGGAGAGGAGGGTAGGTGGAGGCGAGTGGTTACAAGTAGTTACGAGTCAAAAGCAATGTTAAAGAGGTGGGCTTTCAGTCTAGATTTAAAGGTGGCCAAGGATGGGGCAAGACTTAGGGGCTCAGGAAGTTTATTCCAGGCGTAGGGTGCAGCGAGACAGAAGGCGCGAAGTCTGGAGTTAGCAGTAGTGGAGAAGGGAACAGATAAGAAGGATTTATCTATGGAGCAGAGTGCACGGGAAGGGGTGTAGGGAAGGACGAGTGTGGAGAGATACTGGGGAGCAGCAGAGTGAGTACATTTATAGGTTAGTAGAAGAAGTTTGAACAGGATGTGAAAATGGATAGGGAGCCAGTGAAGCGACTTGAGGAGAGGGGTAGTATGAGTAAAGCGACCCTGGCGGAAGATGAGACGGGCAGCAGAGTTTAGAACCGATTGGAGAGGGGAGAGGTGACTAAGTGGGAGGTCAGCAAGAAGCAGATTGCAGTAGTCTAAACGAGAGGTGACAAGGGTGTGGATGAGGGTTTTGGTAGAGTGCTCGGAAAGAAAGGGGCGGATTTTACGGATGTTGTAAAGAAAGAAACGACAGGTCTTGGCAATCTGCTGGATATGAGCAGAGAAGGAGAGAGAAGAGTCAAAGATGACCCCAAGGTTTCGAGCTGAGGAGACAGGGAGAATGAGAGAGCCATCAACAGAAATAGAAAATGGGGGGAGTGGGGAGGTGGGTTTGGGGGGAAAAATGAGAAGCTCGGTTGGACGTCCATCTTTCGTTTCGATAATACAGTCGGGGATGCCCAAATCATGAAATTTAGGTCGACCTTAGAGATGGTCATCCCCGGTTTTCAGCTATATTGGAAAGCGAGGATGCCCATCTCAGAAATGACCAAATCCAAACCATTTGATTGTAGGAGGAGCCAGCATTTGTACTGCACTGGTCCCACTAACTGAATGGAAAAAGCCCTTCCCTTACCAATCCAGAAAGGAACGGGCATGCATGAAGGAAATTGCATGCAAATGAGCTGCTTGCTGTTAGCTCATTTGCACATGATTTCCTTCCTAAGGAGGGGAAGCGATGGCAGTTTGAGGACATCCAAAACATGGATGTTTCAGAGAAGGACATCCATGCCTGCTATGGTTCCAACACCCCCCTTTATTTATTTGAATTTTGGATCACAAGTAGTAGCAGTGGGATTTGAACCAGCCACCTCTAGATTGCAAGACCAGTGCTCTAATCACTAGGCCACTCCTCTATGCCCTTGAAAGTTGGCCATCCTGTGGGGGCAGTTGAGGACATCCAAAACGTTTGAAAGAAGGATGTCCATGCCTTCTTTATGCCTCTGCTGACACACACACCTCCCCCCAGGGACCTGCATACTGCCCCCCCCTCCCACAAGGATGGCCTAATTTCAAGGGAGTGGAGTGGAGTGGTGAAGTGGCAGAGTGGCCTAGTGGTTAGAGCACTGGTCTTGCAATCCAGAGGTGGCTGGTTCAAATCCCACTTCTACTACTTGTGATTCAAAATCACAATAAATAAAGGGGGCGTGGGAGGCATAGCAAGCATGGATGTCCTTCTCACAAACATCCACACCCATGATTTCTTCAGGGAGTCAGGTGGGCAAATGAATCCTATCCAGGTCAAGTTCCACTCACTTGTGCACAAAATATGCCCGAGGTGGACACCCATATATAAGGACTCCAGATAAGCATGACCCTTTCAAGAATGATTGTACATCTCCATCAGTTGTCTATCTAAAAGTCACTACATTGTCTATAGATTCTGATTGGCAAGTTGCTCAAGCAGTAGGTTCAAAGAGAAATTTAGCGGAAATGGATAGAGTTGAAGATGGGGAGACAGAGAGCTGGACAAAAGAAATTTGCTGTCTAAAGAAAATCCTTTCAGGTTCAGCTGTGTTTGGTATGGATGGAAATTAGTGAATGAAATTTTGATTGCTTTTTATTTGGTAAAAGAAAAACAGGAGTGTGTGGGTGCTGAGAAAAGCACGTAAAGGTGTAATAAAGGACTGATTCCTGAATAAAACTTCCTGCACAGGTAGGAAGGTTGAGTGATTTGTGAAAATACCTTTCTAGAATATTGCTTTAGTGAACTTGACAAAGTTTAGAGTGAGAGACTGGTAAATAAAAGTGAATTGGACTTGTTATTAGTTTCTGTCATACAGCTAGCTTCCTTTTGAATCAGATTCTTTCTTTTTCTTTCGAGACTTTTTTCTTTGATGACTTCCAAATCAAGGAATACAGATACATTTGTTTTAATTTGTTGAGTTTCTGGCTCATCACTAATGATAGCATTAGCATAAGACCATTTAAAAAAAAATTAATTCAGGAGCATTTTCCATCTTCTATTTAGGAGGCTCTAAGGGCTCCCTTGTTACGGACACGTTAACCAGTTAGCATGCTGGTAATGTCAATGCACTAGCTGACTAACGCTTCCATGCTCTTGTTGATTGATTGATAATCCTTCCTTTCATTGATATATATTATATATAGACATTGACATAGGGGGAAATTCTGTAAATAGCACCTTAAAAATTTGTGCCATAAGATCATGTGGTTAGCGAACACTATGCCTAAAGTTACGCATAATTTATAGAATATGCGCATGTGGCATTCTTGCACCTAAAATTTAGGCGCACCCATTTAGGCCACCTAAAACCAGGCCTAAATACCTGAACCTAACTTAGGTGCAGATCGGGTGTATTCCATAATAGCACGCATAGTTTTTTGGAATGCCCACAACCTGTCTATTCTTTGCCCATGGCCTCACCCCTTTTTCATCTGTGTGCATTAGAATTTACGCACACCTTATTATAGAATACACCTAGAAAGTTGTGTGTGTAAATTCTAATTAAAGCCAGTTAGTGCTGCTGATTGGTTGTTAAGTACCAATAATTGACACTGATTGGCTTGTTAATCAATTAAGTTGTACATGCAATTTGGCTGTGTGGCCAAATTAGCGCGCACAACTTAAGTCACCATATATAGAATTTGAGGGATAGAAAGTCAATTTATGACTGTGATGATTGCTGATTATTTACTTTGAATTTGGTTAAGCAATTTTATTGTTTGATTTTACTTGTTAGAGCATTCATTGTACTTATTCCTATTGAATTACTTAGATTGTAAGCTCTTTTGAGCAGGGACTGTCTCTTTATGTCCAGTGCACAGCGCTGCATATGTCTAGTTTTGCTATGGAAATGATAAGTAGTAGTACTACTACTACTACTACTTATCACTTCTATAGCGCTACAAGGCATACGCAGCGCTGTACACCATAAATGAAAAGACAGTCCCTGCTCAAAGAGCTCACAATCTAAATAGGACAGACAAACAGAACAACTAAGAGGTGTGGGAATTAAAGAGGTGGGGACTAAGGCAAGTGAGTAGTGGTTAGGAGTCAAAAGCAGCGTTAAAGAGGTGGGCTTTTAGCCTGGATTTGAAACCGGCCAAAGACAGGGCTAGACGTACAGGCTCTGGAAGTCTATTCCAGGTGTGAGGTGCAGCAAGATAAAAGGAACGGAGTCTTGAATTAGCAGTAGAGGAGAAGGGGACAGACAAGAGAGATTTAACCACAGAACGGAGTACTCAGGGGGGGGGGGCGTAGGGAGAGACATGAGTGGAGAGAATTGACTGTTGAAACGGATAGGGAGCCAGTGAAGTGACTCCTACCCATAGCCTCCGCTCACAGGACAAATCCCTCCTCTCAATACCCTTCTCCACCACCGCCTCCAGACTCCGCCCTTTCTGCCTCGCCTCACCCTATGCTTGGAATAAACTCCCTGAGCCCATACGCCAAGCCCCCTCCCTACCCATCTTCAAATCCTTGCTCAAAACCCACCTCTTCAATGTCACTTTCGGCACCTAACCATTGTACCTCTATCCAGGAAATCTAGACTGCCTACTACTACCACTATTTAACATTTCTAAAGCGCTACTAGGGTTACGCAGCGCTGTACAATTTAACATAGAGAGACAGTCCCTGCTCAAAGAGCTTACAATCTAAAAGACAAGTGAATAGTCAGTCCGATAGGGGCAGTCAAATTGGGGCAGTCTGGATTTCCTGAACGATAAGAGTTAGGTGCCGAACGCAGCATTGAAGAGGTGGGCTTTAAGCAAAGACTTGATGATGGGCAGGGAGGGGGCTTGGCGTAAGGGCTCAGGAAGGTTGTTCCAAGCATAGGGTGAGGCGAGGCAGAATGAGCGGAGCCTGGAGTTGGCGGTGGTGGAGAAGGGTACTGAGAGGAGGGATTTGTCCTGTGAACGGAGGTTACGGGCGGGAACATAAGGGGAGATGAGGGTAGAGAGGTAGTGAGGGGCAGCAGACTGAGTGCATTTGTAGGTAAGAAGGAGAAGCTTGAATTGAATGCGGTATCTGATTGGAAGCCAGTGACGTGACCTGAAGAGAGGGGTGATATGAGTATATCGGTTCTGGCGGAATATAAGACGTGCAGCAGAGTTCTGAACAGATTGAAGGGGGGATAGATGACTAAGTGGGAGGCCGGTGAGGAGTAAGTTGCAGTAGTCAAGGCGAGAGGTAATGAGAACGTGGACGAGAGTTCGGGTGGTGTGTTCAGAGAGGAAAGGGCGAATTTTGCTGATGTTAAAGAGGAAGAAGCGACAGGTCTTGGCTATCTGCTGGATATGCGCAGAGAAGGAGAGGGAGGAGTCAAAGATGACTCCAAGGTTGCGGGCAGATGAGACGGAGAGGATGAGGGTGTTATCAACTGAGATAGAAAGTGGAGGAAGAGGAGAAGTGGGTTTTGGTGAAAAGACGATGAGTTCGGTCTTGGACATGTTCAGTTTCAGGTGGCGGTTGGACATCCAGGCAGCAATGTCGGATAAGCAGGCTGATACCTTTGCCTGGGTCTCCGCGGTGATGTCTGGTGTAGAGAGATACAGCTGGGTGTCATCAGCATAGAGATGATACTGGAAACCATGAGATGAGATCAGGGAGCCCAGGGAGGAGGTATAGATTGAGAAGAGAAGGGGTCCAAGGACAGATCCCTGGGGGACACCGACAGATAGCGGGATGGGGGTGGAGGAAGATCCATGAGAGTGAACTCTGAAGGTGCGGTGGGAGAGATAGGAGGAGAACCAGGAGAGGACAGAGCCCTGGAACCCAAATGAGGACAGTGTGGCAAGAAGTAAATCATGATTGACAGTGTCAAAAGCGGCGGATAGATCGAGGAGGATGAGGATGGAGTAGTGGCCTCTGGATTTGGCAAGGAACAGGTCATTACAGACTTTAGAGAGTGCTGTTTCTGTCTAGTGTAGAGGGCGAAAACCGGATTGAAGTGGATCGAGGATGGCATGAGAGGAGAGAAAATCAAGGCAGCGGCTGTGAACGGCACGCTCAAGTATTTTGGAGAAGAAGGGTAGGAGGGAGATAGGGCGGTAGTTGGAGAGACAGGTAGGGTCAAGTGATGGTTTTTTGAGGAGAGTTGTGACTACGGCGTGCTTGAAGGTGTCAGGGACAGTTGCAGTGGAGAGAGAGAGGTTGAGGATATGACAGATGGAGGGGGTGACAGTATGAGAGATGATGTTAAGTAAGTTGGTGGGGATGATTGACTGCACTTTTTTGTCCTTTAGATTGTAAACTCCTTTGAGCAGGGACTGTCCTTCTTTGTTAATTGTACAGCGCTGCGCAACCCTGGTAGTGCTTTAGAAATGTTAAATAGTAAATAGTAAGTAATAGTAATAGTAGGTAATATTGTAAACCGCTTAAAACTTAAGGACCCCTTTTACAAAGCGGCGTTAAGCCCAATGCGGGCTTACCGATTGCTAAAAAAGAACTAACATTGGGCTAGCACAGCAGCCTGGAGGTAGTTCCCACCCCCCCCCAGCATGCCAGGTTAATGTGGGTGCCCTTACTGCCACCTCAATGGGTGGTGGTAAGGGCTCCCCCCCTGAAATGGCTGCGCGTCAAGTGCTTTACTTTCCGCACGGCCATTTCCTGCAGGAAGGTGAGTCTTCCTTCTTACCCGCTGCGGTAAAAGGGGGCCTCAACGCGTGTGTAAAACACGTGCCAATGCCGGCGCCGGCCCCTTTTTTCCGTAGCTTGGTAAAAGGGGCCCTCTGTTTTTACTGTCCTTAAGTGCACTGATGTAAAACACATTTTTAACTTATTTTTTCTTTTGTACTTTTTCTTATGTAGGGTGCCTTAGGGGTCTTCTTCCATCTGTAGGAATCCAATGTTGTCACTATCTTCTTTGCAATGCAGTACCTGCCACATTAATTTTACAAAAAAAAATCAATAAAAAATATAATTCTGTATCTCTGTGTGTGTTCTGTATCTCTGTGTGTGTTCTATCTCAAGTGTTCCTATTTTAAATGAATACCTTACACACAGAGTGAAACAGACTCAGAATCTGTTTATTTCACATTTTTTCATTCAAAGATTTTTAAAAAGTTCTAATCTTACAATGATTGTATTCTAAAAAAATGTTCCCCTCTCAGGCAGAGCTTATCCAAAGTTGGACAGGAAATAATACTGCCTCTAAAAAAGTCCCAAATACAATATTTTCCCCACAAAACTTGTCTTTTGTAAGGAAACTGTTTAAACACACCCAGCCTTCAGTTCTTTCATACTTTCTGATTGAATTTCTTTCTTTTTAAACAGCACAGCTTTTAGATGCAGGTTAACATCCAATTCTTCAATTTTATATGATTTAGATTGTTACTGATGACGTAGTTCCAATAAATTGACAACTGGAGTTCAAAAGTATTTTTTCCTTCTATTCATGTTTGTCGGTAATATTTTTTAAAGTCAATTTTTCTCACGCTCTTTAGTTCAGATTCCCATTCTCATACAGAAGCATATCAATATCATTGGCACAACTGGTAAAATCAATCTATGTGTGTGTGTCTGTGTTTGGGTTTTGTGAATTTTGTTCTTGAATCTACAAAAAATGCCATCCTTTAGACCTTACCCCTTTCCAGTGCATTTTTTTTCTAGCGTTAAAGGTGCCGGTACTCAAATGCCAGGCCACCCTTCAGGAGTGGGTGATCACTGAGGGACCCACCCCACAATAGCCAGGCCCCCTGCAACCAGTCACAGAATCTATGACAAGGCAGAATTGGTGTGTAGGGCCTGAGCTCTTTCATTAAAACTTAGGAATCATGGGTCAGTTTTAGCAGACAATGAAAAAGGTGCCGGTACTCAGTACCCCCTCAAAAAAAGCCCTGCCCCTTTCACTCATACATGCACAAACCCTATTATTTTTCCAATCAAACCTTTTTCCTCCATTGGAGTTTAATCTGCCCAACTGCTCCTTCTAACCACCATTTCTCTTTTCTTCATCTGGTGTAGTAACACATAAACAAAAAAATGTTCACACCCTTTCTTCAGCATTTGCTGCTCATACAGTTTCCCCAGTATGAGTACAATCGGCCTCCTCTATAACACACAAAACCATTTCAATTACCCAAATTCTGACAATTAATCTATCCTATCACAAATGCCTTGTACACACTCACATACGCACCCATACTCACATGGCACCCACATTGTCTTTTCAAACTCACTCTTTTATTTCTGTCCTGTTCCTGCCTTTGATCCAAATGTACTACTGTGCATGACAAATTCCCAGCTCATTTACACATCTACACCAACCAATCACTACAGGCCTAGCTCCAGTATTTTCTCACTTTGAAATCTCAGGCTATCCTCCTCCTTTCAGCCTGCAAATGTCCTGGACCCATCATAAGTTCTCTTGCATGCACTAGAACCTCTCAGTCTGGACCCTAGACTTGACCTGGTACCTCCATTCCTGGTTCTTCTCCCAAGTATACTCATGCATGCATGTCTGCCATCATTACTTCTGGATATAAACCTGCTCTTGCAATAGCCAGACACTCAGCAACTTCCACCGGTACATTCCCATGCATGTGGGTCTTGCCACAACAATATCAGGTTCTACTGGGCAGTACTCGTTGTTTCCCTAGCTCAGCTTCTACACTGCAGCCTCACTACAAACAATAACAATAAAAAAGAAGGAGAAATAAAAGAAATGCCTACTCTCCACCCTACAGAGAAAGTCCACCTGAGTGAAGGAATGCTGAAATCACAATTTAGAAAGACTCCTGAGGCAGGCCTTTTGGCCGAAACACAGTGCTGTCAAGTCTTCAATCAATAAAATTTGTATTATTAAGAATTTTAAGTTTCTTTGATATGTCCCCAGAAAGCCTGGTTCACTTCCCACTGTTCTTGTTTCTTACTCTCCACCCCTGATGTGCCCCTTCAAAAAAAAAAAGTAAAAGTACAAATAATTATTGCATGCTTAAGGGTCCTTTTACCAAGCTACATTAAAAAATGGCCGGCGCTATTGTCAGTGTATGGGTTTTCCATGTGCTGTGACCACTTTTAGCGTGGTGGTAAAATGGCACAGAACACGTGTATGCTATAACAATGTACATAGATTTTAGAAATGCCCATGCCCTGCCTATGGCCACACCCCCTTTTCAACTATCCAGTTCATTTTCGAAAGAGATCGCTGGCAATCTCCCGACACAAATCGGAAGATGGCCGGCAATCTCCTGAAACTGGCCAAATCGATATAATCGAACACTAATTTTGGCTGGCTTCAACTGCTTTCCGTCGTGGAGTCGACGAAATTTCAAGGGGGCGTGTCGGTAGGGTAGTGAAGGCGGGACAGGGGCAGGATGGGGGCATGCTCACGAGATGGCCGGCTTCGCCCAATAATGGAAAAAAGAAAGCTGGCCTTGATGAGCATTTCACTGGTTTTACTTGGTCCCTTTTTTTTCATGACCAAGCTTCAAAAAGGAGCCCCAACTGACCAAATGACCACTGGAGGGAATCGGGGATGACCTCCCCTTACTCCCCCAGCGGTCACTAGCCCCCTCCCACCCAAAAAAATAAAAAAAAATTTGAAGTGCTCATCAGGGACGTCCTAAATCAAAACTATTTTTGTGTGGCTTTTTCAGTAGTACTTGTGGGAATTGAACCAGCCACCTTGGGATTACAAGACCGGTGTACTAACCACTTAGCCACAACCACAGTGCCACTGATTTGGATGTCCCTCCCTTTTGATTATGCCCCTTCAGGTCTCTCTCAGCCAATCACAGACAGGGGTCTCTCTCAGCCAATTACAGCGCATTTAGCTGTCTGTGATTGGCTGAGGGAGACCCTTGTCTGTGATTGGCTGAGAGAGACCTGAAGGGGCATAATCAAAAGGGAGGGACATCTACATAAGTGGAGCTGTGGCCAAGTGGTTAGAGCACCGGCCTTCCAAACAAAAGTGCATGACAGTCCCTGATGAGCAGTTGGAGTTTTTTTCCACTTTTTTGAAGCCAGCCATCTGTAAACCCGGCGATCTCAACATTTGAACTAAATGTTGAGATTTAGCCTGTCCCAACCGTATTATCGAAAGAAAAGATGGCCGGCCATCTTTTTCGATAATATGGTTGGCACCGCCCCTTTGCGGAGCCAGCCCGAAGATGGCCGGCCATATAGATGGCCGGTGCCGTTTGATTATGCCTCTCAATGTGGCTTAGAATTTACACGTACCACATTAGAGAATACACTCAGGGGCCCTTTCACTAAGGTGTATCAAAAGGTGCCCTGTGCTGGTGTAGGTGAGTGTTCTGGACATGCGCAGGTCCATTTTCAGTACACATGGAAAGAAGGTCTTTTTTGTGGCTGAAAATTGATGTGCGGCAAAACTAAAACCAGCGCACGTCCATTTTTGGCCTGAGACCTTACTGCCACCCAGTGACTTAGCGGTAAGGTCTCACGTGCTAACTGGGTGGCTAGCATCAACATATGTAAACTACTGTTTACCACCAGGTAAGCACCACGTAGTAGAAAATAGAAAATATTTTCTACCGCGTGTTTTGGACGCGCATCAAAAATGGAATTACCATCCAGGGCACACAGTAGCTGGGCAGTAGTTCCAAGCTAATGCGTGTTGGACACGCATAGGCATATACTCACCTTAGTAAAAGGGCACCTTAGTGAGTTCTGCATGTAAATCTTAATTAATGACAATTAGTGCTGATAATTGCTTGCTAATGTCCAATTGACAGCGCTGATTAGCTAGTTAGTTAACCAATTAAGTTATGCTTTGATTTTCATACAGAAATTAAGGTACGACATCCCGGGGTTAGCACACCAAGATGGCAAAACTAATGCAGAATTCTTTAGCGCATCCTATATTAGGTCATTTTTCCTGTATTAAGTGTGTGTTAGCACTTAAAGCAGCTTAGTAAAATGGCCTTTACGTGCAAAACTAATTCAATTTTTATTTGGATCTTACATGAATGCCAGTTTTCCCAGAGATAGTAACATAGTAGATGACGGCAGAAAAAGACCTGCACGGTCCATTCAGTCTGCCCAACAAGATAAACTCACATGTGATACTTTTTGTGTATACCTTACCTTGATTTGTACCTGTCCTTTTCAGGGCACAGACCGTATAAGTCTGCCCAGCACTATCCCCGCCTCCCACCACCGGTTCTGGCACAGACTGTATAAGTCTGCCCAGCACTATCCCCGCCTCCAAACCACCAGTCCCGCCTCCCCCCACCGGCTCTGGCACAGACCGTATAAGTCTGCCCAGCACCATCTCCGTCTCCCGCCACCGGCTTTGCCACCCAATCTCGTCTAAGCTCTTTAGGATCCATTGGTATGGTAACATATGTGAGCCTACTTGTGTAATACCTCATTGCTTACTTAGAGGCCCAGTTACAAAGCAGCACTAAAAAAAAAGTGGCCTTAGTGAGCCCTTGCATGGGTCTTTCCCGAGTGCTAAGGCCATACTTAGTGCAACAGTAAAATGGCCGATTTTTGAGTTTCTGTATTAATGGTCACATGCTAAATTTATAACATATAGTAGAAGGTTCTCTTTTACAACTTGCGCAGGCACAGTGGATTTTTAGGAGGAAAAGCCTCGAGAAGCTCCTAGTATTAATTGACAATCGTACAGGAGCAGGACTTCTTCATCATTGGCAAAAACCTCCTTAGTTGGTGAGGACAGCCTATCGATATTTACGGCTCAATATGACTTGGCTATTAGGCTTCTATTGTTTTTCGCGGTCGGTTGAAGAGCTCAAGAAGAGTAGAGACCTGACAGCCAAAGTTAAGTTCTCTCTGATTTGATTTTTGAGCTGTTATATTTCTGAAAACCAATAGAAGCCTGATAGCCCAGTCATATTGAGCCATAAATATTGATAGGCTGTCCTCACCAACTAAGGAGGTTTTTGCCGATGATGAACAAGTCCTGCTCCTGTACAACTGTCAATTAATATTAGGAGCTTCTCGAGGCTTTTCCTCTTAAAATACCACTGTGCCTGCGCAAGTTGTAAAAGAGAACCCTCTACTATATGTTGTATATTCTTATGAACATGGTATCTCTTCCTCTATCAGTACTATTTCGTATGCATGCTAAATTTGCCATGCGCGTGTGGCTATTAAAAAATATTAGCGTGTCAGCCCTTACCGCCACCTATTTTGTAGGTGATGTGGAGGGGCATAATCGAACGAAAACGTCTATCTCCATGGGCGTTTATCTCCGAGAACAGGTCCGTGAAGGGGCGGACCGAACCGTATTTTCGAAAAAAATAGACGTCCATGTTTTATTCGACAATTTGTGAGCTGGGCGTTTTTGTTTTTCAGTGATAATGGAAAATGAAAGCGCCCAACTCAAAAACGAATAAATCCAAGGCATTTGTTCGTGGGAGGGGCCAGGATTCGTAGTGCACTGGTCCACCTCACATGCCAGGACACCAACCGGGCACCCTAGGGGGCACTTTTACAAAAACAAAAAAAAGGTAAAAGAGCTCCCAGGTGCATAGCACCCTTCCCTTGTGTGTTGAGCCCCCCAAATTCCCCTCAAAACCCACTGCCCACAAGTCTACACCATTACTATAGCCCTAAGGGGTGAAGGGGGGCACCTACATGTGGGTACAGTGGGTTTGGGGGGGTTGGATGACTAAGCATTAAGCAGCACAATTGTAACAGGTAGGGGGGATGGGCCTGGGTCCACCTGCCTGAAGTCCACTGCACCCCCTAACAACTGCTCCAGGGACCTGCATACTGCTGCCAGGGAGGTGGGTATGACATTTGAGGGTGAAAATAACAAGTTGTGAAACATCATTTTTTTGTGGTGGGAGGAGGTTAGTGACCACTGGGGGAGTCAAGGGAGGTCATCCCCGATTCCCTCTGGGGGTAATCTGGTCATTTAGGGCACTTTTTGGGGCCTTATTTGTGAAAAAACAGGGTCCAGGAAAAGTGCCCTAAATTCTAGCTACAAACGCATACTTTTTTTCCATTATCGGCGAAAGGCGCCCATCTCTCCTCGGCCGATAACCACGCCCCAGTTCCACCTTCGCCACGTCTCCGACACGCCCCCGTCAACTTTGTACTCATCCGCGATGGAGTGCAGTTGAAAACGTCCAAAATCGGCTTTCCATTATACCGATTTATTCGTTTTTGTGAGATAAACGTCTATCTCCCGATTTGGGTCGAAATCTAGGCGTTTTTCTCTTTCAATTATAAGGTGGATGGGCTCACACGCTATTCAGTTAGCATGTGGCAATGTAGCTGTGCTAACTGACTGTTGCTGAAATGCTCTCTCTCCATCCCCAGACATACCCCCTCCACAGTAAAAAAAAAATAAAAATAATTTTTTAGCATGCGGTAGTGCGTACGCAGTTTGGTAAAAGGACACCTTAGAAAGAAGAAAGAAATGTGTATGTATGGATACAGTAACACTGGGAAAAAATTATTTAGTTTAAACTAGCTATATTACTGTAACTGTCCAGACCAATGGTTCCCAGCATATAGAAATCTCTGTCATAAATATTCATTGTAGATATCCTGAAAACCTGACTGGCTGAGGTGCCTACAAGACCAGGTTTGGGAAACACAGATCTAGATCTCCTTGCAACTTTTTTTTCTGTACTACTTTTTTTTTTTAATACTAGCTCACCCTCCACAATATAAGTCAGTTTAAATATGTAACTACGTACTGTAGATAACAAGGGGGGGGTCAACAAGTACTGCTAAGCAATGAACCTGAGTAAACAATGTAAAAAGACAATCGACTAATGCGATAGCGGGCACATATACAAAATCTCTAAGATGACTGAAAAATATGACCTTAGTGTTTACCGCATTTTAGGGGCCCTTTTACTAAAGAGTTGGCTTACGACTCAGGGCTCGCCGGGCACCAATCCAAAACTACTGCCAGGCTACTGCAGGAGTCTGTCAGTACTTCTCAGCCCCCGTGAGTGCCATTTCCGGTGCTACGAAAATATATTCTATTTTTGCAGTGCAGGGGCTTACCGGGAGGAAATTAGGCAGCACTGTGAACTGCCCAGTTACTGCCAGGTTAGCGCAGGAGCCCCTACTGCCATCTCAATTAGTGGCGATAAGGGCTTCTTCCAAAATGGCTGTGAGGTAAATGTTTCACTTACCGCACAGCCATTTCTTTTTTCAAAAAAACCCTGCCTTTTACCCGCAGTCCCCTCTTTTTTTACCACAGCTTAGTGAAAAGCCCCCTGAATGCCAATTGATTGTCAGAAAGACAGGTTTATTTTATTCAGTTACATTTTTACCCTGCACTTTCCCACTCATGGCAGGCTCAATGTGGCTTATATGTTGTATACAGGTACTTATTTATACCTAGGGTTAAGTGACTTGCCCAGAGTCACAAGGAGCTGCCTGTGCCTGAAGTGGGAATTGAACTCAGTTCCTCAAGACCAAAGTTCACCACCCTAACCACTAGGCCACTCCTCCACTAATTTTAAAACATTAGGAATGGAAGAAGTAATTGGAAAAAGAACTGCATATCATCTGCATAAATCCTATAATGGATATTATGCCTTGCTAAAATCTTTCAAAGGACTGTCAAATATAAGTTACAAAGAGGAGCAGAAAGAAACGACCTTTGTGGAAACTGTGTTTTAATATGGGTCTTTCTCATGTGCTAAACCCATTTCTAACATGTCCCTAATATAGGGCGTTTTTCTTTTTGCAAATCTCATGCTCATTTTTCCATTAGTGTGGTAAACCTGCAAAAATATTAATGTGGGAGCACTTAGCACATTATCCAGTAAGCACATCCTAATACAATCGCATTAGCTGGATAATGCTTCTATGTCCATTCCCCACCCGTGACATGTCCCTTTCAAAAACAAATAAGAAAATAAAATTGCACGCATAAAGGGAGATTCTAGATATGGCACCTAAGGCAATCCAGAGGTGGCTGGTTCAAATCCCACTGCTGCTACTTGAGATCCAAAATCCAAATAAATAAAAGGGGTGTCAGAGGCATAGCAGGCATGGACATCCTTCTCACAAACATCCACATTTTGGACATCCTCAACTGCCATAGCGAAAGACATCTTCAACTGCCGTCACAGAGGCATATCAAAGGACATCCTCAACTGCCGTTGCAGAAACGGAGGCATAGAAATATCCAGTGTACCTGAATGTAACTCACCTTGAGCTACTACTGAAAAAGGTATGAGCAAAATCTAAATAAATAGTGAAGGACGCCCTCAACTGCCATCACGGAGGCATAGCGAAGGACATCCTTCACCCATACTCTAAAAAAAAAAAAAAGAGAGAAAAGTATTTAAAGTTGTTTTTTTCGGGGTGGGAGGTGGTTAGTGACCACTGCATGCCTTTTTCCATTCAGTTAGTGCATCAGTTAGTCCACTGCAGTGCCCCCTAGGGTGCCCGGTTGGTGTCCTGGCATGTCAGGGGGACCAGTGCACTATGAATGCTGGCTCCTCCCACGACCAAATGACTTGGATTTGGTCATTTTTAAGATGGCCGTCCTCGGTTTCCATTATCGCCGAAAACCGGGGATGACCATCTCTAAGGTCAACCTAAATGTTGAGATTTGTGCGTCCTCTACTGTATTATCGAAACAAAAGATGGACGTCCATCTTGTTTCGATAATATGGATTTCCTCGCCCCTTCACCGGGACGTCCTTAGAGATGGGTGCCCTTAGAGATGGTTGTCCCTGTTCAATTATAGTAACACAGTAACATAGTAGATGACGGCATAAAAAGACCTGCACGGTCCATCCAGTCTGCCCAACAAGATAAACTCATATGTGTATACCTTACCTTGATTTGTACCTGTCTTTTTCAGGGCACAAACCGTATAGGTCTACCCAGCACTATCCCCTCCTCCCAACCACCAGCCCCGCCTCCCACCACCGGCTCTGGCACAGACCGTATAAGTCTGCCCAGCACTATTCCCCGCCTCCCAACCACCAGTCCCGCCTCCCACCACTGGCTCTGGCACAGACCGTATAAGTCTGCCCACCACTATCCTCGCCTCTCAACCACCAACCCCTCTTCCCCCCACCGGCTCCGCCACCCAATTTCGGCTAAGCGCCTAAGGATCCATTCCTTCTGCACAGGATTCCTTTATGTATATCCCACGCATGTTTGAATTCCGTTACCGTTTTCATCTCCACTACCTCCCGCGGGAGGACATTCCAAGCATCTACCACTCTCTCTGTGAAAAAATACTTCCTGACATCTGTTTTGAGTCTGCCCCCCTTCAATCTCATTTCAAGTCCTCTCGTTCTACCGCCTTCCCATCTCTGGAAAAGATTTGTTTGCGGATTAATACCTTTCAAATATTTGAACGTCTGTATCATATCACCCCTGTTCCTCCTTTCCTCCAGGGTATACATGTTCAGGTCAGCAAGTCTCTCCTCATACATCTTGGAACGCAAATCCCATACCAATCTCGTAGCTTTTCTTTGCACCGCTTCAATTTTTTTTACATCCTTAGCAAGGTACGGCCTCCAAAACTGAACACAATACTCCAGGTGGGGCCTCACCAACGACTTGTACAGGGGCATCAACACTTCCTTTCTTCTGCTGGTCACACCTCTCTTTATACAGCCTAGCAACCTTCTCGCTACAGCCACCGCCTTGTCACACTGTTTCGTCGCCTTCAGATCCTCGGATACTATCACCCCAAGATCCCTCTCCCCCTCAGTACATATCAGACTCTCACCGCCTAACAAATAAGTCTCTCGTGGGTTTCTACTCCCTAAGTGCATCACTTTGCATTATGGCCCTCCATGTCATCTAAAGTATACATAGTAATATCTAGACAGAATAAAATATATGAAATAACCTAATTTAAGCTTTGCAAGATAACATCAAATCTAGACAGATGTTTCTTTGCACCATGAACCCAATGAAAGCCATACTCATATGAATCAAGATCAAATAAAGAGTGTCTTTCAATAAAATCGAGCAACTGAAAAGGCACTATTTTCCTGTATCTTAGCCATCAATGGAAGAGAAGATATTGGTTGATAATTTTCTACAACTAACTGGTCAGACTATGTTTCTTCAGCAAAGATAAACTCAAGCTTTCTTTCAAAGCTACTGGAACAAAGCCTTGAGGCAACAAACGTTCAGAAAAGCAACCAGCACAGAACAAATCTCTATTTTTAATGCCAGCAGTATGGTAAGAAAATAAGGGTCATATAGACATTATGCACTTTCAAAAATTCTAAAATCTTCAACACATTCTCATTTCTTACCAAATTAAGGGGCTCTCTTACTGAAATGTGGTAATTTTTTGCACTTAAAGCAATATTAACACAAACATTACAGTGTAGTAAGTGCAAAGGCTGCGTGGTGATTACAGAAGGCGTAGCCTGCATCTGCACTGTATTTACTGCACAGGGATGACAGCCCATGGGCACTGTGTTACCTGCAGTGCCAGGTATCGTCTGTGGTCATGATAGCTCCATTGGCAGATAGTGCAGTACAGACCCACTGCACAGAAGCCGCCACACACCCTACCCCTTTCAACAATAATGTTTCAAACTTATTATTAATGGTAAGTTGCCCCATCTTCGATTTTAAACCCATTCAGTAAATTATCAAGACTCCACCACCCCTCTTGCCAACCCTTAAAGCAACTTCCCACCAATAGCCAGGAGGACAGCATTGATTAGATCAGATGACACTAACCACAACTCTGTAGAACAACAAATATCAGGCCTATTATCTGATATAAAATCATTAATAGCAGCTATCTTATTTCTTACAGACGGTGCATTAATTGCAATATCAGAAAAGGTTGCAAGTTCCCACTTCCATTGGACATTATCTCCAGATGGAATAGGAGTCAAATACTTTACCCATGGAAACTTTAAAACAACCCTCTTAGGTAGAGTGAGTCATGTCTCTATACTTCTCACCTCCCCCCCCCCCCCCCCCCACTAATTACTAGTACATTAAAAATGTCCTTAATAAAAAGATTTATTAAATATTATTTAAAAACAATTTAACAACCCAATGAATGCACCCACACTAAACAACTGCAACCCCCCCCCCCCCCGAAAAAAAAAAACTACTTTCCAGCACACTTTTACAAACTACTACACAGATAAGCAAAGAACCAGGTATTCAGCACTGATACCAAAGAACTGCCAGGTGCAGAATACCCAGGCCTAGAAACACCCATGTGTTCTTAGAAAGAGAGAAAAATAATTTCTAAGTCCAACACAAAGCCCTTTTATGAAGTGGAGATTTTATCTTCAGTATAAATAGCAAGAGGCTCTGTTTCAGAAAATGGAAAGCAGAGAACAACCAACAAGATTTGAGTATTACCCATAATACAGTTCTCATGACTGATTAATCAAACCTTACATGCCCTTTATTGGTCCCTGAGTTAATTTGTTCAACTAGGGGTCACAGGGTGGCAGTATAACACAAACTATTCCAAATATAAGCTATAAGTGCAGAATACTAATGATATTTAGCTTGCCTTCAATATGTAATGTGAATACATTTAACCAATTCATTTTTGAGTTTCCATGTACACGATGGTGAAAGAATAGCTTGGACACTATTTCTAGTAGTTCTGCACCACTCATAATTGGCTTTCCAACATGCCTATACAATTGTCTTGCAAGCCCCCTCTAAAACGTATTCATATAAATTTTATTCCATTGGCCCTTATGTTATAATCTTTTATATTACATTTTTCAAATAAAACAACATTGTCATGCATCATTTAAATCCATTAAAGTATGCATTGAAACGAACACCTGTTGCAGCTTAGAAAAATCATTTCATCCCATGCATTTTAAGCACACAGAATCTATTCAGTCAAATCATTTTACTGATTTGCAATCACCTTTTCTTCCCTTTAATTAAAAAGTGTGTATAGAACCTTTGTTTCTTGTGCATTTCTTGGTTAATGAAAAATAGGATTACTGTACTAATAGTGGATATGCACAGTAGTCTCATTCTATAGCTATTTTCTCTGTTTTCTAATATTAGTAGATATAGAAGTTGTTTCGTTCATTTATATGAGAAGTAGATTTTTGAGCCCGTAAAAACGGGCTATTATAGGAAGGGGGGGTTGAAAGGCCCGCCCCCACCGGCGAGTTTGCCGCTGCCCCTCCCCCTCCGAGTTCGCGCCCCCCCCCCACCGAGCTGTCACCACCCACCTTCCACCCGGCCGGGCCCTCGCTCCGCTATTGAAACAGCGAGGGTCCGGGAACGCAGCACTGAGCTCTGCTGAGCTGCCGACGTCGGCCTTCGTTCTTCTTCTCTGCCTGCAGCTGCCTGTCCCGCCCTCGTGTGACGTAACGTCGTCGAGGGCGGGACAGAGGCAGAGAAGAAGAAGAAAGGGCGATGTCGGCAGCTCAGCAGAGCTCAGTGCTGCGTTCCCGGACCCTCGCTGTTTCAATAGTGGAGCGAGGGCCCGACCGGGTAGAAGGTGGGTGGCGGCGGCGACTCGGGTGGGGGGAGCGTTAGACGGCGGTGTCCCTCCCTCAGCAATGCGCAGTACAGACCCTCTGTGTTCCACCCCCCGTCATCACGTATTGACGTGGGGGCGGGGCAGAGAAGGTCTCTACTGCGCATTTGCGAGTGAGTACGGTCACTCGCCGTTTATATGTTTGATATCATGAAGGGCTATCCAAATTTCAGAAGCCTGGATGCATTTGTATGAAATTTTAAATTTAGAGGTGAGTAGACATGTTTGTAAACAAAAATCCAATTTGGCTTGATTCATTTGGAAACCAATGCGTTTTTGGGTCATTCTGCTCTAAATTTGAATCAACAAAGTTCTGGTTTATACATTGAACGTGAGTAAACTGAATTGTAGTGAAATTGCCCTTATCCATCCTGCTCTTGAGGATTCAGAAACAGCTAACAGCCACTAAGAGCAAGGTGACCATGGAATTTATGAACCACAACTGGAAGGGAATGGACAAGGCTGTGTAAATTTCACCGACTCAAAGTATTTTATTTATTTTTATTCATTTATTTGCTACATTTGTATCCCACATTTTCCCACCTTTTTGCAGGCTCAATGTGGCTTACATAGTACCGTTAACGGCGTTAGTATGGGAATATTGATATATTTGCATCATTTTGCATCAATTTGCATCATTTTGCATTAGAAAGGAAGAGTTTCAAGTTACAAGTTTTTGGTTTATTTGATATTAGGGATGAACATGTTCATTCATGTCATTTCCTGTGCCAATTATGGTCATTTCTGTTTTATTTGGATTTTCTTGGCTATTTTATTGTTATGGGAACACTACTTGCAAAGAGAGTATCATTTTCTGGAAAGAGTGCACAATCTTTCCCCTTATAGTGCAAATATGCCTCATGGTAAATGCATGCATGTATTATCAAGAAAAAAGATGCACACTTTCCTACAGAATGTGCATTGTTTGCAAATAGTATGCACTATTGGCAAATGAAAATAAAACACTACCCCCTCCCCTGTTTACTAAGCTGCGCTAGCGGCTGCCCTGTGCTAATGCTGACACAGCCCATTCACACCCATGTCCCTCCCCTATGAACACCCCCTGCAATTATGCACTAAGCAATTTTAGCACATAACTACAGAATAACACTGATGCATGTAAATAGCCATGGGAATAACTATATATTATCCTATTCAAAGTGATTTAACAGGCTGGAAAATGCCGACGACAGGTTAAATTGCTTGTCCACGGCTTTCCAATTATTTTTAGTGGTTCTTAACCAGTTATCTCTACTGAAAATGGACAGCACCAAATTCAAAAGCAGCTAACTCATGGGAGTTCCAGGGGCGGAATCAGGTAAATTGCTGATATTCAGTCTTTCACCGCATAAGTAAACTACTTAAATTGGGCCATATAAATAGCCATTCTATCTTTAAGCGGTTTGACTTCTGCGATTAAGGGCTGAATATTGACTTAACTGACTATGAGGGGCATAATCGACCAGAAACGCCTATCTCCATGGGCGTTAATCTCCGAGAACGGGTCCGTGAAGGGGCGGAGTGAACCGTATTTTTTAAAAAAAATAGACGCCCATGCTTTATTCGCCAAGGTGTGAGCTGGGCGTTTTTGCTTTTCACCGATAATGGAAAATGAAATCGCCCAGCTCAAAAACGAATAAATGCAAGGCATTTGTTCGTGGGAGGGGCCAGGATTCATAGTGCACTGGTCCCCCTCACATGCCAGGACACCACCGGGCACCCTAGGGGGCACTTTTACAAAAACAAAAAAAAAGGTAAAAGAGCTCCCAGGTGCATAGCACCCTTCCCTTGGGTGTTGAGCCCCCCAAATCCCCCTCAAAACCCACTGCCCACAAGTCTACACCAGTACTATAGCCCTAAGCGGTGAAGGGGGGCACCTACATGTGGGTACAGGGGGTTTGGGGGGGGGTTGGACGACTAGTAGCATTAAGCAGCACAATTGTAACAGGTAGGGGGGGGATGGGCCTGGGTCCACCTGCCTGACGTCCACTGCACCCCCTAACAACTGTTCCAGGGACCTGCATACTGCTGCTTGGGAGGAGGGTATGACATTTGAGGGTGAAAGTAAAAAGTTGTGAAACATCATTTGTTGTGGTGGGAGGGGGTTAGTGACCACTGGGGGAGTCAGGGGAGGTCATCCCCGACTCCCTCTGGGGGTCATCTGGTCATTTAGGGCACTTTTTGGGGCCTTATTCGTCAAAAAACAGGGTCCAGGAAAAGTGCCCTAAATTCTAGCTACAAACGCATCCATTATCGGCGAAGGGCGCCCATCTCTGTTCGGGTGATAACCACGCCCCAGTTCCGCCTTCACCACGCCTCCGACACTCCCCCGTCAACTTTGTCCGCATCCGCGACGGAGTGCAGTTGAAAGCGTCCAAAGTTCGGCTTTCGATTATGCCGCTTTATTTGTTTTTGTGAGAAGAACGCCCATCTCCCGATTTAGGTCGGAACTTGGGCGTTATTCTCGTTCGATTATAAGCAGGTATGTGTTAACTGGCTCAAAAAAAATGGATATTCAATGCCAAAGCTTGGACAGGGCCTGGCATTTAATATTCAGGAATAATGCTGGCAGCAAAAGGCAAAATGCTCACTGCCACTGGCTGAATAACGGGGGGTATAAATTTAAGACAGCAAATAGCAATTAAATTTAGCTTACCTGTTATAGAAAGAGGGGGTATGAGGATGAGTTTATAAGAGGACACCTAGGGCCCTGATTACTAAAGTGCGCTAGCATTTTTAGCATGCACTAAAATTAGCACACGTTAAGCACTAGAGACATCCATATATTCCTATGGCATGTGCTAATTTTTGCACATGCTAAAAATGCTAGCACGTGGCTTAGTAAGCAGGGCCCCTAGTTTTAGGCACTAAGAACACATGTAAATGGTGGTGTTTTTGTTATTAAAGGAGACACAAGATATGAATAAAAATGTTCCGCAGAGAATAGAAACAGTGAAATGTAGTGACAGCAAAGGGGATAATAATTTCACTGGAGTCACCCTCAGGTTAATAATTTATTGATGAGCTAATACAGCCATATTTTGGCAATTGCCTGCGTCAGGGATCCCTGATCTTCAATGTGAGCTAACGCAATCCCTCCGACATTCAGCGCTATTTAACTGGTCAACATCAGCCACTGACCACTAAAATAGTGTTTAATCGGCTAACTGTGAATATTCAGTAGGAGATAACTGACTATTTCCACTGAATATTCACGGTTAGCACATAAACCCGGATTCTAAATATCGCGCCTAGAGATTGGCGCCAAAATCAGTGCAGATTCTATAACAATATGTGCAATTTAACAAGCTTAACAAGCTAATGAGCAATGATAACAGCACTTAACAAACATTCATGAGCACTAATTGGCACTGATTACAATGTAGGCATACAATTTGCTAAGTGTATTCTGTAACAATGTGTACCAAACTTCTAACACTGTCATGGGCATTTAGTGGGCATTCCAAAATATAGGTGTCTAGTTATAGAATATGGCCCAGGGTGGTGGACTTTGGTCCTGGGGAACTGAGGAACTGAGTTTGATTCCCGGCACAGGCAGCTCCTTCTGACTCTGGGCAAGTCACCTAACCCTCCATTGCCTGCCGCATTGAGCCTGCCATTAGTGGGAAAGCGCGGGATACAAATGTAACAAAAATAAATAAAATAAAAATAAATCTACATGTAGAGATTTACACCATGTTTCCATTGGTGTAAATGGATGCACATAGATTTAGGTGCTGAAATTTCAACTAAGTGTATTCTATAATTGGTGCCTAAATTTAAGTGCTGATTTTAGAATATGCTTAGTCAGCACTGATTTCAGCACTGATTTATTTTGGGCGCCATATACAGAATCTGGCGCATAGTGGCTAAATGGCAATGATGTGCGATATAGCTGGTTAGCGCTGATACTTAGTGGTTAAATAGGACCGCATAAATAGCAGTCATGTCTTTAATTACTAGGAACGTAACCCTGGATTCTATATAGGGTGCTATAGAGCCGCACCAAAATCGGCATGGATTCTATGACAACGCGTGCAACTTAATTGGCTTAACAAGTTAATCAGCATTGATAACAGCCCTTAACAAGCAATAATGAATACTAATTGGCACTGATTAGAATTTACAAGCACAACTCACTAAGAGTAATCTGTAATGAAGTACGCCAAACTTCTAATGTGCGCAAGGAAAAAAAGGCAATGGTTATGGGCAGGGAAATAGGCATTCTCCAAAATTTATGTATATAGTTATACAATATGGCCCAGTGTGCATAAATCTACATGCCGGGATTTCACGTTGATGTAAATGGATGTGCATAGTTTTAGGTGCTGAGATATGAACTATGCATATTTTATAATCAGCACCTAAATCTAGGCGCCGATATAGAATACGCTTAGTCGGCACTGATTTTAGCGCCAGTTTTTTAGGCGCCATATATAGAATCTCCTCCTTAACCAGTTAGCGCTGAATATCAGCTTAACTGGTTAAGTTCCGGCAGCCAAAAATGAACCCGGAAATTCAGCGCTGATTGCTTGTTACAGTGGGACATTGAATTTCTGGATTCAGTGCTGGCAGCAGCCAGCTGAATATCAGCCCCAATATGTTTTCATAAACCTTACGCCTCTCATATAATCAGTTGATCCAACAAAGATACTCCTACACCATTCAAAACAGTTTTGAAACATAGAAACATAGTAAAATGAAGGCAGATAAAGACCATATGGCCTATCCAGTCTGCCCATCCATGCCATCTGCTATCCTTTCCACTCCCTTGGAGATCCTATGTTTTCATCCCAAGGTTTCTTGAATTCAGATACAGTTTTCATCTCCACCACCTCCACCAGGAGGCTGTTTCATGAATTTGTGTCCTCTTTCACCTTCCTCTTATACCCTCTCATTCCAGAGCTTCCTTTCAATGAAAGAGACTCACCACCTGTGCATTAATCCACATATATATTTAAACATCTCTATCATATCTCCCCTCTCCCACCTTTCTTCTAAAGTATACATATTGATATCTTTAAGTCTGTCCCCATACACTTTCTGATGAAGACCACTGACCATTTTAATAGCTGCTCTCTGGGCTGTCCCCATCCTGTTTATATCTTTTTGAAGGTGTGGTCTCCAGAATTGTACAATTACATTTACATCATTTACACCCTATTACTTGTATTCCGCTAATACCATTTAGTTTTAAGTAGAACACAGAAAAATACTGGGACATTAAGTAGGAGTTAACTATCAATGAATACAATGTTAATCAGAGGATATATCTATTGAACAGGATGTTGTTCAGTAGATATGTCCTTATAGTTGGCATTGCTGGTAATAGTTGGTACACAGTGCAACAGGCTTAACAATTAATCAGCGTTGATAACAGCCCTTAACAAGCAATAATGAGCTCTAATTGGCACTGATTAGAATTTACGAGCAAAACTCACTAAGCATATTCTGTACTGATGTGCGCTGAACTTCTAATGTGTGCAGGCAAAAAAAGGGCATGGTTATGGGTGGGGAAATGGACATTTTGTGGACATTCCAAAATTTATGTATATAGTTATAGAATATGGCCCTGTGTGCATAAATGTATATGCCGGGATTTAACATTGGTGTAAATGGATGTGCATAGTTTTAGGCACTGAGATATCAACTAAACATATTCTATCATTGGTGCCTAAATCTAGGTGTCGATTATAGAATACTAGTGGAACCATGCCCGTTTCCTCAACAATGAAACGGGCCCTAGGAAGGCTGTCATGTAAGCTTTTTCTCTCTCTCTCCCCCCTGCCCTCCCCTCCATGTCCAGCAATTCTTCCCTCTCCTCCCCTCCCCTCCATGTCCAGCGATTCTCCTCTTCCCTGCCCTCCTATCCATGTCCCGCGATTCTCTCCTCTACTGTCCTCCCATCCCATCCATGTCCATCAATTCTCCTCTGCCCTTCCCTTCCCTCCCCTTCCCTCCCCTTCCCTTCCCTTCCCTTCCTCCCTTCCTCCCATCCTCCCTTCGATGTCCCGTGATTCTCTCCTCCCCTCGATTTGTACCTGAACATTCTCTGGCTGGCTGGCGCTGGCTTCCATTCTGTTCGTAACATCCCTCCTGACGTCAGCTCGCCTCCAGCGTTCCCTTCCCTCTCACTGTTCTGCTCTCTGACATCATTATGTCTTGACGCGAGGGTGGGACAGTGAGGGGAATGGAACGCTGGATGCTGGCTGACGTCAGGAGGGATGTTACGAACCCAGGCAGCCAGACATGGAACTTTGGAGGTGCAAATTATTATTTATTTATTTATTTGTTTGTTTATTTATTGCATTTGTATCCCACATTTTCCCACCTATTTGCAGGCTCAATGTGGCTTACAGAGTTTTGTTATGACATGGAGGGGCATAATCGACCAGAAACGCCTATCTCCATGGGCGTTTATCTCCGAGAACGGGTCCGTGAAGGGGCGGAGTGAACCGTATTTTCAAAAAAAATAGACGCCCATGTGTTATTCGCCAAGGTGTGAGCTGGGCGTTTTTGCTTTTCAGCGATAATGGAAAATGAAATCGCCCAGCTCAAAAACGAATAAATCCAAGGCATTTGTTCGTGGGAGGGGCCAGGATTCATAGTGCACTGGTCCCCCTCACATGCCAGGACACCAACCGGGCACCCTAGGGGGCACTTTTACAAAAACAAAAAAAAAGGTAAAAGAGCTCCCAGGTGCATAGCACCCTTCCCTTGGGTGTTGAGCCCCCCAAATCCCCCTCAAAACCTACTGCCCACAAGTCTACACCATTACTATAGCCCTAAGAGGTGAAGGGGGGCACCTACATGTGGGTACAGTGAGTTTGGGGGGGTTGGACGACTAAGCATTAAGCAGCACAATTGTAACAGGTAGGGGGGGGATGGGCCTGGGTCCACCTGCCTGACGTCCACTGCACCCCCTAACAACTGCTCCAGGGACCTGCATACTGCTGCTTGGGAGGAGGGTATGACATTTGAGGGTGAAAGTAAAAAGTTGTGAAACATCATTTTTTTGTGGTGGGAGGGGGTTAGTGACCACTGGGGGAGTCAGGGGAGGTCATCCCCGACTCCCTCTGGGGGTCATCTGGTCATTTAGGGCACTTTTTGGGGCCTTATTCGTGAAAAAACAGGGTCCAGGAAAAGTGCCCTAAATTCTAGCTACAAACGTATCCATTATCGGCGAAAGGCGCCCATCTCTGTTCGGGTGATAACCACGCCCCAGTTCCGCCTTCACCACGCCTCCGACACGCCCCCGTCAACTTTGTCCGCATCCGCGACGGAGTGCAGTTGAAAGCGTCCAAAGTTCGGCTTTCGATTATACCGCTTTATTTGTTTTTGTGAGAAAAACGCCCATCTCCCGATTTAGGTCGGAACTTGGGCGTTTTTCTCGTTCGATTATAAGCAGGATAGTCATTCCAGGATATCAGATACAATTAGTAATATACAGAGATTAAGAAAGGGAAGAGAGAAGGAAGGTGTTGGGCAGGATAGTATAAATGTGGATTTTAATAACTGGGTGGGTTGGTGAGGCTATGGGTTCTCTTTGTAGGCCTTATTGAAGAGATGTGTATATAGGATGCTTAGCACTGATTTCAGCGCCAGTTTTTTAGGCACCATATATATAGAATCTCTTCATTAACCAGTTAGCACTGAAAGACCTCATAGTTGGCATTGCTGGTAATAGTTAGTACACAGTATTCTAAATAAGGTTTCACCAGAGTTCTATACAGGGGCATCATCACCTCTGGCCATTTCTCTCCCTATGCATAGGCAGATCATGAAATGGGAGGCGCTACCACTTACATGTGCAATTTACAGAATAAAGTAAGTTACGCATACTCTTAATGTACTTAAGTACCTGGAAAAACACTTCACAAGTTTACACGTTCATGGTCACTGCAAAGTTAAACCATTTTGTCAGTGGAGCCAGCATGGGCAGGAGCGACTGAGGATCACTCCTCCCTGATTAACCACTAAACCACCAATCAGATGGTAGACTAAGGGAGGGGTAGGGCTGTGTGTGGAGGTTGAGAGGCTCCTGTTCGGATTGGGGGAGAAGGAGTTCCTTCTGCTCACAACAGGGGGAAGAGGAGGGGCTGTTTACATTCGGGGGCTAGGTCAGTTTCAGCTTCAGTGAAGAATAAGTGGTGAATTTCAGCTGCAGATTCAGTTTTAGCCAAAACTCGGGGAAAAAAACTGGTTTCAGTCGCCCTCTATTTCCCATGTCATTAATGGGAATTTCTGTTGTATTCATTTTTGTTTGGCCATTTTGTGATTTGGTCAGTTGGCAACAGTAGTGCACACTTTTTGGAAATAGCGCACACTATGTGGAAAGAGGTTACAGTATTTCAGAAAGGGGATACATTCTTTTTGCGATAGAGCACACATATGTGCATAAGTTTCTGCATGCATACTAGTCTGTGCACGCGTGGTGGTTCCATGATCAGGCAAGAGAGTGCTCTCTTTACAAAATAGTACACCATCTTTCTACATATCCCCAGATTCTATATAGCGTGCCTAGAGATCCACGCTGAAATCCAGGCAGATTCTATAACAATGTGTGTAACTTGATTGACTTATGAAGCTAATTAGCATTGATAACAGCACTTAAACATTAATGAACACTAATTGGCAATAATTAGAATTTGCATGCACAATTCGCTAAGGGGCACTTTTACAAAGATGTGTTAGGCACTATGGACGTGCAGTGCATGCCTAAACGAGACTACCGCCAGGCTACCGCACCCTCTGGTGGTAATTTTAGATTTGGCATGCGCCCATAATGCCTGGATAATTTATTTATTCATTTACTCCCACACACATCATTTTTGGCAGTAATCAGCAGTTGGCACGTGCCGACCGGTCACCATACGTGTAGCACGTGAGCCCTTACTGCTAGATCAATGGGTGGTGTTAAGGGCTCAGGTCAGTTTTGGACGCGTAGAGGGGCATAATCGAACGGGGATGACCATCTCTAAGGGCGCCCATCTCTAAGGACGTCCCGGTGAAGGGGCGGGGAAACCCGTATTATCGAAACAAGATGGGTGTCCATCTTTTGTTTCGATAATATGGTCGGGGACGCCCAAATCTCAACATTTAGGTTGACCTTAGAGATGGTCATCCCCGGTTTTCGGCGATAATAGAAACTGAGGACGCCCATCTCAAAAATGACCAAATCCAAGTCATTTAGTCATGGGAGGAGCCAGTATTCATAGTGCACTGGTCTCCATGACATGCCAGGACAACAACCGGGCACCCTAGGGGGCACTGCAGTGGACTAACTGATACACTAACTGAATGGAAAAAGGCATGCAGTGGCGTGGGATAAACATAAAGGAATCCTGTGCAGAAGGAATGGATCCTCAGAAGCTTAGCCGAGATTGGGAGGCGGGGCTGGTGTTTGGGTGGTGGGGCTAGTTCTGGGCAAGACTTCTACGGTCTGTGTCCTGAAAATGGCAGATACAAATCAAGGTAAGGTATACACAAGAAGTAGCACATATGAGTTTATCTTGTTGGGCAGGCTAGATGGACCGTGCAGGTCTTTTTCTGCCGTCATCTACTATGTTACTACTATGTCACTAACCACCTCCCACCGCGAAAAAAACAACTTAAAAAATTTTTGTCTTTTTTTTTAGAGTATGGGTGTGAAGGATGTCCTTCGCTATGCCTCCACGTCCAAAATGTGAATGTTTGTGAGAAGGATGTCCATGCCTGGATGTTTCTGTGAGAAGGATGTCCATGCCTGCTATGCCTCTGCCACCCCCCTTATTTATTTGGATTATAAGTAGCAACAGTGGGATTTGAACCAGCCACCTCTGGATTGCAAGACCAGTGCTCTAACCACTAGGCCACTCCTCTCCACCCCCTTGAAATTTGGCCATCCCTGTGGGGGGGGGGGGGCAGTTGAGGACGTCCAAAATGTTTGAAAGAAGGATGTCCACGCCCTCGCTATGCCTCCGCTGACACACACATACTGCCCCCCTAGGGACCTGCATACTCCCCCCCCCCCCCCCACACACACACACAGGAATGGCCAAATTTCAAGGGAGTGGAACAGAATGGAGGAGTGGCCTAGTGGTTAGAGCACTGGTCTTGTAATCCAGAGGTAACCAACTCAAATCCCATTGCTGCTACTTGTAATCCAAATAAATAAAGGGGGTGTCAGAGGCATAGCAGGCATGGACATCCTTCTCACAGAAACACCCAGGCATGGACATCCTTCTCACAAGCATCCACATTTTGGACATCTTCAACTGCCGTCGCACAGACAGAGCATATCAAAGGACATCTGCAACTGCTGTTGCGGGGACGGAGAAGGAGGTCCTTCACCCCTACTCTAAAAAAAGACAAAAGTTTTTAAAGTTTTTTTTTTCAGGGTGGGAGGTGGTTAGCGACCACTGGGGGAGTCAGGAGAGGTCATCCCTGATTCCCTCCAGTGGACATCTGGTCATTTAGGGCACCTTTTTGTGGCTTGGTCGTAAAAAAAATGGACCAAGTCGGCCAAGTGTTCATCAGGGATGCCCTTCTTTTTTCCATTATTGCTTGAGGACACCCATCTGTTAGGCACGCCCCAGTCCCGCCTTCGCTACGCCTCCGACACCCCCCCAGGAACTTTGGTCATCCCCACAACGGGAAGCAGTTCGGGACGCCCAAAATCAGCTTTCGATTATGCTAATTTGGGCGACCCTGAGAGAAGGACGCCCATCTCTCAATTTGTGTCGGAAAATGGGCGTCCTTCCCTTTCGAAAATAAGCTAGATAGTGATTTCAATTTTACTGCATGCCCTTTTCCTGTCCCATTTTTTTTAAAAAGCCCTTTTTTGCAGACGCCTATACACGCCTACACTACTACAGGCCACTTTTTATGGTGGCTAAGTGTATTCTGTAACACACTGTGCCTACCTTCTAATGCATGCAGACTAAAAAAGGCATGGTTTGGGGTGAGAAAATGGGCGTTTTGTGGGCATTTCAAAATTTATGCATGTAGTTGTAGAATATGGCCCTCTGTTCCTAAATCTATGTGCCAAAATTTACACCATGTTTTCTTTGGCATAAATTGACATGTGTAGTTTTAGGTGCTGGGATATCAACTAACCATATTCTATATACTGCGCCTAATTCTAGGCGCCACATAGAATATGCTTAGGCGAAAATGTTTTACGTGTGGATTTTTTAGGTGCCATATAGAATCCCACCATAGTGTGCACATACTGCTGGATTCTATATATAATGCCCAAAGTTACACGCCCAACTTTAGGCATACTTCTGAGATGTGTAAGCAAATAAATTAGATAATGAGCTCTGAACCATCAAATAATTGGGTACTAACAACAAATTATTGATATTAATTGGCAATTTGTGCACATATCTGGATATATGCTATTGTATAAGGCATGGTGCCTAACCTCCCCATGGTGCATATCTCAAAAGGGGACATGGTCATGGGTGTGTCGGGGCATTCTGAAAATTTACACATGGATTTACAGAATACCGCCTGTATCTTACTTGGACAAGGGCATTTACACCAGCTTTTAGCAGGCATAAGTCCAGCATGCAAACGTTAGGTGTAGGATCTGTGCTATAAGCTATTTTATATATGATGTATACTCTTTATAGAATGTCTAGTAAACTAAATAAATGCTGGATTTGTTCAACAAATATGCTTTGGATATCAAGTATGCTTGATACTCATCTTTAAGATGTAAAGCTTAATCTAGTCATCTTAGGGGTACTAAACCTACTAGATCAAGCGTTATATCTTAAAGATGAGTATCAAGCAGTATGGAATAATATAAGGCAGTTTATTAAGTTTATCTTCAAAAAATGTCTGTTGAATAAAATTTTAAAAATATATAGGAAGGTGGCGGCTACTGAACCGATGACAATCTGGGTATGTAAGACACTGGGCTCCTTTTACAAAGGCGTGCTGAAAATGGCCTGCGGTAGTCTAGGCGCAGGTTTTGGGCGCCCGCAGAATCATTCTTCAATTCACCTGTAAAAAATGTCTCGTTTTTTCATGAAAATGGGCGTGCGGCAAAATCAAAATTGTTGCGCATCCATTTTGGGTCTCAGACATTACCGCCAGCCATAGACCTAGCGGTAAAGAATTTCAGTGGTAATGACCTACATGCATCAGATGCCACTTGGCACGTGTCCGCTATGCGCACCAGAAAATAAAAAATATTTTCAGACATGCATAGTGGACGCACGCCAAAAATGAAATTACCGCAAGAGCCACGTGGTAGTTGGGTGGTAAGTCCATTTTGGCACGCGTTGGGCACGTGTAGGTGCCTTTCCATCTCATTTTCAAAAGTGATCGCAGCCATCTTGTGACACAAATTGGGAGATGGCCGGCGATCTCCTGAACCCGGCCAAATCAGTATAATTGAAAGCCGATTTTGGCTGGGTTCAACTGCTTTCCATCGCAGAGTTGGTGAAATATCAAGGGGGCGTGTCGTAGGGTAGTGAAGGCAGTATGGGGGTGGGACGAGGGCGTGCTCACGAGATGGCCGGCTTCGCCTGATAATGAGAAAAAAAAAGCCAGGCTTGACAAGCATTTTGCCGGCTTTACTTGGTCCCTTTTTTTTATGACCAAGCTTCAAAAAGGGGCCCCAACTGACCAGATGACCACCGGAGGGAATCGGGGATGACCTCCCCTTACTCCCCCAGTGGTCACCAACCCCCTCCCACCCCAAAAAAAAATCCAAGTGCTCGTCAGGGACGTCCTAAATCAAAACTATTTTTGCTCAGCTTTTTCAGTAGTACCAGTGGGATTTGAACTGGCCACCTCTGGATTACAAAACTGGTGCTCTAACCACTTGGTGGCCACAACTCCACTTATTTGGATGTCCCTCCCTTTTTATTATGCTCCTTCAGGTCTCTCTCAGCCACTCACAGACAGCTGAATGCGCTGTGATTGGCTGAGAGAGACCTGAAGAGGCATGATCAAAAGGGAGGGACATCTAAGTAAGTGGAGCTGTGGCCAAGTGGTTAGAGCACCCGTCTTGTAATCCAGAGATGGCCATCCAAAAAGTGCACGTCAGGGATGTTGTTTCCATTATGGCCGAAAGCCGGCCATCTCTAAACCCAGCGATCTCAACATTTGACCTAAATGTTGAGATTTAGCCGGTCCCAACCATATTGTCGAAAGAAAAAATGGCCAGCCATCTTTTTCGATAATATGGTTGGCTCCACCCCTTTGTGGATCCAGCCCCGAAGATGGCCGGCGCTGTTCAATTATGCCCCTCTTTGTGGCTTAGTAAAAGGGTCCCACTGTGCATAAGTGGATAAAGGCACAGCGCATTACTACTGAGATTCATTAACCAACACATTTACTTCTGTGGTTTAGTTGGATTTCTTGGGTATCTAGGAAGAATACTCAATATCTAAAGCATGCTCTTTACAGAATAGCACTAAGTGCAGAATTATTTTGACACCTAAATTCCGCTGCCAATTATTGAATTTCTTCAATAGTTTATTTCCAAAAAGTGTGTAGTATTAAAGGTTTTCGTTTGGCAATGGCATGCAATGACTTAACACATGTCGTTGACATTTCCTATTTTTTCATCGCAATGAACAGCCCATCCCTAGTAAATAGGCTCTTTTGTGAAAAGCTCAAAGCAAGGGAATTGAAATGTGCTTCATTTAATATACTTTCATTTGTGGATTGTCGTTGGAAGGTCCCGAAATATGAATTATTCGGTCTATATCTCATTTAATCCTGAAGATAAATTTGACACATACAGCATTAGGTACAATGCAACTACACCTCTATCTCACGTTCCAAGAAATAAATCTACAGAATGAACTAGTGAGTTTAAGCATTACAATCAGACTATTCTTTGACTTAATGACTATCTTTAAAGTTCATTCTTTTGACAAAATACCCTTCAGCTGAAATATTTCAGCATGGAAATAGTATACACCATTTTTTTAAATCTGAAGTGTATTAACTTACATTAGTCTGCCTGATCCACTACCTAAGGAGAGATACTGTGTTTGCTATGTCACCAGACGTCGCATGTAATGGCTGAAACATCAAAAATAATTAGATAAAAAGATGCTAAAACAATCACAATTGAAACAAAAAATATTTCTCTGATAGTTTCCTGAAAGAATTGGCTGAAATCTGACAAGTTAAATGTAAAATACTTGATTATGGAACTACCTTATGCTGAAGAAAGTCATAAAAGAAAAAGGAAATAAAGTTATTCAGATAATAAGATTATAAAGATTTTGAGGTGTATTATTTCTTTTGTGCTTATATTTGATCACATTCCTGCAGATAACAATGTCGGGGCAGTATGAGAACCATTTTCAAAGGAATTTGCCAAGATAATTAAATTCCCCATACTACAAACTTTCTTTCTTTCCATTTGTAATAGTGGACTTTTCCAGCCCAAATGTTCATAGGGTAATCATATGACAACTGTCATCTTCACCCAGAAATATGCGAACACAAATGCCCTCTTGTTTCTGTTTCTCACACACAAACTGTTAGATGCTTTTCTGGTGTTGTACTGCTGTTGCCTGGTGCTGTGGGCACATTCCGTGAGTGCCCTCCACCATCATCAGTTCTGTCCACCATCATGCAATTGCTTTCAGCTCCTTTTCTAAGCCTGCAGCAGTTCCCCTTCAGTCATCCCTCTCTTATTTATATCTCTTTCAGCACTTCCCCTTACCAGGAAACTCATTTACTCTTCCAATCTAATGCATAATGCAGAAACCAGTCCCTTCCCACCCCACCTCATGTAGAAACTTCACTTGCTCAGTACAAAACCTTCCCCTGGCTCACCAGCTCTCATCCTGTAACTAGAGCTCCCTTCCACTACTCCCACACCCACAACCTTCCTAATGGCTGTATCCTACCCATTGTTTCTGATTAGAGCTGCCTTCTACTGCTTCTGCCGTCAATGTTTAACCATTGGCTTGAGATCCTACCAATTTCTGAAAACTACCTTATATGGTGTGAAGCCCCACCCAGCACATCCCAGGATGCATTGGGCAGTGCTGGGCGCTGCCATTTTCGAGGCAGCACCGATGGAAGAGGAGGGAGGCCACCTCCCTCCTACACTGAAGGTAGGGGGTGAGGAAGGGCCGCTAAGACCACCAGGGGTGGTATGGGAACAGGATCAACTTGTGGCCCACTGGACCACCAGGGCTGCATTCATGCGAGGGAAAGCCAGAGGGGGTTAGGGTGGCTGGAGGGGGCTCCAGTCCCCCCTCAACCTGTGTTGGGGGGGTGTTGAGTCGGGGTTCCCGTGGGGGCAAGGGCTGCTGCATTGGGGGGAATGGGGGCCTTATAGCGTATAAATGCATGCTGGACAGGGCTCACCATTCCTCCCCAATGGTCTGCAAACCCTAATGCCAGCACCGAGCTGGCGTAGGGTTTGCCGCGGCCAGTGGGCCAATGTTTGGTGCACTGGTTGCTGATCATTGTGGAGGAATAGGTTTAGCATGCATTTGGTGCTACTTGTGCTAAGAGCCCTGTTTTGCATGCTTTTGCATGCTAGTTGCATTCAGAGCCCACGAGTGCGTTGTTTCATGTGCTCAGGGGCTCTGATTATTGAGCTGTGGCAAACGCAGGCACTAGTATGGCGCTAACAGCCTCTAGCGCCTGCTTTTACTTCTGATCATTGGCCCATGAATAAATTCCTTCAAAAAGGCGGTAAATAAATCCTAATAAATAAATACTTGTTGGTGATTACTTTTTCAACTGGTTACAGTTATAAATGATTGAGGTTCTGTGTTTTATGGACAGTGCCGCTCGTACTGGTATAAAGAAGTTGAGATTATCTCTTCTCAACATTTTTAAGGTCTTGTTAGTAAATTCCAATATTCGGACAAGACTTTTCCTAGAGAAGCAACAGCACTTTGCCATACAGGGACTCCTGAGGCAGGCCTGAGTGGCCGAAACACGACTCATGTCGAGTCCAGTGTTTAAGAATAAACTCTTGCTGTGAACTTTTTCTGAGTCCAGTAGAAGTTTTGTTTGGCATCATCCATCTTGTTGCCTTCGCTGTGTTCTACTCTTGGTTTTTCCATTGCGGAGGTCTGCTTTCTTCTGAGGTTCTGGGTAACCTAAGTATCTCTGCAGCAATTTTATGAGGTCTTTTCTTCCTATTTTTAAAACATTTATGTCACTCAAACATTTTTCAAGTTTCATAACATTCACTATTTTGTTTGACATTATACCTATATGTGATTTATTGAATGAGATACTTTGATTTGATTTTCATTACTGGTTAAGTGCTGCTGGTCATGATAAACAGAGGCACTATGGGCTAGATTCTAGAACAAGTTTTACTTGACGTAATTGCACAGACCCAGTGTTAGGTGCAGGCGCTAGGCATAGGCAGAAATATTTTCGGTGCTGCTTTATCAGGCACCATATGTAGAATCTAGTCCATAGTGCCTCTGTTTATCCTGGCCAGCGGCACTTAACCAGCTGTTATGTGGTTGTGTTTTAGAATACTGACCCTTAAATTTTCATTCTGATGAAAAGCAAAAACAATCATGAATTGATAAATGTATTCTTCCAAGGAAATCACTACCTAAACTCGCCTCTTCTTTTGCTTTGAAAATATAACAGATGGTCAATAGCAAAAGCAAATGGTACACACTGGAGATAATTTTAATAGAAAATGTGAGGTTTTTTTTAAAAGAAGAATGAATATTTATTGCCTATTAAATACATATGAGCACACACAATCAGGTAACCTGCTGTGCACCAATATTGCCAAGTATTTTAATTTTGCAAAAAAAAAAATATATATATATATAAACACACACACACAAGGACATTGCTACAGACCTATGTGCAAAACATATTTTCTATTTGAGTTTAAAAATAGAGTAAGCTATCTGTGCAAACATATATTTAAGTCATGCCTAAATCTCAACTTAAAAACATCAACTTCTGCTTAAAAGCATGTGCTGTTGATTTGTTCTTAATTATGGTTTTGGTTGATTGAAAGCAATAGTTAAAAATTCACAAAGTGGCATATCAGCTCCCTGTCTAAAAGGAGGCACCCTAAAATGCTAGAAAATGAACTTGATTTGGCAATAATTTGATAGTTCATGCTTCAAAGGCTTCAGAATTGGAAATCTGAAGGACTAGAAATTGTCTCACTGGAGTAATCAGGTTGAGAATGGGCTGTCTTTTCACTCTGTATGACCTTGAAAGTATTGTCCCAAGCGGAGAGCCAACACATATCCCTTCTTTAATGTTGCCACTTCTAATCTTGATGGAGAGAGAACATTAAGAGGAATTAGGCACTATACTTACAGCTGAAATATTTGACAACAGTTTTCACTTTTATAACACTTGAGAATGATATAGTAAGACTACATGCACATTTTACTTTGAAAGGTGGCATATATACCACTTAGCATTTAGTGCAAAAGGAAGTAGGCTAAAGAGTAGGATATTTTCAGAATAGCAATGCTTCATATTTAAACACATAAACAACTATATTTCATTTTAATAGTAATTGTGACACAATACAAGGTAGAAGGAAATCATTTTTATGTGATTTAGTAAAATTAGTCTAGCTTATTTGTTTTGTCCCATTAAGCAGATACAATTTATGCCTGTCAGATATAGAAAACACATCTAATTTGCTTAATCTATATGCAGCCCATTTCTGGATCTGCGCTTTTACTGTGGAATATTGTATCCTGGTAATTCAGACAGTGCATTGCAATTCTGCATGGCACGTCCCTGAAACAATTATAAGATGTATCCATAATATTTATTACTATGTGCTTGCAAGTATTCATGTTTCTGAAACAGGCATGGATATTAAAAGCATGCAGCTACTTAGAAGTAGCAGCTTTGTAGATGATAGCAGGAAAAGCCCAGCTGATCCACACAAGCTGCGCCAGTTACTACTGTCCAACCTGCAAAAAATATCATAGCTGGGTCTTTCCTTATCCAGGTGCTTGCGGATGTCTCAGTCTTATTGGAGTGGCCTAGTGGTTAGGGTGGTGGACTTTGGTCCTGGGGGAACTGAAAAACTGAGTTCAATTCCAACTTAGAGCACAGGCAGCTCCTTGTGACTCTGGGCAAGTCACTTAACCCTCCATTGCCCCAGGTACAAATAAGTACCTGTATACAATATGTAAGCCACATTGAGCCTGCCATGAGTGGGAAAGCACGGGGTACAAATGTAACCAAAAAATTGACATGTATGATTTACCAATTCGTTCACATCCAGCACTCCATGATTGCCATATATGTCTTTAAAATTTGATAATTAATGTAAACAGATACCTATATCAATTTGACCAATATTTATGTATGAACATTTATACCCTACTTTTTTCCACATACATGCAGACTCAAAGTGGCTTACAATGTACTGAAGAATCAATTACAATAACAATAGATAGGGTAAAAGGAACAAGGTAAGAAGAAGAAAAATGGAAAGGGTGAGAGAATCTAAAATGGACTGTGGAAATCCAGACGCTGAGATGGACCAAGGTGGACCGAACAGCTCTCGGCAAGGCAACCCAAAATTGAGAACAGCTGTAAGACCCAGTAGGCGCAGACGAAGTGCAGAAGCAGCAGCAGTATGCGGCCTGGAGAGTGGGAGAGATTCCCGGAGGCAAACAACAACAGCAGGAGGCCGATAATGCCGGCGGGGCCCGAGATGTCAATGGGCCCAGCAACAACACCGCACAGTAACAGGGACCACAGCCAGCAGGAATCAAAAGCAGCAGACTCCCGCAGCATCCGGCGGCTCAAAAGGAAGCAAGACCCACACAAGGTGCAGCCATTCCCAGAAAGTCTCCCCAACAGGAAGCAGGCCTCGATGCCCAGCAGCCGGCAACAAGTAGCGCAGAAGACAATTGCAGTCAGAAGGTCAAGCTGAGACGCCAGCAGCCCGATGGAAAGGCTGGAGGAGAGCTGGATCAAAGGAACACCAGGGACGAGCCAATCAAGTAAGTACAGGTTATTCAAGTAAGCAGCCCTGTAGACTCCCCGCATAGCCTACCAGACAGACCCAGCTACTAGAATTCCTGTTTCTACTAGGACTTCTAGACAATGCTATATTTGCTGACTGACACATGGACTCAGCTGCTGATTAAAATCTGTACAGACTGACTTGCATAATTGTCTGCATTCTAATATGTTATCTAATGTTTTGAATTTTCTATTGGTTACCCCAAAACTTGTTCGTGAATCATTAAGGGGCCCTTTTACTAAGCTGCGTTAAAAGGGTCCCTGCACTAGCGGTGGCAGCTATTTTTGCCACGCACCTGGGCCCCTTTTACCGCAGTGGGTGAAAATAACCAAAATTGAAATGGCTGTGTGGTAAGTTCACGCTTCCCGTGCACCATTTTGGGGGGAGGAGCACTTACCACTGCCCATTTTCCGCCTGGTAACCCCTTGTGAAAATATTTTTTCAATATTTCCTCTAGTGCTGGAAATGGTGCACGCTGTGGGGGTGGAACGACCGCTGGCACCCGCACTGGGCCGGCGGTCGTTCCAGGTTGCCATGTGGCGACCCTTTAGTAAAAAGGCCCCCAAAGGCAGGGTACTTACCTTTAGACTATACTTCTGTTCTCTCTTTATTTTTTGAACCCAAGGATGCTCAGTTTTTATCCTATACCCTCCTAAAGTCCATTACCATTTTATTCTAAACCACTTTTTCCATAAAAGGGGTTCCTTGCATCCATTTTCCATTCCACAGAAATATATTTCCTGAGTCTCCTCCTTCAGAATCTCATTGAATCTGACATACAGCCTTTTATAAAATATAAGCAGGAATGGATGTGTATTTGCTGGCTGCATGTGATGACAACACCCATTTTGCAACCGTTAATGTCTAAAACATCAGCGGGGTCAGTTTGGCAACATACACATCTATATGGCAGCAATAACGTGTGTGTGTTATTTTGTCAGAACATAGACAGGTAAGTGCCAACAAGTAGATATGTACATTGGTCATTTTTGAAGCTAGGTACATAACCCTCAAAAATATGGCACTATTAATTTTGTGGGGAGAAAAGTGTTGGGGGATAAAGGGGGCTATGACCCTTAATATCTCGGTAGAACACTGCCCAAACCAAGTGTCTTTATTAAACCTAGACATCTTCAGGAGCAGGTATAGATTCCAACATTGATTTTAGAGTTAATAGATATGTATGTCATATGGGAAATATGAATGTATTTTTGGACTCCACCCTAGTTCCACCTAAAACACACCTTAACTATTCCACCTTGCAATAGGCACACATTTGGGATTTAAACTTGCAAATACTGGCAGTCTAAAAGCAAGTTTTATATAAGATACACATGTTAATAGGACACATGAATACGGTTTTTAAATATCCATCTTGATGTTTTTTTGGTCTTCAACTTGTTCTGTTATTTATTTAGTTACTAGTAAAAAAGGCCCGTTTCTGGAGCAAATGAAACGGGCGCTAGCAAGGTTTTCCTCCCCAACCCCCCCTCCCTACCCCTTCGTCGTTGTGAAGCCACTGATGCCATTGCTCCGCCCTAGATGTGTGGCACCATTGCTCCGCCCTCAACATCATCATGTTTGATGCGAAGGCGGGGCCCAGCGACTTGGTGATTTCGGTGGCTTCACCACCACGAACCCTTCATGAAGGAAATAACGTCAGTGTCTTCAGAACGTTGAGGGTGAGTTTTATTATATAGATTTTGTCATTTATTATTTATTTATTTATGTATTTGCTGCATTTATATCCCACATTTTCCCACCTGTTTGCAGGCTCAATGTGGCTTACAATATAATACAACAACAATCACATTGATGGAATAAGAAAATCAGAATATAGATAACAGATAAGGTGCGAAAAATATATCATGGCACTTATCCACTTATTATCCACTTACAACCTAAGTGGAGTACAATAAAAACATTCATATTCATAAAAAACAAACATAAAACAAAATATGCCTACTAGACATGCCAATAAAACAACCAGCAAATTAAAATAAACTCTACACTTATACTCCTGCATAAAAAAAATCTGACTTGAGCTGTTTCTGAAAGGCTATAATCTCATGTGAATGCCTCAAAGCAAAGGACAGTTTATTCCAAGACAGAGGACCTGCCACAGACTAAAAAGCCCCTCTTGTATCAGCATGATGTATTTTATCCAACGGTGGCACACAAAATAGTCCCCCCCCCAATCAGATCTCAGGCCCGGATGCTCAGAAGCAAACAAGGGCGCTAGAAGCCATTAGTGCCGTATTAGCGCCTGCACTTGCAAGCTCACCATTATCAGAGGCAAACGACGCCGGAAACAGCACATGCACTGAAGAAAAGTGGAAATTACTACTACTACTACTTATCACTTCTATAGGGCTACAACGCATACGCAGCGCTGTACACCATACATGAAAAGACAGTCCCTGCTGAAAGAGCTTACAATCTAAATAAGATAGGTAACAGACAGAACAACTAAGAGGTAAGGGGAATTAAAGAGGAGGGGATAAAAGGTATAGGCAAGTGAGCAGTGGTTACGACTCAAAAGCAGCGTCAAAGAGGTGGGCTTTTAGCTTGAACTTGAAAACTACCAAAGACGGGGCTAGACGTACATGTTCGGGAAGTCTATTCCAGGCGTGTGGTGCAGCGAGATAGAAGGAATGGAGTGTGGCATTAGCAGTAGAGGAGAAGGGGACAGACAAGAGAGATTTGTCAACAGAACAGAGTGCCCGAGGGGGGTGTAGGGAGAGACAAAAGTGGAGACATTGAAATATATGCTGACAAGGGAATTTTCTATTCCCTCCATTGTACAATGAACAGCACAGCTAGTAAGGGTGCCCTTACAGCTGCAGAACCTACGCCAGCTCCGATCTAGCATTAGGTGTCTGCACAGGCTCACATAACAGTTCAGTTACTGTTAAATCAGGAATTCATTTCCCCCCTGGAATCCCTTGGCCTTCTTTTTTTGTTTCCTTTGATAAAGTGCATGTAATCACCCTTTCCCAGCCTGATACCTGGAAGAACCCCTAAAAATACCTTATGGCACCTTTCTATCAAACTGTCCAGGAAGTACTTTGCTGGTACTAAATTGCTAAATGTTTAATTAAAGCGGAAAATTCCAAGCCTCGGTGTGCCCAAAGTGGTAAATCTGGGTCACTAGAAGTACCTTGCAGAAGACTGGCATGCGCTTATGAGATGTGCTTGATGCACAACTCTTGAGCGTATGCGCCAGGCATCACCCCCCTGCTGTCACAACAGTGCTGAGGAATTACTTCCTAATGCTCAAAGCTAATAGCGTGCATATCATTTGCATACTACTAGCGTCAAGCCTTATGAAGTAATTCCTTGGCGCTGTTGTGGCAGTATTTTATGGAGCTGTTTGGAAAAGTGCTGGAGTTTTGAGCATTGAGGCCTTAGTGACCTTGCAAGCTGATACAACTGTAAAGATTGAGACAAATAGTAAGGCAACTCACGATTTAAAAAAATCCCAAAACTTTAAATAAAATCCCAAACTGTACTGGTAGCCAATATAATCCTCCTTATTCTAAAACTCCTTGCATCCCAACTGTGGTATGAGTATGTTGGAGGTCCAGAAACATTCCACCACAGGAGCCCTGTTAGCTACTCAGTGGCGTAGCTAGGGTAGTTGACACCCGGGGCCGGTCATTTTTTTAACCCCCCCCCCCCCCAAATCCAGTACTAGGCATACTGAGAATACAAAACACTCAGGACCTATAGAGCAATTCTACCATACCATAAGCAGTAATTTGTACGAGTCACACAAGGAAAAGGAAAGCATCTTAAACACTACAGTGAGCACTAGAACATCAATTCACCTATTGTAAAACAAAAACAGACAGATTAGTACAGATCGTCGATCCTGCACAGTCAATGCCAACCGAAAGCCATGTCTTTTTCACAAATACAGATACACCCTAATCCACTATAGAATAAGTAATCATAAACTTTCTATTTAGACAAAAATTAAACTGAACCCCCGATGCCAGACTCTGCATACAATGCAACACCACAGAAACAGAAATGTGCTAGTACTGTGCAAAATATAAAGACAGCAGATGTAAATTTGAAAATACTAACAAATACCAATCACCACTTTACAAATTAACAAATAGAAATAAAACAAATAATATCATTTTATTGGACTAATACATTTAGCTTTTAGAGGCCAAAACCTCCTTCCTCAGTACTGTTACAGTGTCCTATCCTGACCTGAGGAAGGGGGTTTTGTTCTCCGAAAGTAAAATGTATTAAAATTAGTCCAATAAAAAGATTACCTTATTTACATGTTCTATTATAAACATTTATTAACACAGCTACAATACTACTTTATCCTAAAGCAAAAAAATAAAAATATATATTTACAGTTCGTTGTCTCTGGTTTCTGCTTTCCTCATCTTTTCACTGTCTTCCTGCTATCCAGCATCTGTCTTCGCTCTCTCTCTGCCATCCAGTGTCTGCCCTCTCTCCCTTCCATCCACTTCTGCCCCTTCCATCCACTTCTGCCCCTTCCATGCACCATCTGCCCCAGTCTGCCATCTCTCCCTCCCCCTTCCATCAACATCTGCCCTCTATCTCTGCCTCTTCCATCCGCCATTTGCCCCAGTCTCTCCCCTTCCACCTACCATCTGCCCTTTCTCTCTGCCCCTTCAATCCGTCTGCCCTCCCTCTACCATCCATCCAGGGTCTGTCCTCCCTCACGCGCCCCCTTCTATCCCCTCTCTCTCTGCCCCCTCTTTTCAGCCCCCAGTTCCAGCCCCCTTATTCCACCTGCCCCTAGTTCCAGCCCCAGCCCACATCTCCCACCTGCCCCCCTTTTCAGCCCCACTATCCCACCAGTCCCCAGCCCTTTTCTCCCATCAGTCCCAAGCTTCAGCCCCAGCTAGTTCTCCCTGTCCCCTTTAAAGCCCCTAGTCCCCACAGTTTCAGTCCCCTTCATCCACCACATGCCTTGCATCCCCCCTTTTCAGCCCCAGACCCATTCTCCCACCTGCCTCAAGCATGGACCCATTTTCCCTCCTGCCCCCTTGTCAGACCCCAGTTCCAGCTTCAGACCCCTTCTTTCATCTGAGCACTTCCCTCCCCCCCTCTCTGAGCACCCCTCTGAGCTCCCCCACCCCTCCCCAATCCCCTTCTCCCCTCCTTGATGCTCTCCTACCCTCCCTAATCCCCTTTAAGCACCCCTCTGAGCTCCCCCACCCCTCCCCAATCCCCTTCTCCCCTCTCTGAGCTCCCCCACCCTTCCCCAATCCCCTTCTCCCCCTCTGAGCTCCCCACCCTCCCTAATCCCCTTTAAGCACCCCTCTGAGCACCCCCACCCCTCCCCAATCCCCTTCTCCCCTCCTTGATGCTCTCCCACCCTATCTAATCCCCTTTAAGCACTCCTCTGAGCTCCCCCACCCCTCCCCAATCCCCTTCTCCCCTCTCTGAGCTCCCCACCCTCCCTAATCCCCTTTAAGCACCCCTCTGAGCTCCCCACCCCTCCCCAATCCCCTTCTCCCCTCCTTGATGATCTCCCACCCTATCTAATCCCCTTTAAGCACTCCTCTGAGCTCCCCCACCCTCCCCAATCCCCTTCTCCCCTCTCTGAGCTCCCCACCCTCCCTAATCCCCTTTAAGCACCCCTCTGAGCTCCCCACCCCTCCCCAATCCCCTTCTCCCCTCCTTGATGCTCTCCCACCCTATCTAATCCCCTTTAAGCACTCCTCTGAGCTCCCCCACCCCTCCCCAATCCCCTTCTCCCCTCTCTGAGCTCCCCACCCTCCCTAATCCCCTTTAAGCACCCCTCTGAGCTCCCCCACCTCTCCCCAATCCCCTTTTCCCCTCCTTGATGCTCTCCCACCCTATCTAATCCCCTTTAAGCACTCCTCTGAGCTCCCCCACCCCTCCCCAATCCCCTTCTCCCCTCTCTGAGCTCCCCACCCTCCCTAATCCCCTTTAAGCACCCCTCTGAGCTCCCCCACCTTTCCCCAATCCCCTTCTCCCCTCTCTGAGCTCCCCCACCCTCCCTAATCCCCTTTAAGCACCCCTCTGAGCTCCCCCACCCCTCCCCAATCCCCTTCTCCCCTCCTTGATTCTCTCCCACCCTCCCTAATCCCCTTCAAGCACCCCTCTGAGCTCCCCCACCCCTCCCCAATCCCCTTCCCTCTCTGAGCTCCCCACCCTCCCTAATCCCCTTTATGTACCCCTCTGAGCTCCCCACCCTCCCTAATCTCCTTTAAGCACCCCTCTGAGCTCCTCCACCCCTCCCCAATCCCCTTCTCCCCTCTGAGTCCCCACACCAACCCAACAGCTGAGATCCGTTCTCCTGCTGCTCCTACCCTGTCCTGCCTTTAAAAAAAAAATTTTCGAAGCGCCGGAGAGTGGCAGGCAGCGCGTCCTGCTAGTAAAGAAGATCTCGTCAACGTCGTCGTCCGTCCCACACTGAGTCCCGCCCGCCCTCACGGTAATAGGAAGTTGCCTCAGAGGGGGGCGGGACTCAATGTGGGAAGGGCAACGACGTCAGCGAGATCTTCTTTACTAGCAGGGCAGACGCGAGGCGCGCTGCCTGCCACTCTCCGGGGCTTCGAAAAAAAATTTTAAGGCGGAGCAGCGGGAGCGGAGCACCCCCCCCCCCCACCCGATGACGCCCGGAGTGGACCGCCCCCATCGCCCCGCCCTTGCTACGCCACTGTAGCTACTCCTGAGAGAGGTTTTCCATCTCATTTTATTGTTTACCTTTTCCTGGGGTTGTCACTGCACATTGCTCACATAGCAGATTTCTTTTCCTTATAAAAGACTGCATCCTTTTATTGACACTGTGTGAAATCACAACACATCAGGGGCGTAGCTACGGGTGGGCCTGGGTGGGCCCAGGCCCACCCAATTCCAGACCAGGCCCGCCCAGCACCAGCGCCAGCTCCCATTGCCGGCCACTGCTGCTTTTCCTGATGAGCAGCAGGGCCGGCGCGCGGCGCTACAAAAAGAAGAAGCGCTCCTCCCGTCTCTTACATCACTGCCCCTGTAGCGAAGCAGGGGCAGTGACGTAAGAGACGGAAGGAGCCTGCAGAGCCAGCAGCCAATGCTTCGAGGCTGCCTACAGTGCCGCATTTTTTTAAAAACATTTTTTCTCGTCGGGTTAGCGACGCGTTGGCGCTCAGCTAAGTCAGCTGAGTGCTTCTTCTTTTTGTAGCGCCGGCCCTGCTGCTCATCAGGAAAAGCAGCAGTGGCCGGCAATGGGAGCTGTGGCTGGTGGGCCTGAATGGGAGAGGGAAAATGGATGGCAGGATGGGGAGAAAGAGGAAAAATGGAAGGATGGGGAGAGAAAGAGGGAAAACAGATGGGAGGATGGCAGAGAAAGAGGGAAAATGGAAGGATGGGGAGAGAAAGAGGGAAAACAGATGGCAGGATGGGGAGGAAGAGGGAAAATGGAAGGATGGGGAGAGAAAGAGGGAAAATGGAAGGATGTGGAGAGAAAGAGGGAAAACAGATGGGAGGATGGCATAGAAAGAGGGAAAGCGGAGGATGGGGAGAGAAAGAGGGAAAACAGATGGGAGGATGGCAGAGAAAGAGGGAAAATGGAAGGATGGGGAGAGAAAGAGGGAAAACAGATGGCAGGATGGGGAGAAAGAGGGGAGATGGATGAAAGGATGCAGAGAAAAAGGGGAGAGTGGAAGGATGTGGAGAGAGAAGGGACACTGAACAGAAAAGAGAGATAGACACTGGTTAGAAGGAGGGAGAGAGACATTAGATGGAAGGATCAGGAGAGAGGGTAGATGGGTGGAAGGATGGGGAGAGAAAGAGGGAAGACGCTGGATGGAAGGGTAGGGAGAAAGGTGACACTGGATGGAAGGATGCAGAAAGAAAGAGGGGAGACTATTGGAAGGATGGGGAGAGAGAGAGGGGAGACACTGGAAGGATGGGGAGAGAAAGAGGAGAGCTGCTGCATGGAAAGGGGGAGTAGTGAAAGATTGGAGAATAAGAGGAAGGGGCATGGGGAGAACAAGGGTGAGAAAAAGATGAAAAGCCATAAGTAGATGAAGGAAATTAAAGAATGGATAGTAAGAATGAATTAAATCTGGACACAGAGAGAGGCAGAAAAATATTGAAGAAAGCAAAGAAAAAGGAGAGAAAAATGACAAATGGCCAGGAAACCCTGGCAGAAGAGTCAAGCGAAAACGAAGGAAAGCAGAATCTAGAGACTGGGAGCAACACAATGAGAAAAAGTAAATGGCCATACAACAAAGGTAAAGAAAATAATTTTATTTTAAATTTAGGATAAAGTAATATGGTGTTAATAAAGTTTCAGAGACCAATACTTCCTTCCTTAGGTCAGGAGAGGATACCGTAACAGCATTATACTGACCTGAGGCAGGAGGTTTTGGCCTCTGAAAGCTCACTGAAAAGGGTGTTAAGGCTATTAAATAAATTGTCTGAAATCTGATGCACTGAAAAGCAGCACTTTACCCTGTGTGACAAATGCATCTGAGTGTGACTACATTTTGCTGGGGGGGGGGGGGGGGGGGGGGGGGTAGAGAGAAAAGTTTGTGCCCAGCCACTTTGGGTTCAGGCCCACCCAAAATTGGCAGTCTGGCTACGCTACTGCAACACATACCAAAAATAAACACTTATATAGACGGATAGGTAGAGAGACAGATGTTTGCATGTATGCATAGAGGATTGTTATATGTATATGTTTGTGTGTGGTAATGTATAAATGCAGATGTACATACTTGCTTGGGTCAGCAATTTATTTATTTACAGAGATTAAAAAACTATCGCCTATGTTTACTCAGCGATGCTATGGGCGTGTTAGCGTTTTTAACGCACGTAAATGGTTTATGCGCATTAAATGCTAATGCACCCATAGAAATGTATAGGTGCATTAGCATTTAACATGCCTTAAATTTACAGGCGCATTAAAAACGCTAACGCACCTTAGTAAAACATAACCCTATTTCTTAAACAATGATTTAAAATATGAGACTAAAAATTTGGAAATGTATCATAATAATCTCTACTTCGTTAATCTATAGAATTTGGATCACATACACTATTATAAGCACCATCTGGCCAATATTCAGTGCGAGTTAACTGGCCGGGAATGGTGGCCAACTGGTTAACTCGCGTCTTGGTGGATAAAAAGTCATTTTCAGCAGAATTTAACTGGTTTTCACTGCTGAAAATGCCAGTTAGCATCAAAAGTAAAGCCAGTGATGCTGGGGGTGTTCCGGGGGCATGTTTGGTAAAGTTCCAATATTTAGAACTTAACCAGCCAGGCTTAACAGGCAAATAAGACCATGTAAGTAGCAGTCCTATCTTTGTTCGTTAAGCCATGGCCAGTTAAGTCTGAATATGGACCTAACTGGTCATTGCCTAGCCGGCATTGCAAGACCCAGATATTCAATGCCAGTCGCTGGAAATGGTCCAGCATTGAGCATCCAGACTGAATGCCGCCACCGGCCAGTCAAAGCGCTGCCAGCTGAATATCAAAGAGCATATTCTGCCAATGCACATACTTTTCCAAGTAACTTAAATAAATGGCATAAATTCTTATCCTGTCTGCTTGAAATTTTTATCATAACCTAGATACCAATTGACTATATATTTCTTCTCAATGAATATCTAAGCTTTAAGTAGGCTAGTCAGAGTGATTTACATTTTTATTAAGATTGTAAAAGTTATGTCTAAGACTTGATCTCTTGCAAAATTTGACAGGGATATGTGAACTGTGTCGAAGCCAGTAACCAGTTTTGATTCTAAGCATTGTATGTCCCAGTTGACCTTAACAGGTTTTTTATTTCTTATAGATGAATGATTTGTAATATTTTTTAAACTGAAAACGGAAAAGATAAGTATGGATTGAAAACATTTAAAAAATAGAAACTTTCTTGTAAAAGACTTGTTAAAATGAAAGGCAATAATGTTTAACTTTTTTAAGTTTTCTTATGACGCATTCTTACGTTTTCATAAAGAGCAGCAGGTATAAATCAATGATGCTTGGAGAAAAGGCGGCTGAGGGGAGATATGATAGAGGTCTATAAAATAATGAGTGGAGTTGAACGGGTAGATGTGAAGCGTCTGTTCATGCTTTCCAAAAATACTAGGACTAGGGGGCATGCGATGAAGCTACAATGTAGTAAATGTAAAACGAATCGGAGAAAATATTTCTTCACTCAACGTGTAATTAAACTCTGGAATTCGTTGCCAGAGAATGTGGTAAAGGTGGTTAGCTTAGCGGAGTTCAAAAAAGGTTTGGACGGCTTCCTAAAGGAAAAGTCCATAGACCGTTATTAAATGGACTTGGGGAAAATCCACTATTTCTGGGATAAGCAGTATAAAATGTTTTGTACATTTTTGGGATCTTGCCAGGTATTTGTGACCTGGATTGGCTACTGCTGGAAACAGGATGCTGGGCTCGATGGACCTTTGGTCTTGCCCAGTATGGCAATACTTATGTACTTATGTCTCTTTGGAAACTTCTGTACATAAAGGCAGTTCTAAACAGTGAATCATCAACATTTAAAAACTTGCATATTTTTGAGAAATGACAGTTTCCAACAGACCTCTTAACAATGTGTGTATTTCGTTCCAGGGCCTGTCTACTAAGTATTTTACTGAAATAAAATGTGAAAAAAAAGTTTAGAACATTAGGCCCTTTGTGAGAACTAATTAGTGAACTAAATATGCACACAAACTGAATATTGAAGTGATGATAAGCAGAAGCTGCCTTGACTACTGAAGAAGGCTTTTTCAGGGCAACAAGCATTGAACTTTTAACCCTTCATCTGAGGTTGAGAACTGCAGCAATGTCATAGGAGCTCCATAGTTGAGGAAGCAGCCAAGTGATAGTTGTTTTCTTGAACTCAGTGAGACAGACACACCTCCACAGGTTCCCCTTGAACCAGTTGGTTGTGGCCCATGGCGCACTGGATCAGGCCTTCTCTGCATTTAGAAACAGAGAAACATAGAAACATGATGGCAGATAAAGGCCACATGGCCCATCCAGTCTGCCCAACCTCTATAACCCCCAACTCTTCCTTTTCCTAAGTGATCCCATGTGCTTATCCCATGCCTTTATAAATTCTGACACAGTCCCAGGGGTGTGCTGGTAAATTTTTAACAACAGGCTCTTTCTCCGGACTTAGCCAGCTCTGCAATTGGAAGGGCCAGGGGGGGAAGGGGAGTAACACTTGCCTCTCTCTCCTCCCTCCCTTCGTGTGGGCACTCTAGGCATACCTTTGCTGGCAGCCAATAAATGGACTGCCACCACTCCCAACGTCTTGCTCTGAGCAGCATGCTGGAGCTTCTCTCACATGCTCGAGAAGTCCCAGCCTGCTGCCCAGAGCTGGAAACAAGGAGTGGGGAGCAGCAGTAGTCTATTTACTTGGCTGGCAGGGCTCAGCATCCCCACCAGCAAAGTAAAAGATAATTCAGCAGGGGGCCCAAGCCCACATTTTGGGAGCCAGTTGTTAAAGTAGCCATGGAGGGCCCTACTTTAACAACCGGCTCCCAAAATTCTTAAAAACTTAACAACTGGCTCTTGCGAGCCTGTGAGAGCCTGCTCCAGCACACCACTGCACAGTCCTCAACTCCACAACCTCCACCGGGAGGTCATTTCATGTTTCTGCCACAACAGAAGGCAAAATGCTCCACTGGAAGGATATGATAAGAGTTTCCAATAAAGATGTTTTTGAACACCAGCTGCGAGAGGTTCTTTTGCTCTACTCTACCACCCTTTCTGTGAAATAATACTTACTTAGATTACTCCTAAACCTATTCCCTCTTAACTTCATTGTATGCCCCCTCTTTCCAGAGCTTTCCTTCAGTTGAAAAAGGCTCCCTTCCTGTACATTAATGCCCTTGAGATATTTAAACGTCTCTATCATATCTCCTCTCCCTCTCTCCTCGCTTCCAGTGTATACATGTTGAGATCCATAAGTTTGTCCCTATATTTTTTGTGTTCAAGACCGTTTACTAATTTTGTAGCCACCCTCTGGACCAACTTCATCCTGTTTATATCATTTCATATGTGCAGTCTCCAGGCTGGAGAAGGTAGAGTGAGAGATATAGGTCTCAACTGTCAGCTTCTGAAATTATGACCAGACTAAATACAGCTCTTAATGAATAATGCTATAAACACTTATAAATCTTTTACAATTAGGAGATAATCCATAGTACCTTAATCCTGTTGTGTTTGCATAATACAATAGGCGTCGGTATGCAAGGTCAGTGGCTGACTGATGTGGAGAGGCATTTTCAATATGACGTCCAAGTCTGACTTTGGACGCTTAGCTAAAAATGTCCAAAATCTGAATAGAAAAGATAATTTTCAAAAAAGAAAAACATCTTTTTTTTTTCAAAAATACTGTTTTGAACAAGGTTTTGTGATTTGGACATTTTGTTTTTTGGTCCATTTTTGAAAAACAAAAAAGTCCACGTGCAAAACGCACAAAATCAAGCCGTTGGGATGTAAGAGGAGCCAGCATTTTTAGTAGACTGGTCCTAGAGACATCCCAGGAAAGCAATAGGGCACCCTAGGGGGCACTGCAGTAAACTTCATAAAATGATGCCAGATACACATCTCACCATTGCTCCTTATCCTGTCTGCTGAGTCCTCCCCCAAACCCACCCAAAACCCACTACCCACAACTGTACACCACTACCATAGCCCTTACAGGTGAAGGGGGCACCTATATGTGGGCACACTGGGTTTCTGGTGAGTTTTGGAGGGCTCACTGTTTCCTCCACAAGTGTAACAGGTAGGAGGAGGTAGGGGCCTGGGTCCACCTGTCTGCAGTGCACTGCACCCACCAGTACACTACTCCAGGGACCTGCATGCTGCTCTAATGGACCTAAGTATTACATCTGAGGCTGGCAAATAATGTTTTAAATCACATTTTTTAGGGGGTGGCAGGGGGTTACTGTCCACTGGGGGAGTAAGGAGAGGTCATTCTTGATTCCCTCCAGTGGTCATCTGGTCATTCAGGGCATCCTTTTGTGCCTTATTCATTATAAAACAGGTCTAGCTCAAAAAGTCTTAGTTTTAGTCCTGGACAGTTCTGTTTTGTTCCATTATGGCTGAAAAACGTCCAAGTGTTAGGAACACCTAGATCCTCCGCTTAACATGCCCCTGACATGCCACCTTATGATTTGAATGCAATTCTGACAGACTTCATATAAAAACGTCTAAAATTTGGTTTTGAAAATACCAATTTGGATGTTTTTTGTGAGAAAAATGTCAAAATGCAGATTAATGCCTCTTTTTGGATGTTTTCCTGTTTTGAAAATGAGCTCCATTGTCTCTTCTTTGCATGACATTGGGGTGTATAATGTAAACAACTCATATTATCATATTTTAAAAAGGTGGTTTATGTGTTGGCACTTCTGTAGAATTTTTAAAAAATTGTACAAATCTCATAGGGCTTTTAAAATCGCTAAATGGTTCTACACTATCAATATAATTGTGAGCCAGATTACAGGAGGAACAAAGCACCATGGATTGTCCATTTAATGGTGTTAATCATCTGCTAAATAGATACTGTAATTCCTTCATTCAACTAAACTAAACAGTTAGTGCTGGCCCAGCCATTTGTCAATATACATATGGGCACTACTTACCAGTATGAATAGTGGTGCTCAATATATGGATTAAGTTAAATTTAACTTAACCCAGTGATTGTGCAAAAAAAAAAAAAAAAAAATCTGTGACTATTTGAATAGGGATATATGCAGGCAAGAATTAAAAAAATTGACTTGTTTTCAGAAAATGTAGCTGTTCCCTCCAATTTGTGTTAATTGCTTTTGGTTCATTTCCCACATTTATGGTTGACCAGTATTGGAACTTTCTAATATGCAGAATTGTATGTGCATTAATTAGCAGATAAATGCACATTAAGGGTACATTCAAGAAAGGTTGGCTAAAGTTAGGTGGAAAACAAGAAGGTGGAAAATGGGAATTGTATGATGGGAGTTCGGTGCAGAACCAACTTTATCCAATACTAACATAAGTCCACATTTTTGCGCCTAACTTTAGATACCAGCTCTTACTCCAACTAAGGGCTCCTTTTACTAAGCAGCAGTAAGCCTAACATGGGATTACCACTCGCTATAGAGGAAGTACTGTCGGACTACCGCAGCAGTTCGGTGGTACTTCCCACCCCTAGCGCACCGTCATTTCCAGCACTACAAAAATGTACTTTTTTAGTAGCGCCAGAGTGTAACTTGCGGTAATTGGGCAGTGCCACACGCTGCCTGGTTACTGCCGGGTTAACATTGGAGCCCTTATTGCCACCTCAATGGGTGGCAGTAAGGGCAACCCTCCCCCCCCCCCCTGAAATGGCCACTTGGCAAGTGCTTTACTTGCCACCCGGCCATGTCCTGTAGGAAAGCTAGACTTCCCTTTTACCAACTGTGGTAAAAGGGGGCCAAAGTGCGCATGTAAAACATGCACCAACACCAGCGCCGCCCCCCCTTTGCCACAGCTTGGTAAAAGGGGGCCCTAAGTGCACCTGAAGATCCCTCCCCCCTGCTGATCATGGTTTAAGCCTCTCCTTCCTACTTAAACCCCTTTGAATATCTAACCCTAAGTTTTTAAAGACACTTTAACAAACCAAGGGGCCCTTTTATGAAGAAGCGGTAGGGCTACCGCCGGGTTTGCTCATGGTGAATTGACCCTTCTGCCAGCCTAGCCCAGTAGCCTGGCAGTAGTTCCAGGTCTGCCACACACCATTTCTGGCACTAGAAAATATATATATTTTTTATTTTCTAGCACTGGGGGGTGGGAAGTGGGCATGCCCAGTAGTAATCGGGCAATTTGGGCTCCGGCAGTTAATAATCACATGACAATTTTTAAAGTAACGCACGGCCTTTTACTGCCCGCTTAAAAAAAAACTCTTTTATTCAGTGTGGTAAAAAGTGGCCTTGGTGCATGGCATTCCCACACACTGATGCCTCGGCGGGCCACGTTTTACCACTGTTGATAAAAGGGCCCCCAAATGAACACTAACAAATGCACATCAAAAATATGTAGCTATGCATTTTTACATAGAATACCAAAAGCAATATCATAGAAAACAAATAAAAATGAGTTGAATTTTCAGTTCCTGTCATTCTCAGTAAAGCACCGGTTGGTTTGTTCTTCTTCAGCTGGGCTGCTGAAGGAACAGGATACCGCATTTCTCTATAATTAAGGAGCAAATTTGGAGCAAGTATGCATTCCGAGTAGGACATTCAGCTCATCTCTTCTATTCAATACAGTTATAAATACCATACCATACAAGCAGCTTTGTCTAAAGAAATGAGAACCATTATAATATATTTAACAGTTTTAGATAATTTAGGCACTTTTATTAAGCTGCACTAAGCACCAGCATGCGCTTATCGCAGTTTAAAATAGCTTACTGCAGACATGCTCAGAGGTCCTGCAGTACAACCAGCATGTGTTAAATGCTTTTTACATTTTTGTTGGAGGGGGCACTTCTTTAGATGGAGTATGTATTCCTACGCTAATCAGTTAGTGCATCTGCATTATCGCATGTTAACTGCTTAGTACAGAATTACTGCACAAGCCCTTACCACCAACAAAATAAGTGTTGGTAAGTGCCCCCACAGTGATTCTTTTTACTAACTGGGGGCAAGATGCACTAAACTAAACGAGGCTTTAATGAGCCTTTAACGAACAGTTTTCCTACCCTGGCTTGCATTAAAGCCCAATTTCCGACGACAGTAGCAGCAAACGAAAACGGAATGCAGATGAGCAAATTGTGTAGAAACCCTATTGAAATGAGATGCACTAAAGTTTTTCGCTTGCCCTAACGATGGAAAACTACGGGAAAGCTAACGAGAGGTCTGTACCTCTCGTTGTGGCTGCCCGGCGAAAACTTAAATGTAAAAACAAAAAAAAATTGCGAAGGGGGCAAAAACGCTCATCAGGAGCATCCTTTATTGACGCCCGAGGTCGCCGCTGCTCCCCACTCCCCCTGCATTAAAATCCAAATGTAAAAAAAAAAGGATCGGGAGGGGGAAAAGGTGCTCGTCAGGAGCGTCCTTTATGGACGGCCTTGCCCCCCCCCCCCCCCCGCCTGCCCGAGGTCGCCGCTGCTCCCCGCTCTGCGCATGCTTTACAGGCCGATTACCGACATTTTTAACGAAGGGTTAGTGAATACAAGTGAGCTGCAACGAACAGCTCATTTGCATTCCCTATCCTTCGTGCATAGCCGTTCCGTACCGATTCGTTATGGAATTCGGTACGGAACGGTTCTAACAAGGACTTTTGTGCATCTTGGCCTGAGTGCTAATGGCAACATTAGCACATGTATCACTATAACTGTGCCATATTTGTAGTATTTTCCAATTCAAGCTTTAAACAAAGCTTAGCTCGAGTTATCTGCAGCAGGGACCATAGGAATAAAATGGGCCCTGTTGCAGATAACTCGAGCTACGCTTTAGTAAACAAGGGTGTTAAATCGTATAGAACCATCACAGGTGGACTTCCTTAAGAGACAAAACTGTCAATTGTTTTGGAAGTGGGTGGGGCACCTAGTTCATCATGGGTCCACAATACATTTTTTTTAAATCTTTTTTATTTTTTACTTTTAAATCTTGTCACTTTTTTGCAAATCTTATCACTTTTTTGTAACTTAGTAACTTTATAACTTCTTTAAAAGACTATTTTATATTTTTAAAATTTTTTCAATCCATACTTATCTTTTTTGCTTTAATCAAGGATCTTTATGCCCTTATAAGTCGGGGGTTGATGTGCCGATACGTGTATCACCTAGCTGTTTCAAGGCAGCCCCTTAAATCTTTTACTGCGGACTTGATGCCCTGCTATGCATTTAAATTTACTAAAAGTACAAGATTTACAAAAGAGTGACAATTGACAGTTTTATCTCTTAAGGAAGTCCACCTCTGATGGTCCTATACAATTTAAATGTTTAAAGCTTGAATCGGAAGATATTACATATGTGGCACAGTCGTATTGATATATACTTATATCTGTAGTTGCATAAATATATATTAAATTTTGAGAATTGGAACATTAGTCCATGGCCATTAATACAAAAATTAGAAAAATGGCATGGGAAAAACATTGATAAGGGCGTTCCAAGGCCACCTTTTACCACAGCTTCATAAGAGGATCCCTTAGTGAGAAAGCTACATCGTTTTCTATTTAGTAATAGGTGAACCTAGATAGTATTGGTATATATGTGTCTGTGGCTGTATTGGTATTAGTTATTATGATACCTGTATTACAGAAAGTGCAAAGGTCATTTATTATGTACTAATAATGGAGGAAAGCATTTAATAGACATAATGAGGGGCATTTTCGATATGTCTAAATCCAATTTTGGACATTATGCAAAAAACATCTAAAAATCCAGTGGGAATGCTGCTAAAATAATGGCCTCAGTATGGCAAGCCCAAATAGTGCATTAAATGGTGTTTTTTTATCATGTTTTTGTGAATAGGTCTCATAAATCAGGTATCATGCTTTTAATAGATGACTTGTGTGTTCTAAATTTCTGAACAGACTGTGCAACTCATCCAGTGCTTACCTAATAATCAAGTTTGTAGGAGGATACTGTATACAATTCATACATTTTTAGTCTGTTATAACAGTTTTCTAAAACATTGTAAATTCGTAATTCTTTTCATGATCTTGTTCTTACCAAGGGCGTCTTTACTAATGCCTTGTTCTTTCTTTTATGTAAGACAGGGCAAAATAACATTCTTTAATATGTCACAATCCTGCCTCCTGATTACCAAGGGAATTATTTTCAGTGCATCATCAGTCATCTTAGAATTAAATTAAAAGCTCTTCCTGGCCGATCTTAAGGGATTTCAACATAGTTAATTTATCAGTCTTTTTCTCTCCTGTTCTCAATTGACTCATTTAAAATCACAAGCAGGCTTAATGACCTCTTTTTAAAAGAAGCATTGCAAATTAGTTTTTTCCTAAGAAACCTTTTAGCATTTACTCATTTGGACTAGCTAGCTAGTCTCCATAATGAAAAAAGGTAGAGAAGACAAAGATAAACAGAACAGGAGAGTATGTAAGTTTAATGCCAGTAGATACGCAAAAATAAAATAAACAGTATTTAAGGACTGTTTCAGTTATTAAATGCAATTTAAAAGTGTTAGAGTTAATATCCTATAACTTAAGAAAATGTTACTTTGCTTTGGTTTATTCGGGCAAAGTAAATCAAATTTAGCTTATATCAAATGTGTTGAATAAAATTCATGCATGAAAGTTTAAAAGGGCTTCCTTATCAACAAAATTTGTATTATAATGGTAATCAAAATTCACTTGCTTTTTTTTATATATATACCTAATGATGGTTGATGTCGAAATGTTTTGACATTATGGGGCCAATTAAGGTGTGTGAAGTCTGAAAGGTTTCAGTGAGTACCCATTCAAATTACAGATACCATGGCGAGGAATTGAGCACCATGCAAGCTATCTTTGATAACCAGAGTTGGACTGCAAGGGGGGAGGGTGTAATTTTGTAAGGATCCACTTATAGGGAAACTCATCAAACCGTGTTAGGGCCTTTGTGCAGGCGTTAGGATCTTATCATGCATTAAGGGAATTAACACGCACTAAGGGCCCTGTTTACTAATGTGCATTAGTATTTTTAGCATTCCTACACTTAGCGCGCATGCTAACCATGTAGGTGCCTATAGTGATATTGTAGGCATGTACATGGTTAGCGCGCGTACATGATTAATGCATGTTAAAAACATTTACGCGCCTATAACGCTGCTTAGTAAATAGGGCCCTAAATGTGAAGAAGCCAATAGGTATAAAGTGGACCTCTTAGCATTTAGCGCAAATGTAAGGGCCCTTTCCTAAGCTGCAGCAAAAGGGGGCCTGCACTGGTGTCACTGTGTGTTATGACATGCGCTGAGGCCCCCTTTTACCGTAGTGGGTAAAATGCTGGGGTTTTTTTAAAAATAAATGGCTGTGCAGCAAGTGAAGCACTTGCAGCATGCCCAATTCAGGGGGAGCACTTTTCGCCACCCAATGAGGTGGCAGTAAGGGCTTCCATGCTAACCTGGCGGTAACCGGGCAGTGCACGGCACTACCCAGTTACCGCTGGGTAAACACTGGCACTACAGAAACAAAAATATTTTTGTACCACCGGAAATGGCATGTGCTGGGGTGGAACTATGGCCAGGCTACTGTGGTTGCCCAGCGGTACTTCCGATTTAGCAAACGGTAAGCCTGTGTTGGACTTGCTGTCGCTTAGTAAAAGACCACAGTAGTCTCTAACACCCGTGTGAATGCCTAACTCTGCTTGATGAATCCCCCCACCCTTTTTAGTTTTAGGCATCAATGACTTGCATAAATAGTGGTATTTTAATCATTTATATGTGAATCTTTATAAAGCAGACATTTTTGTTTGTTTGTCCACACTCCTCCGGCTCCTGAAGAGCTATGGCCACCAAACCCAGCAGGAAGACTTTAACCGCCATTGCCGAGGTTATTGCATAGCTTCAAGCAATTCGGTTCACAGGAGCACTCAGGGGAGGGGGAGCAATACCTCCATCCATTAAATGAATTGACTGCAGGTCAGAAAGTTCTTTCTTGCTGTTGCTAAGCGATAAACTACTTGAGACAGGGTGAGGGCTCAGAGACTGATGGGAGCCACCCATACCCCTCCCATGGCCATGCCCCCTTCTCAGTTGCACGCTAAGGGCTCTGTTTCCTAAGCCACGCTGTAGGCGCACTAACTTTTTAGTGTGTGCTAAAAATTAGTGCACACTAATGACAGAGACACCCATAGAAATAGAAATATAATGGGTGTCTCTATCATTAGCGCAGCTTAGTAAACAGGGCCCTAAATGATTTGCGTGCCGCTCTTTTTAGACTAGAGCTTAGCAAGATAGCAAGATGCACATGGAAATCCTAATTGGAGACAATTAACTCCAATTATTGTTTGTTACTCAATTAAAATGCATGCACAATTTGCTTCAGTTCTTGAAGATATTCAAAGTTTGCCATCAGATGAATAATTGTTAGAGCGATTCCAACTTTGTGAAAGCCTTCTCTAATTGGATAGCATAATGATGATAACGAAGATGAAGATGGAAGTGATGAATTATACAGCACTACTTATGATACAGATGGCAATGATAATGACAAAGCATTATTTGTTAAATAGAAACAAGTGTTTCAGACAGATTCCCTTGATCAACACCTGCAGATGACATCAGCAGTTTTTCAGCCTGGTCAGATTTGAAGGAACTTTCTATCAGATTGAACGCTTCCTGCCAGTACAGTTGTTGAACACCTTTTAAGCCTTGCTGGATTAATGGCTCACACATGCACTCGCGTAAGTGACAGTCATTTAAAAAATATAGTTCTACTAAAAGCAAAGTGGATTGAATTGTAGAGCAGTAAAGTTATTGGGATAAAAACATTAACAATAGTTGCATTCATTCTAGTTGTAGTACTTTTACTTTTTACTCAAAAAGTATTTATATTAGGCAATAACTTTTTAACTTCCACTTAAGTAACATTTTAAATGTGTTCTACATTGTACTTTTAGTTAAGTATTAAAATATACATTTATTTTTACTTTTACTTTTACTTAAGCACTTCAACCTAGTACATTGAACAACACTATCAATAAATAAACTACACTGGGGCCAGCATTCAGTTGTGGCATATTTGTTTAAAATTTTAAAATAAGTTATCAAGAGAACTAGTTGAGTTTTTGAACTCTTCATAAATGTCTCTGACAATAAGGCAGTTATTTTAGATGCTCTATTCTTGGTTTGGATGTCTGAAAACTGACATTTAGATGCCCATATTGCATAGACATCCAAATCCCAATTTTACAAAAGTAGGATATGGACATCTAACACTGCAGTACATTCATTGTAAAGGGGGCGTGGTCTGGGTATGTTCTGGGTCTAACTAGGGAGGGGTCAAAATATGGACATCCAATCCAAATCACAGAAGGGGAAGGGATATCGATGTCTAAAAATATTAATGTTGTTATTTAGACCTGGTACTTATCATGTAAAGGGTTACAGCAAGACACCTCCTTAATCCTCCAGTGGTTGCTGTCCCCCTCCTCTCCCGCAATGTGAAACCAGCAAGGGATACCAGGATGTATCAGAGCTTCAGGTACTATGGACATTCTTAAGGAAACAACATGAGGGTTTCAGGAGAAGTCTAATGGTTAGTGCAGTAGACTGAGAACCAAGGGGCCCAGATTCAAATCCTATTTTAGCTTTTTTTTGTTGTTGTTTATTGTGAGCCCTCCAGAGACAGAAAAAGTACTTACTGTACCTGAATATATAAGACACCTGCAGGCCTAAAGTCTATTGAAATGGTATACATTTAGGTACAGTAGGTATTTTCTGTTTCTGGAGGGCTCGCAATTTAAAAATAAAATCACAAAGAGCTGAAGTGGGATTTGAACCTGGGTTCATTGATTCATAACCCACTGATATAAACATGCGTTACTGAGACTGTATTTACTGTCTACAGAATTTGCTTTATCTAGATAGTGGGCTGTACTCCCACTGCACCATATATTGTTTGGTATATATATGTTTAGTTGGTACTCAATATCACATCACATCATAAGACTCCTGAGGAAGGCGCCTCGGCGCCGAAATACGGCTGTGTTGAGTCATTTTTTGATGTTACCAATAAACTGCTTTTTTTATTTATACGTCTCTCTCACTGATTGGAAAGAGCCTACCTTCCCTACTCCTTCTCTGCTTTGCATTGGACTGTTTTTTTTCGTGGGGATCAAGTGTTCCTCCACCTTTGTGTGGTCTCTCTTCAGTCCCCACTTATGGTGAACCAGATAGATAATTTGGTTAACTTTAGACCATGGGCGTAGACTGGGGGGGGTCGAGGGGGGGCAATGCCCCCCCAAACGCAGGGCCGGCACCAGGCAGCTCTTCCTTTGCCCCACCCTCTCCCCGTTCCTTCTCCTCTCTCCCTCCGGATCCGTCCCTCACCGACCTGATCTTCGAATCCTTTGTCTGCCTGGCACGCTAGCGCTCTCTCCCCTGCTGGTTCGCGCTTTAAAAATGGCCGCCGAGACTTCCAGAGCCGGCCTCGCGAGACTTAGTCTCGGCGGCCATTTTGAAGCACGAACCGGCAGGGGAGAGTCAGCGCTAGCGGGCAGGCGAAGAATTCGAAGATCAAGTTGGTGAGGGATGGATCCGGAGGAAGGGAGGATAACTGGCCTGCTGGGGGGGGGGGGGGAAGGAACAGGGAGAGATGGGATGAAGAGAGGGCAGGGGAGAGGAGGTTCACTACTGGACTGGGTGGATAGAGGGAAGGGGAAAGAGGGCCACTGGGTATGGGGACAGGGGAGAGGAGGGGCACTGCTGGACTGAGTGGATGGCGGGAAGGGGAAAGGAGGGCCACTGGGCATGGGGGCAGGGGAGAGGAGGGTCACTGCTGGACTGAGTGGATGGAGGGCAGGGGAAAGGAGGGGCATGGGGACAGGGGAGAGGAGGGTCACTGCTGGACTGGTAGATGGAGGGCAGGGGAAAGGAGGGCCACTGGGTATGGGGACAGGGGAGAGGAGGGTCACTGCTGGACTGAGTGGATGGAGGGCAGGGGAAAGGAGGGCCACTGGGCTATGGGGACAGGGGAGAGGAGGGTCACTGCTGGACTGTGTGGATGGCGGGCAGGGGAGAGGAGGGTCACTGCTGGACATGGGTGGATGGAGGGCAGGGGAAAGGAGGGCCACTGGGCATGGGGGAAGGGGAAAGGAGGTCGCTGGGTATGGGTGCTTGGAGGGCAAAGGGAGAGAAGGGTCGCTGGACATGGGTGGATGGAGGGCAGGGGAGAGAAAAGAAATGCTGGACATGGATGGAGGGGAGGAAAGAGTGAGGAAGGAGATGAGATGAGGGAAAAGGAAGAGAGGAGAAAAACTGCACATGGATGAAGAAAATAGGCAGAAGCTGAGGACCAGAAATGAAGAAGAAAGGAGGAAAGGAAAGAAATAAATGGAAAGGAAGCACTGGAAACTGAGTTAAGAGGACAGATAGCAGCAGAACCAGATACTGGACCAGCATGATCAGAAAAACAGTCACCAGACAACAAAGGTAGAAAAAAAATTATTTTATTTTCATTATAGTGTTTGGAATATGTTCACTTTGAGAATCAGGTGCTCAACATTAAAAGTTTATATTTACTTATTTATACCCCCCCCCCCCCCCCCAGGCTCTCTCCCCGGCTAAAGCCAGCTCTGCAATTTTTGGGGGGGGGGCGCAGAGGGGGACCGGGGGGGGGAGTCTGTTGTTAAACATTTACCAGCACACCACTGCCTGCCGCCAAACCCGCTGCCTCTCCGATTCAGTGGCTATCCATCGTCAAACGAACACTGGTTATTCCCAAAAAAGCCAGCTCTTGCTCCTTTCCTTCCTCCATATTAGCATAATTTGCATATACATATATGCAAATGAATATGCTAATATGCCCCGCCCCTTCCTTTGCCCCCCCAAATGAAACAGTCAAATACGCCTATGCTTTAGACCAACTATTTTTCTGACACACAGATGATATTGGTGATACTCAGTTAAAGTGTGACCATGCACTTGGCAAACTTCTCTCTTGTCTCATTAAACCATGTTGGGACCTCTTCCAAGCGGCAGCAAAAACTGGCCTTGATGCATCCTTATGTTAATTTTTTCCACACGCTAAGGCCATTTTAGAGCTGAGGTAAAATGGCCAATTTCTTACTTCTAGTATTCATTTTCCCATTAGTGCATTGCCATTAGTGAGTGAACTCTTATCACCACCCATTTTGTAGGTAGTAGTGAGTCATGCGCTAAGGGGCCCTTTCACTAAGCTGCGGTAGACCTAATGCGTGGGTAGCGTGCACCAAATCGACCCTACCACTGGTGTAGGTCAGGCGCCTGGTGGTAGTTCTTTAGTTGGCACGCACAGTTTCCCTCTGTAAAAAATAATTTTTTATTTTCTACTGCGGGGGTGTTCCCAGAGGTAATTGGCTCCATGGCCACATTACTGCAAGCTGCCTGATTACTACACGAGTGGCACATGAGCCCTTACCGCCAAGTAAATAGGTGGCGGTAAGGGCTCAGGCAGTAAATAGCCGGCTGCTACTTTTAATATTAGCACATGGCCATTTACTGCCACATTTAATAAAGTCCCTTTTACCCGCTGCAGTAAAAAATGGCCCAGTGCGTGCCACTTTCATATGTCCACACTAGCAGCATAGGCCTCTAAACCTGCACTTATAAGTTAGCATGTGGCAATGCCCACGCACTAACTGATTAGTGCAGGACACACACACTCTCCACCCTTCCATATCCACCCCAAGCACTATAATATAAATTGTATTTTTAGCACATGTGTAGAGCGTATATCATCCAAATTACTGAGGGACACGCACTGTGGTAATCCATTTTTTTTTGCTGAGGCCAACAGAAATGTCTTATGCACTACATATATATATATATATAGAGAGAGAGAGAGAGAGAGAGAATATATATATATATATATATTTTTTTTTTTTTTTTTTTTTACTATACATTAAAAAATAATACAACCTGAAAAGATCCTTATTATAGCTGTTGTTTTCCTCACCTTTATAAAGTTTCATAGATGCAGATGTGTTTGATTTTGCATTTTAAAATAGCGAAGATGCTGCCATTGCTAACTGGCTGGAGTCAAAACATGGACAGTTCCAGGAAGGCATAGTTTCCCTGTAGAAGTGTTCAGAATTTATATCTTTCAAACCACGGCTATGGATTTTAATTAAGCAAGAATTAGCACTCCTGTCAAGAGGGGAAAATATGCACCAAAGCCCTCTCAATCACAATCTTTCAAGTAATGGTTAACCTCAAGCTAAGCAGGTTCTAAAGCTGAAATTGGCAAATACCAGCTGTGTTGAAAACAAGGAGGAGATCATTTCTGACTTTAGACTTCCCGTCTCAAAATTGATCTTGTCACTTGTGGAGTGGTCTGGACTAAAATGTGTAGCAGGACAGATTCTTTATTGGACTTTCTGTTTCTTCCAAGTTCCAAACCACTGACTTTGTCAGTAAGTGATTTGCAATTGGGCTGAGAATCTCTGGGAGCCATAATGTCAATTTGCTTTCCATTCCTTTTGCATGTGTAACACTGTTAAGCAGTTGGTAGCTACAGCCAATAAGAAAATGCCATGGGGCCAATTCTAGAACTGGGCACCTCTTTTGGGGCATCCAGATGCAGCACATGGAGTGCATATCCTATAATGGCATCTGCAGACACAAATCTAAATATAGAATACTAACATAAATTGGTAGAATGCATGTAATTTCATCAGTAAGTTGTGCAAATAGGTGGGAGACACGCTCACATCCCACGCATGTTCTGCCCATGTGTACACCCCCTTGCATTTAAACACTAACCCTGGGATTCTATATTACGCGCCCAGCATTCCGCTCCAAAATCCAAGCATATTCTATAGCAACACGCATAACTGAATTGGCTTACCAAGCCAATCAGTATTGTTAACAGCACTTAACAAGCAATAATGAACGCTAATTGGCAATAATTAGAATTTTTGCGCACAACTCTCTAAGCATATTCTGTAACACATTGCTCCTAAATTTTAATGTGCACAGGCAAAAAGGGGCGTGGTTATAGGCTGGGAAATGGGCGTTTTATGGGCGTTCCAAAAATTACACACATCGTTATAGAATATGGCCCTCTGCAACTAAATCTACATACAGAGATTTACATGTTTTTGTTGGTGTAAATGGATGTGCGCAGTTTTAGGCTCTACAATATCGACTAAGCGTATTCTATATACGGAATACGCTTAGGCAGAAATGTATTCCATGTGGATTTTTTTAAGTGCCATATATACAATCTGTTCCTAATGGCCTATTTTTATCAAGACGTGATAGCACTTCCTGTGCAGCAACGCTGACTGAACCCATTCAAAGTGAATGGACTTTGCAGCATTACCGCACTGGGATCCACTAGCACGGCTTGATAAAAAAAGGCCCTAAGGCAGTTGTGCCTGTATATTGAATACCCTTTCATGTGTATGTGTACAATATGGACTACATTTTATAAACGGCACCTAAACAATCAGCGCTGAAAAAAATAGTGCTTAGTGCTATTCTATAAAACACACTTAAATTAAGTGTGGTTTATAGAATAGCTCGTAGTGCCAGAAACTGCAACTACATTTAGGTACAATCATTTATACCAATTAAAACCTGGTGGTAAATCCCTGCACGCATATTAAGCATGGATCCCCCTGTGTAGAAATTGCAAGAACGCCCCTGACCTGCCCAAACTCCTCCCATGGCCTCATCCCCTTTTGGGTACATGCACCTCTTTATAGAATACGCCTACAAAAGATGCATGCATAAATTCTTATTGCCAATTAGTGCTGAGAATTGCTTGTTATCGCCCAATTATAGGCGCTGATTAGCTCATTATTCAATTAAGTCATGTGTACAAATTAGCCGTGCACCTAATTTATGCATGCACCTCAAAGAGCCATATATAGAATCCAGAGGTATATGAACATATGTGCTAGTATTCTATACACAAATGGCACCTAATTTTGGGCATCCTAGTTTTTTCAGATTTTCAGATCCTATTATAAAATGAGGGAATACCATATATACTCAACAATGTCAAAACATGTTGACTAAAAATCCCATTTAAAAAAAACAGGGTTGTCTTATCCATGAGGCTGACAAAATTCAGCACCCCTGAATCCGGTGACAGCATGATCCTAGCACCTCTCTCTCCTCCTTTCCACCTCCGGATCCCCAATTGTTCCTTCTTTTCTTCCCCTCTCCCGCCAGCTTCTGGGTTCCATGTTTCAATCACTTCTCCCCCCCCATCCACTGTGTGCCTTCAAAAGTAGCTTCTTTAGAGCCGTGGCAGTGCAGCGATCCTCCTAGGCTGCCTGCTTCCTGTCTTATCTCTCTGATTTGACCCATGAAACAGGAAGTTGAGTCAAAGGGAACAGGGCATATCAGAGAGACAGGAAGTAGGCAGCCTAAGGGGATCACTGTACTGCCATGGTTCTAAAGAAGGTGCTTTTGAAGGTACACAGCGAGTAGGGGATTGAAACGCTGAACCATGGGCTGGCAGAGGGAGGGGAGGGAGAAAAGAAGCATTTTGGACCCCAGAGGTAGAAGGGAAGGGAATAGATAGGTGCTGTTAAATGTGAAAAAAAATGAACATATAATATGTTTCAGTTTTGCTTTGATCACTGAGCACAATTGAAACACATCCTATGGTTGAGCCTCACATTTTAACAGTGGACTGTTCAAGAGAAAAAAAGAATATGGTTCTTTTCTGTAACTAGTCCTCTCATATTGGGATAGATTTTGAAGAGATAACAGTCCTCATATATTAACCCATTAATAAAGCATTTATTTATGCGGATGATTAACAATCTACATCCCTTTTAACTCCACTTTGACAGAAATCCATGAGAAGATCGAGGCTAGCTTTTCCATCTTAACCTCTTGGGCAAATGTATTTCAATTTAAGATCATTGGAGACAAAACACATTGCCTTCTGCTTTTGTCTCAACACAATAAAGTCATTCCCACCTCCCTGGATGTCAATGCATTTAAGCTTCCCATCTTAAATAGCCTGAAAATCCTTGGGTCGAGCTAGATAACCACCTGATTATAGACAATCAAGTGAAGGTGGTTGTGGAGAGAATGTTTTTTGCAATGTGGCGCTGAAGCGTATTAGAAATGGCCTGCCTAGAGACCTCTTCCGTACTCTCGTTCACATGGCTGGTCCCTTCTCACCTGGACTACTGCAGCGAGATATACGCTGGCTGCCATGACTACTTACTAAGAAAGCTCCAGACAGCC